>NC_081290.1:239163197-240548197 GCF_030435805.1 Mustela lutreola | reverse complement strand
AGACTTTCCACTCGATGAGCAGGGTGCCCTTGAGGGACTCCATCTTAGGACCCTGGGATCGTTACCCGAGCCACAGGCAGATGCCTAAGCAACTGAGCCACCAGGTGCCCGAAAAACTGTTAGGTGTGTGTATTTATAGGTAGGTCTGAAGAAATGGAGGAATATTTGTTTATTATAGTGGCATAAGGAGATATTTTACTTTATTTTTTCAAGTAGAAGTAGATGATTTTAATAGTATTTTAAAAATAATAAAAAACTGGGGGCACCTGGGTGGCTCAGTGGGTTAAGCCGCTGCCTTTGGCTCAGGTCATGATCTCAGGGTCCTGGGATCGAGTCCCACATTGGGCTCTCTGCTCAGCAGGGGGCCTGCTTCCCTTCCTCTCTCTCTGTGATCTCTTCCCTTCCTCTTTCCTACTGTGATCTCTCTCTGTCAAATAAATAAATAAACTCTTAAAAAATAATAATAATAAAAAACTGAAATAATAGCATTCTTTGGAAGATTTCCTATTGTGTGGGATTTTGTAAAATTATGCAGTTACTAGGGAAAGCCTTTGGTTCTTCTTACTGATATTAAAGAGGACGAAAGCTATAAAATAAGTATGTAATACCCCAAAGTGTCTGTTAAAAAAAGAAGAGTGGAGGAATGGATATTTTTATTCAAATAAATTATAATTATTTGTGAGCTGGGCGTCATGTTTTACTTGTTATATCTATTTCTTTTCCTCAGTACTCTTTCTCCTTGCCTTTCTCTTTCAAAGGGTAACATTCTTTGATTCAGTTTTGTAGTATTTTGAGACCTTCTAATCCCAATGAATTCTTCACTTTCAGTATGTAAGCTAGAGGGAGGGTTTCCTCCAGTTGAGTCAAGTGGTTGGAATGGTGAGACTAGGCAGGGAGGGATAAACCAAAGTCATGAGTTACTTAAGTGGTGACTCATGAAGAAATCAAGGTTTGAGTAGCTCTTGGCCAAAGGAGAAGAAAGGAGTATGAGTGTGTGTGCATACACGTGCGTGCCTGCACATGTGTACACCACAGCTGCAGAGGTATATACCTTACAGCTGTGCATCTAAGCTTTTGTAATTAACTTAATCTGTAATGCATAAGACTACTCAGTATGAGTATCAGTTCTCGTAATATGCTCTAATAAGTGATGCTTGTAAGTGTGTTTGTTCAGATTTCCATGTTTCCATCTTCATCCCCAGTGTAAATGCATTAGTTACTGATTGGAAAATAATATACATTACTAAAGTTATGTGTAAACTGATAGTGTCCAGTAACTCTGAGTCAAAGGACCCTTCTTATAAGGAAATCAAGTGCCTTTTAGCAAGGATTTTTTATGTCTAATTTTACTCTTTAACTATTTGGTTGTTCAGCCTATTTTTAGGATCTTGGTCCTATTCTGCATGATTGAGGGTGTTGAATAAATGAGATGTTGGAAAATTCTTATGATTCAAATTTCAAGCACATTTTCAGTACCTGCTTTGAGTTTCTGCTCCACATGCTAAGATACATAAGAAATACACAGTTTATTCTATAGTGTTCAAATAAATGCTTGATGTATACCACTATATATTCTTATATTGACTGTGGTTGTTTTTTATTTTAAAAATCATTAGGGATGTCTGGCTGGCTCAGTTAGTGGAGCTGACTCTTGATCTCGGGGTTGTGAATTTGAGCCCCATGTTGGACATTGAGATTACGTTAAAAAAAAAAGTACTATTGGAGCACCTGGCTAGCTCAGCTGGTGGAGCATGTGGCTCTTGATCTTGGGTTCATGAGAACATAGAGTTTATTTAAAAAAAAAAAAAATCAGCCTTAGGGAAAAATAGGTGACCAACTACTGGAGAGTCATCTTTAAAACTGGCTTGTGAGAGTACCAGCTCTGAGTTACTTCTGTTTTGAAGTTGTGGCTTAAAGCTTCTTTTTGCCATGCGGGAAAAAAAAAATCTTTCCCTATCTAAACAATGTTAAGTCTTATATAAATTCTCTGGGGAGAAATGAGAAACATTCCCAAATTTATATTAAATTCTTCCTTAGAAACAGAATTAGATTAAAAGAGAGAATATGCTACAGGAAAAGGAGAGATGGGGAGAGGTTCAAGGAAGGAAGCAGGCTGAGAGGGATGGAAGAATTAAACCAGTCTTACCGAAGTTTTATCTATTATCTAAGTGTATTTCAACGATTATCTCTCTTTGCATGATTATTTTCTCTTCTGAATGTCAATTCCATTTCTTTGACTGGAGAATAACCTTCATTTATTGAATGTTGGCAATCATCACTAACAGGGAAATGGAAATAGAAACCACAGTGATATACCTCCTCACACTGACAAGGATGAGTACTGTTGAAAAAGCCCAGAAAATAGCAAGTGTTAGCAAGGATGTGTATGTGCACTGTTGATAGGAATGTAAAACGGTACAGCTGCCGTATAGTGGTTCTTCAAAAAATTAAAAATAGAATTATCATATGATCCAGCAGATCCACTTCTGGATATGTATTCAGAAGCATTGAAAGTAGTCTCAAAGAGATATTTGTACATCCATGTTGAAAGCAGCATCATTCATAATAGCTCAAATGTGGAAGCAACCCAAGTGTTAAATGACTTATGAATGGATAAAGAAAATGTGGCATATGTATACAATAGAATATTGGCCTTGAAAGAGAAGGAAATCCTATCCCATGATACAACATGGATGAACCTTGAGGTCCACTTAAATGAAATCTTTAAAGTAGTCAAACTCTTAGAAACAAAGAGTTGAATGGCATTTGCCAGGAACTGTCGGGTAGGTTAAATGTTGAGATGTTGTTCTGTGTGTATAGAGTTTTGGCCCTGCACGATGATAAAGTTCTAGAGTCTATTGCACATCAATGTGAATATAGTTAACACTTTTGAACTGCAAAATTAAAAATGGTTATGATGGTAAGTTTCATGTGTTTTACCATGATCAAAATTTTTTAAAAAATATTGCTACTGAGGTCGAACTGCCAAGATATTCCAATTTATATGGTTTGGGATGGAGTCCTGGCACTAAAAAATTTTAAAAGCCTCCTGGGTGATTCCACAGCATACTCAGGTTTAAGAATCACTGAAATAAGCATGAAAACATAAGGAATTAGGGACACATGAGTGGCTCAGCCAGTTAAGTGTCTGCCTTTGGCTCAGGTCATGATCTCAGGGTCCTGGGATTGAGCCCCAAATCGGGTTTGCTGTTCAATGGGAAGTTTGCTTATCCCTCTCTTTCTGTCCCTCACCCTGTTTGTGCATGCACTCTCCCTCCTTTGAATAAATAAACAAAATCTTTAAAACAAAAACAAAAACAAAAATACCCCCAAACACATAAGGAAGTGTAAGACAAGCTACTAGGTAGATGATATCATGTGTTGTAAATAATTTCATTCCAGGAAATTAAATATTCTTTCGTTCACATACTGTTAAATTTTGATTTACTAAGCAATTGTTTATTAATTCAGCCATCGGAGTTGAAATCAGAGAACCCTTTTAATAGTAATTTGAAGATATTTGTAAAAACAAATGAATCAAGTTCTCTCATGAACGATTTTCACCTATAATAGCACATCATTTGGTTAAGAATTTTTAAATCTGGGGCGCCTGGGTGGCTCAGTGGGTTAAGCCGCTGCCTTTGGCTCAGGTCATGGTCTCAGGGTCCTGGGATCGAGTCCCGCATCGGGCTCTCTGCTCAGCAGGGAGCCTGCTTCCCTCTCTCTCTCTCTGCCTGCCTCTCCAACTACTTGTGATTTCTCTCTGTCAAATAAATAAATAAAATCTTTAAAAAAAAAAAAAAGAATTTTTAAATCTACTTAAAAAAAAAAAGACTTTATTTGACAGAGAGAGACAGCAAGAGAGGGAACACAAACAGGGAGTGGGAGAGGGAGAAGCAGGCTTCCTGCTGAGCAGGGAGTGTGATGCAGCTGTATCCCAGAACCCTGGGATCACAACCCGAGCCTAAGGACTGAGCTACCCAGGTGCCCCTAAATCTGCTTTTAACTTTGCAGTGGCATACATACAGTTAAATAACATTTAACCTAAACCTTTGCTGTATTTGAAAGATTTAGTGCAGTTCAGCTAGAATTATGCTTGTTGTTTATACCTTCAACATTTTTTTCTGTACATATTTCCAAATCCTCACTTTTTGGGTTTTTATTTTATTTTTTGAGGGCAGGGGAGAGATGAGGGAAAGGGAGAGAAGAATCTCAAGCAGGTTCCATACCCAGTCTAGCGCCCGATGCAAGGCCCCATCCCGTGACTCTGAGATCACAACCTGAGCCAAAGTTAAGAGTCTGGAGGCTTGAGTGATTGAGCCATGCAGAAGCGCCTTCTTCTTCTTCTTCTTCTTTTTTTTTTTTTAAAGATTTTATTTATTTATTAGAGAGAGAGAGGGAGAGAGAGTGAGCACAGGCAGACAGAATGTCAGGCAGAGGCAGAGGGAGAAGCAGGCTCCCTGCCGAGCAAGGAGCCCGATATGGTACTCTATCCCAGGACACTGGGATCATGATCTGAGCCGAAGGCAGCTGCTTAACCAACTGAGCCACCCAGGCGTCCCTTCTTTTGGTTTTTTATCTGATTCATCATAAAAGCTTCGTATAATTATCAATAAGTCCAACTGCTGGGCTCTTTTGGTTTTTTAAAAAGGGAATTTGTTTCTTGTTTGTTGCCGATAATAGTATTTACACATGAATTAAAAGTGGTAAATATATTTGATGCAAAAGACAAAGGGGAACAGGGAATAAGACAATTTTTGTTCTTTAGAGTTTTAAAGAAAACTGTGGAAACTCAGACAAAAGTGACAGACTTATTTAGTAAAATATAATAATGAATAATACAACTACCATTTTAATTTTCTAATTCTAGAATTTCTACCTTAAGTATATGAGAATATGAAATTATTTCTTTGAAAACATTTTCCAGCCTTGAACATTGCAAAATATCTACTGGCAGGATATTAACTTGGAACAGCAGACGGTTCTTTTTTTAGTAGCCTTTTTCCTGCAGATGTGACTTTAACAGAGGAAGATGTGTTGTTTTGTGTTTTTTTTTTGTTGTTGTTTGTTTGTTTGTTTTTTTTTTTTTTTTTTTTTTGGTGCTCTAGCAGGTAATCAGCAGTACAAGTAAAGACAGTAGTCATTTGCTAAAAGAACTCTGGTCAGTTTATGTATATTGTGTGTACAACTGTTTAAATGTTGGCGATTTCTAGTATTCTTATAAAATTGTTTTTTTGAAACTCCTCTAGGTAAATTTTAACTATATTACTATGTGGGGGAAGAGCAGATTTATTTAGTTTCAATTCTAAAGTGGAAGATGAAAAATTGGTGGTAACAGTTCTTAAATTCGATTATCACGTGGCATTAGAAAAACAGGATGCATGGTGCAGTCAAATATTTATTACAAACTTTTAAAAATGCTTTGTTAATACTTTGTTTTGTTAATACTTTCCCCTTAACTATGTTAGAATACTTCGTTATACTTTGTTAATACTTTCCTCTTAACTATGTTAGAATACTCACTCTCTGGTCACATTTTAAATTTGATAATAAGGCAGAATTCTCTTTAGGCTAAATTAGGTAATATTTCTTTAAAATCTTTTATAAAGATTAATCTCCTACTGAATAGGAATTTGACCCAGACTTACCTACATATGTGTATATGCTTCTAATTCTGGTCCTGACACTTGACTTTTTGCCCGGGAAGGACATAGTATTACTTTAAAAATGTGCAAATAGGAATAGAGTCATTAGTCAGTGACTAAGGATAGCTGAATTCAATTTCGCTGATGTTTTAAGTGTCTAATGTCCTGTCTTTCAGTGAGACCAATATTTGGCATTCAATATCTGGGATTGTGGGTGAGGTGAAAGGAAAGGTGAATTCTCATAATGAATCAAGGCAGGAACTGAAGGAGGCTTTGTTTGTTTCTTTAACTTGTTTTGTAATAAGATCAGTTGTTTCAGTGAATAACCAAATTGTAGTGACATGAGGAATTGCACGTTGCTTGTGAGATGTAGAATGACATAGGAACTGCCAAAATTCTTTTCATTTATCATGAATTCCAGAAACAGAACTTTTGACCAGAAGTATCACATTCCATTTTTTTTTTTTTAAACCAAACACTTTTCGTTCTTTAGGGAATAAAGCATTCCAGCTTTACTCGAAATCCCAAATGGAATCATATTGCATGATTGTAATCAGAAAAAAAAAATTGTAAATAGCTCCCAAGAGAGACTCTTAAGGCTGCTTTACCAAGTTTAAATACAGCTTTGTGTCTCTGAGCAAGTCTATAACTAATCCTTTCTCTCTCTCCTCCCCTCTGAATAATCAACTTAATTTGTATTGGAACTTTACTGAAAATCCATAAACTTTCAGTCTACTTGGGAAAGAGGAATGTCACCGGGTTAACATGGACGAAACCGAAGTATATAATGGGCCTGGTTTGTGATTTTTAAAAAAAAATGTGTTAAGCTGAAAAGCAAAATAAGACCTCGGTATGAATGAATGAATGAATGAATGAATGTATGTATGTATGTATGTATGTTTGTATTCATTTGGGGGAGTGGAATGGGTGATCTGGAAGAGGGGGAGAAAATCTCCCAGCATGGAGCTCCACATGGGCTCAGATCTTGACCTGAGCCAAAATCAAGAGTTGGTCACTTAACCAGCTGAGTCACCCATGTGCCACAGGACTTAGATTTAATACATATCTTTTGTTTTGCCCCTTACATCACATACATCAATCCTGTGTTGCAGGGAAAGAACACTAAACTGGCCTTTTGACTTGGTTGAACTATTCAGCCTCTTGGTTATGGGCACTTTTTCTCTGAGGTTTAGTTCCCTAAGCCTTAATTTTCTTTCTTTCTTCCCTCCCTTCCTTGCTTGCTTGCTTTCTTCCTTTTCTTTCTTAATTTGACAAATCTGTATGTTATGAGTTCCATTTCTTTGTAATAGAATTTCTCTCCTCTAATGAAGAAGAGAAGGGATAAATGATATTTTTCCATATTCCCAAACCTCTTAAAATCTAAGTTAGGAAAAAGGCATAGTTAAGAAACAAATAAATAGATAAATGTCATTGGTGACTTATATAATAGTGTCTCTAGCTGCAACAGATGCTTAGAATTAAGTAGATTAAGACTTGAAATGTGATAAAATGGTGAGTATGGTTTTAGTCACTAGGAAGAAGAGGATGGTGGGAGGGGAGGGGAGGAGGTAGTGAACAGGTCAAGGCAGAGTTGTTGTTTTTTTTTTTTTTTAAAGATTTTATTTATTTATCTGACAGACAGAGACCACAAGTAGGCAGAGAGACAGAGAGAGAGAGGAGGGGAAGCACGATCCCCGCCAAGCAGAGAGCCTGATGCAGGGCTCGATCCCAGAACCCCGGGACCATGACCTGAGCCGAAGGCAGAGGCTTTAACCCACTGAGCCACCCAGGTGCCCCTCAAGGCAGAGTTTTAAGACAGGTGGAGATTTCCTGTAACAGACTGACCTGACTGAAACAGAGACTCAGGGAGATAGAAATGGGAAAAAATGGAAATTAAAATGGCATAAATGTGTGAAGCCAAATAATGGAGGAAAGTTGTATAGAAATGTGTATTTGAATTAGAAGAGGCAGTAAGAAGCTGATGTGGATTCTTGAACAGGAAAGTAACACGATAAAAGAATGTATTAAAAAATTACTCTATCAGGGACGCCTGGGTGGCTCAGTGGGTTAAAGCCTCTGCCTTCGGCTCAGGTTATGATCCCAGGGTCCTGGGATCTAGGCCCGCATTGGGCTCTCCGCTCAGCAGGGAGCCTACTTCCTCCTCTCTCTCCCTGCCTCTCTGCCTACTTGTAATCTCTGTCTGTCAAATAAAATAAATAAATAAAATCTTTAAAAAAAAATTACTCTATCAGCAGTGTTTTATTGGAATGTTTGGAAGAGAATACCTCAGTTTTCCCTGATACAAGTATTCTGTCCTGGCATTGGAATTTGGCAATCAATTATTTTTTTTTCTTTTTAAGATTTTATTTATTTATTTGAGAGAAAGAGACGGAAGTAAGAGAGAGAGCACAAGGAGGGAGGAAAGGGAGAAGCAGGCTCCCTGAGGGGTCTATCCCAGGACGTTGGGATCATGACCCAAGCTCAAGGCAGACATGCAACTAACTGAGCCACCCATCTGCCCCTGACAATTAATTCTTTTTTTTTTTTTTAAAGATTTTATTTATTTATTTGACAGACAGAGATCACAAGTAGGCAGAGAGGCAGGTAGAGAGAGAGAGAGGTGGAAGCAGGCTCTCTACTAAGCAGAGAGCCCAATGCCAGGCTCATTCCCAGGACTCTGGGATCATGACCTGAGCCTAAGGCAGAGGCTTTAACCCACTGAGCCACCCAGGTGCCCCATAATTCTTAAACACTTAACAGTTTTCTTCTGTACTGAATTATCTTGGTAACTGAAATTTGGCATATAAAAATCAACTTTCTATGTATTTTTACATTCAGAGAAGCATCTCAGTATAATCTTGGGGAAAACAAAACACAAAACTTAACAGAGTAGCAGCTGGCTGGCTTACTAGGACTGGACTCTTGATCTTGGAGTTGTGAGTTCAAGCCCCACGTTGGGTATAGAGATTTTAAAAAACTTAGCAGACACCTTGGGATTCAAATTTGAATAAAAATTCAACCACGCTTGGGGCTGCAAATCCAAATACCTCAACCATTGTGATGTTGAGATAAACAAATAGATATTTTATGTGCACAGTTGTGTTTGTAATGTGCACCTTGAGGGTCATAACTTGCTTTTCTGCATTATTACTAGCAGGTTTCTTTTGATATTAATTGGAAGTTTTGTCCTGACTGTAGAAACATTTAAGTGTGAAAGATATGTCTTAGAATTGAGATTATATGATGTTTTCATAATGCTCATAGCAGATATATATCTCTAGTAGATTTGGAGTCTCGATTAATACTATGTGCTAATAATTGAAGCAATAAAATAGGTGGGGAATGTTGTAGGATTTAATATCCAGAATTAGCAGGAAACAAAAAGAAGAGTTGCCAGTAATAGGAAATCAGATATGTGTACAGTGAATGAATGGTAAGTGAGAATACAGTATATTTCTGTGTTTATACATGAACCAACAACTTTGGACTTCTGATTTTAATTTCTTAAATGGAGGGTAGTAAATCCTGCCCTATCTTGCTGGGTTGGTTCTGAGGAACAAATGAAAGACACTGTGTTTTAAATGTGCTTAAAGGATTATGTAAACTCTTAACATACTGCCCAAATGTTTTTTTCCCCTTTAAGATTTTATTTATTTAATAAAATAGAGACAGCGAGAGAGGGAATACAAGCAGAGGGACTGGGAGAGGGTGAGGTAGAAGCAGATTCAGTACTGTGCAGGAAGCCTGATGCAGGACTTGATCCCAGCACCCTGGGATCATGACCTGAGCTGAAGGCAGACGCTTAACAACTGAGCCACCCAGGCATCCCTGCCCAAATGGTTTTATTATTGTAAGGTTTTATAGGAGAGATAAACAGGACATCAGGCGAGGTAGGCGCAAGGCAAGATTTATTAAAGGCACTCTATGGCGAAGTTTCAAGGCTCAGGAGAAGGGGAGCCAAGAAAGTTGCGCTGGGAGGAGGCGGGCACCCTCAGGCGAGGTTCCGCAACTCTGGAAAGTAGAGTAGGGGAAGTGGCGCCAGAGGCAGGGAGAAGGGGGCTTTTAAGGGGTCTGGAGGGGAGTTCAGGGGTCTTTTAGCAAGTTTCCCTTATTTGGATATTTCGCCTGCTCATCAGGGTCCCATTGGTCCACTGGAGCCCAAAGTGGTCTCAGATTCCCACTTGTCAGGGTCCCATTGGTCCACGGGAGCCCGGAGCCGGGGTTGGGGGGTGGTGTTTCAAATTCCTGCTTGGGTCTTTGTTCTCCTGTCTGAGCTCAGGTTTTGTGGCGGGAACTTGCGCCATCTTAAGTAGCCCTTTCTTTCTGCCAGCCCAACAATTATCATTATTATTTCTAAAAAGACACAGCTGTGTAATACAGTTCTTTATTAAAAAGATGATTTATAGAAAAGATTAGAACTTCTAGTACTTGGGATAGGAATATACATTTCTGATATGATTTGAATGTATTATTATTTCAGAAAAAATATTCTAAGAGAATATTATACTTATTTGCTCATTGAAGTCAGGAATTTCTGTAACAGTGATGAAATCATCCATGTCATAATTAAAAGAATAATCTAAAATACACAAAAGGATATGCATATATAAATAATTCATACAAACTCAAGTGTGCAGATGAACTTCTTTACCATCTACCTTGTCAGGGTCCAGTGAAATTTCTTGGGGCTTGGCAAAAACAAATGAAGAAATGTACCTGTCCTTTGGGTATGTTTTCACAGCTCAGGGCAAACCAGGTCTCATAGAATAATGCAACCTCTGCTGAACGGTTGTAGACATTGTTTCCATAGGAGGAAACAAACTACCAGGCAGAGAGTAAGTAGATACAACAAACCAGAATAAATACAAGAACTGGAGATAATAGAAAAACCTTAAAGAGACTATAAAGCAAGTTTGTTTTAAATGATTAGAGATTAAAAGAAGGAATAGGAACTATAACATTAAACTTGAGCAATATGCAAGAGGAAAAAGGAAGATTTGAAAGAGACCAAATAATACTTAGAAATGAAAAAAATCTAGTACTTGAAATTAAAATGTCAGTGATTTTCAGTTAACAAACTTTTATGTTTTATGTGTTATAATGTGTTTCTTACTATAGTGTAATACTTATAAAAGAATTAGTTAATTTGAAGAGGACTTTGAGGATATCACCAGAAAATGGCATAGACATACAAAGAGAAAAAATATTTATATTAGAAATGTTAAGAACATTGAAGACAGATTGTGTCCAACTTAAGTGTAATAGAAGTTTCAGAACCAGAGAATAGAGAAAATGAGTAAGAGATAATGTCTGAAAGGAAGATAAAGGCCATATGTTTTCCAAAATTAAAGAAAATCATGAGATTTTAGATCAAAGAAGTGTCCTATATCCTGAACAAGATGCATAAAAATAAATCCACACTTAGGGACACCTGGGTGGCTCAGTCAGTTAAGCGTGTGCCTTCAGCTCAGGTCATAATCCTAGGGTCTTGGGATAGAGTCCTTGCATCAGTCTCCTTGCTTATCAGGGAGCCAGCTTCTCTCTTTGCCTGTCCTCACCCTGCTTATGCTCTCTCTCTCTCTGACTAATAAATAAGATCTTGAAAAAAAAAAATCCACACGTAGTATTTATTGAATACTTAATATTTGCCAAGCATCTTCTAATTACTTTACATATATTATTTTACTTAATTTCTTCAATAATCCTTCAGGAAAATTACTATTTTTATTCCTATTTAAATTTTGAGGAAACTGGGGCACCTGGGTAGCTGAGTTGGTTAAGTGTCCGACTCTTAACTTTGGCTCAGGTCATAATCTCAGTTGGTGAGATCAAACCCTGTTTAGGGCTCTGCACTGAGCGTGGAGCCTCCTTAAGATTCTCCCTACCACCCCACACACTTGTGCACAATTGCACTTACTCTTTCCCTCAAATAAGATAATAAAGTAAAGTAACATAACATAACATAACATAACATAGCATAACATAAAATTTGAGGAAACTGAGCCCAGGGAAGTTAAAAGTAACATAACTTATAAATGATGAAGTCGTATTTGAACAGGTTGAATCACCCTTGACAGGAATGATGGATAAATAATAGAAGTAGCCACTAATAATGTTAATAATATAGAGGTTATATATTGAGATTTTAAAAATTAAAATAACAACTTTAAGCAGACTTGTAACTAAAAATACAAAAATTTTGGATAAAATACATAAGAATTTTAAAGTACCATTTTAGAGTCATTAAATAATTTAATAGGGGAGTTTTTTCATGATGTATGCATATATCACATCACCGTGTTGTACCCTTAAGTACCTTACAGTTTTATTTGTCAGTTATATCTCAATAAAGCTGGGGAGGAGTACCCCCCAAAAAGGATATAATTTTAAACATGTTTATTATTAGAGAATGACGTATATGAGATATAACAATTCTTCGATACTTTAAAAAATAATTTAGTGGAAGATATAAAAAAAATCCTCTTTCCTGTTCTCTGTCCTAAGTACACAGTTTTATGCATTTTTCCTTGTTTATTCTTTATGCTGTTTTCAACATACTTAGTACATTTTTGTCTTAACAGGAACATTTTCTTATATTCTTTTCTTTAATTCACTTTACTATTTAAAGAGGTATGTCAGATTTAAATGATTTTGTTTTCCTTCCTCTTACCTCTTCTCTTTATTAATTTTGCTTGTATATTCTGTTTCTTGCGCTCTACAAATTTTATCCTCTCCCAAGATGTGTTAGCGGCCTTTTAAAGATTAATAAATCTTGGGACGCCTGGGTGGCTCAGTTGGTTGGGCAGCTGCCTTCGGCTCAGGTCATGATCCCAGCATCCTGGGATCGAGTCCCACATCGGACTCCTTGCTGAGCAGGGAGCCTGCTTCTCCCTCTGCCTCTGCCTGCCATTCTGTCTGCCTGTGCTTGCTCTCTCCCTCTCTCTCTCTGATAAATAAATAAAATCTTAAAAAAAAAAGATTAATAAATCTTATTAAAGGTTTATCTGATGATAAATGCCAGACTTACTCAGGTTTTTTGTTTTTCTTTCATGAGTTATTTATTTTTAACAATTTTACTTTTTTTGAGAGAGAGAGAAAGAGAACATGAGAGGGGAGAAGGTCAGAGGCAGAAGCAGACTCCCCGTGGAGCCGGGAACCCAATGTGGGACTTGATCCTGGAACTCCGGGGTCATGATCTGAGCCAAAGGCAGTGACTTAACCAACTGAGTCACCCAGGCACCCCATTTCATGAATTTAAATAAAGGAAAAGCCAGATATATTTTAGAAATCAAGGGTTCATTCTTGCCATGTATGGAATGTGACATTTTATTCATGGCTAGTGTTCTTTGAAATCAGTTTTTTCATCTTTCTGTGATTCAGAATAACTTCTGATATCATTTAAATTCAAATGTGAAAAAAAATTTTTTTTAAGATTTTATTTATTTATTTGACAGAGAGAGATCACAAGTAGGTAGAGAGGCAGGCAGAGAGAGAGAGAGGGAAGCAGGCTCCCTGCTGAGCAGAGAGCCCGATATGGAACTCCATCCCAGGACCCTGAGATCATGACCTGAGCTGAAGGCAGCGGCTTACCCCACTGAGCCACCCAGGCGCCCCTCAAATGTGAAAATTAAATAAAACTCGTAACTGGTTTCTTCTTAAATGAATGAGTTTTTGTGCTTGAGAGATTTTTTTTTAATAGAAGGAAACATCTGTAACAGAGCACTTAAGTTAAATTTTTGTTCTGAATTTATTTGTATTTAAAATCCAACCACTGGGACGCCTGGGTGGCTCAGTTGGTTGGACGACTGCCTTCGGCTCAGGTCATGATCCTGGAGTCCCAGGATCGAGTCCCGCATCGGACTCCCAGCTCCATGGGGAGTCTGCTTCTCTCTCTGACCTTCTCCTCGTTCATGCTCTCTCTCACTGTCTCTCTCTCAAAATAAATAAATAAAAAAATCTTTAAAAAAAAAAAAAAATCCAACCACAGTTACTTACTTCCAAAGAGGATATCTTAGTGAAGCTAAGAGTTATTGGCAAAACACCAAAATTTTGTGTTAAATAAATATGTGTGGGTGTAAAAGGATTATTTCTGGTATTTTACAGTTTTGGAAAAGTAACATTGTTTCTCAGATTGATTTATTGCAGTTTTACTGACGTCCATAACATATATTCTTTTTCTTGTTATTAAATAGATTTAAAGTCTTTATTTTCTCTTTTATATTCTCCAAAATTCACTGGAAAGTGGTTTATTCTGAAAAATGTCTGTGATTAAGTATTTCTTTTTTTGTTTTGCTTTGAAACTTTTTGAGTATAATTGACACACAGTGTCAGGTATATAACATAGGGATTAAGTTTCTCTCTACCTTACCATAGTGCCTTTTCTTGTCTATTACTTCCCACTTTTTTTTTTTTTTTTTAGTTTTGTTTATTTATTTGAGAGAGAGGGAGTGTGTATGCCCATGAGCAGTGGGGAGGGGCACAGGGAGAGGGAGAAACAGACTCCCTGCTGATTGGGGAGCCTGGCACAGGGTCCTGTGATCGTCACCTGAGCCGAAGGCAGATGCATAACTGACTGAGCCACCCAGGCACTCTGCTTTGCACTTCTTTCTTTCTTTTCTTTTCCTTTTTTAAAGATTTTATTTATTTATTTGACAGAGATCACAAATAGGCAGAGAAGAGGCAGAGGGGTGGGGGGAAGCAGGCTCCCCACTGAGCAGAGAGCCCGACTCAGGGCTCAATCCCAGGACCCTGAGACCACGACCCGAGCCAAAAGCAGAGGTTTCAACCCACCTGAGTCACCCAGGTACTCCTTGCACTTATTTCTGATGCATATGGGAAATCATTCCCCTCCCTTAGGTTAAAACCTGTTTATTTATATAATATTTCCTACCTGGAAAAGTTTCTTCTTTTGGATTAGAATTTAAATTCTTGGAATAACCACAGAGTATTTCTGTGAAATCATGTAAAATTATATTATAGTATGTTAAAAATGGGTTACCACATTTAAAGTAGTCATTTTATGCCAGGGTAACATAACTTTAGCTTTCTTATTAAATCATTGAAAACACAAGGTGGACAGAAATTAAGTAAGTTTAAAGTGCTTTGTGTGTTTATGTATGTATACTTCTATAACATGAATTTATGCATGGTTAGCTACTATTAGTGCATTAAATAATTTTCATATAAAAGAAGTCTTAAAGTTATACCCATTCACAACTATTGTAACAAATTTAGTACGTGTACACATTCTTTGCTGGATAAAATTAAACATTCAATAAGATGATGCATTTTCCTGATTAGACATTTTTTGGGGGTAAGTATTTAAATAGAAGCTGTTAAGTACTTCAAGGATGTCTGGTAGAAGAAATGTATGTGTTAGAAGATCCATTCTTGTATGTGTTTCTGGTTAGCCAAGATCTTAATAGGATGGATGTTGGTTTTTGTGATATTAAATTTCTTGATTTTGGGACTTGTGTTTATTGGTATTCTAAAATGGTTTAAAACTTTGACACCATGCAATTAGATTCAGGTATATTATTAATTTTATTAAATTTTGCGGTGATTCATTTTTTTTTTTTAATGTGTAGAAATTTATCTCAGATGTTGAAGTCATGACATTTTAGTTAAAGCTGTAGGTATAGGGCGCCTGGGTGGCTCAGTGGGTTAAGCCGCTGCCTTTGGCTCAGGTCATGATCTCAGGGTCCTGGGATCAAGTCCCGCATCGGGCTCTCTGCTCAGCAGGGAGCCTGCTTCCTCCTCTCTCTATGCCTGCCTCTCTGCCTACTTGTGATCTCTCTCTGTCAAATAAATAAATAAAATCTTTTAAAAAAAAAAAAAAAAAGCTGTAGGTATATTTTTCTCTTAAGTTCCATATATTTTCAAAACAATTGTTTAAAACAGTTTATGTTAAAACTAGTATGGCTACTTAACACATAAAAATAGAGGTCTGTAAATGTTAAATTTATTCTGTGTTACAAGTTTATCTTCATTGATGATATAGTAACTATACCTGTAGTTTGGTAATTTCATAATAATTCAATTACTGCTTTAGAGTAGGGGAAGACTCAGGAGTTGTAGGATTTTCTTTTTTGCTGTCTCTACCTTGGTGTAGTTTTGTATGCTCAGAAAAGACAGTGAAGAAATGTTTTATTTTTCCTCAAACATATAAAATACATCTGGAAAAATAAATTCACATCTGGTTCATGGATTTCCTCCATGGAGATGATCCAAATTCAGTGTCAAGATTAGAGTTTGTACTCATGGGTTTGCAGAATCTTCTGTGGAATTTGAAATATTTTGTTTGGAAGAAGTTGGGGAAACAATTGATTCAGATGTTTGTGTTAAGTTCTAATTTTAGATATATTTCTCCCTTATTAAAAATAAAAATGTTTTGTGCTTCATAATATCAAGGTACTTGTAAACACTTACATTTAAAGAGATGTTTTGTGGGACCATTCTCAAACAATGTTTTATGAAAGAGAGATCAATTAAATTGTTAAACCTACCAGGTCATGATCATCAGTGACCCTAACTATTTGTTGTAATGTACTTTCTTGTACATAGTATAGTGTAGCCTCAATTATACTGTCACACTTCATTGACTCTGTTTAAAATAGAAGCAATAAGAATCACTTTTTAACTTCTAATCACTTCTAAATATCTGCCTAAATGCAGTCTATAAGTTTGGAAATATAATGGTGTTATGTACTCAGTTCTTCCCTCAGTGTCACAATGGCTAATGGATGTATTTGTGTCTGAATGGAATCCCTGGAGTAGCATAAAGTAGAAGCATTTGTGAGCTCAATCAGTCCAAGAAGCATATGAACTAAAAATAACATTGTCAAACATTTATGAATTATTTGTATTATGCATTGAGGCTGCCAAACCAGGCTGCTAGTCATGTGAATTAAACTTGATAACACTAGAACAAATGGATGTTGTTCATTAAAGAGGATGTTTGATTTTTTTTAAGAATTCTTTTTTCACCCTTTAACATGTGATACATTTTCTATATAATAACATAATAAAGTTTATTTGTACATAAATCTATAGCTATTGGCTTATCTATATTTCTGTGGAATAGAAAAATGCATTTTGCATATGTGTCTAATTTAGTGATTCCTAAACAATAGGATAAGAATTTTTGTGTTTCAGCAGATTTTCCACTGCATCATCAAATGGTAGGTATTATAAGTGTCTTATAAGGAGCCAGGCCTTAAGGGCTTCTACTTCTTTCCCCTTTAACTCCTACTTTTAGCCTTTCTTCCCACTTTAGTCATTGGCACATAAGATTTTGTTCTTGGCAAATGAGAATTAAGATGGAACATTAATTTTTTTATCATATTTATACTGTTGTTACTGTTAGAAAATCTGGTTTGCTGTATTGTTACATGTAGTCACCTTAAAAAGTTATCTATTAAAAAAAGGGGGGTCGCCTGGGTGACTCAGTAGATTAAAACCTCTGCCTTTGGCTCAGCTCATGATCCTGGGTTCCTGGGATCGAGCCCCATGTTGGGCTTTCTGCTCAGCGGGGAGCCTGCTTTCCCCCACCCCTCTGCCTCTTCTCTGCCTACTTGTGATCTCTGCCTGTCAAATAAATAAATAAAATCTTAAAAAAAAAAAGTTATCTATTATCCTTTCCTTTTGTAACCTTCTTTGATGTTCTGTGCTCCTTATTTTTTGCTCTATGGTTCTATGAATATTATCTTACCATCACCCCAGAGTACTCTGAACAAATGCTTCATTGATACATTGACTCTTTCTGTGTGTGCGTGCGTGTGTGTGTGTGTGTGTGTGTGTGTGTAAGTTTTAAAAGTATTTCTTGAGGGTCTAGATAGTAGGCAATTTACAGAGTACTAATTTTAAGCTGTCTGATTTGCCTTTCTTCGCTTTCATGAAATGGAACTCCTTCCTTAGCCTCTGTTGTTCATAATTTGTAGCTCAGTTTATTCTATTCATCTTTCTCAATTCCATATCCTTTCCAAATCATCTTCTCTTTTTGTACTGTTGATGGTTGTATGTTTAGGCTCAGAAATGAGAAATAATGGTGTTATTATATAGGGTTCACTTTAATAACTTTTAACAAATGCGTATATCCATAAAGCCACTACCACAGTCAAGGTAATGAACATATCCATTACCTTAAAAGCTTTTTCATGCTCCTTAGTAATCCTTCCTTCTCATCTCCAGACAACCACTAATTTGCTGTTAGGTCCTGTACATTTGTGGTGGGTTGAATTGTGGCCTCCTAAAAGATGTGTCCACTTGGAACCTGTGAATGTGACCTTATTTGGAAGGTGTAATTAAGGATCTGGAGATGATCTCATCCTGGATTAGGGTGGGCCCTAAATCCAATGACAACTGTCCTTATAAAAGGACGAAGATGGAAACAGGAGAAGGTGATGTAATGGAGGTAGAAACTGTGCAGTGATGCATCTACAGGCCAAGGACTGCCAAGTATTACTGGCAGCCCCCAAAGCTAGGGAAGAGGCATAGGATACATAAGTCCTCAGAAATTACTGAAGGAACTAACCCTACCAACACCTTGACTTTTGGATTTCTGGCCTTTAGAACTGTGACAGAGTAAGTTTTTGTTGTCTTAAGCCACCAAGTTTATGTCAATTTGTTTTTATTTTCTAGAATTTTACATAGAGTTACAACAGCATGTAGTCATTCTTATCTGGATTCTTCTATTCAGCATATTTATTTTGAGATCCATCTTTGTTATTGCATGTAAAGAAACTTTATATTGCTGAGTAATATTCCATGGTGTGTGTGTGTATGTATCACATTTTGCTTAACCTTTCACTAGTTGATGAACATTTGGTTATTTCCAGTTTTTGCTATTATAAATGAAGTTGCTATGAACATTTGTGTCAAGTTGTTGTGTGGACATATGATTTCATTTTCCTTGGATAAATTCCTAGAAGTTGAATGTCCGAGTATATTTAACTTTGTCAAGAAACTGCCAAATGGTTTTTTGAAAACACTGTGCTTTTTTACAGTCCTTAGAGTAGCATCTGAGAGTTTCAGTTCCCCATATGTTGGCCAATTCTTCCTCTAGTCAGTCTTTTTAATTTTAGCTCTAGGACTGGTATACAGTGGCATCTCATTATAGTTGTAATTTTCATTTTCCTAATGAACTATAATATTGAAGTTTTTCATGTGCTCATTTGCCATGTGCAGATCTTATTTGTGAGGTATGTTTTCAAGTCCTCATCCTATTAAAAAGGATTTTTTTCTTATTGAAATTAGAGATTAAAAAATTCTTTCTAGATAGAAGTTCTTCACCAGGTATGTGATTTATAAATTTTTTTCTCCCTCTGTGTTGTGTCTTTTAGTTCTGTTATAAGTACCTTTCAAAGAACAGAAATTTTTTTTATTGTGTTATGTTAGTCATCATACAGTACATCATTAGTTTTTGATGTAGTGTTCCAAGATTCATTGTTTATGTATAACACTTAGAGCTCCATGCAATACATGGCCTCCTTAATACCCACCTTCAAGCTCGCCCAGCTCCCTTCCCTCTAAAACTCTTTGTTTCTCAGAATCCACAGTCTCTCTTGGTTCATCTTCCCCTCCAATTTCCACGTATACTTTTCCTTTCCTTCTCCTAATGTCTTCCATGTTATTCCTTATGTTCCACAAGTAAGTGAAACCTTATGATAGTTGCCTTTCTCTGCTTGACTTATTTCACTCAGCATAATCTCCTCCAGTCTCATCCATGTTGATGCAAAAGTTGGGTATTCACCCTTTCTGATGGCTGAGTAATATTCCATTGTATATATAGACCACATCTTCTTTATCCATTTGTCAGTGGAAGGACATCTTGCCTCTTTTCACAGTTTGGCTATTGTGCACATTGCTGCTGTGAACATTGGGGTACATGGCCCTTCACTACATCTGTATCTTTGGGGTAAATACCTAGTAATGCAATTGCCAGGTCATAGGGTAGCTCTATTTTTAATTTTTTGAGGAATCTCCACACTGTTTTCCAAAGTGGCTGCACCAGCTTGCATTCCCACCAACAGAGTAAGAGGGTTCCCCTTTCTCTACAACATTTGTTGTTTCCTGCCTTGTTAGTTTTTGCCATTCTAACTGGTGTAAGGTTGTATCTCAGTGTGGTTTTGATTTGATTTTTCCTGATGGCTAATGATGATGAACATTTTTTCATGTGTCTGCTAGCCATTTTTATGTCTTTACTGGAGAAGTATCTTTTTTTTTTTTTTTTTTTTTAAAGATTTTATTTATTTATTTGACAGAGAGAAATCACAAGTAGATGGAGAGGCAGGCAGAGAGAGAGAGAGGGAAGCAGGCTCCCTGCTGAGCAGAGAGCCCGATGCGGGACTCGATCCCAGGACCCTGAGATCATGACCTGAGCCGAAGGCAGCGGCTTAACTCACTGAGCCACCCAGGCGCCCACTGGAGAAGTATCTATTTATGTCTTCTCTCTATTTTTTTTGACTTCATCATCTGTTTCTTGGGTGCTGAGTTTGAGAAGTTCTTTAGAGATCTTGGATATCAGCTCTTTGTCTGTCATGTCATTTGCAAATATTGTCTCCCATTCCGTGGGTTACCTCTTTGTTTTGTTGACTGTTTTTTGCTGTACAGAAACTTTTGATCTTGTTAAAGTTCTAAAAGTTAATTTTTGCTTTTGTTTCCCTTGCCTTTGGAGACGTGTCTTGAAAGAAGTTGCTGTGGCTGGTGTCAAAGAGGTTACTGCCTATGTTCTCCTCTAGGATTTTGAAGGATTCCTATCTCACATTGAGGTCTTTCATCCATTTTGAGTTTATCTTTGTGTATGGTGTAAGAGAATGGTCGAGGTTCATTCTTCTGTACATAGCTGTTCAATTTTCCCAGCACCATATATTGAAGAGGCTGCCTTTTTCCCACTGGATATTTTTTCCTGCTTTGTTGAAGATTATTTTGACCATAGAGTTGAGGGTCCATATCTGGGCTTTCTACTCTAAAGAACAGAAATTTTTTAAAAAGATTACTTATTTATTTGTCAGGGAGAGAGAGAGGGAATAAGTGCACACATATGCACATGTGTGGGATGGGAGGGGTAGAGAGTGTCCCAGGCAGTCTCCATGCTGAATACAGAGCCGGGCGTGGGGCTTGATATTGTGACCCTGGGATCATGACCAGAGCAGAAACCAAGAATCAGATATTTAACCCACTGTGCCACCCAGGTGCTCCAAAGAACAGAAATTCTTTAATTAAATCTAATTTTGTCAGTGTTTAAATCTTTTTTTTTTTTGCATGTTGTATCTCAGAGATTATTGTCTAGATAGTGTACACAATATGTTTTGTTGTTAAATTTTTTCATTTCAACAGGTTTACTGAGGTGTTGTTTACATAGACTAAACTATACGTATTAAAAGCAAACATACTTGAAAATTTTGACATGTATTAACACCCAGAAAGATAATGAATGTATTCATCATCTGTAATAATTCCTATTGCTTCTTTATAATCTCTCCCTTGAATTTTTCCCCATCCGCCTCCCTCGGCCAGACATTCGCTGTGCTTTCTGTCACCGTGGATTAAATTGCAATTTCTAGAGTTTTATATAAATTGGAATCCTATTATGTACTGTTTTCCATCTGGCTTATTTCAGTCAGCATAATGTTTTGGCATTCATCCATGTTTTATCATGTATCAGAAGATCTTTTCCCCCCTTTTTTCTTCTGAGTAATAGTCCATTGTATAGATATACCATGGTTTGTTTAGCTATTTACCTGTTGCTGGATCTTTGGATTATTTCCAGTTTTGGCTATTACCAATAAAGCTGCTATGGACATTAATGTTATATATTCTCTGGACATATACTATTTTTACTCTTGGATAAAAATTGAGTAATGGAATGGCTGGATCAGATAGTAGGTGTATGTCTAACTTAGGGATGAAATGTTTAAACCTTTTTTCAAAGTGGTTATATCATTTAACATTTTCACCGTCAGTGTACGTGGTTTCCAAAGTGGTTATATCATTTTACATTTTCACCATCAGTGTACGTGAACTCTAGTTCCAGTTCTAGTTCCTTCACATTCTCTCATTCTAGCCATCCTAACAGATATGTAGAAGTATCAAATGAATTTCCTGTGTATTTCTTTAATGACTAATGATGTTGAACATATTTTCATGCTGTTTACCATCTAGAGGTTTTCTTTGGTGAAGTGTCTATTCACACATTTTGCAGTTTTCTAATTGTTTTCCTCTTTTTGAGTTTTGAGTCGTCATTTATATAATGGATGTAAGTCCTTTATCTTATGCTTTGCAAAAATAAATTTTAGGGGTTGGCTTATATTTTGATTTTGTTTTGTTTTTGATGAGTAGAATTTTAAAGTTTTTTTTTTTTTTAAAGATTTTATTTATTTATCAGAGAGAGAGAGGGAAGAGAGTGAACACAGGCAGACAGAACGGCAGGCAGAGGCAGAGGGAGAAGCAGGCTCCCTGCTGAGCAAGGAGCCTGATGTGGGACTTGATCCCAGGACGCTGGGATCATGACCTGAGCCGAAGGCAGCTGCTTAACCAACTGAGCCACCCAGGCGTCCCAATGAGTAGAATTTTTAAGTTTAAATAATGTCCATTTCATGAAACATTTTTCTTTTATGGATTATGGTTATTTTTTGGTTACATCTAAGAATCATTGCCTAATCCAAAGTGGTGATCAAGATTCTTCCAAGACTTTTTTATTTTTAGAATTTAAATGAAGTCTATGACCTATTTTTTTTTTTAAGATTTTATTTATTTATTTGACAGACAGAGATCACAAGTAGGCAGAGAGACAGGCAGAGAGAGAGGAGGAAGCGGGCTCCCTGCACAGCAGAGAGGCCGATGCGGGGCTCGATCCCAGGACCCTGGGACCATGACCTGAGCGGAAGGCAGAGGCCTTAACCCACTGAGCCACCCAGGTACCCCGTCTATGACCTGTTTTTAGTTGTTTTCTGCATAGAGTGCAAGCTGTAGCTTGAAGTTCAGTTTTTGTCTATGGAAATCCAGTTATTCCAGACATTGAAAAGACTATTTTTGTTTTAGTGAATTTGCTGTTGCACTTTTATTAGAAATCAGTTGTCTATATATGAGTGAATCTGTGTCTGCATTCTCTATTCTGTTCCAGATCTGTTTGTCTTGATATCAATAGTACACTATTTTAAATATTATGTCTTTCTAATGGGTCTTGAAATCTGGACTTTGCCCCTTCCCCCTTTTTTCCCAGAGTTGTTTTGGCTGGTCTAAGTCCTCTGCATTTCCGTATGTAATCTGCTATTCAGTTTTTAAAAATAAAATCCTGCTGGAATTATTTTTTTATTTTTAATTGATATATAATTAACATACAGTGTTATATTAGTTTCCTATAATAATAGGAAATATATAAAATAATATGTATTATTACATATATTCCTATAGTAATAGGAATAGTATGATTCAACAATTCTATACATTACTGAGTGCTCGTCAATATAGGTGTACTCTTTTTTTTAGGAGTGTGTGTGCTCATGGGAAAAGGGGAGGGGCAGAGAAGGAGAGAGAGAGTCCCAAGCAGCCTCTACACCCAGCACAGAGCCTGCCCTAGGGCATGATCTTATCGCCCTGAGATCATGATCTTAGCTGAAATCAAGAGTCTGAATGCTTAACCAGCTGAGCCACCCAGGAGCCCCGGGATTTATTATTTTAATTTTTATTACTTAAAATTACTAACTTTGCTTTTGCTCTCTTTTTCTATGTTATTTGAAAAGTTACATTCTTTAGATATTTTCTTCATATCATGTTTGATGTGGTTTTTCAGTATAATTGAGTAGTCTTGAACTTTTAAATTTCTTTAAATTAGTTTAGGGTAACTAAGTTTTATAGTACAAATAAACAGAATTAAACTTTTCACTTTAGTATTTCAAATTAGGCTAATACTCTCTGGACCTCTTTCAAGAGAAACATGGAAGCAAAACCCAAAAACTCTCTAGAAACCTGCAACTGAACCTCTATCATAATTGACAGTTTTCTTGGTTATAGGTCATTTCATTCTTCATTTAATATATCTCTTACAACAAACCACAAAATAGGCACCGGGTCACCTACAAAGTATAAAATTATCCTGAAATAAAAGCAGGTGTTGAACTTTTCCATATCCATACTGCTAATACTTTTTGAAGGGAGAAGGGATAAAATATAGGCCCTCTTCCCAGCCCATCCCCAAAGTTGCCTGTGTGGCAGACATTAAATAATAATTAATTTTTTGTATTTATTTTATATACTGGGCAGTATTCCTAACTGCTTAAATCTTCATTGTAGTTCAAGCCTTTATAGAACATTTTTTTAATGTATAGAATTATGCTAAGCAATATGTATTGACACATAACTCTTGGTGTGGCAAACCTGCTTATAAGAAATTGAATACAGAATATGGCATATAAACATAGTAAATGTTACAGAAAGGTTAAAATAATTAGGGAAGACTTCATCTAGACAAGGGTAGTAACCACGTAGAGAACTGGCACTTCTTGAAAACCATGGACAAGTATATATGAGAATATTATGTTTGGTCTGGAGATTTCTTCATAGCTCCTTCAGGATCTTTTGTTTGTGCCACTCACTGTGTTTACCTTTTAATACTTACCTATCTACTCCCAAACTAGTTATATTATTATATTTCTGAAAAGTGAAGATACTGCTGTACTTCCTTATATGTAGTTGTAGCATAATATCTTACATATAGTAGGTATTCAGTGCTGTTCCATAGTTACATCATCTCTAGAAGGTATGTTGACGAATTTCCAGTAATTATTTCTCAGATACCACTTTCTTGCATTTTCCTGCAGGAGAACTGCAGTACCATAGAAGTTAGGTTTCTTTAATAGTAGCTCCTTTTTCGTAGCTTCCGGAGCTGGAAATTCAGGAAGTGGGGAGAAAAAAGGAGGTGAGTGATTTAGGATGTCTGCCTAAAATTTGGGACTTAGGAAGTAGGAAATTTTCTTTGCATTATTTAATTATATCAGATTCTGATTGTGTGTGTTTATTTTTCATAGTAAATTTGTATCTATTAGATGGATGTCTCTTCTGCTTGAGTCAGTATTTGAATGATACCTGTCAGTTCTTCTTCCACCCAATTTTTATATATGTAATTGAGGCAAAATATGTATAACATAAAATTTACCATTCTATCCATTTGTAAGTATACAGTTCTGTGGCCCTTAAATATATTCACATTGCTGTGCAGCTATTGCTACCATCCATTTCTGCAACTTTGTCATCATCCCTTACAGAAACTCTGTACCTGTTCAATAATAACTCTTCCTTTTCCCCTTCCCCCAGCCCCTGGTAACCACTTTTTTACTTTCTCTCTATGAATTTAATTTTTTTTTGATATCTCATATAAGTAGATCATGAAGTCTTTGTCCTTTTTTGTCTGGCTTGTTTCACTTAACATAATGTCTTCAAAGTTCATCCATGTTATAGCATGTATCGGATTTTTGTCCTTTTTGAAAGCTGAACAATGTTCCATTGTATGTATATACTATATTTTGTTTATCCATTTGTCTGTTGATAGACATTTTGATTGTTTCTATTTTTTGGCTGTTGTGAATAATACTTCTATGAACATTGGTATAGTAACTAAGTTTTAATTTAGTATTCATGTGTTTCACGTTTTTCCCTACCTCCTTTCTAGTTAATACAATTCTTATGAGATTATGTTTTTAAATAACTCAAAATGCCATTAGTTGGATCATGGCCTGGCCTGTGGGCTAGAATCTCTTTAAAAGATGACTTTATTATATTAAAATGTATTGATTTTTTTTTAAGGTTTTATTTATTTTATTTGATAGACAGAGATGACAAGTAGGCAGAGAGGCAGGCAGAGAGACAGGCAGAGAGAAAGGAGGAAGCAGGCTCTCCACGGAGCAGAGAGCCCGATGTGGGGCTCGATCCCAGAACCCTCGGATCATGACCTGAGCCGAAGGCAGAGACTTTAACCCACTGAGCCACCCAGGTGCCCCAAATGTATTGATTCTTTAAAATTTAACTTAGAAAACAATTTTATTTCTCTTACTTACAGATGTTTTGGGTACCTGACTGCCCTCTGTTTACATAATATTTGCTTATAAGACATAAAGATAAATTACTCTGGTCATCCATAGAGACAGTAGAGTTAATTGAATTAAAGTAAACCAGGGATGTGTTTACAGAGGAAGTGAGAGTGAGCTAAGGTTTGAACGATTTGTAATATTTTGATGAACAGTTGGAGGATGAGATAGGCATTCAAAGAAGGAACATTTGAAAGATAGTCAAGGAAGTCCCAGGTATGTTTGAAAACAGTGGAAGTTTATTAGCGCATGGGTTGTTTAGGAATAAGGAAGGAATAAGGAGCAAGCAAAGAATAAGGAAGTCTGAGTATGGGGCAACGCAGTTTGGTTTCTTCTACTCAGTGACCTGGTTCCTTTGGGATTTAGGATGAGTAGCAGGTTTATGAGACGAAGAAGTATTATGAATTGGTTTTTAGAGTTTTGGGGAAAGTAATGGATTGTGAGAAGATGAGAATGTGGGGACTGGGAAAAAGAAAAGGTTCAAGTTTGAGGTTTTAGCAGTGGAATAATTACATATTATAATAAGGTTTTTTTTGGAGGGGGGTGTTTCTCAACATCATTTTATTGTTTATACTAACATACAGTAAACCTAAAATAGTTTCAGAAACATAGTAACCAATAAAACTGCCAGCAGTAAACCTAGTAAGTTAAGTTCAAAATATGTTTCTACTTCTTTTAAGATATGTTCTATTAAGAATATATAATCTTAGTATTTAAAAATTATTTGAATTAATATTAGCATGACCATGTTATCTATGAGTGTATAGTAAGATTCATTTCTTTCTGTTTATAATGAGCCTTAACATTAGACCTTGCCAGTGAGTTATTGAGAAGGAACAGGGGCAAAAAGTGATTTGAGAATATTAATTCATTAACTGAGTAAATAATTTACTCTGTTCTAGCTAGTGTCCTAGGCGCTGCTTATTAATGGATGAGTAAATTACAGTTTTGCTTTTAAAGGCCTTAATCTTGCAAGTAGATTCTCTTTCCTATAAATTTTTTGAAGCTTGATTTCTTAAAGGATTTATGTGTAAAACTTTTGGATGGACAGAAAATAGATCAGCTAGTTCATTATTTTTCAAAATAAGCTATTTTAATGATTTTGATAGAGTTTGGATTAAAGTTTAATAAAGGAACCTATTAAAAATTGGTTAGGTATTTAATATTTACAAAATCATGTGACTATTTCATTTCACTCTTTAAGAGGATCAGATATTTTAAGTTCTCAGGGTTCTGGAGTTTTTATTTACACGTGTTTTTCATTGAGATATAATAATGTATATATATATATAGAAAATATACAGTTTGGGTGACGTGTGTACTTCCTTAAAATCTTTAACACAGTCAAGAAAATGAATGTATGGGGCGCCTGGGTGGCTCAGTGGGTTAAAGCCTCTGCCTTCGGCTCAGGTCATGATCCCAGGGTCCTGGGATCAAGCCCCGCATCCGGCTCTCTGCTCAGCAGGGAGCCTGCTTCCTCCTCTCTCTGACTCCCTCTCTGCCTACTTGTAATCTCTGTCTGTCAAATAAATAAATTAAAAAAAAAAAAAGGAAATGAATGTATATGTATAATTTACCAAGTTTGCTTTTTCCCCTGTCTTATATTCTGACTTCTGTCACTATAGATTAGTTTGTGTTTTCTAGAATATTTAATACAAATAGAATCATGCAGCATTTTTTGATTTAGCTCCTTTCACTTAGCATTATTATTTTGAGATAAGTGTTTGTTGTTGCATGTTTCAATAAATTGCCTTTTTTTTTTTTTTAAAGATTTTATTTATTTATTTGACAGAGAGAAATCACAAGTAGTCGGAGAGGCAGGCAGAGAGAGACAGAGAGGAGGAAGCAGGCTCCCTGCTGAGCAGAGAGCCCGATGTGGGACTCAATCCCAGGACCCTGAGATCATGACCTGAGCCGAAGGCAGCAGCTTAACCCACTGAGCCACCCAGGCGCCCCAATAAATTGTCTTGTTATTGCTGAGTCATAGTATTTCATATATATGTACCACAGTTTTATCCATTCACGTGTTAATGGACATTTGGTTATTTCGAGTTATTTATTATTATAAATAAAGTTGCTAAGAACATTCATATAAACTCTCTATGTTTATATATAATTTCATTTCTCTTGGGTTAATTCCTAAAAGTTAAATGAGTGGATCATATGTTAGGTATATGCTTAACTTTTAAAGAAAACTACTAGATTGTTTTCCAAACACATTTTACCAATTTACATTCTTACAAGCAGGGCATAAGACTTCTAGCTCTTCTTCGTCTTAGACAATACTTGGTAGATTAAATCTTTTTAATGTTAGCCTTTCTATAGGTGTGTACTGGTTTCTTATTGTGGTTGTCATCTGAAATATGTTCTTTGTAAAAGGTCTATATGTTCACTCATT
Source organism: Mustela lutreola (assembly GCF_030435805.1). Classification (NCBI taxonomy): domain Eukaryota; kingdom Metazoa; phylum Chordata; class Mammalia; order Carnivora; family Mustelidae; genus Mustela; species Mustela lutreola. The sequence continues at coordinate 240,520,073 of NC_081290.1, read as the reverse complement.
TTTTAGATTGAGTTGTTGCCTTATTATTGAAATATAAGAAAAAATTTTCATATATTCTCTACACATATATGTTTTATGAATATGTTATATATATATATATATATATATATATATATTTAAAGATTTTATTTATTTGAGAGGGAGTGTGAGAGAGAGAACACAAGCAATAGTAGGGGTGAGGGAGCATGCAGACTCCCTGCTGAGCTGGGAGCCCAATGTGGAGCTTGATACCAGGATCCTGTAATCATGACCTGAGCTGAAGGCAGACATTTAACTAAGCCACCTAGGCACCCCTGTTTTGTATTTATGCTTTTCCCATTCTGTAGTTCATGTCTTCTTTTTACGACAGCGTCTTTTGTTTTGTTTTTTTAAATTTATTATTACTATTATTATTTTTTAAAGATTTTATTTATTCATTTGACAGAGAGGGATCACAAGTAGGCAGAGAGGAAGACAGAGAGGGAAGCAGGCTCCCCGCTGAGCAGAGAGCCCGATGCGGGTCTCCATCCCAGTACCCTGAGATCATGACCTGAGCCGAAGGCAGAGGCTTAACCCACTGAACCACCCAGGCGCCCTGGGACAGCATCTTTTGAAGTGCAGAAATTTTTTGTTTTGGTGAAGTCTACTTTATAACTTTTTCTTTTTGGCAACATTTCTAAGCTTTGCCTAACCTGAGGTCAACAAAGATTTTCTTCTAGTAGTTTTGTAGTGTCCTTTCCATTTTTTAAAAAAATATTTATTTATTTGAGAGAGAGAGAGAGAGAGTGGGAGAGGGGAAAAGGTGAGAGGGAGAAGCAGACCCCCTGCCCAGAAGGGAACTTGATGCAGGGCTTAATCCCAGGACCGTGGGATCATGATCTGAGTCGAAGGCAGAGGCTTTAACCTACTCAGCCACTCAGGAGACCCCCTATATGCCACATCTTTGTCCATTCATCTATTGATGGATACTTGGGCTGCTTCTATAATTTGGCTGTTGTAAATAATGTTTTAGTAAACATAGGAGTGCATCTATCCCTTTGAATTAGGGTTTGAGAGATTTTTTTTTTGTTTCCTTCATTATTGTTTTGTAGTTTTTTACATATAAATCCTATACATATTTTGTTATTTTCTAAATAATTCATGTTTTCTGATGCACTTGTAAATGATACTTTAATAAAAAATATCATCTTTGTGTTTCGTTCCTTGCTAATCTCACTTACTAGTTCTAGTAGCTTTTGTAGATTCTTTCAAATTTTTTATGTAGATAGTTGTGTCACTTACAAATCGAGGTGACAGTTTTGTTTTTCCCCTTTCTAATCTTTAGGCCTCTTTTCCTTTTCTTGTCTTGTCACACTTACTGTACATCCACCACAGTGTTAAGTAGGAGTGGTGATGACAGGTATCCTTACCTGTTCCATGTTTGCAGGCAAAAACATGGAGTGTTGCTCCATTATATATGATACTAGCTTTAAGTTTCAGGTTGATAAACTTTTTCAGGTTGGAAAAGTTTGTTCTATTCCTCCTTTGCTAGCTTTAAATTATAAATGGGTGTGCTTCTTCTCTGTTAAGTTGATCATATGCAAGTTTTTTTCAGTTCTTGGTCTGGTGAATTATAGCAGTCAATTTGTAAATACTGAATTAGCCTTGAATTCCCAGGATCAACTTCATGTAGTCAGATATAGCCTCTTTACACATCACTGGTTACAATTTGCTAATATTTTGTTGGGGGGTTTTCATTTGCATTCACAAGGGATGTTGTTCTGTGTTTTTCTTGTTATGTTCTTGTCTGGTTTGGGTCTCAGTATAATGCTTACCTTTGTCAAAAATAGGTTTGGAAATCCTTTTCTATATTTAGTAAGTTATTATGGAGAATTAATATTGTACCTTGCTGAAATGTTCAATTGAATTTGCTCATGAACCTGTAAGGCCTAGAACTTTTTTTTATTGGAAGGTCTTAAACTAGAATTTAGAGACATAAGAGTATTCAGGACATCTGTTTCTTTTGTGTCTTTTTTTTTTTTCCCTTTGTGTCTTTTTAAAAATTAACCAATTTCATATAAATTGTTCAGTTTATGAGCATGAAGTTATTTGAAAGTCTCCTTTATTATAATTCTAACGTTTGTTGAATCTGTGATAATTTTTTTTTTAAATTCCTGATATAATTTATGTCTTCGTTTTTTCCTCTTGTCAATCTGGCTAGAGTTTTATAAATTTTTTTGAACTTTTCAGAGAAACTGCTTTTGGTTTCATTGATTTTCTCTGTTGTCTTTCTGTTTCCTTTTATAGGAAAGATCCCTCTGATCTTTATTATCTTCTTCTGCTTCTGATCCATACTCTTGGATATTTGAGAGGAATTATCTGCAAATATCTGGAGTTTCCTTTTTGAGCATTTCTCTCTCCTGTGGTGCTCTGCTCTGCAAACTCTAGGTCCTTGATTCTTCTGGGTTATCTGCCATGCCTTCTCAATTTAGGGAGTCTCTTGGATTCTCTGCCTCTCTGTGCTGTAATATGGAAGCTCAGTGTGGGAAGGTGAGACAATCATAAAAGTCTGCTCACCTCTCAAAGATCACACATTTTATTAACTGATGTCTAGTGTTTAGAAAACTGTTACTCATATATATATTTTGTCCATTTAAAAAAAAGATTTTATTTATTTATTTGAGAGAGAATTATGAGAGAGAGAGAGAATGAGAGGGGAGAGGTCAGAGAGAGAAGCAGACTCCCTGTTGAGCACGGAGCCACATGTGGGACTCGTTCCCAGGACTCCAGGATCATGACATGAGCAGAAGTAGTTGCTTAACCAGCTGAGCCACCCAGGTGCCCCTTGTCCAGTTTTTGTTGTTGTTGTTGTTTTAATTTGTTTCCTCAGGACATTAAATATAGTTCCCTGTTATTTCATCTTGGCCCATCTTTTACTTTTCAATTTTTTATCTTATCTAAATGGCAAATTCTTGAAGACAGCTTTTGTGCCCTTCATAGTATGTAGTACAGGGCCTTGTACTCAGTAAGTGCTTATTGCAAATTTGACTTATTCCTTGAGTTTACTTGAGCTGGATGAAAGGAGGAGATAAGAAGCAGAAGAGTAAAGCCACTATCTTACTGCATTTCCCTTGCTTGTCAAATGAACTCTCTCTGGAGCCCTGATAACAGAATTTTTATATTCCACTCCCATCTGACAACTCTACCTCTTATAGCTAGGTGAGTGGAACTATGCCCAAAACTCCACCAGACATCATCTGACCCAATTGGTCCACTTAACCTTAATTTCCATAAAAATGTGTAATTTGATAGACTGGTAGGATGTTGAGTGGGGAGAAATCTATGGGAAAATCATAGGTTAAATAATCTCAAAAAGTCTTTTCTGGATATTGACTCCAAATGTCCAATGTCATTATTAATCTGAAGATTGATTTTTTTCTTTTGTCCTTAAGAATGTTCAACAGTTGTCGTTTCTTTTATTAAATTAAAAAAAATTTAAAGACGATTTTATTTATTTATTTCACAGAGAGAGAGAGAGAGAGATCACAAGTAGGCAGAGCGGCAGGCAGAGAGAGTGGGGGAAATAGGCTCCCTGCTGAGCAGAGAGCACGATGCAGGACTCAATCCCAGGACCCTGAGATCATGACCTGAGCTGAAGGCAGAGGCTTAACCCACCCACTGAGCCACCCAGGCATACCAGCAGTTATTGTTTCTTTCTTTCTTTTTTTTTTTTTAAGATTTTTTATTTTTTATTTGACAGACAGAGATCACAAGTAGGCAGAGAGAGAGCGGGGGAAGCAGGCTCCCTGCTGAGCAGAGAGCCCGATGCGGGGCTCGATCCGCGGGGCTCGATCCGAAGACCCTGGGATCGTGACCTGAGCCAAAGGCAGAGGCTTTTAGCCCACTCAGCCATCCACACGCCCCATTTATTGTTTCTTGACCAGTTCTTTCCCCCTGCTGTTTGTTATTTATTTATTTAATTTTATATTTTTCAGTGAGCCATAATTCATTGTTTATGCACCATACCCAGTACTTCACCAGTTCTTTCAGTCCCTTTTTCTTAAACTCATTACATTAATAGTGGATTCTCTCAATGCACCTTATATGTCTTTTAGCTGTGTTTTCAATAATTTTTTTTTTTTTCCTGACTCTGTGCTGAGTGCTCAGTGAATGCATCAGGACTATCTTCTAATTCAAGAATTCTGCCTTCAGGGGTGCCTGGGTGGCTCAGTGGGTTAAGTCTCTGCCTTCAGCTCAGTCATTATCTTGGTTGGGGTCCTGCGATTGAGTCCTGCATCGGGCTCACTGCTCGGCGGGAAGCCTGCTTCCCCCTCTCTCTCTGCCTGCCTCTCTGCCTACTTGTGATCTCTTTCTCTGTCAAATAAATAAATAAAATCTTTTTAAAAAAGAATTCTACCTTCAGTCTATCTAGAGAAAAGTCTATTTCATCTATTGATTTTTTATATCAATGACTATATTTTTTACTTTCAAATTTTCTTTTTTAAGATTTTATGTATTTATTTGATAGAGAGAGAGTGGGGAGGAGAGGGAAAAGCAGGCTCACTCCCTGGGATCATGACCCAAGCTGAAGACAGATGCTTAACCAACTGACCCACTCAGGCACCCCTATTTTCAATTTTTTTTTTTTAATTTTATTTTTTTAAAAAGATTTTATTTATTTATTTGACAGAGATCACAAGTAGGCAGAGAGGCAGGCAGAGAGAGAGGGAGGGAAGCAGGCTCCCTGCGGAGCAGAGAGCCCGATGCGGGGCTTGATCCCAGGACCCTGAGATCATGACCCGAGCTGAAGGCAGCAGCCCAAACCACTTAGCCACCCAGGTGCCCCTCAAATTTTCTAATTGGGTTCTTTTCTTACCTACATTTCCCCCCTTATTTTTGTTTTCATTATTTCTTATTTATTTTCAGTTGAAGTTTTGCCCTCATGTATGTCTATGAACATTCTGTATGAACTTATTTTTAAGGTTTTAAAAATTTATTCCCTTAAAATTATTTTCATATTGAATAAAGTCATGTTCTGATTATTGATTTTTCTGGCTTTAATTTTTAGCATTAGATTTCTCCATGTGATTTCTGAATATTGGTTTAATGGCTGATTTTGAGCAGGAGTTATGTTTTGCTGTTGTTTTTCTCTCTCTTTCCTTCTGTCTACTCATACCTGTCTCTAGGAATTCAGTTAACTTTCACCTTAACCCGCCTTGTCCCCAATCCAGACCCAAGTCTTATTCCAGAATTTCAGTGATTCTGTCATAAGTTACATACTGAAGATATTATAGAAACACTTTGGTACTTTGCTTCAGTTTCTGATATTTGGTTAACAGGTTATGCCAACACCCTCTCCCTTAGGCAAGCATTTTTCTAGAAGCTCTAGGTGAAGATTGATGTGTGTGTATGTTCGTGCTTTCTAGTCTTCTTTCTTGAACCTCCTTTTGGGGGGTGGTGGCTAGGGCTGGCATGGTACTGAATTCTCATTCCTTTTTAAGGTCTTATAATCAACAGTTCTGAGCTTTTAGCCAACTTTACTTTTTTATTAACCATTTCTGTATTATTAGTGGCTGCTAGAAATCTTTATTTTGTTTTTGAACTTGACTCTATCTTTTGTGTTATCTTTTCATGTATTTTATATGTCCTGGCCATGTTTTTGGTATGCATTTAGTGATTAGAGATTTACCATTATGTTATTCTGATTTGAAGTCACATTCCCAGGTTAGTAGATTTCAGAATAAATATACCTGGCCTTGTTCCTCCTGATTGTTAATTGTTAAGAGAAGGCAAAGAAAACTTAGAATTATAAATCAAATGTTATTCTTTTATTGGTTCTCTGCAATAGATAATATGTAAGTGGCTTCTTTATTGAGTATTGCTCACTTGTGATTGCTTAGTTTAATACTAAATTCTACAGTTATTTTCTCATGAATTTCTGCTATCAATTCTTCTGAACACCGTCATACAAAGAGATATTGTTAGCCTAGAAGTCTGAGGTCTTAGAGCTTATCTGGATTATTCTGGGAACATTATTTAATCTTTTGTATTTGTTTCCTCCTTTATAAAACATGTATAATATCTGCTTTCACTGTCTGATGGGATATTTGTGAACATCATAGAAGATACTAGAGTTCAGTTCAGCAATGTTTTACTTAAGCACCTGTTTGGAGAAAGACATATCGCTAGGTTCTAGGGAAATTGAATAAAACACAGTTCTGTGGTTATTTATAATACAGGGGACAAACAGCCTGTTTTTATTTTTGTTCTTTAAGGTTTATTTATTTATTTTGGAGGGGATGGAGAAGGAGAGAGAGAATCTTAAGCAGACTCCTTACTGAGTGGGGAGCCAATGTGGGGCTGGATATCACAACCCCAAGATCGTGACCTTAGCTGAAATCAAGAGTTGGACCCTTAACTGACTGAGCCATTCAGACATCCCTATATAGCCTGTTTTATAATCAGTTATAATACAGAATAGTCTGTGATGAATACTTAAATGTAGATATTAAACAACAAATTAAGACAACCTAAAAAAGAAGCAGTTTAGGCTTCAGGAATAAGCAGAAATTTCATGGAGGAGCTGATCTTTGATTTAAAACCCTAGGGTTTTAAAAATGCCAAGGTGCTATGTAAATATATGATATGCTATTATTTTATATATTATATAATATACATATATTATTTTATATGCCATATATTTTCCCATGAGCTGACCTGATTGGAGAACACTTAGCCATTTCTTCTTCTTTTTATTTATTTTTAAAAGATTTCATTTTATTTTATTTTATTTATTTATTTGAGAGAGAGTGAGCACGGGAAGAGGGAGAGGGAGGAGCAGGCTCCCTTTGAGCAGGGAGCCTGATGTGGGGCTGAATCCCAAGACCCTGACATCATGATCTGAGCCAAAGGCAGACACGTAACGAACAGAGCCACCCAGTGTCCCCCTTCTTCTTCTTCTCCTTCTTTTTTTTTTTTTTTTTAAAGATTTAATTTATTTGAGAGAGAGCGAGTGCGAGAGCACCAGTGTGGTTGGGGGAGAGGCAGAGGAAGAGGGAGAAGCAGACTCCTGCTAAGCCGGGAGCTCAATCCCAGGACTCTGAGATAGAGATCTGAGCAAGACCTGGAGTGGAAGGCAGTTGCTTAACTGATTGAGATACTCAGGTGCCCCTAGCCATTTCTTCTTTACCTTTTTTGTTTGTTGTTTAAGTCTGTCCTTGCTAGTAAATCTTCGTTTTTATTGGTCATGGTGGTTTGGACTAGGCGTATTCTTGTGGTGTTGTGGTCAGTCTTTCTCTCTTCTGTGAATACTGATTTAGATGTTGCTTCTTCAAGAGAAAAATGTTCTCCTGTGTGTTGTATTTTTTTGATAATGTAATAATTGAAAAGTAGATTTTCCCCTCCAGGCTACTATTCAGAGATTGTTACCTCTGAAGTTCTGAAGAAACACTATTTGCTATTATCCAGATACATTTAGACCAAACTTTTGCAGCAGAACATTTTGTTCTATTTGCTGTAATTTTTTTTTCTTTAAAGGACAAAGATAAACAGCTTAAACAGATAACCATCTCTGGTTGCTGCTTCTAACAATAATATTTAGCAGCCAGTGAATATTCTGCAAGGCCTTTCTCAGAAAGGCTGCATTAAGTAAACAAGCAGTAAATACAGTTGGTGACTGATAGATGATAGAATTTAAAGCTAGCCAACTGCCCATATCAGGCTAAAACATTGCTTTTCTGTTTTGGTAAATAATACTCATCTTGTTTATACAGGTCTTATCAAAAACAGTGTTAGCATTTCATACCAAACATATTTTCATTAAGCTCATGAGAACTAAAACTAACAAATTTTGAATTGCTTGAATCCTATTTCATCAGTTTCTTTAGATGTATGTTTTGGTTTATTTCCAAATCACAAGTTATATTGTATTCTGTGTTTTGAAGAATGATAGCTTTTGTGCAGTGTTCCAGCAGTCACCATTTACAGTAGTTTGGTTTGTTTTTGTCATGGAAATCTCAGCCATGGATTGAATTGAGACTTGGGGAAATACTTTTATTTGATCCTTGGCTGCCAAAGGATTTCATTACAGGTGTTTTGTGAGGTTTATTTACTTGGTGGCTTCTATATCAGATATTGCTATAATTTGAAGTATCGTTCCTTTGCACACTTTATAGTACCAATCTTGAAGGGCTATCACTGTTTCTAGCCCTCTTGACTGGGTCTACTTAGGAGATAACTACTATATACATATACAGTAGGTTCAGATATTTTCTTGAGTTACTTTATGTTTAAGTAATACCTTATCATCAGAATCACCAAAAACACTAGAAAGTAAACTCCCACATGGATTTTATCTTTTTTATTGTAATTTTAGTGCTTGGCAGAAAGTAGTTGTTCAGTAAATGAATTGAATTAATTACCCAGAGTAATTACTCAGAGTTACCATTACTGCTTCTATTGCTTATAGAAATTACTGACATAGAGGATCTGGATCCTATCCCCCAACACTGGCCTTCTCTTTCCTCTTTTATCCTACCATTAAGGTGGAAGGTTTACTCTGTTCCAGTCATGAGTCACGTATACTATTCATCCCCCCGCTTTTTTTCAAAGTTGTTTTTTTTTTTGTTTTCTTTTTTGACAGAAAAAGAGACAGTGAGAGCGGGAACACATACAGAGGGTGAGAGGGAGAAAGCAGGCTTTCCTCTGAACAGGGAGCCTGATGTTGGGCTTGATCCAAGGACCCTGGGAGCATGACCTGAGCCGAAGGCAGATATTTACTGACTGAGCCACCCAGATGCCCCTGTTCCCTTTTATAATTATAGCAATAGCAATAATAATGAAAATTCTATCGATTGCTAGTATATCTGAGTATCAGCTTGTGACAGGCCACAGATTCTATAATAGGGTTTATTAATCATTTGCTATGGCGTAGATACTATTCTAAGTAATTAACAATGCATTATATCACTTAATCTTATCAGCAAAATATGAGGTATTTTAGGTTCAAGAAAAACTGGGGTTCAGAGAAATTCACCAAAATCATGCCCTAAATTAGGCCCAGACTCAGGATTCAATTCCTTTCTAGCTGGTGACAAAGGCTATGAGATTATCAAGTTAGCCTTCTTTATGAATCTGTTTTTCAGTATATCTTTTTTTTTTTTTTTTTAAGATTTTATTTATTTGCTTGAGAGAGAGAGTGAGAGAGAGCATGAGCGAGGGGAAGGTCAGAGGGAGAGGCAGACTCTCCGTAGAGCTGGGAGCCTGATGCGGAACTGGATCCCTGGACTCCAGGATCATGACCTGAGCCAAAGGCAGTCGTCCAACCAACTGAGCCACTGAGGCATCCCTGTTTTTCAGTATATCTAATAAATTGCCATCAAGCTTCTGGTTTAATATTTCTGGTAAGGGGCTCTTATTCTCTAGAAGATAATTTCATTGTTTAACAGCCATAATTCTTAAAAGGTTTTTCATAATATTAAAGAAACATTAATACATGTTTTTATAACTTTTAAACTTATAATGCCATTAAACTTTTCCAGAGATATCTAAGGTGGAATGAGTCTATTCTTACTCAAACTGTGTTTAAAATATATGTATGGGGCACCTGGCTGGGTCAGTTGGTAGAGCATATAACTCTTGAACTCTGGGTCATGAGTCTGAGCCCCCACTGGGTGTAGAGATTACTTAAATAAAAACTTAAAAAAAAAAAAAAAAAAATATATATATATATATATATATATATATATATATATATATAAAAGCAGGAAATCTCTTTCAGATGGGTATGTGATTGTGTGTGTGTGATTTTAAAAAAAGAACTTAATGAACGTATTTAAATTGTTCTGTAACCTTTACCTGGGCGATACCTACATCCATATCTAATAAAGAGATAGGTAATAGAATTCAGAGCAGATGGTGTTTAATTAGCCTAAATGAAACTATAAAATACTAGTTAAAAGTAGATAAAAGAGGCTGTAATGTGAGGACTATATCATAATAAGTTTTATGAAAGTCTATCATAATAAGTTAGATGTGAGAGTTTGGTAACATTTAAAGAACATTTTTTTCCTAATTTTTGTTTTTCTGTTTTACCTTCCTTGGATAATCTCACTAGTTTGTTTATTTTGTTTTTAGTCCCCCTCTAGGTTGTCAGTTACACAGTGTTTTTGTTAGCCCATCGTTTTTTTTTTACAGATGTGCCTCTTTGAGAAGAATATTTAGACATCATTTCAACATCTATGTTTTTTATATGTATTGTGTGTCTTCTAGAGTGCTAATAACCATTGGGGAGGTCACAGTTATATAAGGTGGGGTTTTTGTCCTCAGTTTTTTATCATTCAAAATATGGAAAAATTAACATGTCAAAATAGAAAATAGTGAACACCCATACACTTGTCACTCAGCTACAACAATCATTAACAGTGGTCATTCTTTTTTCACCTGGAAGGCCTATCCATTTACCAGCCTCGGGCTTTTCCAGTTGGAGTATTTTAGAAAGAAAAAAAAAATAGATATCATATTAATTGGGTCATATGAAAGTGTATATGAAAATGTATATCCATCCATTTTGACCTACAAAATAATTGCGTATGGTTCAACTTGTATCCTTTCATTCATTAATATTTCATTCTGCCTTTCTAGAAGAAAAGACCTCTTTTTGTTTATTAACACAATCTCATTGTCATTATCATACTTAAAAAAATTAAGAGTAATTCCTCAATATCACCAAATATGCAACAGTCTTCATATTTCTTCACTTGTTTATGTATATGTATTGCTCTTTCACTGTCTTTTTGCAGTTGATTTGCTTGAATCAACATCCAGACAAGATCCACATATTACTTTAATTTTCATTGCAAATCATTTGTTAAAGAAATTGCTTTCTTGGGGCGCCTGGGTGGCTCAATGGGTTAAGCCTCTGCCTTCTGCTGAGCTCTGCATCATTGGGCTCTCTGCTCAGCCTACTTCCCCCTCTTTCTCTGCCTGCCTCCTTGTGATCTCTCTCTCTGTCAAATAAATAAATAAAATCTAAAAAAAAAAAAAAAAAAGAAATTGCTTTCTTATTTCAATTTAATAAGGAATTTAAAAATGAAAGAAATGTTAATAATTTATAATTTCAAATAATCTTATTTCTGTTTCATAAGGAATATAGGAAACAGAAATATAACTCAGTATATGTAAGAGCCTACTTTATTTCTTTTTTTAATGTAACTTTTATTGGGTGCTTACATGGTAGGCACTGTTCTAACCCACTGCCACATTCACAACAACCCTTTGACAAAGGTACTATTGTTGACCGCATTTTAAATACTGCAGTTGCTCAAATCACAAACCTAAATCTCATTCTAGGTTCTCATCTTTCCCTAACATATGTCATTCTTCCCATTAACTGTTCTTTTGAAATAATTCATGAATTTTCACCATCCCTAATACTATGAGCACAATTGTAGCTGCCATCATCTTTCCCTGAATGATTGCAGTAGCCTTGAACAGGTTGTATTTATGTTCACGATGAAAAATTCAAAAAGAATAAAAAGTGAAATGTCTTTCCCATTCTGACCTTCTAGAGGCAGTGTCTTGGGTTTTATTTCAGAGATAATTCTGTTAATATCCAACTACATACGTTTACTCATCTGGAGCAAATGTTGTCAGCATCCTGCACATTTTTCCTCAGCACCTTCCATTTCTGTGTATGTTGTCTCCATATCTGATTGCCAGCCTCCGTGATTTTTAGCTTGAGGGCATTCTTTATCCCCTGGAGCCTGCTCTGTCTCTGCCCATGGGCAGGCCAGAAGTTCTGGGATATTCGTGCCTGCCACCTCAGGAGCAGCCTTCAATTGACGACTTACAGAAATTGAGAGAAAAGCCTCTAGGTCTCTTTCCCTTTGGGTGAGATAACTCGAATGCATGTCCTATACTGTCTCAGCAGCGTGGTTGAGCTCCAGTTGCCCCCGGCGGTAGCCTGCTTGTTGATGTACCCCATGGCTGCCTTCTCTTTCCTACTCCTCTCCCACGGTTTCCTGGGATTATCTCCCATATAAACTACTTGCACTGAAATTCTTATTTCAGGATCTGCTTTTAGGGAAACTATAATCAGAGACCCCCTTGGAAAAAGAATCCTGTTTATTTGGCTTTAAACACTCCTAATTTGGCCAAGGTTTTTTTTTTTTGTTTGTTTGTTTTTTGTTTGTTTTACTTCTTATAGGAAGCTGCTGGGATTAATAGAATTTTGTCTTTTATTCTTTGAAAATTTTTTATTTTTTAAGTTATTACATTGTTAAATTGACCTTTTTATTTGTTTAGTATAGAGCCCTATTTTACTGCATATTTAGAGCTGAGTAACCACCACTACCATCAGGATACAGGACAGTTCTATCACTCAGCAAACTTCTTAATGCTGTCCCTTTGTTGTCACATTCCTATCAGTTATATCCCTTGACAACCACTGATATGTTTTTCATTATTGTGACTTTATCTTTTCAGGAATGCCTTATAAGTGGAATCATACAGTATATAACCTTCAGGTCCTGGGTTCTTTCAATTAGTATAATATATTCAAGATTCATCCAAGTTGTTGCCATTATCAGTAGTTTGTTCCTTTTTTTACTTAGTATTCCATTATGTGGATATACCATATATTTATCTATTCACTTACTGAAGGGCATTTGGGTTTTTTCCAGTTTGGGGCTTTTATGAATAATGTGCTGTGAACCTTCATGTACAAATTTTTGTGTGGACACGCATTTCCATTTCTCCTGAGTATGTACCTAGTACTGGAATTACTGGGTCATACAGCAGCTCTGTGTTTAACCTTGTCCTGAGCTGCCAGACTGCTTTACAAAGAGACTGCTTTATTTTACATTCCCACCAGCAAGTGTATGAGGGTTCCAATTTCTCCACATCAACACTTTTATCAGTCTTTTTGACTATACTCACTCTAATGTGTGTGAAGTGCTATCTTATGTATTTTATTTGCATTTCCCTAATGACTAATGATGTTGAGCATCTTGTGTATTCTGGCCATTCTTCTTTGGAGAAATATCTACTAAAATCTTTGCACATTTTCTAATGGGGTTGTTTTTTTATTACTGTGTTTTCAGAGTTCTTTATATGTTCTTGAGACTTGACTTTTCATTTTAACAGTATTTTTCTTAGACACAAAGTTTTAAAGTTTGATGTACTCTGATTAGTTTTTTTGATGGATCTTGCTTTTGATGTTAAGAACTTTTTTGCCTAACACCCGGTGATTTTCTCTTATATTTTCTTCTACAAGGTTTATGGTTTCTTGTTTTATATTCAGCCCTGTGATTCATTTGGAGTTAATCTTTGTATAAGATAAGAGGTTTAGTTTGAGGTTAATTTTTCTTTTTTTTACTTTTAAATATTTTTATTTATTTATTTATTTATTTATTTGACAGAGAGAAATCACAAGTAGGCAGAGAAGCAGGCAGAGAGAGAGAGAGAGAGAAGGAAGCAGGCTCCCCGCTGAGCAGAGAGCCCAATGCGGGACTCAATCCCAGGACCCTGAGATCATGACCTGAGCCGAAGGCAGCAGCCTAACCCACTGAGCCACCCAGGCGCCCTAATTTTTCTTTTTTGCATGCAGATAGATGACCCGTTTTCCCAACATCACTTGTTGAAAAAAACTACTCTTTTTTAGTTGAACTGTTTTTGCACCTTTGTCAAAAATCAGATGGCCATATTTGTATGAGTCTATTTCTGGACTATCTATTCTGTTCCATTGCTCTCTTTAGTATTTTTATTTATATTTCTTAGCTGGTATGATACTATCTTTATTAGTGTAGCCTTATATTGTCATGGAATTCAGTAGTATGATTCCTCTAACTTAATTTTCTTTTGTAAAAATTCTTTTAGCTATTCTGGTACTTTTGTCCTACCACATAATATTTAAGAATGAACTTACCTATGTCATTACCTATGTCTCAAAAAAAAAGAAAAAAAAAACCCTGCTTGGATTTTGATAGATACTGCATTAAACCTATGGGTCGTTTTAGTGAAAATTGACACCTTTAATATGTTGAGGTATTCTTTGATTTCTTTCATCTCTGCCATGCTTTGTTAGATTTATGCCTAAGTAATTCCATTTTATTGGAGCTATTATAAATGGCACAATTTTTTTTTTGTTTCATATTGTTTATTGCTGGTATATAAAAATTTAAGTGATTTTTGTGTGTTGACCTTATAACCTGCAATTTTATTCATATTAGTTCTAAAAGTGTTTTTTGTAAATTCCCTGGGATTTTTTTATATAGACATTCTTGTTATCTGCAAATTGGGGCAGTTTTACTCCTTGCTGTATATATCTTTTCTTGTCAGAATGGTGAATATAGATATCCTTGTGTTCCTGCACATAAGTGGAAATTATCCCATCTTTTACCATTTACTATGATAGTTATAGGTTTATCACACATATCCTTCATCTGGTTGAAGAAGTACCCTTCTGTTTATCCTTCTATTACTGGGTTGCTGAAAATTTTTATTCTGATGGGTATTGAAATTTTAGTAAATGCTTTTAATGTTCTATGGATGGTATCCTATGATTTTTCTTACATGAGGTAATATTGATTTGTTTTTGAATATTGAACTCGCCTTAAGTTGCCTGGATAAAATCCACCGTTCTGGGTTAGTATTCTAATATTCTGCAGGAATCCATTTGTTAATGTTTTATTGAGACTTTTTTTTTTTTTTTTTGCATGTACTTTATTTAGAAGCCAGTTTTTAGTATACTGAGCTTAATATACAGTATGTAATTTTACCTTTTTTTTAAAGATTTTTTATTTATTTATTTGACAGAGAGAGAGAGATCACAAGCAGGCAGAGAGGCAGGCAGAGAGAGAGAGAGAGGAGGAAGCAGGCTCCCCGCTGAGCAGAGAGCCCGATGCGGGACTCTATTCCAGGACCCTGAGATCATGACCTAAGCTGAAGGCAGCGGCTCAACCCACTGAGCCACCCAGGCGCCCTGCAATTTTACTTTTATAAAAGGTTTCACTTTGGGCAATTTTTCCCTGTTCAGACCTGCTAATAAGTAAATCATTTTTCCTTGGGTAGGTAGTGTCTGCTTTTTCCTTTTGTTTTGCTAAACTTTCCCTTAAAGATGTGTCTGACACCTTGCATTCTTTCTGTTCTTTAGATGAGGCTATGTTAGGGGATTGCAGGCCTTTGAATTATTTTCTTGAAGAAGGCGGCCAGTAATTCTCAAGTTTATGTTCCTTGGTTGTTATGAAGCACTTGAAAGGATAAGAAGGCAAATGAATGTTTCACACGTGGTGTAATTTTATGTATGTTTAAATTTCAGTAATATCAGTCATGTTATGTATAAGTCTTTTGAAGGAGTCAGTTGAAATCAAGATTCCAGTGGGTATTTGTGTTTTGAGATCATGATAATGGAATTATAAGTGGAAAAGCCCCAAATGAGAACATTCCTTCCATTTGTTATCCAGGAAATTAGTAAAATTCCAATGTTTATAAACAATGTTTATAAGCCGGAATGGAAGAAGAATTGAAACAGAACTCACCTTATTTCCTCTATGTAAGCACTGCATTTTGAATTTATTCTAAAGAACCAAGGAATTCTCATTTGTTACCTTTGTTTTTCAATGAAAAATATATCTACTACTGTTTCCCTGGACCATTATATCTGAGTATTTCTGACTTGTAAAGGGCAATGAGGGGGCACCTGGGTGGCTAAACCCTTAAGTGTCTGCCTTCCATTTGAGTCATGATCCCAGAGTCCTGGAATTGAGCCCCACAACTAGCTCCCTACTCAGCGGGAAGCCTGCTTCTTCCTCTTCCACTCCCTGCCCCTGCTTGTGTTCCCTCTTTGGCTGTATCTCTCTCGGTCAAATAAATAAATAAAATCTTTAACAAAAATAAAATAAAGGGTAATGAGTTTCTGTAAGTGAGCAAGCAGATTTGTTGGGCCTAAAGGGTTTTGAAATGTCAGCTTTCAGTACTGACTAGAATCTTATTTTCCATAAAATTTGTACAAAGTCTTGATGATATGATTCATCTTTTCTTAGAAGTGGTTTATAAAATTTCAACTTTAGTAACTATGGTCTTAATAAGTTCTACCTTGGAGGCTAAGATAAATGCCTATGTTAAAAAGTAAAAGTAAATATATGTGGTGTAGGGGCGCCTGGGTGGCTCAGTGGGTTAAGCCGCTGCCTTCGGCTCAGGTCATGATCTCAGGGTCCTGGGATCGAGTCCCGCATCGGGCTCTCTGCTCAGCGGGGAGTCTGCTTCCTCCTCTCTCTCTCTGCCTACTTGTAATCTCTCTCTGTCAAATAAATAAATAAAACCTTAAAAATATATATATATGTGGTGTAATATTAACAGTGAATCTAGATAGGGATGGATGAGTTTGATTGCACTATTTGAATTAAAACTGAATATTTGTATATTCGCATAAATGTGTATATAAGTGGTTCAACAATATTGGGAAGGAAGCAGATAGAACCGTAGTAGTGTGTCCTTGCTTTTTCTGTGGGATTGGGTTCACAATCTCAGTTACCTGTGCTCCATTGTGTTCTGAAAGCAGAGGATCCTCCTTCTGACAGATAATCAGGTCAGTAGTAGCCTAAGGCTAGATCACAGTGCCTTTGCATTCTTCATTTTATCATATAGGCATTTTATCATCTCACATCATCACTAGAAGAAGAGTGACTGCAGTGCAATACAGATAGACAGCAAGCACAAGGGGGTGGAGGAAGGGCAGAGGGCAAGTAGACTCCCGGCTGAGTGCGCAGCACAGAGCCTGACAATGGGACTCTCCCAGGACCCTGAGATCATGAACTGAGCCAAAGTTAGATGCTTAACCAAATGAACCACCAAGGCGTCCCTGCTGGCATTTGGATTGCAATTGCATTGACTTTATAGATTTATTCACATAAAGATTAATTTGGAGAACTGACATCTTAATAATACTGAATAGACCAAAAGTTGAATAAGGTATATCTTTCTATTAATTTTGGTCTTCTTTAGCTTTTCAGCAATATTTTGTAGTTAAGTATACAGGTATTTCCTATCTTTTGACATTTATCCCTATTTCTTATTCTTGATGCTATTGTAAATGATATTTTTATTTTTGATTTTTCACTACCAGTATGTAGAAATGCAGTTGATTTTTGTAGGTTGATCACATATCCTACAATCTTATTACTAAACTCCCTTACTAGTTCTAGACATTTTTTGTAGATTCCATTAGTCTTTCTACCTCGACAGTCGTATTAGTGATAGGGACAATTTTATCTCTTTTCTGGGTGATACATCTACCATTTCTTCCCCTCTCCCTTTACCTGATTGCTCAGGCTAGAACCTATAGTACAAAATAGAGTAGAAATTGTGATTGTAGACATATCTGTCTTATTCTTGATCTTAGCAATAAAGCATTCAGTTTTTCAGCATTAAGAATGATACAGATTTCGCATAGATGTTTTTATCATGTTAAGGAAATTCACTTTTACTCCCAGCATACTCAACGATTTTTCACACAAATGATGCTGAAATTTGTCACATGCTTTTTCTGCTTCTATTAAAATATCATTTTTCTTTTTTTTAGTTTGTTATATTTTCTTATGTAAAGGTTTTTAAATGATGAATTATAGCAGTTGCTTTTCAAATGTAAACACACCCTGTATTCCTGGGATAAAGCCCTCTTGGTCATGATGTATTATTAGCCTTTTATTATACTTTTGGATTCAGGTTGCTAAAAAACATTTTATAAAAGAATTTTTACAGCTGTGTTCATGTGTATAATATCTTTGCCAGGTTTTGGTATCAGGGAAATACTAGCCTCATAGGATGAAGTTGGGAAGTATTTTGTCCTTTTCAATTTTTGGAAGCTTTTTTTGTAGAGTTGTTATTATTGATTCTGTAAGTGTTTAGTAGAATTCACTGGTGAAGTTATTTGGGACTGTGTTTTTCTTCACAGAAGGTTTTTAACTACAATTGCAATTTCTTTGATAATACAGTTATTTAGGTATTCTATTTCTTCATGAGTGAGCTCAGGTAGTTTGCATTATTCAGAGAATTTGTCTATTTCATCTCATCAAGTTTATTTGTAAAAAGTTATTCATAATATTATCTTATAATCCTTTTAATATCTGTAGTCTCTGATGATGTCATATCTCATTCCTGATATAGGCAATTTCTATCTTCTATTTTTTGATAAATCTGGCTAGATGTTTATCAAGTTTTTTTAATTTTTATTTTTTAAAAATTAACATACGATGTATTATTTGTTTCAGGGGTCCAAGTCTGTGGTTTATCAGTCTTAAACAACACCCAGTGCTCACCACAATACATACCCTCCCCAATGTCCATCACCTAGCCACACTATACCCCTACCCACTCCCCTCTAGTAACCCTCAGTTTGTTTTCTAAGATCAAGAATCTTTTATGGTTTGTCTCCCTCTCTGGTTTCGTATTGTTTTATTTTGTTTATCCAGCTTTCTGATCATTATCTTTTTCTATTGTTTCTGTTCTCTATATTGTTGATTTTTGTTTTGATCCCTGTTATTTCCTTTATTGTTTACTTTGAGTTAAACTTTCTTTTTTTTTTTTTATCTAATTCTTAAATAGATGCTAAGATCATTCAGACCTTTCTTATTTTCTATTTTAAGTGTTTAGTGCTATAACTTTCTCCTTAACTCCTACTTTAGCAGCATCCTACAAATTCTGAAAGGTGGTCTTTTCGTTCTCATTTATTCCACATACCTTATAATTTCCTTTTGATTTCTCCTTCGACCCTTGAGTTGTTTAGAATTGTTAGTTTCCAAGTATTGTAGAATTTCCAAAGATCTGTTTTTGATTTCTAATTTAATTCCTTTGTGGTATAGGAACATACTTTTTATGATTTGAATCCTTTTGAATTTATTATAACTTGTTTTATGGCCCAGGATATGCTCTATCTTGGTAAATGTTCCAAGTATGCTTGAAAAGAATGTATATTCTGCTGTTGTTTTATGAAGGATTTTTTTTTTTAAGATTTTATTTATTTATTTGACAGAGAGAGAGATCACAAGTAGGCAGAGAGACAGGCAGAGGGAGCAGGGGAAGTAGGCTTCCCGCTGAGCAGAGAGCTTAATGTGGGGCTCTATCCCAGGACCCTGAGATCATGGCTTAAGCTGAAGGCAAGGCTCAACCCACTGAGCCACCCAGGCACCCCATGAAGGGTTTGTATACACATCAATTAGGTCAGGTTGGTTGATAGTGTTACTCCAATCCACATCCTTAGTTTTTGTTTTGTTGTGTTTTGGTCCACTTGTTCTATCAATTATCAAGAGAGGGATTTTGAAATCTTTGACTAAAGTAGTGGAAATCCATTTATTGATTAACTGATTGCAGTTCTGTTAGATTTATGTATTTTGAAGGTATTTATTAGGAACACAGATATTTAAGATTTTATGTCCCCTTTGTGAATTGGCCATTTGTCATAAAATGCCATTTTTGTTTGTGTTAATATTCTTTGCTCTGCAATCTACATTGATACCCATGTAGCTATGTCAGCCCTGTTTTCATAAATGTTAGCATTAGATATGTTTTCTCAGTCCTTTTTCTTTTAACTTCTTTAGAACTTTGTAATTAAAGTGTTTTTTAGAGTTAGCACATAGTTGAGTCATTGATTCATTCATTTATGAGAGTGGAAGAGAGAGAGTAGGGAGGAGGAGCAGCGGGGCAGAGAGAGGAAGAGGGAGAGACTCTCTGGCAGGCTGTACCCTGAACATGGAGCCTAATACAGAGCTTGATCTCATGACCCTGAGATTATGACCAAGCTGAAATCAAGGGTTGGACACCCAACTGACTGAGTCCATCCAGGTGCCCTGAGTCTTGCTTTTTTATCCAAGAACACTATCTCTGCCATTTAATGTAATTATTAGTATATTTAGTCATGAGTATTTTTCTTTTTGTGTTATATTCATTTCATTGGTCGTTTCATCCCCTTTATTTTCTTCTTTCTTTTAGATTAATGATTTTTCTTGGTTATTCCGTTTTATTTATTTTGTTGAATTATTATTATTTTTAACTCTTTGTTTTGTCATTTTGGGGGCTTATGCATCTCTAACTTACAGTGTATTTAACTTAATGCACTCTACCTTCAAGTGATACTATGTCATTTTTACTTGATATATGAACCCATATAGTACCACTGTACTGTTCCATTTTCCCTTCCTGACTTGTGCAGTTGTTGATATCATTTTATGATTTTTTAAGAAGATTTTTTTGACATTTAAGATAATTTTTATTTTTGCATTTCTTTAATTTACATTTTATAAAAACACTTAAATTGCATTTATTTTAAATACAATTACATTTTGTATTTTATTTTTTAATATTTTATTTTTAAGTAATCTCTATATCTATATCTTACTGGGGGTTTTATTTTTAAGTAATCTCTAATCTGTAAGTGGGGCTCAGACTTACGATTCCAAGATCAAGAGTCACTTGCTCCACCAACCGAGCCAGCTAGATGCCCCCATTTTTTTAAAAAAAGATTTTATTTATTTATTTGACAGAGAGAGAGATCACAAGTAGGCAGAGAGTCAGGCGGAGAGAGGGGGAAGCAGGCTCCCTGCTGAGCATTGAGCGCAGTGCAGGGCTCGATCCCAGGACCCTGAGATCATGACCTGAGCTGAAGGCAGAGGCTTAACCCACTGAGCCACCCAAGCGCCCCGATGCCCCCATTTTAATTTTAAACCCCATGCTGCAGTGTTACTTTGTTAATAAGAGATTTAAATAATACAAAAAAATCTTTTTTATTTATTTACCCATATAGTTACCACTGCTGGAGCTTTTCATTGTTTTGTATAGATCCATAGTTTTATCTGGTATTATTATCTGCTATTATTAATTCAAATGAAGTTTTTTCTGTTCCTCCTCTTCATTGCCTTGATTTTTATTATTTGTATATTAGGCTGCTTGAAGTTGTCCCAGAGCTCACTGATGTTCATTTCATTTTGAAGAATTCTTTTTTCTCCTTCCTTTCCTTCCTCCCTTCTTCCCTCTGTCCCTCCCTACCTCTCTTTCTTTCTTTCTCTTTTCTTTCTTTCTTTCTCTCATCTATCTATCTATCTATTCCCACCATGGGGCTAAAACTCATGACCTTGAGATCAAGAGTTTCATGCTCTTCCAACTGAACCAGCCAGGAGTCTCTCTATATTTCACTTAAGATTTTTTTATTAATGTCAAATCACGTTTACTGTTCTTTCCTTCTGTGACATTTAATATGTTATGAATCCTACTCTGTGTTTTTTTCTCAAAAAATTGTAGTTTTCCTCTTTAGAAGTTTGATTCTTTTAGATTTTCCATGTCTCCATTTAACTTTTTTAACATATGAGAATCAGTTACAATAACTCTGTGTCTTTTCTGCTCATTCTAGTGTCTCTGTCAGTTCCAGGCCAGTTTTGTTTGATTATTCTCCTTACGGGGTTTTGTTCCCTATCTCTTTGCATACTTCTTAATGTTTAATAGGATATGGGACATCATGACTTTTATCTTGTTGGATGGTGGATATTTTGTATTCCTTTAAATCCTCTTGAGCTCCTGAGATGCAGTTAAGTTACTTATAAACAGTTTGATCTTTTTAGGTCCTGTTTTTATGATTTGTTATGTGAGTTCTAAGCAGATCCAGTTTAGAACTAATTATTTCCACTACTGGGGCAAGACTTTTCTGTGTACTCTTTCCAAGCTCATGAGAATTATGCATTTTTCCAGTCTGGATAATGGGAATGGGCACTTCTCCCAGCCATGCTTAAGCAATGGCCACTGTTTTTCCTAAACTTTGTAGATGGCTCTCCTGCCAGCCTCAGGTGATTTCTTTACACACATGCACTGATCAGTGTCCTGCTGACTTCTCAGGAGTAACTCTGCAGATCACCCACCTTTTTTCTCTGTGTGGCTCTCTCCTCTATGGTGTTTGATCTCTGAAGAGTCTCTGCTCTGTCTCCTTATCTAGAGAGTCCTGTCAGCTCTACTTTCATTTCCTCCTCCCTACACCATTGACTCTAAACTCTCTCAAGACATAGAACAGGGCCAGTAGTAGGGCTTATGTTGTTTCCTCCTTTCAAGGATCTTTGTCCTTCATTGCCTTATATTCAGAGTCTCGCAAACCATTATTTCATATATTTTGTCCAACTTTTTAAGGTATTTCAGTCTGCATGGTAAATCTTGTCCAACAATGAGAGTCCTCTGTCTCTATTAATTTTATATTCAATTACCTTATTGAATTGTTATTGTCATAGTGGTTTTTTAGTTGGCCCTCTTCATTTTTCCAGGTTATACAGTCTTGTCATTGGGAAATAATAATTTTACCTTCCATTGTTTTTTAATTTCTTTCTTCTGTATACTGCTTCAGCTAATGTGTCTAGTAAATGATATCAATGATAATGGAACTCATTATATAATTTATTTAAGAATGGATGTTATTGGGTGCCTGGGTGGCTCAGTGGGTTAAGCCGCTGCCTTCAGCTCAGGTCATGATCTCAGGGTCCTGGGATCGAGTCCTGCATTGGGCTCTCTGCTCAGCAGGGGGCCTGCTTCTCTCTCTCTCTCTCTGTCTGCCTCTCCATCTACTTGTGAGCTCTCTCTGTCAAATAAATAAATAAAATCTTAAAAAAAAAAAAAGAATGTATGTTATTTTGAATTATGTCCTATGTTTTAAATTCTGGAGTTGATTTTATTTTCTGGTTATATCTATTAATTTGATTAATTATATAATGGGTTTCTGTTACTATTTTGATCTTTGATCTATTGTAAAATACACAAATCCATTTTTTTTCACTTTTACTTATTGGTTTCCCTTTAGGATCTTTTCTTTGCCTTTCATTTATTGAAACTTTGTGATGATCTGCTAAGATTAATGGTTTTAAAAAATTACTTAATTATGCTAGGCATATGGAAATGTAGTCCTTTCCCAAGAATCTGGGCCTTTTGGTGGGGGAGAGGGTTGTATTTTTGGGGGAGGGGGGTTGTAAATTTTTCCTTTGGATGTATTCTTTTTGAATTTCCTATTACCTAATAATTAGAACTCCTGCAGTGATCTAATTTCTTTCCCTCTCTTTTTCCATTTGTTTGTCCCTTTTGGACATCGACTGGGATGGTGTTCTAATTTCTGTATTTTAAAGTCCTATTATATTCCTCTTGCTTTGTAAATGTTCTCTGATATATGAACTCCTCTTCTTAATGTTTTGATCCCTTTTTCGTTTTCCTGTGTTTGAAATTTTCTGCATCTCCTTACATTGTCTTTAAGGTCATGGAGTTCCTTTTTTGTTTGTTTTGGTTTTGCCTCAGTATTTGGTGACATTCATATGCACCTAGTACCTCCCATTCATTATTTTTTCCAGGAATTTGTAGTGTAAACCAGTTTTCCAGCTTCTGAATTCTTGTTAACATCTTATACCTGTTATCTCCTTTCACATTATTTTGCTGTCCTTTTTTTTTTTTTAAGATTTTATTAATTTGACAGAGAGCGAGAGAGGGAACACAAGCAGGGGGAGTAGGAGGGAGAAGTAGGTTCCCCACCAAGCAAGGAGCCTGACACGGGGCTTGATCCCAGGACCCTGGGATCATGACCTGAGCCAAAGGCAGACACTTAACAACTGAGCCATCCAGGTGCCCCATTTGTATTTTTTTATTACAATTTTAGAGGGTTTTCAGAAGTAAACACATTTGTTTCATCTGCTGTGCTGCTTAACCAGAAGTCATTAATAACATTTCTTTTGTGCTTTTCATCTTAAAATTGTTTTAAATTGGTAAATCATGTGGTTGTATTTTTTCAAAACTTGAAAGAATCTATTCTGAATGTTCATTTTTCTCTTTGGAGCTTGCTTCTTGAAATTTTTTTTTTTTTTTTTTTTTAAAGATTTTTTTTTTTATTTATTTATTCGACAGAGAGAAATCACAAGTAGGCAGAGAGGCAGGCAGAGAGAGAGAGAGGAGGAAGCAGGCTCCCTGCTGAGCAGAGAGCCCGATGCGGGACTCGATCCCAGGACCCCGAGATCATGACCTGAGCCGAAGGCAGCGGCCTAACCACTGAGCCACCCAGGCGCCCGCTTCTTGAAATTTTTATATTTAAAGCATTGTGTAGGACTCTTTATGAGAATGATTTGCCAAAATATTTAAAACTTGAGAAGTTAGGTTAGCTCAACCTGTGGTTTTGATAACACATTAATTCATAATCTTAATTATGAATAGGCTCTGTATTTTTAATTATTTATTGCTGCTATAAAAGAAAGCTATTGATTATGTCTTCTTATGTCTGCCTGTATACCTAAACTCTTTTTTTTTTTTAAGAGTTTATTTATTTATTTAACAGAGAGAGAGAGAACACAAGCAAGGGGAGTGGGAGAAGCAGGCTTCCCGCTGAGCCAGGAATGCAGGACTCCATCCCAGGACCCTGGGATCAAGACCTGAGCCAAAGGCAGACACTTAACGACTAAGCCACCCAGGCTCCCTATAACTAAACTCTTCATTCCAGCAATGTTAAATCAGTTTGTTTGGATTCTGCAAGCAGACAATCTTATTTTATACAGACTGAAAGTTTTATTACACTGTTGAGGACAACGTAATGTTGTGTAGTAGTAATAAAACATCTGAATGTAATTTTTTTTTTTTTTAAATTTTATTTATTTGACACAGAGAGAGAGCACAAGTAGGCAGACAGGCAGTCAGAGAGAGAGGGGGAAGGCTCCCCACCAAGCAGAGAGCCCGATGAGGGACTCGATCCCAGGACCCCGAGATCATGACCCGAGCCGAAGGCAGAGACGCCAACCCACTGAGCCACCTCGGCACCCCTGAATGTAAATTTTTACTAGAAGCAGTAGAAGTGACCTATTTTATTTTATTTATTTATTTTTAAAGATTTTATTTATTTATTTGACAGAGAGAGATCACAAGTAGGTAGAGAGGCAGGCAGAGAGAGAGAGGGAAGCAGGCTCCCTGCTGAGCAGAGAGCCCGATATGGGACTCCATCCCAGGACCCTGAAATCATGACCCGAGCCGAAGGCAGCGGCTTAACCCACTGAGCCACCCAGGTGTCCCGGAAGTGACCTATTTTAAATTAAGCTTCATTTGAAGCAAATTGCTTTGGATCATCTTTCTGAAAGTATATATCATAAAAAGTTGCCCAGTAAAATTAGGCACATATATGTGATAACCATTATTTTATGGCAACAAAACATTTAGAGAGTTTCCCAGCTCTTAAGTTACTTTCTCATCCGAAGTCTTACGACTATGGTGTTTTCTCTGAACTCTCAAAATATAATCCATCCAAAGGATTGAATATACACCTGATGCTTCCGTGTGTTGGCTTGGTAGCAGAGGTCAGTTTCCTAAAGTTTCTGTTATTTTATTTCTCAAACAGTCCTTCTTTGGTCAGGATATAGTTCATTATAACATTTCTTTATTATCACTTCTTTTCTACCCTCTTTATAAAAGAAATCAGTACAACAAAATAACTCTGGGGTTGCTTAACCTTTAAAAAGGAATTCAAGGATAATTAAACATTTTTGTGCCACTTTGGTTATGATTTACAAAATCAATTCTCCTTCCCTAAAAAAATAATAAAACATGCCTGGAAAAATTTATATAATACCATGCATATCCTAACATTAGTTATTAAGAAAAAATTGCCAACACCTGAAGCAACCAACAGTAGAGGATTAGCTAAGTTATGGTACTAGTATATATGTATATGATGGTGTCTACATGCTCCAGAAGATAAAAATAGGACTCATAATTTATTTTTAAAAAAATCGAGAGATAAATGGTTGCAAGCAAAAGTTTGCATATTAAAGAACTTAGTTCATTTTCATTTTTTTCCTCAATTTTCTACTGTGAATTTATATAAACATAAAATAATACCGATTAGGTGGTTTTTAATGATAATTTAGCAGTGAGAAGACACAGTTCCTAAAGGTACCGAAACTTGAATTCTAATCCTGCCTTTGTTGCAGTCTAGCTATATATGACCTTAACATTTAATAGCTTTGGTTTCATCATTCATAAGATGAGTCTTATGGGATACAATTATGTATAGTGTTTAACAAATATGAGGAATTATTGGCACTTACCTTTTGTTTGCAGATAGATGGGCTATTTCCACACATTTGGGCAATTAGATAAGCAAGTAAGCAAAGTTTGCATTAATGTGTGGAATCCAGCAATGCCTGTCTGACCTTGCAGCGTTGAGGTATGATTTGTTTCCAGAGTATGCTAAAGTATGCTGAACAAAGATAACATCCCAAAAAGGAATCCCCATATTGACTATTCCCAGATATGTTGTAAAATTTGTATGAGCACGATCTCTGTGTAATGATGAGGGTCAGGTGAAAGGGAATAGTCAAAAACATAAGCCGTTGCAAATATGCTCATTTATGTGTGAAAACAATATTGTCAACTTATATAGTATTTTCATTGATGATATCACTCTAAATAGATGTGTTTCCTCAGTGACTTAATAAAGAAGGGCAAAATGATGGCCAGTTATGACAGTCAGTTCTAAACAGTTTGGGATTTGCACCTGTGATAGCATTTTTTTTCTTGTTTGTCAGTAAAGACACTGGGGAGAGCAAAATCCTGATTTTATCCTGTTTGTTTAATGCTTATCATTTTGCTTACTATCTTGTAGTGACTATTCTGTTTCCAGCTGTCTAAACATTTTCTCACATTCCTATCAGAAATGTGACTTGAGCTCAGGTTCAAGAATTGTAGTGTCCACTCCCTCATTGTTTATGACTTCCTTAGCACACTTTCAGTTAGGATTTGAAGTGTGTGAACCAGTTAGCATTATTATATTTTAACCCAAATCCTATGAGGAATACTTTTTTTTTTTTTTAATTTTTAAGATTTATTTGGCAGAGACACAGCAAGAGAGGAAATGTAAGCAGAGGGAGTGGGCGAGGGAGAATCAGGCTTTCTGTTGAGCAGGAAGCCTGATGCAGGGCTCAATTCCAGGACCCTGGGATCAGGACCTGAGCTGATGGCAGATGCTTAACGACTGAGCCACCCAGGTGCCCCAAGGAATACTTCTTATTAAAAGTGGGATGGGGGGGGGGCACCTGGGTGGCTCAGTGGGTTAAAGCCTCTGCTTTCGGCTCAGGTCATGATCCCAGGGTCCTGCGATCGAGCCCCGCATCGGGCTCTCTGCTCCGCGAGAAGCCTGCTTCCTCCTCTCTCTGCCTGCCTCTTTGCTTACCTGTGATTTTTCTCTGTCAAATAAATAAATAAAATCTTAAAAAAAAAAAAAGTGGGATCAGGGGCGCCTGGGTGGCTCAGTGGGTTAAGCCTCTGCCTTCGGCTCAGGTCATGATCCCAAGGTGCTGGGATCGAGCCCCGTATCGGGCTCTCTGCTTAGTGGGGAGTCTGTTTCCACCTCTCTCTCTGCCTGCCTCTCTGCCTACTTGTGATCTCTCTGTCCAATAAATAAATAAAATCTTAAAAACAAAAAGTGGGATCATCTTTGATACCCCCAATTCTGTTATTACTTAATCGTATGATACAGTGAATTTGGAAAGTAGACATTTTAACTGGAGCATCTGGGTGGTTCAGTGGATTAAAGCCTCTGCCTTCGGCTCAGGTCATGATCCCAGCCAGGGTCCTGGGATCAAGGTCCGAGTCGGGCTCTCTGCTCAGCCGGGAGCCTGCTTCCCCTTTTCTCTGCCTGCCTCTCTGCCTACTGGTGATCTCTCTCTCTGTCAAATGAATAAATAAAGTCTTTAAAAAAAAAAAGGAAAATTGAAACCTTGAAAATCCTTTAAAATTCATAAAATGAATATAAATATATGAATATAATGAATTCGTTATATATTCAATATATACATATATAAATATATGAATATAAAATGAAATGTAATTTCATTTTTGAAATATATCATATGATATAGTGAATTTGGAAAGTAGACATTTTAACTGGAAGTTTAAATTTTCCTTTGAAAATTGAAACCTTGAAAATCCTTTAAAATTCTTGAAATTTGATATCCTTTGAAAAAACATTTTTATAAACTCAATTGTGTGAGCTACTGTTTATTTTCTGACTGTTTGCATATTCATTTCATTTGAATATTTAATTCAGTTGAAATTTCCTGTGAACTATAAGGAATTTTTTTCAAGGGGGGAGAGGACAGCGGGAGAGGGAGAGAGAGAATCGTAAAAGCAGGCTCCATGCCCAGCTTAGAGCCCAAAACAGGGCTCCATCTTAAAGCCCTGAGATAATGACCTGAGCTGAAATCAGGAGTCAGATGCTTAACTGACTGAGCCATCCAGGTGCCCCTATTTAAATGCATAATGTAAAATAATTCCCTTATTGCTGTAATTTAATGTGTAATATAAGAGATCTCATGTATAACCAGTACGTAGTTGACTATCTTGACTACATCCTGCAAAATTTCGTAAAATATATCTGACAGGTCTGCCGTGACTCATCATTACTATCCTAACTGTGGTCACATTAAGCTTAGTTTTGAAGTACTTCTTAAATCTGAAAAGCGATCTTTGGAATTTCCCAGAAGTTTTATTTCTAATACTTTTTTTCTTATCAGAATTTAACAGAATTCCCTTTATAATGTAAACAGTGAGGCCATTTAAATAACTAAGGAAAAAAAAAAAAGATAAATAACTAAGGAGATCTTAACTACCCAAACTTGCATATTTTCCTTTTGGATGTTTTATATTTATTATTTTCTGTTAGAAGAATAAATCTTCCTACAGGCTTCATTTTTTAAAAAGAGACACTTTTTATTTTTATTTTTTAAAAGATTTTATTTATTTATTTATTTGTCAGAGAGAGAGAGAGAGAGAACACAAGCAGGCAGGGCAGTAGGCAGAGGCAGAGAGACAGGCAGGCTCCCTGCTGAGCAAGAAGCCCGATGCAGGACTTGATCCTAGGACCCTGGGATCATGACCTGAGCCGAAGGCAGCAGCTTAACCAACTGAGCCACCCAGGCGTCCCAAAAGAGACACTTTTTAAAAGAGACATTTAAAAAAATTTTTTTAAAGATTTTATTTATTTATTTGTCAGAATGAGAGAGAGAGAGAGAGAGAGAGAGAGAGACAGCTAGAGACGGAGTACAAGGTGGGGCAGTAGAAGAGGGAGAAGCTGGTTTCCCACTCCACTGAGTAGGGAGCCGATGGAGTGCTCAGTCAGGACCCTAGATTCATGATCTGAGCCAAGGGAACACACTTAATGACTGAGCTACCCAGGCGTCCCCATTAATTTTTTAAATTAAAGTTCACAGTAAAATATGTCTCAGTGAGTTGTAAATTTTTAGATGTGGATGAAGGTCTTGGAAATATTCAGGGTGACTCTTCTCCAAAGAATCTTTTATAATATTTCACTTTTGCGTGATTATTCAAATTAATCACAATAATAGCTTGGACATTTTTGGTTATTCTATAATATTTTTATTTTGTGTATATATAAAATATTTGAGACAAGGCATAATAAGAGTTGCTTTTTCTGGTTTAAGCAGCAAAGTATTTGTTCATTTAAGTGATTGGTTATAAAAGTTATTTGTGAACTCTGCTCTGTGGCAGGTACTGTGGAATTGAGAAGTCAGTATATTTGATAAAATTAGAAATAACATAAAGAGATTTAGCTTAATACTCATTGGAAACCTATTGTTTCATTTAAGTTTTGTGAAAATATGTAGTATTCTGTAGTGAATAGCTAAGCCATTACATATTAAATAACGTATTTTTTATAAAGAAATAACTATACTTTCCAAAGTAGAAAATAGGGAAAAGAGTGCTATTGTTTTATATTTTTGTAAATATCATTGATATTGACTTACTAAAAGGCAGCTGCATTCTCAGACCTGCTTCTGCATTCAAACTCTTGCAATATGGTGTTTTGATTAAAGTATACTAAGAAAGTCCAGGTCTCACAAATATGTAGTTGGAAAAAAGGAGGAGTACTTTAATAGCTTTTTAAGATAATTATGGAAACTCTTATTTGAATGATATACCAAAACTCAACAAGTAGTAATTTCTTAAAAATTAGATGTGGTGTGACATCTGTAAACACATCAATGAACTTTTCATACTGTTACATTAAAATCTCAGATGCCTGGGTGGCTCACTCATTAGGGGTCTGCCTTCGACTCAGGTCATGATCCCAGGGTCCTGGGATGGAGTCCCATGTCAGACTCCCTGCTGGGGGGGAAGCTTGCTTCTCCCTCTCCCTCTCCCCGTGCTTGTGTTCCCTCTCTCACTGTGTCTCTCTCTGTCAAATAAATAAATAAAAATCTTAAAAAAAAAAAAAAATCTCTTGGTATACTAGCACTTTGAATGGGTCTTTTATCCATCCATGATTTTGTAACATCATACATTGGTCATTTTGCAAATATGGAATCAATGAGTTATACAGATATTTCCTATATCGACATATATTAATATATAATACTTTAAGTACTACATTAGTTAATGTTACTGTCACATTCATCAGAAATATAAAAGCTGGGCGCCTGGGTGGCTCAGTGGGTTAAGCCGCTGCCTTCGGCTCAGGTCATGATCTCAGAGTCCTGGGATCGAGTCCCGCATCGGGCTCTCTGCTCATTGGAGAGCCTGCTTCCCTCTCTCTCTCTCTGCCTGCCTCTCCATCTACTTGTGATTTCTCTCTGTCAAATAAATAAATAAAATCTTTAAAAAAAAAAAAAAAAGAAATATAAAAGCTATGAGATTCATGATTGTGTTTGAAAGCTCATTTATCATTGGTAATGCATATCTCAGATCCTTATCTTAAAATGACAGGCCCACTTCATTATTTTGAGAAAATGTCTGCCATATACATAAATCTGTATAAGCATATTTGTCTGTCATTTATTCTTTCCAGTAAAAAATGGTAGGAAAAAAAAAAAAGAAATGCAGCTAGTTCAGCTTACAACTTAAACAATTACAGAGTAGTATTTCTCTGAACAACTGTCCTACTTCTATATGAAGTAAAAGTGCTTTATATCTACTTACTATTTGAAACACAGAATATTTAAAAAGTTGTATACTTAGGGGTTGAGTAATAATGAAATTAAACTATTGCTTCATCAAGGACATTTTAAACTGAAATTGACTTTTTTTTTTTTAAACAGCACATGTGCAGCTATGAAGAATACAGTGACTACAAGTATAATTTGGGGATTGCTGCCTTCATTTCTGTTAAGGTGGTGGCAATTTTACTTGCCATTACATTAGCACCATCAATGTAAATGTCAACAAAGTGAAAGAAACTACTAATTTTTATTATTATTATGAAAATAGTTTTTACCACTGGGATGCCTTTGAATCTCTGTACCCATTTTGATTCTGTTCAATGAATCAGAATAAAACATTCTTTAATTCTGTTTAGAATAAAAAATCCTTATCATGGCCACAAGAACTTGGATAGGTGGAGTGTTGAGAAATATACGCATAAAGAAAATGACAGGTCAACTTTTCTGTACCAAATTAGTAGAATAGACAATAAGTTCTAGGGAGATACATAAGAAGAAAAGGTTGTTGTTATTAAGATTACTTACTGTAATAAAAAGGTACAAAAATAGTGTTGGAACACAGGAGAGGAACTTGATTGTTGGGTCTGGAGGGTGCTGGAGATAACTGGGAATGACAGAGAAGTGTTCTCAGAACAATTGATACTCAAGTACTCAATAAATATTTGTTAATAGTTATTTCAAAATAGGGGCACCTGGGTGGCTCAGTGGGTTAAAGCCTCTGCCTTCGTCTCATGTCATGGTCCTGGGGTCCTGGGATTGTGCCCCGTGTCGGGCTCTCTGTTCAGTGGGGAGCCTGCTTCCTCCTCTCTATCTGCCTATCTCTCTGCTTACTTGTGATCTCTGCCTGTCAAATAAATAAATAAAATCTTTAAAAAAAATAGTTAATTTGGGGCACCTGGGTGGCTCAGTGGGTTAAAGCCTCTGCCTTCAGCTCAGGTCCTGATCCCAGGGTCCTGGGATCGAGCCCCGCATCGGCCTCTCTGCTCAGCAGGGATCCTGCTTCCTCCTCTCTCTCTGCCTGCTTCTCTGTGATCTCCATCTGTCAAATAAATAAATAAATAAAATCTTTTAAAAAAATAGTTATTTCAAAATAAAAATATAAAAAATGTTTTCACTTATTTACTAATTAGTGATATTTTTAAGCTTTTCATGCTATTTCTTTATTCCTATGACATTTGCTTATAGAAATTGGCCTGATAGAATTTTTCTGCTGGTAGAAAAGTTCTGAACATGATTAATATCTCTCTCCAAATGTAGGAAATTATCCAGATCTCCCTTTTCGATGTCTCATTAGACTCAGTCAAGGAGGCAATGAGGCAATGAAAGGAGGGGCAGGTTTTGGAAGAAACTGATACAGAAGGAGAAAGAAAGTGTTATATATATGATGACAGAAACTAAAGTTGGATTCAAGGGAGTAGTGTTTACATCACTGGATTTTATCCCAGGGGCTATTCTTAGCACTTTCCATGTATTAACTCATGTAGACTTCCCAAGAGTACTAGTAGGTATGTACTCAGAGACTACCTTTTACAGATGAGGAAATTGAGACACTGAGAGGTTAAATAAAATGCTCAAGATAGCACAGTTATTGAGCAGTGACAGAAGGTAATCTGGCACAGAAAGCTACTGTATTGGTCAGTTCATTTCTGTTTTTGTTCCATCTCGAACAATACTGCTAATCAAGATATCTTGTTTTATTCAGGTTTTTGAAAATTGACTTTACTCCCCCCCCCCCTCATATTTCTGGAGACTAGGAAAAGCAGTTTTAGATTCACAGCAAAATGGAACAGAAAGAAGTAAGAGTTCCTATATACTCTCTGCTCTCAAAGCACACAGCCTCCCACATTATCAATCTCCCCAACTACAGTGGTATATTTATTACACTTGATGAACCTACATTGATTAACATCATTATCACCCAAAGTCCATAATGTACATTAGCATTCACTGTTGGTGTTACACAATTCTGTAGGTTTTGACAAAAGTATAATAACATGTATCTACCATTATAGTATTATGCAGTTTTATGTATATGGTATTATACAGTATTATGGTATTATACAATATTGTGCATATAGTATTATACAAGTTCCATACCCTGAAAATCCTCTGTATTCTGCCTATTCATGTCCCTGCAATGTCCTCAATTTCAGATAACCCTTAATATTATTTTGCTGTCTCCGTAGTTTTGTATTTTTCAGAATGTCATGTAATTGGAATCATAATGTATGTAGCCCTTTTGGATTGAGGTCTTTCATTTATTAATATGCATATAAAGATCCTCCATGCCTTTTCATGACTCCTTTTTAGCACTAAATAATATTCCATTGTCTCAAATGTGCCACAATTTATTTATCCATTCATCTACTGAAGGACATCTTGGTTGCTTCCATGTTTTGGCAGTTATGAATAAAGCAGCTATAAACATCCAAGTGCAAGTTTTCTTTTGTGAACATGTTTTTGGGTAAATACCAAGGAACACAATTTCTGGATTGTCTACTGAGAATATGCTTAGTTTTATAAGAAACTGTCATACTATCTTCTATAGTAGTTGTCCATTTTGCCTTCCTACCAGCAATGCATTAGAGTTCCTGTTGTTCTACATCCTGTCAGTATTTGGCATTGCCAGTATTTTGGATTTTGGCCATTCTAATAGATATGTAATAATAACTCATTGTTATTTTAATTTATAATTCTGTAATGACATAGGATGTTGAATGTCTTATCGTATGCTTTTTTTTTTCTCCTGTGTATCTTCTTTAGTGAGGTATCTGTTCAGATCTTTTGCCTATTTCTTAATTGAGTTGTTCATTTTCTTATTGTTGACTTTTAAGAATTCTTTATATATTTTGGATGACTATACATTATTTAGTATGTCTTTTGCAGACCTTTTCCCAGTTTTTTCTTGGGTGGTTTTCTTTTTCGTTTTCTTTTTTAATGTTCAGGCTGCTGTTCAGCCAAGATTGCTTTTTTTTTTTTTTTAAATATATTTTATTTATTCATTAGAGAGAGGGGGAGAGCACAAAGGGGTTGAGTAAGAGGGAAAAACAAACTCCCTGCTGAGCAGAGAGCCCAACATGGGGCTCGATCCTGGGACCCTGGGATCATGACCTGAGCTGAAGGCAGACACTTAATCAACTGAGCCACCCAGGTGCCCCGACTGTCTTCTCATTTGTTCATGGTATCTTTCACACAGCAAAAAAATTTTAATTGTAATGAAGTCTAGCTTATCAATTATTTCTTCTATTATTAATAATTTAGTGTTTTATCTAAACGGTTATTGCTAAAACCAAAGGTCATCTAAATTTTTTCCTATATTCTGGGAGCTTTAGAGTTTTGTGCTTTTAACATTTAGTTGTGTGATCCACTTTGAGCTAATTTTTATGAAGAGTGCAAGGTCTATCTGTGTCTAGATTCATTTTCTTCTATATGAATATCAGGTTATTTCAGCATCATTTTTTGAAAAGACTATCTTTTTTTCCACTGCATTGCCTTTACTTCTTTGTCAAAGTTGGGTTTACTATTTCTGGTCTCTGTTCTATTTGGGTGTACTATTTCTGGTCTCTGTTCTATTTGATTAATCTGTATGTCTCTTCTTTTACCAATACTACACTGTCTTGATTACTCTAGCTTAATATTAGTCTTTAAGTCAAATAATGACTTTATTCTTTGACATTCTTCTTCTTCTTCAGTATTATGTTTGCTGTTCTGGATCTTTTACCTCTCTGTAAACTTTAAAAATGGGTCTAAAATCTGATTTTAGATTTTAAAAGATTTAAAAGATTTTAAAAGATTTTAAACTTTAATTTTAAACTTTGATTTTAAAAGATTTAAAACTTTAAAATCAGTTTGTCATTATCCACAAAATAACTTGCTGGGATGTTGATTGGGATTGCATTGAACTATAGATCAAGTTTGGAAGAACTGATACTTGACAGTATTGAGTCTTCCTATCCATGAGCATGGAATATCTTTCTTTTTATATAGTACTTCTTTGATTACTTTCTTTAAAGTTTTGTAGTTTTCCTCATGTAAATCTTGTATATATTTTGTCAACTTTAACCTAATTATTTAATTGGGGGAGGTTCTAATGTAAATGGTACTGTATTTTTAATTTCAAACAACACTTGTTCATTTCTTGGTATATAGGAAGGCAGTTAACTTTTGTATATGAACCTTGATATTTTGTATATGAACCTCTGATATTAGTAATTCATATCTTTTTTTTTCTTAGTTAACTGGCTAGAGGCTTGTTGATTTTAATGATCTTTTTCAAGAACCAGCTATGTTTTGTTGATTTTCTCTGTTGATTTTTTGTTTTCAATTTTATTGATTTCTGCTCTGATTTTTTAAATTTTTTTTACCTGCTTACTTTGGGTTTAATTTACTCTCCTTTTTCTAGCTTTCTAAGATAGAAGCTTAGATTATTGATTTTAGATCTTTCTTCTTTTCTAATATATGCATTCAATGCTATAAATTTTCTTTAAGCGCTGCTTTTGCTGAATCCCAAAAATGTTAATAAGTTGTATTTTCCTTCAGATATTTTTCAAATTTCTTTTGAGATTTTGTCTTTGACCCATGTATTATTTAGAAGTGTGTTGTTTAACGTCCAAGTAATTTGGGACTTTTTCAACTACTTTTCTGTTACTAGTCCAGTTCTGTTGCGGCATCTTAGAGCAGTTCACTGCCATGTTCCCATGCTCCCCTAAGAGCATACATTGTATATTTTCTATTCCTTACAATACATTGATATACATTACATAGCGTATAACATGGTCTGTTTTAATGAACAAGATATCTTTTTCATTGTATTGAATTGAAGACTTAGATTAATGAAGTAATTTTTAAATAATTCTCCTTTCCATCAGTGATAGATACTTAGCACTTTGTCTTCAACTCATTTCATGATCTGTTCTAAAGAGGGGAAAGTTTTTCATTTATGGTGATTTGTATCTATATATGCCAATCTGTGTCTAAGAATGAGTGGCATCTGTGGAAAATCTAGGCTGTTTTCTTAAAATGTTTATGTGCATTGGAGAAAGTGTTCTATGTTGTAAATATGTACTTAATATATATAAAGTAGATATATATATTGGCTATTGTACACACACATATATATTGACTTAGGTAACATACCATATGAGCTGGATTTTTTTTTTTTTTTTTACACTGGAGGGATATTTAACATTTCACAAAAATTTATAAGTAATAAATTTTCATTATACCTTTAAAATGTGACAGTTTTTTTCTATCCCATTTAGTTTTGTCAGCCTGGCGGGTGGCAGCTGTCCAGAGAAAGGAAGCAGCCAACATTTTTTGTGGTGGTCCTGACAGATATTGACTCAGATCGACATTACTGCTCGTGCCTGACCTTCTATGAGGCAGAAATCAATCTTCAGGTACAACAACTTTTCTAGCCAAAAGAACAATATTTAGGAATCTTTTTTAAAATGCCATTTTTGTTGTTGTTGTTGTTGTTGTTAGAACTATAAGTTTAAGTTCTTTGGGTTACTTTAGAAAGACTGAGGTACTATGCTGTTGGAGAAGAGAGGAAGAAGTAAAATTTAATTGTTTTCTTTTAAAATACTGATCATAATCTGAGTATTTCCAAGAATAGCATATTCATGAATTGGTTTATTCCCTGTCAGTCCTGTTCTTGAGAGATCTTTTATAGAATATAGAGTATAATCAGAATGTTTATAAATCACCAATCACAATGCTCGATATTATTTTTTAAGTACCCAACTAAATGTCAAGTCATTATTATTAGTAGTGGGAGTATCAATATGACAAGACTGAGATTCAGAGGCTAGAACCATAGAAATGAAAAATACTGGTTTCTCAGAGTATTTGTTGGGGCTCTTAGTTTCAGACAGATGAATCTACTTTCTCTAATTTATGCATAAAAGGATTTATGACAATGTATTGGGCAGCTTACTTAATTTCATGGATTATGGGTGAGCTGGGAACCAATTTTGGGTACTAGGAATTGCCTAGCTTGGGTCTGTTTGAGTAACTTTTTCTGCCTTTGACCACTTGGCACTTATGATGTTGCATACTAGACAATATAACCTTTACATGTTGCCCTAAAAAAATCTAACCTCTCATGTGCAGCCTATTTAATCTTACACTGGTGACTTTTGCTTTAAATCTCACATGGTTTGTTTCCTTGTGGAAGTCAGAGTCCATGCAGATCCCACCCCCCTGGAAAGGAATCAGAAACATTTTTTGTTGTTGTTATGCATCTGTTTGTTTGTTTTGCTTTCAAAGCTCTATGGTGCAAAAAAGAAACTATGAAAGAGTTTGGAGGATATTGAGTAAGCTGATCTGCATTATCTGCAGTACTTTCTGCTACACACAGGTGAATGAGTATCACCGCCAGAATAAAGGATTGGCTTGCTTTCTAAAATGGCCTCACAGGGTGCCTGGGTGGCTCAGTGGGTTAAGCCTTCAGCTCAGGTCATGATCTCAGGGTCCTGGGATGGAGTCCCGCATCGGGCTCTCTGCTCAGCAGGGAGCCTGCTTCCTCCTCTCTCTCTCTCTGCCTGCCTCTCTGCCTACTTGTGATCTCTCTCTGTCAAATAAATAAATAAAATCTTTAAAAAATAAAATAAAATAAAATGGCCTCACAAAGAAGCATTTGTTGTTTGGGTTGTTCTAATTAAAACTCCAATATCTGAATGTTACCAGAGGCAGAAATCTGAATTTGTAGTACAAGAGAAGATGTCACCTTTCTTGACACAGACTTATATTATTCACATTCATT
Source organism: Mustela lutreola (assembly GCF_030435805.1). NCBI lineage: Eukaryota > Metazoa > Chordata > Mammalia > Carnivora > Mustelidae > Mustela > Mustela lutreola. The sequence continues at coordinate 240,482,354 of NC_081290.1, read as the reverse complement.
AGACTGATGTATTAAAACCAGCATGCTAGTTTATTAATTTACTGTGGTAAATTAAAAGTTAACATAGAACAAAACATGCATCATCTGTATTATCAATAAATTCTCTCTCTGTTGTCAGATCTTTGTGGGAAGCCATTTCAAAATCTGAAGCATTTTGGTTGTGGAATCAAACTAAGGAATATTTTATGTCTAATATTAATGCCTATTAGACTAACATAGCCCACTGTTTCTATTTGAGATTAGAGATTGTGTTGTTAGTGGGGACAAAAACTTAGAAGTCAGTGACAATAGCCATTTCTATTGTGGATAGTGTTTGAGTGTATGTTGCCAACAAATAATAATCAAATTCCCATTTTTTATCAATTTAGTCTAAAAGTGTTCTCTAGCCAAAAGCCTATCTCTTTTAGGTGACCTTTCATTTCTATGTTGATCTTCAGAATTTAAGTTAGTTCTGAAAATATTTTATTTTTCTATTTTTTTTTTTTTTAAGATTTTATTTATTTATTTGACAGAGAGTGCAAGTAGGCAGAGTGGTAGGGAGAGGGAGAGGGAGAAGCAGGCCCTCCGCTGAGCAGGGAGCCTGAAGTGAGGCTCCATCCTAGGACCCCGGGATCATGACCAGAGTCGAAGGTAGACACTTAACCAACTGAGTCACCCAGGGGCCCCTTATTTCTCTATTGCTGATGGTATCTCTTCACAATTCCCTAGAATTGCCCAATGAAACCGTGATTTTTCACGTTCTTTTTTCTTTCTCCCTCACAGCCAACCCCTCTTGCCCCAAAATAACTGACAGAAAAGTAATACATTAAGATGATGTAGGGGGTTCCTCCATTGTCATTGGTGATATAGCAAACTCCTGAACTCAGTTCCTCCCACAGACACACCAGATCTGCTGCTGCCATTGAATGATTCCTTCTGAAAGAAATCGGAAACTAGCTGAGCAACTCACACTGCGCAAAAATACCCACACTGAAATGAGTAGGGAAGGCTAAGACAGACTCTTATCATAAATCTTACCCCTTGCACAGTGATTTTGGGAAGGAATTTATAACTTCCAGCTTTTCCCTGATGCGTAAGGCATTTGGACCCAACATCTAGCCTCAACTGGATAATGTTTAAGACTTGCACCTGAGAGTGGGGCGCCTGGGTGGCTCAGTGGTTAAGCCGCTGCCTTCAGCTCAGGTCATGATCTCAGGGTCCTGGGATCGAGTCCCGCATCGGGCTCTCTGCTCAGCGGGGAGCCTGCTTCCTCCTCTCTCTCTCTGCCTGCCTCTCTGCCTGCTTGTGATTTCTCTCTGTCAAATAAATAAATAAAATCTTTAAAAAAAAAAAAAAAGACTTGCACCTGAGAGATGGGCATCCAAAACACCTAACTTTGAAAGCCAGTGTCCATGAGACAAGTGGGTCTCATGTGTCCATGAGAAGCAGACCCACTTGTCTCATGGACACATGCACATTATATTTGCATACATGAGACAAGTGGGTCTCATGGACACATGGTTCTATCCATGAGACCCACCAGTCTATAGCAAACTACTAGAGTTCTTAATAGGTTTACAAAAATTCTCTGTGGCTATCTCCCTAGGGCTCAGGATGAAGAGAACAGAACTCTCCATCTCCCAGTCTTTCCCTGAAAGAGTCCCATTTGCATACTTTTTTTTTAATTAAAAAAAAATTTTTTTTAAAGATTTTATTTATTTACTTGACAGAGAGAGATCACAAGCAGGCAGAGAGGCAGGCAGAGAGAGAGGAAGGGAAGCAGGCTCCCTGCTGAGCAGAGAGCCCGATGCGGGACTCGATCCCAGGACCCTGAGATCATGACCTGAGCCGAAGGCAGCGGCTTAACCCACTGAGCCACCCAGGCACCCAAATTTAAAAATGTTTAAAAAAGATTTTATTTATTTGTCAGAGAGAGAACACAAGCAGAGGGAGCAGCAGGCAGAGCAGGCAGAGGGAGAAGCAGGCTTCCTGCTGAGCAGGGAGCCCAGGGTGGGACTTGATCGCAGGACACTGGGATAATAACCTGAGCTGAAGACATGCACTGTACCAACTGAGCCACCCAGTTGTCCCTATTTGTATACTTTAAAAGTTCCTGCCTTAGGGTCAGGTTTCTAATTTAGCATATCGCTGGGGACCTCAGGGGAGACCAGGGAGGCTAACAGGTGCATCTCTGTGTTCTCTCTGGCCCACTTCACTTCACCAGTTTTCCCCTTAAAAGATCTGTGCCCATGTCTGGCACTTCAGATTTGCAGTTGCTGCCTAAGGAATGCACCCTTTTAATATGTTGGCTCTGGTAGCTAGGAAGGCTTAAATTGTAAGGTCCCACAGGACTTAAGCAAAAAAAAGAAAGTTCTTACCTGGCCATCCCCACCCAGGACTCAGTGCAGAAGCAGCAGACAGAAATACCCATCTCCAAGTCTTTCACTGAAAGACGTATATTTGCATACATTAAAAACTGCTTCCTCAGGACCTGGCTTTTAGTCAGTCAGAATGTGGTTGCTGAGGTCCTTTTCTTTAGCACACTGACAAGTCTTGATACACCCTCAACTACAGGAAGCACTAAGAATAAGGTAGTCTGCTTGACAATCACAGAGGTTTGAGAGATAGCAAAGAACTATGGAAGATTGAATTGATAAGGTTCGTCCTCCTAGGAGAGCCCACTCCTTCAAGATTAGGAATGCATAGAAACTAACAATGAAAGTCAAGGAAAATGAAGAAACAGGAATATGTTCCAAATGAAAGGACAAAATAAAACCTCAAAAAAAGGAGAAATGGAGGTAAGAAATTTACCTGACAAAAGGTTCAAAATAATGATTATAAAGATGGTCCCTTAGCACAGGAGAAGAATGAATAAGGTCAGAAGTTTAACACAAAACATAAAAAAGTACCAAATACAAGTCACAGAGCCAAAGCATAGAATAACCACACTGAAAAATACCAAAAGGGATTTAACAGCAGACAAGATGAAGGAGAAGAAAGAAGATGAGGACAGGACAGTGGAAATCACCCAATCAAAAGAACAAAAAGAAAAAAGAATGAAAAAGAGTGAAGATAGCTTTAAGGACTTATATGACAGCACCTAGTAGACCAACATCCACAATTTAGGTATTCTAGAAGGAGAAAAGAGAAAAGGGCAGAAAACTTATTTGAAGAAGTAATGACTGAAATCTAACATGGGGAAGAAAACAGATATCAAAGTCCACAAAGCCTGTGGAGTTCCAATAAAGGTGAACCCAAAGAGACCAACACCAAGACACATTAAAACTGAAGTGTCAAGAGTTAAGGACAAGGAGAGAATCTTGAAAGTAGAAGTGAAAAACAGTTTGTTCATACAGGGCTCCCCCATGCCTATGAGCAGATTTCTTAGCAGAAACTTTGTGGGCTAGTAGGGAGTGGCATGGTGCATTCAGCCAAGAATATTCTACCTGGCAAAGTTGTTCTTCAGAATTGAAGAAGACATAAACATGTTTCCAGACAAGCAAAAGCTAAAGAAGTTTATCACCACTAGACTGGCCTTATAAGAAATGTTAAAGGGAGTTCTTTAAGCTGAAATGAAAGGGTACTAATTAATAACAGGAAAACATATTAAAGTGTAAATCCTAGTTGTAAAAATCTAATGTTATAAAGATGGTGATTTAATCACTTATAAAGCCTAGTATGAAGGGATTAAAAGACAAAAGTAGAGGACTACCTGGGTAGCTGGGTTGAGTGTCTATTGATTTCAGTTCAGATCATGAACTCAGGGTCATGAGATCGAGCCTCGGGTCAGGCTCCATGCTCAGTATAGATCCTGCTTGAACCTTTCCTGCTCTTCTTTCTCTCTCTCTCTCTTAAGTAAATAAATAAATAAAATCTTAAAGAAAAGGTAGTAAAATAACTATATAAAAACATGTTAATGGATACATAAGATTTAAAAAAAAGATGTAAATTATAGCCTCAAAAAACATAAATTAGGTGAGGGGGGATTAAAAAGTAGTGCTTAGAATATGTTTTTTTTTTTTTTAAAGATTTTATTTATTTATTTGACAGAGAGAGAGATCACAAGTAGGCAGAGTGGTAGGCAGAGAGAGAGAGGAAGGGAAGCAGGCTCCCTGCTGAGCAGAGAGCCCGATGTGGGACTTGATCCCAGGACCCTGAGATCATGACCTGAGCCGAAGGCAGTGGCTTAACCCACTGAGCCACCCAGGCGCCCCTTAGAATATGTTTTAATGTAAGTTGTTATCAACTTAAGTAGACTGTTAAAAATTGTTTTATGCTGGGGCACCTGGGTGGCTCAGTGGGATAAAGCCTCTGCTTTCGGCTCAGGTCATGATCTCAGGTCCTGGGATCAAGCCCTGCATCGGGCTCTCTGCTTAGCAGGGAGCCTGCTTCTCCCTCTCTCTGCCTGCTTCTTTGCCTACTTGTGATCTCTGTCTGTCAAATAAATAAATTAATAATCTTAAAAAAAATGTTTTATGCAAACTTCGGTAACCACAAGTAAAAACCTCTAGTAGATACAGAAAAGATAAAGAGAATGGAATCCAAGCATAACACTAAAGAAAAACATCAAGTAACAAAGGAAGAAAGCCAGAGAGGAAGGAAGGAACAATGGAATTACAGAATATCCAGAAAACAAGGAATAAAATGGCATTAGTAAGTATAAACTGATCAGTAATTACTTTAATTGTAGACAGATTAAGTTCTCTAATCCAAAGACTTAGAATGGCTGAATGGATTAAAAAGAATAAGACCCAACTAAATGCTACCTACCAGAGACTCACTTAAGCTTTAAAGATAGATACAGACTGAAAGTGAAGATAGAAGAAAATATGGCATGCAAATGAAAACCAGAAGAAAGCTATAGTAGCTATACTTGTCAGACAAAATAGGCTTTTTAAAAAAGATTTACTTATTTGGGGCACCTGGGTGGCTCAGTGAGTTAAGCCTCTGCCTTCAGCTTGGGTCCTGGGATCGAGTCCCACATTGGGCTCTCTGCTCCGCAGGGAGCCTGCTTCCTCCTCTCTCTCTCTCTGCTTGCCTCTCTGTCCACTTGTGATCTCTCTCTCTTAAATAAATAAAATCTTAAAAAAAAAAAAAAAGATTTACTTATTAAAAAAAAGGTGGGGGGCGCCTGGGTGGCTCAGTGGGTTAAGCCGCTGCCTTCGGCTCAGGTCATGATCTCAGGGTCCTGGGATCGAGTCCCGCATCGGGCTCTCTGCTCAGCAGGGAGCCTGCTTCCTCCTCTCTCTCTCTCTGCTTGCCTCTCCATCTACTTGTGATTTCTCTCTGTCAAATAAATAAATAAAATCTTTAAAAAAAAAAAAAGTTGGGGGGCGCCTGGGTGGCTTAGTGGGTTAAGCCTCCTGCCTTTGGCTCAGGTCACAATCCCAGGGTCCTGGGATCGAGCCCTGCATCTGGCTCTCTGCTCGTCAGGGAGTCAGTTTTCCCCTCTCTCTCTGCCTGCCTCTCTGCCTACTTCTGATCTCTGTCTGTCAAATAAATAAATAAAATCTTAAAAAAAAAGTTTAAAAGAAATTTACTTATTATATATAGAGAGAGATGGCTGCTTGCAAATGAGGGGAGGGTTAGAGAGAGAGAATCTCAAGCTGACTCCTCACTGAATGCAGAACCCAGTGGGGGCTTGATCTCACAACCCTGAGATCATGACCTGAGTAAAAAAAAAAAAAACAAAACTAAAAGTGGGATGCTTAACCAACTGAGCCACCTGGGCACCCCCAAAATAGACTTAATCTAAAAGTTGTAATAATTGACAAAGAAGGTCATTTTATAATGATAAAGTAGTCAGCCCATCAAGAGGATTTAAGAATTGTAAATATTCATATTCCCACCTCCAAACATCTTCTACCTTTACTGGTCAGTAGTTGACATTTTACTATAAGCAGGGAAGACCTTTTCCTGTCTTGTCTGTCTGAGCTATAGACTCATTTTTTCCACTTTGTGTTTTCTTTAATAGTATTTAATTAATGGTTTTCATGCACAAATTGTCCTAGACTTGTATCCTTCAAGTTGGTTCCTATTTTCTTGTGAAAAGGCCTCATCATTTTTTAAAGCATTTTAAAAATTTTGTGTCATAATAAGCTGATCCAGGATCATCTTATTCCTTCCTTGCCCTCGGCCTTGAAATCAGCCATTTTTCCAAGGATCCTTGGCTCATTTGATTGGACAATAATACTAGAAACAAGATATAGGTTCTTGTGTATTTGGAACAAATATTTAAAAACCTTTTTTTCTTTTTAAGCTTAGATATTTGCCCATTTTCCATTTTAAGTGGACCCAAAATTATAATTTACTTAGTTTTTATAATCAGAAGCTTATATTCTGCTTCTTAAGAGTTTTCCCAAGTTTCTGAAAATGAAAATAAGCTGTGAGAATTCTGGCTCCTAGGGAATTGCAGTTAGGTAGTAAGGTACTCACTGGAATTGTATTATATGATAGCTTTTCTGTGCTCATAACAGAAAGTTAATGTTGTTTGGAATTGGTCCCCCAAAATGGCACAAACAATGAGGCAGAATTTCAGTAAATAGTATTAAAACTCTCATGATGTTCCTTTCCAGGTCATCATTAATGTTTTCCCCATTTTTGGTGTGAGTTAACTCTGTTCTTTTTTAAAAATGTGTTTTTCTTTTATTTCTGGAACATATCATCAGTTCAAAAATAGATCTTTTAATTCTCATTTTGTGTGAATTACTTCATACCAAATATACTATGACACATTATTTGGAAGCCTGAAGAGGAGGAACTTAGGGACACACACCATCCAAAGTATAATTGTGCAACTTTAAGAATGTTGGCTCTTATCTTTCCAGGATACAGTAACACTGTCAATAATGACAAGCAAAATCTTTGTATTAAACTTTTGAAAGCGTGTTCCCCAAATTATTCAACTAGACAATATGATTGTAATTCTTTAATGTAATCACTAAAAGAAGGTAAATATAAGGTTGCTTTTTATGGGCTTATCTAAAAGATAGACCTCTCTAAATTTTTTATTTAGTTGTATCTTTTTAAAGTCTTTTTACTGTGTTTATAATTATGTTTATGAAGCAATAGTAATGATGCAATTCACAGTAAAGACATTTGGTGTGTCAGCAAATAAATTGTCAAAGGATGGGGGGTGATGATTGAAGGTACATTGGAGAACTAAGATGAAGAATAAAGAGGTACATAGAAGGAATAGGATATGTTTATCTCAGTTGGCTTAAAATCTGGTGTGTAAGGCAAAATCAAAATTTAAGTATGAAGATTCTCCTAAGTACCTATGCTAAGTACCGGTTCAGTGATGGAGTTAATAATTAACGACATGCAGCTGAAATAAATATTACAGATTTTAAAGGACCCAGTGGCCATTTAAAAAACAAGAGCTAATAAAAGCTTAGAGTAGAGGAAATAGAAAGGGCAGTCCAGGCAAAAAGCTATGGATAGAAAAAAAAAAAAAGATTATCCTGTTTATGATACGTTGAAGGTCTATCATGTTCCAGGCACTGTGCTGAAAGTTTTACAGAACCTTTATTCCATATTATTTAACTCACAGGTAATTTATTTTATTTTACTCTCTCAAGAACAGCACTTGGGGCAAGGCGTGCCTGGGTAGTTTAGCCAGTTAAGCATCTGCCTTTGGCTCAGGTGGGATTGGGGAGCTTGCTTTTCCTTCACCCTCTGCCCCACCCCCAGCTTGTTTTCCCTCTCTCAAATAAATAAATAAAATCTAAAAACAAACAAAAAAAAGAACAGCACTTGGTAAGTTTTAACCATCCATTTTATGGATGAGGCTAAAAGACTTACCCAGGGAGTTCTGGTAACTAAACTAAAAAGCTTGAATTTGTCCGTCTCCAGAGACCAAATATCAATATCAAATACTAAAACATATATTACAAGGCTGCAAAATTATATCATTGTATATTATTTCAAGAAAAATTGTCAAGAAGATACCATAATTGGTCTTACTTATTAGTTATTATCAGTATCTGACAGTAGAAACATTACAAATCAATGGAATCTGTACATTTTAACAAGTGTTATTTAAATAGTTATTGAATTTTGTGAGAAAAAATAAATGCTCATAGTAAAATACAGCAATTCCAAATGATTGAGCAATTTATCTGGAAAAATGAAGTAATAAAAATGGATTTCTAAACTAATCTCTTGTTGGGAAAACTTGGAGCAGTGTAGGAAATCACATAAAACATTTGATTTATCTGAAGAATAACCTAATCATTTTTTCTTTATTTCTTTTTCCCTCACTTGGTTATCAAACACTTAAATTGTGCTCATTGTAGAAAATTTAGAATGTATTGGGGAAAAACAAAAGAGAACAGAAAAAAAAAACAGTAATTAAATGTATTTTGTTTTAATAAGAATTTTTTTAAAAAACTAAAACTCTTTATAGATATAATTAATGTCTACACATTCATTGACCTTGGATACAATATACTTAAACCATCTCCTAATGGGCATCTCCTCTCTTATCAATATTATGAATAACACAGTTATGAATATCTCTTTGGAATAATCTTGATTCTATTAAGGAGGATTTTGTCAATGATTATGTATCTCACTAAATTAGAAATTAGAGAAGACCGGGGTGCCTGGGTGGCTCAGTGTGTTAATCCTTTGTCTTCCGCTCAGGTCATGATCTCAGGGTCCTGGGATCAAGCCCTGCATCAGGATCTCTGCTCAGTAGGGAGCCTGCTTTCCCCCCTCTCTGCCTGCCTCTCTGCCTGCTTATGATCTCGCTATGTCAAATAAATAAATAAAATCTTAAAAAAAATTAGAGAAGACTAACATTATACTTTTTTTTTTTAAGATTTTATTTTTAAAGTAATCTCTATGCCCCCTTTGGGGCTTGAACTCACAACCCCAAGATCAAAAGTCACACACTACTGAGCCAGCCAGGTACCCCTAGTCAGCATTATACTTGATGGTATCCTAGAGACTAAACCTCAGACCTCATTCAATGAGGAGAATTGAGTGAAAACTAGCATAAGTAACATAATTCAGACAGACATAAGAATTGGGGGGACATATATCTTGAGTTTATTCTGTCGTTTGATAATTTGCAACATATACAAATATCCACATAGGATTCTCTTTGTAGTAGGAATGGAAGATTATGCTTTTTGTGCAAGGGTTCTTTCTCCATCCTCTTCCTTTTCAAACTGAGAACTTCTTACTGCACAGAATGCTGTGTTTTAGCACTCCTCTTGACATCCATCACAGATGCATTCTGTAGGGAAAACATTTCATTGAATTAGTTATGACTAGTATTATATGCTTAAAATGTATGAGACATTAAAACAAGAGGACAAACTTTTGAGAACAAGTTCCCAAAATCCTTCAATATTAAATCCCTTTGCTTAAATTTGGACAATTTTACAATAAGAAGGGCTGCAGCAAGAACTGTGTTTTGTTGTTGCTATTTAATTTAAATACAAGAAGGATTATTACATGCAGCTATACTTAATGGAATAAAGTGTGGACATCTTCCCAGATTTATAGCTTGACTTTTTTCGTATGTCATGTCTTCTAAACAGTTCTTTGAACTAATACCTATTTCTTTTAAATGTTGTATATGAATACAAGATAGCTGAAAGAGAACTAACCCACGAGTTAGAAGACTTGACTTATTAATCCCCATTCTACACTGAATGAGCTATATGATCATAGCAAGTGATTTCATGTCTAGGCATGAGATTCCTTGTTTGTAAAATGAAGTGGTTACCTTCTAGTACTATATTGTTTTATTATTCTATCATGTTAACTACCTCTGATTTTATGCTTTAAAAAAAAAAAAAAAAAAAGATTTATTGGGATGCCTGGGTGGCTCAGTCGTTTAAGCATTTGCCTTCAGCTCAGGTCATGATCCCAGGGTCCCGGGATTGAGTCCCGAGTGGGACTTCTTGCACAGCGGGGAGCCTGCTTCTCCCTCTGCCTCTCCCTCTGCCTGCTGCTTCCTGCTGTTTGTGCTGTCTCTCTCTCTGACAAATAAGTAAATAAAATCTTAAAAAAAAAAAAAGATTTATTTATTCATCTTAGAGAGAGAGAGAGGGACAACACTTGAGCAAGAGTGGGGTGAGGGGCAGAGGGAAAGACAAAGTCCCTGCCAAGGAGGGAGCCATTGGGCTCAGTCTCACAACCCTAAAATCTTGACCTGAGCTGAAATCAAGAGTTGGACACTTAACTGACTGAGCCACCCAGGCACCCCTAATTAAATTTTATTTGTTTAATTTATACCCAATGCGGGGCTCAAACTCATTGCCCTGAGGTCACGATGTTCTTCTGACTGAGCCAGTCAGGCACCCCTAACTACTTCTGATTTTAGAGATATATATTAATTTTGCTCATAGTAAATATAGAGTTTCTACATAAATTGTGATCCACAGAATATTTTATCATCTGAATAACACCTGCTTTTTAGACCAATATATTTAATATGACCAAATGTCCTGTGTTTTTATGGAATGTTTCACTATGCCATGTTACATAATCAATAAAGTTTCAGCATGTGTTCTTTAAAAAAATAAAGCTGAAATCTTGGATCTTAGTGCCCAACATTATAAACTTCTAAATTAGAGATTCCAGAGAAGTACCTGTTATTTAAATTATGAATTTGTAAACTTAAGTCCTATGATCTTATAACTCACCAAATAATACAATTTTTCATCTAAAAGCTAATTTAATGTTTTGTCATTTCTAATCTTTTTTTACCAATTTTAACACATAATGGAAAAGAACTTTCAAAAGAGCCCATTGACTTTTGTATTTCACAAAATAATATTCTTGAATTTATGAGAACCTAATTTGGAGTTGGTTAACCTTGTTAGAAAGAAACAAGTTTATTTGCAGTTTTCCTACCTCATACAAAAGTTTGTGATAATTATTTCTTTTTCTTCAGAGATAAGGATTAGCTTAATAGTATTTGTCATAATGTTGACATTTGAAGTCAGTCCTAGATGCTCTTAATAATCTTAAAAGATATACCAAAGAATTCTTGAGTAATAGCTAACAATTGATTTGAATTAATTATGTCTTGGGGATAAAGGATAAGGAACATAGTAACAGTGATCATATTTTTCAGTTAATGATGATTAACTTATTAACTGCTTTATTCAGTGCATATTAACTGGAGGGTAAAGGGCGTTTAAAAAACAGTATGTAGTAAGAATTACTGAAATAAAAGATGTCAAAAATTAAAGCTTCAACAAATTATCATTAAAAAGTATATTACAAATTAATCTATTTTATCCACTAATAATGTGAACATAGGCAACACACTTTACTTAAACATGCCTAGCATAAAAATTTAGTGTTTAGCTCATATTTTTAAAAGGTAAATAAGGGCTAAAATTGGGAAAATGTAATAAGTAGATTAGATACATATTAAAATTCAAGCTGGTCATGTACGTAGCATACTGCTTTTTTCTAAGTTTGACTCTTTGGATGCTTTGACTTGTCTCATTGGATTTCTTTTTCTCCCTTTACCTTTATCTCTGACTTTTCTATTTATCCTTTAAATTCCAGCTCACTGCTGTGGGTCTCACTGATTTCCCTTCTCAGAGTTTCACAAGCACTTTAAATATGAACTTCAAAATGTTACAGTATTGTTTTGCACTTATTGCTGTTATTTCACCTGTGTTGGTTTTAGCGCTTAAGCTAGAATATAAATTTCCTGACACAGAAAACTACACCTTATCCTTCTGTGACACCTGCTATGTGTGGCCAACCATTCAGTAAGTGTTAAATAAACCTACTGATAAACGTTACTGTTTACTTTTTAAAACTTTAAACTTTTTGTTAAAAAGATAGTACAAGAGTAAATATTTTAGCAAATTATTTTTCACTAGATATTTGTATATTTTTATGTGGTATGTGTCAGCCATAATCCCATGACCAAAGACACATGCTAAGAAAAATGCTAATTTTTTGGAGTATAACCTTGCAGGCCTTTTCTCCTCCACATTAAAAATGTAAACATAGGGACGCCTGGGTGATTCAGTTGTTAAGCATCTGCCTTCTGCTCAGGTCATGATCTCAGGGTCCTGGGATCAAGCCCCACATTGGGCTCCCTGCTCAGACCGGAAACCTGCTTCTCCCTCTCCCACTCCTCCAGCTTGTGTTCCCTTTCTCGCTGTGTCTCTGTCAAATAAATAAAATCTTTATTAAAAAAGTAAAAATAATTAACCCTATAATACTGTTTACTACTTTTTAAACTTGTTGCATTTAGTATATTCCTATGCCTATTTTTAATTACCTTTAAGTTGTTTTTATAGCCATTTTTTGTTTTTTCTTTTAAATTGAGATATAATTGACTTTATAGTCATTATTTCTAAACAGAGCTTTAGCTTCTTGCTGTCCTGTTTTTATAATAATAGAAAAAAAAAAACTGATTGAAAGAGGAATGGAGCTCACATTTATTGAGCCTTTAAAATATGCAAGTCATATTGTCTCCTGATTACTCCCCATTCCTCTTTCCATCTCCAGCCCCTATCTGTTCTTCTTTAGTTTTCTATTTTTAGTAAATGTCATTACTATCCAGCCATGTGTTCAAACATAAAACTTAGAATTACCACTTACCCTCCCTTTCTCCTGCACATTCTAGCCATTAGCAAATCCTGTCAATTCTACTTCCAGATTGAATCCTTAATCACTACTTTTCTTCTATCTCCTATCTACTCTACTGTACATCTTGCCTTATCTAATAGGCTTCTTTTTTTTATTTTTAATTTTTTATTAACATATAACATATTATTAGCCCCAGGGGTACAGGTGTGAATCACCAGGTTTAAACACTTCATAGTATTTACCATATAGCACATACCCTTCCCAACATCCATAACCCAGCCACCCACCTACCAGACTTCTAACAATGCCTTCCTATTTCTACTTTTGCAAGGTATTCGCCATTCAACATTAGAGTGATTTTTTTCAAAACAGAATTGAGATTACCCTCCTTGCTTAAAACTCTTCAAGAAACAGTTTTAATTAAAAATGCACAGAGGGGGCACCTGGGTTGCTGAGTTCCATTAAGCGGCTGACTCTTGATTTCAGATCAGGTCATGATTTCTTGGTCCTGGGATCAAGCCCTGCACTGGGCTCTATGCTCAGCAGAGAGTCTGCTTCAGGATTCTCTCTCTCTCTACACCCCCTTCCCCTGCTTGTGCACTCTTTCTCTCTCAAATAAATAAATCTTTTTTTAAAAATTGCACAGAGGACCTAAATAGACTTTTTCACAAAGAAGACTTACAGATGGCCAACAGACATATGAAAAGATGTTCAGTATCACTCATCATCAGGGAAATGCAAATAAAAACCACAATGAGAAGCACCTCTCAAATGGCTAAAATCAGAAACAACTCTCAAATAGCTAAAATCAGAAAGACAAGAAATAACGTGTTGGCAAGGATATGAAATCTGTGTAGTGTTAGTAGGAATGTAAACTGGTATAGCCACTGTGGAAAATAGTATGGAGGTCTCCCAAAAAATAAAAAGAGAAATACTATATGATCCAATCATTCCACTACTGGGTATTTACCCAAAGAAAATGAAAACAGTAATTTGAGAAGATATATGCACCTTTCTTTTTACTGCAGTATTATTTACAATAGCCAAGATGTGGAAGCAACCTAAGTGTACATCAGTAAACAAATAGGGTGCCTGGGTGACTCAGTGGGTTAAGCCTCTGCCTTTGGCTCAGGTCCTGATACCAGGGTTCTGGGATCGAGCCCCATATCACGCTCCCTGCTCAGCGGGAAGCCTGCTTCTCCCTCTCCAGCTTCCCCTGCTTGTGTTCTCTCTGTGTCTCTCTTTCTTTGCCAAATAAATAAATAAATAAATCTTTTTTTTTTTTTTAAGGCAAATAGATAAGGAAGGTGTGTATAATATTCCAGATATACGGTGGAATATCACAGTCATAACAGAGCATGAGATCATGCCATTTGCAATAACATGGATGGACCTAGAGGGTATTAAGCTAAGTGAAATAAGTCAGTCTAAGACAGATATCAGATGATTTCACTCTTGTGGAATCTGAAAAATAAAACAAATGAACAAATAAACAAAAAAACAGAATCAGACCTATAAATACAGAAAACAAAGTGATGGTTGCCAGAGAAAGAGGGTGGGAGGATGGGCAAAAAGGGTGAAGGAGAGTGGAAGACACAGACTTCAAGTTATGGAATAAATAAATCACAGCAATAAATATCACAGCATAGGGAATACAGTCGATGATATTGTAATCGTGTTGTAGGGTGACAGATGGTAGCTACACTTCTGGTGAGCCATAGTTTTCTTTATAATGACTTGGGTTTTATATATTCTTGCTGCTCTTGGGTTTCTTAAAATATACCAAACTCCTTCTTACCTAAGGTCCTTTTCATTTGTCTGTGTCTCTGTCTGAATTGTGCTGCTTGAGATTTTCAAGAAACTAGTTGCTAGTCTTGGAAACGTCAGCTCCAACTTCACCTTCTCAGAGAAGCTTTCTCTGATCTCCCTTGCTCCCTTGACCAGTCACTCTCCATTGTTCAACTTTTGAAAAAATCTCCATAGGACCTAACACAAATGAATTATTTTGCTCATTTTTTAAATTCATCTTTTCATTTGGTCTTCCCTCCCAGAATGTGTGCTTCATAAGGGCAGGGGCTTTGTCTCTACCGCAGCCTTAGTGCTTGGCACTTGGCGGACATCTAGTAAAACACGTTAAATGGACAGACAAGTTTACATATCACTAATCATTTTTTATAGTTTATGTGTGAACATTGTAACCTCTCAATCTCTATTTGCTTATCCTTTGAGAAGTTTTAATTAGATGTTTTTCTAAGGTCCCTTTTAAAAAATTTCACAGACTAGTCTCTGGATTCAGACCTTAGTTCTCTAAATTTACTACATAAGTGTAACTTCCAGTAAATTACTTTACCTCACGCTATGTAAATTTTTTCATCATGGGTAAGTCATGATAATAGCACCTACTTCAGAGGATTGTTGGAAGGGTTTAATGAGATAATATAATTACATCTAGAAAAATATAGATCTATGGAAAGAATATAGATCTTTGTCTCTTTGGTTGACTTCTGAATTCCTATCACATGCAACCATGTCAACACATAGCAGATGCTCAGTGAAGGCTTTATTTCCTTTAATTTTTATTATGGAAATTTTTTTAAAGATTTTATTTATTTGATAGAGATCACAAGTAGACGGAGAGGTAGGCAGAGAGAGAGAGGGGGAAGCAGGCTCCCTGTCGAGCAGAGATCCCAGTGCGGGGCTCGATCCCAGGACCCTGAGATCATGACCTGAGCCAAAGGCAGAGGCCCAAACCACTGAGCTACCCAGGTGTCCCTATTATGGAAATTTTTAAACATATAGAAAATTAAAGTCAATAGTATAATGAACTCCATTGCACTGTATCCACCTTTAAAAATTTTTTAAAAATAGGGGCTCCTGGCTGGCTCAGTGGGTTAAGCCTCTACCTTTGGCTCAGGTCATGATCCCATGGTCCTGAGATTGAGCCCCACATTGGGCTCTCTGCTCAGCAGGGAGCCTGCTTCCCCCTCTCTCTCTGCCTGCTTCTCTGCCTACTTGTGATCTATATCAAATAAATAAATAAAATCTTAAAAAAATTTTTAAATAAAGATTACCAGTATTTGTCAGTCTTTTAAAATCTAATTTTTTTTTTTGAAGGAGAGGCATTTTAATGAAAACTCCATATTTCCTTTATAGATATTTTAATATGCATCTCTAACTGTAAGGGTTTTTTTTTTTTACATCTCAATCTACCATTATAATATTTAACAAAATTAATTATAATTTTGAATAGTTCCTTAATATCTGATACCTAACTTATTGTCTCAGAAATGTCTTGGTTTATTTAAGTCAGACTCCAGATAAGTCTTATACATTGTAATGTTGATATTTCTTAAATTTTTTCTGTAACAGTCCCACTCTTGTATGTGGTGGAGAAACTGGGTCATTTCTCCTATGGAAGGCCCTACATTCTGGATTTGGCTGATTAATTCCCCATATTATTATTTAACTTGTACTTCTATTTGGCATATTTTCCATGAAGTGATAATTAGACTTAGAGGCTTAATTACATCCACATTCAATTTTTAAAGCAAGACTATTCAAATAGTGTGCTGTACTTCCTATTTTGTCATTATCAAGAGGAACTTAATTTCTGGTTGCTCTAGTTTTAGTAATGTTAAGATTGATTTGTGGGTTTGGGTAGTATTACCCTTCACTAGACCGTTTTAGTATCTATTGATGATCATTGCCTAAATACATTATTTCAGTAGGAATTGCAAAAAGATGATTTCCTCATTCTCTTACCCCTTCTGCACTTATTAACTGAATGAAATTCATCTATAAAATAGAACATTTATCAATTATACCTTGATATGAAAGTTTAGTAAATTTAGTTATTCTTTTTTAAAAAAAGTCAGAATAGTAGATTAGTACCCTAGCAATCGGCACTAGTGACCACTTTAAAAAATTGTTATTATGGACTCTTGCATTTTGTGTGTTTGAGGAGTTTCAATCAACTGCAGTTTTTATTCATTTTTATTCATTTTGATTCTTTTATTCCTTGACACAATAAAATGAATAGACTCATTGTATACATTTTTTCTGACCCAGATATAGAATGTCATTTCTCCAAGGAGTTCTGGTTTTCTTTACGAGAAATAGTATTTAATAAAACTTTATTGTAAAATGAATTAACTAACAGTGATATGATGCTTAGTATAGTATAGAGTGTATGTTAGTTGTTATTTTCATATTATTTAGTCTTGAGCAGTGATTCTGAAAGTGTGGTCCCTGAACCAGCAGTATCAGCATCACTGGGGAACCTGTTAGAAATGTAAATCCTGGGGCACCTGGGTGGCTCAATGGGTTAAGGCCTCTGCCTTCGGCTCAGGTCATGATCCCAGGGTCCTGGGATCAAGCCCCACATTGGGCTCTCTGCTCGGCGGGGAGCCTGCTTCTCTTCCTCTCTCTCTCTGTGTGCCTCTCTGCCTACTTGTGATCTCTGTCTATCAAATAAATAAATAAAATCTTAAAGAAAAAAAGAAAAGAAATGTAAATCCCCACCTCGGATCTACCGAATCAGCAACACTAAGGATGGGATTTAGAAATCTGTTTTAACAAGCCCTGCATGGTTTGATGCACACTGAAGTTTGAGAACTGTTGATCAAGAGTAGAAGTTCATAACTCATTTAGTGAGAAGAGACCACAGATATGCTAAATATATTCCAGTAGTAGCTGTGCAGTACCCTGGCTCCCAGCAGCATTGTTTTCTCATCTGAGCTTACCTTACTTTATGAAATAAATTAATGAAACAGATACCAACTAGAATAATCTGTTAATCTGTTTATTAACTTTCTAAGGATATAGAACCTATGAACATCAACACACTTCAGTTTCACATATTTTGTATTTTAAAATAATTTATGATAGCCTTTCCCAGTGTATTCCATAGGGCACTAGATCCTCTAAATGTTCTGTAATAAAGAGGTTTCACTGGTCCAAAAAGTTTGAGAAATATTTTATATCTCCTTTGCGTGGCATTGTACAAACAGTATTTGCATGTCAAAGTCTGAGAAACTGTGCAGTAAAGAAAGCTGTTTTACTTGGCTTTAACTTACTGTTTGCAAAATTATTTGATTTGAAAACCTTTTTGCTAAGTAGTATATATTAGTTTTCAGTAGAAAACACTTTGGAAAATGCTTCCTTAGTATATCTTAAAAATTATGGACTATGTGCCACTTAAAAATAGAAAGCTTTCTGGGTGAAAATATAGTAGCTCTACAAATAAATTTGTTCTACCTTCAGAACACTATAGAACCCAGGAACTGTTAAAGGGGGAAAATATCTGGATATTGTCTTTGCTAAAGGTAAATTTAATTCTGACTATTGGCCTGATTTGTCTGAAGGCCTGTTATCCTGATATGTGTATTTCTCATGTAGTCATTGTTTTCTAGACTGATGCAAGGAAAAACCAGGTTTTATCATGTGGACGTGTCAACATGATTAACAAGAAACAGAGTAGCTTTTCGGGGAGAATTATAGACCTTACAGAACTTTGCAACTACTTATTCTCTTTTATTTCCAATTGGAAAATTTTAAAGTCCTTAAACTGCATAACCAAGGCAGTTTTATATAGTAGCGCACTGTAAATAATTGCTTATATTTCAAAAGGGAAAGGTAGAACTGATAATTTTTTATTTCTGTAATTCCTTTTATACTCTTTTTAAAAGACTTTATTTATTTATTTATTTGGCAGAGGGAGGGAGAGTAGGAGCTGTGGGAGAGGGGCAGAGGAAGAGGGAGGTGCAGACTCCATCCCAGGACCCTGAGATCATGACCCGAGCGTAAGGTAGAGGCTTAATGACTGAGCCAACCAGGTGCCCTCCTTTTAACCTCCTTTCTAACCGGAATGTTTAAAGAAATATTCTAAGAGGAGGTTTAGTATGAAATAGCATTGTTGAAAGTGAGCTTGGCACAGAGATGATACTGTATTCAGCAAGAAGATAGAAGAGATAGGAATCAAGTATCAAGAATGCAACAAAGTTGAGGTTGATGGATTAAACCTAAGTGATAGGATGAACTTCCTGAATAATATGCCTATGGAGTCAGTCCATAAAATCTGTAATCTAATAATTCTTAGCATTTTTGTTTCAAGATATGTTCAAAGGGCAATAGCATTTTTGAGGCAGATTGATATGGTGAATACTAACTTATCCCATATTATTGAAGCAAAGAGTCTGTGACCTATATAGAATGTAAACTACACAGAAGCTGAGAATTCCACTAGTACGTGTAGTCCATAGTAATAATAGGCAGAAAAAAAATCTGTAAATGGGCAAGCTGTGATAGGTACAAAGGGTAAGGTGACTTTGTGAGTTAATTCAGTGAAGAGTGTTGAAGATAAACTTATTATCTTTAAAAAAAGATGAATTTGTATCTTTAATCAGACCTACTAGAAATAGGAATACTTTTAGGATAGGAAAAGGGTTGCAGATGTTGTTCATGAGATAAAATATGTGAAAATGTTTTCTGCTACAAAGTATTAAATGTTGGGGCTCCTGGGTGGCTCAGCCCATAGGTGTCTGCCTTTGGCTTAGATCATGATCCTGGGGTCCTGGGATCCAGCTCTGCATGGGTTCCCTGCTCAGCAGGGAGCCTGCTTCTCTCTCTGCCGCTTGTGTTCTCTCACTTGCTCACTCCCTCTCTCTCTCTCAAATGAACAAATAAAATCTTCAAAAAAAAATCAAGTTTGAAATCATTATTATAAGGTCATAAGATTCATATCCTATGTTTTAAATTTACTGCTTATTTTTACGTTTCCATATCTTTTTGTTAATAACTGTTCGGTTAGTGAATGTTTAGTTAAAGAATAGCTTTAAGAAATGACCAATGCAGGGCGCCTGAATGGCTCAGTTTTGTGCTCTCTCTCAGTCAAATAAATAAATAAAATCTTAAAAAAAAAAGATGATCAATGCACTCTATTTTATGTTTTGGTCAAAGTAGGTTAATAGTCATTTAATTGAAATGGTTATCTCCTTAGTCAAGCTGGCTTTTAATGGTACTCTAGGGGATTTATCACAGTCTCATAAAATGAATAGCTTTATCTCTTTGAGGAATTTTAGTCATTCTTTTGTCATTTCAGATTTGTTAGTAATCCACAAAGAATATGATTCATTATGTGTGGAAATCTTCGGCAATTCATATTCATCACATTTTTATTATTTCTAAGGATTTCAGAAACCAACCTTTAACAAAGCTTTTGCTTTGCAACAAATGAAAATCATTCAAGAGCATAGGGACCTTATAACACATACAAAAAGTAAACAGATAGTTCCTTTTGGATATGTGCATTCCATAGACATCTAGTACTTGGTTATATTTCACAGTATTAGAAAATATACGGGCTCCAAAGGAGATAGAAAATATAGTTCTTGGCTTCTACGTGTGGGGAAGGATACTTCCCTTAGTAAAATATCCAGAAAACTATTCTAAGAAAATTCATTCCTGCAGTGAAGAAATACTCAGAAAGTATGTGCGCATGTGGCCAACTTTTGTTTTAGGAACTGGGAAATTACCAGTAGGCAAGACAGAAATCCTCGTTTTTATGGAGCATATTCTAATGGAAGAGACAGACAAACAAAAAATAAGTGGAATGGGTAGTATGTTGGATGGTAACAAGTGCCATGGGAAAAAATAAAGCAAAGGAAGAAGGCAGGGCATGTTAGAGAATTGCAATTTTATTTTATTTTATTTTTAAGCTATTTATTTACTTATTTATTTGAGAGAGAGCAAGCTAGAGAGACAGAGAGCTTACAAGAGCTCAAGCATGAGCAGGGGCTGGGCAGAGGGATTAGCAGACTCCCACAGAACAGGAACCTGATGGGGGACTTGACTTAACTGACTGAGCCACCCAGGCACCCCAGAACTCCAATTTTAAATAGGGTGCCAGCAAAGGCTTAACAGCAGAAGTCACTTGAATGAAGACCTAATGGAAATGAGGGAATTCATCATTAGAATATCTGTGAAAAGAGTATTCTAGGGAGAGGAAGAAAGTAATAAGATCCTTGGCTGGGAGCATGTCCAGCACGTTTTAGAGCTACAAGGAAGTAGAATGGGGCTAAAGTGGAATGGGAGAGATTGAAGGAGCCTGGTAAAATAATGCAGACAGGCAGTGATGGTGGCTTATAGTATTGTGGTAGCAGTGGACATGGTAAGCAGTCAGGATTTGCTGACAGTTTGGATATGAGATACAAAAGAGAGAGGAATCAGCGATTTTGATCTGCCAAATGGAAAGAGGATTTCTATGAACAGAGGCTGAAAATACTGTAGGAGGAATAGAGTTCAGGGAGAAACACTGGAGCTGTGTTTTAGACATGCTTAAGATACCTGTTAGTGGGGGCACCTGGGTGGCTCATTCGTTAAGCATCCGACCTCAGCTCAGGTCATGATCCCACAGTCCTGGGATGGAGCCTTACATTGGGCTCTCTGCTCGGCAGGAAGCCTGCTTCTCCCTCTCCCACTCCCCCTGCTTGTGTTCCCTCTCTCACTGTGTCTCTCTCTGTCAAATAAATAAAATCTTAAAAAAAAAAAAAAAAAAAAGATACCGTTAGTCATCTAAGTAGAGCTGTAAAGCAGACAGTTGGATATGGCTTTTTGTGGCATTTTGGGGAGAGGTTTGGTGGGAGAAAGGAGTTTGGAGATGTATGATATCTTGGTAAACTGTGCTGAGAAGTAAGACTAGGAGAAAAATGAATAAAGAAAGCTTTCAGGAGGGAGATCAAATTTTGAGCTGGAACTTTGATTAATGGAAAAGAGAAGGAAGAGGATTCTGGTTAGGGAAAATGACCTGGCATCTTAGAATATCATTTAGAAATAAATCTGAATGCTTTACTCTCTTGTCTTTTTTTCTTTGAAATATTGTTTTGAAATATTGTTATGAAAGTTTTATAGTGTATCATAAAGTATTATGGAACAGTAGGTACATGGGAAATATTTGTGGACACATAAATGAGAATAATGTTTTCAAAGCTTATTTCACTAATTAGTACTTTTAGTCATTGAAATGTAGGATATTTTTTATTATAGATGTTTTTATTGTGCTAAAAATACATGACATAAGATTCAGCATTTTAACCATTATTAAAGTGTACAGTTCACTGGTAGTAAGTATATTCCAAAACTTAGTTTTGTGTATAAAGATATTGTCTCTTCTCAAAAAATGTTGCTTACTAACAAAAGGAATTTAGAGCCAGTTGGGCTTTACTTCTAAGCACACTGAGCATTCTGTAAGTCTTAGAATCCTAAATGATCATCACTTTTGTTTGAAAGATTGAAACAATTAGAAAAACAAGAATGAAAATTAGTGCCTTACTTCTGAAACAGATCTTTTCTTTCTTAAAAACTGACTTTCCATTTAAGTGAGTGTCATTTTTAGTTGTTTGGGTCACTATTTAAATAATTTGAATGTGTTTTCTTTACCTTTGATTACTGGTACCTCCCTCAGAAACCAAATGCTCCTATAAAGCTGTGGTATGAATCTATAGCATAAGGAGCTTTTCAGAAGTGAAATAAGCGTGCCTTCCTTTATAACTTTTTGCCTGCTTACTTGCTTCTTAGATTCCTGTCAAAGTCTGTGTCTTTACTTTTGAGTTTTGTAAATTATATTATAAATTATATTTTATAATTAACTTTGGATTTTATAAATTACGTGAAAATGTGTGATATGTCTGTTTTTTGTGTTATAAACCTAGGAAATTCTGTCTCTTGATTACAGTGCATCTTTTTCTAGGGAACAAAGAAGGAAGAGATTGAAGGTGAAGTGGAAGTGTCTGGTTTAATTCAGCCTGCAGAAGTGTTTGCTCCCAAAAGCCTGGTGTTGGTATCCAGATTAGATTATCCAGAAATTTTTAGGGTAAAGAACTCACAGTTGTCATTATTGATTTGTATTATTGTGTGAATCTATTTTGAGTGAACCATGGTAGCATGATTTTTTATTTAAAATGTCTTTAAATTGATTTAGGGATCCATCAATAAAACAAATTTAGTGTGAACTGAAAAATGTGTTTATGTTGGGTAAAATAAATTCCTGAGTTAATATGACTATTTAAACTTATAAAGATGTAGTGTTTGCTTTAATATAGATCCCATGGCTACTGATTCCAAAATTTATGAATCTAAAAGAAATTATTTGATTGCTTGTAGCAAATTTAAAATGCATTAGCAATAGAACAATTCTGTCTGTTTTTATTTATCTTCTTTTGAGGAATATCAGGCCCAAGTAAGTAGAATGGATATTTGCAATTTCAAAAAGTTCTGATTGCCAGGATGGCTTTAAAATATTCTTTACTTCCAGATATTTTCCTTTTTGAGACACTCAGAATTTTTCCAATGCAAAAATTTTTTTATTTAGTTATAAATACATTTAAGCTATGAAGGAAGAGGGCTATTCTTTTATTTCAGTTGCTACCTTTGGTAATAGTAATGTTGATTATTGTCCAAAATCACAGATCTTTTGAAGGGTATAAAATATACCTTAACATTTCCCAAGGACTTGGAATTTCTGGAAAACTTTGTATATTACTGAGATTATATATTGTATAAAAATTAGCTTCATTTCAAGATTTCAGTGATAATGGGTAACTTCTAACAAATTCTAATGTTTTAAAGTCACAAATTTAAATAAACTGAATCATTTGTAAAGGTTGTATTTTGTCTTCCATTTTACTATCTACCTTCTTCTGAGCTTAAAGTGTTTATAATATCTTATCTCTATTTTACTAACCTCTATTTTGTAATAATTCACAGAATTTTTCTGTAAAGCAGATGTTCTGAATTTGTAAGAATCACAAAAATATAAAATTTCTTAATTTTTATCTTGAAATTGGGAGTTTTGCAAAGTAAGAGAAAAACAGTTTTAAAGCCCTACAAATTTGCTAAAGTGGTTATCTGAGCTCAAGCCCCTGTTTTACAAATTATAGATTTCTGTTTTTTATAAACTTACCTCAAAAGCTCATTTAGAGCGTCTGATTAAGGAAGAAAATTTAATAAACCTAATAACATTTGCTGCTAAAAATTTGTTCTGTGGTCATTGTAGGATATACTTTACTGACTTCAAAGGGAAATTTCCTAGCAGCAGATGTCGCAGCAATTTATTTTCAATGCTTACTTTTTCCATGAAAAAACTGCATGCATCTTCTCTTTGCAGGCTTGCCTAGGTTTGATCTACACTGTTTATGTGGATAGTCTGAATGTCTCCTTGGAAAGTCTCATTGCAAACCTGTGTGCATGCCTTGTCCCAGCGGCTGGAGGGTCTCAGGTAAATAGAATGAGAAGGGAAATGAAGAGGACCTATTCCTCTTTTTTTCTCCTCCAGTTAATTTAATTTATGAAGGAAAGGGGGGAAAAAAAAAGGTCCTTGAATATTCTCATTTTAAAGAAGATCTTAGTTAACCATTATCCCTATGGTCTGCCTTCTAGAGAGAGACCCAAGATTCCATTCTTTTCTTAGGTCACGAGGTTAATTTTAACTCCGGGTTCACCTTTAACATAGCATAATTAGTAGTCATATTTTGTGTAACTTGAACTCTAGTTTACATTTTCTTGGAAACACACTTTTTAAAATATTTAAACATTTAAAAAATACATTCTTTTTGCCTTTCTTCCTCTTCTATGTAGTTATGGCTCATTTTATTAACTTATATAAAAAATTTATAAGTGATTAAAAATTAGGAGATAACATTAAGAAAACTCTCAAAACATTTTTTTTGTAGCACTTATAACTACTTCTGAATAGGTTTATTTATTTATTCATTTTCCTGGATAACAGCAATTATACATGACCCTAAAACCATTTTTCTGTGTTTGTTATCTTTAACAGAATAGCTCACATGTAAGCTTTGAAAGAAGGTGGCTTATTTTTCTTATTTCAGTTTGCTACCTTTAGCAATAATAATGTTGATGATCATGTGGAATCACAGATCTTTCCTAAAAAGTGTAATCTGTTCCTTAAAATTTCCCAAGGATTTTGTCATATATTTAGCCTTAAGGGAGAACATTAAATTATTTTACTGGAACAAAACTTTGTTAGAGTGGTCATGGGTTTTTCATCTTGTTTGTCCAAGGATTTTTATTTTCCTCTCTGCAGTAGAACCTCAGCTTCTATGTCTCAGTGTTTCTAGAGGACCAAACTTAAAAAAAAAAAAATTCTTCTCCTTAAGCCCTAAAACTGATTAGTTGATTGTGTATTTTGTTTATTCTTGTGTAATACTGTAGAAGAGGACAGCCCTCTAAAACTTCAATTGTTTATCCTCCTCAGTCTGACAGAGATGATACTTGCAGTGAAACGGACATCCATTTGCTTTACCCTTTGCCTTTTAACTGTGTTTTGTCTTACCTGGTATCTTCTGTTTTTCTTTAATTTTTATTCCCTTTTTTCCCTCCTGTTCCCTATTCCCTCAGTCTTCTCCCCCTGCTCCAAGGGAAGAATATAAAATATGAGTTTGGTCACAAATGACATAAATTTGATAGCAGTGGAATTGCTTCATGGACCTTTATCATGGTGGGATTTCTGCTAACTTTATTTTGTGAATTTATTTTTTAATTAAAAAAATTTTTTTGTGGGGCGCCTGGGTGGCTCAGTGGGTTAAAGCCTCTGCCTTCAGCTCAGGTCATGGTCCCAGGGTCCTGGTATCGAGCCCCGCATCAGGCTCTCTGCTCAGCAGGGAGCCTGCTTCCTCCCCTCTCTCTGCCTACTTGTAACCTCTGTCTGTCAAATAAATAAATAAAAATCTTAAATAAAAAAATTTTTTTTTTTTTGTTGGAGGATACCAGGATGGCTCAGGTGGTTAAGCATTTGCCTTCAGCTCAGGTCATGATCCCAGGGTCCTGGGATCGAGTCCTGTGTCGGGCTCCCTGCTCTATGGGGAACATGCTTCTCCAGATTCTGCTTCCACAACCCCTGCCTTTGTGCTCTTTCTGTCTTTCTCTCCATTTCTCTGACAAATAAGTAAAAAAATAATTAAAAAAGTAAACTTTTTATTGTGGCTACTAAAATTTTAAAATATTGCATATATGGTTCATATTATATAGTTTTATTTCTTCCTCCAAGTTTTATTGACATAAAATTGGCATAAAAACGTTGACTTTAATGTTTTATTATTTTTTAGGTAACTGTGATTGTCAGCGATTTTTATATCTCATCATTTAATAAATTGCAGCTTTCTCCTTACTGAATTTTCTTATACCATGATCATATGAGCATAGTGTAACTTGAATGTTATCAGCTACATTTTTATTCTTGGCATCTACTAATTGGGTCTTACAGGGTTATCACCAACTCAATATTCAAAAAAATTTTAAAAATTTGAACTTAAAGGGATTTTTTTTTTGTCTTAAGAAAATGTCTGAAAAGAAATCATTTATGTTTCTGTGTGTGTTTTCCCATTCTGCAGAAGCTGTTTTCCTTGGGTGCAGGAGACAGACAGCTGATCCAGACTCCTTTGCATGATAGTCTTCCTGTCACAGGCACTAGCGTCGCTCTTCTGTTTCAGCAGTTGGGTATGTTTTTCCCCCCATTGTCAGTGTCCTCCTGTGGATTAATTTTAAGCACAATACCTGATACATAAAATAGATAATTATGTGGGTCCTAATCTTTTTTTTTATTTTTTTAATTAATTTTTTTTTTTAAAGATTTTATTTATTCATTTGACAGAGAGATATCACAAGCAGATGGAGAGACAGGCAGAGAGAGACAGAGAGAGAGAGGGAAGCAGGCTCCCTGCTGAGCAGAGAGCCCGATACGGGACTCGATCCCAGGACCCTGAGATCATGACCTGAGCCGAAGGCAGCGGCTTAACCCACTGAGCCACCCAGGCACATGTGGGTCCTAATCTTAAATGATGCTTATTCTTTTTTTTTTTTTAATTTTTAATTTTTTATAAACATATATTTTTATCCCCAGGGGTACAGGTCTGTAAATCACCAGGTTTACACACTTCACAGCACTCACCAAAGCACATACCCTCCCCAATGTCCATAATCCCACCCCCTTCTCCCAACCCCCCTCCCCCCAGCAACCCTCAATTTGTTTTGTGAGATTAAGAGTCACTTATGGTTTGTCTCCCTCCCAATTCCATCTTGTTTCATTGATTCTTCTTCTACCCACTTAAGCCCCATGTTGCATCACCACTTCCTCATATCAGGGAGATCATATGATAGTTGTCTTTCTCTGCTTGACTTATTTCGCTAAGCATGATACACTCTGGTTCCATCCATGTTGTCGCAAATGGCAAGATTTCATTTCTTTTGATGGCTGCATAGTATTCCATTGCGTATATATACCACATCTTCTTGATCCATTCATCTGTGGATGGACATCTAGGTTCTTTCCATAGTTTGGCTATTGTGGACATTGCTGCTATAAACATTCGGGTGCACGTGCCCCTTTGGATCACTACGTTTGTATCTTTAGGGTAAATACCCAGTAGTGCAATTGCTGGGTCATAGGCAGTTCTATTTTCAACATTTTGAGGAACCTCCATGCTGTTTTCCAGAGTGGCTGCACCAGCTTGCATTCCCACCAACAGTGTAGGAGGGTTCCCCTTTCTCTGAATGATGCTTATTCTTTTAAAAGATTTTTAACTCTGGCCTCTTTTGCTCTGGAGTCAGTTAGACATACAGAAAATAGGCAGATTTTCCTTATGTTTTAAAAGATGAATAGATGGTATATTTTGCTTTTCCTTTACTGAATTACTTTTGCAGAAACCTTGTCGAATGAAACAGAAAGTCCTGTCCTTCTAATCCATGATCTGGATCGGAACTTTATCACCATATTTTCTAGCAATGAAAAGGCTCAAGAATTGCAGGGAGGATACAATAAAGTGCACTCTGTCTATCGGACAGCTTGTACTTCCTTTAAGGAATCATACAACTTTAAAGTGAAGATGTTTCTGATTGGGGCTGCCAGAGATTCCTATTTACTCTACCTCTTACTTGTCCTTTATATGTGCCTGCGTATGAGTGTCCCACTCTCTTTGATTCAGTCTTTGTCATTGTTCTCCATCTGTCTTTGTCTTTTTTAAGTTACATTGAAACCTTCCCTTCCGTAGGGTTCATGTTATTATCCATGGGATTATTATTACCTTACACAAAACTTCCAGCCTCTTGTTTCCCTTCTGTTTCATGCTGAGTTTTGCTTCTAACTCAGCTTTCTTTTTTTTTTTTTTTTTTTAAGATTTTATTTATTTATTTGACAGAGAGAGGTCACAAGTAGACAGAGAGGCAGGCAGAGAGAGAGAGGGAAGCAAGCTCCCCGCTGAGCAGAGAGCCCGATGCGGGACTCGATCCCAGGACCCCGAGATCATGACCTGAGCCGAAGGCAGCAGCTTAACCCACTGAGCCACCCAGGCGCCCCTAGCTCAGCTTTCTAAATTGTCACTCCTTTTTCATTAATGGTCCCATCCTTATTCTTCTGCTGTGACTTCAGTTGTCAAATTTAGAAAGCCTCAGAAGAAATTAATGTAAATATACAGTTTTATAGTATCTTAGTAAAGATTAATGGTGATACCAATCCCAAAGTAGTAGGGAATCCTATTACTAAAAATCCCTTACATCTGCTTCCCGTCAGGAGTTCAAACACTAAAAAATTACCTATCCCTTCATCTCTCCCCTCCAAAAATACTCTGCTGCTCACTAAGTCATTTCAACTCAGTCCTAATGTAATTAAAGCTATATTTTTTCTTAATAGGTGAAATAGGTAATTTCCCTGGTGGTACTTTGTTCTCTAAAGAATATCTTGGTTTTGTTTTTGTTTTTTAAAGATGTTATTTATTTATTTGAGAGAGAGAGAGAGAGATCACAAGAGGCAGGCGGAGAGGGGGGAAGCAGGCTCCCTGCTGAGCAGAGAGCCCAATACAGGGCTCAATCCCAGGACTCTGGGATCATGACCCTTGCCAAAGGCAGAGGCTTAACCCACTGAGCCACCCAGTGCCCCAAGAATATCTTGTTGATTAAATACTCTTTCCATAATCTTCTAGAAATAATTTTCAGGAGTTCATTGGTTATCTGAACCCTGTCCATGGTCCCTACTAACCATTGACTTGGTTGATTTTAGCCAAGGGTTATTCACATGACTTTTTTACTTTTAGAAGAGACTGTATACCTCATACAAGGGTTAGTAAAAACAAAGATTTACCATTAAGGGGAACAGAAAAATAGTGACACAAATAAAATAATCTGCCTTTTATCTTAATGAGTGCTTTAGAACCCTGTTATGTTTTTGAGTTTTTACAATGGTTTGACCAGGGGGAGGGGAGGGATGTTACTGGCATTTAGGGCCCAGGACCAGGGATATTAAACATCCCTTATGCATGATGTATGTGTACCAGAAGAGTTTTTAACCTCAAAAAGACCGGTAGCACTCCCACTGTGAAAAACTACTGTAGATAAAGTATAATTTATAAAACCTGGACATGTGTTCAAGTAATGGTGGACTATATAATTTAGACTAACCGTCTTAATAACAACTAGAAAAACTATGTAAATATGAACATCATCTACTTGAAAGCATGAGAGGCAGTAAAGATACTAAAGGAAACCTAGAGAAGTGAGCCATATATTTGGGACCAGTTTTTCCCAGAGCATCTGTTGATTTTGGAAGAATTAACTGAAAAGCTGATCACAGCAGTATTGATATCCCACAGGGAGCATGAAAACTGAGGTCAGGTTTTATCAAGGGAGATTTCTTTATAAAGCACTCATGCTTTGAGTTGAGACTACAAAGGATCACAACATAGGAATGAGTAAATCACAAGTAAACAAGGTCCACACAAGATCCCTTGAGAAAATGAAGTGGAACTTGAAATCATTTTAATTCCTTGAAATGATTATTATGATCCTTGATGCTACTGTCTCTAGCCATATAGTACAAGTAAAAGTAAATTCCTCTCTGGAACAAGGTAATTGCATTCTAGGTCTTCAGTATGTCTACAGAGTTTGCCCAGCACTCAATCAAAAATGACCAGAAATATGAGGACTAATCCTATATGAAAGAAATACAGAAGAAACTATAGAAATATGAGGACTAATCCTATATGAAAGAAATACAGAAGAAACTATAGATAATATAAAAACCCACAGGGCACCAGAAAAATAGTTAGCAAATCCACATATTTAAATAATTGTGCTTAAAATAGTGAAGGAGATAAACAGTCAAGACTTAGAATTTGGGGGGGTGACATCAGCAAGATGGCAGCATAAGAAGTCCTAGTCCTTTTTCTTCCACAGGAGCGTTGCTTTAATAGTGATATACTGACCAAAATACCTTTATGAGAATTCCAGAATCTAGCAAAGAATTTCCAATACCCCAGGTGATCACAAAGCTGAGAACAGACACATTAAAATGGGTAAAAAGAACAATTTCACTTTACCCTGTCAGCCTCTCTCCTAAGCCAGCACAGCTCAGCACTGGGAGAGGACACCTCAGCTTGCCACCTCTCCTTGGGGGAGGGGGAAGGAGAAGAATGGAGTATGTATGCAATTTTCCAGCTTTATGGAGGGCTGCCTGAGGGTGAGACTGTCTCAACTCATTTGGAGCACTGACCGAATCAGCACTGTTTTGATGCCACTGAGAACAAAGAAGAGTGAAGGGTAGAGCTTGCTGTATCATCGCTGCTTGTGGCAGTTGGCAGAAGGTGCACAACTTGGGGCATATCCCTTAGGAGGGAGGGAGAGGGAAAACAATATTCCAGCTTTTCAGAGTGCTACCTGAATATTGGCAAAGTTATAGGGGAGTTGTGAATTTAATTCACTGCTGATGAGAATGTGAATTAGAGCACAGTTTAAACCAAATAATCCAGTCATTCCACTCCTAAGGCTTTCACTCCATTTACCTAAAGAAAATGATAGCATTGTCCATAAAATACTTGTATACGAATGTTCATATTCACATTTCTGTAATAGTATATAACTGGGAACAAGATCAGTGTTCATCAATGGCAGTGGATAATGGTGATGATAATGGGTAAATAATCTCTGATATATCCATACAGTGGAATGCTACTAAGCAATGCAAAGTAATGAATTATTGATATATGCTACAGCATGGATTAATCAGAAAATAATTATGCTGAATTTAAAAAGCCTTACAAAGAAGAATGCATACTGTATGATTTGGTTTCTATAAAGCTCAAGAAAATACAGTCTAATCTGTAGTAATAGAAACAGGTCACTGGTTGCCCTGGGAGTGGGAAGAGAGGGATGACAAAGAGTTAGGAGGAAACTTTGGGATGTTTGTGTTCATTATCTTGATTGTGTGATGATTTATGGTATATGTGTGTGTGCATATGTTAAAGTATATTAAATTCTACAAATGAATTGAGAACCTATATTCATATAAAAACTTATATATGAATGTTCATAGCAGCATTATTCATAATAGCCAAAAAAATAAAAACAACCCAGGTGTCCATCAACTCATAAATGGATAAACAAATCGTGGTATATCCACATAATGGAATAATATTCAGCCATAAAAAGGAGTGATTGTTGTTACATGCTACAAATGAAACAAATCTTGAAAACATTGTGTGAAAGTGAAGGAAGCAAGTCTCAAAGGGCCATAATATTTTGTGATTCCATTTATAGGAAATGTCTACAATAGGGAAGTCCATCAAGACAGAGAGATTAGTGGGTGCCAAGAGCTGATGGGGAGAACAATGGAGTGACTGATGATGAGAATTAGGTTTCTCATCAGGTCATGAAATTGCTTTAGAGTTAGAGACTGGTAATGGTTTTACAACCTATGACTGTGCTAAACCCCACAGAACTGTATGCTATATAAGGGTGAGTTTTATGGTATATGAATTATAACTCAATAAAGAAAAAATTATTAGGGCTTTGTCAAAGGAATTCAGGAGCTATCTTGAAGAGACTTGCATGGATCTACAATGGTATAATTTGAGCTTCATAAATGGTGAAAATTGCAATTTGTTGAAACCCAGCAGATATTTTATCTTTTAAAACAATTTTTAGTTAAAAAAATTTTTAAAATTATTTATATATGTCTAAGAGAGAGAGAGAGCACATGAATGTTGGAGCAGAGGGAGAGGAAGAGCATCTCAAGCAGACTCCCCACTGAGTGCAGAGCCCAACACAGGGCTCAATCTCACGACCCTGAGATCTTGACCTGAGCTGAAACCAAGCATTGATGCCTAATTGACTGAGCCATCCAGCTGCCCCCAGCAAACGTTTTTATGAATTTGTAATAATATTAAATGAAAAACTATCTTAGAATGTGACAGGGAAATGATTTGTTATCTTGAAAACTTATCAATAAAGGAAAAGAATGCAGCATTTATTCTGTCTTGTCTATATGAATTGTAATACAGGATAACCCAGTAGTCGATTAGGGAAGTTATCTCTTTTTAAAAGTATTCTATCAATAAATGAAAAAAATATATAGTGCTAGAACTTCATCATTTTACATTCTTTAGTAATTGAAATTCTCAGCATCAACAAGTATTATGTTAGGAAAGAAAACAGACAGATCTAGCCTTGCCAAACAGTACCTGTAGTTTCGCGGGAG
This sequence comes from Mustela lutreola, assembly GCF_030435805.1. NCBI lineage: Eukaryota > Metazoa > Chordata > Mammalia > Carnivora > Mustelidae > Mustela > Mustela lutreola. The sequence continues at coordinate 240,450,259 of NC_081290.1, read as the reverse complement.
GGATTAAATCTGATTGCAGAAAATATAGAAGATAGGGGAACATAGTGAACTGCACTAGATTGCAGTTGTCAAAATTAGGTTCTTAGACAATGTGGTTTATATATGTGATGAAATATTATTCATCCATGAAATAGAATTAAAATCTTGCTATTTACAACAACATGGATGGAGCTAGAGGGTATAATGCTAAGCATAATAAGTCAGAGAAAGAGAAATACCATATGATTTCACTTATATGTGGAATTTAAGAAAAAAAAATAAGCAAAGGAAAAAAGAGAGAGAAACCAAGAAACATATTCTTCACCAAAGAGAACAAACTGATGTTTACTAGAGGGGAGTGGGGTGGGAGGATGGAGGAAATAGGTGAAGGGGATTAAGAGCGCACTTATCATGATGAGAACTGAGTAATGTATAGAATTGTTGAATCACTGTATTACACACCTGAAACTAATACAACACTGTATGTTAACTCTACTGGAATTAGAATTAGAAACTTAAAAAATAATCTGTTTGTAGAAACTCTATTGGCCAAATGTCCCAGGTTCTTTAATAAATAAATTATAAGGAAGGGAAAGGAGGAGTAATCTCTAGATTAAAAGAGTTGTAAAACATCCTATTTGGGGGGCTTCTTGGTGGCTCAGTCCGTTGAATGTTTGCCTTCAGCTCAGGTTGTGATCTCAGGTTCCTGGGTTCAAGCCAGACTCTGCTCAGTAGCGAGTCTGCTTCTCCTTCTTCCTCTCCCTCTGTGCTTTCTCTCTCTCTCTTTCTCAAATAAATAAACAAATAAATATCTTTTTTTAAAAATCCCCTTTTTAATAGAGTGAGATTGAATTATAGTGTCTAGGAATGCACATTTGGGTGATAAAGCTATAGAAAAAAAATCAGGAAAATGGTTAATAGAAAAGTCAAGATAAAGGTTACTCGTGGCACTAGAGAGGTAGCTCTGATTAGTTGCATGTGGAAGGGTTGCTGGCAAAGTTCTCTTTCTTAAGTAGTGTTTGTAAGATAATTCCTTAAGCCATCTTTTTTATTTGCATGATTTTCTATATTTGTGTTTAATCTTCCAATGAAAATATTTTTTAAAAAACGTATATAACTACGGGCACATGGGTGTCTCAGTCAGTTAAGCACCGGACTCTTGATTTCAGCTCATGTTGTGATCTCAGGGGTCTTGGGATTAAGCCCTGCCTCAGGCTCTGTACTTAGCATAGAGTCTACTTACTCCTCTCCCTCTGCTTCTCCTCCCTGATTGTGTTTTCTTTCTCTTTCTCTCTCTCTATCAGATAAATTAAATAAACAAATAAATAAATAAAATCTTAAACTTATAAAACTATTTTAACTTTTATTATTTTAAAAAGTACAGTGCTTAAACAGATTTTATCCTCAGATAATAGAAAGTCTAGAAGTAGAAGTATAGAAGCAGTACAGGACAGATGTGTTGATTGCCAGATGTCTTCAGGGATGGTATGGAAATTCTCCTCCATGCTTTTTCCCTGTTTATTAGTAAGAAGTTAATAAGACTGTGAGCTTTAAGAACTTCCTCATCTTAGTATTCTGTGTGTCTTCTATATTTGGTATAGTACCTTGGACTCAGAAGACATTAGTATTTTTTGACTAAATGAGTGAATATATTAGCCGTGAAGAAAATGGCAATCATTATTGCATCAGATGTTCTATCTATGGATGAAATGTGCCAGAATGTATGATTATTAGTAATTTGAAGATCACATTTCATTATTTTACTCTCTAGTATGTTTGAGCTGAATTATCTTTTGCTTACATATTCAAAATTTAATTTTCCAGGGAAAAAATAAGGAAAAGATAAGAAAGGGAAGGAAAAAGAAGGATGCCTCTAAAACAGCGCCATGTGCAGAGTTGTAGTTTCCAGAACATGTGGTACTGATAATTCTGACTAAAGGCATGTTCTTATCACCAGTCATTTTGGTTGGACTGTTGTTGAAGGCCAATATTAGACTATTATCAGAGTTCACTACCTGGGTTGGGGTGAGATCGTAGTGGTGGATTTTATAAAACACAGACAGGAAGCAGACAAGTTGTAGCCTTGACCAGTTTTCCTGTGGAAGGTCTAAATGTAATGATACCATTTCCTTGGTTCTTCTCTCCAAGGATTGTTAGGATAATGAATTTGTTTTTCATAGTTTGAGATGTCTCTGTGTTTGCCTGAAATAATTATGTGGACTTTTACCATCAGCCCATAATTTCCTGTCAGTCACCTTTATCTCTTACTTTCCATCTTGTTTATTTGTTTCTTTTAGCCTATGTGAACTATTGTTGTTTACCTGAAGATTTGTGTTTTAAGTGTGGAAAACTAGTTTTGTTTTTGTTTTTTAACGTTAGTAAGATTGTATTCATAGGGCTGGTTTTATAGCCCATCTCATTTTATCATTTAATCCATACTTATTTAACTCAGATGTCCCTCCTTAACCCAAATAATTTTGTGAAATATTCATGACATGTTGTGGGGCGCCTGGGTGGCTCAGTGGGTTAAGCCACTGCCTTTAACTCAGGTCATGATCCCAGTGTCCTGGGATTGAGCCCCGCATCGGGCTCTCTGCTCAGTGGGGAAGCCTGCTTCCCCCTTTCCCTCTGCCTGCCTGTTTGCCTACTTGTGCTCTCTCTCTCTGTGTCAAATAAATAAATAAAATCTTAAAAAAAAAAGTAAAAGAAATATTCAGGACATGTTTTATTATATCCGTTTAGCTATAATTTGGATTTTAATAGCAAGTACACTAGTTTCAGAATATTCCACAGTTTTTACAGTATATTATTTATTAGACTTGTTTTATTTTATTTTAACGATTTTATTTAATTATTTGACAGAGGGAGAAGCAGGGGGAACAGGAGGGGGAGAAGCAGGCTCCCCACTGAGCAGGGAGCCTGATGCAGGGATCAGTCCCAGTACCCTAGGATCATGACTTGAGCTGAAGGCAGAGGCTTAACTGACTGAGCCCAAGTTTCCCTTATTAGACATTTTTATTTTATTAGTATTTTTAAACATTTTATTTATTTATTTGACAGATAGAGATCACAAGTAGGCAGAGAGGCGGGCAGAGAGAGAGAGAAGCAGGCTCCCTGCTGAGCAGAGAGCCTGATGCGGGGCTCTGTCCCAGGACCTTGAGATCATGACCTGAGCTGAAGGCAGAGGCTTAACCCATTGAGCCACCCAGGTGCCCCTTATTAGACATTTTTAAAGTCTTTAAAGTCACAGACTAAAATGATCTTGGACCTTCAGCTATTATCACTCTATTTTCATAAACAGTAGTCTTGTATCATTTGTACTTAATACTTTTTTCCCCAGCTTTATTGAGGTATTTTTGACATATAGCTTATTTAAGTTTAAGGTTTACAACGTGATGACTTGATTCAAATATATATTGTGAAATGTTTACTATAGTAAGGTTAGTTAACACCTCTGTCGCCTTACATAATCATCATTTTTATGTGTATGCTGATAATATTTAAGATCTACTCCCTTAACCACTTTTCAGCATATAATACAGTTTTGTTAATGATAATCACCATGCTATACATTAGATCTCCAGAATTTATTCATTTTATATTTAGAATTTCTGCCCTTTGACCAGCATCTCCCATTTCTCACACCCCTGAGTCCCTGTTAACCACCATTCTACTTTCTATTTCTGTGAATTCAGCTTTTTTTTTTTTTTAATTCCACACATAAGTGAAAACATAGAGTATTTGTCTTTCTCTGTCTGACTTGTTTCACTTAACATAATGCCTTTAAGGTCTGTCCATGTTGTCCCAAAAAAGGATTTCTTCCTTTTTGTGGTCAATAACATTCCATTGTATTGTATGTATTTTTTTAATTCATTTATCCATTTATACTTAGGTTGTTTCCTTGTTTTAGCTGTTATGAATAATGTTGTAATGAACATGTAATGAGAATGTAGATATCTCTTTGAGATAGGGATTTCATTTCTTTTGGATATATAATCAGAAGTGGGATTTCTGGATCATATGGTAGTTCTATTTTTAATTTCTTCAGATACCTCCATACTATTTTCCGAAATGACTGCACTAATTTACATTTCTACCAAGAGTGCTTACAGGATGCCTTTTCTCTACTGCCTTGCCAACACTTGTTACCTCTTATCTTTTTGGTAATCATTCTAACAAATGTAAGATGATAACTCACTGTGGTTTTGATTTGCATTTCCCTGATGATTAGTGATGCTAAGCATCTTTTCATGGGATTTATTATGTCTTTGGAAAAATGTCCGTTCAGTCCTTTGCCCAGTTTTTAATCTGATAGGTGTTTGTTTTGCTATCGAGTTGTATGTGTTCCTAATATATTTTAGTTTTATTCCCTTCTCAGATAGATGGTTTGCATATATTTTCTCCTATTCTGTCGGTTGCCTTTTCATTTTGCTGATTTATTTCTTTAGCTGTGCAGAAACTTTTTTTTTTTAAGATTTTATTTATTTATTTGACAGAGGGAGATCGCAGGTAGGCAGAGAGAGAGAGGAGGAAGCAGGCTCCCTGCGAAGCAAAGAGCCAGATGTGGGGCTCGATCCCAGCACCCTGGGATCATGACCTGAGCCGGAAGCAGAGGCTTTAACCCACTGAGCCACCCAGTTGCCCCTGTGCAGAAACTTTTTAATTTGCTATTGTCCCACTTCTTTATTTTTTTCTTTTTGGTGTCTTATTGAAAAAAATCATTGCCAAACCAATATGAAGAAGCTTTTCCTCTAGTAGTTTTATAGTTTGGGTTCTTATGTTTATGTATTTAATCCATTTTGAGTAATTTTTTGTGATAGACCAATTTCATTCTTTCACATGTGAGTATCCAGTTTCCCAGCACCATTTTTTTTTTTAAGATTTTATTTATTTACTTGACAGAGATCACAAATAGGCAGAGAGGCAGGCAGAGAGAGAGAGAGAGAGAAGCAGGCACCTTGCTGAGCAGAGAGCCCGATGTGGCACTCGATCCCAGGACCCTGGGATCATGACCTGAGCCGAAGGCAGAGGCTTTAACCCATTGGGCCCCCCAGGCGCCCCCCAGCACCATTTATTGAAGAGATTATCTTTCCCATTGAATATTCCTGGCTCAAATATCCATTGACCTTATATGTGTGAATTTATTTCTATGATATAGTTTCTCTCCTATTGATCTATGTGTTTGTTTTTATGACAATACCATACTATTTTTATTACTCTAGCTTTGTAATACAATTTTAAATCAAGAATTGTAATGCTTCCAGTTTTGTTGTTTTTCAGAATTGCTTTGGCTATTTTGGGTCTTTCATCATTCCATATAAATTTTAAGATTTTTTTTTTTCTGTTTCTGTGAAAAATGTCATTAGAATTCTGATAGAGGTTGTATTGAATCTGTAGATGGTTTTGGGTAGTGTGAACATTTTAACAACATTAATTCTTCTGATTCATAAACACAGGCTATTGTTCCATTTATTTGTGTCTTCTTTAGGTTCTTAAAGTCTTCTGGTTTTAACATACAGATCTTTCATCTCCTTGGTTAAACTTATCCCTAAGGTGTTGTTGTTGTTGTATCTTAATATTTAATTTAAATTCAATTTAGTTAACATATAGTCTATTATTTTCAAGGGTAGAATTTAGTAATTCATCAGTTGCATATCACACCCAGTGCTCATTACATCAAGTGCCTTAATGCCCATCAGCCAATTACCCCATACCCCAACCTGCCTCCCCTTTACCAACCCTCAGTTTGTTTCCTGTGATTAAGAGGCTCATAGTTTTTATCCCTCTCTGTTTTTTTCTTTTTTAAAAGATTTTATTTATTTATTTGACAGAGAGAGATCACAAGTAGATGGAGAGAGAGGCAGGCAGAGAGAGAGAGAGAATCCCTCTCTGTTTTTATCTTATTTTATTTTTCCTTTCCTTCCCATATGATCCTCTGTTTTGTTTATCAAATTCCATGTATGAGTGAAATCATGGTATTTCTCTTCTCTGACTAACTTATTTTGCTTAGCATAATACCCTCTAGTTCTATTAATGTCATTGCAAATGGCAAGATTTCATTCTTTTTGATGGCTGAGTAATATTCCATTGTGTATATGTACCACATCTTCTTTTTTCATTCACGTGTCATTGGACATCTGGGCTCTTTTCCATATTTTGTCTCTCGTGGACATTGACGCTATAAACATTGGGGGGCCTGTGCACCTTTGAGTAGCTATTTTTTTTTTTAAGATTTTTATTTATTTATTTGACAGAGAGATCACAAATAGGTAGAGAGGCAGGCAGAGAGAGAGAGAGAGAGAGAGAGGAGGAAGCAGGCTCCCCACCGAGCAGAGAGCCCGATGCACGGCTCGATCCCAGGATGCTGTCATGACCTGAGCCAAAGGCAGAGGCTTTAACCCATGAGCCACCCGGCTGCCCCTGAATCACTATTTTTATATCCTTTCAGTAAATACCTAGTAATGCCATTGCTGGGTCATAGGGTAGTGTTATTTTTAACCTTTTTGAGGAATATCCACACTTTTTCAGAGTAGCTGAACTAGTTTACATTCCCACCAGCAGTGTAAGAGGGTTCCCCTTTTCCCACATCCTCGCCAACATCTCTTGTTTCCCGAGTTGCTAATTTTAGCCATTGTGACTGGTGTGAGTTAGGTATCACATTATAGTTTTGATTTGTATTTCCCTGATGCCTAGTGATGTTGAGCATTTTTTCACATGTCTATTAGACATCTGTCCCACGTTTTTAATTATATTTGATGCTGTTATAAATGGGATTGTTTTATTTCCTTTTCAGATAGTTTTTTGTTAGTGTATAGAAATGCAACTGATTTTTGTATGTTGACTTTGTATCCTGCAACTTACTAAATTAGTTTATTAGTTGTAATAGCTTTTTGGTAGAGTCTTCAGGATTTTCTCTATATAAGATCATATCATCTACAGAGACAGTTTTACTTTTTCCTTCCTTATGTGGGTGCTTCTTATTTTTTCTTTTGCCTAATTGCTCTAACTAGGATTTCTAGTACTATGTTGAATTGAATAGTTTAAGAGAGGGCACCCTTGGGGTGCCTGAGTGTCTCAGTGGGTTAAAGCCTCTGCCTTCAGTTCAGGTCATGATCCCAAGGTCCTGGGACTGAGCCCTGCCATAGGCTCTCTGCTCAGCAGAGAGCCTGCTTCCTCTCCTCTCTCTCTCTGTGGGCCTCTCTGCCTACTTGTGATCTCTGTCTGCCAAATAAATAAATAAATAAATCTTAAAAAAAAAAAAATGGCACCCTTGTCTTATTCCTGATCTTAGCAGGAAATCTTTCAACCTTTTACCATTGAGTAAGATGTTAGCTGTGGACTTCCTATATATAGCATTTATTATGTTGAGGTAATTCCTTTTATGCCCAATTTGTTGAGAATTTTTACCGTGAAAGGATGTTGAATTTTGTCAAATGCTTTTTCTGCGCTATTGAGATGACCATGTGATTTTAAAATCTTTTATTTTATTAATGTGTTATATCACATTGTTCGATTTGTGTATGTCGAACCATCTTTACATCCCAGATATAAATCCTGCTTGATGATTGTGTATGAGCCTTTTAATGTGATGCTGAATTCAGTTTGCAGATACTTTATTGAGAATTTTTGCCTGTGTTCATCAGGGATATTAACCTTTAGTTTTCTTTTCTTATAGTGTCCTTATCTGGCTTTGTTATCAGGGTAATGCTGGCCTTGTAAAATTAGTTTGGGAGTGTTCACTCCTCTTCACTTTTTTTTTGAAAATATGAGAAGCCTTAGTATTAATTCATCTTTAAATGTTTGGTAGGATTTACCAATCCATCCAGTCCTCAACTTTTCTTTGTTGGGAAGTTTTGATTACTGTTTCAATCTTCTTATGTATTATTGGTCTGCTCAAAATTTCTATTTCCTCATGATTCAGTCTTGGTATGAATGTTTTTATATGTATACTTCCTTTTTGCTTACTTAAATTAACTTTAGCCAGTTTTTCATTAACTATTATTAGATCAATATTTCTGTTGATTGTCTCTAATAGTAAATATAGATGCGTTTTAAAAAATTACTAAAACAGCCAAAATTTTTTCTTTAGTTTATCTTATTATCATTATTTTTACTTTTTACATGAACATCCTTAAAATGTTGAATATAGCTGTAACTTTCAATTTGGGAAGTTACTTTTATTCCTGAATATTTTAATGGAAAAAAATTGGTATTCTCTTTAGTCTTTCCCTGGAAAAGTTTTTGTCTGTAACACTATATAATTATTCCTGAAGTGACATTAACTTTTACAAGAATATAAAAAATAATTTTGTTCCTGAAATAGAAAGATAAAAAGATGCCAGAGGAAATAATGAAGGCTTAGAGGGTAGAAAATATTATTTTTACCTTAATACCTTTATGAAGAATATATTGATTGGTTAGTTTATGAATCGTTTGATTAATGCATCAATTATAGAATAGTTTTTGTCTTTTTACATTAAGTGATTGAAATCTGGTGGCTTGGATCATGTTTCTGTTTTCATTTTTTTCAGCTTATTCATATAACATTCTTACTTGTTTTAGTCTTATTCTCAATTATAATGGGAAAAATTAAGTAGTCATCTTCTTTATATATGTAGTTAAATAGTTAGAGAATTTGAGCATACAGGAGTTTAGATGATTACTATGAATGGTATATTGCGCTATTGATGGAAAAAGAGGAAGTGGGAAATTTAATGTTTTACTATAACTGTATATGTGATTAATCATTTTTTGATAATTTGAATATCAAGTACTTTCTGTGGGGATTTGAAACAAATTAAACTTTTCACTAATCTGTTCTAGGACACTTTTCTGAAGGAACTGCTTACCATGTGTGTTCTACTCTGGGGACCTAAAGATCTCTTGGGGAAACTGTTCCAATTTAATTTTTTTGTAATAAATAGCACAAAGAATGCAGTTCCTATAATGCCCACCTATAGGAGCATTTTTTTAAAAAATCAGATGTTTACAAAGCTAATACCATATGCCAGGTCTGTGCTAGTCACTAGTGGTATAAGGATGAGAAAAATCACAGGCCTTAACTAGATATACTTTTAACTGGTAGAGAAGCACACATATTTTAAAAATTATATTACAGTATATAATAAATTCGATACTAGAAATACCAAGAGGTAAGAGAGATACCAGGAGATACATTACTAGCTAGAAAAGAGGACAAAGGGCATCACAGACAGAAGGAAGAACATAAGCAATGATGTAGAGCATAAAAGGTCTTCATAAAATAGTAAGAGTTTTGATGAAGCTTAGTAGGCTGTGATCAGAAATTCATTGCTTTTCTTTTGAAAATTAAAGATTAAGTATTTATGCTAGTTTTGTAAAGGAAGCCATTTTTAAAATACCAAAGACTGACTGACGGTGACCAATTGAGTGCTTATTGACTAGTGTACTAGTTGGAATTACACATAAATAAAGCATATGGTTGCTGCATGATATAATTTGAGAACAGTTCAGAAGTATCTTGGTTCAAAACTATCTTCTCCCTTTTGCTTTCCTGGTGCTTAAATGCTATTATTAAATAGTTCTCTCTCTCTTTGTATTGAGTTATCTTTTAATGAATTCAAATGCTTTGAGGCAAGATAGCCATAAAGAGTTGTCCTCCATGGGGCGCCTGGTTGGCTCATTTGGGGTTAAGAGTCTGCCTTTGGCTTAGGTCATGATCTCAGGGTCCTGGGATCTAGCTGGCTTCTCTGTTCCATGGGGAATCTGCTTCTGCTGGTCCCTACTGCTTATGCTTTCCTCTCTGTCTCTGCCTCTCTCAAATGAATAAATAAAATCTTAAAAAAAAAAAAAAGCCCCAAGAATTGTCCTTCGTTCTTACAAAATTCTCTTGTCTAAAATTTCGTTTTGCTTTCAGCTCTTAGGGATTAATATTCTTACAAAATATGGCTACTCCATTATTGAAGTATGCAACTTACAAATGATGGCAGGATAAATTACCCTCTTTTTCTGTGCTCTGCAGCAGTTTGTACGTGTCTCTAGTCTGTTGTGTTTAATTATTTACTTATCAACCTGCCATCTTCACTGTGAACTGTGAACTCCTCTGAGACTGCCTCCCATTTCTTTATATCCATCCCTAGTTTTAGCAATTTCTTGTATATCTCAGCAGCTTGATAAAGGCCTATTAAAGGAGGAAAGAGGAGAAGAAAGTGAAGTTTTAACTAAATGTTATTTCTGCCAAGGTACTTCCCTCTTGTTTAATCCTTTAACTTTTCAGTTACTCAATATATTATCCTCCTTTATTTGCTCTTCTATTCCCAAGACCCCTTTTGCTTCCTGCTTAAATGTAGATGTTAAAAGAGATTTAAAAACCTGGTCAGTCAAAATAGGCACAGACTAGGAATCTGGGCCATTTGGGATTGGAATAATCTGATGTAATTACCCCAGACTCAGAATCAATTGTAGAGTTAAACAAGAAAAGAAATGTGTTGTATCTTTTTTTTTTTTTTAAGATTTTATTTATTTATTTGACAGAGAGATCACAAATAGGCAGAGAGGCAGGCAGAGAGAGAGGAGGAAGTAGGCTCCCTGCTAAGCAGAGACATTAGGAAGGAAGAACATAAGCAATGATGTAGAGCATAAAAGGCAGAGGCTTAACCCACTGAGCCACCCAGGCGCCCCATGTTGTATCTGTTTTACACAGTTTTGGTTAAGTTGGGCTGTTAATGGATTGTTACTTGAGTTATACACAATTTTAGATTTGAATTATTTGTGGTCATTTTTTTTTTAAAGATTTTATTTTATTTATTTGACAGAGAGAGATCACAAGTAGGCAGAGAGGAGAGGCAGGCCGGGTGGGGGGAGCAGGCTCCCTGCTGAGCAGAAAGCCTGATGCAGGGCTCGATCCCAGGACTCTGGGATCATGACCTGAGCTGAAGGCAGAAGTTTTAACTCACTGAGCCACCCAGGCACCCCGGTTATATGTATTTGTTAATTGACTTCATATATTTAAAGATTACCACACATCACCTATTTATAGGTCCATAAAGTATGATTAATTCATGTCACACTCAAGGGAATAAGCCCATGTTCATAACCACTAAAATATACATGGTTGCCCAATTCAGTTACTATATTTTAAACTATTTTTTTACTTGGAAGATTTCCATTTCTAACATATATGGAAATGACATACTGAATTTGTAACATATTAAACATTGCCTCTCAGTGAAACAGTTATAAAACTAAACTATATAAACCTATAGAAAGCTTTAATTTATGAAGGTAGAGATCTTATTTTTCTTTATTTCTTTATTCCTAGTGCCTGAAACACGATAGATATTTGACAAATATTGATCAAATAAATGAGAAATTTCCTTTTCCTTGACTTGTGTTAAGTCAAGACCATTATTATATTGTTTTCTCTGTTGTGGATTTATGTAAAAGAGGTATAATAAGTTGTTTAAACCTTCCTAACATATATATCCTATCTTGAAAACATGGCCTTCAGTTCCTCAATTTGCCCATTTGAACACTGGGCCATAGTGTTGTATCTGTGCAGCATATCGTTATTATTCAGAGAAGGGGAAAATTCTGGAGAAAATGTTTTGGTGGTGTTTTTTCAAAACAGGAAATAAACACATTTGTTAATGTGTGATGCTATGAATTCTAGAACTTTAACCCCTAAAGAAAAGTTAAGATCAGGAAGTAATTTTTCAGAATGTTTTACTATTTGAATAATCAACAGGATGTGTGTGAACCATTGTGGTGAAATCAGTAGTAATTATCACTGGAATGTTTGTCTTCTCTACTGTTATTGTGCAGCTTTAGATGGACATTGACTACCGAAGACTAGGAAACAATTCAAGATTATGTAGAAAACTGATTATGACTTGTAGTTCAAAGAAATTGAATTTCTCAATGACTGTATAGCTATAAACACAGAAATAAAAAACAGTAGTTTCTTAAAATACTTGAGATTGTTTATCTGGAAATCAAGAAAGCATGTGATATTTAAGAATATAAAATTTAAGTAATCTTCAGTTAGGCATGGGTAAATTATTTGTATGTATATACTATATTATTTTCTGGATAATGGAAAAGTCCCCCGTTAAGCATGAGAATATTGTCCCTAACTCATTTCTAATATAAATTCTAACTTAAATCCTATCTTAGTAAGTATAATATAATAATATAAGTAAGTATAATATAATATTTTCCCATTGGTATCATGGACTAATTGTTTTTACTACTGTAAGTGGATAGAGTCCCTTAAAACTTAATGCCTGCCTTCTTCACAATTTATCTAATACTAAATTATACTATGAATTTTATCTTCTGATGGATTATCATAATGGATTCTTTTTTGTGGGAGATTACATAGGGTTCCGATACTAATGGAAAGGAAAAAGTTCTTCACCAGAGTCTTAGGAAAGAAAGTCTGGATTCCTTTTCATGGTATTCAGATTCTTTTTGAACATTCCCTGACAGAACTATTTACAGGTTTTTCAGTGCTTTTTCATCCTAGTCCTCTGTTTCTTTGCACTCGGTTTTCTGTCAGCTCTGAAAGCCTTTCTTCTCTTGTCTGCCTTACTAACTTGTGCTTATTCTTCAAAATCTAACTCAAAGGTCAGTTCTTTGGCGGGCCCAGTGTAATCACAGGGGCCTTTAAAAGATGAGGGGTGGTGGCGCCTGGGTGGCTCAGTGGGTTAAGCCTCTGCCTTCAGCTTAGGTCATGATCTCAGGGTCCTGGGTTCGAGCCCTGAATCGGGCTCTCTGCTCAGCATGGAGCCTGTTTCCATCTCTTTCTGCCTGGCTCTCTGCCTACTTGTGATCTCTCTCTGTCAAATAAATAAATAAAAATCTTAAAAAAAAAAAAAATGAGAGAGGGAGACAGAAGAGTCAGTGTCAGAATGATGCCTTCTGACCTCACATAAATGAGAAACACTCAACTGGCTTTTGTCCGCTTTCAAGATAGAAGGGGGGCCGTGAGCTAAGGAATGTCGGTAGTTGCTAGAAAACCCCAAAATAGGACTTCTGTCCTGCTGAACTTTAAGACAGTGTGTTTTTGGTTCTTTAAGCAAATACTCACTTTAATCAAAATTCTAAATTACTTATTTTCACAGTTACATAGATATTTCCATAAACCAAAAAAAATTGAGCTTCTAAGTATTGTATATTTTTTACTGGTTAACATGTTTTGAAGAGTTTTTATTAAAAAGTGATCAGGAACAGGTTGAAATTCTTCCCATAAAGTATCTGTTACTATTTTTATTCATAACAAATTCAGATCCAAACTTCTAGAAAACCTATATTGCCTAATATCATAATAGGAATGACTAAGTACTTGACATACTCCCTCTTAAGCACTGGCTTAACCTAAAGTAATTATTTTAAGAAGCAGCCTCTCGCTACCCTATCCTCACCACCTATTATAATTATAACACAGGCACTAATTATTTTTTTTGCAGAGCATTCATTTGTTCATGAATTGTAGACAAAGATAGGTAGATGCAATAGTATCAAAGAAAAGAGCGTATCAAAACCTTCTCACTTTTATTAAAGTTTTTGATGAGAACTTCATAAAATGTCATGAAATTCTATTTGCTATACAGTAAACATCTACTGCTCAGTAGGAGACATATGCCATATCATAGCAACCATTTTAATGTGTAAAATAATTCTGAATTCTTTTTTTTAATATATAATATTTGTTTCAGGTATATGGGTCTGTGATTCTTACTGTAAAAATATTTGGCTAAAATATGAAACATCTTTGCAGTAAAACTTACAACATAGCTTAAGTAAGATTTCAGAAGTGTCTCCTGGATAAAATGGGGATGTTTCCTTTCTCCAGATAAACTCTGAATAGTTATAGTTAAGGTGCCATAAACTAGACAAAGCTAGGAAGGAACGAACATCTTGTTACTAGAAAAGAACAGCACGTAATGTGGACTTCCTCCATGTCAAAGTGACAACCACTTAATGACAATGACTTACTATATTAAAAAAATAGAATATAAAAGATAATATATTTGTGTTGTTTTAAGCCATCAAGTTTGTCGTAATTTATTATAGCAACCATTGGATACTAATACAACAATGGAGTTTTTTTTTTTAACATAAATTTCTGTTTTTAAATACTTTGGCTCAAAAGAAGTAGCTAAATTGGTGCAGAAAATCCTCAAGTAAATAACAGTATTATAAATCACGTATACAGCAATAATATTTAATGTAATTATAGTACATTATAACAACCAGAAAATTGATTCAACCTGCTTGAACCAGGGCACAGTGCTATTAATTCAAGGAAGAAGTAACACTTCTTTGAGTAGACCATTTTATATAGATTTGACTTCTGAAAGTATGTGTCAAGTTTTACATACTCAGAAATATACTAGATGAGTCATGATGGGAAGAAACTAGAAACAAAAAAAATAAAATTAAAACTGAAAGGACACAGAAGCAAACTCTACTGTCTTTCAGATGAAAAACCTAACCACACTGAAGAGGAAAAACTACTCACAATAACCTATGTACATAGTATTTGACTAACCTCAGTTTTGGACAGATTTGAGGAGAGAATTTCTTTTTTTATTTTTTTCTTTTTTTTAAAGATTTTTTATTTATTTACCAGAGAAAGAGAGAGCAAGCAAGTACACACAAGCAGGCAGAGAGGCAGGCAGAGGCAGAGAGAGAAGCAGGCTCCCCGCTGAGCAAGGAGCCCGATGCGGTACTCGATCCCAGGACCCTTGGATCATGACCTGAGCTGAAGGCAGCGGCTTAACCCACTGAGCCACCCAGGCATCCCTAGGAGAGAATTTCAAACAAATTGTGAGCTCCTTTTAGTTAGTATGGTGTTTTGAGTTAGAATGGCTGAAGAAATTTTTTTTTTTTTTTAAAGATTTTATTTATTTATTTGACAGAGAGAGATCACAAGTAGGCAGAGAGGCAAGCAGAGAGAGAGAGGAGGAAGCAGGCTCCCTGCCAAGCAGAGAGCCCGATGCGGGACTAGATCCCAGGACCCTGAGATCATGACCTGAGCCAAAGGCAGAGGCTTAACGCACTGAGCCACCCAGGCACCCTTTTTTTTTTTTTTTTTTTTTTAAAGATTTTATTTATTTATTTGACAGAGAGAGATCACAAGTAGGCATAGAGGCAGGCAGAGAGAGAGGGGGGGGGGGAAGCAGGCTCCCTGCTGAGCAGAGAGCCCGATGCGGGACTCGATCCCAGGACCCTGAGATCATGACCTGAGCCGAAGGCAGCGGCTTAACCCACTGAGCCACCCAGGCGCCCCCTGAAGAAATTTTTTAACGATTTTACATGTAATGTAAGATTTAGCAGATGAATAAATATGTTTGTTACTGGTATCCAGGGTTCTCACTGGAAGGGACACACAAATATGTATTAGAGTCAGTGGGGAGATCCTGTAGGAATAGATAGGAATTGTGTGGAGATGTGCCTGGTTGGCTCAGTTGGTTAAGTGGCTGACTCTTGATTTCAGATCAGGTCATGAGCTGATCTCAGGGTTATGAGATCGAGCCCTGTGTCAGGCTCTGTGCTGAGCATGAAGCCTGCTTAAAATCCTCTCTCTCTCTCTTTCTTTCCCTCTTTCTCTTCCCCTCACTTAAAACCACCTCCCCACCCCTCTGGCACACTCTCTCTCTCTCTCTAAAACAAACAAAAAAATTGGGAAAGTAATGGTATGAACTTAGGATTTATATGTATGTATGTATACATCTAAACATGTCTGTTTATATGCATATATATATGTTCATATATTTGTATATGTATGCGTGCGTGTAGTTGTGTGTGCATGCCTATATTTCTTATGTTTATCTACAGAAGTGACCCAGGAACAAAGACTCCCAGTAAAAATGATCTAACATTACCCTAATACTCAGAATTTTGATCCTTTTTTTTTTTTAAGTTTTTTTTTTTTTAATTCTAGTCAGTTAACATACAGTGTAATACTAATTTCAGGTGTACAGTATAGTGACTCAACCATTCCATACAATACCCATCACAGCAAGTGCCCATTTTAATCCCCATCACCTTTTTCACCCATCTCCCCCACCCACTTCCCCTCTGGTAACCATCAGTTTGTTCACTGTAGTTAAGAGTGTTTTTTTTTTTTTTTTTTTTTTTTGGTTTGCCTTTCTCTCTCTTCCACCACCCCCCCCATTTGTTCATTTGTTTTGTTCTTACATTCCACATATGAATGAAACCATATAGTATTTGTCTTTCTCTGAATGACTTATTTTGCTGAACATAATACTTTCTAGCGGAGTGCCTGGGGTGGATCAGTCGTTAAGCATCTGCCTTTGGCTCAGGTCATGATCCCAGGGTCCTAGGATTGAGCCCCACATTGGGCTCCCTGCTTAGCAGGAACCCAGCTTCATCTATGTCATCGCAAATGGCAAGATTTCAGTCTTTTGATGGCTGAGTAATATTCCATGGTATATATATATATATATATATATATATATATATATATATATATATATATATATATATATATATATATATATATATATATATATATATATATATATATATATATATACCACCTCTTCTTTATCCATTCATCAGTCAGTGAACATCTGGGCTCTTTCCATAATTTAGCTATTGTTGATAATGCTGCTATAAACATCAGGGTGCATGTATCCCTTCAAATTAGTATTTTTTTAATCCTTTGTGTAAATACTTAATAGTGAAATTGCTGGATCATAGGGTAGTTCTATTTTTAACTTTTTGAGGAACTTCCATGCTCTTTTTCCAGAGTGACTCTACCAGTTTGCATTCCCACCAACAGTGCAAGATGTTTCCCCTTCTCTGTATCCTCACCAACACCTGTTATTTCCTGTGTTAATTTTAGCAATTCTGACTGGTGTGAGGTGATCTCATTGTAGGTTTGATTTGTATTTCCCTGATGATGAATGATGTTGAGTGTCTTTTCATGTGTCGGTTAGCAATCTGGACATCTTGTTTTTAAAAATGTCTATTGCTGTCTTCTGCCCATTTTGTAACTGGGTTATCCATTTTCTGGGTGTTGAGTTTGATAAGTTCTTTGTAGATTTTGGATACTAACCCTTTATCAGACATGTCATTTGCAAATATCTTCTCCTGTTCTGTAGGTTGCTGTTTAGTTTTTTGATTGTTTCTTCACCTGTGCAGAAGCTTTTTATCTTGATGAAGTCCCACTAGTTCATTTTTGCTTTTGTTTCCCTTGCCTCCAGAGACATATCTAGTAAGAAGTTGCTATGACCAATGTCAAAGAGGTTACTGCCTGTGTTCTCCTCTAGGATTTTGATGGTTTCCTGTCTCACAATTAGAACTTTCATCCATTTTGAATTTATTTTTGTGTATGTTGTAAGAAACTGGTCCAGTTTCAATCTTCTACATGAGGCTATCCTGTTTTCCCAACACCATTTGTTGAAGAGACTTTCTTCTTTCCATTGATATTCTTTCAAAGAATATTCTGTCAAAGATTAGTTAACCATATACTTGTGGGTCCATTTCTGGGTTTTCTGTTTTGTTCTATTGATTTACGTGTCTGTTTTCATGCCAGAACCATTCTGTCTTGATGATTATAGCTTTTTAATATAATTTAAAGTCCAAAATTATTATGTCTCCAGATTTGCTTTTCTTCTACAAGCTTGATTTGGCTATTTAGGGTCATTTGTGGATCCATACATATTTTGGAAGTGTTTATTTTAGGTCTGCAAAAAATGTTGTTGGTATTTTGATAAGGATTGCATTAAATGTGTAAGCTGCTTTCAGTCGCATAGGCATTTTAACAATATTTTTTCTGCCAGTCCATGAGCATGGAATGTCTTTCCATTTCTTTGTCTTCTCTTCGATTTACCTAATCAGTGTTCTATAGTTTTCAGATCGTTTACCTCTTTGGTTAGGTTTATTCCTAGGTATTTTATTGTTTTGGTGTAATTGTAAATGGGATTGATTCCTTAATTTCTCTTTGTGCTGCTTCATTATTGTTTTATAGAAATGCAGCAGACTTCTGTACATTGATTTTTGTATCCTGTGACTTTTTTGAATTCATATATCAGTTCTAGCAAATTTTTTTTGGTAGAGTCTAACATTTTCTACACAGAGTATCATGTCATCTGCAAGTAGTGAAAATTTGACTTCTTTTCTGCCAATTTATATGCCTATTATTTCTTTTTATTGTCTGATTTATGTGGCTAGGCCTTCTAGTACTGTGTTAAATAGTGTGGTTGGAAGTGGACATCCCTGTGTTGTTCCTGACTATAGAGGAAAAGCTCTCAGTTTTTCACCATTGAGCATGATATTAGCTGTGGGTCTTTGGTATATGGGCTTTATGATGTTGTGGTATGTTCCCTCTATCTCTACTTTGTTGACTGTTTTTATCAAAAATGGATGCTGTATTTTGTCAAATGCTTTTTCTGTATTTATTGAGAGACTTGTATGGTTCTTACCCTTTCTTTTATTAATGTAGTGTATCACACTGATTGATTTATAAATACTGAACCACCCTCACAGCCCAGGAATAAATCCGATTTGATTGTGGTGAAGAATTGTTTTAATGTACTATTGGATTTGATTTGTTAGTATCTTGTTGAAAATTTTTGCAGCCATGTTCTTCAGGCATATTGGCCTGTAATTCTCCTTTTTATCGGGGCCTTCACCTCAGGTCATGATCTCAGGGTAATGGGATTGAGCCCAGTGTCAGGCTCTGCGCAAGTCAGCTTGTCCCTCTCCGGTTCTGCCCCTCCCCCTGCTCTTGGATGTGCATGTTTGTGTGCTCTCTCTCTCTCAAATAACTAAATAAGTAAAATCTAAAAAAAACCAAACAAACAAACAAAAAAAAAACCCAACTCATCAACATGCTAAAAGGTTCATACACCATAGTCAAGTGAGATTTATTCCTGGGATGCAGTGATAGTTCAACATAAGTTGTTCTCTTTAACATAGTTAATTGATGGTAGGCAAGTTTTATCTCAGTAAAAAAATTTTTAAGGTTGTAATAATGTTTCATATTGAATGAGATTAATGAAACATAACAACTACGTGGAGTATCTAATTCTAGAACAAATGCTAACCATAGGGAAAAATTTCTAAAGAACAATATTGTGGCCAAAGAAATCTTGAGAAAGAAGAAAGCTGGAGGCATCATGCTTTCTGATTTCAAACTATGCTACAGAGTTATCAAAATATGATACTGGCACAGAAGCATATACATCAGTGGAATAGTCTAGAGTCCAAAAGTAAATCCATCCTTGTTTGGTCAGTTAATCCACAAAAATGGAGGCAAGAATATACATCGGGAAAAGATAGTGTTTTCAATAAATGATGTTGGGAAAAGTGGACAACTTCATGCAAAGGAATGAAACTGGACCACTTTCTTACAGCACATAGAAAAATAAATTCATGTTATTAAATACTTAAATATAAAACTTGAAACCATAGAGCTCCTAGAAGAAAAATTAGGCAGTAAGCTCTTTCACTTTGGTCTTAGCTGTATTTTTTTTTTCTTTTATTCATTTCCTTAGCCAAGGGCAACATATTTTGGCTGATTATCCTTTTACATTTATTTGTATGTAGTTTCTCTCAGTCTGAGACGTGTCCTTATTTTTTAATGTTATTTTTTCACAGAAATTTTCAATTTAAAATAATGGAATTTATTCATCTTTTGATTTATGATCTGTGTATTTTACACTTTTCCTATCTGAATTTTTAGAGATACTCTGTGACATCATTTAATGAAAGTTTTAATATTTCTTTATAGTGATTCATGTCAGCTTTCAGAGAGCTTTCAGAGAGCTTTTTACTGAAATGTTTTTGAGTGACCACTATATAGTCAGTGCTTGGTGGGGGTATACAACAGTGTATAAGGCCCAGTGTTATCATTGAGGGACTCACATTTTAATGAAGAGGATATCAGGGACAATGAAGAACAGAAGAAGCAGAGTTATCAAAATGAAAGAAGTGTTCTAAGAGCTCAGGTAGTTTACTATTGATCATGCAAGTGTGAGAGGTGGCAACTGGGTTGGAAATATGAATGTAAAACCATAAAGATATTTTGGCATTGTGCTCAGACTTCATCTAGTAGTCTTGTGTCTTCAAACATTTTTAGCATCAGAACCCTGACTTCAAAGGAAATTAATGGTAGCAACTATAATAATTATAATAATAATCATAATATCAGCTAATGTAGTTTGATTATTTACCATGGTACCATGCTGAGAATTTCATGCAATATCTCATTTCTTCTTTATAACAACCATATTAGATAGGTCTTAAAATTATCCTCATTTGGGGGTGCCTGGGTGGCTCAGTTTGTTGAAGCCTCTGCCTTCGGCTCTGGTCATGGTCTCAGGGTGCTGGGATCAAGCCCCGCATCAGGCTTTCTGCTCAGCAGGGAGCCTGCTTCCCTTCCTCTCTCTCTACCTGCCTCTCTGCCTACTTGTGATCTCTGTCAAATGAATAAATAAAATCTTAAAAAAAAATTATTCTCATTTTACCAACTGAGGCTCACAACAATTCGTATATAAAATAGGTTGAAGCAAAGGTTCTCTTCATAAATTGCTTCTTTGGAACAGAATACATTTGAAAATACCCAAAAAATGGGGAAGATACCGAAGGGTTTGAATCATGAAAGTGGCATAATCAGAATAAGGCATAATTTTACCTCCATATGAGGTAAAATTAAAAACATGAATTGTGAGTTCAGATGTATCATATGAGATAAGTTGGGAATGATAAAAGAGGAAAGCAGTTAATAATGGGCCAAGAAGAAATTTGCATGCCTCATGTGAAGGGACAAACCATGGTAAAGGGAGTTAAAGGAAGTATTTTACCTTAGAAGACTAATAGTGACTCTTTTTTTTTTTTTTAAGATTTTATTTATTTATTTGACAGATCACAAGTAGGCAGAGAGGCAGGCAGAGAGAGAGGAGGAAGCAGGTTCCCTGCTGAGCAGAGAGCCCGATGTGGGGCTCGATCCCAGGACCCTGAGATCATGACCTGAGCTGAAGGCAGAGGCTTTAACCCACTGAGCCATCCAGGTGCCCCTAATAGTGATATTAAAAAGAAAAACGATTCAGTAGTAAATAGGAGAAGATAAGAAACTGTATTTATTTAACTTTATTTTATTTTATTTTTTAAGATTTTATTAATTTATTTGAGAGGCAGTGAGAGAGAGCATGAACAAGGAGAAGGTCAGAGGGAGAAGCAGACTTCCTTTGGAGCCGGGAGCCCAATGCGGGACTCGATCCTGGAACTCCAGGATCATGACCCAAGCCAAAGGCAGTCATCCAACCAACTGAGCCACCCAGGCGTCCCTATTTAACTTTAATTCATTAAGTATGAATGCTATATTTTCTAGTGTTTCTGCTAGAAAAATAGAAACAGGACTTACAAATTCTGTACTAGGAGAGGGGATAAAAGAAGATCCAGGATAATTATTAATCATTTAGAAAAGGGGGAAAAAGGTAGAACAAATAAAAAGTATTAAATAAGATACTGTATGTATGTATATATATTGAAACAATCACTGTAAGTCAATTAAATGATCTACTTAAAAGATGAAGGTTGTCAGACTGGATTTTTTTAAAATGTCAACTATATTTCCAAGAAGTAGAGAAAGGTTAAAGTGAAAAGATGGAAAAAGACATACCAGGAAAATTTCAACAACAAAATTGGCATGGTTATATTAACATCAGACAAATGGACTTTAAGGGGGAAAAAACTTATTTGAACATTGCCAGTATGTAAAACAGGAATTTAAGTACGGTCCATGAACATAAAGTTGAAAGGAAAGTAATAAGTGTATTTCCAAACAGCTGATATGTTCAATGATTGTTACATTGATTTGAAGAATAAAGACAAACAAAATGAAAGTTTGGGAAAACACTCATAGGTTATATGGAATTTATAGTTTAAATAGTTTTCTTTAGAGATTTCAGAAATACTGGCTTTTCCATTCCATGTCATTCTTTGTCTGTCTGTTGACAACACATATAAAATGAAATGCATTTGGTAAGCATTTGCTCTTGTGTTTTCAGGAATTCAAAATGTCCTCAGCCTCTTTTGTGCAGTTCTCACAGAAAATAAGGTTCTCTTCCATTCTGCAAGTTTCCAGAGACTTAGTGATGCTTGCAGAGCCCTGGAATCTTTAATGTTTCCTCTTAAATATAGGTGAGGTTTTTAACTTGATTCTTTAATTTGTTCCCAAATTCTGCATTATTTATTGATGATTAGTTGCAATGTCATAGCACAATAGTTTTGAACCACAAGGGCATATTTTACAAAGTTATTCTATACACATGATTCTGATGGAAATCTAACCTAGAATTTGGAAATTTCCCAAGTTGTTCATTACTGAGTGTTGATTAATTTAGTGAAAAAATAATTTGAATCGTATTGTCAGCAACATTTAATTCTCTTTGAATATAGTTAGTGATAAAGGTCTTAAGTTAGTTTTGTCTGATTATTTGATATTAAAGAGTTATTAATTTTTAGGAGTTATAATGGTACTATGGCTATATTAAAAAAGATCCCTTACCTTTTTTCAGATACCTACTAAAATATTTAAGTATAAATGATATGATGTCAGGGATTTGCTTCAAATAATATAGTAGGGGAGAGAACAAAAATGAGTAGAAACATATATGAGACCTTCCACTGATAATTGTCAAATCTGCTTTGAATACATGAGGCTTACTTTTCCTTTTTCCTCTTTTTTCTGGGGGAGATGGTGGATGTTAAAATTTTCCATTGTAAAAAGTAAAAAACAAAACATCTAAACAGTGATGCCCTGATAGTGTTATGAATAAAATATTTTCTAACATCTGTTTTATGAATTTGATAGTCAAACCATTCTGGAAACTTAAGTTCATACAAACTAGAAAAAAATTTAGACCGTTTCCAGGTTTTATTTAAAAAATTTTTTTGTTTGTTTGTTTTAAACTATGTGCCTTTCTTAACCCCTAGATAAGAGAACATTCTAGGCCTTAAATTTTTGTACTCTGCCTTTTGGAGTGAATTCGAACATCAGGTATAGAAAATGGAATTTGAATGATTGTTTTATTTAGACAAATCATTATCAGTATTGAGGAAAAGGGCCCATCAGGGAGTCATTGTTACCTCCTAATATCAGATTTTCATGTAAGGAAAAAATATTTTCAAGCAAGATTGACAAACCTAAGGAGACTTCTTACCTCAGAGGGATAAGGGATAAAGAAGCTGTCCTGGTTCCATTTCCTTTTTATCTTTTTCTATCTGATCATCTCTTTCACATGAAGGTTTTTTTTAACCTTTCTTTTTAAAAATTTAATATGAACAGCCATGAGAACATTATTGATAATTTCTAAATGTAGGTATTCTGAAATTCGTACCACATAAAAATGAAAGAAAATATGATTGTATTATGAGAAAACTAATATATCTCACATATGCTTTTATTATTTCCAGTTATCCTTATATTCCCATTCTCCCGGCTCAGCTACTGGAAGTTCTAAGTTCCCCAACACCTTTCATTATTGGAGTACATTCTATCTTTAAAACTGATATCCATGAACTTGTAAGTATTCATCTTTAAAGTACAGTTATTGAGGCCAAAATCTTATCATATTTTTTGAATCCTATAACATTTCTACTAATTACTATTTTCAGATCTGTTGCATTCCCAATAGGAAAGATTGGCTGAAAGAAAAAACATCATTGAAAAATACAAATATATTAGTTTCTTCTTATAGCAAATATGGAAGATCTACAAAATGAACTTATTAATAGTTTTATATGCTCTTTGGCATATTATTTTTATCTTTCTGTATTCTCCATCTTGTATATGAGAAAGGAAGATGAAGTAATCCGTTAACTTGTATTCTATTTATACTTTTGTTACAAGTGCAATGATATATTCATATTTTGAAATGAGACTCTGTCAGTCCTGAGTGGCTGGTAGCTAAAAAGCCAAAAGCATTTGCAAAAGAGTGAAGGGTTATAGTTAAATATGAACCCTTCGGTATGAGCTCCATCAAATTATTCTTTTCTTAATGCCATATGAATAGAAATACCAAAGAAGAAAGGAATGTTCTATATTTAAGCCGGTTCTAGAATAATGTGTTTACTTCTCTGTACTGAAATTATTTAAGAGGGACTGTCACAAAAAAATTGTGCTTCAGAGAAGGACATCCAGGATTGTCAAGACTTTAGGGACTATATCCTGTGAGACCCTTAAGGAAATTTTCTCAGGTAATAACCTGATACTGTTTGATAGCTAAAGATAAATACTGAAGTGACTGTTGTAGGAAGGTTCATTTTTTGTAATTCTGAAAAGTTGAAAGAAAATTGGTGGATGTGGTGGCTGTAGAGACAAATTTCTCCTCAGTGGAAAAGCTTCCAACTATTAGAACTGCCCTATGGTGAAGGATGGCTTGCCTTATGTAAGGAATATAACCTCAAGTACTGTAAGTGGAGTGCAAGGAGCAAATTCCATGACACTTTCAGGGAGTTTAAGAAAAGTGCTTTACTTAAAGGTTGGGCTATATGACATCTTCGATCCAGAGAGTCTTCAGATTCTGAAATCCTACTTTTAGTTTTAGTTGCCAATGGAGGTAGCTCTGTTGGTACTTATACATAATTATAATTGTAATCAAATCACAGGTGTCATTAAAACTGACAGTTCAACATTGTAATTATAAACAAGACCCTCATTCATATACTAATTATTTTCCTACCTTTATATGTTGATATCTAGTTCCTATTTAACTTTGATATCACCATATAAAAATATGTATCAAATCAATAAACATACTTAGTAAAACCCAGTTTGTACTAATTAGAAGCATACCCATCTGGTTGACAGGTAATTTTGTCCCTCTAATATAAAGTATCTGGAGGTAAGACAAGCAAATGTTTCAAAAAATAAGTTTCTTAATTTTTGATAAATAAATTAGAATGATTTTCAAACCTATTATCAACAAAATAACTTCAGCAGTCTTGGCTAGTTTCTCTGTTATATTTTTATGTAAGTTATTTTTAAGTAGACTCATAAAATGCTAAAAATCAGTTTCTTTCTCAAGCACCCAAACAGTACCATTTTGATTTATATCAGTTGCTTTGGTTGTTAACTCTTGTAGTAAGTACTATATTATTTAGAATAGAGCTAAACTACTATACCAAAGCTTCCAAAATACAGTGTGGAATTTTATTTAACACTCATGCAGCAGTCCATAGTGCTGTTCCATTATACCAGACCGGCTTACTCCATGAACTCATTCATGGTCCAAGCTTCTTTCTTTCTTGGTTCTGCACCAGAGTTGCCTAAGGCATTGGCATCATCTGAATGTTCAAGGTTGGGTTGTTGGGTACATTATAGTTTCAGCCTTAGGAAAGAAAAAGCATAGGAGAGCCTTCCATCCCCTCTATTTTGAATACCTGAAATTGTACACATCACTTCTGACATTCCATTGACAGAAACTTAGTCAGGTGTCACACCTAATTTCAAAGGAAGCTAAGAAATACGTGGTAGCTGGGAAGTCATGAACCCAGTATTCTATTGCTATGGACAGTCAAGAGTATTTTCCACACCATTTTGAATTAATGAAGGTCAGATTAATTTTCTTAGCAATAAATACATTCTATTAATTATTGATTAATTTTTATCTCCTTTAGCTAGATGTAATCATAGCAGATTTGGATGGAGGCACTATAAAAATTCCTGAATGTATTCACCTCTCTTCCCTGCCGGAACCACTTCTACATCAGACTCAAGCAGCTCTTTCTTTGGTATGACATTTTTAATAATAATTTTCTTTTGATTTAAGTATAAACTCAGGCAATTGGAATTAGATATCATTGGCAGTAAAATTACTTTAAAAAGAGTTATATGTTCTTAAAACATGAATATATTCTTACGGAATATTTAGAGTAATTCCTTACATATTATCTGAAGAATATACTTTAAATTTTGACTATGTATTTGTTCTACATTCACCGTTTCATTTAGAATATTTATTTAGTAGTTACTATATACTGAATACTGTGTTAGGTATTGAAAATGTACCAACACAGCTGTGAAAATAGACCAGACTGCCTCAAAATCCCTGGTTTCCCTAACATCCCTTATTAGAAGATAGTACCTACTCCTTTTCCTTCAGCCCTCTTGTTGACATCTCATTTCTTTTTGGTAGATGTGCTACTTGCAAACAGTATGATATTGTCTTGCCAATGTTTTCAAATTACTACAGAAATCTGCAACTTATTGATAAATTAAATATCCAGCATTCTTCGAAGTAAAGTTTTAATAAGTCCTGTAGCTTGGCTGTTTCTCACTGACACATTTACTGTTTTTATAGCTATTTTATCTTAGTTGATTTTTTCTTTTTACAATTTTTTTTTAAGGTAGGCTCAATACCCAGCATGGCATCACATGCCCTACCAACAGAGCCAGCCAGGCGCCTCTTACCTTAGTTGATTTTTAAAATCAGAGCGTTTTATTTTACTGACAAAATTTTAGGTGCCAATTTATTCATTATCAGAAAATTGAAACTTGGGGCGCCTAGGTGGCTCATGGGTTAAAGCCTCTGCCTTCGGCTCTGGTCATGATCCCAGGGTCCTGGGATCGAGCCCTGCGTCGGGCTCTCTGCTCAGCGGGCAGCCTACTTCCCCTTCTTGCTCTCTCTGCCTGCCTCTCTGCCTACTTGTGATCTCTCTCTGTCAAATAAATAAATAAAATCCTAAAAAAAAAAGAAAAGAAAATGGAAACTTAGAAATTCTGAATTCTTTTTCAAGTTTCTTCTTTCAAGCTAGAACTAAAGCTTCATATTCTTTAAGTTTTGGTGGGTTTTGTTTTTGTTTTTGTTTTTGTTTTGTTTTGTTTTGAGGGAAGGGGCAAAAGGAAAGGGAGAGAGAGAATCTTATACAGCCTTCAACATGGAACCTGACATGGTGTTCAATCTTAAAACCCTAGAGGTCATGATGTGAGCCAAACTTAAGAGTTGGATGCTTAACCAACTGAGCCACCCAGACACCCCAGCCTTCATATTCTTGAATAATAGTCCAATCTGGGAACTGTTTAAAAGAATATTCTTCTTGTGGGGTGCCTGGCTGGCTCAGTTGGAAGAGCATGATCCTTGATCTTGATTTCAGGGTCATGTTTAAGCCTTACATTGGATGTAGAAACTAATAAATAAACCTAAAAAATTTTCTTCTTAAATAGGAACTCAGAAGTCTAGGATTACCAGGAAGGATTTTATTCTTAGAACATTTTCAAATTTGTATTAGTCTTTATATTGTTAATAGCGGCATCTATGGGATGTGAATATTTAGAGAAGACTGACTTTTCCTAACATAATCTAGAATACAAGATGTGATGGAGTGGAAATACTAATGCAGTACCCAGGAGACCTAAATTCTAGTCTGCTTCTTTCCACTTGATACTATTGAGCAAATCACATTCTATCTCTAGGCCTCTGTTTCCTGGACTTTATCTATAGGATAAATGTTGAAAGCATAGGATGATGAAAGAACTGTTTACCAAAGTGAAGAGATGATTTGGGGTCACATGTAGAAATCTTTTTTATTGTAGTAATTATGTATTTATTATAATAAAAATAACATAAAAACCTATGATATCATCTAAGAAACTACTAGATTTAAATAGGTGTGTTGGGGCGCCTGGGTGGCTCAGTGGTTTGGGTTGCTGCCTTTGGCTCGGGTCATGATCGCAGGGTCCTGGGATCGAGCCCCGCATCGGGCTCCCTGCTCTGCAGGAAGCCTGCTTCCCTCTCTCTCTCTCTCTCTCTCTGCCTGCCTCTCTGCCTACTTGTGATCTCTGTCTGTCAAATAAATAAATAAAAGCTTTAAAAAAAAATAGGTGTGTTGATTTAAAGACAATTTAAAGAAAAATACTACTCAATAACTACATTGGTAGTATATAGAAGTTGAGAAGGTAGTATTTGAATGATTGAGAAAATGTTTAATATTTCTAGAAATTATAAATTTCTTAATCTTATATATGATTACTTAATAATGATGTTTATAGCTATGCAGGGATTAAGTACCAAAATGAAAAAAATATTAAGATTTTAGTTCTTTTTTTTTTTAAGATTTTTTTTTTTAATTTGACAGAGGGAGACAGAGATAGCGAGAGAGAGCGGGAACAGGGAGGAGAGGGAGAAGTAGGCTTCCCACTGAGCAGGGAGCCCCACATGGGGCTCTATCCCAGGACCCTGAGATCAGGACCTGAGCTGAGCCACCCAGGTGCCCCTAAGATTTTAGTTCTTTTTTTTTTTTTTTTTTAAAGATTTTATTTATTTATTTGACAGAGAGAAATCACAAGTAGACAAAGAGGCAGGCAGAGAGAGAGAAAGGGAAGCAGGCTCCCTGCTGAGCAGAGAGCCCGATGCAGGACTTGATCCCAGGACCCCGAGATCATGACCCAAGCTGAAGGCAGTGGCTTAACCCACTGAGCCACCCAGGTGCCCCAAGATTTTAGTTCTTAATTCAATGTCTCCTGGTAAGGATTCTGCTGCACATTGGTATATCTTGACCTGAAGCACCTGTGCCACTAAATTTGGTCAATGAGTTTGGTATGAGTATTCATGTTTTTTGTAGTTGTCAAGCACAATGGTTGATTCTGTGGTACAGTGTAGTTTTGTAAATAAGACATGAAAGCATAGTATATTACCAAACTAGAACCAAAAAGAAATATTCGATGAACTGAGTGGGAGCTTTGACACACAATTATAGGAGCTTCATTTGTTTACTAAATAATTGTGATCAAATGGCAACACAGTACTTGAACTGTATAATAACTGATAATTTTTTAGATATGAATTATACTGTATTATTATATTGTAGTAATGATTGGGTAATTGGGTTATAAATACTGTCAGTATTTTTAGTGTCGATTTTAAGTATTGTTACGAAGCCATGTAAGTAAGGATTAATGTATAATAAAGTCCCCTTTAAAATTTTGCCCAGTACATTTCCTACAGTTGAGCTTTGTGGCCATTCAGGAGCCTTAACAGAACTGGATACCTTTGAT
The DNA here is from genome assembly GCF_030435805.1 of Mustela lutreola. Taxonomy (NCBI): domain Eukaryota; kingdom Metazoa; phylum Chordata; class Mammalia; order Carnivora; family Mustelidae; genus Mustela; species Mustela lutreola. The sequence goes on along the minus strand of NC_081290.1, from coordinate 240,421,266 downwards.
AAGTTATTTAAGCATTCTTGAGCACTCCCTCATCCGGGGTTGACCAAAGTATTTTCATCTATTTTAAGTATACTACCTAAACCTGAGTATTTGAAAATGATTCTGCAAAGATAAAAATTTGCTACTTACTGATGAAATTTCATCTTTTTCTCTGTGTTAAGTCTTGCATAGATCTTCTTTACCTACGTGTTCCCCAGCCTGCTCTTCTTCAAAGCCTAACTCAACTGTTACCGTTTTTTTTCCCCAGCTTTCCCTACATTGACTTACTTGATGTTTCATATATTATTCCTTATATATTTATAGTACTTGCACATTGTTTTGTACTTTTACCCCTCTAGACCCTGAGGCTCATAAGCTTATTCACTTGGTTGTCACATTTCAGTTAATTAATTAATAAATTTTAAATTACACTAATAAACATAAAAACGAATGCTTGGGGATGCCTGGGTGGCTCATTCGGTTAAGCCCTTGCCTTCGGCTCTTGATCCCCGGAGTCCTGGGATCGAATCCCACATCGGGCTTCTTCCTTGGCAGGGAGCCTGCTTCTCTCTTTGCCTCTGCCTGCCACTCTGCCTGCTTGTGTGCTCTCTCTCTCTCTGACAAATAAATAAGAAATAAATAAATAAAATCTTAAAAAACAAACAAATGGTTGCTTAACATTCCAGCAATATAGACAAATAACACTGCCCTAGACTGTTCCTGTTCCCTTCCCAGAGGTAACTAATATTTTATAGTTTAGTGTATATTCTTCAGAACACTATATTTTCATTTATATATTTAGTGTGTGTGGAGAGATATATACATATACATCAATAGACTAAGAGAGCAATTTAAGGTTTGTTTTACTTTTAAACAAATGAAACCATTCTTTTGTGTGTTTTTCTAGAACATGTTCATTAAATATTTTATCTTGGAGATCTTTCTTTTTTTTTTTTCTTTTTTTTTATTATTTTTTTATTTTTTATAAACATATATTTTTATCCCCAGGGGTACAGGTCTGTGAATCACCAGGTTTACACACTTCACAGCACTCACCAAATCACATGCCCTCCCCAATGTCCATAATCCCAACCCCTTCTCCCAAACCCCCTCCCCCCGGCAACCCTCAGTTTGTTTTGTGAGATTAAGAGTCACTTATGGTTTGTCTCCCTCCCAATCCCATCTTGTTTCATTTATTCTTCTTCTACCCACTTAAGCCTTCTTGGAGATCTTTCTACAATAGTACAGACAGAGTTGCCTCAGCTAACTGCATTGTTTCCTGAAAGAAATGTATTGTTGTTTATTTACTGACACTTTTTCATCTTAGTACTCCAAGTAGGTTAAATAATAGATTTTATTGATACCAAAATTTTGAATGTAACCAAACTTCTTTGCTTTAGATTCTACATCCAGATTTGGAAGTAGCAGATCATGCTTTCCCCCCTCCACGAACAGCTTTATCCCACTCAAAAATGCTGGTAAGAAGTTTAATATTTAAATGTGGCATTTTAAAATAGAACTGTACTGTCATCTGTAGGGTTGTTAAAGAGGCTGAGTGTAGCGAGAGTCAGATGTACAGCCTAGTAATAAATGTACCAGATTAGAAATTAGAACTCTCACTCACTGATCTTGTGACCTGCTCTCAGAGGGGCCAAAGAGCAGCACATTGACTGGAATGGGGTACAGCTAAGACTTCCCCTAAGGAGGCAAGAGTAAGTGTGGGTCATAGCCTGGAAAACTATGCCAAGTATCAAATTGAAAGGGCCAAGCAAGGATAAGGGGGAAGCTTACAAAAAATGGAAACAGATATTGTTGACAATGAGAGAGTCGAGTTTGAGGGGTAGATGAAAATAGTTCCAATTAGAAGCCGTAAGTAAGAATTAGTATATAATAAAGACCCATTTAAAGTTTTGCCCAATGCATTTCTCAGAGTTGAGTTTTGTGCCCAATCAGGAGCCTTACAGAACTGGATACCTTTGATAAGTTATTTAAGCTTCCTTGAGCATTTCCTCATCTAAGGGTTGACCAGATAAATCTGTAAGTTTCCTTTAATTTCTAAAACTATGATTTTATTAAAACCTGAATTATCAATAATCAGTCATACCTTATTAATATAGAAATAGATTTTTATAAGTTGGATAAACTTTAGAAGAATTTCATAAGCTTTAAGATACAGTTTTCTGAGATTTTTTCTATTTGTGACTTTTATATATTATACATATATGTATATGTGTATATATAAATTTTTTATATTTGATGGATATAAAAATCAAATGGCTTGGGAAAGGTGTTCTTCTCTAACTTGGTGAAGGGGGAGACTCTGACTTTTTCTGAGAGGAAATTGGATATACTAGAGACAAGTTTTCTTTGGTTCACTTGAAAAAAGAACTATTTAACAGCTTACCCTGTTCAACAGTGGGATGGGCTAGATGCCCACCACTCAGGGCTGTCATAAGTAAGACTTATGTGTAGGAAGTGCAGACAGATGGATTGAAGAATCTCTCAAGTTCTTTTCAACGTTTTGTCTTTGTGATATTTCATTTTTTTAAAGAAATTCAGTTACCTAACTTGTTTCTTCTTATATTTTCAGGATAAAGAAGTACGTGCAGTTTTTCTTAGGTTATTTGCACAACTTTTCCAAGGGTATAGATCATGCCTACAGCTTATAAGAATTCATGCAGAACCAGTAATACATTTTCACAAGGTAAGATGATACATTACCATCTTGTATGTGTCCAAAACATGGCCTCTAATTTATAAAACAACTTGGTTGTCTTTTTTCTTAGCCATGACCTTAGTTTATCAAATGTGGTTCTTTTTTAAGTCTCTGCTTTTAGATTAGGTGATGACTTTTTTTTTCATGTTTTATCTTCTTTTTTTTAAATTTTTTTAAATTTTTTATTTTTTTATAAACATGTATTTTTATCCCCAGAGGTACAGGTCTGTGAATCGCCAGGTTTACACATACTTCACAGTAGGTGATGATTTTTAATGACACTATGGAACCAACATGTTTTTCTTTAGAGTTTGTTAATTTAATTTTAAGTTGTTTTTTCTCTTCCTTTTTTATGATTTATTTAGTTATTTTGGAGAAAGTTATTAAAAGTACAAAAATTAAAATTCAACTCTAAATTGGTTTTTCTTTTCTTTTCTTTTTTTAAAGATTTATTTAGTTATTTTTGAGAGAAAGAAAAGTGCATGGGGGGCGGTACAGTGGGGCCAGAGGGAGAGAGAGAGAATCTCAAGCAGACTTCCCACCGGGTGCGGAGCCCAACTATGATCTTACCACCCTGAGAAAATGACCTGAGCTGAAAGCAAGTCAGCTGCTTAGCCACCTGGGCCTCTCATGCATGCCTAAATTGGTTTTTTTTTTTTTAATTGTGTGTTAATTTTTTATTTCTTCTCCCCTCATTTATGGACAAACTTATTCTTATTCTTTCTAATACATGTACTATTTCAGATATCAAAAGAGAGAGAATGTATTTTATAACAACACATTTATGCATGAAGATATTTATTCAGGCTTTGATCTTTCTATTTTTGTTTTGACCATTCATCTATTACTAAGTGATAAATTATTCATTTCTCTTTTTCTTTCTTTACAGACAGCTTTTTTGGGGCAGCGTGGTTTGGTTGAGAATGATTTCCTCACTAAAGTTCTCAATGGAATGGCATTTGCAGGTTTTGTTTCAGAAAGAGGTCCTCCGTTTAGATCCTGTGATCTCTTTGATGAGGTATAGTTTTTATCAAAGGAGTGTATATTTACAGTCAAAATTGGACTAGGGGTTAAAAGTAAAGAAGTAGTTTTTTTAAATTAAATTTAATTAGGCAACTTATAGTATATCATTAATTTCAGAAGTAGTGTTCAAGACCATTAGTTACATTTAACACCCAGTGCTCAAAATCCTAAATATATTATAAATTGAATATCAAATAATCTAAGTGTTATTTATTATTATGCTTATTAGATCTTGGTATTTATAATGTGGATTTGAAAAATTAGGAAACTATAGGATGTCACAGAAGTACATAAACATCTTGAACAAATGAATTTAAATAGTTCATTAAAATCTTTTTGAAAAAGTGACAGTGATTATATAAATAAAGCTCTTATTTTTGAAGGCAGTAATACAGGGATTCCTTTATCAGTTTCACAGAGAGAAAGGTCTAGGTTTAATATATAGGTATGTTATTTCAAACTGCAGTTACATTTAGTCTGTTAGTGTTATAGAGCCATAGTTTGGCTTAGTGGCATTCTTTTTTTTAAATTGTATTTTATTAAATTCAATTAATTAACACATAATGTATTATTAATTTCAAAGGTAGAGTTCAGTTATTCATCAGTTGCATGTACCAACCAGTGCTCAGTACATCACGTGCCCTCCTTAATGTCTTATCACCCAGTTATCCCTTTCTATCACCCACCTCTCCTCCAGTAATCCTGTATGTTTCCTGTAGTTAAGAGTCTTTCATGGTTTGTCTCCCTCCCTGATTTCATCTTATTTCCTTTTCTCCTCTACATCCTATGCACCTCGCTCAGTGGCATTCATGCTAATCAATAATCAACATTTGCCTGTATCCCTTAGGAGATCTTAAATGTATGGGAGGCAGATTTTGTTTCTGTCTTCAAGGAATTGGCCATATAAAGGGAAAATTTAGGACAAATGTCACTCCAAATAAGGATACTATTTTGTGTTAGTTGTGATTTATTTTAACACATCTTTCCATTTATCATTTAACTGCATTTATAGCAGCTCATTCTGGTGGGTAGAACAATGAATATTATTCCCATTGCAATTTCTAAAAGGGTACTGTATTGGAACCAATAAATGTGAAAGTTCTGTAAAGTGTGTAAAAAGAAAACACTCTTAGCACCCAAGATAGTAAAGAATAATAATAGTGATTATGTTTTCCTGCAGGTGGTTTTATTTTGGTTTTTGTTTTTATTTATTTATTTATTTATTTATTTGACAGAGAGAGAGAGACAGCAGGAGAGGAAACACAAACAGGGAGAGTGGGAGTGGGAGACGCAGGCTTCCTTTTGAACAGGGAATCCAATGTGGGGCTAGATCCCAGGATCCCAAGAATCATGAGCTGACCCAAAAAGGCAGATGCTTAACCAACTGAGTGACCCAGGCACTTCTAGGTGGTTTTTATTTTGTATAGAGAAGACAGGAATCAAGGTCTTAAAGATCCTTAGAAGGATCTTTTTTCTACAAAGATTGTTAAGTAATTACAGATAAGAATGAAAGAATGGGCACATGCTGTAGTTCTGAGTATGGAGACCTGCACCAAAAACTTTAGTTAATAACACCAAGCATATGAAAATGTAGGAGAGATTGCCCCATGGTAAGCAGTTCTTTCTGTTCAATTACTAATCACTGATTCCCTAGTACCAACATTTAATATGATTGATCACTATCTGATGTTAGTATACGTCAGCTTTTATATCCTGAACTAAGTAATTGATACATAATGTTTTATGGAGTTATATGAGATGCTCTCCAAGGACCTTTCTAGCTCTCACATTTTATTAGTCTCTGAAGCATTCTGAAATGTAAAATTGGTTTATATATCCCCCATTTTTCCTATCTGAATTCTCTTAGTAACTCCTTCTGGCAGCTTCATCACAACTATTAAGTCAGAGTGATTGCTTACAGTAAACTTGTTTGCCATAATCTCTGACTGTTTTTGTAAATCCTTCCCTTGCTTGGAGTGTTGTCCCTCTACCTTTCAGGCTAACCATGGCTTCCTATTTTTCATGCTCTGCTCTTACCTCACCATTTCCTCCAAACTTTCCCAGAGTAAATGACTCTGAAAGCCACTTGGTCTGTATAAAGCTTTATGTTAGGTCTCTAGCTTTAGGTGGCAACTTATCATTTATTATCTACATTTATGTATATAAGATACACATATAACCTCTTGATTGGAAATGACGATAAGGCAAGAGCTAAGTTCTACTAAGTCTCCCCTTAGCATTCATCCAGTTCTGTTTTCTGCCTACAGTTATGATTTTTGGTGTCTATTTGATGTTACTTAAAAGCCAGTGGTTATATGTCTATTTGAGTCAAAAGGCCTAAAAGCAATGAGATGCCAGACCTAAATAATTTCTCATGGGTCATTTAATTTGCCTGAAATACATTTTTAAAGAAAAATAGCATTTGCTCTTGGGGAAGGGATCCATGTTTTCATCTAATTTAGGGCGGCCTACCACACTGAAGATTTAAGAGCCTTTAAGAGGCAGCCTGCATTGTGTGTTGTCTTGTCCCCACACTCCCATCACGTAGGCCTGTTAGAAGGAAAAATATATTTGCCTTTGTTTGACAGTCTCTGATTCCTAGCCTAGAATAGGTGAAGTTAGAGTTTTATATGTTTGTCTGCTTCAGTGAATCTGTTTCTAGAAGGAAAAGTCCTATATTATACCCTTTATAAAAAAAAAAAATCCATCTTTTACTCTTCTTTCCCATACTCATTTTTTTCTGGTCATTATTCTTATCTCTGCTTGAAATGGATACACTCACACAGTTCTTCCAGTAAATTAGTTTAGTAGGGAAATGAATTAGAGTTATATAATTTGAGAACTGGAAGGAGGCCAAGGGTCATTTTGTTTTTCCATCTGATTGTAGAGATGAAGAGACTGAAGCTCAGTAGTTTTAGTGACTTGTTCCAAATCACAGTGTCAACAGAGCTAGGACTAAAGTCTGAGTCACCTGATTTAGTCACCTGAACATTTAGTTCATGTTTTGTGAGTTAGGGAAATGTTTGGAGACTTTCTCATCATCTGAAATTCTCCGAGTGAGAGAATTCTGAAAGGCCTCCGAATGAGGCCTTTCAAATGAGAGGTTCTCTCTCAGCTTCAGAAATGACTTTTTCTAAGAAGAAATAGGGCCCCAAATCATCAAGGATAGACCACCAGACCATCCAAGGATTCAACTGATTCTGTAACTCTAGAATAGAGATGAAACCCAGTAAAAATGTAAAATACTTTGTTTTAATAATAGCATATATTTTAGATGCTTTTTGAGTTGCAAATTGTAAGAAATTATCACATAGTTTTCTCATTTAGCATATTTTGGAGTTGATGTTTTGCCATTTCATTCTTTTTCCAAGTTGGTAGCTTTTGAAGTAGAGCGAATTAAAGTTGAAGAAAATAACCCATTGAAGATAATAAAGCATGTCAGAGAACTTGCCGAGCAACTATTCAAAAATGTAAGTAAGTATATTTTAGACAGTCATTAATTTTGTTTTATTTTACTTTTTGAAAAGATTTATTTATTTGAAAGAGAAAGAAAGCAGTGTGTGCGCAAGTTAGGGGAGAGACAGAGGGAGAGAATCTTTCAAGCAGATACCCCGATAAGCAGATTCCCCTACTGGGCGCCCAGTCCCAGGACCCATGGGATCATGAACTGAGCTGAAATCAGGAGCCAAATCCTTAACCAGCTGAGGTACCCAAGCACCACAGACAGTCATTAATTTTAAAAGTATGTAATTATTATGTTTGAAAAACTAAGAAGTTTCATCATTCTAGTAAGGATCTTTTTATTCTGACTTAAAACCTTTCGGATTATAAATTACAAGATATTACAGTTGGTACTGTGCATCAAAACAGAACTCATTTTTCAGAGTGATTTTCCTGTCAATCACCTATGTTACGAAAACATCTTAGTCACAGTTTTCCAGTTTGTTTTGTGCCCTCATTGTGATTTTCATTTAGGATCCTGTGTTCCTAAGTGCATACTGTTCATTTTTAAGACATAAAGATTAGACTCACTGGAGACCAGAACTAGAACTGACCAATGTGTCCACTTCAGTATGGTGCAGTGACTGTCAGCTGAATCAGGAAAATTGTTTGAGTTTGTATTGTTTTGAGCAGATGGGGTAAAAAGCTGAAAGAAAGAGAGCAGATTGTGAAGTGACCACAGAGATTCAAGGGTGGAAATATTCCGTATATAGAAGAAATGCAATAAGTTATAAAGATTGGGATGTGATAAAGTGTGAAGTAATCTTTTAGATGCCAAGATAGAAGAGAACCTAAGGTGATGGGGAGATTACGTGCATGTAGAAAAATGGATTTTGGCGAATGATTACTAGTCATACTTCTACCTGGAAGCTTTTCAGAGTTGAAACTCCTACTGAGAAAAGGAAAGTAAATAGAAAGTATGATCTTCCAGAGGAAAGTTGAGGGAAGGTGCATTTTTCAGGAAATATATTTAAGAAAGATTCAGGGTCAGTATCACTGTGATGGTTTATCTTAATTATATTCAAATAATTAAAATTATCTATTCAAAGATAAACCTTTTTGGACATTGGGTCATAAGTCAGTGCTTTGTCACATCCATTTGAAATCTGAGACCCAGTAAGATAAAAACAGGAATGCTACATTGTGTTTGTTTCATGTTATTCAATTATTTATGAATTTTATTTCTGAAGTTTTAAAAAAATTTATCCCTTGACTAATACCCTGCACTTCACGTATAACTGTGTCCAGTATAATCTATTTCTTGATTAGCATGCTAACACTAAAACAAAAAGAGTTCTGTCAGAAGTAAAATGTGTGTTCTGTGGTGGTTTATGATGACTGTGTAGAACTAATGGAGAGCATGACCACATGAGAAATTTCTGTTGACATATTGTAATAGTAATAATAAATATTGAGTGTTCAGCACAATGTACCAGGCAGAGGATTAAGCACTTTACAGGCATCATCTGTAATCTTCACAACCCCAGTGTTAAGATAGGTGTTGTTATCCCTATTTTACTGAGGATAGTTGGCTCAGGATCATATGCCTATGAAGTGACTAAATCCAGATTTTAAATTCAGAAACTTTCATCTATCCAATTCCTAAGCCTATTTTCTTTCCCTCCATTAGGCTGGCTCATCTCCAACTGGAAAAATAGTGATATTTCCAATGACTGACTTTTATACTTTGTTCTTTTTAAAGCACTTTAACGTACTTTCTCATTTGATCTTCTAAATGACCCTGTGAGATAAACAGGGCAGATGTTGATACGTGAGGAAACTGAAGGTAGAATTTTTTTTTCTTGCCCACTGGGAGTGATTTACTGATGGATTTTTTTTTTTTTTAAAGTAGCAAAACATCAAATAGGAATTAGTGTTTGAGATTTTGGGACTGAGCCCTTGAATAACTGAATGTTTATTCTTAAATCTTTATAGGAATATTCCAAAACCGTAAAATTTTATAGCCATAAGTGACCAGAGCTGTGGTTCTCACACAGGTTTCTCTCTGTTACATCACAGGGTACATAGTGTGTGTAAGGAAGTATGCCAAGCCACTTTGATGCAAAAATAATTTCCTTTCTTGCCATCCTAGAACTTAAGTTTTTTTTGTTTTTTTTTTTTAAGATTTTATTTATTTATTTGACAGAGAGAGAGAGATCACAGTAGGCGGAGAGTCAGGCAGAGAGAGAAGGGGAAGCAGGCTCCCCGCGGAGCAGAGAGCCTGATGCGGGTCTGGATCCCAGGACACTGGGACCATGACCTGAGCCGAAGGCAGTGGCTTAATCCACTGAGCCACCCAGGCACCCCTAGAACTTAAGTTTTATGATAGTTTACACTACATACTCCACGCTATACTACATTACATAGCTTACACTAAGCTAACACAAAACTGAAAACTGCAATAAAATAAGTAATAATTATACATTTTTTTCTCATTAAATAGACACTTAATTATATCCACTGGTGATAAAATCCCAGAGCTACTGTTAGGCACATAAATACAGACCCTGCTAAATATTTAATGTTATTAAGCTTGTGCGATCCCTATATGGTTTGAGGCCAGTGACCTTAGTGTCTATCTTCCTATTTGCTTGGGTGACAGCCCCGTCTTGCTGCGCATGCAATGACACCATTTCTGTCCTCATATCCAGAAGCTTCCTTTCATTCAACAAATACAATTCTTCCCCTGTGTAGATTGAAGTCTAATTTGCTATCTGTTTGGACTTTGATTACTTCATTCATTTCTTGTTTTAACTGTTGTAGTTCAAGATTTATTTTCTCTTTTTCTGCTCTGAGGGCTGAAAATTCACTCTTCTCCAAAATAATATCATTTTTCACATTAGCAGTCTAAGGCCTTCTTTGCTGAACAGCCATCTCCTGCTGCATCTTGGTTACCATATCCTTGTAGACAATATCCATGCTGATGTCCCTGATCTTGACCAACACACAGATGGTGATTTCTGTTTACTGGGTTGTGAACCCATTTTCTTCGAGTAAATGTACTAGGGTATGGGTCTTAAAGTAGAGCTTCTTGTTTTCTCCACAAGAGGTGAAATCTCTCCTTTTGTGCTCCAGCTGCAGGCTCCCAACAGAAAGGCTTAGTTCTTTTCCGGAGGAAGCAAGGGCAGCCACTTGGCTGTGGCACAGGTGGAGGGTGCCTCTGGCCAAGTCATCTCCCTGCAGGCCCTAGCAGCCTGCCTGGATTTGGAGGGAAGTGTTGGAGGGTCCTGGGCACTAGCAGTCCTGGTGGGCAGGAGGCTGGCACGGGAAAGGCACAAGCAGCTAAAAATGATACTTTCTTAAAGGTAAATGTAAAACATTAACCACACCTATCCTTTAAAAACAAAGTTCTATCTATCTATCTATCTATCATCTATCTATCTTTTGACAGAGAAGTGTCCCAAGTAGGCAGAGAGAAAGGAGGAAGCAGACCCCACTGAGCAGAGAACCCGATGCGGGGCTCGATCCCAGGACTCTGGGATCATGACCTGAGCTGAAGGCAGAGGCTTAACACAGAGCCACCCAGGTGCCCCTAAAAACAATGCTTTTAAAGTGATCACCGTGAGAGACTGTATTACTAGGTAGGAGACCTAAATCTCTCTTCAAATGTACTCTACATTTTTTAACCCTTATTGGGCTTTTATCCCTCAGTCTAATTCTATTCCATTTAATTTGATCAATTCCATTCTTTCAGTATGTATTTATTAGGTGTCTACTAGTGCGAAACAATTTCTAGGTACATGATTCCCCTAATATCCTCCAAAAGAGGATACATGTACATGATGAGTGAGAATTTCAGAATATCCCCATGGATTGTCATCAGACTTTTTGAGATTCCTTCTAGTTGTAAGATTATAAACTCCACATGGTCCCGACATTTCTGAAGTAAATACATTACAAAGTTAAGAAGCAGAGCATCATGGTAAAGTTACTTTCTTGGGGCATGCGGGAAGTCTAGGGGAGGGAGGGAGGATGTCTCAATGCAAGAAAAATGATCCAAATGATTCTTTTTTTTTTTTTTTAAGATTTTATTTATTTATTTAACAGACAGAGATCACAGGCAGGCAGAGAGAGAGAGAGAGAGAGGAGGAAGAAGCAGGCTCCCTGCTGAGCAGAGAGCCTGATGCGGGACTCGATCCCAGGCTCCTGGGATCATGACCTGAGCCGAAGGCAGTGGCTTTAGCCCACTGAGCCACCCAGGCGCCCCCAAATGATTCTATTTTTAACTAGTAAGTTTTTTTTTTTTTTTTTTTATCACATTCTAAAATTCCCTAATGGTAGGCAAGAACCAACCATGTAATTTGACTGTTTCCTTATTATTGGGTTAGAATTGAGACCTGGTGATTCCACTTAGATGTTTGTAAATACTGTTACAGTGAAGTCGGGTATGGTACCTAGTCTCTCTGCTTCACTTATCTTTGAAGTACTCAAAAATGAACCTTAATTTCTCAGTTTCTTCTCAGAGTCAGAATGTGAGGAAACATGAGTAGGATGAATTATAACTGGGTTTAGGTGCTCTTTTAACTTTCTGGAGCTTCCTAAATAACTAAGGAAAGAACTTGGTGACGTAAGTAGAGGAGGGGAATGGTAAGGGGATATGAAGGAGAAGGAAGGGAATAACTCCATTTGAGACAAATTGTGTTCAGTGTTGGTAAGGTTTATACCATGAAGATTACCAGTCATTCATTATACAGCTTTTCTTTTCATTCTCAGTTAATAATACTGGGTCTGAGTCCGCTCACTTTGGCTTTCAGAATCTTTATGTCTTTGTGACAGCACGTTTATTTACTTAGTGGTTTTGTTTCTATGATTCTCATACACATTTATAAAGAACCACTAACTACACACAAAATGATATGTTAAGATAGGCCAAGATAAGAGCTTTATACAACCTTCATTCTAAGGCATCAAGAAATCAGTTGGACATGTGTTTTGCTATTTTACGTGGTACAGTTTTTCTAATTTGTTTTGTATATGCAATAGTATGTAAATATTTGTTAGACTGTGTAATTTGACAGCTTTCTTAAAACTCGAAGGAAAAATGAGAAGACTTGGCCTTTCTTATAAATTAATGTAAAATTTCTATTTATGCCTAAGAATATTTCATTGCCCAGGATTACAGTGAGTAGATCTTAAAATCCTAATGGGATTTAAAGCCCACATACAGGAAGAGCCTTTGTAAATCATATACAGTCTATACCCTTTACATTTCTGCATAAAGTTAATTTCACTACCAGGCAAATTTAATCTACACTGATATCTGTACTCTTTGCCAACTGTGAATTAAAGGATTTCATTGTTGTTATAGGAAGAAAGTAAAATATTGTGATCATCTTTAGTCTTAAACCATAAACAACTTACTTAGATTATTGTGATGAAATGAAGCCCCTAACCGAAGCATAAAAGTCACACCTTCTTCCCCTATCTTACCTGATTTATTTGTTCAGTTTTAGGTCAGGTTTACTGTGATACAATTTACGTATAGTAAGATTAACCTTTTTAAAATGTACTCTAGATTTTGATGAATGAAGCTATACAACCATCACCACTGCAATAAGGACATAGAACATTTTTGTCACCCTCCCCCACAGTTCCTTAATTTGTTATAATCACTTCCTGCTGCCCCCTCAAACTCTTAGTAACTGATCTGTTTTCTGTCTCTGAAGTTTTTGCCTTTTCTGTAATGTCAGTATTTAGCTTTTGAGTTTGGTTTCTTTCACTTAGTATAATGCATTCCAGATTCTCCTGTGTTGCTGCATGTATCAGTTGTTTATTCCTTTTCGTTGTTAAGTTGTTTTCCATTATATGGATGTATCAAGCTTGTATTTATCTTTTAACTAACTGAAGGGCAATTTTGGCCATTATGAACAAAACCACTGGTTTTGCACTGGTTTTTGTGTGAACATAAATTTTCATTTCTTTTGGATAAATACTCAGAAGTTAAGATTCTGGGATATATGGTAACAAAATACTAACTTTATAAGAAACGGCTGGACTGTTTTCCCAAATATCTATACCATTTTGCATTCCTACCAGCCACATATATGAGTTCCATTTGTCCTACATCTTTTTTTTTTTTTTTAAAGATTTTATTTATTTATTTGACAGACAGAGATCACAAGCAGGCAGAGAGGCAGGAAGAGAGAGGGGGGGAGGCAGGCTCCTCGCTGAGCAGAAAGCCCGATGTGGGGCTCGATCCCAGGACCCTGGGATCATGACCTGAACCGAAGGCAGAGAGGCTTTAACCCACGGAGCCACCCAGGCGCCCCTGTCCTACATCTTTAACAACGTTTGGTATCCTCGGTTGTTTTTTTGTTTTGTTTTGTTTTAAGCTATTCTCATAGGTGTGTGGTGGTATCTTATGGTTTTAATTTGCATGTCAGCAGGTGAGTGAAAGTATAGGTCTCCTACCTAGTCACTACATGCTCCCTTGGAACTTGTGAAAGGAGTACCTGTCTTAGAATATAAAGCCTCTATCTTGAATCATAAATTAGAGCAATGATTCTCAACAGGGGCAAACCCTCCTCTCTAGAAATTTGGCAATGTCTGGAGACATTTCTGTTTGTCAGCTGGAGAGGGTGTGCTATTGGCATCTAGTATGTGGAAGCCAGGGTTGCTTCTAAACATTTTACGATATACAAGACACCCACTACCCCCCACCCACCCACCTACCCAAACTAGAATTATCTAAGTCAAAATGTTAATAGTGCCATGGTACAGAAACCCTGGTTTAGGACAACCAGCCCATTCGATATTAAAGTTATACACCAAATTTATTTGCATTAAGGATGCAACTTTAATGCAGTTGGGTGATCACTGAAAGTCCTGAGGATGAAAATTGAGAATGTTTCCTTCCATCAATATTGTATTCACAGCTAGGCAACCTTAAAAATTACAGTTACATTTTGTCAATGTTTAATGACTTAGTCTAGTGATAGTATTGGTTTCAGCAGTATTTGTAAAGATTTGTATAACTTGCTATCCCATACAGCTCTATGAGTAGTTTATACACATTAAATAATTACTAAATAACCTAAATTATTTTGGCAAATTTTGTAGCTGCAAACAAGGTCTCATTGATTTGTCATTGACTGCTGAGACCAACATACAGTAAGAAATTTTTTTCCCCAGTGTTGCCCACTTTGGATTTCCAGAAGGGTTTGGGGCTTTTGTTTTATTTTGTTTGCTTTGCTTTTATTTCAAGTGCATTCTCAGCCTTGTTTTCCATAAGCCCTAGGCATATTCTCATTTGGCTTGCCAAAAAAAAAAAAAGAAAAGAAAAGAAAAGAAAATTCCACGTTTCCAGACCAGATGGTACGTGTGTCATTTTTTCAAGTCTGAGAAATTCACTGTACTTCCCAGTACTGTCATATATTCTCAAAGCAGATGACAGAGCCCATTTCTTGAAAATCATTATCTAATTTTAAAATTCCCTCCAAACAATAGTGTGTTTTGCTGGCTTTTTTAGGGCAGTTTATCTTGGTTGCCTTGGACAAAATTGTTACCATGCTCACCTAAGTGTTTAGCTGCCTGAATTCTTGGTTAGTAATTTATAATTGCATTTCTCTGCAGTCAAAGATGAAAATTTGGCAGCGTCTTTATTCTATTGAAAATAATGAATTTCCTTGTTTCCACAAGGATGTTCAACAACAAAATTGGGCTGTGGTTTTTAATGAGCTCAGTGATATTCAATGGACTTGCCCAAATGCAGTTGAAATTCCAAGTAAGAGCAGATGTTTCTAAGAATACGCAGAGTTCACTGAGCCTTAAACTTCTTCTCATTTCTTGTCTTTTCAAAAGTCCTTATGTGGACCAAGTTTGGTGTAAGGTAGCAAATATATTTCTTTATATTTACCACACTGCCCGTTAGAGGGCAGTAGTATACAGACACAGTGGCCAGAAAACTCAATACTTGTATTTCAAGGGCATGAGCCCTTTTTGCATCTTCTAAACACAATTGAATATAATTCAGTAACTTTATCCCATAATCTGAATTTTTATGAGGAATATCTATCTATACAGCTCTAGGATAGCTTCATCTTTGAACTTTGTTTTAAAATGATTAAAAAATACTTTTTAGTCTTAATTGTGTATAGATTTGGTTTGTAATATTTCAAATTGCTTATGAGAAGAAGAACACTATTAATGACTAATAGCAATATATTTTCTTTAATAAGTGATTTCTGTTTTAAGCCTTACTATAGTTATTATTGTTTTTGAAATGTAGGTAGCTGGTGATATAATGGAATTCTCAGAGTACAATATAGTTTAAGTTTTAGAGGCATGGTGTGATACCATAGTATGTGCAGTGAATAAATATTTTTTCAAATGAATGTACTTTGAATTTTTAGAAAATAGCTTTCATATTTATTCTGGGGGAGTTTGTGTATATGAGTGTTCTGAAAGCCTTCCTATAACAACTCATTTTGTCCTCACAAGAACCTTACGAAGTAGGTACTATAGTATTATCTAGATTACAGATGAGGAAACTAAAACACAAGTGGTGAGTGAATTGACATAGCACCAGGTCACATGACCAGGAAGTGGCAAAGCTGGAATTTGACACAGAGGTCTGACATCAGAGACCAGGTACTAAAAATACTTCATTGTACTACTGTCTCATTGACTTGTCTAATCCTTCCCTCTGAATTGTAGTGCCACCTGTCTTACATTCTTACAGAGTCCTGTTTTGGGGCTCTTTACTCCATTAGCCTTTTTAATCCTTTAACAATATCAAATGCCATACTAAATTAATTATTACAGGTTTATAGAAGTTTTGATATCTGGGAAGTTTGACTTTTCCACTTACTCTTCTTTGGAATTATCTTGACAATTTTGGTATCTTTAGTCTTCCTTATAAAGCTTAGGATGGACTTAACCACACTGCAGGATTTTAACTAGAAATAATATGTATATCCTTATTTTTCTAGATGACCTTAAGTCATTCTTGGAACAAGATAGAAGAATATACAGTAAGAGAGATAGCTAAAATAGAGTTAGAAAAGATACTAGCATCACTATGATTCATTTTCTATTTTTTTCCCAAGTTTTAAAATTTGTTACAGTGAATATTATTTACATCATAGAAAATAAGTTTGAGGTTTTCGTTTTTATTATAAACAAAATAAATGTGAATAGAAGCAGAAGTAATAAGAATGTACTTTAAATGATCCTGATTCAGACCTCAAAATCCACATGAATTACCTTTCCAGCCTGAAAAAAAATCACCTGTGAGTTTTAGAAAATTGATATTTGTGACTTTGAGACAGTATCTTAGACATTGTGCCTAAAGAACAGGGAAAAACAAACATACTACTTTTGAAAGGACAGTTTCAGAAACTACAGACAAGTGTGTTAATGTTAATCCAGGCATAATTTTAGAACACTTTTTCAGCATATAGTTTAGAAAGTGGTGATCATGAAGACTTGGAGAGAAATTTATTTATTTATTTTCCCCTGCCTTTGCTAAAGATGAAAAGGGAACATACAAAGTAATGAAGGATACTTTGGCAAGAACAAGTTTTATATCTGACTTCACCCTCTCAGGAACCTTGTAAGAGAAGCATAAGTATATCCTTTAGGCAAAGTTTTTTACCCAGTATCTCATAATGAGTAGAACAAAAACTTAAAACCAGGCTTTTTTTTACATTTAAAAGAGTATTAGTTCCATTGTGTTGTTGAGATATGCTACCTATATCATCTGCCATGACCCAACTGTTTCTTTATCAGGGTCTGGGCCAAATAACCATAAAGAATTGTGGGGACCAGCTCTAGTAGAGGATGATGATGTCCATTTTAACTGTCTGAAGAGTATATGCAGTAGTATTGAGCTTAGTCTACAATATGAATAACAGGTTCAGAGGCAAAAGGGCATTTTCTGGTTGCAAAAGGTAATGGTGGTAAAAAAGCCTTCTCTGTAGAACATCATTGAAAAATGGATTCCATTCTGCCTGTAGTATTTGAAATATAATCCTGCTTAACTAGGTGACTAGATAAAAATTTAGCACAGCCTTCAAAGCCTTCACAGCCTTAAGGGTCTGTGAAAATACTAACTGACACATTTCATTCAATTATTGCAAGCCTAACATGTGTTCAACATTGTGTCCCACTCATTAGGAAAGAGTAGGAAGTAGTTTAGACTAACTGCTATGTGCCAGGCAGTTTCTGGATGCAACAGGAATACAGCAGAGGACAAAAATATTTTTTTGATTGGCTGAAATGTTGGCCTTCATGTAGTTTCATTTTAGTAAGAGAAAAGTAGACAATAAACAAGTTAAATAAAATTTATTGTATGTGAAAAGGTGGTAAGTGTTAAGGAGAAAAGTATAAGAGTAATAGGGAGTGTGTTAGGGAGTATAATGTTAGACAGGGTGGCCAAGAAAGGTGGCACTTGAACAAAGGAATGCAGGAAGGGATAGAGGATGCTGTTCAAATTGTAGGGGGATAGGCAGAAGGAACAGTTAAGTGCAAAGGCCTTGAGGTGAGAACAAGAAGGCCTCTGTGGCTAGAGCAGAATGAAGGAAACAGTAACAGGACACAGTCCTATAGGAAAGCCAGATCTTGTAAATTATTTTAGGAATTTTGGATTTTACTCAGTGAGATGAAGAGCCATTTGAATGAGCAGATTAGCTGTTGGGTGATGGTTTGACATACTCTGTGCAGTGTTAAGAATAAAGTAAGGGAGGGAGTGAGGGTGTAAGCAGAGAGACAGTCAGGAGACTGTTCTTCTGTGGTAATATAGAGATGTTGGCTTCAACCACAGTGTTGATGAAAAGTGGTCAGATTATGGACATGTTTGAAAGGCAAAGTCCAAAAGGTTTGTAGAAGAATGGATAATAGGATGTTAGAGAAAGGCATTAAAGATGACTCCATGCTTTTCACCTGAGTAGAAAAATAAATACGGCATTTACTAAAGTGGGGAGCACTGTAGAAAGCAGATTTGGAAGAGATGAAGAGTAAGTGTTCCATTTTGGACGTATATTTAAGATGTTACTTTAAATCCAAATGGAAATCCTGTGTGTGGGCAGTTGAATGTATAGGTATGGTATTTAGAAGAAAGCTCAGTGGGGGATAATAATTTATGAATCATTGGTGTTTTTATGGCTTAAATATTGAGAATGAAAGCTGTCACCAAGGAAATAAGTATAAATAAAAAGGAGACCCAAACTCTGAGCCCTGGGGTTTTCATATAATTGCGAGATTAGGAAGATGAAAAGTAGACAAAGATGTAGCAAGAAGACCTAGAAACCTAATAAAGAGAGCCTTCATGGAAAAGGAGTAAGAGTGATCAGCTGTATCAGATGCTGCTGATAGGTCACATACGAAGTAAGATTGTGGTACTCTCCTTTATAGCATTTATCTGAGTTCTGTGTAATCATTCATCTAATTTCAGTCTGTGGGCTCTCTGAGTTCCCACTCTGCCTGGCAATCTGCCATTGTTTTTAACTTTTGACTAATTTTACCGTTTGATGTTGCAGGAGAATCCCAACCCTCATATGGCATTCCAGAAAGTTCCACGCCCGACAGAAGGATCCCACTTGCGAGTTCATATTCTTCCTTTCCCAAAGATTAATGAAACTCGGGTACAGGAATTAATACAAGAAAATCTTGCTAAGAACCAGAACGCACCTCCTGCTTCACGAATGGAAAAGAAATGTGTTGTGCCAGCAGGTCCACCTGTTGGTATGTATTTGTTCTTTTGTTTTAAAGTAAACATTTCATCAAGATATAAGACACAGGGGTGCCTGGGTTTTTCAGTGGGTTAAGCCTCAGCCTTCTGCTCAGGTCATGATCCCAGGGTCCTGGGATCGGGCCCCACATTTTCTCCCTGCTCAGCAGGGGGGCTGCTTTCTCCCCTCTCTCTGCCTGCCTCTCTGTCTGCTTGTGATCTCTCTCTCTCTGTCAGATAAATGAAATCTTTAAACAATAAAAAAGATAGAAGACACAAAAATGAAAGTGTACCAGTTAACAAACTTGCCCAACCAGAATTGGAGCATCATCAGCACTCAAAACACCGTTCCATTCACTGTCTCTCCCTAATGGTAACCATTAACCTATCTGCTACCACTACAGAATCTTTTCTTTTTAAAAAAACAGCTATATTGAGATACAAGTTACACACAATAAGGATCACTCTTTAAAGTGCACAGTTCAGTGATTTTTAACATATCCCAGAACTGTGCACCCATTTTCACTATCTAATTTCAGGATGTTTTCTTTATGCCAAATAGAAATACTCATACTCAGTAGCAGGACTCCCCATTTTCCCCCCAAACCACTCCTTCCCTAGCATTAGACAATAATCTATTTTCTATCCTCATAGATTTGCTTGTCCTCTAACATTTTTTATACATAAAGTTTTAATTTATAACTTTGTATACTTTGTAACTGGCCTCTTTCATTTAGTGTATTTTCTTTCTTTTCTTTTTTATTACTTATCATTCTTTAAATTCAGTTAACATATAGAAGTGTTATTAGTTTCAGAGGTAGAGGTCAGTGATTAAACCCATTACTCAGTACATCACCTGCCTTCCTTAATGTCTGTCATCCAATTACCCCATCGTTCCACCCACCTCCTCTATAGCAACCCTCAGTTTGTTTATGATTCAGAGTCTCCAATGGTTTATCTCCCTCTCTGATTTTGTCTTATTTTTTACCCTCTCTTCCCTTATGTTCCTCTGTTTTCTTAAGTTGCACATATGAGGGCACCTGGGTGGCTCAGTTGGTTAAGCAACTGCCTTCAGCTCAGGTCATGATCCCGGAGTCCCAGGATTGAGTCCCGAATCAGGCTCTCAGCTCTACGGAGAGTCTGCTTCTTCCTCTGATGTTCTCCCCTCTCGTGCTTGCTCTCAATTTCTCTCTCTCTCAAATAAATAAATAAAATCTTTAAAAAAAAATTCCACATATGAGTGAAATCATATAATAATTGTCTTTATCCTACTGAGTTATTTCCTTGGCATTATACCCTGTAGTTCCATCCACATCAATGTAAATGGCAAGATTTCATTTTTTTGATGGCTAAGTAGTATTCCATTGTGTATATATACCACATATTCTTTTCCCATTTGTGTGTCAATGGATATCTGAACTCTTTCCATGATTTGGCTGTTGTGGACCTTGCTGCTATAAACATTCAGGTGCATGTGCCCCTTTGGATCACTACATTTGTATCTTTGGGGTAAAAACCCAGTAGTGCAATTGCTAAGTCATAGGGTAACTCTATTTTCGACTTTTTGAGAGACTTCCATACTGCTTTCCGTAGTGGCTGCACCAGCTTGTATTCCCACCAACAGTGTAAGATGGTTCCCTTTTGTCCACATCCTCATTAACATCTGTCACTTCCTGACTGGTTAATTTTAACCATTCTGACTGGTGTGAGGTGGTATCTCGTTGTTTTGATTTGTATTTCCTTGATGCCGACTGATGCTGAGCATTTTTTTCACGTGTCTTTTGGGTATTTAGATGTCTTCTTTGAAGAAATGTTTGTTCATGTCTTCTGTCCATTTCTTGATTGGATTATTTATTCTTTGGGTGTTGAGTTTGAGAAGTTCTTAATAGGTTTTGATACTAGCCCTTTATCTGATAAGACATTTGCAAATATCTTCTACCATTCTGTCAGTTGTCTTTTGATTTTGTTGACTGTTTCCTTGGCTGTGCAAAAGCTTTTTATCTTGATGGGATCCCAATAGTTCATTTTTGCCTTTGGAGACTTTTCTAGAAAGAAGTTGCTGCGGATGAGGTCCAAGAGGTTGCTGCTTATGTTCTCCCCTAGGATTTTTTTTTTTTTAAAGATTTTTTCTTTATTTATCTGACAGAGATCACAAGTAGGCAGAGAGGCAGGCAGAGAGAGAGGAGGAAGCAGGCTCCCTGCAGAGCAGAAAGCCCGATGTGGGGCTCGATCCCAGGACCCTGGGATCATGACCTGAGCTGAAGGCAGAGGCTTAACCCACTGAGCCACTCAGGTGCCCCATCCCCTAGGATTTTGATGGTTTCCTGTCTCACATTGAGGTCTTTCATCCATTTTGAGTCTATTTTTGTATATGATGTAAGGAAACTGTCCAGTTTCATTCTTTTGCATGTGGCTGCCTTTTCCCTACGCCGTTTGTTGAAAGGACTGTCTTTTTTCCACTGGATATTCTTTCTCGCTTTGTCAAAGATTGCTTGACCATAAAGTTGAGATTCTGGATTCTGGATTCTGGGTTCTCTTTTCTGTTCCCTTGATCTGTGTGTCTGGTTGTTCCAGTACCATACTGTCTTGATGGTTACAGCTTTGTAATAATAGAGTGTGAAGTCTGGACTTGTGATGCCTCCAGCTTTGGTTTTATTTCTTGGGTCTTCTCTGGTTCCATACGAATTTTAGGATTATTTTTTCCAGTTCTGTAAAAAAAAAAATTGTTTGTATTTTGATAAGGATTGCATTGAATATATAGATAGCTCTTAGTAGCATAGACATTTTCACAATATTTGTTCTTCCATTCCATGAGCATGGAGCGTTTTCCCATTTCTATTTGTCTTTCTCAATTTCTTTCATGAGTGTTCTATAGTTTTCTGAGTACAGATCCTTTACCTCTTTGGTTAGGTTTATTCCTAGGTATCTTATGCATAGTTTTGGGTACAATTGTAAACAGGATCAGCTCCTCATTTCTCTTTCTTCTGTCTTATTGTTAGTGTATAGAAATGCAGCTGACTTCTGGGCATTGATTTTATATCCTACAACTTTGCTGAATTCCTTTGTGAGTTCTGGCAGTTTTGGGGTGGAATCTTTTGGGTTTTCCACATAGAGTATCATGTCATCTGCAGAGAGTGAGAGTTTAACTTTTTTTCTGCCATTCGGATTCCTTTTATTTCTTTTTGTTGAAAGGAATCTTTGGGTGCCTGGGTGACTCAGTCGTTGAGTGTCTGCCTTCAGCTCAGGTCATGGTCCCGAAGTCCTGGGATCGAGCCCTGTATTGGACTCCCTGCTCAGTGGGAGGCCTGCTTCTCCCTCTCCCACTCCCCCTGCTGTGTTCCCTCTCTCACTGTCTCCGTCAAATAAATAAGTAAAATCTTGAAAAAAAAAAAATTGAAGCTAGGACTTCTAGCAGTGGTAACAGTGGACATCTCTGACATCCTCCTAATTTTAGGGGAAAAGCTCTCAGTTTTTTCCCATTGTGAATGATATTCACTGTGAGTTTTTCACGGATGGCTTTTATGATATTGAGGTATGTTCCCTCTATCCCTGTACCTTGAAGAATTTTAATCAAGAAAAGATGCTGTACTTTGTCAAGTGCTTTCTCTGCATCTGTTGAGAGTATCATATGGTTCCTGTCCTTTTATTAATGTAGCGTATTACATTGATTTGCAGATGGTGAACCACCCTTGCAACCCAGGAATAAATCCCATTTGATTGTGGTGAATAATCCTTTTAATGTACTGTTGGATCCTATTGGCTAGTATCTTGGTGAGAATTTCTGCATCCATGTTCATCATGGATATAGGTCTGTAATTCTCCTTTTTGATGGGGTCTTTCTCTGGGTCTGGGATCAAGGTAATGCTGGCCTCATAGAGTGAGGAAGTTTTCCTTCCATTTTTATTTTTCAAAATAGCTTCAGAAGAATATGTATTAATTCTTATTTAAAGGTTTGGTAGAATTCCCCTGGGAAGCCATCTGGCCCTGGGCTTTTGTTTGTTGGGAGATTTTTGACTGCTGTTTCAAATTCCTTGCTGCTTATGGGTCTGTTCAGGTTTTCTATTTCTTCTTGTTTCAGTTTGGTCGTTTATATGTCTCTAGGAATGCATCCATTTCTTCCAGACTCCCTAATTTGTTGGCATATCGTTGCTCATAATATGTTCTTATACTTGTTTGCATTTTTTCAGTATTGGTTATGATCTCTCCTCTTTCAGTCATGATTTTATTTATTTGGGTCCTTTCTGTATTCTTTTTGAAAGTCTGGCCAGGGATTTATCAATGTTACTAATTCAAGGAACCAATTCCTGGTTTCATGTATCTGTTCTCCTATTCTTTTGGTTTCTATTTCATTGATACCTGCTCTGATCTTTATTATTTCTGTTCTCCTGCTGGGTATAGGTTTTATTTGCTGTTCTTAAGCTCCTTTAGGTGTAAGGTTAGGTTGTATATTTGAGACCTTCCTTGTTTTTTCAGAAAGGCTTGTATTGCTATATAATTGCCTCTTAGGACTGCCTTTGTTGCATCCCAAAGATTTTGAATGGTTGTTTTCATTTTCATTTGTTTCCGTGAATTTTTATATTCCTCTTTAATTTCCTGGTTGACCCATTTGTTCTTTAGTAGGCCTTTTAGTCTCCATGTATGTGAGTTCTTTCCAAATTTCCTCTTTTGATTCAATTCCAGTTTCAAAGCATTGTGGTCCAAAAATACACAGGGAATAATCCCAGTCTCTTGGTGCCAGTTGAGATCTGAGTTGTGACCCAGTATATGATCTGTTCTGAAGAATGTTCCATGTGCACTTGAGAAGAATGTGTATTCTGTTGCTTTAGGATGGAATGCTCTGAATATATCTGTGAAATCCATCTAGTCCAATGTGTCATTCAAAGCCCTTGTTTCCCTGTTGATCTTCTACTTAGATGATTTGTTGATTGCAGTGAGTGGGGTGTTAAACTCCCCTGCTTTTGCTGTATTATTATCAGTGTACTTCTTTGATTTTGTTATTCAATTAGTAACAAAGCTTATATAACTGGCTGTTCCTGCATTAGGGACATAAATACTTAGAATTTTTAGATCTTGTTGGATAGACACTTTAATTATAATATAGTGTCCTTCCTCATCTCTTATTACAGTCTTTTGTTTAAAATCTAATATTGCCACCTCAGCTTTCTTTTGATGTCCATTAGCATGAAAAATTATTTTCCACCTCTGTACTTTTGACCTGGAGGTGTTTTTGGACCTAAAATGAGTCCCTTGCAGACAGCATCTCAATGTGTCTTGCTTTTTTATCTAATCTGATACCATGTGTCTTGATTAGGGCCTTCAGCCCATTTATATTCATAGTAACTCTTGAAAGATAATGAATTTAGTGCCATTATATTACCTGTAAAGTCACTGTTTTTGTATATTATATGTATTCCTTTCTGGTCTTTTGTTATTTTGGGGCTCTCTCTTCACTTAAAGGATCCCTTTTAATATTTCTTTCAGGGTTGGTTTAATAATCAGAAATTCTTTTAGTTTCTGTTTGTTCTGGAATCTTTTTATCTCCACTATTCTGAATGACATCCTAGCTGGATAAAGTATTCATGGCTACATATTTTTCTCATTTAGCACTCTGAATATATCATGCCAGTCATTTCTGATCTACCAGGTCTCTGTGGCTAGGTCTGCTGCCAGTCTAATGTTTCTACTCCTGTAGGTTATGGACCTCTGGTCCCGAGCGTCTTTCAGGATTTTATCTTTGTCTTGAGATTTACAACTTCCACTATTATATGTGAGGGTGTTGTCCTATTTTTAGTGATTTTGAGGGGGTCCAAGAGTGTACCTCTTGGACTTGAATGCCTGTTTCCTTCCCCAAATTACGGAAGTTCTCTGCTATAATTTGCTTCAGTATATCTTCTGCCT
Source organism: Mustela lutreola (assembly GCF_030435805.1). Taxonomy (NCBI): domain Eukaryota; kingdom Metazoa; phylum Chordata; class Mammalia; order Carnivora; family Mustelidae; genus Mustela; species Mustela lutreola. The sequence continues at coordinate 240,396,481 of NC_081290.1, read as the reverse complement.
GCTCCCACCCCTTTCTTTTTCCTCTTCTTCTGGGATCCCAGTTATTCTAATGTTGTTTTACTTCATGGTATCACTTATCTTTTTGAATCCTCCCTTCATGATCCAGTAGTAGTTTACCCCTCTTTTTCTCAGCTTCTTTATTCTCCATCATTTTGTCTTCTATATCCCTAATTCTCTCCTCTGCCTCATTTTTCCTACAGTTAGAGCCTCCATTTTTTATTGTACCTCATTAATAGCTTTTTAAATTTTGACTTCATTAGATTTTAGTTCTTTTATTTCTCCAGAAAGGAATTCTCTTGTGTCTTCTATGCTATTTCAAGCCCAGCTGTATCTTTTTAATTGTTATTTTGAACTATAGTTCTGACATCTTATTTATATCCATACTAATTAGATCCCTGGCAATCTGTATGTATTGTACTTTAGTTCTTTTTTGAGGTGAGTTTTTCTGTCTTGTCATTCTGTCCAGAGGTGAATAGATGGATGAGAGAATGAAATACTAAAATGGCAACGAAATACATTAAACAAATCAGAAGAGACCTGAACCTGGAAAATAATTAAACTGGAAAAAAGAGTTTAAAAAAAATAAAAGAAATACAATCAGACAGGTGAACAGAACAGAGCAATACCCTGGATCCTATGTGTATTTTGGTGTGTTTGTTAGAAAACTAGATCCCAAAATTATAAAGAAAGAAAAACTTATAGATGTATAAAAATATAATTAAATACCATTGTAAGGATAGAGTGTAACTGTAAAAATGAAAATTAAAAGACAAAAAACAAAAAGAAGGAATATGAACAGGTGAACAAAACAGAGCAATACATGATATCCTGATTGTATTTGGTTGGTTTGTTAGAAGAAACTGCATCTCAAAATTGTAAAGAAAGGAAAACATATATATGCAGAAATAAAATTAAATACATTGAAAAGATAAAATGTAATTGTAAAGACAAAAATTAAAAGAAGACTTTCCCCCCCCCAAAAAAGAAGAAAAAAAAGAATATGTGATCCATAGGTGATCAGACAGATTCTGGGTGTATTTTGGTCTGCATCCCAAAATTATAAAGAACGGAAAAAAATGTGTGTGTGTGTTTGTGTGTGTGTGTGTGTACACACACATACACACGTATATATGAAATTAATGTATATGATACATTTGTATATATATATGTATGATATATTATATATAACATATATATGAAATTAAATACAGTAGAAGGATAGAATGTAATTATAAAAATAAAAATTTAAATTTAAAAAAAATTTTGATAAAACAAGAAATTGGTTGAAAAAGGAAAGAATAAAAATTAAAATTGAAAGACTAAAGAATCATGGGGGGAAAAAATCCCATGAATTCTTATACTGTTTTCCACTATGCTAGAGTTTTGCAGTTCTCTGTGATTGGTAAACTTAGTCTTAGCTGTATGTTCTTGTGGATCTTCCTGGGGAGAGCCATGTTGTGTTGATTCTCAAGTGTCTTTGTCACCAGTGGAATTGCACTGCTGTGGCCAGGTGGCCAGTCTAAGTAAGGGGCTCTTGTTGTTCTGTGTGGCTTTTGTTCCATGAAGGCTTTCTGTGCCACTTTAGAGGATGAGAATGAAAATGGCGACCTCCTAATCAGCAACCCTGGAGCCAAAAGCTTGGCAGCCCCACTCCTCAGTGCCCTCAGTGAAAAGCAGTCAGTCACTTCTGTCTCCCCGGCTTTCCTCTGTACTCCATGCTTACCCAGCCTGTAACCATGTGTTTCTAGCTCAGGCATGTGACCCCATTTTGCGCCTCAAAACCCTGTAGACTCCTGCAGCGTGCACCCATGCCACTCCTCCCAGGGAAAGAAATGGGGTCTTCGTGCCATTCTGCCATTCTCTGGGCCCCTTCTCAGAGAGTTGTTACCCAGCCATGCCATGATTCATGATATATGGCAACTCCAACCTGGGAGCCCACTCCTGGGCTCTCTGATTGCTGCCAGTTTACTTGCTCCAATGCCTAGGAACTCCATTGCATTCAGGCATTCCCAGTCTGCCTGTGATCCCAGGGATCCCGAGACCACACTATCCCAGCAAGGATTACATCCCACTTCTGGTTCTGATGCTGTATCACTTTCTGGTGCCGGTTTATAGAGGCTTCTTCCCCCCACAGCTTATCTTCTGATGTATCCCCTCGGATTCACTTCTTTCCTCCTCCTACCTTGCAGAAAGTGGTTGCTTTTCTTTTTGTAGACTTGCACCTATTCTTTTCTTAGATCTCTGGTTGAGTGTTCACAGGGTTCAGAATGATATGATAGCTATCTAGCTGAATTCCTGGGACCAGAGGAAATTAAGGTCTCCTACTCCTCTGCCATCTTGGACTATCTCTAGGATAATATTTTCAAGGTTCATCTGTGTGGCATGAATTAGTCCTCCATTGCTTTTAATGGCTGAATAATATCCTATTGTATGGATGTGTGTGTGTGTGTGTGTGTGTGTGTGTATTTACGTTTTGTTACCCATTCACCATTTGGTGGATCGTTGGGTTGTTTCTCCTTTTTGGCTACTATTAAGAATGCTGCTGTGAGCATTCATGTGTAAGTTTTTGTATGGATACATGTTTTTAATTTTCTCAGGTATATACCTAGGTGGAAATTGCTGGGTCATATGGTTTAAGACTATGTTTAATGTTTAGAGGAACTGCCAGACAGTTTTCCAAAATATGTACACCAGTTTACATTCCCACCAGCAATGTTTGGGCATTCTGATTTCTCCATATGCATCTAATGTTCTAGAACAACTTTTCATGTACTTATTTATAATTTTTATATCTCCTTGGAGAAATGTGTATTTAGATCCTTTGTTCATTTTTAATTGGGCTACTTGTCTTTTTATTATTGATTCATAAGAGTTCTGTATATATTTTGTATACAAGTCTCTTATCAGAGAATATAATTTGCAGTTATTTTTTCCCATTTTATGGGTTTTCTTTACTGATTTTTATCTTTTCTTCCTTCTTCAGCTATTGAGGGAGATGTGTTCAAGTCTCCTATGATAATAGTAGAATTGCCTATTTCTCATTTTCATTCAATCCGTATTTTTCTTCATATATTTTGAGGATGATATATTGGATGCAAATATATTTGTAAATATTATAGCATCCCAGTGATTGATCTTTTTGTCATTATGAAATATTCCTCTTTGTCTCTAATAATGCTTCTTGCCTTAAAGTATACTTTGATATTTATATAGCTATACCAGATTTCCTTTGCTTAGTGTTTGTATGGTTTATATTTTTTATCCTTTTATTTTCAAACTTTCTAGGGCCTTATATTTTATGAATACCTCTTATAAACAGCATATAGTATTTTTTTAACCAGTCTATCTTACTATACTTCTTATATTACTTAATAGCATTATGAGTATTTACATAAATATAATTACTGGTATATTAATGGCTTTAATGTTATTTACTGGGTGGGGTTTTTTTTTCTATTTAATCTTCCTGTTTTATGTTTCCCCCTGCTTTCTTGCTTTCTATTGGATTAATAAACTATTTTTCTTATTCCATAATTTATCTCTGTTAACTTGTTTATACATTTGTTTATTCTTTTAGTGGTTTACCTAGGGGCCATTCACACACATCTACTTTTGCCAGTTCAGCTTTCACCAGACTTTGCAGGTCAGCCTAGCCATCTGCTAGAATCAAGACTGGATTTTCAGCCTTCTGTCTGTACCCCAAATTAGCAAATCTCCTAGGGAAAAAGTAGATGTGTGTGTGTTAACTCATGTCTCTAGCTTCTTTTTCCTTCTCTGAAATTTTAGGTCCTCCAGTCCTTGTGCTTCTGTAGCAATCTAATATATTTAAGTAGATCCTTTTGCATTTTATCTGACTTCTGTAATTATTTTTGGTAGGAATTTTAGTTTGCTACAAACTGCCCCATCATACCTAGAAGTGAGTGTAATTTTATTATCAATGGATAATAGTATAGTCATTATGTATTTACATAGTAATGTTAACTTGCCATTATTTTTCTAAGAATTAATAGCTTTTACTTAAGTGATGATTGGACTTTGACATAGAAAAAAGGATGGATAAGGTAGACATGTTAGGGTAAATAGCTATGTTTTGAAGGAGTTAGGTAATTTTAAAACTCATAAGCTAGTTGAGTACTTTCTTTTTTTTATTTTTATTTATTTATTTATTTTTATTTTTATAAACATATATTTTTATCCCCAGGGGTACAGGTCTGTGAATCACCAGGTTTACACACTTCACAGCACTCACCAAAGCACATACCCTCCCCAATGTCCATAATCCCACCCCCTTCTCCCAAACCCCCTCCCCCCAGCAACCCTCAGTTTGTTTTGTGAGATTAAGAGTCACTTATGGTTTGTCTCACTCCCAATCCCATCTTCTTTCATTTATTCTTCTCGTACCCACTTAAGCCCCCATGTTGCATCACCACTTCCTCATATCAGGGAGATCATATGATAGTTGTCTTTCTCTGCTTGACTTATTTCGCTAAGCATGATATGCTCTAGTTCCATCCATGTTGTCGCAAATGGCAAGATTTCATTTCTTTTGATGGCTGCATAGTATTCCATTGTGTATATATACCACATCTTCTTGATCCATTCATCTGTTGATGGACATCTAGGTTCTTTCCATAGTTTGGCTATTGTGGACATTGCTGCTATAAACATTCGGGTGCACGTGCCCCTTTGGATCACTACGTTTGTATCTTTAGGGTAAATACCCAATAGTGCAATTGCTGGGTCATAGGGCAGTTCTATTTTCAACATTTTGAGGAACCTCCATGCTGTTTTCCAGAGAGGTTGCACCAGCTTGCATTCCCACCAACAGTGTAGGAGGGTTCCCCTTTCTCCGCATCCTCGCCAGCATCTGTCATTTCCTGACTTGTTGATTTTAGCCATTCTGACTGGTGTGAGGTGATATCGCATTGTGGTTTTGATTTGTATTTCCCTGATGCCGAGTGATATGGAGTACTTTTTCATGTGTCTGTTGGCCATCTGGATGTCTTCTTTGCAGAAATGTCTGTTCATGTCCTCTGCCCATTTCTTGATTGGATTATTTGTTCTTTGGGTGTTGAGTTTGCTAAGTTCTTTATGGATTCTGGACACTAGTCCTTTATCTGATATGTCGTTTGCAAATATCTTCTCCCATTCTGTCAGTTGTCTTTTGATTTTGTTAACTGTTTCCTTTGCTGTGCAAAAGCTTTTGATCTTGAGTACTTTCTTTAAATACCCACATGAACAGATGAAAAGTTTGTTTAAAATTCAATTTGCTTGAGTTGTCACCTTAATTCTTAATATTATTTTTATATCATCTCTTTACTTTCCTCATTTTCAATCCACATCGAATTTTCTTTATTTTTTTTTTTTTCTGAATTCTTTCTTTAGGCACATGTAGATAGAGTATCTCACTGTAATCAGTGAGAGAGGTACACATGACAAAGTATTTAGCCCTGCATGTAAAACTTGAGTGAATGAATGAATGAATGAATGAAGAATACAGGAACCTCTGTCCAACTTTCTGGCTCATTTTGGTTGATCAGAATCAGGATTTTCTTTGTACTAAAATTAAAAGGTATAAATGTTCCATTTTACATTTTATTCATTTAATATGAGTGTAAAATTGCTCTGTCACCTTATGAGGCATTCACATTTTGAGAGGTTACTTAATTTTCACCCGTTCCTCAGAGGAGCCAGAGTAATGATGATTGGGTGGAACTAGCACTGGAAGGCTAATACCTTAGAAGGGAAGCCCTGGGAAGTCAAGTACTCATAAAACAGAGTTGTCTTCAGATGTTAGAAAGTGAGTATTAGAATGCCACAGCTGGGGATTTGGCCAATCTGAAATATCAGTAACTCCAAGTGAAGAACTTTCTTCTGGGAGTGAACTAAGTTATACTCTCAAATAACTCTCTAAAGAGTAAACAGACTTATTACCAGAAAAGGTGTTTGTTTATTTTTTTTAATAGCTTGCCCTAAAGAAAATTTAAAATGCTGCTGAAGAGATTTTAGAATTAAAAGTTTATAAACACAGATTAGGGCACCTGGGTGGCTCAGTCATTAGGCATCTGCCTTCGGCTCAGGTCATGATCCCAGGGTCCTGGGATCGAGCCCCATATTGGGCTCTGTGGGAATCCTGCTTCTCCCTCTCACATTCTGCCTGCTTGTGTTCTCTTTCTCATTCTCACTCTATCAAATGAATAAAATCTTTTTTTAAAAAGTTTATAAACACGGGTTAAAGATGTTGCTCAATAAAGTATGTGGTATTATTTGGAGACTCTAAGAAGTTTCCTATTCTAAATATAGATCGATTTCTATTTCAGTCTATTCCACTGACCTACCTGTGAGAAGCCCCAGAGCACACAATTAAGAATGAGCATTTCATATAGAAGGGTCATGTGAAATAATCTATTAACTATCATGGTCATGCAGAATATCTGTGTTGCATGATTAAAAATGATTAATAGAAAACTGATAAAATTGGTATTCTGTTGTCTAGTTAATTATATGGTGCCAATTGATTTCCTGATTCTGATAAAGCACTATAGTTAGGTAAGATGTCACCATTGGGGGAAGCTAAAGTGATGAGTACATGAATCTTTACTATTTTGTAACTTTTTGTGAGCTTAAAATTGTTCAAAATTAGAAAGTTTTAAAAATGATTTGAAGGATATAAGATTTTATATTGATGAAGTGAAAAGGATGTTAGTAAGTAAGATATGATACTCTCTCTTCTTAGGTATGAGGGGGAGTGAAGGGATTATGCCTTTAGATTCCAAGAGTAGCCATAAAATTATAAGGGGTCTTAAAAAGCAGAATCAGACCTATAAATATAGAGAACAAACTGATGGTTGCCAGGAGAGGGAAGGGTTTGGGCAAAATGGGCATGGGGAGTGGGAGATACAGGCTTCTAGTTATGGAATGAATAAGTTTCAGAAATAAAAGACACAGCATGGGGGTGCCTGGGTGGCTCAGTTGGGTAAGCATCTGCCTTTGGCTCAGATCATCAGCCATGTCCTGCAGTCAAGCCCCATGTCAGGCTCCTGAGCAGGGAGCCTGCTTCTCCCTCTCCCATACTCTTCTCCCTGTTTGTGCTCTCTTTCTCTCTTGCTCTCTCTCATTCTTTCGAATAAATAAATAAAATCTTAAAGAAAAGACAGCATAAGGAATACAGTCAATGATACTGTAATTACTATGTAACAGGACAGATGGTAGCTACACTTGTGGTGAACAAAGCATAATGTATAACTTGTCAAATCACCAAGTTGTACACCTGAAACTAATGTAGTATTGTACATCAACTACACTCAAGTAGAAAGAAAAATATATATATAAAGGGTCTTTCTTTTTGGCTTAAAAATTATTGATACTACATCTTTTGTACCAATGATACAATAAAGGTTTTGGTGAAATTATACTTTTGTTTAACTAATATTACTTTTATTTATATCCTTCTCATATTATTTTAGTAAGTTGAATTTATTTTAAGTAATTTTAGCCTGTGTATTAGACTAGAATTATTCGATTTTATAGTAAATGTGACTGGTACATAGTTCATAGGACTAAAAAAAATTCCCAAGTTTATATAGTAATTCTTGAGCCATAATCATTTCTCTTTTTGTATAGTGCTTTCTCAAACACTATTGAGTACCTGTACTCTAATTTGTAGTATGTGATTTTTTGTGATATGTGGTTTTTCTTTGGTAATGTTTTAGAAATACCAGTTTCTTTTTTTGTTAGTAGTCTTCTCACATATAAGTATTAGCAGCTTTTGTCATGATACTATACCCCAAACATTTATCAGTTTGTTCACAATTAAAGTTAAAAGTGGATGTTTACTCTTGCTTAATACAATTTTACTGTGTGATACGAATTAATTTGCTGAAGAGTTCAGTTAATCTTTGGAATCTATCCGTGCAATTATCCTCAATGAGCCATTGACTAGCCTGACATTTCAAAACCTCAATCTGTAATCAAAAGTAATGAAATGGAATACCTTCAGTGCCATGTAACCAGGGAAAAGAATAAATTTTAAATGTTGGTTATGCAGATAGTTACAACTATATAAACTGTAAACAATAATAGTCCTTTTGCTTTTGTAATTGCCAAAGAAGTTTAACTTGTTTGTGTTGTCTTTATATTCCTCTGCTAGTTTCGATAATGGATAAGGTGACAACAGTTTTCAACAGTGCACAGAGATTGGAAGTTGTTAGAAACTGCATCTCATTCATATTTGAAAATAAAACACTGGAGACTGAAAAGGTAATAAAATGCTTTCTTTCCCAAGTAAGCATTCATCATTTCCCTTTCAGATTTACATGTTTAGCTTACCAAATAACCTCTCCTCTAATTCCATCTCTTTTCCTTATCAAGTGTCTTTTCATTGTTTTGATCATTTTAAATGAGTCGTGTCTGAGATTTAAAATCTTTGCCATGCCTAGTTATATGGCTACCAGAGAAATATTGTTAGTGATTTTTTTCCTTAAACTTTTAAACATTGTTCTTTAAATCTATTTAGACATATTTCTTAGAAATTTAACATTTTGAATATAATTTTATTTATTGCTAAGAATTTAGTCAGAATAAGAAATGAATTATAAAAACAGTGATATTCAACTTAAATATGCCTTATTAAAGCACATTTTCTTGCCTTCTTTAAGAAACTGTGTGAAACAATCAGGGAAATACAAATCAAAACCACAGTGATATACAGCCTCACACCAGTCAGAATGGCTAAAATTAACAAGTCAGGAAAAAACTAGAGTGTATTATGCTAAGCGAAATAAGTCAACCAGAAATTGACAATTATCGTATGATCTCTCTGATAGGAGGAATTTGAGAGGCAGGGTCGGGGGTCGTGGGGAGTACAGAGGGAAAAAATGAAACAAGATGGGACTGGAGAGGGAGACAAACCATAAGCAACTCTTAATCTCAGGAAACAAACTGAGGGTTGCTGGTGGCGAGGAGGGATGGGATGGCTGGGTGATGGACACTGGGGAAGGTATGTGCTGTGGTGAGTGCTGGGAATTGTGTAAGACTGATGATGCACAGACCTGTATCCCTGAAGCAAATAATACATTATATGTTAATAAAATTTTTTTAAAAAGAAAGAAATGTATTAAACATAATGTAATCTTAGTGACTCATTATAGCTCTGAACAAGAGGCTAAAGCATGAAAAGAGTAACATTTTTTACCCTTATAGTAAAATATAGTAAATGACCCAAGCCTTTTTAGGTTTTGACTTTTTTTTTTGGTTTCCATTTTCTCTTGTGCTTGAAGTGTTGTAATAGATTTCTTTCTGCTTTTCTTGCTTTCAGGTTTTACATCTTGTTTCTTATACCTGCCTTTAACAATATTATGCCCTCCTGCTCTCAGACTTCTTCCCTTCCTTCTTACTTTTTATTCTGTATTTTTTTAGGTTTTCAAAGTTAAATAAGCCTATTATTATTTTAAATAAAGTACATTAACTAAGCGCTAAATGGTGAACTGGGAGAGACATTCTTCTGGGTGATCAAGTGAAAGAATTTTAATGCATAAATCTAGATATTTCTATTTGTTGATCTGAGTCCTTTTCCCTTCTTCACTATGATATTGAAATGAGGAGAGGAGATGGAGAATTTTCTAATCGTAAATTAAAACTGACTAGTGATTAAATAACTTACCAGTTTAAAAGTATAAAATCACCTGTGTTTCTTGTCATTTTAATTTTTCCTTCTAGTTTTGCCACAGAGATGTGGCCAGTTATTGAAAGAAAGTATCTAAATGTCATGAGTGTTTTGGTAGCCGAAGTTTTGTTGAGTTTTTTTATTAAGTGAAGTTAATGTTTTTTAACTTATTACATAAATCAGTTCTACTTATTTTTCATACTGACTTACAAATAAAAATAACTATACACCCATCTATTATTTTATAATTGTTCTTAATAGCAAATCAACTCTTTTCTGGAAGTTTAATTCTAATATCTTTGTTACATGGTTTATAGGGTGCACTTGAATTTTTAGTGTGATTAAATGTTGTTTCTTTCCATTGATACCTTTTGTTCACTTCTGCTTCTCTTCTCTTAGACCCTTCCAGCTGCACTGAGAGCCCTTAAAGGAAAGGCAGCAAGACAGTGTCTCACCGATGAGTTGGGTTTACATGTCCAGCAAAACCGGGCTATATTAGACCATCAACAGTTTGACTATATAATAAGGATGATGAACTGTACTCTACAGGTAATTTTCAGTTCTTTCAGATTATTCCTAATATTTGAGAATACTTTTTATTTTTTCAGGAGATTCTGTAGTTACTGATATGTCACGTCCTTGAGTCTTCCACAGTGAATAGGATGAAGAACTAATAGCCATACCATTTCTGTCAGAAATACTTATTTATTAGTTGATATAAGTATTGAGTTTTTTATACTACCATTGTAGTCTCTTGAAAAATACTAGGGTAGGGAAGCCTGGGTGACTCAGTCAGTTAAGCGTCTATTTTGGCTCAGGTCATGATCTCAGGGTCCTGGGCTTGAGCCCTGAGTCAGGCTCTCTACTTAACCGGGTGTCTGCTTTTCCCTCTCTCTCTCCCTTTGTGCTCTCTCTCTCTCTCAAATACAATAAGTAAAATCTTAAAAAAAAAAAAAAAAAAAAAAAAAGCTGGGTTATTTTGTTCTCTAAGCAAACTTTCTGAAAATGAAAAGTGAAAGGTCATCTTCAAAACATTCAGTTTTATGTTACTTAATGTTAAATTATTTAATAATTATTCATTTCAGTTAGTTTTTATTTGTACTATTAAGATAGAGGATAATGAGTGATGGATAATTCAAGTTATAAATGAATTACTTGATTAAGTATTTGGTAAGCACCATGCATAAAAGGTCAAAAAATACTTCTACTTGGGATACACACACACACACACACACACACACACACACACAGTCTTACAGAAATAAACTTCCAACAAAATAGTGAAGTCAGTTTAGGAGAAGCAAATAATCTGATTTCCCCATCCTGTCTCACATGTTAGTTATTTTATGACATTGGCATCATGTTCTTTATAGGTGATACAAATATTATTTCTCAAACTTTTTACACAAGGAGAAGAATGTAATTAAACGTTAAGAATTCAAAGCCTAGGGGTGCCTGGGTGGCTCAGTGGGTTAAAGCCTCTGCCTTCAGCTCAGATCATGATCGCAGGGTCCTGGGATCGAGCCCTGCTTCAGTCTCTCTGCTTGGCAGGGAGCCTGCTTCCCCCTTCCCTCTCTCTGCCTGCCTGTCTGCCTACTTGTGATCTCTGTCTGTCAACTAAATTAAAAAAAAAAAAAAAAAATCAAAGCCTATCTGTGGGACGCTAGAGAAAGTAAGCAAAATACATGTTAAATTCTAGAAAATGAGAATTACTAGGTATAATTAATAATAAAGTTTATGGGTGAAAAAAGACCTAATTAAATGGAAAGATATACCATGAAAGATATACCATGTCCACAGGTTGGAAAACTCAATATTGTGAAGTTCTCCCCAAAATAATCAATAGAGGCAATGCAATTTCTATCAAAATCCCAGCTAGAAGAGCAAAAGCCTAAGAATTACCAACACCCTCCTAAAACAACAACAACACAGTTGGGAATTGGTCCTGTTAGATATAAAAAAATTAGTTTAAAAGAAGACAAATAAATAAATAAGATACAAATGGCCAAAAGGTACCTGAAAATATATTCAGCATCACTAATCATCAGGGAAGTATGAATCAAAATCACCATGAGATACCACCTCACATTTGTTAGAATGACTGTTATCAAAAAGATTTAAGATAAGTGTTGGGAAGGATGTGGAAGAAAGGGAACCCTTCTGCATTGTTGGTAGGAATGTAAATTGATACAACCACTATGAAAAAAACAGAATTAAATCCAGAACAAGCATCTGATCCAACAATCCCACTTATGAGCTTATACAAAGGAAAACAGGATATAGAAAAGGTATCTACACCCTGTGTTCACCACAGCATTTTTAACAATAGCCAACATATGCAAACAACCTAAGTGTTTACCAGCAGATGAATAGGAAAAGAAGATGTGTTATATATAAGCAGTGAAAGTATTCAACCTTGAGAAAGAAGAAAGTGTTGCCATTTGCAATAACATGGAAAGATGCTGAAGGCATCATGATAAGTGAAATAAGCCAGACAGAGAAAACTAAATAAATACTGCGTGATATAACAGATAAGTAGAATCTTAAAAAAAAAAAAAAAAAAAAAAGTCAAACTCTTAGAAACAGAGAGTAAAGAAATGGTTGCCATGGCTTGAGGGTTGGGGGAAATAAGTAAAAGTTGGTAAAAGGAGCGCACTTTTAGCTATTTGGTGGCTAAGGCCTGAGGATCTAATTTAAAATGTGTGACTGTAGTTGATAAAGCTGTATTATGTACTTGAAATTTGCTAAGAGAGTAGAACTTAAATATTTGCAGCAACCAATAACAACAACAAAACAGATATATATGGGAATCCTTTCACGGGGTATGTGTATATGAAATCACCACCATGTCTACTTGAAATATTTTATCATTTTATTTATCAATTATACCTCAGTAAAACTTAAAACAATTTTTAATTAGTTTAAGACTTTGGTAATTAAGACAGTGTGGTTTTGGCACAATCATAAAGAGATTGACCAAAATAACAGAATATGTGACAGTTTATAAACAGATGATTATAAATAATACACAGAGGTACACATATATGAGAATGTGACTTATGACAGAATTGTCATTTCAGATCAATGACAAGAGGATAAAAAATTCAATAATTAGTGCTGGAACAATGAGGTGACTATGTACTCAGAAAACGTACGGATACCTCATGGGTGTATGTATACCACACTATACACTAAAACACAGTTTCATGTGGTCTACAGACTTAAATATGAAAAGCCAACCTCTACAGTTTTTCAAACAATCTTTAAAGGAGATATCCTTGACTTTGGGGTAGGGATAGATTTGTTAAACAAATCACAAATAGTGCTTATTTTAAAAGAAAAGAGTGATAAATTTGACTGCATTTAAATTAAGAATATATTCAATGACCCAGTGATTCCACTCTTAGATGAGCTCTTACCCATATACCAGGGACATGCACAAAAATGTTCATAGGAGCATTGTTTAAAATAGCAGAAAACAGGGCACCTGGGTGGCTCAGTGGGTTAAGCCGCTGTCTTCGGCTCAGGTCATGATCTCAGGGTCCTGGGATCGAGGCCCGCATAGGGCTCTCTGCTCAGCAGGGAGCCTGCTTCCCTCTCTCTCTCTCTGCCTGCCTCTCCATCTACTTGTGATTTCTCTCTGTCAAATAAATAATAAATAAAATCTTAAAAAAAAAATAGCAGAAAACAAAACAACTAATATGTCAACCAGCAATAGAATGAATAAATCGCGGTATCTTTATTTATTTATTTTTTAAGATTTTATTTATTTATTTGACAGAGATCACAAGTAGGCAGAGAGGCAGGCAGAGAGAGAGAGGGAAACAGGCTCCCCGCTGAGCAGAGAGCCTGATGCGGGACTCGATCCCAGGAGCCTGGGATCATGACCCGAGCCAAAGGCAGAGGCCTTAACCCACTGAGCCACCCAGGTGCCCCTGTGGTATCTTTTTTTTTTTTTTAAGGTTTTATTTATCTATCTATCTACCTATCTATCTATTTATTTATTTATTTGATAGACAGAGGTGACAAGTAGGCAGAGAGGCAGGCAGAGAGAGAGGAGGAAGCAGGCTCCCTGCTGAGCAGAGAGCCCGATGTGGGGCTCAATTCCAAGACCCTGGGATCACGACACGAGCTAAAGGCAGAGGCTTTAACCCACTGAGCCACCTAGGTGCCCCGCCCTTGTGGTATCTTTTTATATTAGAATATTTTTTAGTAGAGAAAATGAATTGTAGCTATAAGGAACAATGAATCTTAAAGAAGATAGTTTTGAACAAAAATAAAAGAACAATCCAATTACAATATGGCTCCATTGGTATAAAATTTAAAGCATGTAATATATTATTTAGAAATATGTAATTTAGGAATATAATATATATGGTTTTACCATAAAGAAAAGTAAGCAAGGGTGCATGGGTGGCTCAGTTGTTGGGCATGTGCCTTTGACCTGAGTCATGATCCCAGGGTCCTAGAATGGAGCCCCACGTTGGGTTCCCTGCTTGGTAGGAAGCCTGCTTCTCCCTCTCCCACTCCCTCTGCTTACGTTCCCTCTCTCGCTCTGTCAAATAAATAAATAAAATCTTGAAAAAGGAAAAGAAAAGCAAGGCTACATACATATATAAAATCATCACATTATACACTACAATTTTATTTCTCAATTGTACCTCAATAAAACTAGAAAAAAGGAAATTAAGGGAATAATAAAGAAAATATTGAAAAAAATTACCCTCAGTGGAACAGAGAGGAAGGGTCGAGGAACGTAGAGATCTTCAGTGGTAATGCTATTACTCTATTTCTTAAACTAGGTGTATGAGTATTCATTGTGTTTTTGTTCTTTATAACCTTGCAACTTAGAAACCTTCAGGTCTTGGGGTATTGCTATTAGGGTGTTTTGCAGGGTATATTTTTCTCTTCAAATGTATTTTGAAGGATATCTTTCTCCGAAATTCTGACTTAAAATCTAGCATCAAAAATGCAGTCTTGTAACAAGCACTTTGTAGTTTGTTAAAGCATACTGACAAGATAGAGGATGATTCACCTTTATTGGAAGACATTTTTACTTTAAAGTATAATTTACTAGCTATAATAGTTTATAATAATAGCAGCAATTAAAAGCAACCTAAATGTTCACCATTTAGATATTGATTAATTTAATTATGTACAACTATTTGGAATACTGCTCAGCTACAACATAAAAAGTCATAGATCTGTAATATGTGCCCATATGGAAAAACTTACATATTACTAAGTAGGGAAAAAGGAAGTTACATAAAGTAGATATGATATGATTCTGTTGTTTACCTAAAATTACACGTGTATATTTTAATGTCCTAAAAATTTAGAAGGATATTTACAGTAAATCCTCAACAGTAGTTACTTCTGGTAGATGGATTAGGCACACACATACACATAGTTAAATTGTATAAAACACAAGTGTACATTTTATACATTAAAAAAAAGATCTTCTTTTTGTAGGAAGGAAATCATTGAGCACCTTTATAAGAAGAGTAAAACAATGAATTTGTCCTGAATAAAGCCTTGTCTTTTGTTACTTTGCTGCCATTACTTTGATACTATAATTATGGAGAATAAAGGAATTTGATTAACAGATGAAGGTTTCTAGAAGCCCTAAAGTTTGGTAATTTCTTGAAACCCTATGATTGCTGATAAAACTACAAAAATTATTCTAGGAAGTTTTTTTTTCCCACTAATAATTTTTGTGCTATTTATTAATTTAGGAATTAAGTTTTAAGGTTTCTTTAAACTTAGCTTTAGTGTACACCAATTAGTCATTTATAGAAGTGCCAGGTACCCTCAGGCTACAAATATTTTCCTTTTTCAATTGAATAATCATATTTCTGGAGAGCAAAAGGCAAGGATTTGTTTCTGCTTTCAAATACACCTTGGCCAGGGCACTTAATAATTTTTCATTCAGTATTTCATAAGTACATAAAAATGGATCCTGTCTTTATTCCAGCACACGCTGTTGTTTAACATTATAGAGAGGCTCTTCTCAGTTATAAATGGGCTCACATGTGATATTTTTATTTTAATGGGTTATTTATTACTAACTTGGGATTTGTTAGTATTTACATTCTTGTTGCAACAATGTTACTTGTGGGGATTTAACGTGACATTCTGAACATTTTTTACAAAAGCGTAGAGTTTCAAGGCAGGCCAAACATCTGTGTTGGTATTTTAAGAAAGAAACCTTAACTAAATGAACTAATTTTTTGCTAGCGATTCAAAAACTTTAGCAATTTTTGCTTTTCGTGATCTTAAAATTATTCTGTCCTTCCCTGTCCTCAAGGGAAAATTAAGTGGAACATGAGTACTGTAGAGGACTATTTTATTTATTAGGTTCTTTCAATGCCAGGGTTATTTTTTAAAGGACTGGTTTGTAGAGGTTATAGAGTATTCCTATATATCATCTCATTTCAAATAATTAATCATATTTTGGGTGTTTTTATAACAGATTATTATAAATCTCTCCAAAAATATCATGGCCTTAACTCTTTTCATTTTTAGCAGAGATATGATTAAAACTTTATCAGATATATGATGTCAGGATTGTAACTAAAATTTTGTAAAGATTTTTATTTTTTATCAGTCAGAAAGAGAGAGAGAGCACACAAGCAAGGCAACAGCAGGCAGAGGGAGAAGCAGGCTCCCCAGTGAGCAAGGAGCCCATTGCAGGGCTCAATTCCAGCACCCTGAGATCATGATATGAGCCAAAAGCAGATGCTTAACCCACAGAGCCACCCAGGCATCCCACAGCTAAAAATTTCTTTAACAATAAATTATAATTGTAAAAACTAATGAAGGGGCGCCTGGGTGGCTCAGTGGGTTAAGCGACTGCCTTCGGCTCAGGTCATGATCCTGGAGTTCTGGGATCGAGTCCCGCATTGGGCTTCCTGCTCCATGGGGAGTCTGCTTTTCCCTCTGACCTTCCCCATTTCATGCTCTCTGTCTCTCTCTCAGTCTCTCTCTCAAATCAATAAAATCTTTTTAAAAAAAACCCCAAAACTAGTGAAGTCCTCCATTTTCAGCATCATAAACAACTGCATGCTAGAAGAACCTTCTCACTAATGTAGTAGAAATAAATCTAAGAAAAATAGTGATTTGGGCACATTGTTTTTTCTAAGAAGAAAAGGAAATGTCTAATAGGCCCTTCGTCTACTCTCAGGAAAAGGACAAATAGGGAAAACTAAAATTGTGAGCACAATTAAGCATTGTCCTCTATAAAGAGAGCTGTTTGAACCTGAGAGTTTTGCGTTAGGCTGAAATAATCCCTATGCAATAGTGACATGCCCCTCACCCTTTCCTCTAAAAGAATCAATTGTAAATCCTTTCTGGAAGAATGCAGCTCCAGGTTAGGTAGTCAGGGTTCCCACAGATTAAATTTAATAAAATAAGCACTCACTATTTAAAAATGACCAAATACCAAGGAAGTGAGCCAGTATGAATTAATGTCAACAGAAACAAGCAACAACAGATTTGCACTCTCAAAAATATTTTGGAATTATCCAACTTGAATATATAATTAAAATATTTAAATAAATAAAAGATGGAGTACAAAATAAGCCAATAACCAGAAACTAACAAAAATGGCCAGCTGAGTTTGTATAATCACTTAAAATAAAAATTCAGAGGATGTGGAAGACAGTATTGTTAAGATGTCTGGTCTCAGCAAATTGATCTGTAGGTTGAATGCAATCCCAATCCAAATTGCAGTAGACTTTTCTATAGAGATTGACAGGTGGATTCTAGGATTTATATGGAAATGCAGAGGATTTAGAATGGTCAAAAATCTTGAAAAAGAATAAAATTGGATGACTTATACTACCTGATTTCAAGATTTATTATCAACCCACAATAATCAAGACAGTGTGGTACTGACATAAGCATCAGGAAATAAATTAGTGGAAAGAGCACCCAGAAATAGACCTACATTTACAGGATTTTTGACAAAAGCGCCAGAAAAACCCAATAGGGAAGGGGGAATTTTTCTAAAAATAGTATTGAAATAACTGAATATCCATATGGAGAAAAATGAATCTGAACCTCTATGTCACATAAAACCCAAGGATAACTTTGAGGTATAGAGTATAAATCTAAACATAAAATATGAAACCATAAAGCTTTTAGGGGAAAATATGAAATAGTTTCATGACTTAAGAATGGGCAACAGTTTCTTAGATCACAGAAAGTGATAACCAAAAGGTAAAAAATGATCATTATACTACATCAAAATTAAAACTTACGATCTTCAAAAGACCCCATTATGAAAATGAATAGGCAAAACTGGGAAAAAATTTTTCCCAAAATATATATGTGGCAAAGAACTGGTATTGTGTTTCTGTAAAGAACTCTACAACTTAAGCTGAACAAACCAATTTTTAAAAATGGAAAACTTCAACAGATACTTCATGAAATAATACGTGAATGCTCAGTAACCACATGAAGACGGTCTCAGGATCATTAGTCGTCAGAGAAATACAAATGAAAATCACTGTGAGATACTACTGTATAACCCATCCATATGCTGAAATTAGACTGACAATGCAAAAGGTTGGCAATGTTGTAAAGTAATTGGAAATATACTTTATTGTTGATAATTTAAACCGGTATAGTCACATCAGAAAAAAGTCTGAAAGATTCTTATAAAACTAAGCATGTATCTATCCTATGATCCAATAATTTCACAATAATTGATGTCTGCTATTTACTTTGAAATCCACTAAAAATAATATGGATTAATGGATAGATAAATAATAAAGCAAGCCTAGTAAACTGTTCATGGTACAATCCAGGGGGAAATACACAGGTGTTCAGTATAAAATTCTTTCAACTTTGACATATGTTTGAAATGTATTGGTATTAAATAAGTAAAGAAATACATAATTACAAACAACTCAAAGGATAAGTTAAACATCAGTCTAGATACAGTGAAAGAATTCTAGTGAACTGAAATATACACGTGAAGCAGTTACACAGTGGAGCAAAGAGAAACAGGAAGATGGAAAATGTGGAAGAGAAGATACAAGGAGGAGATAGTGAAGTGGTCTAATACAGTACTGTTCAAAGTGCTAGTCTGTGACATGGTAAGGAACTTGTGGTCAAGTACAGATCAGTGACTTTGTTTGCATTGAGAGAGTCTTACTATAAAAAAAAGCAAAAAGCAAGCTACTAAACATTGGGCTAAGTGTGACTTCAGCTCATGGTAGTATCTCAGAAAGTAACCAAGGATCTTGCCTTACTAAAGAGAGCCTTCAAACATCTAATCTCCAGATTTTGTCAAGGCTGAGAATTCCAGACACCAAAAAAATGTTTTCATAATATTTCATTTGTTGCTGGGTAGATTCTTATATTGGGCTTCTTAGGTTGACTCAGAATAATATAGGAAACCACATAGGAGTTGAGAAGTATGAGAAACCCAAACTTCTCCATCAGATTGACTAAATCTAGAATTTTTTTTTTTTTTTTTGAGGTGGTTAACATTTTTATTGCTTTGGAGGTAGAGGGCAGGTGCCCAGGAGCTCTTGGTGGTACGATTCTCCTTCTTCACCATTGTAGGCTTCTGGCTGTGCAGAATGGTGCTGGCTCTGTGAGCGGCATCCGTGTGCAGAACTGGGCAGTACTTGTTCTTGCAGATTACGTGCATGATGCTGCTGAGTGTGGCCCAGGCATTCTTGTTCATGGTGGCCTGCACGTAGGAGGTGGCAGATTTTCACTGAGATTTCTACTTCATGACTACCACTACACCTTTGCCCTTGGCCATGGGCCCACAGTCTTATAGTGAATCAGCCTGTGTAGCAGAAGGAGTTGCCAGCCTTCAGATTACTGGGCACAGTACTGTAAATCTGTTTGTTTCTCTTGATCTGGAAGCTGGAGCAGTTTCCTATGACCATACCTTGTAGGTGGGCAGACATGGTGGCAGCTCCACTCACTAGCATGGCTTAAGGTGGAAAAGCAATCTAGAAATTTTTAAGGACATTCATGTACTGTTCATATGTATGAGGTAGCAGATTTGGGGATTTTGTTAAGTGCTGTTGTTTGAATATGTTCTCCCAGATTCATATGTTGGAAACCAAACACCTAAGGTGATGGTATTAGGAGGGGGGCTTTGGGGGAGGTAATAAGATCATGAAGATAGAGCCCTCATGAATGAGATTAATCCCTATATAAAAGAGAGTCAACAGAGCTCCCTTTGTCTCCTCTACCATGTAAGGATATAAAAAGTCTATAACGTAGAAGAGGGCCCTCAGCTGACCATGCTGGCATCCTGATCTTGAACTTCCAACCTCCTAAATTTCCACTGTATAAACCACTCAGTCTGTGGTATTTTGTTACAGCAGCCCCAAACAGACTAATACATTAAGAATACATTAATGAGTAGAATACATCTTACTTAATCAGGGTAAGTTTTTTACTTCTTTCCTCTCTTTTCTTCCTCCATTTACTGATTTCTACTATATAATAGTCTCTACACTAGATATGGAGGTACACTTCATACTGAAGTAATTAAGATATCTTGGTTCTTAAGGAGTTCACAATCCAGAAGGAAAATCTCACAAGTAAATATAATATAGTGAGATATGCACTGATAGAGATTTGTGTAAAACTCTGAATGCTATTACGGGATTACCGGATTTTTGAGTGGGAAGGACATGGTCACAGAAGGCATTTATTGGACAAGAAATGAAAGGGAGAGTATTCCAGATAGAGGAATTTGTTAGCAGAAAAAAAGTACAGAAAGGGCCTGTGTTTTTGAAAATTAAAAAATATTTCTGTGTTGCCAGATGTAGGGTAGAAAGATGGTGGGAGATGAGAGATGTAGGTAGAGTGACTTCTGGTTAAAGTGAACAGATTGTATATGGACATTGAACCTCAGCCACTACACAAAACCCCAGTAAAACAAAAGTAAAGGATTTTTTTTTTTTTTTTTTAATGTAGAAACCCATAGGCAAAACAGGAGAGGAGACAAGGGCAACGACATTTTGGATACGGGAAAGCTGATGGTGAATGACTTTATTTAGCAGACTCAAGACTGCCTTTTCCTAACTGATGTTGTAAAAGCCTTGAAGCAGCCCAATTTGCGGAACTGCAAAAGACTCAGGGATTGGGGACATCAAGTAATCTCTGAAAACAGGAGATTTTGAGGGGAGAGTGTAAAACAATAAACGAGGATTGGTTGAAAGTCCCCTGAAGATGCAGTTGGATTGCCCTCCTAGATCATTTTTCAGTTCTGTGTAAACAGCCAGCTGCCCCTCCTTTACTCTGGTAGAAGATGAGAGGTTTGTTTGTTTGTTTGTGTATTTATTTTTAAGAGAGGCCATCACTACCCTGGGAGACACTAGGTCTGGCTGAGGGAAATTCTGGTTTCCTGCAAACAAGGGAGTTAAGTGAATGCCAAATATTGAGAATACTAGTAGACTTTCCGCCTTCAGCTCCTAGGACTCTGGCAACTTGTTCTCAGGTCAGGACTTTGGAAAACAGTTCTTTGAGAAATGTCAACAGCCAGAGAGAAAAAGATTTTATTAAATATACTGAGATTAGGAGTTTCTCAACTAAATAGGTCAACGAGATCATGCTAAAATGGAGCTTGCAGTCAACAAGCTTCACCATGTACACATTGTTTTTATTTTGTCATTCTTTGCTTTACTCATGTGGGATATGACCTAAGCAGAAGGGTCCCCAAAACAAAGTTGTTACCATTGTTCCCCAACTCTGATTTCACTCCCCACTCGCCCTCATGAGAGAACCTTCTAGTCATCACCCATAATTGTCCTGCCCTTTTTGGGTACGTATATCACTCTGATGGCCTCAGACAACCTCAGCTTTCTTTTGGCTCTGAAACTGGGTTAGCCACAATCACTACTACCCTCTGGAAATAGGCCCAGATAGTTTTCCCAAATCACAGAGCTCATAAATCAAAGAAGTGAGTTCAAAATCTAGTTTTTGTTTTTTGTTTTTATCCACTCTGTGTCTTTACTCACCAGTGCTGTGTTCTTCAAAACACAATAGGTGGCAATTAGGTGCTCTTTAGCTAAATTTAAATTTAGATCTGAAGCCTGTATTCTGGAAACTTGGGGATTTTTTTTTTTCATTTTTAAAAATAACAGTTGCTATTGAAAAACTCAACCCTAACCGAATTGAAATAGACTTTGTATTGTTCATTATTGTACCCCCAACATCCAGAATGGTACCTGGTACACAGAAAGTATTCAGATATATTTGAATATATAAATGATTATATAATTAATTTTTCCAAATATAATTTTTTTAAGATTTTATTTATTTGACAGAGAGAAATCACAAGTAGTCGGAGAGGCAGGCAGAGAGAGAGAGAGAGAGAGAGAGGGAAGCAGGCTCCCTGCTGAGCAGAGAGCCCGATACGGGACTCTATCCCAGGACCCTGAGATCATGACCTGAGCCGAAGGCAGCGGCTTAACCCACTGAGCCACCCAAGCGCTACTCCAAGTATAATTTTTTAATAAAGATAACTACAAAAGATGGAAAAATTGCTCAGGAAGGCCAAATACTTCTTTAATGAGTTTTTTGATGTAATAATTCACATCAGTTTTAAATACTATCATATAAAGCCCGGTGAGAAAAAGAAATTTTGCTTCATAATTAGAAAGCTCACAATAAAACCTGCCAAGAAAATAAAAACAAAAAAAACCATTTTGAAAATAAATACAACCCATTGCAAAGTAGTATAAAATGAAGCCAGAAGTCTTCAAAAAGAAAAAAATTTTTCTTCCCAATATTATGGTTCCTGAGGTTGGCGAGGGTTCAAGGCTTAAGATTCAAGGGTTGCTGAGCTCTTCTGAGTTAGCACCTTTGGTATCTATTTTTTCAGCACAACGGTCCTTGGACTTGGAAGCAGTAATTATTGAAATAAGATTCCACTTTTCTAAGTTACTTATTAAGGAACTAACTTGGTTGTTTACAATTTTGAGTTTCAGATTTAGGAGAGAATTCATTAAGAAGTTAATTATTCTAACAGCTGTAAGGTTTAGAACAAATCTTCAGCTAGCACTAATCAACCAAGATCATTGAAGAGAACTTATGATAAATAAAGTGGAAACTTCAATTCTTGTCTTATTTGACACTTGGTAGCATTTCATGATGCTTTTTACAAAACCTTCTTCCATTATCTTTGATCATAATATTTCTCCTGGTTTTCTTCTTCTATAGAATTTCTTTTTCAGTCATTTTGATATGGCCTCTCTTCCCTCAGCCTTGCAAATAGTGATGTTCATTTGCATCTTTAGATCCACTTTTAGATTATCTGCCAGTCTAAGATTCCCCCCGGGCAATCTTAATCATCCCCATTACTATCTTTTACTTATGCCCTCCAAATTTGTGTCTCAAGCTCAAATCTGCCTCTTAAGTTTCAGAGCTGAATATCTTGCCAGTTATTATCCATCTGTGCTTGAATGTTCCAAAGCTATTTAGATGTTATGTTATGTTCCAAACTGAAATAACATCTTTTACCCCACTTCCAGCTACTACCCTCAAACTCTTCCTGTTGAGTTTCCTACTTCAACAAATGGCACCAATAAGTCTAAAACATGGAATTAGGCTTTCTCTTAGCTTTATCCTCCTATGTGGTCAGCCACTGAGTCCTGTATATTCTACTTTCTAAGTATCTCTCAATTCCACCTACTTTCTCTCTCCTTAAATTCCGATATCCTTTTTTTTTTTATGATTTTATTTATTTGACAGAGATCACAAGTAGGCAGAGAGGCAAGCAGAGAGAGAGAGATTGAGTGGGAGGAGGAAGCAGGCTCCCTGCCTAGCAGAGAGTCCGATGCAGGACTCAATCCCAGGACCTTGAGATCATAACCTGAGCTGAAGGCAGAGGCTTAACCCACTGAGCCACCCAGGTAGCCCAAATTCCGATATCCTGATTTAAGTCACTTCCTCCTGAAAGCCTTCCTCAGTCCATTAATTATGGATTGGTAGCCACTTCTGTGTGCTTACACTATATCTTATACTGCCCCCATCCTATCCATCATGACCCTGCAACTGTGCTTATTACAAATAATGAAACTGCCTGCTTTGACTTCTCTTCCATTATGTCTGGCATGAGGTAGTTTCTCAATAAAAATTTAATGAATGGGTAAATGAATAAGTGAATGTAATATGAGTAGCGACTTACCTCAGCTAATTTTAGTTTCAGTTTTATACAGTTTCTATCCCTACCCAGGTTTGTAGCTTTTACCCCTTCTTGGTTACCCAGGGTTGCCCTTATCCACAGTTTCATTTTCCCCAGTTTCAGTTACAGGTTGGAAGCCCATGGTCCTCCTCCTGGTTATTCATCGATAGGTCAGTAGGTCAACAGCAGCCTAACTCTGTGTCTTAATACCTATGTCATTCACCTCAATTCATCTCATGTAGGCATTTTATCATCTCACATCATCACCAGAAAAAGAGTGAGTACAGTATAATATTTTGAGAAAGACAATGTTAACATAATTGTTATTATAGTATATTGTTATAGTTCTATTATATTATTGTTCTTCCCTTGCTGTGCCTAACTTATAAATTAAACTTTATCATAGGTATGTATGTATGGGAAAAAACAATATATGTAGAGTTTGGTACTATTCAGTTCCAGGCGTTCATTGGGGGCCTTGGAACACATCCCCTGTCGATAAGGGGGGTGACTACTAGTAATCTAATCTCCAACCAAAGCCAGGCTCTGTTCACCTTTTATGCCTTATGCACAGGAATATCTTGGTTAGAGAATGTAGATGGATAGTTTACTATTTCATACCTCTGTTTAAAAGTAAAACTTGAAGTTCACATGCAGGTAGACAGTACTGTCATTAATATATTTAAATCTCAAGTGTTCATACCTGGTTTGTTAAGTTTAGAATCATCAGGGATGAAGCTTAAGATCTGTATTTTTTTTAGAGTTCCACAGGTAAATTTGATAGGTAGCTAGAGTTGAATAATTAATGTCCTATTATTTAGTGTAGTCATTTCTAAAACTTTTCTTAAAATTTTAAAATGTG
The DNA here is from genome assembly GCF_030435805.1 of Mustela lutreola. NCBI lineage: Eukaryota > Metazoa > Chordata > Mammalia > Carnivora > Mustelidae > Mustela > Mustela lutreola. The sequence continues at coordinate 240,371,791 of NC_081290.1, read as the reverse complement.
CGTTTCTGGGCCCCATTATCAGAGATTCTGATCTGGTAAGTTTGGGAGGGGGTAGATTAGAGCTAACATTTAAAACTTAATGGTGATATGGATTGTTTTATAGATCTGTATTCCCCATTGATAGAGCATTGCCTCAAAATACTTTTTAGTCATTTTCAGGAAAGCTGACAAAGGATTCCTACACTGTCAGGGGGGTTGGACTAGATGCTCCCAAGATTCCTCTTACCTCTGCTCTGAATTCCGTGATCTCAGGATCCTTTTTCTTTTTTTTATTACTTAATATTTTCTTAGTAAGTAATAGTTCTATTACTAAGAACAATCCTAGCCGTCCTCAATTCATAACACATTAAACATCTTTGGTCTGTGCAAGATTCCTATCTTGTTTTATTTACTTGTTTGCTTATTTTTATAACCATTATGCTCCCAATCTCCCCCATTTTAATGTGTTTAACATATTATTTATGCAGATGTTCTTTAAAAAATGTATATTAGTGCACATGTGTTTTTAATGTATATAAGTGGTATGTTATATATTTCATTCTGTTTCTTTTGTCAGTCAACATTATGTTTTTAATACCATTTTATTAGCCTAGTGTAAAACTACCAAAAACAAAAAAATACAATAAAAGTAAAGGTAAAATTAGTTCCATTTTTTTCATATCAGTGTAAATGCAGAAAAAATTGGCTAATTGATTCTAGTAGTGCACTAGAAAATAAAACATGATATATTGGAATTGATTACAGGATTCTTTTAGTGTAATTTACCCCAATAGTAGATTAAAGGAGAAAAATTAGGATGGTTTTATTTTATTTTATTTTTTAAAGATTTAATTTATATATTTGACAGAGAGAAAGTAGGTAGAGAGGCAGGCATAGAGAGAGAGGGGGAAGCAGGCTCCCCACGAAGCAGAGAGCCCAATCCCAGGACCCTGTGATCATGACCCAAGCTGAAGGCAGAGGCTCAACCCTCTGAGCCACCCTGCCACCCCAAATTAGGATTATTTTAATCAGTACTGAACAGGCTTTTGATAAATCCAGTGTGTGTTTATTTAAAAGTTCTTAGGAGGGGCACCTGGGTGGCTCAGTGAGTTAAGCCTGGGCCTTTGGCTCAGGTCATGATCTCAGGGTCCTGGGATTGAACCCCACATCAGGCTCTCTGCTCACTGGGGAGCCTGCTTTCTCCCCGCCCCCTACCTGCCTCTCTGCCTACTTGTGATCTTTCTCTCTGTGTCAAATAAATAAATAAAATCTTTAAAAAAAGAAAAAGAAACGTTCTTAGGAAACGATATTAGAGAAAAGCTTTCATTTGGTAAAACCTACACAACAAAGACCTACATTAAGCCTTACAGTTAATAAAGAAACTTTGTATGTGTTCCTCTAATGATGGTGGTGGTATTGAGCATCTTTTCATATGCTTATTGACCATTTGTATATGTTCTTTAAAGAAATGTCTCTTTAAGTCCTTTGGCCATTTTTAAATTAGTTTAGCAGGAATTTTTGAGGAACTTAGTAATACTCTAAAATTTATTTGAAAAAACTTTAAGGGCAAAGAGGGAACTTTCTGTCAGATATCAGTACATAGTTTAAAATCATCATAATAAAACTAGTGTTGTATTAGAACACAAGTAGACTAATAAACCAATAAGATTGAGTACGTAGAGACATACGGGTATTTATCATATATTTATTTTATATCATTCACTTATTCATTTACTCATTTATTATATATGGTATTTATGGGAACTTAATAGATATCACAAATTAGTGGAGAAAGGAGAACTTATTTAATAAATGGTTTTGGGAGAAACGGATCACTATGTGAAGAGAAATAAAGCATTTCTAGATAGTGACACTTATAAAGTTGTTTTCAGATAGGTTAAACATCTATATGTAATGATGGAACTCCAAATTTAATAGAAATGAAGATGAGTATCTTGGTGACCTAAGCAAGGAGGAAATTCTTAAAATTTAAAACACAAATGCAATAATGCAAAGTAAATATAAATACAAGGAATAGAAAACCAGATGGATTTCTTAAGTCATTAAAACCTTTTTTAAAGATTTATATATTTGTGAGAGAGCATGCGTGCATGAGTTGGGGGAGAGACAGAGGGAGAGACTCTCAAGAAGACTCCAGGCTGAGCATGGAGTTCAGTCTACAACCCATGAGATCACAACCTGAGCAAAAATCACATGTTAGACGCTTAACCAACTGAGCTACCAGGTGCCCATAAAACTTTTTAATCAATGAAGGACAGCATGAATTAAATTAATATACAAATGTTCATAAATCTTATTTTACTATCTAAAATCAACCAGGAAATAATATCTGGAATACACACAAAAAAAATCCTCTAAACCACCAAACGTTAAACAACAACCCCAATGAAAATTGAAAAAGAGTGGGGCACCTGGGGGATTTAGTTGGTTGGATGTCTGCCTTCAGCTCAGGTCATGATCCCAGGATCCTGGAATCAGGCCCTGCACTGGACATCCCACTGAGCTTCTCCCTCTCCCTCTGCCCTTCCCGGCCCCTCGTGCTTCTCTCCTGCGTACTTTCTGTCTCTCTCACTCAAATAAATGAAATCTTTAAAAAAGAAAAGACAAGAAAACTGAAAAAAAGATATTAGTAGGCTCTTTATAAAAGAGAGAACTGGAAAAGCTATAAGGATATGTAAATTAAAATAACTTTTTTTCAGCTGTAATAAAATAACTTTTATTCTTAAGACTGGCAAAATTTAGAAAGTAGAATAATGCAAAGTGTTGGTAAGGATGTGGCATTATAGCAATCCTCATTCCTCATGCATTGCTGGTGAAGAACAGAGATAGGTATAGTTATTTTGGAGAGCAATCAGGTGGTGCTTAGTTAAAAGGAGACTATGTATATACCCTCTAACACAGCAATAGTCCTGGATAGATGATTAATAGAGAGAGGAGGGGAGAGGGATATTAAAGGCATTAAAGGAGTGAGGGGAAGGATATAGGGCACAGCAGGCAAGTAGACTAGGACCAAGTAGTGGGCTGTTGGTGAGTTGGGGTGAAGAACACGTGTCTCTGGGCCCTACTGCTTCCCTCTGCCTTCGGTATGTCAGGGTAGCTTTCCTGAAGATTCAGGTCAAGAAAACCTGTGCTCCCAATGGAGAGGCCATGGGGTCCTGCTGGTTCTCTAGACAGAAACTTAGAAAGAAACTGGTTTCGGTAGAGTGCTCAGCGCCTGTTTGTGTCAGCCAGAGTGCACCAGAACAGATGAAGCCTATTTTTCCCCCGCCCCGCTCTTCCTAGTACCACCAACTGCACAGCCAAAGTGCAGAGAACCGCAGCCAAAGAACTGCACCCCAGCGGGGCTGCAGCCCTGTGGGGTTTAGAAGTCTACTCCACTCCCCCTACTGGCACACTAGCCACAGCCCAGACTAAGTAGGGCTCAGGCCTGGCCCTCTGGCCTGGGTTCCTCTCTATCCTCAGCCAGCCAGTCCCTCGCTTGAGGGAACTACACTCCCGCTAAGGTTTGTGAGAATCCTTTGTGATAAAGTACAGTGTTTAGATTTGTCCTTGCTTAATACGTGAATTAAAATATAGGGTTTATTATACATCTGTAATTGATTGATGCTTGTAGACTATTTAGCCCATATATTTATCTGTTTTTTTTTTTTTTTAAGATTTTGTTTATTTATTTAACAGACAGAGATCACAAGTAGGCAGAGAGGCAGGCAGAGAGGGAGGGGAGAAGCAGGCTGCCCGCCAAGTAGAGAGCCCAATGCAGGGCTCCATCCTAGGACCCTGGGATCATGACCCAAGCGGAAGGCAGAGGCTTAACCCACTGAGCCACCCAGGTGCCTGTTTTTGAAGAGAGGGAAAGTAAGGACAAATTGGAGCCACTGCTAATCTGTTACTGCCTAAATTTAAGCCTTCTACTTTGATGATGCGATTGGCTTGCAGAAAAAGTTAATTCCATTTACTATAGAGCTGCACATTCTCTAGCTCAGAATGCAAAGAAGCTGAAAGGAAATGCAGCAAGAGCTCAGCAGAGCTGCAAGACCTGACAAGACAAGCTAGAAAATTGGTGACATTACACTGACCCCTAAACATAAACATGAGTGCTGTTCCACTTCTACCTTCAAGTTTCTGGCAACTCTAACTCAGAACCATCTAGAGAAAGGAATTCTAGAAAACACAGTTCCAGTTAATTAAATTGATACAGTACAAGTCACTACTTTGTTCTTCCCAGTCAGTACCCTAATTTAACATGAGATCCTTTGAGTCTGTGAAATTCCAGTCATCCTAATTGCTTTTGTCTGATGTATAGAAATATAGTAAGTTTATTAATGTTGCAGACTTCATTGTATCTAATAATTTGCCTACATATTCTTTTTAGTTCTTATATTGGCATTCATATCATCCAGTATCATCCATGTCATCTAATAGTGCTTTTTACCTTGTTTTCCAAACTGTATTCATTTTATTTCTTTTTCTTACTGTGTAGCAAGAATTTGTAGTGTAACATTAAATAGAAATGATGGCACCTTTCTTTTAAAGTTTAATCATTGAGCTTTATATTTGCTAAAAGTTTTTTTTTTAACAGCATTTAATATTCAATCTTATTTTTAACATAGTGTTATATTAGTTTCAGGTGTGCAATATAGTGATTCAACACTTAGATACAACACCTGGTGCTCATCAAGTTTTGTTAAATGTCCTATATCAGGTTAAAAAGTCCTCTTCCAAAACAAAAACAAAAGAAACCTAATTAAATATCATACAGCGTGGGGGAAAAGTCCTCTTTTTAATGATAAAAAGTTTTTATCATTAATATGTGTTGAGTTTCATGAAATGCTCTCTCCAAATATTGGTTGTTTTCGTGAATTATTGAACTTGATAAGTTAGGAATTTTCCCATGATTGTTTCCATTATTTGAGATTATTCTGTTATTTCTCTTAATGTTTGTGACTGGTATTGGAGCAAGCTTATACTTAGTGTCAGAAAATGAAGTAGAGGATCTCTTAGGTGGCTCAGTCTGTTAAGTATCTGACTTTGGCTCAGGTCATGATCCCAGGGTCCTGGGACTGACCTCCTTCTCAGAGCAAGGAGTCTGATTCTCTCTTTCCCTCTGCCCCTCCCCTCCCTCATGTACTCTCTCTCTCTCTCAAATAAATAAATCTTTTAAAAAAGAAAGAAAGAAAATGTAGTAGAGGTTATCCCACTGTATCTCCTATCTGGAAGAGTGAAGGTTAAATTGAAATAGCATGTTCCTTAAAAGTTTGTTAGAACTCAGCAGTAAAGCCATCTAAACCCATGTTCTCTTTGTAGGCATATTTTAAATTTCCAGTTATAGACTATCCAGGTTAATAATTTTTCCTTGAGTTTATTTGGTAATTTTTTTCCTGGGAATTTGTCTGTTGTAGATTTCTTCTTTTTTAAAATTGGTTTTGCCAGTTTTATTACTCTACAAACCTTTTGCTTTTTTAAAATTTTAATTCCAGTATAGTTAACATATGGTTACATTAGTTGGATGTGTACAATATGATTCAGCAATTCTACACATTACTCAGTATACTTCATGACAAATGTACTCTTTATAAAGGGTTTTTTTTTTTTTTTGTAGATTTTATTTATTTATTTGAAAGACAGAGATCGCAAGTAGTCAGAGAGGCAGGCAGAGAGAGAGGAAGGGAAGCAGGCCCCGCGCTGAGCAGAGAGCCGGATGTGGGGCTCGATCCCAGGACCCTGGGATCATGACCTGAGCCAAAGGCAGAGGCTTTAACCCACTGAGCCACTCAGGTGCCCCATGACAAATGTACTCTTCATCTCCATCACCTATTTCACCCTTTCCCCCACTCACGTCCCCTCTGATATGCTTTATTTTTAAAAAGTACCCTCAGTTAGAGTTACTGTTCTTTTCCAACAAGAACATTTTTTTACTGGAAGCATGTTCAGAATACATGGTTATAAGAGATACATATAAAACAATCCATCCAAGAAAAATAGAATACACATTTTTAGTATGCATAGAATCCCCTGATTAAATTACATAAAAAGAGACATGACAAATATTACACATTTAAGAAGATTGAAATCATACCACGTATATTTAGCAACCACAATGGTATAAAACTGAAGATCAACAATAAAACAAAGCTGGAAAATCTAAACATAAATACTAAATATTTGATATGTAAATATTAAAGAACACAACTACCGCATAAGCAATGGGCCATATAAGAAATCAAACAGCATATCAAAATAATCTCAAATAAAGAAGAAAACACGGACTCCTGCGTGGCTCAGTGGGTTGATCCTCTGCCTTCGGCTCAAGTCATGATCTCAGGGATCAAGCCCTGAGTCCTTGGACTCTCTGCTCAGCTGTGAGCCCACTACCCTCCCTCTCTCTGCCTATTTGTGAACTCTCTCTCTTTGTCAAATGAATAAATAAAATCTTTTTTAAAAAAAGAAGAAGAAGAAGAAAATACAATATTCTAAAACCTGGGATGCAGTGAAAGCAGATGTTAGAGTGAAATTCATGCTATAAATTCTTGTACTAAGAATAAAAGTAAAAATAAAAAGCTTAACGTTATACCACAAAGAACTAGAAAAAGAAGAAATTTAGCCAAAATTGAGTAAAGGAAGAAAATTTTAAAAATCAGAAGTAAAATAGAGATGAGAATAAGCAACAACATAACATTGAAAGTAGTGACAATTTTTCCTAAAAACTAAACAAAATTGGTAATGCCTTAACTAAATTAACTAAGAAAAAAGAGGGAGAGGACCCAAAAACCAAAATGAGAAATGGAAGAGTAAATAATACAACAGATAATCACAGAAATACATAGTGTGATAAAAGAGTACTATAAATAATTGTATACCAACAAATCAGATAACTTAGAAAAAACCCTAGATAGTTCCTAAAAAGGCATAAGTTACCAAGATTAAATCATACATCTTGAATCTTCTAGGAAATCTTCTTAGACCAATAACTAGAATGAATGGTGAATTAGGAATCAAAAATCTCATAGCACAGAGAAGCCCAAGACCACATGGTTTCACTGGTAAATTCTACCAAACGTTCAAAAAAAATAATGACAATCTTTATCAAAATCTTACAAATAATAGAATAAAGAACATACACTCAAAGTCATTCCATCAGGCCAGTACTGCCTTGATATCACAGCAAGATAAAAACAATATAAGAGCAAAAGTCTAGTTTATTTGATGTAAGTATTTCTCCTCTGGCCTCCATTTGACATTCATTTGCATGATAAAAGTTTCTCCACCCCATCGGTTTCTTTCTTTCTTTCTTTTTTCTTAAAAATTTTATTTATTTATTTGACAGAGATCATAAGCAGGCAGAGAGAAAGGGGGGGCAGGCCCCCTGCTGAGCAGAGAGCCCAATGTGGGGCTCAGTCCCAGGACCCCGAGATCATGTCCTGAGCCGAAGGCAGAGGCTTAACCCACTGAGCCACCCAGGCGCCCCATCAAAAAAAAGCTGTTTTGATTCATGTTTCTGCCAGCAGTTATTGAAGTGTATGTTTCTTCCCCACATCTCTGCCAAAAATAGGTATAAGTTTCAGTAGTTCTTTTCAACATTTTCTGTTTTCCAGATGGTAAAGATGATATGGCAGAAAGTACATATAAAGGACTTGGTTTAGTTTACTTCTGAACTAGCACCTAAAACAGTGCTTGGACCATAGAAAGCTTCGATGACTATCTATGGAGTATGTGAATCAGGACTGAATGAATCAACCAGTCAAACTAGCCTCATTGTTTCTTTAATTTGCACTTCTTTGACTGTAAATGAATTTTATCATCAGTTTAGATGTTCATTTGACCTTTCCAGAGTTGTTCTTTGGGGCTCGCTTATGCATACCTCTTGCCCATTTTTCTTTTGTGTTGTTTGGCTTTTTCTAGCCATTTTGTAGAAGCACTTTATTTAATATAGATATTGTTCTTTTCAATTTTTACCCCAAACACATTATTTATTGGCTCTGTATTTTATCTTTTGCCATAGCAAAACTATAATTTTTTGCTCAGATTTTAGCTGTTTTTTTAATAACTTCTGTATATTTATTTTCACTTTGCTTTCTTCATTCTCAAGATATATGTGTTGTCTAAATGTTCTTTTAAGATTTTTATTCCATCTGGAAACTTATAATTGCATAGTGTATTATAAGTGTCCAATTCTATTTTCTTCTTTCTTATTTCTTTCTACTTTCTAGCACATATAAAATAATTTATAGCTTTCCCTCTGAATTGAACTACCACCTTTATCATATAAGGAATTCTATACATACTATGTTTTACTTCTAGATTTCTTATTCTGCTGCATGGATATTTATGTATATCTAAATTAATATTGATTTTTTTAAAAAGATTTTATTTATTTTTTGACAAAGAGAGATCACAAGTAGGCAGAGGCAGGCAGAGAGAGAGGGGGAAGCAGGCTCCCCACTCCCCCCGATGTGCGGCTCTATCCCAGGACCCCAAGATAATGACCTGAGCTGAAGGCAGAGGCTTAACCCACTGAGCCACCCAGGTGCCCCTAAACTAATATTGATTTAAGTAAAGGACTTTATCATGTTCTGATACCCAATAAGGCAAATTATCCTACACTGATATTCTTCTTTGTTCTTTGTTAGCCAGTCCTGGCCATTGATTGATTCTTTTGTATAAATATTAAGATGATAATTTTCAGTTTCCAATAAAAATCTATTAGAATTGAGAATGCAAATCAATTAAAATTGCAAGTAACTTGTATGTTAATTTAGGGAGAATTAATATTTTGATATATTAACCCTTTCTGCCCCCAACAACTAGTACATTTTTCAATTTTTGTTTTTCCTTTTCATAAATTTTTAAAGCTTTCTTCTTATAAATACTTTGCTTTGTTAAATGTATTCCATAGTATTTATAGTTCATATTGCTGTGATGAATGAAATGTTTTTCCCATTTCCACTTCTAGTTGCCTTTTCAAAGATATTTGGGTGTCTGGATGGTTAATTCACCTAAGCATCTGACTCTTAATTTTAGCTTAGGTCTTGATCTCAAGGTCCTGATATTGAGCCCAGTGTCAGGCTCTTTGCTGGGCTTGGAGCCTGCTTGAGATTCTCTCTCTGTCTCCCCTTTACCCCTCCCTCCTGCACACGCTTTTTCACTCACTCTTTCACAAAAATAAATAAATGAATAAATAGATAAAAATTTAAAAAATAAAACTATTGATGTAAATTTATCCACTTTACCAACTTCTCTTACTAATTTTAGTATTCTATTAAATCTTGGGTTTTCCAGACATACAGTAGTACCACTCCCCCCAAATTTTATTCATTCTTTGCCTGTGTTTATAACATTTATTTCATTCTCACATCTGATTGTATTTGCCAGAACTTCTAAGACAGTGTTAAATAAAAAATCTTATAGAAGTCATCTCTCATTCCTAATTGAGATGGTTAGTATTTTGTCATTTAAAATAATATTTATTTGGCTTTATTAAATATTCTTTTATTGTATATAATGAGCTTTTTTCTATTCCCATTTTAATTAATTATTATGTGTTTTGGTTGATATTTTGATGGCTTTTCAGCATCTATTATAATACTATGTTTTTCTCTTCCTTTATGTGTTGATAAGATGCATTAAATTGATAAATTTCCTTCATTCAACCACACTTGCACTGTTTTACTCTCCAACCAAAACTTGTGTTTTTCTCTGTAGAAATTTTTAGGGAAATTTGTCTCTTTGACTCCTGTCTTTTAAAATTTGACAATCCCTGATGTCATTGAGCTGTTTGCATGCGTTGTGCTGGGTACTTGATAGGTCCTTTCAGTCTGTCTTTAAATGGTGGGTGATTCGTGAATTGTTTTCTTGAATTTCTTTTCCTTCATTTTCTCAATTTAATCCTCTGTGATTACTATTCAGATGTTGACCTCCCTGGAATAATCCTCTAATTTTATTTTATTTTCACTATTATTTTCAGTCTCTGCTTTGTTGCTTTACCTTTTGGGAGATTATCTCACATTATCTTCTAACCCTTCTATTGAATTTTCATCCCAACTATCATGTTTTCTATGCAGGAGCACTTTCTAGTCTCTGAATATTCCCTTTTTTAATATTCTAATTTTGTTTCATGATTTCACATAATCATTTTGCATATCTCTCTGAAGATACTGATTGTGTGCACATGCACATGTGTGTGTGTGTGTGTGTGTGTGTGTGTGTGAGTGAGAGAGAGTCTATGGGGGGAGATCACAGTTTTCTTATTCTTGCATGGTTCTGTCTATCCATAATTCTTTTGGCCATTTTTTTTCTTTTGGTCTTTGTCTTTTATATTAGAAGCTTTGTTCAGATGTCTGGTAATCTTTAGTTGTCTACTTATTTGGGAACCCTCAATATCAATATTTTTAATTCTTTTTTCTTTTTGGGGGGGCATGGAGATAGTGTTAGGGAGCTATTCAGATTTCCCAAAAAATAATCTTCTAGCGTCTTACTGGGAATGTAAAGACCAGTCTGCCAGAATTCTAGAAGCCCAGTAGGTAAGAGGGCTGGGTGTCTTTAACACTCAGTGTGTATTATTTTACTTAATTTTGCTCATTTTCAGTGTAGTACACCAACCTTCAACTGGGTCTGGTGTGCTTCAGTTCAGTGATGATCTATTGTACTTTGCACAGGCGTCCACTGGGGTAGGAGAGGGGCAGTATCCAGCTGTGTTGGGTAGATGAGACAGTCTGGTGGTCTACCTTCATTTAAAATGTCTATAAATAGCCCTCTTTTAAAGTCTTTCTTCACCCATTTTTAGAAGTAGCTAGTTATGCCAGTTCATGAGCCTTTGAAGATTTTCATGTATCAATTGGATTATTCTTGGTTTTCCCCATTCTTAGTTGAGGATTTAGTGTTTCCATTTCTACCATTTATTCATCTGCTTTTCAGCTTTTTTTTTTCTTCCCATTCTTATAAGTATATAGTTATACTGCATACCTTCTTTTTATTATTATTTTTTTTAATTAATTTTTTATTTTTTATAAACATATATTTTTATCCCCAGGGGTACAGGTCTGTAAATCAAAAGGTTTACACTCTTCACAGCACTCACCAAAGCACATACCCTCCCCAATGTTTATAATCCCACCCCCTTCTCCCAAACCCCCTCCCCCCAGCAACCCTCAGTTTGTTTTGTGAGATTAAGAGTCACTTATGGTTTGTCTCCCTCCCAATCCCATCTTGTTTCATTGATTCTTCTCCTACCCACTTATCCCTGTAGTTTTATAATGCATCTTGGAATAAGGTATAGTTAGTTCTCCATCTTTGTTGTTTACAGAGTTGTTTCGGTTATACTAAGAAGTTTTTTGCATTTTCCTATGACTTTTGAAATGAGTTTTTCAATTTGGACAAAGAAAGCCTGCTGTGTAGGGGCGCTTGGGTGGCTCAGTGGGTTAAAGCCTCTGCCTTCAGCTCAGGTCATGATCCCAGGGTTCTGGGATAGAGCCCTGTATCGAGCTCTCTGCTCAGCAGGGAGCCTGCTTCCCCCCTCTCTCTGCCTGCCTCTCTGCCTACTTGTGATCTCTCTCTCTCTGTCAAATAAATAAATAAATAAATAATCTTTAAAAAATTTTTATTTATTTATTTGACAGAGAGAGATCACAAGTAGGCAGAGAGGCAGGCAGAGAGAGGGGGAAGCAGGCTCCCCGATGAACAGAGAGCCCAATGTGGGGCTCAATCCAGGACCCTGGGATCATGACCTGAGCCAGAAGCAGAGGCTTTAACCCACTGAGCCACCTAGGCACCCCTTACTGTTATTTTTTTTTAATTTTTTTATTTTTTATAAACATATATTTTTATCCCCAGGGGTACAGGTCTGTGAATCACCAGGTTTACACACTTTGCAGCACTCATGATATCACATGCCCTCTCCAATGTCCATAACCCCACCACCCTCTCCCTACCCCCCTCCCCCAGGTCACCCTCAGTTTGTTTTGTGACAGTAAGAGTCTCTATGATTTGTCTCCCTCCCGATCCCATCTTGTTTCATTTATTCTTTTCCTACCCCTCAAACCCCCCACGTTGCATCTCCACTTCCTCATATCAGGGAGATCATATGATAATTGTCTTATTTGCTTCTTATTTCGATTGACTTACTTCACTAAACATAATACCCTCTAGTTCCATTCACATCATCGCAAATGGCAAGATTTCATTTCTTTTGATGGCTGCATAGTGTATGTATGTATATATATATATATATATATATATATATATATATATCACATTTTCTTTATCCATTCGTCTGTTGATGGACATCTAGGTTCTTTCCATAGTTTGGCTATTGTGGACTGAGTTGATTTTTTATAATTACTGTATGTATATTGATCTTGTTATCTTGCAACCCTCCTAAACTCCTTTAGATCTGTAAGATCTATAAGGATTTTTTTTTATAGGTTTAAGTGGATTTTCTACATAGGTAATCATGTCTATGAATAAAAACAATACTGCTTCTTCCTTTCCAATCCAAATGCTTTTTACTTCTTTTTCCTGCCTTATTGCACAGACTATCTCTTCCATTAAAACATTGAATGAAAGTGGTAAAATCAGATATGCGTTTGTCTTTCCTGATCTTAGGAGGATGGCATTCAGTCTTATGCCATCAAGTGTAGATGTAATTGTACATGTTAGATAAAGGCTTTTTATTGACACTCTATCTGTTTTAGGAAACTCTTTGATTGCTACAATGGTAGGTTTTTATCAAGAATAGATGTTGCACTATGTCATGTGTTTTTTAAAATATTTTTTAAGGTGATCATATTTTTTTCTCTTTTAAGTTTTTTTTTCTTTTTTAAAGATTTTATTTATTTATTTGATATCACAAGTAGGCAGAGGGGCAGGCAGGCAGAGAGAGAATGGGAAGCAGGCTCCCCGCTGAGCAGAGAGCTCCATGCGGGTCTCAATCCCAGGACCCTGAGATCACGACCTGAGTGGAAGGCAGAGGCTTTAACCCACTGAGCCACCCAGGTGCCCCTCTTTTAAGTTAAGTTTTTTAACATGATGATTTGTATTAGTTTTCTAATGTGGAAACCCAATTATCCATTCTACTTGGTCATGATGTATTAACTTTAAAATACATTGTGAATTTGATTTGCTGAAATTGTGTTTAGAAGTTTTCTATTTATGTTTATGAGGGATATTAATCCAGTTTTCTTTTTATGTCTTTGCCTCATTTTGGAAACAGAGCATTGCCTATCTTATAAAGTGAGTGGGCAAGTGTATCCTTCTATTCAATTTTCTGGTAGAGGTTGTCCAGAATGGGTATTGTTTCTTCCTTAAATATCTAGTCAAATTTACTAATTAATCCTTCTAGCCCTGAATTTTTCTTTATGGGGAGGTTTTTTAAACTACCAGTTTAATTATTTCATAATAATTAGTAATTTTTTTTAGAACTTTGGTATCTTTTTTCTTACAAGGAATTTGTCTTTTTCATCCAAGTTGTTGGATTTTTAAACACAAAGTTGCTAATCACATTTTATTTTCTTTCTAATATTTGTAGAATCTATAGTTATGTTATTTCTCCTAGCAATAATATGTTGTCCTTTTTGTCTTTCATGTTTGGTTTGGCCAGAGATTTGTCTATTTTATTGAATTTCTCAAGGAATCAGTTTTGGGATGTAGCAAAAGTTATTCTAAGTGGGAAGTTTATAGCAATACAGGCCTATCTCATAAAGCAAGAAAAATCTTAAATAAACAACCTAACCTTACACAAAACAAGCTGGAAAAAGATAACAAGCAAACTGAAAGCTGGTAGAAGTAAGGAAATAATAAAAGATTAGAGGAGAAATTAATGGAAAAAAAGACTATTAAAAAAACAATAGAACAGATCACGAGCTGGTTCTTTGAAAAGATCAAGAAAATTGATAAACCTTTAACCAGATTCACCAAAACAAAAACAAAAACAAAAAAGTGAGAGAGAAAGAGAACTCAGAAATGACAGAGGAAAAATAATAACCAACAACACAGAAATACAAAAGATTCTAACACAGTATTTTTTAAAACTACATGCCAACAAATTGGACATCCTAAAAGAAATAGATAAATTCCTAGAAACATACAACCTTCTAAAACTGAATCAGGAATAGAAAATTTGAATAGACTGATTACCAGCAATGAAATTGAATCAGTAATAATAATAGTAATTTTTTAAAAAACCCACAAAAACTCCAAAGAGCAACGCTATGATCAGATGGCTTCAGAGGCAAATTCTACCAAACTTTTAAAGAAGAGTTAGTACATGTTCTTCTCAAACTATTCCAAAAAACGGAAAAGGAAGGAAAACTTCCAGATTCATTCTATGAGCCCAGCATTACCCTGATACTAAAACCAGATAAAGACACCACAAAAAAAGAAAACTACAAGCCAATATCTCTGATGCACATAGATGCAAAAATCCTCAATAAAATATTAGCAAATCAGTCAAAACATCTATTTTAAAAAATCACTCACCACAACCAAGTGAGATTTATTCTTCGGCTATGAGGGCAGTTGAGTATTTGCAAATCAGTCAATGGTGATTGATAAGTGAAAGGATAAGAACCATATGATCATTTCAGTATATGGAGAAAAAGCATTTGACAAAGTACAGCATCTACTCATGATAAAAACCTTCAGCAAAGTAGGCTTAGAAGGAACATATCTCAACATAATAAAGCCATATATGAAAAACCCACAAGTAGCATCATAGTAAATGGTAAAAAAAGAACTTTTCCTCTCTGGTTAGGAACGAGACAAGGATGTCCTCTCTCATCACTTTTATTCAACATAGTACTGGAAGTTTTAGCCACAGCAATCAAACAAGGAAAAAGAATAAAAGACATTCAAACTGGTAAGGAAGAAGTAAATCTTTCAGTATTTGCAGATGACATGATACTCTGTGTAGAAAACCTGCAAGAGAAAAATGAAGTTGGACCATTTCCTTACACCACAAACGAAAATAGACTCAAAATGGATGAAGGACCTCAATGTGTGAAAGGAATCCATCAAAATCCTTGAGGAGAACACAGGCAGCAACCTCTTCGACCTCAGCTGCAGCAACATCTTCCTAGGAACATCGCCAAAGGCAAGGGAAGCAAGGGCAAAAATGAACTATTGGGATTTCATCAAGATCAAAAGCTTTTGCACAGCAAAGGAAACAGTTAACAAAATCAAAAGACAACTGACAGAATGGGAAAAGATATTTGCAAACGACATATCAGAAAAAGGGCTAGTGTCCAAAATCTATAAAAAACTCAGCAAACTCAACACCCAAAGAACAAATAATCCAATCAAGAAATGGGCAGAGGACATGAACAGACATTTCTGCAAAGAAGACATCCAGATGACCAACAGACAAATGAAAAAGTGCTCCATATTGACTCGGCATCAGGGAAATACAAATCAAAACCACAATGAGATATTACCTCACACCAGTCAGAATGGCTAAAATCAACAAGTCAGGAAATGACAGATGCTGGCGAGGATGCGGAGAAAGGGGAACCCTCCTACACTGTTGGTGGGAATGCAAGCTGGTGCAACCTCTCTGGAAAACAGCATGGAGGTTCCTCAAAATGTTGAAAATAGAACTGCCCTATGACCCAGCAATTGCACTACTGGGTATTTACCCTAAAGATACAAACGTAGTGATCCAAAGGGGCACGTGCACCCGAATGTTTATAGCAGCAATGTCCACAATAGCCAAACTATGGAAAGAACCTAGATGTCCATCCACAGATGAATGGATCAAGAAGATGTGGTATATATACACAATGGAATACTATGCAGCCATCAAAAGAAATGAAATCTTGCCATTTGCGACAACATGGATGGAACTAGAGCGTATCATGCTTAGCGAAACAAGTCAAGCAGAGAAAGACAACTATCATATGATCTCCCTGATATGAGGAAGTGGTGATGCAACATGGGGGCTTAAGTGGGTAGGAGAAGAATCAATGAAACAAGATGGGATTGGGAGGGAGACAAACCATAAGTGACTCTTAATCTCACAAAACAAACTGAGGGTTGCTGGGGGGAGGGGGGTTGGAGGAAAGGGGGTGAGGTTATGGACATTGGGGAGGGTATGTGCTTTGGTGAGTGCTGTGAAGTGTGTAAACCTGGTGATTCACAGACCTGTACCCCTGGGGATAAAAATATATGTTTATAAAAAATAAAAAATTTTATAAAAAAAGAAAACCTGCAAGATTCCACCAAAAATCTATTAGAAACTTATAAATGAATTTAGTAAAGTCACAGCATATAAAAATCAATGTATATAAATCAATTGTATTTCTATACTCTAATAATGAAGCAGTAGAAAGAGAAATTAAGAGAATCCCATTTACAATTATACGAAAGATAATAAAATGCTTAGAAATACATCTAACCAAAGAGGTGAAAAACGTGTGTTCTGAAAACTATAATACATTGCTGAAAAAAATTGAAGATGGCACAAAGAAATGAAAGATATTTCATGTTCACAGACTGGAAGAACAAATATTGTTAAAATGTATTTACTACCCAAAGAAATCTATACATTTACAGCAATCCCTATCAAAATGCTAACATCATTTTCCACAACTATAAAAAACAATCTTAAAATTTGTATGGAACCACAAAAAACCTCGAATAGCCAAAGCCATCTTAAAAAAGAAAAACAAAGCTGGAGGCATCATAATTCCAGAGTTCAAGTTATGTTACAGAGGTGTAGTAATCAAAACAGTATGGTACTGGCACAAAAGCAGGCACATAGATCAATGGAACAGAAGAATATAGAGCCCAGAAATAAACCTGCAATTATATGGTCAATTAATCTATAACAAATACATCAAAGGAGGCAAGAATATGCAATGGGGGGAAAAAAGTCTCTCCAACAAATGGTGTTGGGAAGACTGGACAGCTATATACAAAAGAATGAAACCGGACCAGTGTCTTATACCGTACACAAAATTAAAAATGGATTAAGGACCTAGGGGCACCTGGGTGGCTTAATCAGTTAAGCGTCTGCCTTCAGCCCAGGCCATGATCCTAGGGTTCAGAGATCGAGCTCTGCATCAGGCTCCCTGCTCAGCAGAAAGTCTGCTTCTACCTCTTTTTTTTTTTTTTTTTAAAGATTTTATTTATTTATTTGAACAGACAGAGATCACAAGTAGGCAGAGATGCAGGCAGAGAGAGAGAGAGGAGGAAGAAGGCTACCTGCTGAGCAGAGAGCCCAATGTGGGGCTCGATCCCAGGACCCTGAGATCATGACCTGAGCTGAAGGCAGAGGCTTTAACCCACTGAGCCAACCATGCAGCCCTGCTTCTCCCCCCTCATGCCCTCTGCACTACTAGTGCTCTCTCTCTCTCTCTCCCTCTCTAATAAATAAATAAATAAAATCTTTTTTAAAAAATGGATTGTGATATGAGGCCTGAAAATCTAAAAATCCTAGGAGAGAATAGAGGCATTAATTTCTATGTCATTGGCTGTAACAACATTTTTCTAGATATGTCTCCTGAGACAAAGGAAACAAAAATAAACCATTGGGACTGTATCAAAAAAAAAAAAGCTTTTGCACAGCAGATGAAACAATCCACAAAATTAAAATTCAGCCTACTGAAGATAGGAGAAGATATTTTTAATGAAGAAGATATTTTCAAATGACATATCTGATAAAGTGTTAGTACCTAAAATATATAAAGAACACAGCTCAACACCAAAAACCAAATAATTCAATTAAAAAATAGGCAGAAAAAAATGGGCAGAAGATATGAACAGACACTTCTCCAACGAAGACATACAAATGGCTATCAGACACATGAAAAAATGTTCATCATCATTAGCCATCAGGGAGATTCAAATTAAAACCACATTGAGATACCACCTTACACCAGTTAGAATGGCCAAAATTAACAAGACAGGAAACAACATGTGTTGGAGAGGATGTGGAGAAAGGGGAACCCTCCTATACTGTTGGTGGGAATGCAAGTTGGTGCAGCCACTTTGGAGAACAGTGTGGAGATTCCTCAAGAAATTAAAAATAGAGCTTCCCGGGGCACCTGGGTGGCTCAGTGGGTTAAAGCCTCTGCCTTCAGCTCAGGTCATGATCCCAGGGTCCTGGGATCGAGCCCCACATCGGGCTCTCTGCTCCTCAGGGAGCCTGCTTCCTCCCCTCTCTCTCTCTCTGCCTGCCTCTCTGCCTACTTGTGATTTCTCTCTCTTTGTCAAATCAATAAAATCTTAAAAAAAAAAAATAGAGCCTTCCCTATGACCCTGCAATTGCAATACTGGGTATTTACCCCAGAGATACAGATGTAGTGAAAAGAAGGGCTCTCTGCACCCCAATGTTTATAGCAGCAATGGCCACGGTCGCCAAACTGTGGAAAGAACCAAGATGCCCTTCAATGGACGAATGGATCAGGAAGATGTGGTCCATATACACTATGGAGTATTATGCCTCCATCAGAAAGGATGAATACCCAACTTTTGTAGCAACATGGACGGGACTGGAAGAGATTATGCTGAGTGAAATAAGTGAAGCAGAGAGAGTCAATTATCATATGGTTTCACTTATTTGTGGAGTATAACAAATAGTATGGAGGACAAGGGGAGATGGAGAGGAGAAGGGAGTTGGGGGAAATTGGAAGGGGAGGTGAACCATGAGAGACTATGGACTCTGAAAAACAATCTGAGGGTTTTAAAGGGGCGGAGGGTGGGAGGTTGGGAAAACCAGGGTGGTGGGTATTAGAGAGGGCACGGATTGCATGGAGCACTGGGTGTGGTGCAAAAACAATGAATACTGTTATGCTGAAAAAAATAAATTTAAAAAAAGAGGCAGAAGACATAAACACACATTTCTCTACAGAAGACATACAGATGACTAACAGACATATGAAAAGGTGCTCAATATCACTCATCAGGAAAGTGCAAATCAAAAACTACTATTATCACCTCACACCTGTCAGAATGGCTAAAATCTAATACACAAGAAACAATAAGTGTTGGTGAGGATGTAGCAGAAAAGGAACCCTCTTTGAGTTTCAGACTGATCTCTTATCTTTTCTCTATGACTCATTTTTTAAAAAAATACTTTATTACCTAGTTCAGAATCTCCTGTTCTTTAGCAACAGCGATTGATACTTTTGGTTGTCTTAGAGGGAGTTTAATGCACTGGCTTAGTATCCCATGCCATAAATTTTCCTTAATTATATTTCAAAAATTGCAATCAAAACTCAGGGATGAAGTTATTGTGGGAAGAAAAAGGAGGGGAAAATGTTTCCATAACTTTGGATCTATAATTCCCAGATAGTAAATGTATTGCAGTCTAATGCAACATTACTTCAGATGGTATATAAAACTAGGTACCAAGTACATGAAATGTAGCTAGTCAAAATGGAGATGGGTTGGAACACCTAGGAGGCCCAGCCAGTTAAGCATTTGACTTTGGCTCAGGTCATGATCCTGCGGTCTTGGGATTGGGTCCCACATTGAACCTACTTCTCCCTCTCCCTCTGCCTCTCTCTCTCTCAAATAAATAAATAAAATCTTTTTTAAAAATTGAAATGGGCTGTCAGTGTGAAATACACATTGGAATTTGAAAACTTCATTTGAAAAAGCATAAAGTGCCTCATTAATGGTATTTATATTGATTACAAGTTGAAACTATTGTACTTTAGGTATATTGGGTTAGATAAAATATTACTACATTTAATTTTACCTATTTTTTACTTTTTAAAAATTAGACTACTAGGCAATTTTAAATTATTTGTATGGTTCATATTATATTTCTGTCAGTCATAGCTATAGAATCCCATACTCAGACCTCAGCCTAAGACATTATTCCTGCTTCACTCTACCTATATTCATTTTAAAGACTGGTTTTAAAAAAGAATAATTGAGAAGAACAAAAGTCTTCTGGAGATTTCTCAATGATGCTTTTTAATAATGGAATTAGCACAGAACTCATCCCAAACTATTAAACTTTCTGGTCTGTAACTCTGTGTTGCCTCACACTTCACACTTTAGTGAAATCCATGTAGCTTGGATCTTACTGCAATATTTAGCTGAAGTTTAGGCAGGCATTTGGGACCAGGAGTTAGAGATACACTCTTAATAGGGTGAGGAAAATCAAATAGTACAGACACTTGGCCAGTAAGTTGGTACATTCCAAAAGGTCACTTCTACACTCTTCTTCCTACAGTTCATAGCGTGACCTCCATGTGGAAGGAGCCAGAATAAAAAATGCTAAGGATTTACAACCTATTTTATAGTCAGGAAGATATGCCCGTTTTTATAGTAACTTTTCATTCTTAAAGGTTACTGAACCTTTGAGAGGTTCAAAATTTCACAACCGTAGTATACAGTTGCTATTATATTCCTGTGCATTAAGAATTATATTTGGTGGGATACCTGGATGGCTTAGTCAGTTCATTGTCTGCATTCAGCTCAGGTGATGATCCCAGGGTCCTGAGATCAAGTTCTGTGTTCAGCTCCTTGCTTAGCCCGGAGCCTGCTTCTCCATCTGCCTGTAGTTTCCCCTGCTTGTGCACTCACTCTCTCTCTCTGTCTGACAAATAAAATCTTTTTAAAAAATTGTATTTGGGGGCGCCTGGGTGGCTCAGTGGTTTGGGCTGCTGCCTTCGGCTCGGGTCATGATCTCAGGGTCCTGGGATCGAGCCCCGCATCGGGCTCTCTGCTCGGCGGGAAGCCTGCTTCTCTCTCTCTCTCTCTCTCTCTGCCTGCCTCTCTGCCTACTTGTGATCTCTGTCTGTCAGGTAAATAAATAAAATCTTTAAAAAAAAATTGTATTTGGACTGAAATATCATAGCCATATTTTCAGAGTGTCTAATCTCCATCTGTCTCACAGTTGCAAACCTTCTTCCACTTGATTTAAATTTCTCAGGCTCCCCATTGTGGATGCAACTCTGGCCTTATCTGTGTTGTTGTTTTCAGTTAGGGTATGTTTTATTTTATTTTATTTTATTTTTTTAAAGATTTTTATTTATTTATTTGACAGACAGATTACAAGTAGGCAGAGGAGATAGGCAGAGAGAGAGAGGAGGAAGCAGGCTCCCCGTCAAGCAGAGAGCCCGATGTGGGGCTCGATCCCAGAACCCTGGGACCATGACCTGAGCTGAAGACAGAGGCTTTAACCCACTGAGCCACCCTGGCACCCCAGTTAGGGTATGTTTTAAAGCAAGTTTCTCAGTTTGAGGAATGATTCTTCTATCAGTAATGCATCAGAAAGTTGTTCAGCCAAGGTTTTGACCACTGCTTTAGCCTCATGAGGCACTTCTCGTTAGAGATGAAGTAATGTAATTTTTTTTATTCTCTTTTTTTTTAAATTTAGTTTTATTTTTTTCAGTGTTCCAAGATTCATTGTTTATGCACAACATCCAGTGTCCCATGAAATACCTGCCCACCACGAGGTTCAACCCCCAGAGATGAAGTAATGTAATTTTAAGGATACTCTTTCCTAACGTAGTCTGTCATGAGCACATTTTGAGCCTAACATTGTGTTCTGTAAACTTCATGAGACTAGCTTCGGGAATCTACCCTTGTAGCCAAAGTATTTGCGGAAGATATTTGCCTAGATAGCCGCAAAAAGAGGCATTCCCTTTCTTGATGAATATTTTAATAATTGAACCAGTTGAAATCATAAATGGCACTTAGAAGGGCTTAGGTAAAAAACTAATAAATAAATAAAAGTCATTAGAAATCAAACTCTTTTCTAGGTGAAGAAAACTAAAGTTCAGAGAGGTAGCATGATCCCCATAAGTCCACAACGAAGATAGTGGCATACTGTGGATAAGAATGTGGTCTAATAATATCTTTAATTATGTCTCTGTGTAAATAATAAATAGTCTTATGGGGGGAATAAAAAAGAATGTGGTTTAATAATGTTCATCCCTGTTCTTTTTCTAGTATACTACACATGGTCTTTAAACAATAAAGTAGTGTTTGGTCTATAACCATAATATTTTTTCAAATTTATTTAAGGAAATTTAAAAATTCATTTAAATAAACATAAACTTGCTCAATGTTGGAAATTTCTCTTGAGGCAAAGCATAATACTTTTCATAAAATCAAAATCAGTGGACCTCATTTCATACACACACACACACGCACACACATATATACACACATACATACATACATATCTGTATCCAGCTTTATATTTAAAACACTACAACTAAAACTATATGCAAACTAATAGCCATTAACTAATGGTACATAGAAGGAAACAATTAGAGATGTGAAAGGAGAGAAATGAATCCAAAGAGCCTATTCATCTTCCCATTCAGCTTAAATGCCCTTCATTTATAAGTCATTCTCTGATTGCTGTGGCAGAATCACTCCCTATACTTTGCTCCCATAACACCTTTTTCTACTTCTGGTGTGTTAAACACATTGATTTGCATTAGCTCATGTTAGGCCTACCTGTGTATTAGTTTTATTAGTTTGTAAGCCCCTTGAAGACAGACTAACTCTAATGATAGATACCATATGTAAGTTGTAGGCCCATATTTATTGGTTGAAAAATGAAGACATAAGTATAAACGAAGATAAACTTTTTTAAAAAAACACTTAGATTCTAATTTTTTTAAATTGATTTATTTTAGAGACAGGGGGAAGGGCAGAGGGAAAAGGAGAGAGAGAATCTTAAGCAGACTCTGTGCTGAGTGTGATCCTGATGTAGAGCTCCATCCCAGGACCCTGAGATCATGACCAGACCTGAAATCAAGAGTTGACCACTTAACCCAGGCTCCCCTAAAACACTTGGATTTTAGTCTAAGTAATTTGGTGCTGGTTACTTTAAGCAAATGTAGAGTAATTTGAATAACAATATATTTCACACATTCACATAAATCTAAGAATCAAGTCAGATATAGCCCTATTTATCTGGAGTGGTTCAAGGTCATATCAGAAAGGACAATATTGGTTTACTATAAACCAGTGATTCTCAAAGCTTGTAGGGGTGCCTGAGTGGCTCAGTGGGTTAGGCCTCTGCCTTCAGTGTGGGTTGTGATCTCAGGGTTCTGGGATCAAGCCCGGTATCAGGTTCTCTGCTCGGTGGGGGGCCTGCTTCCCCCTCTCTCTCTGCCTGCCTCTCTGCTTACTTGTGATCTCTCTCTCTCTCTCTCTGTCAAATAAATAAAATCTTTAAAAAAAAAAAAAAAAGAATAACTGGAGAGCTTGTCAAAAGACAGGTTGCTGGTCCCCACACCTGGACTTCTGACTTAGTAAATCTGGAATAGAGCCTGAAAATTTTCATATTTAGCAAGTTGTAAGATCATACCTGCACTGCTGGTCCATTGGCCAACATTTTGTGAACTGCTATTACAGACAAATAGACTAAAAAAAGAATAGAGGCAAACTGAAGCAGGGAAAGAGAAAAGTAGGACCAATGTACACATTGAGTGAGAAGTTTAATGGTAGAAGAGTTGTGGAGTCCCAAACCAACACCAAAACATTAAGAAGACATGTCCTCTTTCCACTTCTTATCTCCCTGATTAGGATGCTACTGCCTTGACACCTGGATATTCTCAAAAGTACTAGACATTCTCAAAAGTACTCTTTGCCAGCCAATCAGTTTTGTTTCAGAAAATTGGCCTCTTTCTGTAGCTAGTCTTTTAAAACCAGTATTTTGAATGACTGCTTTGTACCCAGCACCAAAATCTTAAGGAAGAAAAAAATAGAATCATAAAGAGCTTTTAGATAATATCTCTTTCCTTTCTTGGAAAAGAAAAAAAATTTCATTACTCGAGAAGAAAAGATAGTCATCTTCATTCGGTTTACAAAATCTCTGTAGGTTTATGCTGTGAAAGACAGACCAGGCAGGGCTTTTGTTGTCTGTTTTTATTTTTTATTCAGATGTAATTGACATACAATATTTTATTAATTTCAGATATACAACAATTTGTATTATATATTATATTTATATAATAATTAATATTGTATATATTGCAGAATGAGTACCCCAGTAATTCTAGTTAACATCCATCACCACACACTGTTACAAATTTTATTTCTTGTGATAAAACATCTAACATCTGTTCTCTTAACAACTTTCAATTATATAATACCTTATTAGATCCCATGACTTACTTATTTTATAACTAGAAGTTTATACCTTTCTACCTCCTTCACCCATTTTACCCACCTTCCTATACTTAACTCTGGCAGCCAACAATCTGTCCTCTTTGTCTGTGAGTTTGGTGTTTTGATTTTTTTAAATTCCACCTGTAAGTGAGATCATACAGTATTTACATTTGACTTATTTCACTTAGCATAATACCTTCTAGTTCCATCTGTGTTGTTATAAATGGCAAGACTTTCTTCCTTTTCTGTGGCTAAATAATATTCCATTGTGTATATATTTCCCATTTTCTTTAACCATTCATCCATTGATGGATTCTTAGGTTACTTTCCTATTTTAGCTATTGTAAATAATGCTGCAGTGAACATGGGGGTGCATATATCTTTTTGAGTTAGTGTTTTCATTTCCTTTGGATAAATACCCAGAAGTGACTTGCTGGATCATATAATACTGTTATTTTTAATTTTTTGAGGAACCTTCATACTCTTTTCTATAGTGGCTGCACTATAGTGGCTGCACTTTGGTAGGGAACCCTACTGAAGGGTTCCCTTTTCTTCACATCCTTGCCAATACCTGTTATTCCTTGTCTTTTTGGTAATAGGCTTTCTGACAGGTGTGAGGTGATACCTCATTGTTTGAATTTGCATATCCCTGATGATTAGTGATGTTGAGCATGTTTTCAAGTGGCTATTGGCTATCTGTGTATATTCTTTGGGGAAATGTCTCTTCCAATCCTCTGCCCATTTTTTAATGAGATTTTTGTTGTTGTTTTGCTACTGAACTGTATGAGTTTTTTATACTTTGGTTAGTAAGCCCTGATAGGATATATGATCTGTAACTACCTTCTCCCATTCAGTAGGTAGCTTTTTTATTTTGTTGATTTTCTTCCCTATATAGAAGCTTTTTAATTTGATATAGTTTCATTTGTTTATTTTGCTTTTGTTTCCTTTGCCTTTGAGTTGTTGTTTTGTTTAATTTTTATGTTTTTATTTAAATTCCAATTAGTGAACTTACAGTGTAATATTAGTTTTTGGTATATAATAAAGCAATTCAATACTTCTGTACAACACCTGGTACTCATCACAGCAAGTGCACCCTTTACAGTCCATCATCTGTTTAACCCATCCTCCCACCCACCTCCTTTCCAGTAACCATCAATTTGTTCTCTCTAGTTAAGAGTTTTTTCTTCTTTTTCTGGGTTTGCCTCCCCCTCTCTTTTTTTCTCCCCTTTGTTCATTTGTTTTATTTCTTAAATTCCACGTACGAGTGGAATCATATGGTATTTGTCTTTCTGTGACTTATTTTGCTTAGGATAATGCTCTCAAGTTCCATCCATGTCCTTGCAAATGACAAGGTTTTATTCGTTGTTTTTTTTTTTAAGATTTTATTTATTTATTTGACAGAGAGAGATCACAAGTAGACAGAGAGGCAGGCAGAGAGAGAGGAAGAGAAGCAAGCTCCCTGCTGAGCAGGGAGCCCAATGCGGGACTCGATCCCAGGACCCTGAGACCATGACCTGAGCCGAAGGCAGCGGCTTAACCCACTGAGCCATCCAGGCGCCCGATTTCGTTCTTTTTTATAGCTGAGTAATAACCTGGGGTGTGTGTGTGAACACCACATATTCTTTATCTATTCATCAGTCAACAAACACTGTTGCCTTTGCCTTTGGAGTCAGGTCCTAAATGTCATAGAGCATACCACCTATGTTTTCTCTTAGGAGTTTTATGGTTTCAGCTCTTAAATTATTTAATCCATTTTGAGTTGATTTTTGCATATGCTATAATGTAATGGTTCAGTTTCATTCTTTTGCATATGGCTGTCCAGTTTTCCTAGCATCATTTATTGAAGGCACTGCTCTTTCCCCATAGTATATTCTTGGCTCCTTTGTCATAAATTAATTGACCCTGTATGTGTAGGGTTATTTCTGGGCTTTCTCCTCTGTTCCATTGATCTCTGTTTATGTTTTTATGCCAGTACCATACTGTTTTGATTACTGTAGTTGTATAATATACTTTGAATTCAGGAAGAGTAATTAGTCCAACTTTATTCTTTCTCAAGATTACTTTGGCTACTTGGGGTCATTTATGGTTCCTTACGAAGTTTAAGATTGTTTGTTCTATTTCTATTAAAAATATCTTTGGAATCTTGATAAGAATTTCATTGAATCTAGAGTATTTGGGGTTGTGTGGACATAATAATACTAATTCAATCAATGAACACAGAGTATCTTTCCATTTAGTTCTGTCTTTAATTTTTTTCATCATTATCTTACAGTTTTCAATGTACAAGTCTTTCACCTCCTTCATTAAGTTCATTTTTAGGTATTTTATTCTTTCTTATATACCTGTAAATGGCATTGTTTTCTTTTTTTCTGGTAGTTTGTTACTACTGTAGAGAAACAATAGATTTTTCTATATTGATTTTATATCCTGCAACTTTACAGAATTTGTTGATTAGTTCTAACAGTTTGTAGTAGATTCTTAGGATTTTCTATGTGTAATATTATGTTGTCTGTAAACAGCGAGAGATATTCGGATGCCTTTTCCTTATTTTCTTATCTAATTGTTCTGGCTAGGACTTCTAGTATATGTTAAATAATCATGGCAAGAACGGGCATCCTTGTTTTGTTCCTGCTCTTAGAAGAAAAGCTTTTAGCTTTTCACCTTTGAGTATGATGGTAGCTCTGGGCTTGTCCTATATGACCTTTATTACATTAAGATATGTTCTCTCTATACCCACTTTGGTAAAAGTTTTTATCATGAACCAATGTTAAATTTTGTCAAATGCTTTTCTGTATCTATTGAGATGATGATGTGATTTTTAGCCTTCATTTTATTTATTTTTTAAAGACTTTATTTATTTATTTGACAGGGACCATAAGCAGGGGTAGTGGCAGGCAGAGGGAGAGGGAGAAGCAGGTTCCCTGCTGAGCAGTGAACCCAAAAGGATGTGGGCTTGATCCTAGGGCTTGGGGATCATGACCTGAGCTGAAGGCAGTTGTTTAACCAACTGAGCCACCCAGGCATGCCTGTCCTTCATTTTATTAATGTGGAGTAACGCAATGATTTGCAAGTGTTGAACCATCCTTTCATCTCTGAAGTAAATCCAACCTGATCATGGTTATTTAGTGTATTATTAAATACAATTTGCTAATAATTTGTTCAGGATTTCTCATCTGTGTTCATCAGGGATATTGACCTGTTATTTTCTTTTCTTATGCTTCCTTATCCAGTTTTGTTAATCAGGATAATGCAGGCTTTGTAAAATGAGTTTGGAAATGTTCCTGTCCCTTCTATTTTTGGAATTAGCGTATGTCTGCTAATTGATCATATGTTTTCTTATGCTGGTTCTTATGGTATCCATATTAGGTCTTATAAACTACACTCAGAACTGATAGCTCCCTTATATACAGGAGCTTGGCCTGGCTCTTGCCTTTTCCTTCTATACCTTCAACCCCCTACTCCTGTCCAAAGCTTGATGACCTACTTAGAATAAATTCTTTCTCTTCACAATTCTGCCTGTCTTTTCATGGGGAAAAAAAAAATCCTGATCTCCCTTCTCCAACAAGGATTCCTCTTTTTTTTCTAGTAAACTTTTGACTCCTTTTCTCATGTCCAGTACCTTTGCAATCCTTATAGTGCTTTTGTCTTTTCTGAAGTAGTTATAAGCTAGCCAAATACTATCTATTTTGTGTTTCTGTGTTATTTAGGAAAATTACACCCAGAAGGATGTAATTTTCTGGATGTATTGTATCTGGATGATTGTTAGGTTCAAACTTATATACTTTTGAAAATACCATGACTCTGTGTGTATGTGTGTGTGTCTGTGTGTGTCTGTGTGTTCATTCCAGAAGTTTTATGGAAGAAACATACATAGTTCTCTAAAATGTTTAATTAAAATCAGAAAAAGAATTTAAGTGGCTGTCATGACAGTCATTTGAAAAACTTTCATGTTCTAAAGTAAAAAACAGTTTACACCTGAGATTTAAGGCCCAAGGTGTATGTCACTAATATTTACACAGTATTGAGCCTAAAGAGTTATCCACGATTGCTATACTCCCCTAATACACTTGCCTCCTTACTGAATATTATTTCTGATTTCCTCAGTGATTATAGGACTATATAAGACACTAATTATTGTTCTAAAAGGAATGAAGAAGAAGCTGTTTTAAATCTTGCTGGAAAACCATGTAGCTAGGAAATGTGAAGGAAAAGATACTAAAATATTCAAACAGTGATGGCCTAGGAAACTTCCAGAAATTGTCAATTCTACAATGTCCTGATGATGGGCTCCTGGTAACATACCTCCACCCATTTACTTCCACTCCCCTCCCAAAACACAACTAGAAGTAATAGTAGAGGGATTTGGGGGCGCCTGGGTGGCTCAGTGGGTTAAGCCGCTGCCTTCGGCTCAGGTAATGATCTCAGGGTCCTGGGATCGAGTCCCACATCGGGCTCTCTGCTCAGCAGGGAGCCTGCTTCCTTCTCTCACTCTCTATCTGCCTGCCTCTCTGCCTACTTGTGATCTCTGTCTGTCAAATAAATAAAATCTTTAAAAAAAAATAGTAGAGGGATTTTTTAAAAGATAAACATAAATCCACAAAGACAATACAGGTAAAGAAATATTAGCAAAAAAAATTCTGGAAGACAGAAAATAAGTGGACAAGTGGTTCAGTGACTTAACAGACATGAAAAAGCTAAATTAGGAGCATGAGAAGAAAGCAGAAAAACATGCTAATTTCTATAGCAGAACTCCCCCCAAAACTCAGAAATTGGTAGGAGTAAAGAAATTATGGCGAAAGAAGTAAAGAAGAGTAAGGAAGTTTTGGTGAAAGACCAAGTAAAGGTAGTGACTATGAAGATGAGGGAACATGTGACAAATGTGTTAA
The DNA here is from genome assembly GCF_030435805.1 of Mustela lutreola. Taxonomy (NCBI): domain Eukaryota; kingdom Metazoa; phylum Chordata; class Mammalia; order Carnivora; family Mustelidae; genus Mustela; species Mustela lutreola. Next base: position 240,342,830 of record NC_081290.1, on the reverse strand, counting down.
TTTGATTCAGCTTCAAGAGCGCAATGATTATATAACTGTTTAATTCACAACCCCCAGCACAATGCACCTAGTTCAACAAAAGATATGTTGGATGGATAGATGGAAGGAAGTTTGTGTTGGAAGCATCTACTTGGTATCTGATTGAATGTGAGAGTTATGATGTCATCAGTTTCTGGCTAGGTGCTGAATAGAGACTGGTCCTTTTTACCAAGACAGTATAGAAGAATATAAGGTTTGAAGGTGAGGGCAAAGGGTAGGAGATAGTTCTGTTTAAGATATGTTGAGTTTGAGGTTTTTATATTGTATTTTGTATTGTCAGCTGGAGCTGAAGAGGGTTGTCTAGGCTGGAAATAAAAATTTCAATGGCACCTTATACCTTCAAAATGGTCAAGCCACAGGTCGTGATCTCAGGGCCCTGGGATCCAGCCCCACATCCGGCTCTCTGCTCAGTGGGAAGCCTGCTTTCCCCTTTCTCCCTGCCTGCTGCTCTGCCTACTTGTGATGTCTCTTTCTCTGTCAAATAAATAAAATCTTAAAAAAAAAAAGAAAAGAAAAGAAAAAGAAATGGTCGAGATAGCCAGTGAAAAGTAGGTACTATAAGAGAGAAGATCCAAGGTTGAAAAAAGAGCTGAGAAATACATTTAGAGGGTTGGCAGAATAATAAAAACCTATAAAGGATATTGAGATGAAAGGATCATAGATATAAGAGAAGAAAAGATGTAAAAGGAAAAAGTAGAGTCATGGAGGCCAAGGAAGGAAATTAGTTTAAGAGTAAAATCACTACTTAAAGAAAACTTAAATTGTATGAATAAACATATAATTTGTGATTAGGGAAAATATGAAGTATAGACACCAAATGTTAACATTAGTTGTTTAAGGGTTGTGGGATTTATCACAAAGATGTTTTTCTTTCTTTTTACTTACCTGTATTTCAGACGTCTTTTGTAATGAAATGAAAATTGTGCGTTTTGGTCGTGGTGGTCGTGTTTAAGGGAAATCGTTTAGAAAAAAAAAAAAGCATGTGTTTAATTTTAACAAATGGTATAGAGATTAAATTAAATGTCTAAACATAATCCATTTGGTTAACAAGTAAGAGGTTATTGTTGGTGACCTTTGCCAGTCAAAGTGGGGGTAGGGGTTCAGAAGGCCAAAACCAATCTGGAGGGGGGTTGATCTTCTAGTCAGGGTCTAGTTTTATGTTGTCATTAAGAAATAAGTGCAGAACATTGTTTTCTTAGGATTCCCAGGGCTGCTTTCATGTTACTGTCCTAACCTTATGTAACACTTCACATTTTACTTTCTGTCTTATCAGTGCTTTGGAAAAAAAAAATAATAATAACCACAGAGTTGACAATTCTTTGCCTATTTATCTTTAAGTAAGGTTAGATGTGGTTAATTGAGTCTCACTTTCATGTATTTCATTCATTGTATGGAATCTGCTTTTGACTTTCAAAAAGATTTTCATACATACCGCTGAGCAATTATAATTGTCTTACACATTTCAGAATATTCTTCTTGAAACTAAGAGCTAAGTAAGGTTTTTCTGATCTTTTTATTTTCACAATGTAGATCATGTAGGAAATTATCTCTATTTTGATAATTAGTTATACAAGTATTTTATCTTTTGTTAATATTATAAAGGCAGCATAATGGTAACTTACGGATTTAAAATACTAAAATAACTGTTGGTTTTTCTTTATAACCACATTTACATACATACATGAAACTGTGACAGCTTTATAATTTACTTTTTTTTTTCCTCTCAAAGGAAATTACTTAAAATATGCTCTTTTGGAGGAAGGAGGGACAAAGGAAAGCAAACAAAAAATACAGTATAAAAGCTACCTTGAAACTATGTAAACTATATAAATTATTAACGTTATCTCTTCATGGAGAAGTCCACCAGCTTTTCCTCACTTTGAAGATACAGGAAGTCGTTTATTACTTAGAATTTCTTTTTGAAGCATTCTCTTTCGTTGGCTTCCATGATGAAACATTTCCTACATATCCTCCTACTTCTCTGGCCATTCCTTTTCCATCTTGGAAAGCTTATTCTTCTCCACTTGGCTTTTAATTTGTAAAGCTTCATATTCCTCTTTTGTTTCATTCTATATCCTCTTAAAAGTTGATCTCTTCCATACCCACAATTTAACTTGCAAACTTGTTTCTCTCCCTCAAACCTTGCCTCTGAGCTCTACACCCAGATATCCAACTGACTACCTGATATCTCATTTTCATTATCTCAGAGACACTTCAACTTTGGTTACAAACTGAACTTATGATACCTGTTTTCTCTACTCCTCAGTCCTAAAAACCTGATCCCTTTTTATTGTTCCCAGTCTTGGCAAATTTACCGTTGTTGATTCAGTTACACAAACAAAATCCTGTGTCATCCTTGACACCTTCAGCCTCATCCCTGACATCAAGTTAATCTTGATTTTTACTTCATAAAAATCTTTTAACTCAATCCACTTCTCTCTGCCAAAATGATGACTCTTTTCGTAATCTGCTGATCCTAGGGCATATATCAATGGAAAATGCAAATTCTCCAAGTGGGCCCGTACGTGTAATGAGAAGCATTACACGTACATAAGTTAGGGCTTATGATTCCTGGATCTCCTACAGAGCCCTTTATTGCTCTGAACCCCATTCATAGCTGCAGCTTTATGTATCACGTGGTATGAGCTAGAACAGTAGTCCCAGATGTAGAATTTGCTGCCTCCATAATCTGAAGAGGCCTACCAGAAGTTGTGCTTCCTTCCTCATGGTGAGAGATACAAGATGCAACAAATTATCATATACTTTGAATGAAGTGTCCCAGAATGCCAGAACCTTCATAAGGCTTATCTCCCATCCTCTGGGTACATATGCCTTACCAGAGTTCCAAATATGATAGCCACTTCTTTCTCATCCAGCCTGATTAGCATGATGTCATCAATGTAGTTCAACAAATGTAATATTCTGTGTGATGTTCAAATGGTCCCAAAATCTTCACATAGAATTTGAATGGAAAGGGTTTTAGTTAACATAATCCTGCTTACGATAATCCTGTTTACCATTGTCCCTTTCACATAAATGCGGACTGTTTCAGATTGTCCTCTCTGATAGGGATAAAAAAGAACTTTTTCCAAATCAATGGTTTCATGTAGCATACGGGAGGCTATGATAATCTGCTTTAGCAAGGATAACACATCTTTGTTACATATCTGCATCTGGTTCCTACAGACACCAGACTGGAGAATTAAACAGAGGTAAGACAGAAACCATTACTCCTGAATCCTTTAGATCCATAGAGTGGAACTAAGTTTCATTATCACCCCAGTAAATCCATCTAAAATAGGGACTAAATAAAATAAATAATATGTTATATTTATAAAAAATGTTTTATATTTTATAAATAAAATAGGGGTATTAAAAATATATATAAATTTTATTTTAAAAATATTTAGGTTACAGGGGGCACCTGGGTGGCTCAGTGGGTTAAGCCGCTGCCTTCAGCTCAGGTCATGATCTAAGGGTCCTGGGATCGAGTCCCGAATCGGGCTCTCTGCTCAGCGGGGAGCCTGCTTCCCTCTCTCTCTCTCTGCCTATTTGTTATCTTTCTCTGTCAAATAAATAAATAAATAAATAATCTTTTAAAAAAAATATTTAGGTTACAATTTTTACCATATGTTGATTATTTTAGAACCAAAGTATAAATTTGATTTTTATTTGGGTGAGGGAAAGATATTTAAAATATTTTTTCTAACAAAATCGTATGATGGCTTACTTTGTGTTTGGCTATAAAGCACTTTCCTAAAGATCATTTTGCAAAAATATTTAAAGCCTTTATTATTTTTCCCAAAGGACTCCCTTAATACTTTGACATCAAATTGTTTTCTTTTAATGCACATATAAAATTATCCTAACTCATTATCTTTTTTTAACTTGATCTGACTTTGTTAGATTCTCCTTTGTCAGTATGATTTGATTTAAGCAATTCTTTGACGTCACTATAGTAGACTTCATGACATCCTATATTCTATTGGCACATGTTTACCATAATGCGATTTGATGGGATAAGTAGAGGTAGAAGCCAATGTTAATCAAGAAGGTATATTTCAGGGCGCCTGAGTGGCTCAGTGGGTTAAGCCGCTGCCTTCGGCTCAGGTCATGATCTCAGGGTGCTGGGATCGAGTCCCACGTCGGGCTCTCTGCTCAGCGGGAAGCCTGCTTCCTCCTCTCTCTCTGCCTGCCTCTCTGCCTACTTGTGATCTCTCTGTCAAATAAATAAATAAAATCTTTAAAAAAAAAAAAAGAAGAAGGTATATTTCAGAAGTGACTAATTTGATGATGGTAATGATGATAGTGGTGATATATTCTTTTTGTCTTGATTCTTTGGATCAAAACTGTTTGGTAGACTCATCCATGATGTCGGTATACCTATAGTTCATTCATTTTCTCTTTCACGTGGTATTTCTTTGTATCATTATACCACATTTTACTGATTTTGCTGAATATTTTTTTTTCATCATATTCGACACTCACCAGTGCCATTATTTTCTTTTCATTATTTATTTTACTTTCTCCTACCTACTTTCTCGGTTTTCTATTTGTAGCACTCCTGTTGGGTTTATTTTTGAAACTTAATCCCCTGTTTCTTAATTGTTTCAAATTCCTGAAGATAGAGATGGAATAAAATGATACCATGAGAAAAAAAATGATCTTCCAGTCCTTCCTTTGTATTTTAATTTTAGCAAGTACATTTTAAATTTTCAATTGCTTTTTTATAGATGTAATATAGTTTCAAACTCTCTTGAGGATATTATTTATAATTACTGGAAGATTTCTACTTTAATCTGAATTATATATTTCCACAGATGCCATTTTTAGATTCCATTATCATACCTTATTGCATTTGAGAGACAAGAGGACAGAGGTTTAAAGTACAAGTCCTGGAGTAAGATTACCTGGGTTTGAATTCTAGCTCTGCCATTTGTAGCCTTCTAACTTCTGAGAGCCTCAGTTCCTTCATCAACAAAATGGACATAATTATAGTCTATCTTGTAGAGATGTGAAAATTAAATGAAATAATTTATGTAAATTCATACTTAAAACATGTCTGGTACTTTATAAGCATTCATTACATGTTAGCTATTATTACTATAGCCAAGTGCTGTGTTCTTATTTCCAGGCATATAAAATTGAAGCAGACTTGGAACATTCACTCAAAAACTATAACAAAGATTGATACTATTTGTCTAGCCTAACCTTCTATTGCAGTAGGAGTCATGGTACTTATTAAATAACCATAGTGTTCAAAATTATGATACATTCTCTATGATTGTGTAAATTAATTTAAAATATAAACTGAGGATGAAACTATAGTAAGAGTCCTTTTGTTTATTTTGTGCTTAGAACTGTATTTGGAAAGTACGGGAACATAAGGGGACATCATATGTAGGTGCCAAGGGGCAAGAGTGTAAATGACAAAGCAAGGCATGGATGGTATTACAAGGCTATTAGATATGGTAGGAATTACTATGATGTGAAATAGGTGATAAATAAAGCAGACTGGCTAGAGCTGTGGCATGTAGTACGAGGGCCAGTTTGGTCAGTTGGTTTTGGAGGTAGGTCCACACCATGGAGGGCTGACAAGACTGACACAAGAGTTTGGTCATTATTCTGTCATGGTCAGGGATTTTTGAACAGGAGAGTAATATGATCTAAAGAATCTTTTTGGCTATGGTAGCTTTAATTTGTATCCCTGTGTAGAAAATATAAATAAATTTCTCAGTATTTTGGACAATTCAGTGGGGCGCCTGGGTGGCTCAGTGGGTTGAAGCCTCTGCCTTTGGCTCAGGTCATGAACCCGGGGTCCTCTCTGCTCAGTGGCGAGCTCTCTGCTCAGTGGGGGAGCCTGCTTCCTCCTCTTTCTCTGCCTGCCTCTCTGCCTACTTGTGATCTCTGTCAAATAAATAAATGAAATCTTTAAAAAAAACAAACAAACTTTTTTCTGAGTTTATATCTGAACTCTAAAGAATAGTTCTATAAGACTTTATGCCTTTTAGGTGCCTGGTGGCTCAGACGTAAAGCATCTCCTTTGGCTGGGGTCATGGTCCCAGAGTCCTGGGATCGAGCCCCGCATCAGGCTCCCTGCTCAGCAGGAAGCCTGCTTCTCCCTCTTCCCTCTGCTGCTCCCCTGCTTGTGTTCCCTCTCTCGCTGCGTCTCTCTCTGTCAAGAAAATAAATAAAAATCTTTATTAAAAAAAAAACCGACATTATGCCTTTCTTTCTCATTTTTCTTTAATATTTAAATATTTCATTTTTGAGAAATTCCAAAGTTTTGTGAAATAGGAATACTGAGCCATAACAGTTCAAAGGTATGCTGTTTAAAGTATGAAGTAACTGTGGTTATTGGGAAATTAAGATTGCAGGGCTCACTCTTCAGTTGTAGCAGGAAAATTAAAGGTAAACTACATAGCAAATTTCAGAATAAAACATGTATAAGTATTCAAGTCCTTGCAAGTTTATAAATTGCCTGTTACGTCTGCAACTACATTACTATTATGTGGCCAAAGCACAGGGGACTTCAGGATGTGTATTTATGGACTGATCACCCAATAGATAACTGCACTATTCTGGAATGCTATTGCTATGTCAATAGTTTTAGGCTTATTGTTTTAAAATTTTTCCATTTTTCAACCTAATTAACTTAGAATGTCTCTAATGTGATTTGCAAAGAATTTTATATTTATATTTTGCAATCAGCATTTGACTGGCGCTCAGGTTTGAGACATTTACTACAATGTGTAAACATTTTGTACGATAATAAATAGCTCCTAAATGTTTTATGATTGCCTGTTCCCTGCTAATTGGTCATGGATTGAAAATCCCCATTGTTTAATTTTTTTTAATTTGTGGGAAATTTTTATAAATGAGTGTGTGGGGCTTCATATCACAGCTGTTGTCATTTAAAGTTTGGACAGCATCATTACAAATGAAGCCCTGCTGTGAAATCAAAGTCAAAAGGCATCTTGGCATCCCAACCATTTCCTTAGGAGAAGATTACAGCTCAAGTCTGTTGAATTTTATTGCCTTGGGCCTCATGACAGTCTTCACAAACATGCAAGGCATTTCTGTTAAAGAAACTCAGATGTGCTAGGACACAGGGGGATGACATTCTTGTGCATAGCGGTGTTCTAAGCAAGGGAGTGAGGATAAAGGAAGAAAAAGATGATTTACACTTTTTACTTGTTCTGGGATTATTTTATAAAATCCATGAAGTGAGAGAGAACATACAGTGGGTGATAACATAAAGGAAAAAGGTGTGATATTTTCCTACATGGCCTGACTGTATATTTTTTCCCAGGTTTATTGAAGTAAAATTGACAAAACTGTAATATATCTAAAATGTGCAACATGACTATTTATAAATTGTGAGGATTGCCACAATTGAGTTAGTTAATATATCTGTCACTTCACATAGTCATATATTTACCTTTTGGGAAGTAAGAACACTTCAGTTCTATTTTCTTAGCAAATTTCATTTCTACAGTACAGTATTATCAACTATAGGTCACCATGTTATACATTAGATCTTCAGACCTTATCATCTTACAATTCAGTTTTTACCCTTTTAGCAATCTTTACCCATTTCCCGCATACTGCAACCCCTGGAAACCGCACCATTCTACCCTGTTATTGAGTTCAACATTTTTTTTTTTTTTAAGTTCCACCTATAAGTAATGTCATGCAGTATGTGTCCTTCTCTGCCCAGCTTATTTCACTTACCGTAATACCCTCTAGATTAATCCATGTTGTTGTAAATAGCAGGATTTCCTTCTTTTTATTTTTTTTTATTTTTTATTTTTTTAAAAGATTTTATTTATTTATTTATTTGACAGACAGAGATCACAAGTAGGCAGAGAGGCAGGCAGAGAGAGAGGAGGAAGCAGGCTCCCCGCTGAGGAGAGTCCGATGCGGGGCTTGATCTCAGGACCCTGAAGGCAGAGGCTTTAACCCACTGAACCACCCGGGCGCCCCTCCTTCTTTTTAAAGCTAAACAATATTCCATTGTAAATGTATACCGCATTTTCTTTACCTAGTCATCCATTGATGGAACTTAGGTTGTTTCCATACCTTGGTTATTGTGAATAATGCTGCAGTGAACATGGAAATACAGATATCGCCACAAGATAAGGACTTCCTTTCCTTTGAATATATACTCAAAAGTAGGATTGCTGGATCATATGGTACTTATATTTTTAATTTCTTGAGGAACCTCCCTTTTGTTTTCCATTGTCACTATACTAGTTTACTTTCCCACCAGCAGTATATTCCACGCACTCACCAGCACCTGTAATTGCTTGTCTTTTGATAATAGCCATTCTAATAGGTATGAAGTGATATTTCATTGTGGCTTTGATAAGCTTCTCCCTGATAATTAATGATGTTGAATACCTTCTCATGTAGCCATTGGCCATTGGTGTGTCTTCTTTAGAAAAATGTCTGTTCTGTTCCTTTACGCATTTTTTAAATTGGGTTATTTGGGGGTTTTTATTGTTTTCGTCCATTTGTTTTGCTATTGCATTTTGTGGATTCCTTAAATAGCTTGGAAAATAACATCTTATCTATATGGGATTTGCATACATTTTCTCCCATTGCATAGGTCGCCTTTTCATTTTATTGATGGTCTCCTTTGATGTGCAGAGCTTTTTATGTAGTCTACTAGTTTGTTTTTGCTTTTGTTATCTTTGCTTTTGATAACAAATCCAAAAAATTATTACCAAGATCAATATCACTTACATTTTCTCCTAGGAGTTTTACAGTTTCAGGTCTTACATTCAAGTCTTTTATCCATTTTGAGTTGATTTTTGTGTGTAGTATAAGTAAGGGGTACAGTTTCATTCTTCCGCATGTAGATACCTAGTTTTCCCAGCTTGACTATATCTTAAAATAAAAACCTAAATGTGACTCCAAGGTAATGCAGTCACTGCCTTCAAAATCATCTCTCAGTTGATTATATCATTGTCTTTGAAGTGAGTTCTGATTGATTCATATTCTTCCTCCTTCCCCTTTCCCTCCCTCCCTTACTCTTTTCTTCCTTCTCCCCTTCTCTCTCCCCCTTTCCCCCTCTCCTCCTTGCTTCTCTCCCCCCCTCCTTTTCTTCCTCTCCTTCTAATACACACCCTTTTCTACTAGTATGACTGAAACACATTACTGAAATAGTTCTATTAGTCACTCTTTTTGTATCTAAAATTCATGTTCCTGAATTTAAAACCAAAGATCACTTGATCTAAGTTAAGATCTGTCCAACCCATAATCTGACTTCAGCAGTCGTTTCCAAAGGCACTTCCTGGATGAATATGGTTGTCCCTCGTATTTCAAGGATGTGTTCCATTCAGCCACAGGTTTATCTTAGTCCTATAAAATGTGTTGTTATTTGTCATATGTTTTCATTCTTGGGATAGTTGCCTGAGTTCATTAAGATAATACTTGTTGAATGAATGAAAATTGTTTTCAAAGGAATATCCTGCGAACTACTCTCAACACTCATTCTGGAAATCTAAGGCTTAGCAAAATAATTTGTTTCTAAAATATTTCTGCTTTGTAAAAGTCTGGAAAAGGGATAAATCATTCATCAGCTTTCCATAAACATTGATAATGCTTCTTTTTCACTGCTTAAAAGTACCATCAAAGAGCTAATAGTTTAGTAAGGAGACAGAAAAATAAATAGGTAATTGCAATGTAGTGTGCTATGCTAAGTATTTCCTAAGCTCTGTGATAATAAAAAAACACAATACATTGAGTTTTTGCTTTGTGCTAGGTACAATTTTAAGTATCTTACTTACATTAGTGATTATTAACTTTATTGTGTTGTAGTCTGATGACCATATCTATTAATCTTTTGAAATTTCCTGAGACTTACTTGTTGGCCTAGTATAAAGTCAGGTTTTCTAAATGCATCTGAACAGTTACAGGTGCAGGTTTAGAGTATAAATAGATCCAAGTAGGTTTTTGTATATAGTATTTTTTTAATTAACATATAATGTATTATTTGTTTCAGGGGTGCAGGTCTGTGATTCACCAGTCTTACACAATTCACAGTGCTCACCATAGCACATATCCTCCCCAATGTCCATCACCCAGCCACCCAACTCCTGCCACCCCTCTCTAGTCCGGCAACCCTCAGTTTGTTTCCTGAGATTAAGAGTCTCTAATGGTTTATCTCCCTTTCTGATTTCATCCTATTTCATTTTTCCCTCCCCTCCCCTATCATCCTCTGTCTGACTTCTCAAGTTCCTCGTATCAGTGAGATCATATAATTGCCTTTCTCTGATTGACTTATTTCCCCAGGCATAATACCCTGTAGTTCCATCCACGTCATTGCAAATGGCAAGATTTCTAATTTTTTATGGCTGCATAATATTCCACTATATATGTGTGTGTGTGTGTATATATATATATATATATATGGACACATACACACACACCACATCTTCTTCATCCCTTTGTCTGTTGATGGATATCTAGGCTCTTTCTATCATTTGGCTATTATGGACATTGCTGCTATAAACATTGGTGTGCATGTGCCCCTTCAGATGACTACGTTTATATCTTTGGGGTAAATACCCAGTAGAGCAATTGCTGGGTCGTAGGGTAGATCTATTTTCAACTTTTTGAGGAACCTCCATATTGTCTTCCAGAGTGGTTGCACCAGCTTGCATTCCCACCAACAGTGGAGGAGGGTTCCCCTTTCTCCTCATCCTTGCCAACATCTGTCGTTTCCTGACTTGCTAATGATCTGTATTTCCCTGATGCTGAGTGATGTTGAGCACTTTCTCATATGTCTTTTGACCATTTGGGTATCTGCTTTGCACAAATTTCTGTTCATGTCTTCTGCCCATTTATTTTTTTTTTAAGATTTTATTTATATATTTGATAGACAGATTACAAGTAGTCAGAGAGGCGGGCAGGGAGAGAGGAGAAACTAGGCTCTCCGCTGAGCAGAGAGCCTGATGTGGGGTTCAATCCCAGGACCCTGAGACCACAACCTGAGCCTAAGGCAGAGGCTTTAACCCACTGAGCCACCCAGGCGCCCCCTTCTGCCCATTTCTTGATTGGATTATTTATTCTTTGGTTGTTGAGTTTGATAAGTTCCTCATAGAGTTTGGATACTAGCCCTTTATCTGATATGTCATTTGCCAGTATTTTCTCCTATTCTCTCAGTTGTCTTTGTAGTTTTATTGACTATTTCCTTTGCTGTGCAAAAGCTTTTTCTCTTAATGAAGTCCCAGTAGTTCATTTTTGCCCTTGCTTCCCTTGCCGTTGGCAATGTGTCTAGGAAGAAGCTGCTATAGCTGAGACTGAAGAGGTTGCTGCCTAGGTTCTCTTCAAGGATTTTGATGGATTCCTTTCTCACATTTAGGTCTTCCATCCATTTTGAGTCTATTTTTGTGTGTGGTGTAAGGAAATGGTCTACTTTCATTCTTCTGCATGTGGCTATCCAATTTTCCCAACATCATTTGTTGAAGAGACTGTCTTTTCCATTGAACATTCCTTCCTGCTTTGTCGAAAATTAGTTAACTATAGAGTTGAGGGTCCATTTCTGGACTCTATTCTGTTCCATTGATCTATGTGTCTGTTTTTGTGCCAGTACCATACTGTCTTGATGATTACAGCTTTGTAATAATAGAGTGTGAAGTTTAGAATTGTGATGCCACCAGCTTTGGTTTTGTTTTTCAACATTCTTTTGGCTATTCAGGGTCTTTTCTAGTTCCATATAAATTTTAGGATTATTTGTTCATTTCTTTGAAAAAAGTTGATGGTATTTTGATAGGGATTGCATTAAATGTGTAGACTGTTCTAGGTAGCATAGACATTTTCACACTATTTGTTTTTCCAATCCGTGAGCATGGAACGTTTTTCCATTTCTTTGTTTCTTCCTCAGTTTCTTTCATGAGTACTTTATAGTTTTCTGAGTACAGATTCTTTGCCTCTTTGGTTAGGTTTATTCCTAGGTATATTATGGTTTTGGGTGCAGTTGTAAATGGGATTGACTCCTTAATTTTACTTTGTTCTGTTTTGTTCTTGGTATATAGAAATGCAACTGATTTCTGTGCATTAATTTTATATCCTGACACTACTGAATTCCTATATGGGTTATAGCAGTCTTGGGGTGGGGTCTTTGGGTTTTCCACATAAAGTATCGTATCATCTGCTAAAGAGTGAGATTGATGACTTCTTTGCCAACTTGGATGCCTTTTATTTCTTTTTGTTGTCTGATTGCTACATCTAGGAATTCTAGTACTATGTTGAATAGCAGTGGTGATAGTGGATATCCCTGCCTTGTTCCTGACCTCAGGGGAAAGCTCTCAGTTTCTTCCCATGGAAAATGATATTCACTGTGGGTTTTTCATAGATAGCTTTTATGATAGTGAGGTATGTACCCTGTATCCCTACATTATGAAGAGTTTTGATCAAAAAGGATGCTGTACTTTGTCAAATGCTTTTCTGCATCTATTGAGAGTATCATATGGTTCTTGTTCTTTCTTTTATTAACATATTTTATCACATTGATTGATTTGCGAATGTTGAACCACCCCTGCAACCCAGGAACAAATCCCACTTGGTCGTGAGGAGTAATCCTTTTTAATCAGGTTTTTTTTTTTTTTAAGATTTTATTTATTTATTTGACACAGAGAGATCACAAGTAGGCAGAGAGGCAGGCAGAGAGAGAGAGAGAGGAGGAAGCAGGCTCACTGCTGAGCAGAGAGCCCGATGCGGGACTTGATCGCAGGACCCTGAGATCATGACCTGAGCCGAAGGCAGCGGCTTAACCCACTGAGCCACCCAGGCGCCCGAGGAGTAATCCTTTTAATGTACTGTTGGATCCTATTGGATAGTATGTTGGTGAGAATTTTTGCATCCATGTTCATCAAGCTTGTTGGTCTGTAATTCTCCTTTTTGATGGGGTCTTTCTCTGGTTCTGGGATCAAGGTACTGCTGGCCTCATAAAATGAGTTTGGAAGTTTACCTTCCATTTCTATTTTTTTGGAAAAGTTTCAGGAGAATAGGTATAAATTCTTCTTTAAATGTTGGGTAGGAAAAAGAGCGTTTGGTAGAATTCCTCTGGGAAGCCGTCTGACCTTGGGTTCTTGTTTGTTGGGAGACTTTTGATGACTGCTTCAATCTCCTTACTGGTTATGGGTCTGCTCAGGTTTTCTTTTTCTTCCTGTTTTGGTTTTGGTAGTTTATTTGTCTCTAGGAATGTATCCATTTCTTACAGATTGTCAAATTTGTTGTGTATAGTTGCTCATAATATGTTCTTATAATTGTTTGTATTTCTTTGGTATTGGTTGTGATCTCTCCTCTTTCGTTCACGATTTTATTAATTTGGGTCCTTTCTCTATTCTTTTTGATATGTCTGGCCAGGGGTTGATCAATCTTAATAATTCTTTCAAAGAACCATCTCCTAGTTTTGTTGATCTGTTCTACTATTCTTTTTGTTTCTATTTCATTGATTTCTGCTCTGATCTTTATGATTTCTCTTCTTCTGCTAGGTTTAGGCTTTCTTTGCTATTCTTTCTCCAGCTCCTGTAGGTATAGGGTTAAGTTGTGTATTTCAGACCTTTCTTGTTTCTTAAGACTTGTAGTGCTATATACTTTCCTCTTAATACTACCTTTGCTGAGTAATTTTGAACAGTTGTGGTTTTTTAAAAATTTGTTTTTCAGTGTTCCAAGATTGTTTATGCACCACAGCCAGTGCTCACTCCATGCAGTACATCTGGGACTCTGAGGAACAAACTGAGGGTTTTAGAGGGAAGGTGGATGGGGGTGTTAGGTGAACACTTGTGTATTTATTTTTGTTTCCATGCATTTTTTAAAATTCTTCTTTAATTTCCTGGTTGACCCATTCATTCTTTACTAGGATGCTCTTTAGCCTCCATGTATTTCCTCTTGTGATTGAGTGCTAGTTTGAAAGCATTGTGGTCCAAAACTTTGCAGGGAATGATCCCAGTCTTTTGGTACCAGTTGAGACCCGATTTGTGAACCAGGAGGTGATCTATTCTAGAGAATGTTCCATGTGTACTAGAGAAGAATGTGTACTCTGTTGCTTTGGAATGGAATGTTCTGAATATATCCATAAAGTCCATCTGGTCCAGTGTGTTATTTAAAACCTTTATTTTCTTGTTGATCTTTTGCTTAGATGATCCGTCCATTTCAGTGAGGGGGTTGTTAAAGTCCCCTACTATTATTGTATTACTGTTGATATGTTTCTTTGATTTTGTTTCTAATTGGTTTATATAATTGGCTGCTCCTGTGTTAGGGGCATAGATAATTTAAACTATTAGATCTTCATATTGAATAGACTCTTTAAGTATGAAATAGTATCCTTCCTCATCTCTTATTATAGTCTTTCATTTAAAATCTAATTTGTTTTATATAAGGATTGCCAACCCAGGTTTCTTTTGATTTTTATTAGCATGGCAAATGGTTTTCCACCCCCTCACTTTAAATCTGGATGTGCCTTTGGGTCTAAAATGAGTCTCCTGCACACAGCATATCGATGGGTCTTATTTTTTATCCAGTCTGATACCCTGTGTTTTTTGATTGGGGCATTTAGCCCATTTACATTCAGGGTAACTATTGAAAGATAATAAGCTAGTGCCTTTATATTGTTTATAAGGTGACTGTTACTGTACATTGTCTCTGTTTCTTTCTGGTCTATGTTACTTTTAGGCTCTCTCTTTGCTTAGAGGACAGTATTTCAATATTTCAGATATTCAAATATTCAAATATTTCAATATTTCCTGTAGGGCTGGCTTGGTGTTTGTGAATTCTTTTAGTTTTTGTTTGTCTTGAAAACTTTTTATCTTTCCTTCTATTTTCAACAGCAGCCTAGCTAGCTATAGTATTCTTGGCTGCATATTTTTCTCATTTAGTGCTCTGAATATATCATGGCAGTCCTTTCTGGCCTGCTAGGTCTCTGTATAGATCTGCTGCCAATCTAATGTTTCTACCACTGTAGGTTACAGACCTCTTGTCACAAGCTGCTGTCAGGATTTTCTTTTTGTCTCTGAGGCTTGTGGGTTTTGCTATTAGATGATGGGGTGTTGACCTGTTTTTATTGATTTGGGGGGGTTCCCTGTGCCTCCTGTTTTTTGATGCCTATTTCCTTCCCTAAATTAGGGAACTTCTCTGCTATAATTTGCTCCATTTTACCATCTGCCCCTCCCTCTCTTTCTTCTTCTGGGATCCCAATTATCCGAATACTGTTTTATCTTATGATATCACTTATCTCTCGAATTCTACCCTCATGATTTTTCTCTCTTTTTCTCAGATTCTTTATTCTCCATTATTTGGTCTTCTGTATCACTAATTCTCTCTTCTGCCTCATTTATCCTAGCAGTTAGAGCCTCCATTTTTTTATTACACCTCACTAGTAGCCTTTTTTATTTTGACTTCGTTAGATTTTAGAAAGGGATTCTCTAGTATCTTCTATGCTTTTATCAAGCTCGCCTAGTATCTTTAGATTCATCATTCTAAACTCTAGTTCTGACATCTTTCTAATGTTTGTATTGATTAGGTCACTGACAATTGGTACTGCCTCTTGTTCTTTTTTTTTTTTTTTTTGAGGTAAGTTTTTGCATTTTGTCATTTTGTCCAGAGAAGAATAGATGAATGATAGAACCAAATACTAAAAGAGTAACAATGACCCCAGAGAAATATACACTAAACAAATCAGAAGAGACCCAAAACTGGAGAAAAAGAAAGGGGAAAAAAATATGACTAGGCTGGTGAATAGAACAGAGCCATACACTAAATTTTGGGTGTATTTTGGTCTGTTAGAAGAAACTGCCTCCCAAAATTTTAAAGAAAGAGAAACATATTTACAAAAATAAGGGTAAATACAATAAAGGGATGGAATAGGACTATAAAGATGAAAATTAAAAATGATTTTAAAAGAGAATTGATAAGAAGTTGGTTGAAGGGTGCCTGGGTGGCTCAGTGGGTTAAGCCGCTGCCTTTGGCTCAGGTCATGATCTCAGGGTCCTGGGATCAAGTCCCGCATTGGGCTCTCTGCTCAGCAGGGAGCCTGCTTCCCTTCCTCTCTCTCTGCCTACTTGTGATCTCTCTCTGTCAAATAAATAAATAAAATCTTTAAAAAAAAAAAAAAGAAGTTGGTTGAAAAAAGAAAGAAAATAAATGAAACAAAAAAAGAAAAGTGAATGTGATCAGGTGGGAAACTAGAACAAAGACATACACTAGATTCGGGGTATATTTTGGTCTGTTAGAAGTAAGTGTAAGAAGAAGCCTACTACATCTGATTGTTTAAGTAATGTTATTCAGCAAATGTAATTGCATCGCCCACATGTCTTAAATTAAAAATCTTGGTCTAAAAAAAAAAGAGGTAAGTGTATCCCAAAATTTAAAAAAAGAAAAACTTATATATATACAAAAAAATAAGATTAAATACAATAAAGTGATTGAATATGAGTGTAAAAATGAAAATTAAAAAATATTTTTAAAAAGGAATTGAGCATATGAGGTGTTGGTTGAAAAAGGAATGAAGAAAAATTCAGAAAAAAATAGAAAAGAAAAAAATTAAGAAAATTTTTAAAATTGGCTTAGAAAGACTAACAAATCATAGGGGAAAAAAGCCATGATCTATGTGTGTATTCCCCTAGCACTGGAGTTTTGCATTTCTCATTGATCAGTAAACTTGGTCTTAGCTGGATGTTCTTGCTGATCTTCTGGGGGAGGAACCATTGCTGTGATTCTTAAATGTCTTTGCCTGAGTTGGAATTACACCTCCCTTGCCAGGGGCCAGGCTAAGTAATCCACTCTGGTTTGTTCTCAACTGCTTTTGTTCTATGAAGGCTTTCCACACAGTTTTAGAGGATGAAAATGAAGATGGTGGTCTCCCAACCTCTGGCCCCAGAGAAACCAAGAATTTGGGGCCCCACTCCTCAGTGTGTCCTCAGAGAAAAGCAGTCACTTTTGTCTCCCTGGTCTCTGGCCACACTCCGTGCTCACCCAGCCTATAACCAAGTGTTTCTATCTCTCGCACACAACCTCAGTTGGAGTTTCCAAACCCAGCAGAATCCTGCAGCCTGCACCACTCCTCTCAGTGGAGGAAAGGGGGGCATCTCCCTGGATCAGTGGCTTGTTGGGTCCCTGCTCAAAGAGTAGTAGCCAAACTGTACTGCAGATCACAGTTTATGGCAACCCCAATCTGACAGCCCACTCCTCATCTCTGTCTTTGCAGCCAGCTTCCCCACTCTGATACCTGGGAGCTCCACTAAACTCAGGCACGCCTGGTCTTTCTGTGACCCCGAGGGTCCTGAGACCACACTGTGCCAGCGACAATTCCACCTCATTCCCTCCTCCCCTTAGCCACTGGAGTGACATCCCTCATAAGAGCAGACTTCTAAAAGTTTTGATCTTGTACTCTGCTGCTCTGTCACTTGCTGGGAGCCAGCTAACAGAGGCTCCCTCCCCACTGTGGTCTATCTTCTGATATATTGCCTCAGATTCACTTCTCCACACATCCTACCTTCCAGAAAGTGGTCATTTTTTTTTAAGACTTTATTTATTTACTTGACAGACATAGATCACAAGCAGGCAGAGGCAGGCAGAGGGTGGAGGTGAGGGGACAGGCTCCCCGCTGAGCAGAGAGCCCGTCGCGGGGCTTTATCCCAGGACCCTGAGATCGTGACCTGAGCCTCTGCCAGAGGCTTAAACCACTGAGCCACCCAGTGCCCAAGTGGTCACTTCTATGTTCATAGAATTGCTGCTATTCTTTTCTTCAATCTCCTGTTGAGTTTGTAGATGTTCAGAATGGTTTGATAACTATCTAGCTAAATTCCTGGGACCAGATTAGGTCTCCTACTCCTCTGCCATCTTGCTCCTCCCCCTCTGTATATAGTATTCAATGTATACCCATTAGCTCTGACTTCTTAAAAAATCTTTGGTACTGATTTTTCTACTTGCTTGAGATGTTAAGTACTGGCAATGGTATATTAAAATCTCTCAATGTAATTGTGAATTTTTATTTTTATATGTCAGTTTTTGTTTTATGTGTTTTTAGATGAAGGCTATGTTAATTAAGTGTATACACATTTAAAATTGTTACATCTTTCTGATAAGTTGAGCTATTTTACGTAATGCTTCTTTTTATTTCTTGTAATGCCTTTTTCCTAAAGATTATTTTGTATGATTGTTAATATAGCTATCTCAACTCCTTTTGGTATTTGCTTGGTACATCTTTTTCCAGCCTTTTACCTTTTGTGTATTCTTAAGTTTTAAACAACAAATATTTAGACTGTAGCTTTTTATTCAATGACAATCTTTGCTTTTTTAGCCAGAATATTTGGTTTATTTTGGCTATCACAATTTTATTTATTTTTACCATGTTATTTTGTTATTTTCTGATTGTTTCTCCTTGGGAGTTTCTTTTCCTCTTTCTGGCTTTCCTTTGGATTATAAGTTTTGTGTTTGTTTTCCTCTCCATTTTTTTTTCTCCTTTAGATTAGAAGTTATAACCCATTCTATATTCCTTTGGTAATAATACAGAAAACTTTAAATGCTCACTTAATTTATCAATATCCAGTTCTAGACTACCACCTCACAATTTCTGTGCTACTGTGGTTGTATATGTTACTTGTATTATTAATTTTCTTTAATACCAAAAGACATAATTATCATTGTTTTATATCACTGTGTGTTCAGATTTACCCACATATTTATGAGTTTCCTTGTGTAATTATCTTTTTTATACCCCAGCCTTCTTATCTGGTGTTCTAGGTGGCTCTAGGGGTTCGAGGTTTATGGTAGCTCTCCTAATGGACTTCCTACCTTTAGCAAGCACTGGGCTTTGTTTCCTGTCCCTTGAGTCCTTTCGTTGTTCAAAATTAATATTCAGATTTACTTTGCTCACAAGCTGCTTCTGAGGTAAAATTTTACTTCAGTGCTCTGTTTACCACTCTAGGTTCCACTTAACTTACATTTTGGTCTGAGTATTCATTAGGTCCTTGCCAGTTTATTGCTTTGCATTAACATTTTTTAAACATTTTATCTAGCATCTTTTAATTGTTCAACAAAAGTGTCTGTCAAATATGAAATTAACAGAAGTCAAGAAAAAAGTCTGAGAACAACAAGTGTTGGTAGGGATATAGAGAAGAGGAAACCCTCTTATACTGTTGTTGGGAAATGCAACCATTATGGAAAACAGTATGGAAGTTCCTAAAAAAATTAAAAATAGAACTACCATATGAGCTAGGCGTTCTGCTGCTGGGCATTTATCCAAAGAAGGAGAAAACACCAATCTGAAGAGATAAATGCACTCCTCTGTTGATACATTATTTACAATCGCCAGGAGATGGAAGCAGCCTAAGTGTCCTTCTGTAGATGAACAAAGATGTGGTGTGTGTGTGAGAGAGAAAAGACTGAGGTCTTGCCATTTGTGACAGCAAGGACCTAGAGCATATTATGCTAAATGAAATAAATCAGGCAGAGAAAGACAAATCTTGTATGATTTCACTTATGTGTAGAATCCAAAAAACAATATAAATGAACAAACAAAACAGAAATAGACTCAGATACAAGAAACACATTGTTGCTTACCAGAAGGAAGAGTGGTTGGGTTGTAGGCAAAATAGGTGAAGGAGATTAAGAGGTAGCAACATCCAGTTATAAAATAAGTCATGGGGATATAATATACGGCATGGGGAATTTAGTCAATGTTGTAATAACTTATTTGGTGACACTAACTAGCCTTATCATGGGAACCATTTGGTAATACAGAAAAATATTGAATCACTCTGATTCCCCTGAAAGTGATAGGATATTATACATTAGTTATACTTCAATTAAAAAAAAAATAAAAGTAAAAGTCCATAACAAGTTTTAAGGTGATCCTTTGTTTGGAATTCTCTCGGATTTTTGATTATATTGAATCATCGTTTTTCCAAAATATTTTTTTTTTTTTTTCTTTTCCTCCCTGGGATTTTCATCTTCTTTTTTTTTTTTTTTTTTTTTTTTAATTTTTTTTTTAATTTTTTTTTTTTATAAACATATATTTTTTATATACATATATTTTTATCCCCAGGTCTGTGAATCACCAGGTTTACACACTTCACAGCACTCACCAAATCACATACCCTCCCCAATGTCCATAATCCCACCCCCTTCTCCCCAACCCCCTCCCCCCGGCAACCCTCAGTTTGTTTTGTGAGATTAAGAGTCATTTATGGTTTGTCTCCCTCCCAATCCAAAATATATTTTTAACTACTTTCTTAAAAAATGTTCTTATTCAAATTCAGTTTGGAGATGCTGCCGACCAACTTGTCTCCATACAGTCACAGTTTAAAAACCCTGAAAAGTCCTACAGTTTAAAAAAAAAAGAAAGAAAGAAAAGAAAAGAAAAAACAAAACAAAACAAGAGGGTACCTGGGTGACTCAGTTGGTTAAGTGTCTGCCTTTGGACCAAGTCATGATCCCAGGTTCCTGGGATCAAGTCCCGCATCAGGCTTCTTGCTCAGTGGGGAACCTGCTCATGCCTTTTCTCTTTTTCTCTCTCAAATAAATAAATAAAGTCTTTTTTTAAAAATTAAAAAACAAGCAAGGGCACTTCATTTAATTTTGTTTACCCAGCATTTTCCCAACTCCCAGCTGCCCACAAATAATAGCTATCAATACTCTGTAAAACTAGTGTTTGTGCAAGTTTGAGTACACTCCCCTTGGATTCCTATGGAAACCTTTAGATATGTTTCCTTGGAAAACCAAGGAGTCTTCCTTGCAGAGCTAAGTATTGGGCTACTTTCACCTCTTGCTATTGTGAATAATACCTCTGTGAACATAAATGTACAAATATCTGTTCATTTTACTGTTGTTTTGGATATATATCCAGAAGTAGAACTGTTGGAACATATGGTAATTCTGTTTTTCAATTTTTGAGGAACTGCCATACTGTTTTCCTAGCAGCTGCACCATTTTACATTCCCACTGAGCTCTTCTGACTGTTCCATTCCCCAACATTTCACCCAATGAATTTTGGCATAAATAACATCTCTTTTGCCTGATCAATAACAAAATACCCTTTGAATTCAACACTAAAACAGAAAAAACATTTCCAGTTAGTTACAAGAGAGATTCAAGTCTTAGAGAAGTTAAAGTATGAAAAAAAATGTGTATCTTAGAGGCATTGAAATATAATAAATATACTGAAATCCCTTCCAAAAGTTTTTTAAAATATAAATTACACAGCTTTTAATACAATTTTATAAAACAGGAAAGTAAATGTAGCTGCTCACCTGATAAGGAAGAAGTAAAACTGTCATGAGTTGCAGATGATATGATACTCTATTTAGAAAACCTAAAAGACTTCACCAAAAACTGCTAGATCTGATACACAAATTCACTAAAGCCACAAAATCAACGTAAAGATATCAGTTGTATTTCTATAAACCAAGGATGAAGCAGCAGACAAAGAAATTAAGGAATCAGTCTCATTTACAATTGTACCGAAAGCAATAAGATACTTAGAAATAAACCTAACAAAAGAGGTGAAAGAGTCTATTTTCGTGTGTGGTGTAAGGAAATGGTCCAATTTCATTTTTCTGCATGTGGCTGTCCAATTTTCCCAGCACCATTTATTGAAGAGGCTGTCTTTTTTCCATTCGACATTCTTTCCTGCTTTGTCAAAGATTAGTTGACCATAGAGTTGAGAGTCTATTTCTGGGCTCTCTATTCTGTTCCATTGATCTATGGGTCTGTTTTTGTGCCAGTACCATGCTGTCTTGATGATAACAGCTTTGTAATAGAGCTTGAAGTCCGGGATTGTGATGCCACCAACGTTGGCTTTCTTTTTCAATATCCCTTTAGCTATTCGAGGTCTTTTCTGGTTCCATATAAATTTTAGAATTATTTGTTCCATTTCTTTGAAAAAGATGGATGGTACTTTGATAGGAATTGCATTAAATGTGTAGATTGCTTTAGGTAGCATAGACATTTTCACAATATTTATTCTTCCAATCCAGGAGCATGGAACATTTTTCCATTTCTTTGTGTCTTCCTCAATTTCTTTCATGAGTACTTTATAGTTTTCTGAGTATAGATTCTGTGTCTCTTTGGTTAGGTTTATTCCTAGGTATCTTATGGTTTTGGATGCAATTGTAAATGGGATTGACTCCTTAATTTCCCTTTCTTCTGTCTTGCTGTTGGTGTAGAGAAATGCAACTGATTTCTGTGCATTGATTTTATATCCTGACACTTTACTGAATTCCTGTATAAGTTCTAGCAGTTGTGGAGTGGAGTCTTTTGGGTTTTCCACATATAGTATCATATCATCTGCGAAGAGTGATAATTTGACTTCTTCTTTGCCGATTTGGATGCCTTTAATTTCCTTTTGTTGTCTGATTGCTGAGGCTAGGACCTCTAGTACTATGTTGAATAGCAGTGGTGATAATGGACATCCCTGCCGTGTTCCTGACCTTAGCGGAAAAGCTTTCAGTTTTTCTCCATTGAGAATGATATTTGCGGTGGGTTTTTCATAGATGGCTTTGATGATATTGAGGTATGTGCCCTCTATCCCTACACTTTGAAGAGTTTTGATCAGGAAGGGATGCTGTACTTTGTCAAATGCTTTTTCAGCATCTATTGAGAGTATCATATGGTTCTTGTTCTTACTTTTATTGATGTGTTGTATCACATTGACTGATTTGCGGATGTTGAACCAACCTTGCAGCCCTGGAATAAATCCCACTTGGTCGTGGTGAATAATCTTTTTAATGTACTGTTGAATCCTATTGGCTAGTATTTTGTTGAGTATTTTCGCATCTGTGTTCATCAAGGATATTGGTCTATAGCTCTCTTTTTTGGTGGGATCCTTGTCTGGTTTTGGGATCAAGGTGATGCTGGCCTCATAAAATGAGTTTGGATGAAGGACCTCAATGTGCAAAAGGAATCCATCAAAATCCTTGAGGAGAACACAGGCAGCAACCTCTTCGACCTCAGCCACAGCAACATCTTCCTAGGAACAACGCAAAAGGCAAGGGAAGCAAGGGCAAAAATGAACTATTGGGATTTCATCAAGATCAAAAGCTTTTGCACAGCAAAGGAAACAGTTAACAAAATCAAAAGACAACTGACAGAATGGGAGAAGATATTTGCAAACGACATATCAGATAAAGGACTAGTGTCCAGAATCTATAAAGAACTTAGCAAACTCAACACCCAAAGAACAAATAATCCAATCAAGAAATGGGCAGAGGACATGAACAGACATTTCTGCAAAGAAGACATCCAGATGGCCAACAGACACATGAAAAAGTGCTCCATATCACTCGGCATCAGGGAAATACAAATCAAAACCACAATGCGATATCACCTCACACCAGTCAGAATGGCTAAAATCAACAAGTCAGGAAATGACAGATGCTGGCGAGGATGCGGAGAAAGGGGAACCCTCCTACGCTGTTGGTGGGAATGCAAGCTGGTGCAACCTCTCTGGAAAACAGCATGGAGGTTCCTCAAAATGTTGAAAATAGAACTGCCCTATGACCCAGCAATTGCACTATTGGGTATTTACCCTAAAGATACAAACGTAGTGATCCAATGGGGCACGTGTACTCGAATGTTTATAGCAGCAATGTCCACAATAGCCAAACTATGGAAAGAACCTAGATGTCCATCCACAGATGAATGGATCAAGAAGATGTGGTATATATACACAATGGAATACTATGCAGCCATCAAAAGAAATGAAATCTTGCCATTTGCAACAACATGGATGGAACTAGAGCGTATCATGCTTAGCGAAATAAGTCAAGCAGAGAAAGACAACTATCATATGATCTCCCTGATATGAGGAAGTGGTGATGCAACATGGGGTTTAAGTGGGTACGAGAAGAATAAATGAAAGAAGATGGGATTGGGAGGGAGACAAACCATAAGTGACTCTTAATCTCACAAAACAAACTGAGGGTTGCTGGGGGGAGGGGGTTTGGGAGAAGGGGGTGGTATTATGGACATTGGGGAGGGTATGTGTTTTGGTGAGTGCTGTGAAGTGTGTAAACCTGGTG
The DNA here is from genome assembly GCF_030435805.1 of Mustela lutreola. Classification (NCBI taxonomy): domain Eukaryota; kingdom Metazoa; phylum Chordata; class Mammalia; order Carnivora; family Mustelidae; genus Mustela; species Mustela lutreola. Next base: position 240,318,762 of record NC_081290.1, on the reverse strand, counting down.
ATTCACAGACCTGTACCCCTGGGGATAAAAATATATGTTTATAAAAAATAAAAAATTATATTAAAAAAAAAATTCTAAATGGAAAAAAAAAAAAAGAGGTGAAAGATATGTACTCTGAAAACTATAGAGCACAGATGAAACAAATTGAAGAGAACACAAAGAAATGGAAAGACTTTCCATGCTCATGGATTAGAAGAACAAATATTGTTAAAATGTTTATGCTACCCAAAGCAATCTACATATTTAATTGCAGTCCCTGTAAAATACCATCAGCATTTTTCACAGAGCTAGAGTAAACAATCCTAAAATTTGTATGGAACCACAAAAGACCCCAAATAGCCAAAGCAACCTTGAAGAAGAAGAAAAGCAAAGCAAAGCATCGTGATTTCTAACTTCAAGCTATATTAAAGCTGTAGTCATCAAGACAGTATGGCACTGGTACAAAAATAGCCACCTAGATCAATAGAACAGAATAGAAAACCCAGAAATGAGCCCGCAACTATATATGGTCAATCTTCCACAAAACAGGAAAGAATATCCAATGGGGAAAAGATAGTCTCTTCAACGAATAGTGTTGGGACAACTGGACAGCTACATGCAAAAGAATGAAACTGGACGATTTTCTTATACCATACACAAAAATAAGTTCAAAATGGATTAAAGACCTAAATGTGAGACTTGAAACCATAAAAATCGTAGAGGACAGCAGAGGCAGCTACCTTTTTGATGTCGGTTGTAGCAACTTCTTACTAGTTATGTCTACAGAGGCAAGGGAAACAAAAGCAAACATAAACTATTGGGAGGGACTTCATCAAAATAAAACACTTCTGCAGAGTGAAGGAAACAGTCAACAAAACTAAAAGGCAGACTTCAGAATGGGAGAAGATATTTGCAAATGCATATCTGATAAAGGGTAAGTACCCAAAATATACAAAGAACTTGTCAAACTCAACCCCTAAAAAATGAATAAATCAATTTAAAAATGGTCAAAAGACATAAACAGAGATTTCCCCAGAGAAGACATACAAGTGCCCAACAGCCACAAGAACAGATGATCAACATCACTCATCATCAGGGAAATGCAAATCAAAACTACCTCACACCAGTCAGAAGGGCTAACATATAAATCTCAAAACAGGTGTTAGCAAGGATGTGGAGAAAGGAGAACCCACTCGCGCTGTTTGTGGGAATGCAAACTGATGCAGTCACTCCAGAAGAGAGTATGGAGGTTCTTCAGAAAGTTAAAAATAGAGCTACCCTGTGACCTAGCAATTGCACTACTTAGGTATTTATCCAAAGGATATAAAAATACTAATTCAAAGGAATACATGTACCCGATGTTTATTGCAGCATTATTTATAACCAAATTATGGAAGGAACCCAAATGTCCATTGGCTGATAGTGGGGTGTATCTGTGTCTGTGTGTCTGTGTGTGTCTGTGTCTACATGCATGTGCACATGCATTGGAATATTACTTAGCCATAAAAAGGAAATGAAATCTTGCCATTAGGAATAACATGGATGGGGCAAGACAATATTATGCTAAGTGAAATAAGTCAGAGAAAAACAAATACCATGTGATTTCATTCATGGGGAATTGACGAAATAAAACAAGCAACCAAACAAAGGGAAAAGACAAAGCAGGAGGGAAACCAAGAAACAGACTCTTATTTAACTTTAGAGAACAAACGAATGGTTCCCAGAGGGGAGGTGGGTGAGGAGATAGGTGAAATAGGTGATGGGGATTAAGGAGGGCACTTGCTGTGATGAGCACTGGGTATTGTATGGAAGTGGTGAGTCACTATATTGCACATCTGAAATTAATATTGCACTGTATGTTAGCTCATTGGAATTTACATAAAAATTTTAAAAAGTCTATCTCAAATGTATTTTCATCTCTTTTCTAAAATAATGTGCTTCAAGGACAGTTTTGTTTTTCAAAGTTACTTAAGACTTGGTGACAATTTGGAATAAAAGTAAAAACCCCATAAGACAGTAAACAGTATGTCCTAGATTTTTGTGTCCATATATTTGTGATTTCTGGTTAATGTCCTAATTATGCTCATTTCTCTTTGTTTTAAGGATTGTTCAAGTTTAGAAGAATATAACATTGCTGCAGCATTGCTCCCTTTGACCAGTGCTTTCTACAGGGTAAGTTTCATTGGTTTATATTTAAGCTCCGTATGATTTATATAAATATCTGAAGTTTGGTTTATCATGGAACAACATGAATCTTTTCCACTCGTATATCAAAGATATATTTGTGGTTATATTTATTATAATATTTATTGCATGCAGTTGACCATTGAACAACACAGATTCTAACTGTACGGGTCCACTTATTTGTGGCTTTTTTCTGGTACAGTACTGCAAATGTATTTTCTCATCCTTATGATTTTCTCAATAGCATTTTCTGTAGTTTATTGTAAAAATACAGTTTATGTACATATAACATATAAAATATGTATTAATCAACTGTTGATGTTATCAGTAAGGCTTCCAGTTAACTCTAAGCCATGAATAGTGAAGTTTTAGGGAAGTAACAGTTATACATTGATTATTAACTGCATAAGGGGTCAGTGCCCCCAACCACGCAATGTTCAAGAGCCAAATGTACTGTGTGTAGAAAAATCTAATATATAATACTAAATCATCTCCTAAGATAGAACTCCACCCATTCCATCCCTGCTTTTTTTTTTTTTTTTGCTTTATTTTTCTTTTTAAGATTTTATTTATTTGACAGAGGGAGACACACAGCGAGAGAGGGAACACAAGCAGGGGGAGTGGGAGAGGGAGAAACAGGCTTCCCACTGAGCAAGGAGCACAAAGCAGGGCTCCATCCCAGGACCCTGGGATCATGACCTGAGCCAAAGGCAGATTCATAATGACTGAGCCACCCAGGAGCCCCTACTTTATTTTTCTTTATAGCATTTTGTAACACTTGTAATTGTATATTCATTTATTTACGTTTGAGTATTTTCCCCTACCATAGAAAATAAATTCCATGAGTCTAGGATATTTTCTGAGAGATATTAATTGATAAGGCCAGTTTGGGATTTTTTTTTTTTTTAACTTTATTTCAAACAGCCTGTCCACAGTTAAAGATCTTAACCCGAAGGTTCTCCGTAATCAGAAGTTCTTTCTCTAAGTCACTGCATATCCCTCTTTCTTCTTAGTTACCCACCCTCCCTGCCTCCCTCCCTCTTTTAAAACAGAAAGTGGAATTCTTGACATTCACACTTCTGAGAACTGGCAAGTCATACTGAACATGCTCAGGAAATAGGACAAATCTCAAAAAAGTCAAACAAATGAATTTTAGGTTTAGAAGCTGATGACGACTAACTGGAGCTTGTACATCATCTTTTGGCCTTCCCTCCCCGGCTTAGCCCTAGCTCCAGGCCTATTCCATTTTTCCTTCAGTGCACATATACTAACCTTCTGTGAACTCCCTGATCCCTTCATCTCATTCCCCTGCTAGCATGGAGAACACTGTTACAAAAATTAGCCAGGCTGTCCTGAATCCTAAGCCACCTAGGAAATTTGTTTCTGTATCTCAGAGCAGCTAGAAAACTTAGTCCACTGTCTAACTTGTCTTCATATAGGCCCTCACCTGGCAGTTGTTAAAGAAAATGGGCATTTTAAATCTTTCCCACTTTCAATGTCTAAAATATTTTTTAAACTTAAATACTATGTAGAAATAAATAAGAATCATAGGGAAAATAAGAATTGACAATAGAAACTCAATTGCTTGAGTGACTGATCGCTTATGATTCTTTTTTAAGGAGAATCATTCAACCATTTTATAGTATATATTAGTGAGGGTTTGATCATGATAGCAGAAGTACCATGAGTGATATAATTAAGTAACTTATTATAAGGGGCCAGCCCTTATATTGTTAGAGAAATTGGGGGGAAAGTTTATAGAAAGCTTTGAATTAGGCTCTACTTGTGGGCCTTAAGTCCCTGTCAGTCATGACACAGGGAAGACCAAGGACAAACTGCAGTCTGTGTGTATCTCTTACTTTTTCTAACCTACACAATGCAAATGACCTGCAAAAGAAGGAGCACTGTTAGCCACAGAGCTACACATGCACCTGGCCCTGGGCTAGGAGAAGCTGAAGGAGATGCGGCTGGAACTGGAGGAACTGTGAGCTGAGTCCCTTCCCCATATCAACATGAGCCAGCAGATCAGTGACAAGGCATATGAGCTGTAGCAGTGCATCCTATATTGCCTTCAGAGTATAATGACTGCTGCTTCATTTTTGTCCAAATCTTAGAGAAATTTCTCTTGTGGCCAATCTGAACCCTAGAATCATAGTGGAAAGAAAGTTCTGGGAAGTGTTGTCCTAGCTTAGATTAGTTTACTCAGTGCAAAACCATCATACTGGTTAGTTTTTGGAGTTTTTAAGTAGTTAATAAGTTAGTTAATAAGTTGGGCTAAATGCCATACTGTTTCTCTGTGTTATCAAACAATAATTCAAACTTATGTTGTAGGGGTGGGCTTATGAATTTAATTCTTTCTTGTTGGCTTGGTTTGATTTGATTTGGTTTGCACATGAATTAGGAGCCAGAAACCACACCAGTAATATGAGCAGGAAATTTTTATTAAGTTATTAAGTAGTAACAGGGGATTAACTGCTAAGAAGTAAAGAGAAGTAAAAAGTAAAGATAACTCTAAGGAATAGAGCAGTATTAGAAACGAATAGATCAGTATTAGAAACAGTAATACAGAAACAGTTTTAGAAACAGCTACTACCTCTTGGGCTTGGGCAGAGTACCCACCAGGTTTAAATTGCTAAGGATTACTGGTGCACCTGGTTGGCTCATTCAGTTAAGCATCTGCCTTTGGCTCTTGTCCTGATTCCAGGTCCTGGGATAGAACGCCTTGAGGAGTCTGCTTGTCCTTCTCCCTCTGCCTCTCCTGCCCCCACCTATGCTCTCTCTCTCAAATAAAATCTTAAAAAAAAAAAAAATTGTTAAGGATTACTTTAATGGTGAAAAACAGTGTAATCATTTACATTTATATTATGCTTATCATTTATATGATGCTTTCATTCTTAGTTCAGCAAACAGTAATTAGGAATGGCAAGCCCTGTGCTAACTTTGTTGTAGAGTTGCAGGTGAATAGCACCTGGGTCCTTACCCTGAAGAAACAAACCATCTAATGGCCTTTCATATTCGTTAATCAGCTATTGACAGAGGAACATTTCATAGTTATCGAATAATAACATTGGGTTACCGTTTGTTTACTTAGGTCCTTTTTATTCAAAAATCATGTTTGTTAAATTAAGAACTGAAGTATATACTCAAAGTTTAAAGCAGGGGTTCTTGTGTAAATGTCACTCTTTTGGAGTAAAAAGAATTAAAAGATTAAGCTAAAACTCAATAGTCAGAGCAGAAATAGAAACAAAATAGGATACCTTTAGGCAACAGTGAAGGCCATGGGTCCCTTCATCATGAGGCACTGTGTTATGCCCTCTCTTCCATGATCTATATCTCTTAGAGTCACCCTCTTATAGTTCTTAATCACCCAGGTAATCCAGAGAGTATCCTAGAATCTATCAAAATAGGAGTGATTCCTTCTTTTACTTCTTTGAGACACACTGGTTGGTTACTGATACTCAAAATGATCCCCAGAAGAACTGAAGTTTTCTCTCCTAGTACTCATTGTAGTCCATGTGTACACTTGGAAAAAATAGAAATAACCTGTTTATCTTAAATTCAAGCACCCCGAAGTGGTACATTCCCTTCCCAGATTCCAAAGATCCCCCATACGCAGGTGGCACTTTGCAGATGATTTACTGTTCAGGATAGGTCTTACTTCATAAGAGCATTATTCAGGTTCTCATTCTCAATAGAAGTAGATTTAGTTCCTCTTTAAAATTTTCATTTCATTAAACATGTAAAAAAAATCTCTGGTGTCCAGACACACAGAGGATTCATTCTTATTAACAGGTTTGTTGAGGTATAACATATACCATAAATTTCACTCATTTTAAGTATATATTTTAGCAGTTTTTAGTATATTACGGATTTGCACAACTATCACACTGTCTAATCTTAGAACATTTCCATCACTTCAAAAAGAAACCTCACGTACATTTGCAGTCACTTCTTATTCCCAGGCAAACACTAATATACTTTCTGTCCCTATAAGTTTGCCTTTTCTGGTTGTTTCATATAAATGGAATCATATGATATATGTTCTTTTATGTCTGGCTTCTTCAGGAAAGGCTTCATAAGTTAAAGCATGAGTTACATATGACTCATTAAAAGTAGAGAAATGTGAGCAAATTGTAAGGAAAAATCAGAATATGCTGATTAATTGAATGTTTAGTTAATAATTATCACATATCATTATGTGTAAATCTCTAACTTCCATATATTTCTAAGAAAACATACTAAGTACTCAGAATCAGAGCAGATGCACTTTTGTGCTTCTCTGATGATTTAGAAGTTCCTTGAATAACTAACTGGTTTTGCCCGTTAGTCATTAATATGGACCCTGCTTGTCCTACTACAGATATGACAGCTTATAGGTAATTCTAACCAATAGAATCCAGATGAGCCCACATTCATGTTATTAAGATTGTTACTGGAAGAAAAATCTTAAAATAATATAAAAAATGGTATTTCAGGGCGCCTGGGTGGCTCAGTGGGTTAAGCCGCTACCTTCGGCTCAGGTCATGATCTTAGGGTCCTGGGATCGAGGCCCGCATCGGGCTCTCTGCTCAGCAGGGAGCCTGCTTCCCTCTCTCTCTCTCTCTGCCTGCCTCTCCATCTACTTGTGATTTCTCTCTGTCAAATAAATAAATAAAATTTTTAAAAAAAAAAATGGTATTTCATCAGTCCTCCCCTCCCCATTGGTAAGTGATAAGAGAGGTTCTTAAAAGTCTACAAAATAGGAAAAGAATTTTGTTTTTCTTAAACTTAATGATCTGGATACATTGCATTTCCTACAGCCAGCCTCAAAGGATTACATTTTTGGGAAAAATTGGCAGGAGGTAGTGATGAAGGGTCTTTTTTCATCTTTTTTTTTTTTTGGTTTGGTTTGGTTTTTTGCTATAAAATAAAATACTAAACTTGAAAATAAATTAGCAGAAAAACATTTGAGAGTGAAGACAGGCATCAACAGTGGGCTGAATCCAAATTTGGCCTGGGAAAGATATGAATGTGCTTATTACAGCAGATGCCTCCAGCATAGCAGAATTTTAGAATGGCCAGAGATAGTTCCTTGCTTTTATTTCCTCCCTTCATTTTCTTGTTCTTTCAGACAACTTAGCATTCCTTCCTCCTCCCCTGTCAGCACAGCCTCTTCTTGCTTCTCCCAGTATTTCTTTGCAGCGGCTACTCCTTTCCTCCTAGTCCTGGAAGACCTCTGCTTCTGAGAAACTCAATTACTATAATGCTTTAGAATTACCATTCTTTATTAATATTAGTTTATCTTCACTGTTTCACCTAGAACTATAAGGCAACTATGGAGTTTGAAGATCTGAAGGAACATGGTTACTTATAAATGCGAAGTTATACTAATCACCTGGTAGAAAATTATATTTTCCCAAGGTTGCTGAATGTCTCCTTTGTGTAAAAGTCTACTAGGCCTTGGATGCGCTGCAGTGATACAGAAGACATGGTTTCTGCTCTCCAGTACTTGATTATCTTATAGGGCAAACAGGCATGAAAATCATTAGTAGTAAGCAAAAAGGAGGAAACAAAGTGAACTGTGGTACTGAAGAATGTGCCAACGACGAAGGAGACTACCCTATTTTATTTAAATACCTCATACCCTGGTAGTCTCCCTTACATAATGACACTGTGATTTACGGTGACTGTTTCCACTTCTTCCCTTTCCCTCTGGGTTCAGGCCTGGGTATGTGTGAGTTTTGTTCCCTCCCTCATGTGAGGGCCTTCTCAGTCAGACTTTCTAATCAACTCTCCATACTTTCCTGGACTTGTTCCTCACTTTCTCCTCTTTTCCTTCTCAGAATCCTCTTTCTGTTATTGCTTCTGTTGCAACAAGTCTTAGAATTTCCTTCAACATTAATATACATGAAAGCTGGGGCATCTGGGTGGCTCAGTCGGTTTAGCATCTGCCTTCAGCTCAGAGCAGGGTCCTGAGATCAAGCCAGGCTCCCTGCTTGATGGGGAGTCGGCTTCTCCCTCTCCTTCTAACCCCTTCCCCCATCTGGTGTGTTCTCTCCTTCTCTCTCTCTCAAATAAATAAATAAAATCTTTAAAATACATATGTAATATACATGAAAGCCACACTAATCGAGACACTTATAATGTTGTAAAGAAATTTATTCACAAAGGATAATTTGTTACCAATAGTAAACCTCAACCTCAACAGTTGTTGTATCTTCTTGTTGGATTATCCCTTTTGTAATTCCTTTGTTATTATACAGTGCCCTTCTCCATCTCTTGTTACAGTCTTTGTTTTTAAAGTCTAGTCTGTCTGATTTAAGTATTGCTACTCTGGCTTTCTTTTGATATCCATTTGCATAATAAAATGTTTGTCCACCCCCTCACTTTCTCTGCAGGTGTCTTTACAACTAAAATGCATCTCTGTAGGGATGCCTGAGTGGTTCAGTTGGTTAAGTGTCAACTCCTGATTTTGGCTCAGGTGATGGTCTCAGGTTTGTGAGATCGAGTCCCATCTTAGGGCTCCGCACTCTTTGGGGGGTGAGGGTTTGCTTGAGATTCTTTCCCTCTCCTTCTGCCCCTCCCCTTCTTGCAGTTTCTCTCTCTCTTTCTCTCAAATAAATCTTTTAAAGTAAATAAGTAAAGTAAGCAACATATATATGAGTCATCTTATTTTCTCTGTCACCCTCTATCTTTTGATTGGAGTGTTTAGTCCATTTACATTCAAAGTAATTGACAGATATCTATTTATTACCATTTTATTGCTGGGTTTTTTGTTGTTTCTGGAGATTTTCTCTGATCCTTCTCTTTCTTTCATGGTTTGCTAGTTTTCTTTATTGATTTATTTGGATTTCTTTCTCTTTATTCTTTGTATATTTATTAGTGGTTTTTGATTATGTGGTTACCATTAGGTTTATATATAACCTCTTCTGCATGCACATAGCAGTCTATATTAAGTTGATGGGTCATTTAAGTTTGAACCCATTCTTTATTCTTATTCTCCCCATGTTTTAAGTATATGTATCATATTTTACATTCTTTTATTTTGTAAGTTCCTTGAACAATATTTTTAGAAATAATTCGTTTTAAATTTTTTTGCAATTCCTACTTTCATACTGTTGCTTTCGGTTTTTCTCTTCCACTCACAGAATCCCCTTCAGTATTTCTTTTCTTTTTTTTTTTTTTTAAGATTTTATTTATTTGACAGATAGAAATCACAAGTAGGCAGAGAGGCAGGCAAAGAGAGAGGAGGAAGCAGGCTCCCCGTAGAGCAGAGAGCCCGATGCGGGGCTCCATCCCAGAACCCTGGGATCATGACCTGAGCCAAAGGCAGAGGCTTTAACCCACTGAGCCACCCAGGCACCCCCCTTCAGTATTTCTTTCAGGGCTGGTTTAGTGGTCATGAACTCCTTTAATTACTGTTTGTCTACAGATCTCTTTATTTCTCCTTCTATTTTGAATATTACTAGTCTTGCCGGGTAGAGTATTCTCAGCTACAGATTTTTTTTTCCCACTCAGCACTTTGAATATATCATGCCACTCCTTTCTGGCTTGGAAAGTGTCCAGTCTACTGACGGCCTTATGGAGTTTTGTTTTTATGTAACTGTCCTCTTTTGTCTTCCATCTTTTAATATTTTCCTTTTTCTCTGTATTTTGCCATTTTAATAACAAGATGTCTTGGTGTGGCTCTTTTTTTCTGCTTTTCTAAAATTTTTTCGGGGCCCCTTGCCTCCTGGACCTGGATATCTATTTCCTTCCCCAGATTAGGGAAGTTTCCAGCTGTTGTTTCTTCAGGTAAATTTTCTGTCCCCTTTTCTCTCTCTTCTTCTGGAACTCCTATAATAATGAATCTTACTACGTTTGATGGAGTCACTGAGTTCTCTAAGTCTATCCATGTTTGTGTGGCTCTTCTTTCTCTGTTGTCTTCTAGGTCACTAATTCATTCCTCTGCCTCCTCCCTCCTGCTGTTCATTCCACCAAGTATGTTTCTCATTTCATTTATTGAGCCCTTTATCTCTGCTATATTATTCTCAATCTCTGTGTTAAAGGTCTCACTAATGTCCTCCACTCTTTTCTCAAGTCCAGTGAATATCCTTATGATCATTGATTTAAATCAGGTATGTTTTATGGATGGAACTAGAGCGTATCATGCTTAGCGAAATAAGTCAAGCAGAGAAAGACAACTATCATATGATCTCCCTGATATGAGGAAGTGGTGATGCAACATGGAGGCTTAAGTGGGTAGAAGAAGAATAAATGAAACAAGATGGGATTGGGAGGGAGACAAACCATAAGTGACTCTTAATCTCACAAAACAAACTGAGGGTTGCCGGGGGGAGGGGGTTTGGGAGAAGGGGGTGGGATTATGGACATTGGGGAGGGTATGTGATTTAGTGAGTGCTGTGAAGTGTGTAAACCTGGTGATTCACAGACCTGTACCCCTGGGGATAAAAATATATGTTTATAAAAAATAAAAAATTAAAAAAAAAAAAAATCAGGTATGTTTTGCTTAGATCTGTGGTTGTGGTCTTATCTTGTTCTTTCATATGGGACTAAATTCCTTTCTTTTCATTTTGTCTAAATGAACATTTAGACATTTTGTGTCCCTGCTTCTCTGTCTTAGAAAGGCCAGTTATGTCTCTTGCTCATGAAAATAATGGCCTTGTGGCGTGCCTGAGTGGCTCAGTCAGTTAAGCATCTGCCTTCAGCTCAGGTCATGATCCCAGGGTCCTGGGATGGAGCCCCGTGTTGGGCCCCCTGCTCAGCAAGGAGTCTGCTTATCGCTCTCCCTCTGCTCTTCCCTCCTGCCCTGCTTATGCTTTCTCTCTCACTCTTGCTCTCTTACTCTAGCTTTCTCTCTTTCATACTCACTCTCTCTCTCAAATAAATAAAATCTTTTGAAAAAAAAAAAAAATAATGGCCTTATGAAGAAGAGGTCATGTAGTTCCCAGGGCCTAGAACTTTAGGGAGCATCTCCAGAGTGTGCTGTATACACTGTGCTGTTGTGTTCTGGATGCTCTATCCTTAAGGCCAGTCAGCTGCAGAGGCTCTACTTGCCTGCTGTGGGCAGTGTTTGGTCCCTGGCCTGAATGTGCCAAGTTTTAATAGGTGTGCTTTGGTCTGCTTTTAAAATAAGACCTCACTTCAGTGAGACATGAGTCCCTACCCTGCTTTGTTCCTGGAGCAGTCTCAGTGAATGCTGCCTTTTAGGGACATGCTCCATTAAGAGCAAATAATCTCCCCATTGTGTCCTAGGTGCTCTTCAGCCCACTATTTTCATACCATCTGTCCCCGGGTTGTTTTCCTGCCTTCTTTCCAGGAGCAGCCTGATGTCTCTGGACTCGCCCGGAGTCCAACCCACTGACAGCATAAAACTCCAGGCTTTTAAAGCCTCTCTTGTTGCAAGAATTCACAAAATTCAACCCTGTCACTTTCCAAACCATTGGCCATGGGGAAATGTTCTCCTTGCATATTCCCCTGTGTGCCCCTCTCTTTTGCCCTTCTCCATGACCACAGCTTCATCCCTCCCCTCTGTAGCAGCCAGAATCTGTTTCTCCCCTAAACAATGTCTCCACACTTCCTACAGTCTTTGATGTGGCCTCTTCTCTGCCTTTACTTGTGGTGTTTGTTCTGCAGGTCTTCAGGCAATTTCTGTGGTATTTAGGATGATTTGATAGTTACCTAGTTGTATGTAGAGGAAAAGGTGAGCATAGAGCCCTAACCTACAGGGAGTTACTGTGCATCTGAACCCACCTCCTTGGGTTCCATTAGTCTGTTTGAGCAGCTAAAAGAACTCAGAGAAACATGTTATTTGCTGGACCACCAGCTTATTATGAAAGGCTATAACTCAGAAATAGCCGGAAGGAAAAGATGCAAAGGACCAGATGTGGGGAAAGAGTGGATAGCTTCTGTGCCCTTTCTAGGTGTGCCTCTCTCCCCAAACCTCTCTATGTTCACCAACACAGAAGCTCTCCAAATCCCCACTATTCCATGTTTAAGGTATAATTGTGTTACTTTTTTTTAAAAGTAGGCTCCACACCCACTGTGGAACCCAATGTGAGGCTTACACTCATGACCCTGAGATCAAGACCTGAGCTGAAATCAAGAGTTGAGCACTAAACCAACTGAGCCAGCCAGGTGCCGCAATTGTCTACTTTTAAATTCTTCCTTAAGACATTGTCTGACTTCCTGTCATCTATAGTCTAGGCTTATCTAAAGCTCAGTTATCTAGGTTTTAGAAAACAGAGTCTAAGCCCATGAAATAATTTTTTCTGGATTTTCTAATACTTGATATTTTAGTTTATATACAGAATTCACCATGAAATAAAAAATATGTGCCCACAAAGATATTATCAGAGTCAAAAATAAGCCATATTCAAAGCCATTTTAACTTCTTAAACCTCAGAACTATATTTTTATTATTTTAACAATATATTAATATTATATATTATGTGTAAAATATATGATGTAATATTTAATCATCTGTTGTATTATTAGTATGTGCTGGCCTAGTCCTTTGTAGGAAATGGTAGGACAATGGATAATACCCAGCCACCAAATATCAAGGACTGAGAGCTGATTTCAGGAGAGGAATTGAGTTAGCTCTGAGCCATGTGTTTTTATGCTAGATTCCCTTCATGATTAGTTTGGTTATTAAATAAAATTTTCCTTTTAGTGGAAAGCCAGTGTTCTTAGTGAAATCAAATTTTCACCCACTTCTCTAGAAATACTTGCATTGACCTATAAGGTTGTTTATGATTTACAATTCAAATAACATTGATTTATACTTAAAAAAATTTTTTATAGAAAAAATTTAATTATACTCACTTTAAGGTAGAGTTCAATTAAACTTTTGTCTGATAATATCTTATTTAATAGCTAGTGAGTATAATAGTCTCATGGGAAGAGGAAGCCCACCTCCACCAGTCAACTGTAGACCTCCTGAGAAAACACTGCCTGGAAGGAAGAAAAAAAAAAAACAGTATCTCAGTAGGATCCACAAGTTACAGAGGAGAGATTCAATCTTCTTTCCCTCTGTTTGCATAAATTGACTATTTGTAGAGGCATGAAGTGGTTAGATCTGATATTTGACTGGTTACCTCCCCCTTTGCTCTGGTCCTGAAGTAGTGGGAGGTGACAATAAACATAGCATGGGTGTTTAACTGAAGACATTTAATGAATCACAGCTGTGTGAGTACAGCCCCTATCCATTTTCTTTCCAATGGGAAGGACGAATCTCTTTCCCATCAAGCACACTGCCCATTTGTAATTCATTTTCAGTAGGTCACTTTAGTAATTATTTAGTACTTACTATGTATGAGATGCTGCAAAGATGGTGATGATGATGATGATAGGATAGTTAAAGATATTAAGCCTTTTCTTATGTGCCATGCTTGTGGCTAAGTACTTTATGTACATTAATTAGATCATAATCTTTCCAACAACCCCATGGTCTAAGTCAAACTCTGTCAATTTTGTCTTTAAGGAAACTGGGTCTAGATAAATGTAAAGACCTTGCCACGGTCATAAAACTAGTAAATAGAAAAGGATGGAATTCAAACCTAGCAACTTCCGGTCTAGCAATATGGCATACTAAATATTCTGAAATACCCCTTCCCCCAATACCACCACCACCAGCAGCAAAAAGACACTAATAATGCAGGGTAAAATACAGATATCTTATTAAGTGTATAACTAAGCACAGGAAAGTAAGGGAAATCTTCAAGAGTGTAAGATGAAAAGGTGGCAGGAATCTGAGGTGATCTGCTGCCACAGATTAAGCTATCTAAAGACAGCTAGTAATACGTGGAACCTAGAGCTTTCAGTTTTGGGTAAGGAGACTGAAATTTGTAAACATGTTTATAATTTAAGGAAACAATTTCTAATCCATGGTAGTCTCTCACCTGAATTATTATCCTTACTGGTTTCCCCGCTTTCACCTTCGCCTCTCATATTCCATCAACAGGGCTGCCAGGGCTCCCTTTTAAAGCATAAGTCAAGTCATGTCATTCTTCTGCTCAAAATCTGCCAGTGGCTTTGCATCCTACTCAGAACCACTTTCCTAAATTAACTCCATGATTTTGTCCCTCAGTTTCCTCCTGTCTTTGCCTAAACGTTACTTTCTCAGTGAGGTCTATCCTGACAACCCTATTTAAAATTCTGCCCATCCCTCTCCAACGCTCTTATTCTCCCTTCCCTGCTCTTATGTGTGTGTGTGCGCATCACATATATTTATTATATTTGTTTTATATATTTTTAGATGTCTTGCCATGTGAACATAGGCTCCAGGAAAGCAGGAAGTTTCATTTGTTCATTGGTATATCCTCATCTCCTGGATTGTATCTGGCACATAATTGATCTTCCATAATGACTAAAGGAAATTAATGAAATGTGGAAACAAAAATATTGTAAGGAAGATCAACACAGCTCAGAGTTTTTTGGTTTTTTTTTTTTTGAAGAATAAACTAGACTTCAGATTCCATTTTGTCTAATTCCAGAATCCATCCCTTTAACCATTACACAGTACACAGCTTCCAAAATACAGCTTCCTTCCACCTTCACAAAATTTGCTATCTAGTAATTGGATATCAGAGTTCCACTGACAAGGCCTTAGTGGTTCTATAATCTTGGACATGTTATTTTATTTCTCTGCACCACAGTGTCATTAACTACAAATAAGGATGATAATAGTATCTACTTTGTAGGGTTAATATGAGCATTAGATGCAATAGCACATGTAAAATGCTTCCCTCCCAGCAAATGATAAGCCCTTCATAAATGTCAATGACTGCTTCTCATTTTTTTGTTGTTACTGTACCTTTGCTCCTCTTTTTCCTCTTTCCCTTCCTCTTGTCGAGTTAACTCAGTTCTCCCAAAAGGTCTTATGAATGTGGTAAAAGCCAGTGGAAAGTCCTATAGGTGGACACCCTGGGTGTCTTAACACAAGAATCAACATTCAGACCAACTGTGCAATTACTTCTTATTGGCTCTGTCTGTGCTGAGTTTTGATGGCAAGAACATATCAGTCATGTGGGGAAAGGGTGGAGTTGAAGAATGGAGGACATGGTTTGTATATTGCTCTTAGATCAAGAGAACTTTGGGATAAACCTCCAAGAGCTCCATAACAACACTCCCCCCATACACACATACATACTTTATCAGCCTATACAGTCCCTATTAAAAGGTCATATGCTGATTACTTGAACTGAAAACATACAAGATATCTGACTAACTTCCCAATGGTATCATGTCATATATATGTGTTTAGAGGCAATCTGTCACTAAACATTTGATACTTTGGGATAAAAGGGATCTAAAAGTTCTAACCAACCCTGCAATCTGTTCTTCCTATCCTCTCTTTCAAGATTACAAACTCAAGTGCTTGAAGAAACCAGCCAAGTGATGTAAATGATTGAAGGGGAAATTGTACAGAACTGGAAAATGTTTGTTTTGTGTTAGAGGAGTATCTATTTAGTTCCAGTCATTTCTTGTCAGGCAAAAATGTGGGCATAGTGTTACCAGGTCCCACATTTTTCAAAGAGGACATCCACTTCTACAATTTTTCCTAATTATTAATGATAAAATTCAAAGCAAAAGAAGTACAAGCTGCCTGTCTGTAGCCTCTGCTATAGAACTTCTGTGTGGAGCTATGTAGGAAACAATGAGAATAGCAGCACTTTAACTTGAAAGATAGTTCTGGCTAAAAATATGAATTTGAGAGTCTTGTAAAGAGAGATGGCTACCAAGCCCAGTTGGGAGGAGAAAGAAGAGAAAATAATAGAGGTCAGAAGCTTGGAAAAAATCTGTGGAATGAGAAGGGGAAGAATAGCCAAAGAATGAGACAGCACAAGAGGTTCACATACAGGAGATCAAAAGAAATTTCTGAATTCCTACTTCAGAACAGAAGTTAAAAGCAAGTTGCTAATTTGAGCGGTCTTTTAGTAGGTTATGTAGTGCTGTTAAAATCAACTAATCATTTATTTCACGAGGAAACAATGAGAAAGGAAATGTAATTATGAGCTGAAGCTAGGCTCTAATTTATTCCACAGGAACATGGAATTTGATGTATTCTATTAGCCCCTCCAAGTATATTTCTTTTTAGAGAGAATATACTGAAAATGCACTGAAGGGAGGCAGCATCCCATCTGCTGAAGAGTCACGCAAGAAGATGGGGGCAGGGCTGAAGAGGTGGGTCCTCTTTAGCTATGTTTCTGATTCTGCCTCAGATTCAGTATATCTAGCATCCTGGATCCTATTGCAGGATTCCAGGGCGGTCAAATAATTCCTGATGTATTGATTTACAAATAAAAGTTTAGGGCCACCTGGGTGGCTTACAGTTAAGCATCTGCCTTTGGCTCAGTTTATGATCCCAGGGGCCTGGGACGGGGTCCCACGTCGGGCTCCCTGCTCAGCGAGGAGCCTGCTTCTCCTTCCTCTGCCTACTGTTCCCACTGCTTGTGCTTGTGCTCACTCTAGCTCTCTATCTCAAATACAAAAAATCTTTTTTAAAAAATTAAAAAATTTTACAGAATAACTTAATCAAAACATGAAAATTTGAATGTTTCTATCTTCTAGAGAAAATGAACTTCTCTCAAAAGTGTATCTCTTCTTACTTTGCTATCATCATATATAGAATATAGTATAAAATGTCCATGCCAAGCAAAATAAGTCAGTCAGAGAAAGACAATCACTGTATGATCTCACTCATATGTGGAATTTAAGAAACAGAACAGAGGATCATAGGGGAAGAGAGGAAAAAATAAAACAGGATGAAGTCAGAGAGGGAGACAAACCATAAGAGACTCTTAATCAAAGGAAACAAATTGAGGGTTGCTAGAGGGGAGGGAGTGGAAGAATGGGGTAACTGGGTGATGGACATTAAGGAGGGCACGTGATATAATGTGCAGTGGGTATTATATAAGACTGATGAATCACTGACTTCTATCTCTGAAACCAATAATATATGTTACTTAATTGAATTTAAATAAAAATAAATTTTTTAAAAATAAAATTTTTGTGTCCCCCAAATTGAGAAAGGAACTAGCCAGCTTTAATGTACACTCTGGTTTTTCTTAGAACCAGTAAAATCTCTGCTATTTCTACCCACTGTCCCATGTATTGCAAAACTGGATGAGGAGGGGTACTGTGGTAGGTGAGATGATTATGAATTATACAGGCCTAGACTAGATAGGATTTTATTCATGGGCAACATGGGGGTTAGAAGAAAATATTAGACTGTAGATATTAAATTATTTAGAGAATATTTCTAATTTTTTAAATAATGAAATTAAAAGTACATGAGCCACTTGGAAGTGTTGACAAGATGTGTAGTAATGGGAAAATGTTACACTTATTTGAATATCTAGATACCATAAAGCTTTGGTTTTTTTATTTACTGCCTTAGGGTGTTTCACTAGAAAGTTGATTGAATGAATCAGTCATTCAACATGATTGAATACATAGCTTATTTTGTTAGATTTTCTTTTAATATTACAGAGAATAATTGTAGAAAAGTGTCTAATTCTTAATTCAGTTCAGAAGATACATGTGACCATCTTAGGTGAGAAGTCAGAAGCTGGACATATAGTATAGTGCCTTCCACAGGCCTTGAGTAGATAGAAACCCTCCTGGGCCAGGATTCTTGTGAGCGCAAGTATTTTGCCCACCCCCAGCTCTGTGACAGTTGCTAATCCTCATTTCAGTTGTATCACAGGAAAAGTAAAATTCCCAGCCTTGACGTAAGAAGCAAGTGTGCTACCAAAACTAGAAGAGGAAAAGAAAGAGTTAGAGAGTCAGCTTCCTACACAGAAGAGTAATGGGAAGGCTAATGCAATATAGTAGAGTTTCCTAACCCCAACTCATGTATCTTGTGTGTCTTTTACACTCATTGAACTTACAAATAAGATTTCATTTGAAGCTCAAACTCCACTTTCAAAAAAGGTCTGAAACCCACTTCCATCTTTAAATGGTCAAGAGAATGTCACCAAAAATTATGTTGAATTGATTATCCAGAGTTCAGTACAAGAGCCCATGTCCTCCTTGATTGATTCCAGATCAATTCTTTGCTTTAATTCTTGGGCCTGGATCCAGGACTCTCATCCATGTTGCACATTACTCACCTGAGTGATTGTAAAGACAGCAGGTGCAAAACTCCCATCAAAAGCCAAAAATCCTTGGGGCTAAGGTCTGGACATCAGTGTCTTAAGAGTTGCTCAGTTGGACTCAGAAGTCCTTAAGGGTCCTAAAACCCATTACCTTTTGTGAAAATGCTGATGCTATCTCATATAGCTTATTAACATACTTTGCCAATAGACATTGTTGTAAAGATAGTACTCTCCAGAGTTGATGGGGAGATGGAATGGTACTTTTAGGGCCCAAAAAATAACTCCATGCCTTTTTTCAGATCTGTAAGTGGGTAGAAGAATAAATGAAACAAGATGGGATTGGGAGGGAGACAAACCATAAGTGACTCTTAATCTCACAAAACAAACTGAGGGTTGCCGGGGGGAAGGGGTTGGGGAGAAGGGGGTGGGATTATGGACATTGGGGAGGGTATGTGATTTGGTGAGTGCTGTGAAGTGTGTAAACCCGGTGATTCACAGACCTGGGGATAAAAATATATGTATATAAAAAATATATGTTTATAAAAAATAAAAAATTTAAAAAAAAAATAAATAAATACAAATCTTAAAAAAAAAAAAAAAAAAAAAAAAAATTCTGAAAGACAGGCCAATGAGAAATGAAAGATTCTTGTTTTCATTAATTGTACCTATTGATTTAAATCAAAATATGTATTCAGCTGAACCCTTTGGTAAGCTAAACGAGGAACCTTAACATAAAAGATCTAGCCTCTCTCTTTGAGGAACTTGTGATTTTTTATAGTTGAGTTGGAGAAAAAGAACTTGTAGGGGTGCTTGGGTGGCTCAGTTGGTTAAGCCACTGGCTTCAGCTCAGGTTATGATCTCAGGGTCCTGGGATCGAGTCCCATATCGGGGTCCTTGCTCAGCAGGGAACCTGCTTCTCTCTCTGCCTCTGCCTGCTTGTGCTCTCTCTCTCTCTCTTTGACAAATACATAAACAAATAAAATCTTAAAAAAAAAAAAAAAAGAACTTGTAAATGCAGTAATAATAATAATACCTAGCATTGATTGAACATTTCCTAACTACAAACACTGTATGACGCACCTTACATGTGCCATGCTATTTAATCCTCACAGTCATAACCTTGAGAAGTGTGAAATTTAAAACCCTACTTTTATCTTTATTTAACAGATGAGGAAAATAAAGCACAGAAAAATTAACTCACCCAAAGTTATTGAAACGCAGGTAGTCTGAGTTCAGAACCCATTCTCCTTAATCATCCATCAGCCAATTAAGTAGTAAGATAACAATAAAATGGTTGTTTTTAAGCCATTAACTTTTGGGCTGTTATTTTTACACAGCAATAGATAACAGATATACTGGTTCATAGTAAGTTCTCCCTTAATATCGATGTTATTATTATTCTGTAGATCTTTGATGCCAAGTTCTGACATCCAGATAGGATCGATGAGGGGCTGTTATAGGTACTCAGGTGAGGGGAACAACATTAATTAAATAATATTTTATTAACTTTATAGTGGACTGTGGCTTAAAAGGAATATTGACTAGTGCAAGAGAAGATTTTTTGAAGATTATTTATTTATATATCTATTTGAGAGGAGAGTACAAGCAGGAGGGACAAAGGGAGAGAAGAGAGAATCTTTTTTTTTTTTTTTTTAAGATTTTCTATAGAATAGCAATGAAAGTACTAATTCATAATTCTGAGTTTAACAAATAATGAAGAGATTTGTTTTGTTCAAGCAAACCTCACAGTGCTGTTTCTGAAAAGCTCTCTGGCTGCCGTTTGCATTTTTGCTATGTCTCAAGTTAAGAAGGCATTTGTATTAGACCAGAATTTTTATCTATTTACCAAATAATTGATTTCCCAATTGTGTGTTTGATGGCTTGACTCATTATGTTATAAAGATCTGTGGTATCACAAGGGAAGCTGTGGAAAAACAACGCATTTTGCTTTACTGTTTTTTCTTACAAAATAAATTCATTTATTTAATTGGGGGTGGAGGAGACTGCGGAGACTATATTTGGCCAACACTAAAATCTGTTGTCTTCTCCATCCAAGAAAATTAACTGAAGTTGATATGACTTCTGGGAAGTGCATTGTAGCTGACATATGGGTGTGCCCCATACCAAAGTGTTATCATGAGAGGTTGGTCCACCAGGAATGGAACTGAATGCTCTCAAAGGATTGAGTAAAAAATAAATTATCTGGACTGTATCACCTTTTTTGGAATTTATCAATGTTACATTTTTACAGAACAATTCACTCTGTTAGTGGGATGCTATGTCACAATTGTCAGTTACTTGTTCTTCCTAATGGAACTGTATACCATGCCAGTGGCTTCATCCCAATGTTTTAAACCTTGTACATGACAGTACATTTTAGAATTACCATCATAGCCCCCAGCAGAGTGCTAGTCACGTCTTTGGTGCTCTGAAAAATGTTCGTAGTTATAATTTATCCTTAAGTACCTGTGGTTGTGCAGAGTCTTCTAGCCAAATATAGATCTTATTTTTTTAATCATTGCTTAATTCTTTTGTCTGTCATCATGTTTTTCTTTTGGGTCTTGAAAAAGTGAGATTCTAATCCAAAAATGCTTTAGGAATGCTTACTGTGCTATAAAAGGCAAAGGAATATTAGTATCTTTACATTTATGATTGACATGTATGTAATCTTAAAATACCATTGACTCCAGATCTTTTTGTTTCCTATGATGAGCACTTGCCAAAGGCAGCAAAAGGATCAAGGCATGCATCTCATAGGATTGATGTAAATAATTATAAATACTTCCCATTCCTTCTCCTACTTAAATTTGAAAATCATACTTCATGTTATCTCAGCCATTGATAAAAATGTTGGAAAGAGCAGAATTTCATAGCAGACTACTTGACACTTCCTTTTGGAATAGTGTCACTCTACTTAATCATTAGATGTAGAAAATGTGATGGGTAAAATAATTTGGAATCAAATCACAGATTGCCTAGAATTTTCAAAAACCAGACTTTGCTCTGGAGCCAAACACAACACAACACAAAGACAAAGTTTTGAGATAAGGAAGAATGGTAGTTTTATTATTTCGCCAGGCAAAGGAGGTTGCAACAGGCTAATGCCTTCAAAACTGCAGACCCTCCCAGGGTAAAAGACTGAGGGGTGTTATAGGAAAATACAGGATCTGGGCATTTTCCATAGGAACCTGGTACATGCTGTCAGCCACATTCATTATGTCATCAAGGTGGTCGCATGACTAGCGCTGGCTCTGACCATCCGAATCTTGAATCTCATTACTAAGTATGCATTGAGGTAAGCGAGATGTCAGTTTTAATATGCGTTCCTGGAACAAAAAATTCTACAGAAAAACAAGGGAAGGGGAGGCTTTGAGAATGAGGAGAAAGTTTTGTTGAATTTAAAGTCAAGTCTTGCTGAAGCATTTATGTGTCCCATTTTAATTTCTATCCATCTTTACTTTTCTCTAGCAGTTTCAGAATGTCATATTAAGGAATTTAGACTAATATTTTTCTCCAGTCACCAAGAAGTATCCAATAGCATACTCTTGAACAAGGCAGTGACAAGGTTGTGATTCAGAAACTTAACGGTGTGGAAGAGATTCAGGAGGATTTAGAGGTTGGAGGAACAGAGGTCCCAGGCCATGGAGTGGGCTACTATGACAGACAAATGTTGATTATAGTACTTAGGGAGAAATCCACATGGAAAGTTATCTGGAGCATGGTTTGCTTTTAGCGGGGGGTTATAAACCAAAGAGGCCAACAAATAATGCAAATGAGTTAAACAGGTCAAAGGAGGAACAAGTCTAATAAGGACAGCTACCACTGAGCTCCATCAGTTGTCACCATGTAGGAATGCAGAAACAATTGTTACCACGTTTTTCAAATTTTGAAGAGAAGCTGAAAATCTAACCTTTAAATGAAATCTCTTCATTTGTAAATGTTGGCTTGATTAAAAAAAAAAAAAAAACCACTTCTAGACAGCTAAAAAAAAACAAAAATGAAAACAAAAACAGCCCACATCTGCAGCTAGTAGGATGCCAGCTTTTATAACCTGTAGCTTCTAGCTTCTCTGGCTGTGAATTCTTATTGTGTAGTATAGTAGGGAAAAAAAACCTAAGGACAGGAATTAGAAAATTTCTGGTAGAGTACAGCCTGATAACATAATTGAGAAAAGAATGGAAAATGCAAAACTCATGACTCTTTTTATGGGTAGCAAAAGCCAAGATTTTATTAACAACTTGTCCCTAAAGAGCATTTTATAAATAGATTGCTCATTTAGCTTAATTTTGCTTAGGTAGCATTGTTTCCTTCTTATTAGTCAGCATTGTTGGCATTTTTGAGAAATCATAGATTTGACGGGGACTTGTGGAGGAGCTGCTGAATTGCAGAAGTTATTACAGCAGAAAATAAATTATGTAGTGCTATAAATACTTGACTCAGTGACTCAGCAAATTCCCTTTATGTCCAAAGGGAAACATGTTGTACCTAACTTATGAGGTCTGTTTTTAATTTCTTCAGCTTTGCAGTCGTCCCTTTTTGTCACTGACAGATTTTTACATGATGTGAGAGACACAAAGACAGACCACATTCAGATGGAGATTTAAGTATTGGAGAAATGAAAGCACTGGGGGAACCCTCAGTCACTGGGGTGCTTTCATACTGATGGCAGGGGATTACCAGGAAAAAATCAGAGAACCATCTGGAATGGCTATGAGAAACTAGATAGTTTTATTTTACTCTTAGGTGATATTTCCAACTAATAAAATTAGAATAAAAGTTGTAATGTTAGAAGCAAACCCCTGGAAAATATGCAATTAACTTCTTTAGAATTCAGCAAGCATTTTGTATATCTATAATACTCATATTTAAGATACTTTAACCAGACATTTGAGTAGATGCCAAGATGTGCCAGAGATGGTTTCTGCTTTCAAAGGCTATTAGGAGAGAGATTGTATATATACAAAATTTTTAAATTATTTATGTTTAATTAATAGTTCAGTACTTTGTTTATAAAACCCTAGTAAATTGTTGGTTTTTTAATAAGTATTTATAATCCTCTTAATGAGCATGCAAAAACAGAACACTGTAGGAACTGATTTCATATAGTATATCTTCTTATAAAACAGCAAAGAATTATTTTTTAAAACCCTCTGTATCTTGATTATTTTATAATAAAAATACCAATACTTCTTCTTGCTACTAAATAAAGCATAATGGCAATTAAAATCTGTCAAAAACTATTCCATCTTGTATAATTCTGAGATTCTAACCTATCATTTCAGCACATGCTTGAGCAAAAATGTCCTAAATGTAGAAATAGAATGAAATAATTATTAGAGAAGTATAAACAAAGTTCTGTATAACACAGTCTCTTAGTCTGCTTGGGTTGCTATAACAAAATAGCATGGACTGTGGTTTAAACAACAGACCTTTATTTTCTTGTGCTTTTGGAGACTAGGTATTCAAGATCATGATTCCAGCCAATTCAGTTTCTGGTTAAAGACTCACTCTTTTTTTTTTTTTTTTTTTTTTAAGATTTTATGTATTTATTTGACAGAGAAACAGAATAAGGAAGAATGGCAGGCAGAGGGAGAAGCAGGCTCCCTACTGAACAAGGAGCCTGATACAGGACTTGATTCCAGGATCCTGGGATCATGACCTGAGCTGAAGGCAGACACTTAACTGACTGAGCCACACAGGCATCCCAAGGATACTCTTGCTGACTTGCAGTTGCCTTCTTGCTGAGTCGTTACATGACATTTCCTCAGTGCATGTATGCACCAAGAAAGGGAAGGAAAAGAGAGAGAGAAAACACTCTGTTATCTTTTCTTAGAAAGACACTAATCCTATCAGATTAAGGCCCCACCCTTTGGACCCCATTTAATCTCAATTCTTTCAAAATACACCTTACTGAGGGCTAGGGTTTCAACATATGAATTTTAGGAGACATAAATAGTTTATAACAGATCGGAAACAGGAAACAATCAGGGAAGGCATTTTGGAAAAGGTAGCATTAGAATAGGCTCTTGGAGAATGGGTAGGATTTTAACCATTAGAGATTGGAAGAAGAGACTCCAAGAGGAGGAAATAGCTTAACTGTGTCACAGCAGTGAGAAAGCAGAGAGTAAATTTAGCACACAGGGAGTCAGCTCTTTCACCTGCAGGATGACATCTACACAAGTGAATAATACTCGGGAAGTCAAAGAGGATGTGGAAAGGATGTGGCCAAATTATTTTGTACCTTATAAAACATCATTTTCTGGTTTCAGCACTGCTATAACTAGCTCTGTGACCTTGGTTATGCCCCACTACTTCTGTATGTCTCAGCATTCCATGTGTCATTGAAAAAATTATCTCCTGGGTTTCATTTACTTTAATGAGTCTGTACTTCAAAAAAGTAAGTGATTTAAGTTCACAAGTATTATGTGTTTCTGTATGCCCATATACTTTCACATTTGTGCTCTCATAGCAGTAGATATACACACTTCTGCAAGTGTTTGATGATAGGCAGAAAAATCTGCTGCCACTTACCAACCTGAATTATACTCCTCCCATCTCTGTGTGAATTGGGAACTTTTTTCTACATATTGCCATGATTCAACTGGACTTCCCAGAGAGAGTTGACCAGGCACATTGGGGAAATACCCAACCTTGTTCCATGCCCTTTTCCAACTTCATTGGCTCTTTTATTTTCTCCTGTTTTAGGCTTCTGATTCTTTCATGACTGTTTTTTTGTTTTGTTTTGTTTTTTTGGTTTTGTTTTTGTTTTTTTTGGCCTGTTAAAGAAACTTAATCTCAAAGCCTTTTTTCATAGTCAGTCGTAGGCACCTGGGTAAGGAATTCATTGATTCAAAGCAGTATTTCCTTTTTAACAGGAACTAGGCCTTAAACTACAGGAATGAAACATAAACAGTAAAATTCTAGACAATATATGGACATAGAGTGTAGGGATGGGGTGACGAGGTGAATTTTATGGTCTTCCTAAAAACCTTAGAAGTAAAAAATGATCCCCTGGAGCTTAAAGACCATCTTCAGTCCTAGAGCACTCTAATATACTTTACAACTATTTATTCTTAACCTTGGAGCTGTCTTGGTTATTTTTTAGCAAAATAATTACAACTATTTACTTATTTTCTAGAATTCTAGGTATACTTGTGGGCTTACCTATGCAAACACTTATGGATAACTTTGACTCAATCTATATGATTGAGTAGATAATTCTTCTTCCTATAAAATGGCTACTGGGTTAAGAACTTCTTCCTCATTTTAGAGGCTTAGTTTTTTTTTTTTTGTTTTTTTTTTTTTTTTAAAGATTTTATTTATTTATTTGACAGAGGGAGATCACAAGTAGGCAAAGAGGCAGGCAGAAAGAGAGAGGAGGAAGCAGGCTCCCTGCTGAGCAGAGAGCCCGATGTGGGACTCGATCCCAGGACCCTGAGATCATGACCTGAGCCGAAGGCAGCGGCTTAACCCACTGAGCCACCCAGGCGCCCCTAGAGGCTTAGTTTTAATGAATCTTTCCAACTTAAATAAGAAGGAGTAGAACCAAAGTTGAAGAAGAATTGTTTTCCTCAAAAACAGGCATATTTCTTTTTAAGAAATATATTTTCTTTCCCCACTATATTTAGTCAGCTTATAATACTAAGTTTTTCTTCTCAAAAATAGGTTAGCCTACCTCTTTCAGATACACATCCAGGTCAGGAAGGTGTTATCTTCATAATGAACTTAAGCTACAGCTTAGGTGACTCATCTGAGAATTTTCTATCAGTCAGAAATTGTTCAAGGTCCAACCCCAGTATTTACTGCTCTGTGACCTCCACTTTGCGTAGGCACCACCTTAGTGAATCACACTGGCTGTCCGTCACTCATTCTCTGAAGACCACAGTTTCAAAATAAAACCCTTAGAAAATGTAGGCACTGAAGTAACAGTTGCAGTTACTTCACCCACAGTTGAGTGTACCATGGACGCAACCTACAATTTAAGTCTTTATTTGGTCATTGACAAAGGCCTTAAATTTTTGAGTCAAAACTTCGGTGAAGTTCAGAAATGTAGGCCCCAAGATGTTGATTCTGTTGTTTATAGGAAATGCCTTCAAGACTTACTTAGCTTTTCATAGTTACAACAAAATAATTTAATGTTTTGGGTTTTTTTTCCCTTTGTCTCTGGAAAAGTTGAGTAGATGGAAACTATGAAAGGAAAAGATGTACTACAGAATTGTAATTCAATAATACTGTGGTTTCTGCTTTCATCTAATAAAAAGCAGAAAATAGTATAAGGAAGAAGTTCATTTTTCTTAGATTATTGGTAATATAATTCAAGTTCAAAATCAGAGCTTGCTAATTGTTTTTTTCCTCTGGATTCTTTTCGTCATCAGAATAGTCTCTCAAGTAGTGATGGTATCCAAATTTAATCAGAAGATTTAACTTTAAAGTTTAATCACACAAAGAATGAAATGTGTGCTTCCAGGGAATACGCCTTTGTCTTTTTATCCTAATATAGTAGTGACCAATCACATGCAAGTTATTTAAAGGTGAACAGCCATAGGCAACTTTCTTGGTGCCTGGCCTGCCTTGCTGCCTCTGCAGACCTCTAAAACTGCCTATTGTCTACCTAGGCAGTTGCTTGTATTTTTCTAAGATATCCATGCCTGCCCACATGGGCTTTCACCTGTTGTACTATGACCTGTACAACTATGCTACTGCCCATACTATCTCCATGATTTCCCGGCTACTGCTACTGTTTACTAAATATATATCAAGTGCCAGGTACTGTGATGAGTATTTTTACATCTTCCCACTTCCATGCGGCAGAGCTACCTGAAAATGAAGTTAGCATAGTATAACATAATCTTCGTAGCTTTACTTCCATAATGTATCTTCTGAATTATCAGACTGTGATGAATGACTACAACTACTGTTTATGACTGTGAGCTAATTTTTTTCTTTTTTATTGTTAACAGACATAAAATATACTACCCTGACCATTTTTTTTTCAAGATTTGTTTAATTATTTTTGGGAGAGAGAGCATGTGTGAGTGGGGATAGGGACAAAGGGAGAGGGAGAGAGATCTCAAGTAGACTCTCCACTGAGCTCGGAGCCTGATCCAGAGCTTGATACCATGACCCTGAGATCATGACCTGAGCCAAAATCAAGAGTTGGACGCTTAACCAACCAAGCCACCCAGGTGCCCCTTGATCATTTTTAAGTGTACAGTTCAGTGGTATTGAATACATTCTGCATATCACTGTGGAGTCACTGCCACCATACATCCCATAGCTTTTTTCAACTTGTAAAACCGAAACTCTGTACCTATTAAACAATAATTCCCCACTCTTCTAACCTCCAGCCCCTGGCAACCACCATTACACTTTCTGTCTGTATGAGTTGACATACCCTAAGTACGTCCTGTAAGTGAAATCATACAGTATTTGTCTTTCAGTAACTGGCTTAATCACACAGTAACTTAGCATAGTATCTTCAAAATTCATCCATGTTATAGCATATTGGAGAATTTCCTTCCTTTTCAAGACTGAATAATATTCCATTAGTATGTGTATATCACATTTTGCTTATGCATTTATCAGTTGATGGATACTTGGGTTGCTTCCACATTTTAGCCATTTTGAATAATGATACTATGAACATGGGTGTACAAATACCTTTTTGAGACTCTGTTTTAATTCTTTTGAAGTGGAGGTGCTGGATCATATGGAAATTCTTTTTCTGATTTTTTTAAGAACCACAATACTGTTTTCCACAGCAGCTGTACCTTTTTACATTCTCAGCAGCAGTGCACAAGTCTTCCCTCTTCTTCACATCCTCACTGGCCCTTGTTTTTTTGGCGGGGGGCTTTTTTCCAGGTCATTGAGAAATAATTGACATGCTTAATTATGTAACTTTAAGGTATCTGGCATGATTTTTTAAATATAATTTTTTTACTTTTTAATTAACATATAATGTATTATTAACCCCAGGGGTACAGGTCTGTGAATCGCCAGGTTTGCACACTTCACAGCACTCACCATAGTACACACCCTCCCCAATGTCCATAACCCAACCATCCTCTCCCTACCCCCTACCCCCAGCAACCCTCAGTGGTTTTTTTTGTGATATTAAGAGTCTCTTATGGTTTCTCTCCTCCCAATCCCATCTTGTTTGATTTATTCTTTTCCTACCCCCCAAATCCCCCACATTGCCTCTCAACTTCCTCATATCAGGGAGATCATATGATAACTGTCTTTCTCCAATTGACTTATTTCACTAAGCATGATACCCTCTAGTTCAGTTCCATCCATGTCATCGCAAATGGCAAGATTTCATTTCTTTTAATGGCTGCATAGTATTCCATTGTGTGTGTGTGTGTGTGTGTGTGTGTGTGTGTATTACATCTTCTTTATCCATTCATCTGTTGATGGACATCTAGGTTCTTTCCATAGTTTGGCTATTGTGGACATTGCTGTTATAAACATTTGGGTGCACATGTCCCTTCGGATCACTACATTTGTATCTTTAGGGTAAATACCCAGTAGTGCAATTGCTGGGTCGTAGGGTAGATCTATTTTCAGCTTTTTGAGGAATCTCCATGCTGTTTGCCAGAGTGGTTGCACCAGCTTGCATTCCCACCAACAGTGTAGGAGGATTCCCCTTTCTCTGCATCCTCGCCAGCATCTGTCATTTCCTGACTTTTAAAGTTTAGCCATTCTGACTGGTGTGAGGTGGTATCTCATTGTGGTTTTGATTTGTATTTCCCTGATGCCGAGTGATGTGGAGCACTTTTTTTAATTTGTGCATTTTTAAAGTATTTTTTAATTGAAGTATGGCCAACACACAGTGTTGCATTTGTTTCAGTGCATGACATAGTGATTCAACAAGTCTATACACTATGCTGTGTTCACCACAAAAGTAGACACCATCTGTCACCAGACAATGCTATTAGAATACTGTTGACTGTATTCCCTGTGCTGTATGTTTTATCCCGGTGACCTATTCACCCCATAACTGGAAGTCTGTATCTCCCACTCCCATTCACCCATTTTACCCATTCCCCCCATTCTATTTTCTGGGTTGGTTGGTTGGTTGGTTGATTTTTTGGACAGTACCTATCCTAATGGGTATGAAGTGATATTTCACTATAGTTTTAATTTGCACTTCCCTTATGGTTAGTGATGTTGAGCATCTTTTCATGTGCTTGTTGGCCATTTTTTATCTTCTTTGGAGAAATGTCCATTCAAGTCATTTAACCATTTTTTTAATCAGAGGTGTTTTTCTTGTCACTCTCATTTTTGAGTTTTAGAAGTTCTCTGTATATTCTGAATATTTATCAGATACATGGTTTGTAATATTTATCAGAGTATGGCTCTCGTATGTGCAAATATTTTCTCCCATTCTGTGGATTGCCTTTTTACTCTGCAGATAGTATCTTGATACACAAAATTTTTAATTTTCATGAAGTGCCTTTTATCTCTGTTTCTTTTGTTTTGATGCCATATTCAAGAAATCATTGCCAAATCCAATGTCATAATATTTTTATACTGTTGTAATTCTCACCTCTTTAGACCTCTGTGACACACTGTAAAAATTGCTTTAGAGTGATTGCTTCAAGTTACTGAAAACATTGCATTAAGTTCAAAACATTGCATTAAGTTCCCTTAATCTCTGATAAATTGGAATCTAAGAAATATTAGCTATTTTTAGAGTGGCTAATCTATTAGTTTTATCTAGAAACAATATTCATTTTCATCAATGCGTGAATTAAAGTTATTTGAGAACATGTGCTATTTGGGGTAAATATGTAGCTTCTTTTTATTTGTCGCTTCATCTCTGGAATCTGCCGAGCATAAGGGCCTGGGCTTTGGAACCATTAATTCGTCATTGCCTCTTCTACCCTCACTCACTAGGCCATTGCCTTGTTTTGAATTTGCAGGTGTCCTATTTGCTTGGTTAAAATGTATTATCCTTTTAATATATGCTAGATTCGATTTGCTAAAATAGTGTTTAGAATTTTTACATCTGTATTGATGAAGCACATTGGTATAATTTTGTAATGTCTTCTGGTTTTATAATCACAATCTGGTTATATAACACAATCATAGATTGAGTTGAGAAGTATTCTGTTGTTAATTATTTGGAAGAGTTTGTCTTGAATTGGCATAAGTTATTTCTTAAATGTTTAAGAGAATTTTTAATGAAGCCATTTCTTTTGGGGGCTTTCTTTGTGAGAAGACTTTTTACTACAATTTTAATTTCTCTAATAGAAGCGTATTCAAGTTATGTTTCCTCCTGAGTGTGGTTTAGTTGTTTTTTTTTTTTAAAGAATTTGTCCATTTCATCCAAGTAGTCAATATTGTTGACATAAAGTTGTTCATATTTCTTTATGGTTTTATAAATATTTGTAGAATCTTCAGTAATGGTACCTCTCATTTGTGATATTTGTAATTTTGTCTTTTTATTTCTAATCAGTCTGACTAAAGATTTATTAGTTAATCTCAAAGAACCAGCTTTTCATTTTATTGATTTTTTTTATTTTTCTGTTTTTCTGTTTCATTTATGATTGCTTTAATCTTAATTCCCTTCTTTTGCTTGCTTTGACTTTAATTTGCTGTTTGTTTGTTTGTTTCTTTTTTCCTAATTTTTCTATGTGTAAGCTGAGGTCATTGATTTGAAACCATTCTTCTTTCCTAACACAGGCATTGAGTGCTATATATCTCCCCTGGAGAAATGGGTTAGTAGCATCTCACAAAATCTGATATATTGTCACTTGCATTTAGTGCAAAGTACTTCCTAATTTCCTCTTTTATTTATTCTTTGATCCATGAGTTAGTTAGCTTCCAAATTTGGAGATTTTCCAGATAATTTTCTGTTATTGATTTCTAATTTAATTCCATTCTGGTCAGAGAATATATTTGTATAGTTTGAATCCCTTTAAAATCTATTAAGACTGGGGCGCTTGGGTGGCTCAGTCACTTAAGCATCTGCCTTTGACTCAGGTCATGATGCCAATGTCTGTAGGATTGAGCCGAGTGTCAGGATCCCTGCTCAGTAGAAGTCTGCTTCTCCCTCTCTCTCTGTCCCTCCTCCAACTTGTGCAAGTGTACTATCTCTCTCTCCAGCTCTCAAATAAAAATAAAATTTAAAAAAAATAAAATATTTCAAGACTTATTTTATCACCTGCAATTCAGGTTTTCTTGGTAAATATTTTGTATGCACTTGAAAAGCATGGGTATTTTGTTGCTGTGCTGTTCAAGTCACGCAGGGTACTTTCTGCCACTATGTATTTGCCTGTTCTGGACATTTCATTCACATGAATGAAATTTTACAACATATAATCTTTCATGACTGACTTCTTTCACTCAGCATAATGTTTTCAATGTTTATCCATGATATAATATGTATCAGTACTTCATATCTTTTTATTGCCACATAATCTTACATTGCATGTATGTGCCACATTTTTATCAGCTGATGAACATTTGAGTTGTTTCCATTTTTTTACTGAGATTTCATTCATATACCATAAAATTCACTTTTTTTTAAGTGTGTAAAGGGCTTTTCCTTCTCTAAGTAGTATGGAGTTTCAGCTTTATCTGATCTTCAAAATTTGCTACTGCTTATAAGTCTACTTTATGACTTCTAAAATTATGTTAACATCACTGATGGTGTTGTCTTTTTTCTCATTCTCTTTACTCTTACACGTTTTACCATTTTTCTCTTTTGCTGTCATTTCACTGGGGTTCAGGGGCAAAAGAATATTCAGTCTACCACATTTAATAAAAAGATCCCTTAAAATTATTTTGGAAGAAGGAAAACAAATTGTCAAAATTCTGTTACTTTTACTTCATTTTCATTTTGCCTTTTTCTCCTAGTCTTTGTGTACTTATGGATGTAATCATAGCATATTTGGCTGATTTTCTTAAATGTAGTGTAATTACTTCATTCATAAACACGTCATCATATTAACCATTTTAATGGTAGCATAATATTCTTTTGTGTTAATAATATTCTGTCATTTGCCTAACCTTTCTATGCTTAGACATTAAAATTGCTAACTTTGGTGGGGGGTATAGTTATTAAAGATAATGCCATAATAAACATTTTTGTAAAGCTTTGGCGCCATTTGCAAGTACACATAGTGAGAGCTATGACTCACCAAATGTCCTCCATTTCCTCTGCAAGGACTTGCTGATGCCTCTTTTTCTTTGGTTCCTTTTGTAGTTATATCTCAGAGAAAACACCTTGTTATATATCTACTAGCCTCTTTGCTGAGGATGTTCTCCCAGTCAGGACCTCAATCGTATCACTTTACAGTGCTATTATATACACGATATCATTAGGCTCATCAGTTATCGCACGTGGAGTCTTGTCTCTCCATAGAGATTATAAATACTTTGTAGACATAGGACTTGCTATTGAGGTAATGAAAAGTGCAAGTTTCCAGTAAACACTTATGGATAGATTTTTTTTTTTGTTTCATCCTAAACAGGTTTAAGAATAGTTAAATATGGGGGTGACTGGGTGGCTCAGTGGGTTAAAGCCTTTGCCTTCGGCTCAGGTTATGATCCCAGGGTCCTGGGATAGAGCCCCACATCAGGCTCTCTGCTCAGCGGGGGGCCTGCTTCTCTCTCTCTCTCTCTCTCTCTCTCTCTGCCTGCCTCTCTGCCTACTTGTGATCTCTCTCTGTCAAATAAATTAATTTTTAAAAAATCTAAAAAAAAGAATAGTTAAATATGTTTTAAAATCCATGAGCTCGGGCGCCTGAGTGGCTCAGTTGGTAAAGACTCTGCCTTCGGCTTAGGTCATGATTTCAGGGTCCTGGGATCGAGCACCACATCAGGCTCTCTGCTCAGCAAGGAGCCTGCTTCGCCCCTACTCTCTCTGCCTGCCTCTCTGCCTACTTGTGATCTCTCTCTCTCTCTCTATCAAATAAATAAATCTTTTTTAAAAAAATCCATGAGCTCATAAAAATATGAATTTTAAAAAAGTGGTCATTTCTAATGTATGTTAGAAAACAATGTGTTATTTTTAAAACTTATAAATGAAGGGATAATCTCATGTATTTACCAGTACAGGCTACGTGTTTGGTCACCAAATGGTTGATGAGGGGAAGTTTCTTTTTTAGAGAAACTCGCTAATTAGAAACTCACTAGTAAGTCAGGAAATAATGCTAAAATGAAAATATAACTATTTTATTATTCCTAATAATTAATGAGTATAAGCATTGATGGTCAATAGCCTTTAACATCACAAAAAGAGAGACAACCATATATAATAGTAGTACCATCCATTAAGTATTCTTGCCAAACAGTCAAGCCTGAAAATGATCAAGCTTCTAGATCCAATTATCAATTTGCTGGAAATACAGAGGACAAAAGAATATGTCATGTGGTACCACTGGGATGCAGTCAGCAACCACCAGACTAACGGAAATTATTGGATAAATGATCCAGTTTCTCAACAAATAGATCACAAGTGGGAGGGAAAATAAAAGAGACAGAAAGAGACAGACAGATGGTGGAGGAACCTATTGATCCATATGGATCATATATGGGTCCTTCCTGAATCAGACAAACTGTGCAACAAAACAAAAACAAAAAACAAAGAAAAACATTTAACATTTATAAGATAATTAAAAACTCAAATACTGACTAGATATTTGATATTAAAGAATGATTAATTTATTTAAAAATTAAAATTAAATTAAATTAAATTAAAAATAGTGGATTTTTTAAAAATCTGCGTGAAACCATTTCTTTTTGACAATATGGCCAGTCTATCAATAACCCAAAAATGTTTATTGGTAAAGGAAGCAATGGGAATTATCTTTTTTTTAGGCCCCTGTCAAGCATTTCCAGGCACTATTAAATGGTGCTGAAACCAATAATCAGAGTTGACAGTTGACATGTGTTGATAATATTCATACACCACTGTTTATAATAGGAAAAATTTGAAAATAATAAAAATGTCCATTAGCAGGAATAAGGAAATGCTATATATTCATGTAATGGAATTCCATACACTTTAGTTAAATTATGCAGTAATTAAGAAACTAGATTCCATAGCTAAACTACTAGAGTTTGATTCCAACTCTAGTTCTACCACTTCCTGGCAGTTTTCTCTAGGACGAGTTACTTAACTTCTCTGTACCTCAGTTCCTTTACATTTAAACCACGACTAAATAATAGTATTTATCTCAGTGGATCGCAGGTTGTGTAAAGACTAAGTATGTTGATAAATATACATAGTGAAAGCTCAGTTAGGTTAGTTTTAATAATTATTATCATTTGTTATCATGAACTAAATAAGTCTAGCATCATAATATATGAAAAACCAAATTCTAGAAAAAAACACAATGTGGTATCATTTATATAAAGTTTAAAAACCTGTAGAAAGTGGGGGAGGGAAGAAATTTAGGTCCTGTCTTGTAGTTTTAAGAATGCCAAACCCAGGGAGTCACCTGGGTGGCTCAGTCAGTGGGGCGACTGACTCTTGGTTTTGGTCCAGGTCATGGTCTCAGGGACATGGGATCAGTCCGTTGGTCCTGTCAGGGCTCTGGCCTCTGCACTCAGTGGGGAGGCTGCTTTCCCTCTCCCTCTGCTCCTCCCCTGACTTACTCATTCTCTCACCCTCTCTTACTAAAATAAATAAAATCTTTTAAAATAAATAAATAAAATCTTTAAAAAAAAAAAAAAAAAAAACTCTGACAAAGGACTTGACAACAAGCTTGTATTTGATTCCTTCTAATTTTTGGACCACAAAGGAAAAAAGTCCGATTTGGTCATCTGATCTCTTAATATTTACTAAGCAACTTAATACAAAGAATCATTAGCAGGATAAGTCATTTAAAGACTTCAACCCTGTCATTCCAGCTACTGAAATGGCACGTCAAATGAATACCGGGCAGTGCTAGTGAATGAATACTTCTTGTGTAGGAATTGTGTGCCAGGATTTTCTAAGTAACTCAGGAGAGGTTTAGACCATTACGAATTTGAGGTTACTTTCATTGTTCAAACGTAGAGTATCAGGTAGTAGAAAAGAAAAAACTATAGTAGATTCTCACAGTTACCTTTTTTTAACTATTAGGATTATTTGCCATTTTGTAAATTACACTGACTAATGCACACAGTATCCTATATACTCCCTGCTTATAGGCCACTTGCTTGCTTTCTGCTCCTTTTGATTGTATGTTTACATAGAGTTCGTTGTGTTTTGCTTCAATTAATTACATAGTTTAATTAAATGTAACATAAATCAATGAAAAAGTTGTATACTTTGAGAAATATCACCAATAAGAGATAAAATGAAATTGCTATATAATCCTAAATATTCTTCGTGGACATACACAGGTATAAAAGCCATATAAATGGGAATGAAAAATACCTAATTCAGGATCATTGTTACCTCTGAATTCAGAGGCAGATGGGGTCAAGAGGGGTATATGGTGGGCTTCAATCATATCTATAATGTTAAATGTTCTTTGTTTTAAAAAAATGCATGAAGCCAATATGTTAAAGGTTTGATTAAGATTTGGTAAATACAGGTTTTTGACTCACATTTTTCCTATTCCTGTCTTCCTTTTGTTTGTCTCTCAAGACTAAGCATTTGAGGGTGAGAAAAGAGAGGCAAACCATAAGACAGACTTTTAACTACAGAGAACAGAGTTGCTGAAGGAAGATGGGGGGCAGTGATGGGTGTTAAGGAGGGCATTTGTGGTGAGCACTGGGTGTTGATGTAAGTGATAAATCACTGAATTCTACTTCTGAAACTAATATGACACTGTATGTTAACTAACTGGAATTTAAATAAAAACTTGAAACAAAAAAATACTCAGACTTTTAAAGTGACTTAATATCTGGACTTAGGCTGATATAGAATCATAAAAGGACTGGCTGGCATTATCCCCAAACTGTGCAAAGAGGTATATTTCTATTCTGGTATCCAGAGCTCGATAGGAAATACCCAGCAACTTAAACAATGAATCTTTGTATTCTGCATTATTCCTTAAGACCATTATGTATTTATGGAATTGGTCCTACCAGCTAACTTTTTTTCCTGAAATCTGGTTTCCCTCTAAGCTCCCTAACTGGGGCCTTGGGCCTGGAGACCAAACTTGTCTAGCCAGGCAGACCTTAGGACAGGCCCCACATACTGGTATTTTGACCTTTCCCTTGACCAACTTGTCTCTGAGATGATTTGTGTCCATTTATTTGGATTTGAATCTGGCCTGCTTATCAGTGACCTCATTAAGTTATTCTCCATATCCTATCTCATGCTGAGGTTGCCTTTGAATGCTTTGTGTAAAATGAATAGCATTGCTTAATCTAGTACCATCAGGGCTATTTTTTTCTAGATAAGGAAGGCAGTCAATATATTTTTTAACATCTCATAAAATTGCATGCCAAAATATCACTTGTTTCTTTAGGGAAGAATAATAAGAATTATTATGAAGTGTAAAATGAATAGTGTTGCAAAATTGGAGAGAAAGGAAGAGATGTCATTTGACAACAACATTCCCTACCACCACCACCACCACCATCACCCTTAGACCTTCTGTGGGAATTGAGTCTCACCTTTGAGCAAAATAAAAGGTCGTGAAGTTGGCATATGGGCCAGTTTGATTTTAAGAAAGGTTTTTCTTCAAACCAAAGAAGTGATTAGAATCAGGAGATAGTTTTATAGACAGGTGCTTGTTTTCCTTGTTTATGACTGAAACTATTAGCGTATGATATAGCACATTAGAAACCCTAAACAATCTCATCACATCTTTCTCTAGATAATTAATATAGTTTTCTTTTGTGGAATATCTCATTTTTTTTTAACTTACAGAAATGATGTTGAATAATAGAAAACCTTATTTCTGTTCCTTTCTCTTCTGCCCATCTTACTGGATGACCTTAGGTAAATCCATTTTCTTTGTAAGGTCTCTCAAATATACAGTGAAGACATGAAGTATTCACCTTACCACCTACTTTCAAGACCAGCCAGACCACAATGCTCCATTTTTGTAATTCCCATCGTTAAGTCCTGATGGGATGTAGGCAGAATAATGTGCTACTGCCCTCTGCTGGTCCTAAGAACACACCTGTCCATCAGTGCAGTGGCCCTGCCCATCCCAACACTGACAGACACGGTGTCTCTTGCTTATGCTTGGACACAGTGTCTTGCTTATGCTTGGGAAGACGTAGCAGGAAAACACAAAGAAAGGAGGTGAATTTCATGTTTGGAAAAATAATTATATTTGAGTATTTGGAAATTAATGATTTCTTATGCATATAACAGATGCCATAACCATGTGCAACTGTCTTGTCACCCAAAAGTATTTATCCTATAGTTGTCCTACTGCTACAGTTTCTCACTTGGTAAACACGTTGTGGGTTCTGACTCTTTGAGCTGCTTTCATTGTTTTTATACCATCTTCCACTTTTGTTTGGAAGATTTAGGGGAGTGAGTTTTTGCATATTCATTTTTAGTTTGTCAATAAATAGGAAGATAATAATTGGTAAGTAACTACCAAGGAGAGTGAATATGCAACATCAGTAAGAAAAATGCTGAAAAACAAAGACAGGACTTCATTATACTTTCAGATCCCTGGGGAGCTCTGACAATTTGTAATAAAAGATCTGTAATTAATAATAGGGTTTTTTTTGGTGTGTCAGCGATCCTAAAAGTAGGTTTCTTTATTTGAAAAAATGATAAGGATTTGCTAAAAGCTCTGGTTTTCTGAGCCCATCTGTATTAATTTCAGAACTCCAAAATTTTAAGAGCTGGTATTTATTACATCACATTTGTAGAAAATAGTGCTGCCTCTGACTACACCTACGGGAAAGGCAACTGAGAATTATTTTTGTCTTGTTTGACTTTCATGTCTTTAAAATCCCTTTCAAAATGAACATTGTTAGTCCTTAGAATGCTGCAGGGCGCGCGCGCACACACACACACAACCTGCATCCCACGTATCTGCAAGCAGAGTATAGGAGGAACATGTGATTCACTTTGTCTGTGGCTTCTGCTTACGTACTCACAGAACCACATTTTGCCCATAATTTCCCATTGGGAGGTAGGAACTGTATTTTTAAACAACTATATAAGCATATACTATATGAAGTATGAAGATCAACAGCAATCCTTATGCAGCTTACTGTTGGGGAACTCTTGATTTTTGTATCACAGTCAATCTCAACTTATAGCCACCTGATTGGAGTTACAGTCAATCACCTCAGCAGCAGTACATAGTCCTGTCTTGAAAGGGACTTACACATGGGATGCAGAAATATGTAGACCCTCATAGGCAAAATAAGAGCCGTCCCACTTGCATTAGTACATGTAAGTACTACATAAGTACTACATTTCATGGTATGTGTGGTGCCTATTTTCAGTTCTAGGTTTAGTCTGCTCTAGGCCAAAAGAAAATTAGCATGTATTGAGGATATCATTTTTACCAAATGCCTAATTCATCTGTTAAGCATCCATAAGAAATGAACCAACTTTTGGTACATAACAGTAACATGTATAACCTTAATGTAATCTTCAGTGTCTGATATTCTAAGAGAGAAATCAGTTTACTTGCTTCTCAGCCTTTTGGCTAAGATCAAATGGAAAGAAGTCAGTTTATTAAATTGCTTTAAAAGAAAACACATCAGAAACTTTAGTTCTACTCAATTCCAAAAAAAATAAAATGGACAAAAAGGATGTTCGTTGAGAATGTTACCTGCTGTTTCCTGAGAAATGATGGATTAAAAAAGTTTTGAAACATCTTTAATCTTTAGAGATGAAAGTAAGAGCTGTGGAAAGATGGTTTAAATCATTAACTGAAACTTGACAATATGAATCATATGTAAAAGCAAAAATACAATGTTAATTAAAATCATATCAGATCTTCAGTGCAGAATATTACTTTGAGAAACAAAATCCTAAAATGCAGAAAAAAACAGCAGTGCTAATTAGTATTTATTTCATGATGCTCTTTTGCAAAACAATTCAGTATAGAAAAAAGAGCAGGGATTTTGGAACCAAGCAAAAAACCAGCTTTACTACTTATGTAACTTGGTATCTGACTTTAGACAATTGCTTAAACCTCCCTGAACTTCCGATTCCTGTTCTGTAAATTGGCAATAATAATGTGCGTCTTATATTTAGTATTAAATGAGGTGTGTAAATATTTATGAAGTGCCCTAAATGCCTGCAGAGTTAGTTTTCCTTCTCTCTACTGTAAATAACAGAGTAAGGTTTGCTCTTAATTTGAAGCCCAACAGAAGTCCTGGGAAGGAAGGTATGGTTTGAGATTACGTTCCCATGACCATTTGGTGAGCAGAAAATGCCCTCAAAGCCTAGGACAGTCTGCTAGGGAGTATGTGAGGCAGGCAGTAGCCTTGGTGGGAGGTAAAGAGCTAGAGTAGGGAGGGTGTGACACTTCTTGAGTCTCAAATGCGTGATATGCCCTCATTCTGTGTGTAAGGCCGAGCTGCAGGCTCTCTCACATTTCAGTCAATGCCCCCCAAAAATGTACTGTAGAAAAAAAATTTTAATTGTCTGAAGTTTAATGTTTAGGTTGTGATGAATTTCATTTACATAACCCAGTTGTACTAAGAGCTATCAGCTCTACAGTGTGCACAGTACAGTGCCAGGTACTTTTCATACATTCTCTAATTCATATGGTAACTTCGATTTCTAGCTATTGCTAAAATGTCCATAGAAAGACTGAGACCCTGAAGGATTCAATAGCAAGCCCAAAGTTGCCAGTTAAAAATGAATAAGTTTCTGATTACTGCCCTAAGATCATGTTTAGATAAACCCTTTAATGATATCTGTGGTTAACCGTGACCCCTGTAATTTTTTGAATTGTCATGACTGTGTCGGCCCTGTGGTGATGCGTATTGTGTGTTCTCACAGAAACTGGCCCATGGAGTCAGCCAGTTTGCTTACACCTGTGTTCAGGACCACCCCATTTGGACAAATCAGCAATTTTGGGAGACAACCTTCTACAATGCAGTGCAGGAACAGGTGCGCTCCCTGTATCTCTCAGCCACAGAAGACAATCATGCCCCACATCTGAAGCGAAAGGTAAGAGAAGAAAGATACTAGTGTGGGGGCTCCTGGGTGACTCAGTGGGTTGAAGCCTCTGCCTCGGCTCAGGTCATGATCCCAGAATCCTGGGATCAGGCCGTCTGGGCTCTCTACTCAGCGGGGAGCCTGCTTCCTCCTCTCTCTGCCTGCTTCTCTACCTACTTATAATCTCCGTCTCTCAAATAAATAAATAAAATCTTTAAATTTTAAGAAAAAGATACTAGTGTGGAACTGGTGTTGTGGCTTCAAGGAAAGCTTATTCAAGTATTCCCAGAGCAAAAGGAAATCTATCTATCCACTTTCTGCCACTGTGTTTGAGGTTCATCTTAGGGAGTCCTGTGGTGATCATCTTTCTTCTGTTGATTTCTGGTATTATATTTTTCCATAATAGCTTCTTAATACAGTCTTTAGCAGTGGAATTATTTTATTACATGCTAATAAATAGGAATTATTTGGAAATGATTATAGTAAGTTGAACAGAAAAAAGAAAATGAAAATACCTGAGCAGATGTCTTTGTGCAATTAACTTTTTGAAGACGTGTCAAATTAAAGTTAAATTACTCTAATAAAAAGCTTTTGCACAGCAAAGGAAACAGTTGACAAAACCAAAAGGCAGCCAATGGAATGGAAGAAGATATTTACAAATGTCTAACCAGATAAAGGGCTAGTATCCAGTCTATAAAGAACTTCTCAAACTCAAAACCAAAAAACAAATAATCCCATCAAGAAATGGGCAGAAGACATCAACTGACATTTCTGCAAGGAAGACATACAAGTGACCAACAGACACATGAAAAAGTGTTCAACATCACTAACATTGTGGTAATACAAATGAAAACCACAATAAGATACCACCTCACACCAGTCAGAAAGGCTAACAAGTCAGAAAACAACAGACGTTAGCAAGGATGCAAAGAAAAGGGAACTGCTGCTGGTGGGAATGCAGGCTGGTACAGCCACTCTGGAAAATAGTATGGAGGTTCCTCAAAAAGTTAAAAACAGTTTACCCCATGACCTAGCAATTGCAGTACTAGGTATTTACCCAAAGAATACAAACATAGTGATCCAAAGGGGCACCTGCACCCCAATGTTTTTAGCAGCAGTGGCCACAAATATGGAAAGAGCCCAAATGTCCATCAACAGATGAATGGATAAAGGAGATATGAGATATATATATATATATATATATATATATATATATAGAAAGATATATAGATAGATAGATAGATCTCAGTCATCAAAAAGAATGAAATCTTTACCATTTGTAACAACCTGGATGGAATAGAGGTATTATGTAAAGCAAAATAAGTCAGCAGAGAAAGATTATTTTATATGATTTCACTCATACTTGGAATTTAAAAAACAAAACAGAGGATCATAGGGGAAGAGAGAGAAAAATAAAGTAAAATGAAATCAGAGAGGGAGACAAACCATAAGAAACTCTTATACCAGGAAACAAACTGATGGTTGCGGGAGGGGTGGTGGGTGGTGAAATGGGGTAACTGGATGATGGAAGTTAAGAAGGGCACTTGATGTAATGAGTTCTATGTATGATATGTAACTGATGAGTCACTAAACTCTACCTCTGAAACTAATAGTATATCCTATAGTAATTAATTGAATTTGAACAAAATAAACAAAAACAAAACAAAATGACTCTGAAATAAATATAAAATTCAATAGTTCTTGAAAGTATGTCAGCAATAAATCTATTTCTCCTTTTGGAGAAAAATATGTTTCCATATATTTTATCAGCATGAATTATACTTAAGAAAAATATCACAAAAATATTTTAAGATAATAAAATCAGGCATCTGGGTGGCTTAGTTGGTTTAGCATCTTGCCTCAACTGCTATTTTAAATTGACTTTATATTATGTGAGATGAATGAATTTAGAACTACATAGTACTATTCAAATATTTCTGTGTCTCCTGTAATTTTAAATATTGTCTATTCTTGACAATGATAAAAATGGAAACTTTAATTTAAAAAATACCACTATCTGACATTTATCTTGTATTCGAAATTATTATTATACACTGTTAGTGTGAATTATTTACTTAATTTAATGTAAAACTCTGACTTTTCTTTCAAAACAGATACACTTGGGTATTTCCAAATACACTTGGGTAATGGGTAACTGTAACAGATGCAAATTAGTTTGAGGTCATGCTCCAGAAATATTTGGGCTAGTGTGGTGCTTTTGATAGTTTTTTAAAGCAGATATAAAGCTAACATTGATATATCTCAAAAGCATTTGTAGAGCAAACACATGTCACTGCTTCTCTGTCCTTTCTTCTAAAGAAGTCTCTCAATGATACCTAGATTAGAGACAAGTAAAACTAGTATACTAGCTTTTCTTAGCATTTCAGCCTACTAAGAAACTCCTCTTCAAAATCCTGTTGTCAAACCATAAAAGACTCTTAATCTCACAAAGCAAACTGAGGGTTGGGGGGAGTGGGTTATGGACATTGGGGAAGGTATGTACTATGGTGAGTGCTATGAAGTGTATAAACCTGGCGATTCACAGACCTGTAACCCTGGGGCTAATAATACATTACATGTTAATAAAAAAATTAAAAAATTAAAAAGAAAATTTCTATTGTCAGGGGCACCTGGGTGGCTCAATGCGTTAAATGTCTGCCTTCAGCTCAGGTCTTGATCCCAGGGGCCTGCCCACATCTGCTCTCTGCTGAGCAGAGAGCCTGCCCCCCACCCCCCGCCTACTTGTGATCTCATTCTCTCTCTGTCAAATAAATAAAACCTTTTTAAAAAATAAAAATAAAATCCTATTGTCAGACTCAGAAAAAAGGATTTTGAGCATTGGGGATGGTATGTGCTATGGTGAGTGCTGTGAAGTGGATAAACCTGCTGATTCACAGACCTGTACCCTTGGGGCTTATAATACATCATATGTCAAATAAATAAACAAACAATAAATAAATAAATAAATAAGGATTTTGAGAAGATGGCAGCAGAGTAGGAGGGTCATAGGCTTGCCTTATCCCATAGATACAGCTAGGTAACTATCCAGCTATCCTAAATATCCCAGAAATCATTCTGAAGACTGGCAAAACCAACTCCTCAACCTAAGATAGAGAAGAGGCCATGTCAAAGAACGTAGGAAGTGCAGAGATGAGGTTTGGGAGAGAAATAGTTCATGGCCACTGCAGTATGGAGGGAGCCACAGTTGCATAGGAGAGTGAGATATTACCTAGCACACAGGGGAGTGCATGGGGAAAACAAATTCCCATAGCATTTGGCTTAGAAAGTAAGAGGGTCCAAATTTCATGAGTTCTTGCAACCAGCAGGGCTTAAAACCTGGAGTTTTAAAGGTCAGTGGACTTCAAAAGCCCAACTATGGAAAGAGCCCAGATGTCCACTGACAGATGAATGAATAACGATGTGGTGTATATACACCCTGGAAGACTACTCAGCTACCAAAAAAATGAAACCTTGCCATTTGTAACAACATGGATGGAACTAGAGGGTATTATGCTAAGGGAAATAAGTCAGTCAGAGAAAGACAACTATCATATGATCTCTCTTACATTTGGAATTTAAAAAACAAAACAAGGGGCGCCTGGGTGGCTCAGTGGGTTAGGCCGCTGCCTTTGGCTCAGGTCATGATCTCAGGGTCCTGGGATCGAGTCCCGCATCGGGCTCTCTGCTCAGCAGGGAGCCTGCTTCCTCCTCTCTCTCTCTGCCTGCCTCTCTGCCTACTTGTGATCTCTTTCTGTCAAATAAATAAATAACATCTTAGAAAAAAAAAATAAATAAATAAAAAAAAAATAAAAAATAAAAAACAAAACAAGATCATAGGGGAAGAGAAGAAAAAATAAAACAAGATGAAATCAGAGAGGGAGACAAACTGTAAGAGACTCTTAAGCATAGGAAATGAACTGAGATTGCTGGAGGGGAGGGGAGGCCGGGCATAGGGTAACTGGGTGGTGGACATTAAGGAAGGCAAATGATGTAGTGCACTGGGTACTATGTAAGACTGATGAATCACGGACCTCTACCTCTGAAACCAATAATACATTATATATTAATTGAATTTAAATAAAAATCGATAATGTTTTAAAAATATGCCAAAAAAAATTCTCGGCCCAAATAAAATATAAATACATAAATAAAAATAAAATTTAAAACTTGATAAAAAATAAAATAAATGGGGGCCTGGGTGGCACAGTTGGTTGAGTGGCTGCCTTCGGCTCAGGTCATGATCCCG
Source organism: Mustela lutreola (assembly GCF_030435805.1). Taxonomy (NCBI): domain Eukaryota; kingdom Metazoa; phylum Chordata; class Mammalia; order Carnivora; family Mustelidae; genus Mustela; species Mustela lutreola. Next base: position 240,274,229 of record NC_081290.1, on the reverse strand, counting down.
GAGTCCTGGGATTGAGTCCCACATCGGGCTCCCAGCTCTGTAGGGAGTCTGCTTCTCTCTCTGATTTTCTCCCCTCTCATGCTGTCTCTCATTCTCTCTCTCCCAAATAAATAAAATCTTTTTAAAAAATGAAATAAAATAAAATAGACTCCATTGTTATACCTATGTCCTGATAGTATTTGACTCCCACATTTACCAGGATATCTAGCTCTATTTTTTGTGACTTTTGTCATTCTGTCTTCTCCTCCCAAAGAACAGAAGAGAAGAAACATATCAGAATATTAGTAAATACTACTGGACCTACATTCATTTATACGTTTTTCCTGTCGACAGTTTATTATAACTAGCTGTTAGAAAGGAACAGGGCCATAGAGATAAATAAATGCAATGAAATGTTCGAAGTAAAAGGCTTTGCTGCTACTTCCTTGGATTTAGCACATTGTTCCACTGAAGTCCAGCTGGACGTGGCAGGAAAAAGAAGAGTTGATTTTGTTCTGTTGTTATTGTTTATATTTTCTTTCTCTTTTTTTTTGGTGACATGGGTATTTAATAGATGGGTAATTGAAACATGTTCCATGATTTGTGAAACCTGGGTCATGGATTTACATTGTTTTGCTTCATTTTTTTAGGAGAAGCTTCCAGATGACCGGAATCAGGAGAAGACAGCAATGGACCTGGCAGCTGAGCAGCTACGCCTTTGGCCTTCTCTGAGCAAAGCAACTCAGCAGGAGCTTGTGCAGCGTGAGGAAAGCACTGTTTTCAGTCAGGCCATTCATTTCGCAAACCTCATGGTCAACCTGCTAGTTCCACTGGATACGAGTAAAAACAAGCTCCTGAGAACGTCGGCACCAGGAGACTGGGAGAGTGGAAGCAACAGCATTGTCACGAACAGGTACCAAAAAGCGCACATCCAGAGACCCTCCTGTTCTTCGCTTAACAGACTAAATAAAGTATTTGGGCAAATACTGCTATACGTATTTCAAAATTTTAAGCATTTGCCTTACCTGCAGAGCTGCTCAACTCTTTTTTTTTTCCAACTTCATATAAAAGACCTTCACTTCATCTGATTGTTCGTAATCACCTCCCACAGTCTCTCTTCTTTCATGACCTAATTTTTTCAGCTGTCTCACCCACTACTGATCAAGCCCTTCAGTTACTTTCTGCCATAGCAATTTACAGAGAGCACTCTGGAAAATTACAAATTCATTAGTAACTTTTTGTTTCTGGGCCCTCCTTTTTTCAGTGTGTGCATTGCATTTGTCTGTAATCATGTCCACAACCGTACCTTGCTCCCGACCCGACATGGACTTCCAGTGCCATTAAGAATGATGGACTACAAGACCTAACAGGATTTGGCTCTTGACGACTGCTCTGACTTTATTTCCTGTCATTCTTCTGTCAAGAAAACTGGTCTCCCTGCTAATGCTAATCCTCAAACACTCTAAACATAATACCACCTCAGGGTCTTGGTATTTCTTCCCACAATCTGGAATAGACTCCCTGAAACAGTCACAAGAATCACTCCCTCACTTCACTTAATTCTCTGCTCAAGTGCCATCTACCTAGAGAGGTCTTCCTGACTTCCCTATCTTAAGTTGCACAGGCATCATTCTTTGTCCTACCTTGCATTTTTTTTCTTTCATGGCACTTTCCACAACCTGATTTGTTTTCGTATATTTGCTTATTGTATGACTCATTCATTGCTGTACCCCCAGCTCTTTGCATGTAGTACATACCCAATAAGTAGTTGGTTGAACATATGATGAAATGAATGAATTCATGAACTGCTTACCCAACAGAAGTGATGTTCTAACCTCTTAGGTCTTCAGTGATACTCTAACATGCTGGTAGTTCTTCTAACTCTTATAAATCCTTCTCAGGCTCTTTCAGGCAGCTTCTCTTCTCCCCCATTCTCAGTCCCCTTTCCACACACTTCATACTCTCTTAGAAACTCATCCACAGCCCACATCTCTGACCCCAACCTCTCAATCTCTCTATCCCAGATACTTTATTTTTGTCAAGAATACCCGAGAGCTTTCATTTATTCTTCTCCTACCCACTTAAGCCCCCATGTTGCATCGCCACTTCATTAAAAAAATTATTAAAAAAAAAAATAAAGAATACCCGAGAGCTTCTAGTCTTCCAGGCTAAACAATTTTTTGTTGTTTTAAAGTCAGCCTTTTACACTATGCAGTCAACTGCACAGGTCTCTTATTTCCTCCTACAGAGAAGTTATTTTATGTGAACAATATAGCCTAGGCCTTCATTGCTTCAAACTATAGATGACCAAGCTCCTTGAAAGTCTATGTAGTGAATGGCTAAGACACTTAAGTCCTTTAATGCTCTGGGATGGTGTGAGGCCATATTCACGGTTTAGCTTTACCTTAAGACTGATTCAGCTAATGTAGTTGGATTTGGAGGAAAGAGAACTAAGTAGTTTAGAACAAACAAATGAGTCTTTTCCATGATGAGCAGTCTAAAAGAAGGCATAGGAGGCCAGAGTGTTTGTCGAACAGTGGAAACTGAATAAGCAGCAAAGACAGGGATTGCGCTTTCACATCCATTATTTCAAATTCATTCCCTTCTGTTGCATGATTTTATCATGTACAGAAGACTGATGGCTTCAAAGTGTCTAAAAGTGCTGTGGGGGGCGCCTGGGTGGCTCAGTGGGTTAAGCTGCTGCCTTCGGCTCAGGTCATGATCTCAGGGTCCTGGGATCGAGTCCCGCGTCGGGCTCTCTGCTCAGCAGGGAGCCTGTTTCCTCCTCTCTCTCTCTCTGCCTGCCTCTCTGCCTACTTGTGATCTCTCTCTGTCAAATAAATAAATAAAATCTTTAAAAAAAAAAATAAATAAAAGTGCTGTGGTTCACTCAAAGAGACAAATATTGGCAACAGAAAGGCTCGCAGGACAGTTTGGTTCTTCCATTTGAAACAATATGCTATTTTCTGGGAAAAGTTCTTTCACTTCGCCTACCAGGGAACATGTCTCCTAGTTCTCAAAGGCCAAAGATAGCAATATTACTTTGTCTGGTTCTGTGTGGTAATTAACTTGAGAGAACAGGTTTTTGGTTTTGTTTTGTTTTTTTTTTTAGAAGTTTCAAGTATCAGATAATAAATGAAAGAGTCTGTTTTTGCTTTAGTTTCTGTGGTTCCTGAGTTTCTTTTTAGGAGAATGACAGAGGTATTTCTTACAAAAATAAGTCTGGGTCCAAAGGACAATGCCCGACAGTAGCTTTCAAATGTAGGCAAATAGAATCTCCTAATGTAGGCAGATTTAAATTTCTGTCAAAATTAACGGTGATAGAATAGTCATTTGTTACATTTGATTACTAACCATGATTTCTTTCCTTGATTTTCTCAGTATTGCAGGAAGCGTAGCTGAGAGCTATGATACAGAAAGTGGGTTTGAAGATTCAGAGAATAATGACATCGCCAATTCTGTTGTGCGATTCATTACCCGATTTATTGACAAGGTTTGCACAGAGAGTGGAGTTACTCAGGATCACATCAAGAGCCTTCATTGCATGATACCAGGTAACCAACTTACAGATATTAGAGAAAAAGAATATTGGAAATAATTGAGTAAGAATTGTTTTAGGGATCTATTTTTTTCAGCATAACACCTACAATACTTGTCTTTTGTGTAGTTTAGTGTGCCATTTTATGTTCTGATTAATTTTTTTAATATTTCTAAATTATGGTAAGATATATATAATGTAAAATTTGCCACTTGAAGCTATTTTAAGTGTAGAATTCACTGATGTTAATCACATTCACAGTGTTGTGCAGTCATTACCACTATCCTTTACCAAAAACTTTTTTATCACTGAATACACACTCTACCCATTAAGCCCTAACTCCCCGTTCTCCATCTCTGTAGTCCCTGGTAAGCTCTATATCTCTATGAATTTGCCTATTCTAGATATTTCTTATAAGTTAAATCATACAATATATGTTCCTTTGTGTCTGGCTTCTTTCACTTGGCATAATGTTTTCTAAGTTCTTCCATGTTGTAGGAGGTATCAGAATGCCATTCATTTTTATGGCCAGATACTATTCCATTGTATGGATATACCACATTTTGTTTATCCGTTCAACTGTTGGTGGACATCTGGATTGTTTCTGACTTCTAGCTACTATGAATATCCACATACAAGTATTTGTTTGAGTGCTTATTTTTGATTTTTTAGGTATGTACCTAGGAGTGGAATTGCTACATCATATGGTAATTCTGTGTTTAACTTTTTGAGGAACCACTAAACTGTGATTAGTTTTTAATTCTAAAACATTCAGAATTTATATTAATTCTGCTTATTTTGTTCTCTTTTATTTTGAATACCCTGACTTATCCTAGGAATTGTAGCTATGCACATTGAGACCCTAGAAGCAGTACATCGAGAGAGTAGAAGACTCCCACCTATACAGAAGGTAATTATTCCAACTGTATGCTTTCAGGTTATAACATCTCTTCTTAAAAACAGCAACAATACACTTTTGTGCCCCAGAAAGCACCTTCTCCTAACCTTTTACAGAGACTCCACTTTTAATGATACATTAAACTTTCAGAGGAGTTTACCAGGTAGATCCTCATAAAACAGATACTGAAGGAGAATAGTAGATTCAACAAAGGAGCCATAATAGCCTCTTGTTGAGTCTATTTTTATAGGCAGGGCATAAATTATGAACATTCTAACTTCCAAGCCCAAGACAAGATTTTATGCCCTGCCCACTTCCAGAAAAAAAGGACTTAAGGCAATTACCATAAAAATACCAGGTTCCTGAATCTGTTTACATTGTAAGCATACCTCCCAAGCATCTGGGAATCTGGGAAGTTTATTAAAAATTGAGAGTCCTGAACCCCACCCCAGCCTCCTGAATTGGAGTTCCCTGAGACTTGGTCTGAGAATCTATACTTTCAAATACAAGCCTCCCAGATGAATATTTTGCAGCTAATCTGGCACCAGTCTGTGGACTAGTGTCGGGACTTACCTCTATAACAGAACTATTAAAAATAAATTCAAAGGAAAAATTAGAAGGCAGATGGATAGGAAAGATATTTCTATGAGAAATTGAATATCATTATAACTTTGGCTTTACATTTAGCTCTGAGCTTCCTAGAGCCAACAAAAAGAATAGTACTGATTTATATAGTTTTTATTGCTTAGTAAAAAGTAAGCGTATTAGATCTTCAGGAGAGGTGATTTTTTTTTCCTAGCACTGTTATCTTCAGAGGAGTGTATCAGGTGGTTGTACATTTCCCAAGATGTGTAAATGTTCATTACTTGGCCAGTTTTTGTGTTAATCTTCAATAAAGGCCAAGAAGGGCAGATCCTTTCAAAGATGCATCTGTTTTTCTAATTATTTGTTTTTTTAAGTTTATAGAAGTAACAGTGTTCTTTGTATAAAATTAAATTATTAAAGAAATACACATTAAACAAGGTAAAAGTCCTCCATGGTCTTTCCAACTCTACCTCACCTCTGCCTTTAACCATGATAGTACCACCTTTAACAGTTTAGTCCATATTCTCACCATTTTTCCTTTTTCCAAAAAGAGGGAATTATAATATACATACTGGTTTACAGCTTCCTTTTTTTACTTGACAGTGTACCCTTGATATCTTTGTATTTTAACACATACAGATCTAGGTAATGGTTGCAAAATGTTCCATTGAACAGATATTTTTAAACATCTTAGTAATTTCCAATGATTTTACTGTTAATAATAAAGAATCTTAAAAAAAATAAATAAATGAACAAAGGATCTTTTCACATTTGGATACAAAAACGTCATTTCTGCCTCTTCCCTAATCTGTTTTCTTGTTTTGGCTACTTAAGCAGTCTGACTTGGGTTTTTTAGATCTGCAACTGAAAAGATAACTTTGGTGTAAGTGTTAGAAACCCCATAAGATTTGTGTTTGAAATACTTTCTCTGTTATTAGCCCAAGATTCTTAGGCCTGCTCTCCTGCCAGGAGAAGAAATCGTCTGTGAAGGTCTTCGAGTCCTGCTAGACCCTGATGGAAGAGAAGAAGCTACTGGAGGCCTTCTTGGAGGCCCTCAGCTCCTGCCAGCAGAAGGAGCCTTGTTCCTTACCACATATAGAATTCTTTTCAGGGGGACTCCCCATGATCAGCTAGGTATGACTCCTATTATGCCATCAGAATATGGATATCCATGTGCTGCTTGAGGTTTTGATTCCATTTGTGTGCAGTAATTTGCAGATCATTTCAAATTCAAAGAAAGCCTATTGTCACCAAGTAGTTTTTAGAATCCTTTGTCTGTCAAAGCTAATGATTATTTGGATTTTAAAGTCTTATTTAAAGAACCAAGGGTATCTTCTAAACAGTACATCAAGGGTTCATTCACTGAAACAATCATAATTTTATGAGGTTTATTCACTGAAACAATCATAATTTTATGAGGTTTATTCACTGAAACAATCAGAATTTCATGAGGCAGTATATTGTGACTTAGGGATATTCACAGTATAAAGCTGCTAACGAGGTCTCCTGCCGATTTGTCCCACCTTTCTGAGTCGCATAGTTAACTGCAAGGTTCGTAGTTAACTGCGAGGTTCAGGTCTTCCAGACACATGATTCCTTTTGTGGAAAGATACGCTAAGCATCACAGGGTTGTACAGCACTAACTAACCCCACTTCTTCTTGTCACATTTCAACTAACCTCATTTCCCTTTTGGCAGACAACTTCATTCACTAAACTCCCTCAACTTCTATTTCCATATTCTACTACTCTGTGTACTCTTCCATATTAGAAAGGAATAGCATGCCCTATCAAGTCTGAATTATCTTTTTAAAATCACTGTAATCTCTAAACTCTTTTGGTTGATGGGAAAAGCGTAAATAAAACATTCGGGCTAGAGCTGTTGCTCTCTAAATAAGCAGCTCAGATTCAGACTGCTGTTGGCTAATTGTGATATCTTAAGTCCCCTGACCTCTCTTCCAAGTTTTAGTTTCCCCTTTTATAAAACTAGGGTATTGGGCTTGATTGGTGATAATTCGGTGGTTCTCAGCCTTGACTACATATTTGAATTGTCAGAAAGCTTAAAAAAAAGAACTACCAATCTGGGCCCAACCCTCACACAGTTGAATTAATACCTGGAATAGGATTCTAGGAATGGAAAGACCCAGGCATCTGTGCATTTTTAAGCCCCAGAAGTGGTTCTAATACATAGTAAGGATTGAGAACCATTGAGATAAATGGTCACTAAGTTCCTTCCTCATCTGCAATTTTTCAATCCGTAACATTTGATGAGATGTACTATATGTGCTGTACATTTTGTTAGTGGACTTTAGGTGTATAAAATGTAGTATCCTTAAAATCTCACAGTTGCGTAATTCCTCTGTTGGATAGAATCAAGATGGTTTATTGTCTTATTCATAAAAGAGTACTTACCATGTAATTTTTTAAAATCTCATAAAATTTAATAAACAAAATGAATCTATGGACATAGTTGTATTCATTTGGAAAAGAGAGAAAATGGAGCAAAATTATTCAGCCCTCTCCTGCCATATCACCACACATAAATTATATTTGTATTTGAAAGCAAATGTAATTTTAAAAGAAACTAAATATCTATACTTAAAATTTCTTTTGTACTGTGGCTTGTGAGCTTAGTGGCCACAAACATATATTCTGGGGATATAAATATATAAGATATTTGGTCACTTAAGTTGTTTATTTCCTTTTAAAAAAATCAAAACCATACTTAGTATAAAGGCTTATATTGTTCTCTTGTTTTTTCCTGTCAATTTTGGGATTAATTTTGCATTTTAGGGAACCTATTTTTAATCAGAGAAAGCCTTCTTATTACCTCTTTTATTTCTCTTTTTAAATTTCTAATTTAAAATATCTCCTTTAGTGACACCTAGAAATCTGATAATTTTATGTGTATTGTATAAGTATAGGTTGTTTGATACATCCTAGGACTAAATTCTGTATAAATTCTGTATACATCCCAATTTAGTTTAGCCTCTGGATATGAGCTCAGCATAAGAGGATAATCAGAATTTTCTAGGTTAGGAGTTGATAGATCCAGGAAATGAGAAATTCTGATGATGATAAGTAGATGTATGGGTGAACTCATAAACCTAGTTCAGTTCTCATCCATCTGCCTCACTAGCCAAGGCGCCTTGCTCATTGCTGTTCCTGGTCTTTCACTTGTACCACTGCCTGAATTTCCCTTCTCTCCCCCTCTTCAGATCTAAGCCTACGCTCTCTTCAAACCTCACCTTCCCTCTCACTTCCTCCAGGAATCATTCTCTAGCCATCTAGCTCGCAGAAATCTTCTCCCTTTCTGAAATATTTAAATCTCTGTTCCCTCAAACTTAGGAGCTAATGACATGTTATATTCAGCATGTGACTCTCCTCTCCCATGGGCATCTTTGAACTTTCCAAGTGAGGCTTTGCATGTACTACTTATTTTCTAGGCTTGCATCTTCACAACCTCTAGTAGTTGATAATTATTTACATTTTCCCTTCCTTGCTTTAATATTTAAATTTTAAAAACTCTTCAGCCTACACTTAGTCCTGTATCTTCTGAAGGCACAAATACATGATACAGCACCTTTTATCATAAATGGAAACACATTTTAAAAATCTTTTCTCTTTTGCTTTATATTTACATTAAATGTCATGGATGCCTTTAAAATTAAAAATCTTTAAGATTGCCTTAAATCAGGTGATCTGGTGTGGCACACAGCCGTTCGGAGAAGTAGAAAGAATGAAGGCGAGCAGACTGGGATGGTTCATTCACTCCAGGAAAGGATCATGTCTCAGGAGTGAATTGCCATGCAATAAAATCAATGAATGTGATTCTGGAATCATGGCATTTTCTCACTGCATTCCTGGGCATCAGCCTCTCCTGATACATTTTGTTAGCAGAGGCTGATAAAATGAGAAGCAGGGATTCTATAAATAAGCAATAAAGTGCTGTTGCTGAGTCTGTGTCCTTCTTTCCTGTAGTTGGTGAGCAGACAGTTGTGCGGAGTTTTCCTATTGCCTCCATCACCAAGGAGAAGAAGATTACCATGCAGAACCAGCTGCAGCAGAACATGCAAGAGGGACTACAGATTACATCAGCATCTTTTCAGGTATTAAGAAAGGGAGCCAGGGAACCTGGATGGCTCAGTGGGTTAAAGCCTCTGCCTTCGGCTCAGGTCATGATCCCAGGGTCCTGGGATCCAGCCTTGTGCTGAGCTCTCTGCTCAGCAAGGAGCCTGCTTTTCCCCTCCCTCTGCCTGCCTCTCTGCCACTTGTGATCTCTGTCTGTCAAATAAATAAAATCTTTCCAAAAAAAATTTTTTTAAAGGGAGCCACCATTTCTCTACTATTTAAGAGTTTTCTACAAACGATGTGGCTACTTTCTGTGGTAATGGACTCAGACGTTAGAGGATGAGGATCAGAGGGTCTGAGAGGGTAATCTTCAACTGAGTAAACCCGAATCATTCTGTATTTAATCCCTCACTTACTGAACCCCTTGGCCAACTGAGTACCAACAGGTATCTGTCACTAATAAGTGATCTTAGAAATTCAGACACATACAGTTGGCTCTTGTTCTCTGCCAAGTCATACCTTTGTGTTTGATAAAGGCTTTAGAGAGAAAACAATTCTCTTGGCACCTGTTTCAGAAGGAAATGCCCTATGGCACTTCTGTGGAAGAGATAAAACTCTTAAGAATTATAGTCAGGGCTAAAGTACTATTGGTACTAACTAAATAGCTTTTAATTAAGCAGAGGATTTTCTAGGGAGCTTTAAACATATCAGAACTTGTGGAATTACTGATAAAAGCAGACATGGGAAGAGTGATCTTCTTTTAGATTTTCCTTTTTAACAGTTCTTAGTCTATAAAATTTTGCTCTTCCTATTTTTATGCCTTGTCTCTGACTTCTCAGATTTTTGAGGGCGCCATTTCTTGCTGCATTTCTTCCAGCCACCCCTAGGACCTCCATGTGCTCATTGTGTGAAATGTGAGGCTACTGATCTCTAGGCTCCAGACCTACTCCCCATCACCTGGGGGCAGGGACCACCCGGGGATTTCTTCACTGGTCCACCTGCCAGAGGACTCTAAACTGGAATATTGCCTGCTATCTTGCTTAGGATTCTAGTCAAGCAGACTTTTTCTTACTAGATTTATAGTAATTCTGGGTAAGAAGAAGCTTCCTTCCCTATCTAGAGCCAATAGTTGAAAAAAAAGAAAGACATGTTTCCTAATTCAGACACTATAAGTTAATTTCTCTATCCCATCATAGAAAAGGTAGTCTTAAAGAAACCCAACTTCAAGATACATGATTTTCCTTGCCAGTGAACCATCTATGCAAGTATACCTTTCTGAGCCCTTTTTAAAAAAAATTTTTTGAGCCCTTTTTTTAAATAAAAAATTATATTACATGATATCCAAGGTCCCCTCAACCTCTGGATTTCTGCCATTTAGTATTAACTTTCTGGTATTTCAATAACTTGGGAGGATGTTATCTGGAAATCCTTAATTAATCCTGAGGTATTTTCTCTCTTTTCTTTCTAGTTGATTAAAGTAGCGTTTGATGAAGAAGTGAGTCCAGAGGTAGTAGAGATCTTTAAGAAACAGCTAATGAAGTTCCGTTATCCTCAGTCCATTTTCACCACCTTTGCTTTTGCTGCTGGACAAACTACCCCACAAATAATTTTACCCAAACAGAAGGAAAAGAACACATCCTTCCGGTAAGAAGACAGTCAAGTTTCTTCATTTCAGCCTTTTCATAACTCCCCGACGGGGGAAGTGACCTCTCCTTTGTGTCAGTGTATACGTGACTGCTGTTTTTGTTTGCCATCCTGTGAAGCCCATTGGACATAGCTCGGAAAGTTATGGAGCAGTAGCATTGATGTGTGGAGCAAGTTTCAAAAACTAAATGCTATAAGAGGCTTTGACCAATATGTCCATTGCTCATAATGTATTTTTTTGAATGTGAAACTCTGTTCCCCCTTTTTCCCATCTTGATTCCTTTCTAACTGGCTTTGAGCAGGCCCTTCAGTTTTCTTTGATATCCAGACCTAGTAGACAGTTTTGCTTTGATCTAGAGATGGTAGCCTTTGTTTTTTCTTTTTCTGTAACTTTTTGTTTTGGTTTAGTTTCAAATTTACAGAAAAGTTGCAACATAACACAAAGAATTCCTATATACCATTTACCTAGATACAACAATTGTTTATGTTTTGCTCCATTTTTTAATCATTTTCTCTCACATATGTCTTTTTTCTAAACCATTTGAATTATATACATAATACTCCTTTATCCTTAAATATATTGATACGTATTTTCTAAGAACAAACCATGGTATATAACCAGGAAATTGAATTGGTATATAACTTATATCTAATCCAGCGTCCTTGTTCAAATTGCTGATAATCCTTTATAGCTATTTTTTTTTTTCTGCCTAGTACAGGATCCATTCCAGGATCAGACATTGCATTTAGTTGTCTTATTTATCTTTGTGGGACCCCTTGTTTTCTGAAAATTTTTAGTAATTTATGTTGAAACTTTTGCATTTCGGTTATTACAAAATAACAATTGCTTAAAATTTATCTTCAATTAGTAATAAAATATAGGAGCCAAAAGCTCAGTTCATTCACTATTAATCACTTAGAATTTGGGCATCTGCTAGTACAAATTACGTATTAGGGAGTATTCTGCAGACTTAGGAGAAGAGCCCTTTTCTTTGCTAGAAATGGGGTATGCTGGAGGTTATAGAAGAGTTGAGGTTCCAGATAGTGTGTCATTACTAAATTGCATAGCTGACCACCTGTACCATAGTTCCCTGGTAAGTGAAGGGGCCCATGGAGATCCAGAAATGATACACTGAAACATGAGCAGCTTCCTAGGCATTTACACCAGCGAGCCAGACATCTTGTCTTTGCAGGATGGAGTCACAGGGGAGCCTGTGACATCTCTTATTCCAACCCTCTATGGAAGATATGAAGGTTTTATGGCATTTTATGTTTAGAATCTATGGACTGTGGGAGGAAATACACACACACACACACACACATAAAATCAACGTTTTCTGTATCAAGCTTAATCTGTCCAGCTACAAGATAGATATCGCAATTTTGAGATTTAAAACAACTCAGAATTGTCTTGAGTATGTAAAGGTTTACAGTGTCAGAAGGCAGGACACCACACATACATACTTACACATGCTAAATATAATTCTTACATGATCTCAAAGAAAAGCCTATGAGTTAGTAGAAAGAGTTTGAATTAGTAGAGAGTGGAGCAGACAGGCTACCATGAAGGAGGACTTCTACCAGCAGTTTGTGGGAGCTGGTGGAGGAGGTGGCATGGGTAACCAGAGTACATTAAGGGGCATGTTTGACCAAAAGTCCAACTGAGTTTAGATTTGGAATAAGTAGCTTATGTGCTACTCTGGGTTCTTGCACTTTTTGCCTTCAGCTGTCCTGATGATAACAGTGTTTTATAGGAAATTAGTCTCTGCCATATACAAAATGATCTAAAAAGGAGAGACTTACTGAAGGGCTCCATAATCCTAGTAGCTGTGGGTGTAGAAAAGGAGTAAGTTGAGCTGTGTAGGTGTCAAAAAATGTAAATGATGTCCTCATATTAAATTGATGGCCTCTTTGGTTTTATGACTTACAGCACCTTCTCAAAAACAATTGTGAAAGGTGCCAAAAGGGCAGGGAAAATGACAATTGGGCGGCAGTATTTATTGAAGAGGAGGACAGGGACAATTGTGGAAGAGAGAGTGAATCGTCCTGGATGGAATGAAGAAGATGATATATCAGGTATGTGAGAACTCCTTTTTTCCTTCATGAATTGGTTTTATTCTTTCCTCTTATGAGTAAGAATAAGAATCTCGGATGTAGTTGTCCTTAAACTTTGACTCACAAGAACCTAGATCTCATAAGAAGAGTGGAGGACACTTACCAGCTTCTCAAAATAGGTGGGGGGGAGTTATTTTCCCAAATTCCATTGTTCAGAAAAGGTTTTGCTGAATTATGCTTCTCTCTTACTAAATCCACAGAGCTCATTGGCCATTGTTACATGGGTCTCATCAAAGGGAGAAAGAAAGAAACCCAGTGCATGGGAAATTTAGGTAGAAAGTAATCCCCTGTACCTTATTGTTACACAGTAAGAATAAGGAAACAAGGACATTGGATATTCAAAATTAAAGATTTGGGTTTGGGGTAAGAACATTGTGGGTACTCTGAATCAAAATGAGGGACCAAAGATGAAGAGATTCTTAGATGGTAATTAAAAAAAGGGCAGAGTCTGAGAAGCTGAGATACCTCTTGGTTGGGAAAATACAGGCAGGAAACCAGTCACAAAATTTCTTGTTGACTGTTTTCTGTTCCTTAAACCACTATGGATTATGTCTATGGAATTAACACTAGGGAAAATTCTGATCTAACAGGAGGCAGGATGCCTTTGTACATTTTTTCTTTTCAGGATCTTAGAGTCAATCACCAGTAACTATAATACTACTACTTCTAATAATAACAAGGACGTTTTGAAGAAAGAAACCTCATATTTAGAAAGATCACTAGCTAAAGATCTCCTTTTCAATATGTGTACCTACGTACTTGGAGAGCAACGAAAAGACCCACGATCGCATTACTGGAATGACCATTTTTTGGAACCCTGGCCTCCTTACAGTCACATAGAAAGCCATAAAAACATTACCCATGGGTATTTGACTCCTCTAATTTGAAGTTTTTATGATTACATGGACGAAAACCTATTATTTGACATTTATTCCACCAAAAGACCAAATTAAATAATGCTCTTCACTCCTCTGAAAATAAAAAGCCAACACAAAACCTTTAGTTGATGGCGTATTTGCATTGTGAAGTTCACAAAGTAAAACACAAAGTCTTTTATATTTGTAGGTATAAACTGTTAAATGGTTTATTTTTTTCTTTAAATGGAAGAGAGCCATATAATTCCCTTTGACATTAGAACTTTGAGTACATATCCAAAAATTCTGAAACCTTAATTAGACTTCTCTCACTGTAGAAATAAATAAGAAAGTAAATTAGGCAGTTTTTAACATGGATTTTTTTTTTTTTAAGTTAGAACATTCAGTACCAATTAGGAATGTTGGGGTTTTTTTTTTTTTCTTAAATCCTCCCTAAAATGCTTATTATTGGGCAAATCCTTCCACATCTAAAATCTTAAGGGATTCTGTAACCTGTGATTGCAAAATTATGAGGGAGTTTCCCATGTATACCACATCCTCTGACAAAAATATTTTCCACAAAAAAAGTATAACCTCTTAATATCTCTCTAAGACAGGTCTTTTCCCATGAGTGAACTTCTGCCTAATCTAGAAATTTCTAGTAAAAGTTTATGTTCTGAAAAGTTAACTGAAACCTGGATGATAAAGTTTTATAGTGATCATATTAAAGATAAATTTTACTATGGGTTAACCTCTAACAAAATTTGAATGTTTATTTTATAGAGTCCTAAATAGAAATCACTATACTTTGGCATTAATAAGCAAGCCTGATTGAAAACAGAAAAATATGGCTAATGAATTCTGCCTTCACAGTTTCAGATGATAGTGAACTCCCCACAAGTACCACTCTGAAGGCGTCAGAGAAGTCTACAATGGAACAGTTAGTGGAAAAAGCATGTTTCAGAGACTATCAGCGTTTAGGTCTGGGAACCATAAGTGGCAGCTCTTCTCGCTCAAAACCAGAGTATTTTCGAATCACTGCCTCCAATAGGATGTATTCACTCTGCCGGAGGTAAGTCTGTTAGTGGGCTCCAAAAGACACCTTAACGTTCTTCTATTTTGTCTTGAATGGGCTATTTGTCACCATAACCCAGACAGAGAAAAATACCAGAAAATCAGGAGCAAGATCTCCAGGGGTATGTGTGTTTAAGGGACACTTTTTAACAGCATGAGCAAGCATCTCCTTGGCATTCTCAGAAGTGTAATTACATCGATGAATAGTGCCTAGATTAGAATGAAAGGTGAAAGGTAAAAAGTTTTTGTCACCTTTATGATTTTGTTTGTCTTTCTCCTTGCATTTGCATCTTTTCTACCATGCCTGAAGATAAATGAACTTGAAATAAAAATAGGACTTTCCCTCTCTTTAAAGGGCCAGATAGTATACATTTTCAGTTTTGCAGACCATATGGTCTCATTGCCCCTACTCTGCCACAAAAGCAGCCATAGATGGGAAATAAATGAATGGGTGGGGCCTGTTTTGGCACACACTGTATTTGTTGACCCAAGTGTAGGCAGGGTGTTCTTATGCTGTCTAATTAGAATATTTTCACAGGTATTAGAGAATGTAAATGAACATGTTTTCTTCTGTTCTTGCCATCTCTCACTGTTTCCTATATCAGTTAAGTTCTGTTCCATGCTTTATATTTATATTTATTAAAACTACATTTCCGCCATCCACAAGTTTAATCATTTTCATCTCCGGATAAGTTGTTTCCTTTGCATTCATAAATTCCCAATTTGATTGAATAGAATAATGCTATGAGAGTACTTTGTATATTGCTTGTATATGTACAAGCCTTGTACATATTTTAGAAAGTTAGTTTAATGTTACTATTTGTTTCAACTCCTCTGATACTGGAGAGCCGTAGATCTCTCTCTTTCTCTCTCTCTCTCTCTCTCTTTTGTTAAGAAGCTGTAGATCTCTTATTTTATTTATTTTTTACTTTTTTAAAAGATTTTATTTATCCATATGACACACAGAGATCACAAGTAGGCAGAGAGGCAGACACAGAGAGAGGGGGCAAAGCAGGCTCCCCACCGAGCAGAGCGCCCGACACGGGGCTAGATTCCAGGACTCCGAGATCATGACCCGAGCTGAAGGCAGAGGCTTAACCCACTGAGCCACCCATGCGCCCCATAAACAAATTTTCTTTTTATTTTATTTTATTTTATTTTTTTAAAGATTTTATTTATTTATTTATTTGACAGAGAGAAATCACAAGTAGATGGAGAGGCAGACAGAGAGAGACAGAGGGAAGCAGGCTCCCTGCTGAGCAGAGAGCCCGATGCGGGACTCGATCCCAGCACCCTGAGATCATGACCTGAGCCGAAGGCAGCGGCCTAAACCACTGAGCCACCCAGGCGCCCCACAAATTTTTTTTTAAAGATTTTATTTATTTCTTTGGCAGAGATAGATCACAAGTAGGCAGAGAGGCAGGCAGAGAGAGAGGAGGAAGCAGGCTCCCTGCTGAGCAGAGAGCCTGATGCGGGGCTTGATCCCATGACCCTGAGTTCATGACCTGAGCCAAAGGCAGAGGCTTCAACCCACTGAGCCACCCAGGTGCCCCAGATCTCTTATTTTAAATAACAGTTTAAATTTACAAATACCACCCACCAGACACATGAAAAAAGATGCTCAGCGTCAGTCATCATTAGGGAAATGTAAATCAAACGTAAATCAAACTTCTGAACGTATCACAGTGATACGGTCTCTCTGTTAGCGGCGGTCTCTCTGTTGGCGGCAGCCCAGCCTGACTTGGCGACCTAGCCCCCCTCAGGGACCTTCTTCGCTGCCGGGCTGGCCAGGCTTGGAGCAGAGGCAGTGGTGCTCTTTCTGGGCCGTGGGGGGACACTGCCCCACTCCAGGCGGCCCTGGGATCCTCCTGGTCCAGGCTGCTGTGGGTCCAGGAGAGCTTAAACACCTTCTTCTGCCTTGAATCTCTTTTCATTTTTTGCATCAGTATTAATGTTTTTTGCATACTTTGCATCTTTATTCAAAAATGTAAACTTTCTTTGTCAGTCTATATACATGCCTATATATGAAGATTTGGGTTGGTCCAAAGGGATGGGATTATTTTTTTAACACAAATTTTGCCCAGTTGTACTGCTTTCTGTGTTTAACTGTGCCATTAAAAAATATATATATATATATCTTTAGGGCACCTGTGTGGGTAAGTCAGGTAAACTTCTGCCTTAGGCTAAGGTCAAGATCCCAGAGTCTTGATAGTGAGCCCTTCCTCTGGCTCCCTGATTGGCAGGATGCTTGCTTATCCCTTTCCTGCTCCACTTGTTTGTGCTCTCTGTCAAATAAACAAATACAATATTTTTTTTAAAGAAATATTAACTTAAAAAATAAATAAAAATAAAAAATAAAATTAAAAAGAAAAACACAATGATATATCACCTCATACCTGTCGGAATGGCTAAAGTCAAAAACACAAGAAAAAATATTGGTGAGAATGTGGAGAGAAAGGAACCGTTGGTCACTGTTGGTGGGAATGCAAACTGATGCAGCCACTCTGGAAAACAGTATGGAAACTCCTCAAAAAGTTAAAAATACCCTGTGATCCAATAATCACACTATTGGATATATACCCAAAGAATAGGAAAATACTAATTCAAAAGAATATATGCATCCCTGTGTTTATAGCAGCATTATTTACATTAACAAAAGTATGAAAACAACCTAATTGATGAATGGATAAAGATGTGGTGTGTGTGTGTGTTTAAATATATATATATTTAATGGAATGGAATATTAATGGAATATTACACAGCCATAAAAAGGAATGAAATTTTGCCAGTTGCAACAACATAGATGGATCTGGAGTGTAAGGTGGATGAAGCGAAGCAAAATAAGTCAGTCAGAGAAAGACAAATACTATATGATTTCACTCATGTGGAATTTAAGGAACAAAACAAATGAAAAAGGGAAAAAAAGGAGAGAAACAAACCAAAAAACCAGACTCTTAACTATAAAGAATGGACAGATTGTTACCAGAGGAAGGTAGATGGAGAGATGAATGAAATAGGTGATAGGGATTAAGAGTAAGTTATCTTGGAGCGCCTGGATAGCTCAGTAGTTTGAGCATCCACCTCTTGATCTCAGCTCAAGTCTTGATCTCAGGGTCATGAGTTCAAGCTCCACACTGGTCTCCACACGGGACATGGAGCCTACATTTAAAAAAAAAAAAGAGGAAGAACAGGTAATGTACTCACATGTAAATATATGGGATTAGAGGTTGGGAGGTTACTAATATGAAATCTCTTTAGTATAATATTTCTAGTATATGTGCTGCCGAAGCGGGCACTAGTATAATATTTCTAAATAATCTAAAGGAAGTGACTCTGAAACCTGCCTATCTTCTTGTGTTTCCTAGTCTGTAAAAACAAAGTACTCCTGTCTGTTTTGTATTTCCCCAGCGTCGTATCCTATAACTTTATGAGCTAATCTTTTTAAATTATCAACATGTAGTGTTAATATTTAAACTTGTTTTGACATTTGAATGTACTGTTCTCATACCAGAAATCATTTGGTTTTGATTTTTAGTTCTTTCAACATGTCAGACAGGCTAATATTAGTGTACTCTATTCTCAGTTGTCATTTCCGCAGACTAATGAGTTGACAATTTGACTTGTCATCCCCATAAAATTGGTATTAATCCAGTAATCTTACAATCTTTATTTCAAGTTGACAGAAAGTAGTGTATAAGGCAAAGAGAATCATCAGTTTAACAGAGGCCTTTTTAGTAATGCTACATAGCATTTTTATTTTCTAAGTTTAGGTTATTATACATGAGTCTGCAGTTATTATTAAAGGGGGTTTATTTCAAAAAAGACTACAGATTAATGGATTTATTTAATTGTTTTCACCATCTCGGCTGTTTCTTCTCAACCCCTAAAGAACTGAGCTGAAACTAAGTTCCATGTTTAAAAAAATATCTTACCCCCCAAAGAATAAGTTAATTAAAATAAATTTAAAAATAAAAAATATCTTACCCCTCAACCAGTGTATTTCTGAGCCTTAGAAAATTACAGGATATGATGATGTTCATGTTCTCATATTCTCTCTCTCTCTCTCCCCATTTCTTTTCCATTCTTCCTCCCCTCTTCCCCCCTGCAACCCAAATCATTCACTTTCTCCTTTCCATGTCCCTGAAGCTATCCTGGCCTTTTAGTTGTACCTCAAGCTATACAAGACAGTAGTTTACCAAGAGTTGCCCGCTGCTATCGACACAATCGCCTGCCTGTTGTATGTTGGAAGAACTCAAGAAGTAGTACCCTTCTTCTCCGATCTGGAGGATTCCATGGGAAGGGAGTAGTTGGTCTTTTCAAATCTCAGAACTCCCCTCAGGCAGGTAAGCCTCTCTCCATAGCACAGTTATGATCATTTTACTTCAGAGAATTCCTAAAAATAAAGGAGGTAATATCTTGGAATGCCAACCATACCCTTATATTGAGACTTCTCTCACAGGCTTTCTGCAATGCAATATAAAACATGTACTACTTGACAATGTGGGGTTACACCTTGAATTTGTCATTTTGCTTAATATATCTGTCTGTATCATAATAAAGTCTGTGGTTCTAGGCTGTTTTCATTCCAGCAAACCAGAGTATCCATAGATGAAAACTAGATTATGCTGATCTTTCTCTTTCTTTCTGGGAAGCATCCAAGAATACTTAACAGCTTTCAAAGCAAGTAGGGATCCTCTGTCCCACGTAATTTGAGATATTTTATCTCATTCCTATAAATCACATGCACACACACAAACAAGTTAGCAAACTACTGACCAAAATGCTGCCTTTAAAGAAGCTCTCAAACAAAGGATATTTTTGAAAGCTAGAGGGACACCAGCTTAAGAAAGCAGGCAGTACTGCTGTCCTTTTATTCTGAGGATATTTTTAAGCACTGTGTTTGAGGTCTTGAAGTCAGTCAAGAGCTGTATTTTGCTGACCTTTCTCATAATTTCTAGCTTATAGTAGATGCTCAGTAAAATTAAACAATAGACCACCAAGATATCAGATCCAATTTAGGCTTGGCTGTGTTCTTAACCCTTTGGAAGTGAGGTAAGTCAAGTTCTGTGGTTCAGTAGGTAAAACTATGTGCTTTTGATATCTCCTTTTTATTCTCATCCATTTTCCTCCTTTTATTCTTAAAGTTGACCAGTGTCTCCTTGACTATTCACTTGACTAAGGGTACCACACACACAATACATCAGCAGCAGCAGCAGCAGCATTGTCATTATTATCCAACCTGTCTTAGAGTCTCAGCATTGGTATAATTAAAGGCAATTGGCTTTGAACTATTTTGACACTGGGGAATCCTCCCAAGCCACAAAGTAGATATAATAGAACATGGCATATGGAAGTTACTTATATAAAGTGAGGGAGTCATTTCAGGAGCCTTGATATATCACTGAGCTTTTCATTGGAAAAAAATTGAAATTATTTTATTCCACTGGTTTCTGATTTTTTTAATATAATATAAAAACATTTCACACAGACCTGTACCCCTGGGGCAAATAATACATTATATATTAATAAAAATATTTTTTAAAAATAAACAAAATAAAAATTTTCATATTTTTGAGCTCACACACATGCCTGCATTTTAATATATTTGAAATTGGGATGCATCTTAAAATATATGTGATCAGAAAGAATTGTCATACTTTAAATGGAAGAGTTTTTAATTCTTAGTACATAAAATAATTAGATCTTATAATTGATGACATCTTAGAGTTTATAAAATATAATAATGGCATCTTAAAAGTTCATAAAATATAATTTTTCTAACTTCTTAAATTCAAGATGTAAAAAATTTGTTAATATCTCTTGTCCTTCTAATGAGCCCAGAATGCTGCCTCTTTAAAGTGCCCAGGCCAATTTCAATGATTCTTTGCTCCACACAAACCAGACTCAGATTACTGAGTCTGAGAATTGCTCAGAATTGCTCTCACATTTATTTCCCTCTGTGCATATCCTCTGCCCCTCTCTTAGAAGGACCAGGGAATCTGTTAGTAGCTGTTGCTGCCTTCTCCCCATCTTCCTCTACTCTTCCTTCAATGAACCCCTACAAGTTTGTGTGCCATGTTAGACCTGTGTGGCAGAATTAGAAGAAAGCTACCAGTATGGGAATTCTCACCTCTGTCCATTCCAGGTTGCCAAAGGAACCCACTCCATCCTCTGCTCCCAGACAGTAGCATGGACAGCATAATTTAGGGGACATCATCAAGCAGATGTTGCCTTTCGTGACTCTTTATTCTAAGTTGCTTGTATAATGAGAAGCTACACCTATGTTTGGAAGGTCAGCCCTGTGCTGGCTTTCCAGACCTGGGCTCTTTCTGGGAGGATGATGAGGCAACAAAGAAATAGGTGTGGTGAAACCAATATTAAAGGAGAAGAGCCATCTAATAGTTTACAGCTTAAAGTGGGTCTGGTTTCTGTATTTGGGTGTGGTAACTTGAAGATTATATACAGAAAGAATAAGATACATCAGTAAATATCTCTTTTATTAACTTAGAGACAGTTTGTTCTATTCACTTATTCTTTTACAGCTCCTACCTCCTCCTTAGAATCTTCCAGTAGCATTGAACAGGAAAAATACCTGCAAGCCTTACTGAATGCAGTTTCTGTCCATCAGAAACTCAGTGGCAATAACACCCTTACTGTCAGGCCAGCACTTGCTCTGTCTCCAGGTAAGATCTGATAATATTTTTCTTCTTGACAACCACGAGAGGTCAGATTCATTCCCAGGGTTAGTCTCTTTAGTTATTTATACTGTTCTTTCTGTATGACCCCTTAAAGCTTTGCCCTGTGGGGCTATAACTTTAGCTCCTTTTACTTAAAAATCAGCATGCCACTGTTAATGTCTAGTAACCAAATGTGGGGGTTCCGTTTTTTCCTTTTTAAAAGAATAATAGGAGTGGGGAACATAAAGTCATCTTTTTTCCTAGAATCTGTTTTACATAGACTTTAACATATTATTACAAAGTTGAATGTTTAAGTTGAACACCTGATTGTGAAATGTGTATGTAGTAAATTGCCATGTATAAGTTTGAAATTCCTGAAATTTCTGCAGCCTTTTATGATTTGTAGTACAGTTTGTTTTCACTAGATTTGGATGAAACCATTAAGACTTGTACTAATATTCTGTTTCAGTTATCATGTGATGGAACCCCAAAGGGTTCATGTAGAGGTAACCCTAATGTGTTAGACACAGGAGCATGTGACTTGAAAAGTTGGTCTCCTTGGCTTAATCAGCTATTTGAATTAGCTCAACATAAGCAGAAAGTGGCTTTTCTTGTAAAGTAACACCATGCATGCCTTGCTTCATTTATCATTAAATTCTCTGATTGCACTTGCCAAACCTAACTCTCTATAATCTTGCAAATGTGTGTATCTCTGAGGAAATAGTAACAGTGCCTTGTTATCTCTATTAAAGCGATGGGTACTTAAAAAGTACAGTGTTTGGCAGCAATTAGACATGCTACACATGAAGATAACTTTTTGTCATTTGAGTAATGTTAACCTGAACGACATGGTCTTTGTTCTTCTTTTTGGCTGACTTTCAGGGACTGAAAGGAGGACTTCAAGAATGTCCACTGTGCTTAAGCAGGTAGTGCCAGGACATTTGGATGTAAACCCATCCAATAGCTTTGCTCGAGGAGGTTAGTAAGATTGATTTTATAACTGAGCACTGATACGACCTTAAAATTTAAAAAAATTTACTCTAGATAGTCATATTTGAAATCAACTAATTATGGTTCCGATTGTTCTTAATTACCCTTTTCTAAATAAATTAGCGAATTTGTTACTGGTGTCACTGACAGATAAGTTTAGCCTCCTGGAACAAGAGGCATAATAATTGCTGAAATCTTAGGTATTGATGAGTTTGGAAATCGCAGGAGGTAAGGGGGATGTGTCTAAATGGTCAGCCCTGCAAATACCTACAATGCTTCAGGTTTGCAGGGTAGAAAAGCTGATCACGGAGCAGAAACAGCTAGAGAGAAGTAATACGAGACTCAGAGAGTTGTGCTTCCCTGTGCCTGTAATTTTTACTTCTGTTCTCTGAAATACTAGGTTAGGGAACAAAAGAGAATGATACTCAGGTTACTCTTTTCTTCCTCCGGGCTTTCACTGCTGGCATAAGGAAGTAGAGAAAGGCCTGTATTTGCTCTTTTAGCTCCAGAGGTGGTCCACTTTGGTCTCTGGAGATTATGTGAGATTCTTTTACTTTTCAGAGGAAATTCCAAAGCACGTATCTTGATTGTAAAAATCTACTTCCCACTGGATTCACAGAATCTTGGGCTTTTCTTCTCACTCCCATGCAGTGCTGAATCCCCTTGAAAACGTACCAAGTGATGGGCACCTGGGTGGCTCAGTGGGTTAAAGCCTCTGCCTTCGGCTCAGATCCTGATCTCAGCGTCCTGGGATCGAGTCCTGCATCGGGCTCTCTGCTCAGCAGGAGCCTGCTTCCTCCTCTCTCTCTCTCTGCCTGCTTGTGATCTCTCTCTCTGTGTCAAATAAATAAATAAACATTAAAAAAAGAAAAGAAAACGTACCAAGTGAATGATCCAAGTTACTTGAACATCATCAGTAATGGGAAACTCATTTCTTCCTAAAAAGTAGTCCCTTGCATTTGTAAGCAACTCTATATATTGTTAGAAAATTCTTTCTCATATTGATCTAAAAATCTGCCACTATGTAACTTTTACATATTGGCCCTAGCTCTTGTGCCCTCTAAAGTTAGAAAATTCTAAATCTTACTCTCCATACCACAGCCCTTTGGATTTAAAAGCTGATATCATCTTTTCGCTCTGAGAACTTTAACTCCAAATACCCCCAGTTCGAATGTTTGCCTTCTTTTCACCATCTTTGCCACCCAGTGAGCTCCATTGATTTGAACTCCTGCAGCCTCAGATTACATTAGGTATGGGGATGGCCCCATCACTAGGTTGACCCATACTGACATTAATATCACTTGAAATACCTTCTGTGTGCCGTTGTTCTTTTTTTTTCTATTTAAAAAATATTCACTGAGTATCTAGTATGTAACAATATGCACTGCCTTCACTCTCCTTTGAGAAATTTTCCCATCAGAAATTTTCCCACCTCAACGTAAGTGCCACCCTTCTTATGTAGCAATTTTTAGTATATCAGACAAAGAAACAGTTTTGGCACCCAGCTCTCCCTCCATTAAACCAGGGCTCTACATTTAGACCGGGACAGAGGTATAGTAAGATCAGACCTCTCTTTTGCAGTCTACAGGGGCCCACTTCTGGTACATGATTAGAGAAGTGGGTCCCTTCCCAAGCCTGTGCTATTGTTCTTAACAGTATATAGCCTTGAGGGTTGATTTTTGAACCTAAATATACTATGGGCTGTACCTACAAAATTCCATCTTTTTTTTTACATGGGCTATTATTTTAGACTTTGGATCCTGATTTTGTCTACCTGTATATTAGCCTCTTATCAATGCATCAGTTTGATCTCTGTTGTGGTGTAATTTGTTGTTTAAAAAATATTGAACAACCCAGACCTAAGGGCAGAAGTCTTCATCAAAATAATTTAGAAGCCTCCCTGAAGAAAGAGATTGTCTTTAATATATACTAGTTAAAAGTCCTACTTAAGCCACCCTGACCCATATTTCTAAATCTCTGTCAATCTTTTTAATTCGATATTTTCCACTCTTCCCAACTGTTAACTATATCACAAAAGATTATATGGTTAGTTTACCATGACTCATTATAGGGATTAGTGCTTTTTCCTAAGTAATCATAAATTATCCATTAGCAATCCATTCTATAATTTGGTTCAGAATCAACATAAAGGAAGGTTCTATTTCACAAAAATCACTTTTTCCCCTTATGAAGACCAAGATTACTATGCACATCTCCTGGCAGTCATATACTTTTTTTTTCTACCTCATCAGAACATTATGCAAATGCAGGATTTCCTAATAGCTTTCAACCTTCTTCAGTCATTTTCTGAATTAGTGTTTCAGGCCTGAAGGTCACTGTATTAGTTCAATAGGGCTACTGTAACAAAGTGCCACAAACTGATTGTCTTAAACAATGATTGTCTGAGAGTTTTCTGGAGGCTAGAAGCTCAAATCAAGCTGTTTTCAGGATTGGTTCCTTCTGAGGGCCATGAGGCAGAATCTGTTCCATGCCTCTCCCCTAGCTTCTGGTGGTTTGCTAGCCTTCTTTGGCATTCCTTGGGTTGTAGAAGTGTCACCCAGATATCTGCCTTCATCTTTATATGATGTTCTCCCTGGGTGTTTGTCTCCAAATTTTTCCTTTTTATAAGGACACCAATCATATAAAATCTGGGGCCCACTCCCCTCTAGTATGACCTCATCTTAACTGATTATATCTGCAATAACCCTATTTTTAAATAAGATAACATTCTAAGATACTGGGGGTTAGGACTTCAACATAGAAGTTGGAGCAGAAGCATATAGTTTAACCCATAACAGTCATAAAAAGCTTTCTTCTGGATTTTTAAAATACCACTGTTTTAAAGTTTAAGATACATACTTCATTCTTACCATTTCTTGGTGAATTTGAACTAAAAAATAGTACAGTGACTCTCTCCTAAGTTTCCTGCCTGCTATTTCTGTTGCCAAGAGCTCCTGTCAGAATTTGGCTCAAGGTTGCAGTTCCCCCTATTGTTCTGTTTACCATCTGAAAGTTTATATTGTCAGCAAGGCATATCGGCAGTTATTCCACACTCTGCTCTTGAGTTTTGCCTTTGTAAACTTCATCAAGAACACATTATTTGTTACTCCACTTGGCCAGATGACTTGCAATATAAATTTCAGGTACAAAATTATCTCTTCTATCTTAGTACCTAAGGCTCGTGGATATTCCCCAAGTTTTACCTACATTATCTTCTCTTTTTTAATGTTGGCCTCAGACTCAGCTTTTTTTATGCAAGGGGATCCCCATTTATAGTCGCAGTCTAGTCATGAGTTCATTCTTCACTATTCTCAAAGGTACCTAAAAGGCTATCTTTACCTCTTAGGGTCAAAATCTCCTCTTTAATTTGTTTCTGACCCATTCTATGCATAGTGAGGCCATAATTATTATTTCTGACACCCTTAACTGGTTCTTGTGTAATAATTTGAAAATTATTTTCTTCTGAAAATTACTGTGAACTTAGTGTGTTCCCTTACGACAGTTTTTTTGCCCATCATTCTGGCATCTTAAACTAGGATCCAAAAACGCAAATCTTATATTTTTATTCCATCTCTTCATTCTTTTCTCCCAAAGCCTCCCAAATCTTCCAGGGTCCCAGTGGTTAACTGGAAAATAAGATAGTGCTATTTCCTGGCACCTTCAACTTCTCTGATCCCTAGAGCTGCTTCCTTTGTCTCTTCCAACAGTATCATTCCTCCTCACACAGAGTAGCAGGAATGGCCTGGGGCAAGCAAGTTTGGGAGTCTTCGAAGATTCCCTGTTAACATGACCATGACAGGCAGACACACACTCCGATGCGCCAGGGCAAGATGAAGTATAGACACTTGCACAACCTGTAAATAGTTCATTTCCTTGTACCTACGTTCAGTGATAGTCTCTTCATTTTTCCAGATAGCTAGGCACCACTTCTTCACAAGTTCCTTATCTATCCTGTGTGGGAAGAGCCTCCTAGCTCTAAATCTTCCTTCTGAACTTCTCCTTTTTTCCTCTTCTCTGCATTTTTGCTATCTTTGCATTCCTTTCGTGGTCATGGTCTTGGATCCTGGTTTTTTTCTTAGGTTATTTTCACCATATGCCTTTCTCACTCATGATGAACAAGAGTTTAGATTGACCTCCACCTTCTCCATCACCCTTTTTCAGTCAGGGCGATTTGCATTCTGTGTGCCTGTTGATGAGTTCCTAAGGCAGGGAAGCAACCTCTCTTACACAAGAACCAGTTAAGAAACAGAGAAGATGTGAATACAGCACATTGCTTTTCGTTTAAAATTAAAATCACTTGTGAGCCCTGTGGAGAAAGCACATATAACTTAGATAAATTATTTGGTTGACTAGAAAAATGTCATGAAAGGGGCATCTGGTTGGCTCAGTCAGTTAAGTGTCCAGTTCTCGATTTCAGCTTGGGTCTCAATCTCAGGGTTGTCAGTTCAAACCCCGCCTAGTGTGGAGCCCATTTTAAATTGGTTAATTAATTTTTAAAAATTGCTACTGCCTCTCAAATACAAAAATATAACAGTTCAGTGTATTTAAGAAGTAGTCACATGGAGGCAGCCTTTTAATTTTTCATCCTTCATTATTCCACGGCCCTCTGAGTTTCACTACATGTGATAGTTTATCTTTATAGTAATGTCTAGGATACATATTTTAAGAGGCTCTGAGAAATGAAGGGACTTGGCCAAGAGCACTTAGCAAATAGCATAGCTGGTACTGGCAATGGTTCAGTCCATTTCAGTGCAGCATTCACTAAATATAGCGTGTACGTCATGCACTGTGCATAGCTGGTACTGGCAATGGTTTCAGTCCATTTCAGTGCAGCATTCACTAAATACAGTGTATACCTCATGCACATGTAAGGCCACCTTGATAAATTCAGAGCCATCCCCACATCCAACCCAAGCATCTCTTTCGTCTTCTTTGGCCTAAACAGGGTGGAGGGAATAGTACCAGTACTTAGGAGACACTCATATTGAACACGGGTGCATTCCCATGGGTAGGATGGGCTGTACCACTTCTTCCCTGAAGCAGTGTGCTTAGCCAAACCCTGCTGGATAATTCCAGGTCACATGGCTGCCTACATGACAAAATACTGAGAGTTCAGACCACAGTGCTACCACTTAATGTGTGATTGTTAAGCAATTTAGGAAACCTCTTAATGCTCAATGTCCTCATCTGTAAAGCACAGATAATAAATAGTATCTAGCTTTAGAGCTGTTATGAGGAACAAATGAAATAATATATGTAAAGCAATTAGCTTAGTAACTGGTTCATAATAGGAACTCAGTCAATGTTAGTTCCATGATCGTTGGTGGTTATTAGTCATAGTTGCCTAATACTCCACTGAAATGGGAGGAAAGTCTACATTTGCATTTAAATTACCTTAAACCAGGTTGCTCCTTACGGGCCTCACACAAGAAGATAGAAGGCATCTGCTCTAGGTCTAGGCCAACAACTTACAAACTTTTTTGATCATGATTCATACTTAAAAATATATTTAATATTATATTACAATATAGAAGTATCAGGTAACACTAAGCACAATGCAAAATGTGTATATACTAAAACAGAAGTTTCACAAAATAATTTTCATCTGTACCACATGCAGCATACATAGTATTTTCAAATTCTAATCTATTTCACTTCTTTAAAAATACTCACTTGACCTAATAAAGTGACTACAAAGACCACTAAGGCGGGATGTGATGCCTTTGGTTAACATGGCTGCCACATGGGATTATTGTTCTCAAAGCCCTCTGCTGACCCCATATCAGTACAGGCCATTTGCTCCTTGTTGATTTTCTGCTATGTGATAAACACTTGGCAGTTTTTCATTAATGAGCCTCTATTTGGGGAAGTTCTTAATTTTTTTTTTATTAGTAATACCCCTTTTTTCATTCTCTGGGGGCAAGTAATCAGAGTTGAAGCTACAGTAGAAGGACCACAGCAACTCCAAATGTATCAATTTTCAAAAAGAAAATAATCAACAACTGTTTTTAGTGTCGATATGTTAGGTTCTCAGCATGGATGTAAGAATAAGTACATTAGATCCCTACCCTTTGGAGCATAAAATCTAGTAGCATGTAGTGTGCAAAATAATCATAGTGCAGTGTGATCACAGTTCAGACAGAGCTCTCTACAACTGTGGGGACAGTGAGGAATGCTTTTCAGAGGAGTTCACATTGTTCCTGGATTTTGAGGGGTAAGGAGTTTGTCAGGTAGAGAAGTGTGAGAATTAGTTCCAGGCAAAGGGACTAACATACGAAAGTGTAGATGTTCAGGAAACAATACCTCAGAATCAGGAACCAACCAGTCAAACTTCCCCCTAACACTTAGGGTCCCATATTCCTTTAGGAAAGCTCAAAATCTTAGCAGAAAGGACAGGAGCTGGCCAGCACACAGGAGGCCTTGTGCCTTTACCATGTTGTCCCATGGTCTTTGTTCTGTCTTGCTATAGAATTCCTTGTGTGCAGTCAGCCAGTGCCTCCACAGCCCTTAGCTTTCTGAATTCCTTTGGCCACTAAAGCCATTAATGCCCTTCATTTTCTGCTCCAAAAGGAGTGAGGCAGAAATGAAAAATCACCACTAATGGTTTTCCTTTTATCAAATTACATCATGTGCAGTTTTGCAATATATAGCTTACTACTGTTGTTAACATTTTCAATCCCGAATAAATACAGAATCATATTCCTTAATTTATTTGAGCAGTTCCTTTGCTTGGGAAATAACAGAACTGTTACTACCAGCTGAATTTTGCCACAGTCACGGAGCACTTTTTTTCTGTCAGGGAAAAAACAATATTACTCAAATTACAAAAGTATTATCTCTAATACTGCCTATCATTTTGGTGCAAGTAGGGATTTTAGGAGAAGTCATTATTTCAGTCATCCCAAGCTGTATTTTTAGTGGCATTGGGGATTGTCACAGGATCGTGAATTTTTGCTGCTCATACCGTCTATTAAAAATAAACATAATTTCAAAAGGAAAAGGAAAAAAAGAAGCTAGTGTGGCAATGCTTGATGCTCTACTGCAAAAATATGCCCTTAGTTATTCCAAATGGTGACTAGAGCTTCATTCCTGATGTGATGACCTTGCTCGAAGAATGAACGTGTTATATAACACGTAGCATTTGCCAATTAGCCTCCTTAAATACTAGGGCCAATGCATTCCTAATGTTTATACCCCACCCCCAATTACTTAATTCTATTATATAAATTTGTTTCTCACCAAATGACAATCTTCAAAAGCTTATTCCATTTGGTATAATTTGTTTGTGGCACTCTGCTGTGCTGTCCATTTCATTGTGCTTATAATATTTATAATCAGGTGCTGACATTTCATTTAACAGGCGCTCAGTTCATCCTTTTTGTGTGACTGTGCAGCTTTTTGTTAATCATATTTTTTACTTTTATTATATTTACATTTTCCCCCTATGTTAACTTAATTTCAAAAATTAAATAACCAATTCTTCTCTTACTCAATTTGCTCTGTTTGCTGCTATCTACATTTCATTCCTCCTTCTGTCTTTAATCTCACTTACCAGTGCATGGGTACAGAGATAAATGTTTTACTCAGTCAAATCCCAAATCTTCAACTAAGGGAAGAGTCCATAATCAAGGTACTGTATTATCTGTCCTGATGTGTCACTCTCTTTAACCATCTTCATATGAAAGCATATTTGTTACAAGTCACTTTTTCACATTTGCCAAACTTTGTCCTTTATTTTCATCCACATTCTGAATTTGCTCTGTGATTCCATTTATAAACACTTCCC
This sequence comes from Mustela lutreola, assembly GCF_030435805.1. Classification (NCBI taxonomy): domain Eukaryota; kingdom Metazoa; phylum Chordata; class Mammalia; order Carnivora; family Mustelidae; genus Mustela; species Mustela lutreola. The sequence goes on along the minus strand of NC_081290.1, from coordinate 240,244,020 downwards.
ATAATATCTAAGATGAACTCAGGTTACATAGAAAGATTCATCCATGTTAAGCAGAAATCACCTACAAAACCTTTTCTTGGGAACAGGTCTCCTAACCCTATAAATGTTTATAAAGAGAGAAGCAGATGAGACAAACATTATTATGGTGACTTCCAGTCACCTGGAGACATGGATTAATTTAATAATTGACAAATATTAAAGCCTCTCAAAGAGCCTTTCTACATCTAGAGAAGAAATCTCACTTCAGGGAAGCAGTGGCAGTGTCCTATATCCCAATGACCCCATCACCAGCGTGAATACCATATGGACATTTCTAAGGATTGGTATTTTGGTAGGTACTACAGTGTTAGTCAAATTTTGAGGCTTAGTGTTTGCCTCTGTATTTGGATATGGAATATTTACTTTTCACTTGCATGTAGAAATTCTTGATTTTTCTAATTATAGATTATAACACAAGATTCTTCTAGCAGCTTAGCTTTGGGCTTTCCGTTAGAAGACATCTGCTTTTGACTGAAATTTTAAATAAAGCCTCCTAAGTATCAGTGAAACGCAAATTACTAAATTTATAACTTCTTACCATTTTTCATGGATACTGGGACAAAAAGATAATAATATAATATTTGCTGGTTTAAAATTATGTCATTTTGGCATGACACACAAATATTAATTCTAAATCCAGCCTCAGATTTTAGTAGGTGTAGTAAAGTTCTAATTTATTACTTAATGTACATTTCTTGTTGTGCTGATTGGCTAAAGCAGAGGAGTGTTCCTTACATCTTTCATGAAACCCTGAGAAACTGAGTCATTCTGTGTTATCTCATTGTTGCCTTCTCCCCACATTTGTTGTTTCCCTGTGTCATGCATTCTCTCTATTTATGATCTCAGCATTCATTTATAAATACTGACTTTATATCAAAATGCAAAAGTAGGATTGACTTGGTGATTTCTTAGGTCCCTTCAACCCTAAGATTGTGTGATTTGAAAATGCTGTATTGAATAATGCTTATGTGTTGCAAACATAAACTACAAATGACCAATATGATTCATGATTACTTAGATGAATTAACTTGCTGTTACCTCTAAAACTGTACCTACAGAGCATGCATCTTTTTCCCTATTCAGTGGCATTCCCACATCAGATTATTTCACTCAATTATTTTGGCTTTTGTGAAGGTGTATGGGCAAGTCTTCGCTCTAGCACTCGCCTGATCAGCTCTCCAACCTCTTTCATTGATGTTGGTGCCCGGCTGGCAGGCAGGGACCACTCGGCCTCCTTTAGTAACAGCACCTACTTGCAAAACCAGCTCTCAAAACGCCAAGCAGCCCTTTATATATTTGGTGAAAAGTCGCAACTAAGGGTAAGATTTCTTTTTTTCACTTGGAAGCTTTATAGGTAGATGAAGGCAGTTATAAAACTCATCTCAAACATGTTTTTCTAGAAATTTTGTTTTACAGCATAGATTCTTAACCTGGAGTTAATAATCAGACTCAAACAAATTTTGGCTCATATGTATTATATATGTCTAAATATACTTACTTACAATTGCTTAAAAAAATCAAACATCAGGAATATTAAGAAGTATACATACAAAAAATAAATGAGGCTCTTTCAGGTTGTGTTTTTCCTTTGTCTTAGTTCAGCTTCCGTAGGAAACTGTGCCCCAGGCAAAATAGATCCGTATTGATTAAAAAAATAAAAAAGCCACAGGAAGGTAGGAGAGTGAAAAGAAGGCTATGGCTATATATACAGAGATACATGTCCTAAAGCAAGTCAGAAATTGCAAAATATTAGATGCTAATCAACTTTTTTCACTTTTAAATGATTATGCTGAAGATCTGAGGACTATGCTCCGGTCCTATCAATTGTAAAGATAGGCTCTACCTCCAAAAGTAGCTATTCCTCGGGTTTGTTTTAGCAATGCCTACATTACAAAAGAAATTTCACTACCACTGATAGGTTTGTGGGAAATAAGAGTATTTGTTAATTCAGAAATCCCCTCATGGTTTTTAGCCTGGTGCTTCAGTCAGCACCGGGCAATCTAGACAGACCTTCAGTTGAACTGTGGAGCCGGGGCTCTGAGCAGGATCCCACACGCTTGCTTCTCAAGATGCCAGGGACTGAGTCATCTCTTCTCCGGCAAGCTAGCTTTGCTTGCTCTTCTCCCACTGCCAGGCCTGCTGCAATCACTTAGTCACAACCTTTAGGGAAGAGGGCATGAAACTGCTGGGTAATGCTCAATTTTTAAGTGTACACACGTGTCTTCTGATACAGCAGGAAACTTTATAACCAGAAAATAGTTGGAACACTTTTCAGCAGTAACCCAGGATTGCCTGGCCAGCCTCTTTGGCACCAGTGTCTTTCCCAGAGCACAGACTTTCCACACTTCAGCACACCACTTATTCATGACCTAAATCACTCTCCAAGCCTTCTCTCCTAAATTCTCTCCTCTGCCCTTGCCTTTGCACTCAGTCCTCAGATGCGCTGTGTGCTCGTGCATATCTGAGTAAGAAGGACTGACTCCTTGTGACTCTTCCTCCTTTTTCTTCCTTCCTCCCTCCCTCCCTTTCCCCCATCTCTCTTCTTCCTTCTTGCTTTTTCTTCCTTTTATCCATAAAGTATTATATTTTAAAAACATAATTTTACCATCGTAGCACAGTAGTTATTAGGATTTCTATATATTGCATTCAAGCTTTCCTTTTTTATTTACTCAGTGTACAGTGAGTCTGTACAGTGTACAGATACACTGTCTGATGTGTGCCACATTCTGTCTAGCTGCAGCCCGACACTTTCCTCTCTCCACAAAGGAGACATATGGGAAAGTAAGTAGAGAAAGACCTTTTCTAATTAATCCTGAATTGCCCTTATTTACCTTTTTCAGTTTACATACTCTAATACCTTATACTTAGAAACAAATTCCTCATAATGTAGTTTATGTCAACACTGTGATTGATAATTCCTGGTCCATAAGATAAGCATACCTAGTTCATGTACAGTTGAGAAATAGAAAGGAACCTGGTTTTCCTGGAAAGTAAACTATCTTTTATCTATTATAAATTTTTAAAAAGACTAACAGATAAGAACTCATGTATATTTCTAAGTTCTTATCTCAAGAACATGTTTCCATGTTGTATAATAGTCTTCATAATTAGTTTAATCACTACACAGTACCCCATATTGTTGGATTTTTACATTTATCTTCTATATGTGAAATTGCAGTCACATTTACAAGCATATAGTTTTTTATTTTTTTATTCAGATACGACTCAGTTGGGTTTTATTTCTACGTTTTAGATTATTTCTTTAGGGTAGCTTCCTTTTTAAAAGAGGAATTATTAAGACAAAGGAACTTTTTTTCTTGAAACTTCTTTTCCTTAATACATATTAGAAATGCTATTTTTAAAAAAAGAATTAGAAGTTTTTGCTTTTTAGTTTAAAACTTTAATATACCTTTTTTAAAATACTCTAAAATAACCAGTATAAAACATTAAACAGACCCTATGCATAAGTCCTTGGCAACAGTTTTTTTAATGTGATAAAATACAAATAACGTAAATTTACCATATTAATGTGCACAGTTCAGTAATGGTATGTACATTCACTCTGTTATACACCCAATCTCCAGAAAGCAGTTTTACTCATAAAAGCAAATAATCCAATAGAGTAATTTTGGCAGAATATGAAGAAAGCACAGAGAATGTGAGAAAACTAATTCATTCTTAGGCATTAAAAAGTTGAGAACTTTTAAATCTGCAGAAGCAGAACTAGATTATCAAAACAAAGGAGATCAAAGGGCTATCAGTTTAGCATTTTTAAATAGTAGATACAACCTCATGTGGAATAAATTTCATACGGATTAAAGTTGTAAATAATAAAAATATTCAAATAAATAGATTGATACATGTGTCATATTGAGTGGAAAAAATATTGTCCCAAGCTAGAAATTACAAAATCTTTCAGATTTTACTCTATGTAGAATTTTGTATTATTAACTTTAAAAGAGTAACTACAATGTCAGTAGTCTTATGGCAGTGAGGTAGTGATTTTTATTTCCTTCTCAATGTTTATCTCTACTTTCTTTTTCATTTTACAATGACTTTGTTTTACTTGCGTAATAAGAAACAAATATGTGTATGTCTACAAACTTTAATTTGTAGAATTCTGGAACTCAACAGCATATTACCTTTTTATTACAGTATATATCTTGGGGAGATTTAGTTTACAGTTTTGGATTAATCATGCTGTCCACGTGTATTGGTTCCTCTTTAGACTTTCAGGTTCATGGCCTTATTATTGGCTTATATATGGTATTATAAATTCCATCAGGTTCCAGCCTACCAGTAGTCTCCAAATTCTCAGAATGACAGCAAGCCAAGTCAAACCACAAGACCTTACCGAATGGCTCTTTCCAGTAATACTGACACATTAGCCACACAAGATTGACTTTCTTCACCTCTGCAACCTCTGTAGCTACTTGGCCTCAACTGACTATACATAATTAAGTATTGCCCCGTTAAAAACTGCCCTTTTACGTATAGCACTTCATCTGCCTAATTCTCTGCATCTTTACCCACAGAACTTCAAGTTAGAATTTGCTTTAAATTGTGAGTTTGTTCCTGTTGAATTTCATGACATCCGGCAAGTTAAAGCCAGTTTTAAAAAATTGATGAGAGCTTGTGTCCCAAGCACCATCCCTACCGACTCAGAAGTGACCTTCCTGAAAGCCCTGGGAGACTCTGAGTGGTTCCCACAGGTAATGTCTGGAACAGCTTGTCTTATAACTCAAGGAAAGAGAAGTCCAGTTGTATATACAGAATTGAATTTGAGGGGAAAAGATATTGTGTTCCCCTACTACCTGACACTCTCCCCTTACTGTATGCCCTCCATAAAGGCTTTTCAGTTCCAGGAAACCATGTGATCTAGAAGACGGGTCTAGAATTCTTCATCCCAGGACTCTCTTCTCTCTATCATTGAAAACTTGGTCTTCATAGAGGAGGTCTAAAGAGGAGGTCTTTATTGTTAGATGGAAATTTTTTGTATGTAATAAATTTAATCAACAAATATTTATAGGAATCCTTCTCTGTTGTCAGCAGAGTAAGGATCCAGGACAGAATGTGATTTCTAGATGACTCCAAGAACCTTTCCCTTTTACTTTCTCATGTCCCGTGTGTGTTTGCCATTTCCATGTGTCTAGATTTTAGATTTCTCCCTCAGAGCAGCCACCAAGGTCATATTGGAAGCCCTAAAGCCTCCCTAGGGTTTAGGAAAAACTGCATATCCTTTCTTCAGCTCAGTCAAGTTTGGGATGTTTTTAATTAAACTCTTATTGAGAAATTAAGGAAAAATAGGTATGCCAGCAACATAACTCTCCTTTCTTCCAAACCACAGAAGAGAGGTATTTATGACATGCATGTTTTAGACACTGATGCAGACATTTGGCTAAGAGCATCTCTGCGGTATACCCTTCAGCCTTGTCTTTAGGCCACTAATGCTATGCCCATTATTCCTTTGCCCCCTGTAGGAGTTCAGTCCCTCTAATCCCCTGTTCCTATCGCCCTCAAGCTTCCTACCTCTCTTAAGGAGGAAAAAGAGTTGTTTTCCATAAGTCAGCAAATAATGGGAGTACCCAGGGCAGTGACTGTTCTCGAGATACTATAACTATTGAGGAAAAAAACAATCCAGCCACATAAACAGTTAGCTATAAATCTAGATCAGGATGTGTTAATGCCTATTATGATAGTTCAAGGTACTTTTGAATGCCCATGGAAGAGCTGATCAAAACTCCATTCTGTCCCTCAGCTATGAGCCCTGGCCCCAAACTGTTCCCACCACCCAACCTGTCTCTTTCTGGTACATTCTCTGTTCTGCTTCTTCTTCTTCTTCTTCTTCTTTTAAGATTTTTATTTATTTATTTGACAGAGAGAGATCACAAGCAGGCAGAGAGGCAGGCAGAGAGAGAGGAGGAAGCGGGCTCCCTGCTGAGCAGAGAGCCCAATACGGGATCGATCCCAGGACCCTGGGATCATGACTGGAGCTGAAGGCAGAGGTTTTAACCCACTGAGCCACCCAGGCACCCCTCTGTTCTGCTCCAAAGTGAATCCATACCAGAAGTTGGTGACAAAAAATAGCAGAAAATATCGCCCTGCTCAGGATATTGGCATTTACAAAGTTAACTCAGGGCAAATGGTAAGCCCAAGACAATAGCTATGTTATAGGAACAGTGAGTGAGGAGCTTCCCAATGCTGGAGAGCACATGTGCCTTGTTCCTGGGTTTAAAGTAGCCCAGCTCTATTTAAAATATGGGATGTGGGTTGAGGTATTTTGTTTTATATAGTTGACAATTGGATTTCTTCTACAAATTATATCAAATGATACTTAAAATATAGTCTTAAACTATAATACACAATCGGTTTTGAATCTATCTGCTCTGCTCACAACCTAGTTGTACATTAGGGACTTGAATCTGTCGACGCCTTAAAAAGCTAAGCACAAATACAAGTTTTCTTCCCATTGACTACACAGTACAAATAAGTGTCTTTTATATTTTTTAAAATTTTATTAAAGGTTTTATTTATTTTTTAGACAGAGAGAGACACAGTGAGAGAAGGAACACAAGCAGGGGGAGTGAGAGAGGGAGAAGCAGGCTTCCTGCAGAGCCTGATGCAGGGCTCAATCCCAGGACCCCAGAATCACAACCTGAGTGGAAGCCGGACTCTTAATAACTGGGCCACTCAGGCGCCCGAAGAGTATCCTTTTAAAAAAATAAAACTCAGGGATCCTGGGTGGCTCAATCATGAAGTGGCTGCCTTCAGCTCAGGTCATGATCCCAGGGTCCTGGGATCAAGCCCCCCATTGGGCTCTCTGCTCAGCGGGAAGCCTGCTTCTCTCTCTCCCATTCCCCCTACTTGTGTTCCCTCTCTTGCTGTGTCTCCTTCTGTCAAATAAAAAAATAAAATCTTAAATAAATAAATAAAATTCATTTGTCATAAATTTAGCCCTTTAAAGTATACAGTTCTGTGCTTTGTAGTATATTCACAGACTTGTGCAACTGTCCTATCTAATTACAGGAAAATAAGAGTATCTGAACTAGAACTGACTACATCATAGGAAAACACATTTTAAGTCCAATAACTGTTGGTAGAGTCACTTGAACTCTTTTCCATTGTATGGAATTCTCTAGCTCTTCTCCTGGGGGGGTCATGTACGGTCAGTTTATTTCATTGTCTATCATTTGAACACATTGTTTTAAATCATGTCTACTTTTAAAGTCATTGTTTCATCTTTATTTTGACAAAGAACTTTAAGCATTTAAAACTTTCGTGGTTCTTTTGTCCATGTACTTTATTCTAACTTGTTTCATAACCTAAGGTTGATATTGGGTCTGTTTGTGGTGCTCAGAAAGTGACTGGTCTAATTGTGGCCTCCTTTCTTATCTCTTAGCTTCACAGGATAATGCAGCTGGCTGTGGTTGTATCAGAAGTACTTGAGAATGGTTCCTCAGTTTTGGTCTGTTTGGAGGAAGGCTGGGACATCACTGCACAAGTAAACTATTAAAACATAGTTTTATATACTTAGTTTTAGATTTATATTTAAATTCAGTTGTTTTTAAATTCTGCAGATGAATCTTTTGTATAATGACTAATGTGTTTATAGATAGAGAAAGTACTGTGTTAAAAACCACTTAGTGTCCATCAGAAAGCTCTGTGCCCTGAGCTTCTAGGTGCTACACAGCCTGGAGCTGTGGCCCAGGACCGCAGGCGCCTACATGACAGACACACCATGTAAGCACACAAATGGAGCCCTTGATCAGAGGATAGGACATGGGTCATCCTTCCTGGGTTTTGTCAATCCTTTCCCTGGCTTTCAATAAGCTCCTCCTTTACCCACTCTAGAGTGGAAAAAAAAAAAAAAAAGTATAAAGATAACTAGGTAAGACGTTAATCTATACCTGCCAGAAAGTAGATAATAGGTTTGAACTGATCCTCTAGCCTTATTAATTGACCTGTAAGAGAGGGCTACAGTCAGCAAACTGTTCAGATAAAGATTAAAATCATAATGCTCTGAAAGAAAAGATGTAGCCAAAATGAATTTGAGTTTTCATTTTTACTGGAAAGTTAGCAGAATTAATTTGATTGGCTCTCCTGAGGCAATTAATGAACAAATCTGCTGTTCAGGTGACTTTATCTGTCTTAGTAACAAAGTTTTTTCGGGACTGAAAGTAATGAAATATCCATCCTGCTTGTGCCCTAGGTGACATCCCTGGTTCAGTTACTCAGTGATCCCTTTTATAGGACACTTGAAGGCTTCCGGATGTTGGTCGAAAAAGAATGGCTTTCTTTTGGTCATAAATTTAGTCAGCGGAGCAGCTTGACCCTCAACTGTCAGGGTAGTGGTTTTACTCCAGTCTTCCTGCAGTTCTTAGACTGCGTACACCAGGTAAGTAGAGCAAACTTAAATTGATCTTGATACGGAGGAAAGAGAAGAACTAGCATTTATCGCGCATTGCAGTGCTGTGCTGGGTATCTTCATGTCATGACTCTGATGGACTCAGCCATAAGACTTGTTGAAATCTTAGCAGTGGATTCCTAGGAATAGAGAAGGAAAAGAAAAGAACTTGTTGGTTTCTGAAACTCGGATAGCCGAGTTGTCTTTTGGGCACACAAAGCTGTCTTTTGGGCTGCCCCCATGTGAAGTGGCCAGCACTCTAAATTATCATCTCCCAAGAAGAGGAGCACACTTGGGTTTGTTGTCCAGGAAAGACTGCTCTATGGTAGAACAGCCGGAATCTCTAGGTAGTGGCAGGGCCTGGAATCCAGCAGGTGGTCTTCCCAGTGTGGGAGGACCTTATCTTGTGCCTAGGAGTATAGAAGGTAGAGCCTAACCCTTGAGAAAGAATCAGGGCCCAATCAAACAAGCCTGTGAGGTTGAGAACACTGGCTTGGTTCTACTGAGTGACTTAATCAGGGCTAATCAAGAGACCAGACAGAAACCCAGGTATATAATCCACTCAGATCCAGTGGGAGCAGGGGTTGGGGGAGATGCGAATGCTCTAGGCTCCCTCCGACCCTCCTCTCAGGCACATCAGGTAAAAATTTCCTAATGCGGCCTGAATCAGAATTTGGCTTGAGAATTGCAGGGCACTGGGTTTGCTAAATTGGCCTAAGAAAAGCTAGGTTGACATTTCCAGCTTTGTTTCATCTGCACCACAACAATGAATGGGTTCTGGCATGTCACGCATATTTGTCAGAACAGTGAGCCTCTTTGAAATAGATTGGCCTCAGGTATATTGGCATGAGAGGTGGAAATGTTTTCAGGAACCAGAACTGAAACTGGGTCTTCTAAAGAGGCCAGCTTGGTGTATGGGTTTTGTTTTGTTTCACTTTTTTAGTCTATTAATTATTTGATCAGCTTTATTAATTCACTACATAATTTTTCATTTATTTAAAGTATATACATTTCAGTAGTTTTTAGTATATTCACAGAGTTGTATAATTGCCATAATCAATTTTAGAACATGTTACCGCTCCACAAAGAAACTTTCTACCCATTAGCAGTGAATTTGCATCCCTCCCACCCCGTCCCCACATCCACACACTCTGGTGATTGTTTTTGATTATTCTAGTGAGCTTCTTAAATAAAAAAAATCTATTGAGTAATTTCAGTTAATTCTGTCTGAACAGCATCTGGAGAAGCTGGTCACAAGGTTGAGCTTACATTTTAAATCTTTGCATCAAAGGGTGTATTTGTTTACTATTTGAATATAAGCCTTTTTATTTCATACTCCTTTTGGCAGATAGATGAGGGAGACATTTGGAGTCCATTGTCTCTGAAACAGAAAATTTAACTGAGACCAAAGTAGAGGAGCAAGCATCTTTTTCTCATGTCTAGATGGGTGAAAGCATATGAGTTCTTCATGAAAGCACTTCTTACTGTCTTGCTATTACCTAGGCTGTCTAGGCTGTCTGCGTTAAACTTACACAGTCAGTTATTTCTCAGTATTACTGGCAGAGGTATGGGGAGGCATGTTAAAAACAACTACACAGTATATGATTTCATTTATAGAAAATTCTACAAAAGGCAAAACTGTAGTGACAGAAAACAGATCAATAGTCGCTTGGGACTGGTGGTTAGGTACCATGAAAGGGCATGACCAAACTTTTTAAGATGAGGTAACTAATCAGTCCTAATTGTAGTGGTGATTACACAAATGACCAAAGCTAATCAATCAGCCTGTATGCTGTAAATAGGGAAATTTTATTATTTGTAAATTGGATATCAATGAATCTGAAAAATAAAATTTTAATTATTAAGTCCAACATTTCAGTTAACTGGAGTTACAGAAAAAGAAAAGAGCAGCTATCTAGTTTCTCCAGAGAAAAATGTGTCAGTCTGGTGCCCAGAGAATACTTATAAGCCTGGCTGTCTGCTCTTTAGAAATAGGGCAGGAAATAGGTTCAGGGAGATCCCTCCTAAGTGTGTAGATTTGTTCTTTATCTATGCTATTTTCAGTTTCAAGCCTCATCACTAACCCAGCTGTATGTGCTGTTCCCAAGTCCAGAGCTCAGTCAAGTTTGGTTTTTCCAGAGGACAGACTTCTAATCCCTTGCTTTTCAAGGAGACAATCACATTACTACATGGAGTAGGAAAGTACCCTAGAGATCTCACCACTTCTTCTATAGACCTACACCTAGTCCTCATTTTTCGCTCCCATTTCTCCCCTATATATGTTTCTCTGCTCTTGAGCCTCTGAGTTCTGAGCCTTTCTGGGTTTACAGGGCAAGCTGTTACCTTGTCAAATCATTTTCATCCTATAAGCATCCCAATGTAGCTTCTCATCTTCTATTTCTTCCTTCTATTTTCCATTGTTCATAAATGTACTGAACTTTCTCGACATGCAATTTTCTCCCTTCCCATTCTCCCCACCTCCTTTTAGGTTTTTTTTTTGTCTTACAGAAATTCCTTTCCTTTAATTAAGGGAGAGTTGCAGGGGGCTAAGTATATATGGCCTAATTTGGCTTAAGTTAAATGCACTATTAAATATTTTAAATGGGGCTCCTGGGTGGCTCAAGTCATTAAGCGTCTTCCTTCAGCTCAGGTCATGATCCCAGGTCCTGGGATCAAGCCTGCATCAGGTTCCCTGCTTCTTCCTCTCCCTCTGCCCTGTCCCTCTGTTTGTGTTTCCTCTCTCCCTGTATCTCTCTGTCAAATAAATAAATAAAATCTTTAAAAGTAATAAATAAATAGATAGATAGATATGTTAAATATCCATGTTCAGCTTGCAGAGTTCTGCATACCTTAACATGAGAGTTGGGAAAAGAATCCACTCACCATCAGTAAGAGATGGGAGGTTATCATAGAAGACATATTGTTCTTGAAAATGAGAACATCATTCTACCCTAAGTATAATAATAATTACTTGATATTGAATACTTATATTTTATTGTTGGGGGTAGGTAGGAGTGTGAGTAGTCTAGAATTGCAAAGTACCCTATATTTTGTGAGTACCCCTTAAGTGGTATAAACAAAGTAACTTAATATAAACAAAAGTGAAGTATAAATTATTTTCCTGTTATCTTTAGAATACATTACAATAGATGCTCAAACCATATAATGTTATCCAAAACATCTTAGGATGTATGTTTAATTTCTAGTAACTTCTTATTTTAAATAATGAGTTAAAATTCAAATGTTCTATATAAATTGAGCTTTAGTGACAGTTCAGTGGTTTGTAGGTGAATGCTTGACAAACTGTAGAAAATAATATTGTTCAGGGCCTAAAGACTCCTTTAATATGTATTTAAATCTGGTTGTACCACATTAAAAATTTATAGAGAATTTTTTAAAGATTTATTTATTTTGGAGAGAGATCGAGAGAGCCCACGAGCCTGGGGGAGAGGCAGAGGGGGAGAGAGAGAGAAAGCAGACTCCCCACTGAGCATGGATGGAGCCTGCCACAGGGCTCTATCTCACAACCCTGAGATCATGACCTGAGCTGAAATCAGGAGTTGGACACCTAACTTACTGAGTCACCCAGGTGCCCTTACATTAAAATTTTTTAAATTAAAGTATGAATTTTTAAAAATTTGCCTGAACCCTCTTTTGCCTTAGTACCCTCACACATAAAACCTGAGTGGAGGCAAGTCATGGCAAAGCAAGCATATGACCTTAATTGCAGTATTTAAAGGATGCTTGGCTATGATAGGTATCAGCTTTGGTGAAGCAAATTACTTTGTGCTGAATAGGGATTGTTTATTCATTCAAAAACAGAGGACTATAGAAGACTGTAGTTAACAAATAGTGCTTCTGACTCTTGCTGACTTAATTATAAGGTAGTGTTTCATCATCTCCTACATACTAGTTTTAGGCATTAGAAAACGCCTTCTTTGAATACCTTTCAAGTGAATACTAGTGCTTTACATGTCTCCAACTTTTGCCAGACAATTTGAATTACTGCTGTCCTCAGCCTCTCAGGGACACAAAACAGAGCCAGGTCCAACAACATTTAAAAAAAAAAAAATTTGAAATTACGCAGCAGCAAACGAAACTCCCAGGTGGGATGTGTTCACTGCTTATTAACCATTTCTAACATGCTGAATGCCAAAAGGCAGTCGATGGAAATTTGCCTAGACTTGTCCATTAGTACTAATAGAGTTACAAAGAAAACAGATGAAGCACTGATCTTAAATTAGAACTGCCTCATCATATAAAAAGCCATTGTTTATGCCAGTATGTCCAGGTGTCAGATGAATTATAAATGCTAGATCACTGTTTCATAATAACAACATCTGGCAAATTTTTTGTTGCTTCTAAAAGAAATTGGCATAGTTCAAATGATATCATTACAGGATGCTTCCTTTTCTTAAAATAGTTGAACCAAATTCAAAAAGAAATACATCCAAAATACAAAATGAAATTTTTACCTAAAATTTATTTTTAAAATATAATACCAGGGGACCAGACATGTATAATATGAACGAAAACATGAAGTATAAGCAAGCATCTCCTCTATGTCAACTTAGAGTAAATCTTTGAGTGTTTCTTAGAACTTTTTCATTATTTCCTACCTTGAGAAAAACAAGTAACAGTTATAACTTTGCTTTGAAGCTTATTGAAGTTGTAAATTTACTCTCTCTGGTCTGCCTGTGTGATACAGTCCTCCTCATGGTTACCACATGCCAGCACTGTGCTAGGTCCTATTCCAAAAAGAAAAACTATTCATCTCTTGAAGATAGGAACTTTCCTTGTGAGCACATGTGTGAGAAGCTAAGCTGCCCTCACACGGTTTGGTTACTCCAAAATTTATCCATGAATACTGGCAAAATAACTGCAGTTAATGGATTAATGGTATATTCAAAGTTTCTGTGTCTGCCCGCTTCCCATTCACTTGAAAACTGGCAGAAATTGACATAACCCAACTTGTTTAATATCAAAACAATTTTACATTTAAGTTTTTGAGCCCATAAAGTAAATTTGTATCTACATATCAGTCTTACTTACTAATTTTTGATCTTTAATAAATTATTTAACCTCTCTTTGCTTTGGTTTCTAGATAGATACGTGGATAGATAGCTATCAGAAGGATCACAAATTTTATGTAAAGCGATCGGCACAGTTAATGTTTGTTAAATCTTTATCTTGAAATAATAAAAACTAACATTAATTACCTGTTTTCTAGGCTATGTCTGTCATACGCACAGTTTTTCCAATGTTGATACCATTCTATATAGGGTCTCTTGTAGCTTAACGTTTCTAGTTCTTGAAAGCAAAATCCAATGTTAACTTACTATATTTTATTCCCAAAATGTTGATCTTTCCTGGGATTTGAGTCATAGCTTATTTTATGGGCCTTTAAATTTTATAAAGTACTTAGTGACACATGGGCAAAAAATAAGACGCTATAAATTCATGTTTCTCCAAATTCCATTTTAGAGCCTTTTCTTATAAATAAGTAAAAGTGGCAGGTTTCACTCCATAATGGAAAACAAAACTAAAATAACCTCACATAGCTTTGTCTTTTAAATCTGTATAAATTTCCTCAAACTCTAAATAGTATCTATTTCTTAAGAACCTACACCTAACATCATCTGTTTTAACAGTGAAAGACTAAATGCTTTTCCTCTAAGATAGGAACAAGATGTGGATGTCTACTTCACCACTTCTATTCAACATTGTACTAAATTAAGGTCCTAGCCATGCAATAAGACAAGAAAATAATGATAATAAAGACATCCACATTAGAAAAGAAGTGAAATTATCTTTATTCACATGCAACATGGTTGTCTGTGGAATCTATAAAAAACTACTAGAATAAGTGGATTTAGCAAAGCTATAGGATACCTGATCAGTATTCAAAAATCACTAGTATTTCTACATACTAGCAATGAATTATTGGAAAATTAAAATGTAAAAATTATTATCTTTACAACAGGATCAAGAAACATGAAAGAAATCTAACAAAATATGTTAAAAGCCTAGACACTGAAAACTACAAAACATTACTGAGAGAAAGTAAAGCCCTAAATAAGTCAAGAAAGACCTCTTGTTTATGGGTCAGAGGATTCAATATTGTTGAAATGTCAGTCTCCCCAGATTGATGGAAAGATTCAGAGCAATCACAATCAAACTCCCAGGAGCTAGCTTATTTGTAGAAATTGGCAAGCTTATTCTAAAAGCCATATGGAAATGCAAAGTATCTAGAATAGCCAAAACAGCTTTGAGGGGCACCTAGGTGGCTCAGTGGGTTAAGCCTCTGCCTTTAGCTCAGGTCATGATCTCAGGGTCCTGGGATCGAGCCCTGCATCGGGCTCTTTGCTTGGTGGGGAGCCTCCTTCCCCCACTCTCTCTGCCTGCCTCTCTGCCTACTTGTGATCTCTGTCTGTCAAATAAATAAAATTTTAAAATCTTTTTAAAAATTTTTTTAAAAAGCTTTGAAAAAGAACACAAATTGGAAGACTAGCACTATCTGATTTTATTATAAAGCTACAGTAATCAAGATTGTGTGATAATTGGTGTAAAGATAGGTCAGTGGAACAGAATAGAGTTCAGAAATAGTCCCACACTATATGTAATATGTGGAAAACTGATTTTCAATGAAGGTGAAAAAGCAATCAATAGAGAAAGGGTAGTCTTTTCAACAAATAGTTGAAAGACAGTTGGATTTCCAGATGCAAAAACAAACAAATAAAAAACCAACTTCTGTCCAGATCTAGCACCAATACAAAAGTTAATTCCAAAGGGATCACAGACCTAAATATAAGACCTAACATTATACGATTTCTAAAAGGAAACATAAGAAGATGGGGCACCTGGGTGACTCAGTTGTTAAGCATCTGCCTTCAGCTCAGGTCATGATCCCAGGGTCCTGGGGTTGAGCCCCGCATTGCACTCCCTGTTCACAGTGGAATCTACTTCTCCCTCTCCCTCTGCCCCTCCCCTACAGCCCTCACTACCTTTGCTTCTGTGCATGCATTCTCACTTGTTTTCTTTCTCTCTCTCTCTCTCTCATGCATGTGCATGCAAAAACAAAATTTTCAAAAAAATAAAATAAAAATAAAAAATTAAAACTCAAAAAATAAAAATACTAAAACGATAAAACAATACTTAACAGAAGGGGAAGGAAGCATGTGGATTGTGCTCTTATGGAAACTGCTGTGGTATTTTATAGCAGAAGAATCTAGGTGTCTCATTGACAAGGAGGAAAAAATGCCAATGAAGTAGACAAACTGAGTCCTTGGGAGATAGGACTAAATGGAGAAAGTATATTTTTTCTTTTTTACTGGAAATATAAGCACCATATTTTGTCATGCAAATACAGTCAGGTCTTTGTCTCTTGTTATGGTAAGAAGACATTTCAGAAAACAGAATTGAGAGTCCAGAAGTAAACCCACACATATATGGACAATTAATTTACAACAGAGGAGCCAAGAACATAAAATGGAGAAAGGACAATCTTTAATAAATGGAAAAACTGGGCAGCTACATGCAAAAGAATGAAACTAGACTAGACCACTATCTTACACCATACACAAAAATTAACTCAAAATGGATTAAAGACTTGAATGTAAGACCCAAAACTATAAAATTCCTAGAAGATTCCAAAGGCAAAGGAAGCAAAAGCAAAAATAAACAAATGGGACTATATCAAACCAAAAAGCTTCTGAACAATGAAGGAAACATCAAAATGAGAGGGCAATCTACTGAATGGGAGATGATACTTGCGAATCATCTATCTGTAAAGGGGTTAGTTCCCATAATACATAAAGAACTCCTACAACTCAGTGATTAAAAATATATATATATGGGCAGAGGATCTAAATAGGTATTTTTCCCATGTTTCTTAATGTCAGATTCCAAATGTGGCTTTCTACATATTAATCAACCCAGCATTCAGGTCAGTCTGATTTTCTTTTTTCATGGAAGAAAATCCTCACATGCTTGTTTCTTAAACTGTGGCTAAAGAATTTTTTTTTAAAAATGCTTATATCTTTTTTTCTACTTCCAGTAGACCTGATAATTAACCCCAGTTTAGGGGCAGATTGTTTTTCGACCTCAAGCAGTTAGCGCCAGCAGGTGCCCTTGTGGCATGCAGACACACAGACACACACACAGTGCCCCCAAGTACTGACACTGTGATGCTATCTAAGCACCAATTACAGTTCAAGCAGGGTGAGTGCCAGTGGCCTTGAGAAGTGTCTAACCTTTCTAACATAATTGTATGCTCCAGGATTTGTGGTGAGGCCCAGTCACTCAGTACAGTGGGCTATGAAAGTATTTTTCCACTTGTAGAGGAGTTTTGCTTCTAGTCCTAGCATATGATCTCCCTGAAATGCCTGTAAGTTCAACTTAAGGTCATATTCATTATCATTTCCATTCTACTTTACCACATAAGTGAGTCTTCAAAATCATATACTTAAGCACATGAAGTGTCAGAATAATCAAAGAAAGATACAGATTTTTATGAGGCAGTGGTTTCTATGGAGAGTGGTCATTGAGAGAACGGTTTTGTTATTTGCAACTTTGTTTAATAAAAGTTTTTTTTTAAGTTTTTAGAACCTGTTATGGACTGGGTCCTTAGAAATAGCCCTAAACTTTTCTTCCCCTGTGTCTAACAAGGTTTATTCCAATGTCTGTTGGGGCAAAGTTGTTCTTGGAGCTCACTCTCCTTGAGCACATTGCAGATTCCTCCTCCCTGAGACTCTCAGATGGAAAGGAACCAAGTTCCATCCTGGGTCTGTCTCCTTCTGTCCTACCAGCCACAATCTGAGTCACACCTCTCTATCAACACTGGCTGTTGGAGTGGTGCCATTGATTCCAAACCAGGAGCTTGGGCTAGAGTGCGTACAGTTCTGAAACCCTGAGATAGGGCACACCACCTGGCTATTCAGGGCCATGTCACAGTTGTCCCATAGAAAGCTGTCCCATCTTATGGGAAGCAGCTCTGCAATATACAAGCCCACTGAATGAAAGTCATACTCTCTCTTAATATGTTTTCCTAAAATCCATTTTATTTTAATTACTTATGAGCTAAAATTTTAGTTCATTTTAAAAGTCAATAAGAAAATGTTGTAGGGAGAAAAAAACCTTTAATCACAGAAAACTAGGTTTCTAACCAGATGATCAACTCTGATAAATCAATGATACCCAGTTCATGACTTTAAATTCTCACTGATCTATTAGGCACTAACATCAACATATTACACACATGCCTGCTCACTTTGGCTGACCAAATGTAGGCCTACATTGCCAAATTAAACATGGAGATAAAAGCTGGCTTCTAGACAGCCTGCCTTAACATGTTCATTTGAAACAGCTTTTAAGCAAATATAATTGTGATTGGAACTTATCTCAACCAAACAGAATTCTCTAATAGTCTTGAGAGATTGAGCAATATGCAGGTGGGATTGCAAGGTGGAATGGAGTGTCACAAGGTCATCAGCCTACCTTCTGTGAACATAAGAAGGCTCCACGGAGTCTGCATACAGCTTATCTAAAGTACACTGTAGCTCAGTGACCATTCCAAGCTCTGCCTTGCTCCTGCTCTCCCGTATCATGCCTTCATCCTTATTCCTACGTCCAGTGACCTCACTGCCTAACTTAATGATCACCAATTAAGTTAAAAGGCATAAGCTCTTCCCCTTTCCTTTGGCACTTGAACATCTCTTTCTTCTAATCTACTCTTCTATCCCTTCTCATTTCTAAGCTATTCCCTATATCTGAGCCCTTAGCCTCATTCATTCTTGCTTTCCCAGGCCTTGCTCTCTTAGTTATCAGATCTTTTGCCACAATTTGTTCTCTGTCTACTGGCTTCTCCTGCATTGTCTTCAGACAGCCATATATTTCTTTTGTCCTGAAAAGATGTCTTGCTGTATTCTAAACTACCATCTCCTCTTCTCATTCCTTTCACCACCAAACTTCTCTGTACAACTTTCGTTTTATTACACACTACTGTATACCGCAAGTACCTGAAAAGCAAGTTATGACTTACGGTAATGTATGTCTGTCAAGAACCTACCAGAGTATAAAGCAGTCAATGAGGTCCAAACCTTGGGTTCAAATTTGGTCTCACTGGTTTCTGTCAAATGACCTTGGGAAATTACTTAATCTTACTCATCCTCAGCTTCTTTGTTTCTAAATGAGGAGGGGTGTGGGAATTATAATGCTTATCTTCAGAGGCTCTAAATAGGGATTTTTCCAAAGAAGACATACAGACAGCCAATGAGTATTATGAGAAAGTGTTCAACGTCACTAATATCAGGAAAATGCATAATCAAAACCACAATGAGATATCACCACACATCTATTAGGATGGCTAGTATCATGAAGACAAGAGGTAACAAGTATTGGCAAGATACAGAGAAAAGGGAGCCCTTGTGTATAGTTGGTGGGAATGTAGATTAGTGTAGCCACTGGAAAAGTAGTTCCTCAAAAAATTGAAAACGGAATGACCTTATGATCCAGCAATCCCACTTCTGGGTACGCATCCAAGGGAGTGAATTTGGTATCTCAAGGAGATAGCTATACTTCTGTATTCACTGCAACATTCTTCACACTAGCCAACATATAGAAACAACCTAAGTGACCATCTATAGATGGACAAAGAAAATGTTTTATACACACATGCACACACACACACACACACAATAGAATATTATTCCGCCATGAGAGGGGGAACAAAAAAAAAAAGGAAATCTTGCCATTTGCAACAATGTGGCTGGACCTTGAGGGCATTATGCTAAGTGAAATAATTCAGAGAAGAATAAATTCAGTATGATCTCATTTATACGTGGAATCTAAAAAAGCCAAACTCATAGAGATAGTAAAATGGTGGTTGCCAGAGGCTGGGGATTGGAGGAAATATGGAGATACCAGTCAAGGGATACAAACTTCTACTTGTAAGAAGAGTAAGTTCTGGGAACTCAATGTACAGCCTGATGACTGTAGTTAACAGTTCTGTATTATTTACTTGAAAGTTGCTAAGAGACGGGATGTTAAATTTTCTCACTAAGAAAGATGCTTATGAATTTATGTGAGGGGATAGAGGTGTTAACTAATCCTATTGTGGTAATCATTTCTTAATAGATAATGTGTATCAAGTCATCACATTGTATACCGTAAATTGACCATGTTATATGTCAGTCATATCTCAATAAAGCCAGGAAAGAGTAATGCCTATTTTATAATGTTGTTATGGAGATTAAATGAAATTATGTTTATAAAAATCCCTAGCATGGTGTCTAGCATGTAGTAGGCACTGAGAATGCCTGGTTCCCTTCCCACCTCCACTCATGGTAGGGGCTCAGTTGATGGATCATACGGTCTCCCACAGATTTCAGGTCACTATTCAGTGGCATAGCATCCAGTTTTTGTTAAGTTTGATTTTTACTCTTTTCTTTGTCGTGTATGTTTCAGGTTCACAACCAATATCCAACAGAGTTTGAATTCAATCTCTATTACTTAAAGTTCTTGGCTTTCCACTATGTGTCTAATCGCTTTAAAACATTTCTCCTGGATTCGGACTATGAAAGATTAGAGCATGGTATGTGTTTGCACTCCCTTATTCCATCTTTTTTGTTAGTTTTGTGTGTTTTTAATTAAAATTTCTAGTAACTTACTACCCCCAAGTGTGGCAAGGTCATTTTAGGGTTTTACCCTGAACTATAAAAGTAGAATAGATATGAGTGAGTGCCTAAATTCTCAGGTTATGTGCTGTGCTAACTTTTAGGCTAACTCTTAGACAAGTGGTCATCCCTATAGCAAAGGTGAAATCTGCTTACTATTTTAACATCTCAAAGTGGTATCACTGTTTAAAGAGAACATTTTACTTAGTTTTTCCATCCCTGGTATACTCACTATAGTAGGGAAAGCTCCTGCTTTTGGAGGCAGTGTGAATAGCAGGAAAGGCCATGGGCTCCGGAGAAATAGATCAGGGTTCAGTTCCAGTATTTCCAGTCCCAGCTGAGCACTTTGGACAAGTTAGGTATTCTGAGTTTCCTCAGTGTCCTCATCTCTAAAAATGATGACAATAATAGCACCTACCCCTTTGGCCATAATGATCACATGAGGAAATAGTTATAAATTTCTTAGCACAGTTTTTAGCTTTTAATAATCATTCATTGAATTTTAGATATCCCCATTATTATTATAATTTTTAATAGTAGTAATACTTGTAAAGAGTAGATTTTGAAAGTTAGCCTCTATGAAAACATTCCCCACAGGGATTTTACATTCTTACATTCGTTGTTGTTTTAGGGAGAAGGGAAGGGATGATACACAGGATGTTGTTAAGAAAACAGTAAAGGAAAAAAAATAGCTATTTCCAATATATGTACCTGGATATTCATAAAGAGAACTCTTCTACTGGCTAAAAATATTTACTGATGTCCTCAATTTAAAAAATGAAATCTGAAAATGTTACAGTTCCAGTGATGCTATTAGGTGGTCTAGTAGGGTGTTTCATACTTTTGGTAAAGGAGACAGCACTGGTTCTTATTTATACTCCAGACCTTTTTTGACTCGTCATAATCAGAAACTAATTTCTTAAGCACTGTGTGTTGGAAAGACAGTAAGGAGAACTGATTACATTGGACATTGGAGTCCCTTAGAGAGCTGTTAAAATGACTAGTATCTGGGACCCATCCTCAGAGATTCTGATTTAAGTGGTCCGAAGCAAGCCCTAATAAGCACTGGGATTTTTTAAAGCCCTTGATTTTTCTGATGTGTGGCCAGGGTTGAGAGCTACCAAACTGGGCTCTGCGGGTAAAAGTTAGACAAGAAACAATAATTAGTCTTGGAGGCCTCTTGTAGGATTTTGTGCAGCCTTGGGCTTGAAACATCTTTTCCGATCAACTGGTAAAATGCTTGTTGACTTTTGACTATGTCATTTCATTCAAAGCAAGACAGCACTGCTAAGAGAAGCACCCTTCCTGGCCCTTTGAAGAAGTACCCTCCTTCCTCACCCTTACACATCTTCTCTGTTAAAACCAAAGTGAGCTTACGTGAGTGGCAGATTGAGGGTTTGATAGGTATAGAATAAGATCAGAAAAAGCCTGAATCACCCCCGCCCCTACCTTTGGCTTTTGTTAAGTCACCCAAAGATACAGACCACACCTTTCTATCATCCAAAGTCTCCATGACCACGATTTGCAGTATACATAAACTATTTAAACAAGAAGAAACTTTAAACAGCTTCTTAATGAACAGCTGAAACTGGAAAAAGAAACCTAAAATTATGTTTTTAACCGAACTTCATCACATCAACTCAAAGTCCTTCCCTTTTCTCCTGAAAAATGTGTAGAATGACGCCTGGCATGGAGCTCTTTGAATCTAGATATAGACGTAGGATGTGGATTAAAAGACGGTCATGATGTGCTGCTAAATACTTGGGAAAACTTTATCAGATGTTTTCCTTCCATTTGGGTTTTTTTCCCTATAGCAGTAAATTCATTCCTGTCCTTAGCTTTAAGTGACCTCCTAAGGTTTCTGCACATACATTGCTGTTTTGAGAGCCATAAGATAGAGTTCACTTTTCATCTGCTACATGCATCATAGTTTTAGGCAAACTGTTGATTTATTTGACTTTTGTTTATTGGGTTGTTTTTGTTTGTTTGTTTTTTTATTTACAGGAACTTTGTTTGATGATAAAGGAGACAAGCATGCCAAAAAAGGAATTTGTATTTGGGAGTGTATCGATAGAATGCACAAGAGGAGTCCCATTTTCTTTAATTATTTATATTCACCAGTAGAAATAGAGGTATAGTAAGAAAGTATTTATTTTTCATTTTCTGAATGTTTAGTGTTAAAGTTTTCCTTACTTTTTTTAAAATTTAATTTCTTTTCAGTGTAACAGAATTCATTGTTTATGCACCACACCCAGTGCTCCATGCAATACGTGCCCTCCATAATACCCACCACCAGGCTCCCCTAACCTCCCACCCCCCACCCCTTCAAAACCCTCAGATTGTTTTTCAGAGTCCATAGTCTCTCATGGTTCATCTCCGCCTCTAATTTCCCTCAACCCCCTTCTCCTCTCCATCTCCCCACGTCCTCCGTGTTGTTACTTTTAAGTATATATAAGCTGTTAAAGTTTTTTCTAAACATTGGACTAGGAAGCTATTGAAAATACCAGAAGCTATTTAAAAGTTTGATACACCATAGGTTTGGGTTATGGTGGAATGGAAACTGTTCTTCATATTCTTGACCATAAAAATTATGAGCTGGACCCCCAAATCTAGAAAGGGTAACTTAAAGAAAGTCAAAGCAAGGCAACTTTCCACAGGATGAAAGACCCAAACAAAACTTGAAACTGCAACTGGTTATCTAAGCTGGAAAAAAAAGGTCTAAAATACTTTGGGAAAGATTTCTTTAAAGTCCACTTATACCAAAGCCATGGGAAGCAGGGATGTTTGGAGCCCAGCCCAAGAAGCAGGACATCTCAGGGGCAACCATGCTGTGTGATGCACGTCTGTAGGAAGTAAGCTCTGGGATGGGACAGACTGGTGTGATGAGCAGGACCACCTTCCTCAGGAACAAGAAGGCCCTTGTCCTTGGCTCCATTCTTAGGACCCCTCCCTGGCCTTTCTCCAGCAACCCCTTCCTCATAAGATGCAGAACACAAAAAACCCAAGTGTTTGTGCTTAGATACTCCTTCTTTATCTAAACCATGCTCTGTTACCCCAAAATTTCTTACCCAAATCTAAGTTACTAACGAGGCTACTTCCAGTCTGTCTCCCGAGCCAGTACATGTGCCCCTCATTCAGCGCCAAGTGTGCCTAAGAAGTAGCTGTTTGGCAGAGAGTAAACAGGGTTTAGCCTTGTGTGTCGGAGTATATATACACATTCATGAAAGACCCTCACAATATAAGACCGAGCCAGAGTGAGAGGAGCAGGGACTTAGGCCAAGGAGTCTGGTTGCTGGGCCCAGCTTCTCCAGTGCTACCACTGTCTGGTGTAGAGTTCTAAAGAGTCCAAGCTCTCTCATTTTGAGCGTCGTCTTGCAGGTCATTAGGAAGTTTTATTTATCAAGCTAGGAGGAGAGACATATTTTATTTAATAGTTTATCTTAATGTATACCATTTAAATATTTAGAATATGGTATTGAACATCCATTCATGCTCTTGCCCTAGACCCTGCAGATGTTAGGGGCCAGCCTGCCTGTGCACTTGAGGTACTTTGAGGTCAAGATGAAACTATATTTCAGAATTCTCTTTGAACAGGCCCTGAAGCCCAATGTAAATGTCTCCAGCCTCAAGAAGTGGGATTACTACATAGAGGAAACACTTTCCACAGGGCCTTCATATGACTGGATGATGCTAACTCCCAAGCAGTTCCCCTGTGAGGACTCTGAAGCGGCCGGAGGAGCTGGGCCCCAGAGCCAAAGGAGAACGGTGTGGCCATGCTATGATGATGTCAGCTGTGCTCAGCCTGATGCACTCACCAGCCTCTTCGGTGTAAGTCAGGCCCACGGAGACATGCATGTAGGGCACCTGAGGCCTCAGGAGCCAGGTTCAGTTAAAACTGGCTCTCAGACTTCTAGACATGGCTCTCCTCCCTCTGGGCTAGTGTTCTACGTGGCACCCCAGGAGGGTGAGGAAACCAAATTTGCTCCCCAGCAGCAGCAGCAGGGGATCAGACTCAACTACTGGAAAAGAGTAAAAACAGTAAGTTTTCCAGCATTATGAGGAAGCAATCAAGCAAATGGAGCAATTTGCAGCTTCCCAGCTGTTTTAGCTGCCCAGCAGCCTGAGTCAGTCCTGGATTATGGCTTTTGTGGGTGCTTTGCTTCCTCTGGTCAGAAGTGTGGGTAGTTGATGGCCTGATGGCGTGCTGCCAACCATCTTCTCCAGGGAATATTCTGGAGTGAAACAGTCCCAGCAGTAGCCACCCTGATGAGAGCAGCAGCCTGGAGGAAGGGGTTTGAGCCCTGATCTGGGCCAAACAGTTCCTGAAGAGTCTTCGTCCCTTCTTGTGACCAGCGGGGCATAGGTGTGCTGCAGGGAAGGTGCTGTCATAGGGCAGCTGCTCTGCTCACCGGCATCCCTCTCCAAAGGAAATTCCGTTCTTGGGCAGTTCTTGGCTCATTTTTTCCACATCTGGTTTTAAATCATCAGAGGTGGGGGTTCCTTTGTCAAGAACAGACCTCCACCTTGCTGTTAGGGTTTGGACACCAGCCCAGTGCTTGACCTTTTGCTGTGGCCATCAGATTTCCTGCGGGGTGGCCAGAGGTGAAGGTGTACCTTTGCCACAGTACGTCACACCAGCTAGAGCTCCCACCCCTGTTCCTGCCTTGAGAGACCTCTGAGGCCACCAGCTTTCTCTGCCTTCTGGCCATGGTATTCATCGGGCCCAGTACAGAGGAGATTTGGCTCTGGGGACACTTTCTGATTTCTATGAAATTCTTAGTGTCAGAAAAAACTCCTTTTAATTACTTCACAGGAAATTGAAAAATTGGAGCATAAATTGAACCAAACCCCTGAGAAGTGGCAGCAGCTGTGGGAAAGAGTAACAGTGGACCTTAAGGAAGAACCCAGAGCAGACCGTGTGAGTTGCTAAAATCCTGTGAGGAGCTACTTCTGAGCTTTCTGAGCCTGCTCGGTCAGGTGGGGCCTGCTGCTGCAGGTAACCCAGGTGGGCTTATGGCCAGAGGGTGGGGTCATACCCTGGAGGTCCAGGGCAGAAGGTTCCAAGTGACTGAATACTTCCTGAGTGTCTCACTTTACCACAGTGACATAAGACTTGTGTTTCAGGGCCCCGTACTCAGGGAAAATTACTGGGTTCTTTTCTATCTGCGCCTCTGTGGTTTCAGCTGATTTTCTGCCACATGAGTGGGGAGGGGAACACCAGGACCATCTTTCCTTCAGAGAAATAGCCAGAGAAAAGAAAATATTTTTAAAAGACAGATTATGCTACTTTCTCTTGCTCACACCCCCTTTTCTGTTTCTGAATTAAGAAACATTTATCATAACAATATTTTAAAAACACACACTGTTTTCTGTCTTTCACAGTCCCTCTTCTGTTTTTGACTTCAACCTCTATCAGGCATGGAATAGGTGCAAGACACGGTGCTGAGCCCCACCCACACTTTAGTGTCCTCTGCAGCCCACAGGGAGGGGGTCGTGTCCCTGCTCACATGCGAGGGGACAGGCACAGAGATCACACACCTCATATTGGATACAGCCACCATCAAACCCACTTCAGACTGGCTCCAGATGGAACAGAAGGGAGATCAGGACAGCTGTGGGTGTTCTGAAGGGACTTCACATGTCACAGAGGGACAGGGAGACGGGGGCACAGAAGAAAGCCTCTAGCATGCTGAGAAGGGGTCCTCCAGGCACTCACTCTTGCCTTCAGATGGCAACTCAGGGAACTATTGTCAGGCCACAGGCAGGTGGTGTCTGACTTTAATTCTCAAAGCTTTATTCTTTAATTCTCAGAAGAATAAAACCATTTCTTGATATTTTTTCTGATTATGAGAGATATATCTATTCTTTTAAGTAAGATAATACACAGATAGTTATAAGCAGAGGATAAAAATCACCTACAATTTATAGCCTAGAAATAAATTGCGAGCTGTCAAACTTATTGTATCATTCTTACACACATAAAAAGGGATTTACTATGCATACTGTTTTAAAACCAGCTTTCTGGAGCGCCTGGGTTGCTCAGTAGGTAAGCATCTGCCTTCAGCTCAGGTCATGATCCCGGCATCCTCAGCTGTAGTCCTGCATTGGGCTCCCTGCTTAGCAGGGAATCTGCTTCTCCCTCTCCCTCTGCCGTTCCCCCTGCTTGTGCCCTCTCTCTCTCTCTCTCTCTGATAAATAAATAAATAAATATTTTAAAAAAAATATATGAGGCATACATGACCTTCCATTTGTCATATATGTCAGCACAGCAGTTCTGTTGGCTGTCTAGAATTCCACTCTACGGAAATACCATTTTTTTAAAAGATTTTATTTATTTATTTATTTATTTGACAGAGAGAGATCACAAGCTGGCAGAGAGGCAGGCAGAGAGAGAGGAGGAAGCAGGCTCCCCACTGAGCAGAAAGCCCGACGCGGGGCTTTATCCCAGGACTCTGAGATCATGACCTGAGCCAAAGGCAGTGGTTTAACCCACCCACCACCCAGCCACCCCGGAAATACCATTTTTTTTTTAAGATTTTATTTATTTATTTGACAGAGAGAAATCACAAGTAGATGGAGAGGCAGACAGAGAGAGACAGAGGGAAGCAGGCTCCCCGCTGAGCAGAGAGCCCGATGCGGGACTCGATCCCAGCACCCTGAGATCATGACCCGAGCCGAAGGCAGCGGCTTAAATCACTGAGCCACCCAGGCGCCCCTGGAAATACCATTTTTTTAACCAGTCCCCTAATGATAGACATTTACATTGTTTCTGGTTTTTTATTATCATAAACAACTCCAGGATAAACATCTTTGTATGTGTATTTTTTTAATTGCTCCTTGAGTTACTCAGTTTTCTCCTTGAGATAAATTTTTAAAAATGAAATTACTGGATGAGTTGCTCAATAAAATCTTTATAAGGCTTTCCTAGCTCTTTTTTTTCCTTTAACTTAAAATGCAAATTTATCATCTTACAGTTTGGGTTTTTTTTTTTTTTTTTTTTTTTTTTTTATCAAAGTATGGTTCTTTTTCAGCTGCAGAGACACCCTTCAGGCTCCCCAGGAATTGTGTCTACCAACCTGACCTCCTGTCAGAAGAGGTCTCTGCTGCACCTCCCAGACAGCAGCATGGGCCAGGAGCACAGCGCCAGCATCTCCCCGTCCAATGGCGTGGACCGCAGAGCAGCCACGCTGTACAGCCAGTTCGCATCCAGGAATGACGAGAACAGGTGGGCGTGCCGAGCTGCTGGGCCTGGGCAGGACAGCCTTCTGTAACCCTGAGATGGATTTGCTTTCATTCTTCGTTTCTGTTGTAAATGTGTCAGATGGCTCTTTGAAGAGGAGAAGTCAAAATTACAACTAAAATAACGCCAAGAGGTTATGGTGATTTGTGGTTGAGTCCTGGTTATTATTATCTCATGCCTGTCAGATCGTTTGAGAGAGTATGTGTTAGTCAGCACTTTTTTAGTGGTAGACATCAGAAGTTCAGCTCGAGCTAGCTTGAGCAAAAAGGAATTTACTGGCGCACCTGGGTGGTTCAGTGAGTTAAAGCCTCTGCCTTCGGCTCAGGTCATGATCCCAGGGATCGAGCCCCACATGGGGCTCCCTGCTTAGCCGAGAGCCTGCTTCCCACCCCCCACCTCTCTCTCTCTGCCTGCCTCTCTGCCTACTTGTGATCTCTGTCAAATAAATACATAATTTTTTTTTTAAGGCATTTAATCACAGACCCTGGAAAGGCCAAGGATGTGCCAGTTTCTCACAGTTTTCCTCTAGTGGTTGCATCATTCTCAACATGGCACAAAAGATGACTATTGAGAGCTCCAAACCTTACAAGTTTGTTAATTCCAGCAGAAAGAAGCAGTCTTTCCCCCAAAGGCCTAGTGAAAAAGAATCTGGAAAGAATTCTGATTGGCTTTTTTTTTGGACTATCAAGGGAAAGAAAGACTTGGCAAAAACAACAGACATCCCCTTCATAGCACTTTTTAAATGAAAAACCAAAATTAATTGCCTGTCATCATTTCTTCTAGGTCCTTCGAGGGAACGCTTTACAAAAGAGGGGCTCTGCTGAAAGGTTGGAAACCCCGTTGGTTTGTGTTGGATGTAACAAAACATCAGGTAATAATACTGTCAAAGCCTACAGAGAATCACCTCTCTCTAGGCTAGACTGTGGCCTCATTCTACCTCAGAACTGACCAGTCAGCCTGGAGGCAGAGAACCCTTTTGTTTCTCAACACATTCATCTCTAAAATGAAGTCTGTTGAGGGGCACTTGGGTGACTTAGTTAAGCATCAGCTCTTGATCTCCCTCAGGTCTTTACCTCAGGGTTGTGAGTTTAAGCCCCACATTGAGCTCCATGCTGGACATGGGGCCTACTTTAAGATAAGATAAGATGTATAAAATAAAATAAAAAATAAAGGCTGTTGAGAAAAATACAAACTGGTACCCCTGTACAGTGTTCTGTAGGACCTGCATCTAGAAGACCATTTTCACATAAAGATCTTAAGTGGGGACCACGTTTCCCTCTGCTCAGGGCATTTCATAAAAGTTACAGAATCTTTGTGGAAGAATATAGAGAATTTATTTACAAATATGCAATGGAAGCCCTTTAGGGGAGGTTGTACTTTAACATAACAATGTCTCTGAAATCATAAGAATATGCTGTGGAGACAAGTTCCATTAAACCACTAAATATAACACAGGACAATCTCATAATTTTTCTATTATTTATAATTACACCAAATTATACTTGCATTCTTACCAACTTTTGCATTTCTTGAACACAAAACGTACAGTTTTCCATTTTCGACCTATTTCTACCCATGCCTGACTGGAGAAACAGAGGTAAGTATGAGGCCAGGCTGTAGTGACAGAGGCACTAGACACTTCTCTGCCGTATAAGTTACAGAGTGATACCCAGTCCTGGCACATAATAACCGCTCAATCAAATGTTGAGCTAGTTTTTCAAAAATCATTTTATATCTACATGCTGTCTGGCAACTTATATTTTTATATACTATAATTGAACATATTTTCCTACCAGTTCATAAAGATCTTCCTTATCATTTTTGAAAAGTTATGGTATTCCATATTACTGATATAATTAACCAACCATCATTTAATTAACAAACACCCCCATTGAAAGACAGATACATCTCTTCCATTTTTAGCTAATAAAAATAGTGCTGAAGGAAACCTCTTTCTCTGTGTCTCTGCATGCTTGTGGGAGTGTTTCTGCAGGGGTGAGAAGGACATATCAATAGGCATAAACATTTTAAATTTGAGTTGCTGTTGCCAAATTTAGTCCAAAAGGTTTCTAACAAATTATATACCCACTAACAGTGTTTGAGAATACTTAGTGCCTTACAATCAACCTGAATATTATCAGCCATTTTTAATATTTCTTAATCTACGTGAAAAGTGAAATCTTACTGATTACATTACCCCTCTTCCATCACCGAGGTTGCACATCTTTTCAGATGTTTATAGGTCATTTGTATTTCCTCTGTGACTTGCTCACTGAGCTTTTTTAATCATTTTTCTACTAGATTATCTTTTTCTTACCGATTTCTAGGAATTCTGTACATATTCTAAAGAACCTCTTTTTTTTCTCAATAGTAAATAATTTTTTATTTATTTTTTTATTTTTTATATAAATAATATATAAAGAACCTCTTTTTTATATGTTATATATATTTTTTACAATTGTTAGTTGACATTTAATTTTATTTTTAATATGTAGTATTTTTATGAATTCAAATTTCAAAAAAAAATATTTTTCCTCCTTTCTGTCAGCCACCAAGAAGCAAGCAGTGTTTTTATTTTCTTATTTATTCTTTTAGGCATAGGTTAGCAAGATACAGAGGAAGGTATTCAAATACATTTTGAAAACCCACGCCATTTTCCCTTTCTGTGTGTCTTATATCCCATCTGTATCCTTTTGGTTCCAGCTGCGATACTATGACTCAGGTGAGGACACAAACTGTAAAGGCCACATTGATCTGGCTGAAGTAGAAATGGTCATCCCTGCTGGCCCCAGCATGGGAGCCCCAAAGCACACGAGTGACAAGGCTTTCTTTGATGTAAGTTGATCTTGTCTTTTTCTCACTCTATCTGTACATGACTCCTTACAACCCATCCATCTATAAGAATTATGGGGCCTCAGAGAAATTGATGGAGACAGCAGATAGGTTGCAGACCCCCTGGATATGGGAATTGCTACAGAATTTGAATTCAGCACTCAATGCCCAAATCTGACCTCTCCTGGCTGTTCAGATGTCTCAAAAAGGCTGCATATTACTTTGCACAAAGGACTTCTTCAGCGGGTATCCAGCCACATATGGAGGAAAATGAATTCCCTGTTAAATATTGTTAGTTATTTTACTCACCACCTACTGTCAAGAAGATGCTACTTCCCTTTGGATCCAGTGGTCTTCATGCTTGACTGTCCATAAAAATTGTCCATAGTCATACATGCTGACTCTTTGCCCTAACATCTTCAGCAGCCCTTAGGTGAGCCTTGGGGCATTTTATGGGCCACACAATGGGGTTCTTAGTTCTGCTTAGTTCCCATAGCCAAGCAGGGCTTCATAAAGAGCACAGTCATAGTGAGGGCTCTGTTCTGGCTATGAAGCCATTTCCCTGAGTCTGGGCTTCCAGGGTGGCCCCAGCTGAAGCCTTTAGAGAAAGGGATAGAAAGAGGACAGGAAAGGTGACTTGCTCATGGTGTGGACGATTCTCAGGCTTCACAGAGGATCACAGGAAGCTTCCGTGGCACCTTTGCTGCATCTGTGACTCCGCGAGAGGCCAGAGACTCCGCAGCCCTTCTTGACCCGCCTTTTTAGTCAAGGAAGGCCCAGGAAAATGCGAAGTTAGACTCTCCTAGCATGTCTCCTTTTCTGCCAGTGCCCTTCTATTAACATCTTCAGTGACTCTGGGGACCCAAAACACGAAGTGACCATCAAGGCAATGACAGTATGGTAGTGGAGGGGAGAGAGAACATAGAGGTTCTGGGGTGGCATGGGAAGGGAAGTTCACTGGGATTGATTCACACACTTGCCCAAAGCCATAGAGCAGGCCTGCCCTTCATCTGTGTTTCTTGTCTTTCGGTTTTGTAGCTCAAGACCAGCAAACGTGTGTATAACTTCTGTGCCCAGGATGGACAGAGTGCCCAGCAGTGGATGGACAGGATTCAGAGCTGTATCTCTGATGCCTGATGTCCCTGGTCAACCCAAGCAGAAGAGGGAGGAAGGACTCAAGCTGCCAGATAGAACAAAGTGCATGAATCCTTGAGCAGCTGACAGCTTCCTGTTTGGTTCTAAAGAGTCATCCCAGGCCTGAAGTTCTCCTGCCCAGTCTTACCCAGTGCCCTCTTTGAGCAGTTGCTATGTCTGCTTAGCCTGATTGAATGCATCCCAGAGGGCTGGCCAAGAGCCCCAGGCACTCCCTGTGTCTTGCACTAGGTTGTTCTAACAGGGTCTTAGTGGTTAGGGACCAGAAGAATGCTTCCTGAGCCAACTGTCATCCATCCCCTAGGCAAAATGGCTACCACTTACTTGACTCCTTCTTGATGAAACTAGATCCTTTTTGTTACCAAGGTCATAATTTCCTTGAAGAACTTTCTGACAAGCAAAAATCAAAACTGTCCAAGTTGATCTTACATTCTGTCTGGAACAGGTTTCCCAGCAGAATATTTCCTACTCTTACTGTCTGACCTTAGAGATGCTCAGTTCTCTGGTGCTGCCTAAAGGTGCTTCCATAACCCCTGCTTGGCCACTGGGGATCATACAAGAACCTCAGTGCTCAGTGGCAGGCAAAGGGGGCACACACAGGATTCTCCTGAAGGAAAAAGATGGCAGGGAATGATGCAACAATGACCAGGCCAATGCAGGAAAATATTGCTTCCAAAACACTGAATTTTCTAGGCCAAAGGTGCCCTGAGGATCCAGGACTTTGTGTTCCTATGTATTCTTCTGCTCCCTGACAGCTTCTTACACGAAATAACATGCAAAAAGCCGAATGCACTAACTCACAAAATAAACCCTTGCACTGAACTCTTAATGAAGTGAAGATGTTAGAAAGACAGAAGCCAGCTGTCCATGAGCACAGCACACCTGTGACAGGCTGTGTAGACAGCATTCGCACGGTGGCATGATCAGTTGCCCAAACAGCACTTCTGCACATGAAGAGTAAGCACGGTCGGTAGATTTTCTTTACTTTTGATAATATTGTCTTTGTTCAGCTAAAGATCTGAGGAATGCTGTGTGTTCCCCACCAGCGGCCGCAGCGAGATCCCTGCTCACAGGCGCTGTGGCCGGCTGGAGTCAGAGGTAGCTAGAGCGTCATTTTGAAATGTTAATATGTTAAATACCAAACTAATATTTCAAAAATATGTATATATGATTTCTATATCCTTGTTTTTCAGATAGCCTACTTATAATTTAATATAAAATTAACTGATTCATGCATAAGATTTCAGTCATGAAAATAGTTCCCTTTTTAAAAGATAAGAAACCACTTTGTCTTTGTAGATTACAAATAAATCAGATTTTCAAATTTAAAATTATCTACACACTAGGAAATAGAACTGTGTTAATATATAAGAAATTGGGGAAAAATAAGAATGAAGGATTTTTCTATCATTTTCATTTTATAAATTGCCACCTGTGAAAATGATTTTTGCACATTATTTGTATTTTTTCTTTGTATATGAAATAATTTTTGTACTTTGTAAAATATGGAGCCCATTGTACCTTCAGCTATTTGAGACTGTGCACAGTGCTTCTTTTATAACTGGATTCTTTTAACTTTCGTAAAGGTGTTCCATGCCTTACAGTCACTAACCACCTTGAATTAAATTTATTTCTTAAGAAAAAGCATCCTCATTTGCTGTGAAATAAAACTCACTGTGTAGTGCATACTGCTCAGAAGGCAAAATCCAGGATTTATATATGAGACTAAAAATTCAAGGGTGGAACAGCTCATTTCGTGCCTTGCTTAGGTGGTCACTAGACACTGGACATGCTGGCTTGAGCTTCTGGGCTCTAGACACACAGCCGCCGAGTTTAAGTAAGAGACCGGAAGCCACTCTTCCCACCCTGTGCCTCTCATGGCAGTGTGAAATTGTTGGAGTCCTTTTCGTCTTCTCGGTCACAGGTTTACCTCCTATGTATGGTATGTAGCAGTTAGTGAGAATTTTAGGCAGGAACAACTGAACTGTAGTCAGGTGGCTGGCTTTTCTGTTTCAGGAAATCATTAAAACAGCACAAATGAAGGATCAGTGATTTCCATTCTGGGCAACGTTTCTTCTGGTTGAACCCTTGAGTTTACTTTGGGGACCTTAGCTACATCTCAACATGGAGCCAACAGAATTGGGGTTCTCACCCCAGAGCTGAACCTCTCAGTCTTTTGATATCCAGGATCCCACTCTGAGCCAGGCAGAATGGGCCCTTGAAGCCTTCAGGTTGCCTCAGTCTAGAGGGCTCAGGTGATCCAGGCAGGGGCTCTCAGGCTTCACTGGTCCCAGGATTCTGCCCTGCTTCATTCACAAGAGAAACTACTGAGATTGGGGGTTGAGTACGAGAATATCCGGATGCCCTTCATTCTTCAGGTCTTAGCTATGGCGGGGGGGGGGGGGGGGGGGGAAGAACACTGCATTCCAAGGAAGAAAGATTAAGGCCTTGCACCTTGTAAGAAGCTTAGCTGCCACCACCCCTCCCCTTTGGCGCTTGTGACAAACCTTTCTATGGCTGGGCTCTGGAAAGATGCAGATCCTGAAAGGAGCACATTGTACAGGTCCGGCTTCCCAAGCCCTTTGGCCCAGGTTCGTTCTTCTCACTTCCCAAAGCCCTCTGCCCAGTGGGGCTAGGGCTTAGACTGCTAATGGCACAGCATGTTTGCTTCTCAACAGAAATAGACATTTCTAAATACTTCATTGGGAGTTCTCTTAAGAGTTATTAAATAACCCCATCATCCCATAAAGAATTTCTGAACCATCTCAGAGTGATAACTGGGACATGCCTTCAGCACCAGCCACTGGAGCTATGGGTTAAGCAAAGAATAAGGCAGTATTGATGCAGACAGAGGGCTTCAAGCAGCACTGTCAGATACATAAAGCAAGCCATATAATGTATATTTTTTAAAGTAAAAAAGTAGATGTAGCGTATCCCACTCCAATTCCTCCCCCTTCATTTTTCCCTTCGAAATAAACGGAGGGTTCTAGAAAGGGGGTGTGGGGAGATGGGTGAGCCCGGTGATGGGTATTAAGGAGGGTACGTACTGCGTGGAGCACTGGGTGTTTTACGCAAATGATGAATCATGGAACACTACATCAAAAACTAATGGTGTACTGTATGGTGACTAGCATAACAGAGTAAAAAATAATAAAATTTTAAAAAACAAATGGAACTGATTTTAATAACATTTCATCTTATTTTTAATATATTTTTACTTAACCCGGTATAACAAAAATATTATTTCAACATGTAATCCTTCCAAAAAATTATTAATGCTGTATCCCCGTGCAGTTTACCCATTGCCCTTTGCCTTACTCAGGCTCAATCCCAGAGGTAGTTATTTCCATCTTACGGACTGCCTCCAGGCCCATCCATTTTTATGACTTGATGCATCCAATAGAACCCAAGTCATAATGGACAGTTTCAGATGTCCCTCTTGGTGTACTTTGGTGAGGTGTTCTGTCTCTAGTAACATGCTAGAAACTGTTCCTCAAAATGGTGTGTAATTCGCTGTTGCTATTAACATGGCCCTGCTGGGGCATCCAAGGGGCCTGCTTTGGGACTTTCCCACTGAGCCGTGCCGTAAGCACCATACTACCTCTTCCCCTTTCCCACTGCCAACATTCCCAACACCTCCGGCTTCCAAGCACGGGAGCCTGGCCCTGTTGCAGAGCCTTCCCCTGCTGTGGGACCCCCCTGCAGCCGACAGCCCTACACATCATCCAGAACACTTGTGTTGTCCCTAATCCCAGAGATAGCTGCCATCCACCGTGCTTCCTTCACAGTGGCAAGGGATAGAAGATACAATAATTTCTCTTACTCTTGACTTTCTTTCACTGGCCACTGAACCCCTTAAAACCTCATTAAAGTGGCAGGTCCTTAAATCTTTACCAGTTTTATATGCTATACTCTGGAGTGCATGTGACTGAGCCGTGACCGCCAGCACAGGACACCTCTTACTCATCCTGCCTGATCAGCACAAGGTCATTGATGTAATGGATCAGTGTGGTGTTCTGTGGGATGTCCACATGGCCCTGATCTCTTGACATGACATTAAGACAGAGGGCAAGGCAGTTTACACAACCCTGAGGCAAACTGTAAATGAATATTGTTGTCCATCCCATGTGAATATGAACTGTTCCCAATCCTCTTTTCCAATTGGAATGGAAAAGAACACATTGACCAAATGACTGCAGACCACATACCTACGGCCTTATTAATCTGCTTTAGCAATGACCCATGTCTGGCACAGCATCTGCGAGCAAGGCTCCTCCTTGGTTCAGCCAGAGGCAGTCTAGCTAGTCTTCCTCCGGAATCCATCAGATTCATGCAGAGGTCAGACAGGTGCATTAAAAGGAGAAATGGCAGGGACCACCACCCCTTCGCCCTTTAAGTTGTTAACGGCAGCATTACTTTCTGCCATATACCCTGGTATGAGATGAGATGTTTTCATTTACTACTTTGGGCAAGGCGAGGGAGCCAGGAGAAGGCAGCACGTTCAGATGTCTGCACATGGCATTCTCTGCTATGACTGCTCTGACCCAGTAAGCCAGTGGCCTGATGTGGGGGTCACTCCAGCTGTAAGAGCATATGAGTTCTGATGGAGCACCTCGGTGCAAGGGACTGCTGGGCAACTTCGTGGACACAGCGAGCCCACTGCAAGTCAGACCTTAGCTGTGATTCCCCTTTTCCCTGACCCCCAGGGGCCCCACTCTAAAAAAGGGCCCATGATGATGCTTTGAGTCTCATAGATTCATGTGAACTAGAACTCCGGTATCCACTAGTCCCTTGTCTCTAGTGAACAGTCACCCAAATAAATGGCCATAGACCTTTGGGAGAAAACTTCAGGAATCACCATATATACTTGCTGCAGTTTTGCAGGGTCCTTCCTCATAGACCCCTGGCCCCTCTTTAGACTATGGGTTCCGGATCCTCAGACTGGCTCAGGTCTGGAAACTGAGCAAGGGACCAAGACTTTACATTGAGCCTGCCTCCTGCACCTCCATTCCTGTGGGCTTTTTCATTGTACTTAAGAAGCAGAACCTTATTGGCTGCCTGTTTTGTACCTAGGGACACCATGGTCCACGTGCCTTCTCCACAACTTTCTGTGGGTTGAGCCTCCATCCTTACTGGCCTTACATAATACATCCATTCCAGCACCCCCACTCTGGCCCAGCTTCTTTTATTTCTTCTTTACCATCTGCCAGGAAAACTCGGGTATTTCCACTGCTTTTTCCAGACTTCTAAGAGCCACCCCAGCAGAATCTGCCCTATCGCCTCATGTCCCATCCAGGGTATTAAATCTGTGTCTCAGGAAAGTGCCCCCAAATCCATGACTTCTTGCTTATCCAGTCTTATTTTCTAGCCCCCTTAATCAAGCGTTCCCTAAATCCAAGCCCAGAGCCATTCCTCTGGCTCCTGCTAATGTCTATGATAGTTAACTATTCTTTCATGTTACTCTCTTTCCTTCACCACCGGGCTCAGTATGTCCCCAGCTGGATTATTCTGGAATTCAACCCTAATCACCGTCCATGGCCAGTAGGGGAAGAAGTGGGGGCAACTCCCTAGAAAGTACCCGTTGCCCAGCAGGGGTGAGGCCTCTGTGGCATCCTTCAGCACAGCAGAAATGGTAGCTCTTAGGAGGAAGGGTGGCCGTCTCTAACTAAGCCTGGAGGCTCAGGAAGGCTGCAGCCCCCACATCCTCAGGGCATCCACGCTGATGTCTTTATCTCATGTCGCAGGGTTCCAGACTTTCTGACCTTCACAGAAGTAGCTTGGCTGAGCGTTCAGACTTATCTGTGCAACTCTGATCTTCAGCCTGCCGCTCCGCTGCATCTGTTCTCCACGGCCGGAGATAAGTGCTGCTTTGTAAGCTTCCATGGAAGCTTGCTGGCTTGCACGCTGCCCCAGTAACTGCTTGTCAGTGGCCCGCAGTCCCTCTTCAGTCCTCCGCAGAATATCAGCTTGCGTTCACGGTGACCAGTCAGTTCTTAGCGGGCATTTTTCCATCCCCAGCCACCCACCCCTACCCCCGCCTTATTTTTTAAATGCTTGGATGATCGCACCTACCACAACATTCCCCTCCCCTAGGAAATTTTCCCAGGTCTTTACCCGTGAAATCTTTAGCATTTGAGCTGCTACCTTACTCAAGGGACTATCTGGGGCCCCCATCAACCAGGACGGCTTCCTCTTCCCCATCCGCTCTCAAACAGGCCCAAATCCCTATCTTGCCACTGTTTCCGCAGACCACTTATGTTAGTTCTGGTCGTTCCACAAAGACAGGACTCTCTGTGTGCAAGAGACTTACAGGGGAACACGTGTGAGGGAAGATGAGCAGAGCACAGGTCGGGGAGGTTGGGAGGAACGTGAGGCAGTGATGCAGATTTGACCCTGTGAACGAGAGACAGAAGGACAGGAGGCGGGGTGGAAGAGTTGGAGGCTGCAGTTGGGATCTAAAAGGAGCAAGGCCAATGGGGAGCCCTTGTGTCATTAAAACCGCCTGTCAGAGAAATCTTGTATCTCGCAAGAAGGAACCCATCTTAGTCACTGGCTGAGAGCAGCCTGTGGGCCTCAGTGCAAACCCTGAGGATATGAGAATGCAGCCACAAGGGCCAGTCTGAAATCTGAGAGGTGCATTTTCATGGCCACCACCCAAGTTCTAGGGGTTTCTCTCCATTGGAGCGCTAGACCCAAAGGAGCAAAGATGTCTGCATTTTCCACCTGAGGGAGTATATACGGAAGCTCCTTGTTTCTGTCACATACAGCTTCTTTGGCCCAACTTCTCTGAGCCTTATTTTCCTCACCTGTAGAATGGGAACAAAAGTCGTGATAATACATATGAAAGTACCCAGCACAAATGAGTTCTCAGTATATCACTTGACTGAATCAGATCTATCAAAATATGTAATAAACCCAGTACAGGCTGGGTTCTGAGGAGTCTATGGATGAGTCAGAGGCCCAAAGAGTTGGAAAGAGACAGGCCATCTGTGGTGTGCAGAATAATGCCCACTGACCCTGAAGACATCTACGGCCACATCCCCCAGAATTTGTGAACGTGCTACCTGCTGCTGCAAAGGAGCGTTAAGGTTGCAGATGAAATTAAGGCTGTGCATCAGCTGATCTCAAGAGATCATCCTGACGCACCCAGTGCCATCACAAGGGTCCTTGTAAGCTGAGGAAGGAGGTGGAAGCGAGTGGCAGAGAGGGGTGACATGAGAGACATGGCCAGTCACTGCAGGCTTAGAAGATGGAAGGGGCCAGAGGTCGGGGGCCGAGGCCGGGGGCCAAGGACCGTGGGCAGCCTCTGGAAGCTGGGAAAGGCAAGAAAACCTCCTCCCCTCAAGCCTCCCGCAGGAATGCAGCCCTGCCAACACCTGGAGTTTTGCCCAGTGAGACCCGTTTGGACTTCAGACCTTCAGAACTGTAAGATAATAAATCTGGGTTTTGTTTGTTGTTGTTACATAAATTAACCCATTTATTACAGACTAGCGATGTTTCAAATGGTGAAGCTTCTACTGATCTTTCAGCTCCTCAGTCTTCGGGTGGCGGGCTCTACTGTGATGGCAGAAGTGGTTCTGTGGGCCCAGGTGGCCCGCGTCCCATGTCTTCATGCAGGATCCCCAATGCCAGATCCCCACAGCTCATCTCTTCATCTTGGCTTTGCCACAGGAGGAGCAGGTGCACTTGGCACGCTGGCTTATTTCCATTTTCTTCACCATTTTCCTGAGGGAGGCAGCACCACAACAGATCCCACACTTAGCAACAACCTTGCCCTTCTTGGTGCACGTAGCCATGTCACCAGATGAAGTCTGAGCCGGGAGAGCAATCAGTAGCTGTTTGAAGCCTCTACGTTGGCAGTAATGTGTCACAACAGCACCAGAAAACAAATACAGGTTGATACAAGTGACCTGCAGTGACAGAAGCGTGTGCAGGGCACAGGAGCCCGGGACAGGGATGCTGGCTGCGGGGTGGCCCAGGGAGAGGGGAGAGGGAGGTAGAGGGCCTGAATGCCATGAGAGGTGTGGGCTTGGGGGGTTGCGCCAGCAGGGGCTTCCTGCCAGGCCCACCTGGTGACACAGGCACGTTGCATGCAGACACTGTCAGACACAGGCCCACCTGTCACCTACAGTCCACCTGTTTCTGGTGACCTCTCTCAACATCCACGTTTCCCAGGGGCAGATGAGTTTGACAGGTGGGGTTGGGAATCCCTGCTGTGACCCCCATCACTTGAAGCCTCACAGTGGGAGGCGGCTGGAAGTCATTTCTCTGCAGGGACTTCAGGAGGCAAGGTGCCAGGGAAGCCTGATGGGGTGTGCGTTCCTCCCAAACCTCCCACCGTGAGATGGAGCCTACCACAAAAGGTGCAGTCACTCAAAACCACGGAGGCCCATCTTTCCATGCATTTGCTCATTGTTCAGTCAGTCAGTACATTTATAGGTACTTGCTGTGTGCTGGTGCCCGTTGAGGCTACTTTGGACCCCAAATAAACCATTAGCCACACCTGCAAGGTGTCCTATCTAGCGTAATCAGAACTGTGACCAGGTGGGGACAGTTATGGGAGAAGACCCCAGCCCAGCCCCTGGCGTCAGAGAAGACCTCCCAGCGTGAAAAACTGACGTGACTGGAGTCATTTTAAAATGAGTCGGCGGGCGGGGGGAGGAGGTCACTACAGAAAAACCGCCTTACCTGCCCGTGTTTGAACTGGGCAAGATCGTCCACAGACTCAACAGTCCGTGGACAGCAGCCTTCTTGGCCATAAAACTGCTGGCTGTGGGCTTTGGAAAGACAGAGCAGGTCTCTAGAGCATACCAGGAATAGTTCCGTTGTTAACCCAAGAGTCAATCAGTGTGCACCCCGCAGCAGGGCGGCCTGTTAGCACCAAGTCACGAAAATGCCCCCCTTCCTCTCCCTCGCTCTTGCCCCTAGGCAGGAGGATGCTTTTCCCAGTTACTGCCAGAGTCTGTGCTCTGCGCACTGCAATTCCTAGATCCCAAATACACCCTCATTTTCGTCTTGTTGTGGCTCCTTATTTTCGGGTTAACACCCGAATACATGACATGGAGGCTAAGTCTTAGGACAAGAGGGAGCCAGCTGGGCAAAGGGGAAGGGCAGGAGGGCAAGGAAAGGCAGATAAGCCAGGATGGGACATGTGTTTAGAAAGATCTCCCTGCTGAAGACGCACAGGGGGACTGGGAAGTGGGGGGCGGCTGGGGGCTGTTGTGGCTGTTCAGATCTGAGAGGGCAGGCAGCAGGGCTGGAGAGACGTCCCTGAGGTGGCCTACCTGCTGGAGTCAGTGGGGAGAGAGGGGAGAGGGACAAGACTATCAGGTTGGTGCCTGAGAGACCTGAAAATGGCCGCAGCCTCTGAGTAGTCCAGTGGAGGAAAGATGGCCAGGCAGGCCCTGCTGGAGAGGGGGTGGGCAGCCCTGCCAGGCTCTTGGGAGGGCTTGTGTCCCACAGCATCAGGCAGGTGGCCCCCCTGCCCAAGTCACAGACACACCATGCAACTTGAGAGAATTGGAGTGGCCACCCTCTGCTCTGCAGCTGAGGGCTCCCTGCTTTGGAGAGAGAGGTCAGAGGCCCAGGTCAGACGGTAGTGTCTGATGGAGACAGGCTTGAACCCAGGCTTGAGTGACTGACGGTGTCCCGATCTCGCCCTCCCTAGTCATCCATACTTCAACCAGGCCAGTCTCGGCACCAGAGAAAGGAGATTAGTAGGGATCACTGACCTCCACCTCCCAACCAGCCAAGCCAGGCCACTTAGAGGGCCATTCAAGGCCAGGAGCACACTGCCATGACCTCGCCCTCCTGGGGACTTGACCAGGACATCAAGTTTCTTCTGCGGATGGAATGAGCTAGGGCTTCCAGGAGAGGACAGAGGGGCCCACAACTGACTCAGCTCCCTTACATTCTCTCCACACGGGCCACGCACCCCACAGACCACTTGAGACGCATATATCCCTGTCTGGAAGCAAGGATTCCTGCCTCCCTGCCAAGAAGAGCACAGGCCTAGCCCAGATCATCCCCCACTGTCACACAGCTCAGCAAAGCTCGGCCTTCCAGGAAATGCACACCCAGCCAGAAGAAACCGAGTTCAGGGCTTAGAACAAGGACGCTCATGGGATCCTGGTGAGATCTGGGCCTGTCTGAGCCTGTTTCCTCATCTGCAATGTAAGGCTGGGCTCATTTACCCTAAAGCTTCAGCAGCTGTGACGCTCTTTTGTGTCTGCTGTACAGTCTCTGGCCCCATTCCAGTTGAAGGGTTGCACACCAGATGCCTGGTCCCTGCAGAGAACCCCCGACTCTGGCCTCAGAGATCCGCCTCCTCACTCCCTGCAGTTCCCCCGAGGTCCGAGGTTCAGTGCAGCCCCAGCCAGAGGAATGTGAGCCATTCCCGGCATCTCCTCCCCTGTGGCCAGCCCAGAGAGGGGCTGGGGCCTCTGGGCCTTTCTGACAGGAAATTAGCTGGGCCTGGCCTTCCCCACTACCAGCTGCTCTGCTGACCCTGACCCCGTGTTTTCTGAAACCCGATACTGCTAAGTTCAGAGCCTCCTCACCATTCCCAAGGAGGCCTGGGTGAGCTCTGTGTCTAACCTCCAGCCTGCATGCGGGTTCGCCTTCCTGCCCTGGAAACTCCAGCCCTACTGCGACCCTAAGCAGGCCCTACTCTCTCTAGGAGACTGGTGTCCCCATGTCTGAGGCTTGAGGCAGAGCCCGGGTGCAGAGTGGCTACAACATGGAAAATGGCTTGGAGGGAGGCAAGTGAGAAGGGCTGTGGAGAGACCATGTAAGAGGCTGTAGTGATCCAGGGGAAGAGTGCAGGTGGTGAGGATTAGGAAGGGGCAGTGAGGCTGTGAAGAACTGAAGAGTTCAGAGCTATGGAGGCAACAGGATGAAAGGGGCGGTAGTCTGGCCACGGAGACTGCAGGGTGAGGTGTGTGAGGCCCCCTAGCTTTCTGAGTTGCAAAGACTCTTGGGGAGCATCAGGGGCTGAGCAGGGCTGTGGGGAAGGACTCCAGTTTGCCTTGAATCATCCAGGCTAAGGTGCCTTTCAGGTGCCCTAGTGAATATTTGGAATCAGACAGGAATGAGCCGGAAGTGCACACTAGGGAGGCAGGACAGCAGATGGTAACCCAAGCTGAGAGGCGGACAGGGGGCCCCAGGCGAGAGTTCAGAGAAGAGGAGAGAGCCAGCCTGCGCCCAAGGACAGTAACGCTGAGTGGCCGGCCTGGGCTGGGTGGACCCGGAAGGAGCCACGAGGAGCGGCCGGAGATACAGGAACAACCCAGAATGCTGCGCCCCACAAGGAAGGGAGAAGGGCAGTTCGAGCCAGCGCTGAAGGCTGCTGGACAACTGGGAAGAGCAAGAGTGGACAGTGTCCTGGGGTCACTGACGACTTCAGGGAGCACGTTCTAGGTGAGGGA
Organism: Mustela lutreola; assembly: GCF_030435805.1. Classification (NCBI taxonomy): domain Eukaryota; kingdom Metazoa; phylum Chordata; class Mammalia; order Carnivora; family Mustelidae; genus Mustela; species Mustela lutreola. The sequence continues at coordinate 240,201,255 of NC_081290.1, read as the reverse complement.
GGGGCCGATGAGGCAGGCTGCAGTGGGCCAGGAGGCCGTGAGAGGGAAGCAGTGGAGCGGCCTGCGGAGGAACTGCCCTGTGCAGCGGCGGGGGGGCTGTGGGGTCAGAGACAGGATCTGGCTTGTTCGTGTTTAGGGCGAGCGAGAAGCAAGCGTGTTTATGCGTAGCCGCCGAGGCTTGTCACTGAGGGGTTGCTAACAGCCTCGAGAGCAGGGATGACCCTCAGAAAGATCGCCCGGAGCCTGCAGGGACCCCGCCAGGGCCACTCCGCACCTCAGGGGCCGAGCTCGAGCGAGGTACGCACGCGGCCACGACGGGGCGCTGTCCTCCGCGGCCACGCGGCCTGGGCTCCCCGCCCCGCCCAGCGCACGCGCATGCGCACACGAACGCACGCGCCTGAAAGACTAGGGAGCCCGGGGTAGACCTCGGCCACTATGAGGTCGTGTGTCCGGGAGGTGACAGACGTACACGGTCACACACACTTCTCATCCGAGTGTGGGGCATCCCTGAGAAGTCGAGTCGCGCCCAGTGCCAGGCTCCATCCTGAACGACGGCAAGCTGCTGTTGCTCTAAGTTTTCCACTCACGGGTTTTCCACGAAGCTGCCGTTCGCCTCTGCCTGGAAAGAGCCAGCGCCGCGCCGGCACACCTGCGTGTCCGCGCTAGGCCCCTGGGGGCCCCGGGAGACACAGGCGGGCGTCCGTGCCGAAAGGCGGAGCTGGGATGGCCACGTCGTACCCCGGCCCTCCCTGTGCGCCGGGGCACGTCACCCTGGGGCACGGAGACACCAGTCATAAGCCGGAGCCTCGCCTTTCCCGAGCTCTCCGCGGCTCTTGCCAGCACCCCCTCTGGCTTCAGACATGCTCTCACCCAGTGTCTCGTGGTTTCCCTCCAGCCTCTCGTCCACTCCGTCCACTCCGCACAGACCGACAGTGCTGCCTGTCGTCCCCAACGCCCGGGATCCTGTCTCTGCTTGCCCCCTCCCTGGAGAGCTGGCGCTGCCGCTTCATCGCTGTCGCAACTCAGGCCTAAGCCTCCTCGCGAGCCCTGGCTGCCTCTGGACGCCTCCACCCGACCTCTACCTGCACTCCCTGCCCACCCAAAAAGAAACCTTGCTTCACTTCCTCTGAACCGGGAACTCCTTACACTTGCCCTTAGCCCCAGGCCGAGTCGTCCTCCACGGGATGTTCCTTGCTCTCACATCCACAGCTGACACTACCTTCAAAATACACCCTCAGCCTCACCACTTATCGCCTTCGCCACCGCCAGCCTGCCCCGCCTCCCACCTACGCTTGTGCAGGAGCGCCCTCGGCAGTCTCCCTGCTCCCACCCAACAGTACCAAGGGCGCCCTTATAAATGTAAGTTCAGGGTATCCTCTGTCCAACATCCCCCAGTGCTGTTCCCTCTTCCTTGGACTGGAAGTCTCTAAGACCTTACAACACCTACAAACCCTGTGGCGACCCCTCCCTCTGCTGCCAGCCAGGCCTCGTCTCTGCCCAAGGGCCTCACACTCACCTGCACCAGCAGCGACATACTTGGCCTGCCCTCTTCCTGGGACACTCCTCCCGAAGACTTCCCTGAGCTCACCCCTCACTTTGCTCCCCTCTCTGCCCCCAGCATGTCCTGGGTATGTCCAGAGCCTCACCATTCTGGCACAGCCGCCTGTCCCTCCCCTCAGAAAGCCGGCTTTGTGAAGGCCATAATTCCTGTTAAGAGTCTCTCAACACATGCAAGCATGGTTAAGCACAAACATGCACGTAAATAATCACTTGGCAGGAACGTGTTGGAGGAAGGAGCGGAAGTAGCTGAGAGAGGATGGTCACTGGGCATCAGGGAGGATGCCAGCCAGCTGAGGGAGGATCAGAAAGGACAGACCGAGAGATCCACAAAAGATGGAGAGAAGGGCGCCCTTCTGGACCTGCCAGGTCCAATCTGCATGTGACTTGAGTGTTGGTGAGGGCTGCGAGGTGGCTCATTTTATCCTCCACTGTCTCCCACCTCTTTCCTGATGATGCGGGCTTCTGCTCCTTGGAAGCAATACAGTCTTGACTCAAGCACTGTCCTTCTACCCACCCTCCACATCGCCACCCTACATCCAGCCTTCCAAGCATCTAGACATCTGGTCATCTAGACATGACTAGTCCAACAGCCCACTGGGCCCTTCATCCCCAAGAGCATCTGCCTGCCCAGAGTCCACCCAGCCACCTACCAGATAGAACAAACAACTGTCGCTCTGCACATCAGCCCCTCAAAACTACATGGTAGCATAGGGCCAAATCATAGAGGGTCTTGAATGCCAGCGGAGCTATGGAAGAGAGAAAAGTTAAGTAATCTGATTGGTATTTTAGAAATAGAACACTGGCGGTTGTGAAGAAGATGGATGAGAGGAGGTAATCTAAAGCAGGAAGACCGGTTGGGGTAATAATCCAATACTTCAGATGATGCAGTAGGGCAAAAGCTGAGTGGCTAGGGAAAGGAAGCTTCGAGGAGAAGACCGGAGCAGCCTGGGAGCAGGCCTGTCCAGGTGGGGGACCGTCGAATGGGCCTCAGCTTGGCAGCCCCCGAGGTGGGCCTGGGCACCATGCCTGCCCCAGCTCTTAGGTAGGGCTGTGCCTCCTGCACATATGGCCCCAGAAGTTCAGGACAGGCAGTCCTCAGGGGCTCAGCCCAGATCCAGTCCTTTCTGGGCCCATCTACAGAGCCCTCTGCCCTATAGCTCAAGCCCCTGAGCAAGTGACATTTCCAGAGTACACTGTCACCACCAACTCCAGTGTCACAGCTCAGCCTGGGCTACAGAAAGCTGGGGCCTCTTCTCTGTTAATTTTCTCCAACTCCTCAGAGGCTGGGCCTCAGGCCCAGTGAAGTCACAGTTTGGGAGGCAGCCCTGGCTCCCTGCCGCCCACGGAGGCTATATTTGGAGCAAGACAACTCCCTACAGACATAGACTAGGGACCCACCCTGCAGCGCTGCCCCAACCAATTTTACCTATCCAAGCAGTGTGAGCGTCACTCACATTCGCACGTACCTGCTTATTCATTCTTTCGGTCCCTCACTGATTCATTCCCCATAGAGTTACTGATCCCCTCGTATGACGGGACAGGCACAGCAGGATGTATGGTGGGCACGTGTGTGTGTGTGTGCAAATATATGTGGGTATCTGTGTAGAAATGGGGATGGCAGAACATACTCTCAGCACCCTCCTCAGGGTTCCACGCTGCCTGTGACTCAGGATCGGGGCTCAGTGGCATCTGCGGGCACCTGTGAGCCTGTGCGTGCAGGCACGTGCTCTCCGAGGAGGCAGCTGTGACTCAGCTATACCCGGCGTCTGTACGGTACCTGTGCGGATAGGACTGCGTGTGCCTCGGGAGCCCTTGCCCCCAGGGGGTGGGGGAAGCAGTTGTGACTGACTCAACTGCATTCCATGACTGGGTGCCCCCAGGCCAGCTGTGACTTTACACCTTGCTCACTTGCCAAGCCCAACAGCCGGTGCTGGGTGCACATATTCTGCACAGAGTGTGCAGGGACAAAGTCCCAAGTCAGAAGCCTCCAGTAAGCGATCGGGGCCCCACTGCTTCCGCCCCTCCCCTGGCAAAGGGCCCTCATCCCAACCTCTCCGGCCTGGCCTCCTGGAGCCTAGAGACTGTGCGACATGCGGACTCCTCCGTCTCCCCCACCCACGAGTGCCAGGTCTGCATACATTAGGAACCAGGCTGAGGGGTACAGAGCGGCCAGCCCGATCCATTTTCTTCCCATACTCCAACTTCTCCCATTTCAGCCATGATCACCTCTTTCTCCACCTCCCAGTCGCAGCCTTAGCAGGCACAACCCCGGCAGCATTTCCAGTCTCTGGGGCTCCAGATCCCCAGCCTCAGCTATGGCACCGCCTGGTCCCTCCTTGTCTTCTTCCTCTGTGCTCCTTGACCCGTCTATCCCCGGCGGTCTCTCTCCTTATCTGCCCAAGGGTCTATCTTTGTCTCTTTCCGAGGCAGACTGTCTGCGGCAGAGGCTTCACAGGAGTGGAGGTGCTGACAGGGTGGGGGTGTGGGGAGGCCACTTGGTGTCGCTTCTTGAGCCTTATCAGCAAAACCAAAGTTCCTGCTCAGGGCTCAGGCTGGAATTTCGCCCTGGATGACCTTGCTCCGTTTGCTGGGGCCTCCGCAGGGACAGCCAGGGTCAGACCAGTCAGGAAACAGGCCCCTGCTTGTTGGCTGCTCCCCCTCCCTCCTCACCCACTCTCATCCCAGTCCTGGGGGGCCCCCAGCCAAGCCTGTCCACAGAGGACACAGAGGGGAGAGGACTGTCCCTTCCTAGGCTCTTACAGGAACAGGGCCCTGGCTGTGTGTGTTGGGGGCAGCAGGGAGGGGTGAGCCATGACCTGAATGCCTCAAACTACCAGCAGGGCACTTCCCAGGCCCCCCAAGCGGGCAGGCACTGCAGGCGTGTGGTACATGCCCAAGGGCTGGGAGAGGCTCTGAGTCCGGACACGTGGGTTTTGTCCCCCATCCACCACTGCCTGCCCTTGGGCAATTACCACATTCCCCTCATCCGTAAAGCAGGAAAAAAACAACACCTTTTTGGGCTGTTGATGACACAATGGTACTGCCCACGGCCGCCTCCGGTAGGCTCAGTGCCCGTGGGTTTCCTCAGTCCTTAGCAGACACGGCCACTACCCACTGGCGCTCCCACCCGCCCCAATGGGACCGCCCTGCTGCGGGTGCGACAAGGGACGGCAGGGTGGCCGGGAACGTGGCCGCGGCGCACGCCTGCCACCTGGCGGCCCCCAGCGGCGTCACCCAGGCCGGCATCCCGCATCCCCGGCTCTGCCTGGCCAAGCGCTGCAGGGACACAGGGTCATTCCCCCAAAAGGCACCAACAGCTCACTGCTCCTGGGTCTGGGCTGCTTCAGGACCTGCCAGGGAGACTCTGGATAGGGGGCGATCGTGACCCTCCTTCCAGCCGAAAGTAGGCCTGAGACCCTGGGCAACCATGGTCCATTGTCCCTGGAGGGTGGGGTTAGAGGGGTATTTTATTGTCTCTGCATACTTCCTTTGTCTCCATTTTCCACATTTGGTATGTACTACTTTGTGATGAGAAAAAACTACAAACATTTTTTTTAAAGATTTTATTTTGGGGAGTGGTCAAAGGGAAAGAGAGAGAATACCAAGCAGACGCTGCACCCAGCTTGAAACCGGGTTCAAGGATGCGGGGATGCGGGGCTAGATTCCACTACCCTGAGATCATGATCTGAGCTGAAATCAAGTCGGTTGCTTAACTGACTGGGCCACCCAAGAGCCCCCGAACATTATTAAAAAAAAAAAAAAAAAAATCAGGGAGGGGGCCTAATTGACTTGTCCATCAGGGAATTTTGAAAGACTTTCTAGTATCTCTATTGGGAAAAATGGAGACTAGGACTCGAGACCCTAGGACTGATGGTCCATCCTTCACATAAGCTGGCATTAACTCTCTTAAGAAAGGCAAGAAAAAGTAGCCCCAGCCTCTGCACAGGGTGGTGGCGTTAATGCTCTAAACAGACCAGAAATTCTGTAGAAGAGAGTTGCTTGCAGGTCAGTCACTGTTGTCTCCTGTGAGCTCTGATCAGGCCCAGGCGACTATATCCAGGACATATTTGAGGACAAGGGTGTCGTGCCAAAGGGGCCATTAAAAAGCCAGCCTCTACTAAGTACCTACTCGGTGTCAATATAGCCATGAGGAGGATCTCCCACCCTTAAGGAGCCTTGGGCTTGGGCAGCTCAGTCAGCTAAGCGGCTGCCTTCAGCTCAGGTCACGTTCTCAGGGTCCTGGGATCGAGCCCCGAATCGGGCTCCCTGCTCAGCAAGTCTGCTTCTCCCTCGCCCTCTCCCTCAGTGATCTCTCTCGCTCTCACTCTCTCTCAAATAAAATCTTTAAAAGAAAAGGAGGAGCCTTGGGCTCACCGCTGAGAAAGCGCATCAGGGCTAGAGAGCAGTGGGGAGCCTCACCCCACATGTGTTGAGACAGAATCAGCAAGAACATCAGAATTGGCAGCAGGAACAGTAGCTGGATGAGGCCCTGGGAGGTGGTAGTCCCAGACCCTTGAGATCCACTTCAGAGCCTGGCTGCGGCCCCCCCAAAGGGCCTGTGTGACTGGGAAGTGGGAGTCTCACTGGACAGGAGCCATCACCTTTAGGACCTCTGCCATGCAAACGTTTGCCAAATACAGGCCTTTGCAGGACACCTGCTATGGAAATGCAAAGAGAGCACGCTCCAGTGGCTTTGCATGATCACCTACTTCAGTCACCTACAGAATTTTCTCAGAGCCTGCCAGTTCACCAGCAATTTCTCTGTTGTGTCCTGGCCCAGCCAAGATGGAAAGCCCCTTCACCACCTGACTTTCTAAAGAAAATGCACCCAGATGAAGCAAGGCGGCCAGGGAGGGGCTGCGGGGAGAGCATGTCTTTGCAGTGTGGAGAAACCTGAACGGGTTTATATTCCCTCACCAGTGATGGACAGATGAACATCATGTGCTTCTAGGTGTGACACCCCCAGAAGGACACATGACCTGTGCAGGACCCCTCTGGGAATACAGAATCTAACTCAGGTGACAGAGTAAGGTAGAACTATGAGTAGAACCCAGGTCTGTGTCACTCTGAAATCCAGCCTCTTCCAGCTCAGCACTTTTTTTTTTTTTTTAAGATTTTATTCATTTACTTGACAGAGACAGAGGGATCACAAGTAGTCAGAGAGGCAGGCAGAGAGAGAGGAGGAAGCAGGTTCCCTGCTGAGCAGAGAACCCGATGTGGGGCTCGATCCCAGGACCCTGAGATCATGACCTGAGCTGAAGGCAGAGGCTTTAACCCACTGAGCCACCCAGGTGCCCCCAGCTCAGCACTTTTGAAGGACATTGACTCCTTGTGATCTCGGGCTGAGAGGGCAGCCACGCTGGAAAAAAGCATTCTCCCTGTCCCTTTAGCCATCTTACAGCTCACCGTGCTGTGGGCAGTACAGGGCCTCGGGACTCAGGGGTGAAATCTTCTGCACACCTTTTTGGATTCCCTGTGTGTTCCTGCTAAGCGAGTATTTCGGAGGCAAATGGCCTCCAAATGGGAACAGAGAGCCCAGTTTGGCAGGATCAACAGCAGCGCTGATTCCTCTTCTCATCCCGGGCACCCTCCTCCACCGCAAAACCAGCCCGTGGGCTCACAGGGCGTCTTCCCCAGGGAGCTGGCCCACGATGGCCCATCAGGAGGGCAGGGGGCCTGAGATCAGAGCAGGGAGAATGTACAAAATGGGGCCCAGGGAGGCCTGCTCCCAGAGACCCCGTGTGGGCTGCAGGTCAGAGCAAAGCATCAGCTGAGGGGAAGAAGCAGGGTAGCAGGGACAGGAAATGAGGGGTTCGGATGGGGAGGGAGCGTCAGCTGCTAGCCTCAGGGGCTGAACGGAAAGGGGGCTGCCTGCCTCTCCCCCCTCCTCACACCTTACTGGCTCTCAGCGAGGCGCTGTGGACCGCTGTTGAGGAGGTGGACCCAAACGGGGGAAAGGCTTGCATTCCTGTGGTACACAACCTAAAGAAACTGTGTGCAATGCCTGTGTAGAGGAGGAGGGATCTGAGGCTAGCTCGGGCTGGCATTCCCTGTCCACAGCAGCTTAGCCATGGCGTGGGGCCGAAGACACAGCAGCCTCAGGCCAGCAGAAGCTGAGCATAGGACTGGAGCGGTCACGGCCTTTCCTCCAGAGCAAGGTGAGGCATGGACATGCAACTGGCTGGTGATGGGGACAGAAATACATGGAGATGAACACGTTTGATGTCCAAGCTTAAAGGGGAGCCAGGGCAGGTACTGAACCACATCCTACGAGAGGCATTCCAGTGTGGACTTGGCTCCTCCCCTTCCAGGTCCTTCTCTGCAAAGTGAGGGGTTTGGACCCCCTGACCTCTAGGGACTAGCCAGTTCTAGCATTCTAGATGCACTACAGTTACCAACAGTCAACAGTACAAATATTGTGTCGAGTGGATGCATTTTACTTATAGAACAGCTGCCCATTTCCAGCTTCCCAGAAGGTTCACTTATGCTCTTTTGCAATCAACCACCCCGCCTACCCCAAGGTCACTCTACTTCTGATTTGGAAATCCACAGATTAGCTTTGCTGGTTCTGGAAATTACTATAATCACGCAGAATGTTCTCCGGTTTCTTTGCTCTACGTGATGTCTGTGAGATTCATTCATGTTTTCCCATCCTTCAGTGATGTGATATTTCTCATTACAATGTCGTGTCCTTTGGATACACCAGTTCGTCAGTCTCCCCGCCGGTGGGCGCTGAGTGGTTTCTGCTTTGGGGCCATCCCACGAAAGCTGCTGTGAACGACCCTCCCGCTGGGTCTTGGTGGGGACACAGACCTCAGTTCTCCTGGGGGTGGAACTGCTGACTGCTGGACACATGTTGTTTTTAGCTCTAGTAGATATTACCAAATAGCTTCCCCAAGCAGGGACGTGACTTTTATGGGCCTCAAAATGAGTATAAATAAACAAGGAAATAGAGGGGAAGAGAAAGAAACATATTCCTTAAACAATTCCCAGGACTGATCCTTTCGATACATTTTGAGTTCCTGCGGTGAACTGGGGACGGCTGGGCGGCGCGTCTCGTCTGCCGCACATGCTCGAGGCCTCAGGTGAGCCTGATCCCGGCTCCTCCGGCCGCCAAGCCTTGCGGGCCTCTGCTGAGGGGACAAGGCTCTGCCAAGCACAGCAGGCGCCAGTACAAGGCCCAGCAATGAACGCTCGTTCCTTAACAGCTGCTCAATGGTTGCGAGAGACCCTCTCTCTCGTGGAAAGAAAATCAAGCTCATGGTAACTTTCATATTTCAAACCTCAGCAACCTGCAACACAGAAAGACTTTAAAACATACCCAAGCAATTCCCTCCGGATCTTTGTGGAAAAGGCAAACTCAGGGCACCTGGGTGGCTCAGCGGTTAAGTGTCCGCCTTCGGCTCAGGTGCAGGAGGCCTGCTTCTCCCTCTCCCACTCCCCCGCTTGTGTTCCCTCTCTTGCTGTCTCTTTCTCTGTCAAATAAATAAAATGTTAAAAAAAAAAAAAAAAAAAAGGCAAAACAATGAGAGTTTCTGAAGCATAGCACCCCACGCCGGCTGTGCCAGGCCTCCTGCCCTCGGCTCTCTGCCAGCTACCAGAGCAGGCAGCCTCTCTCCAGGACAACTCCTGGGACTCCTTTTTTTTTTTTTTTTAAGATTTTATTTATTTATTTGACAGACACATTGAGAGAGTGAGCACAAGCAGGGAGAGTGGGAGAGGGAGAAGCAGGTTCTCCACTGAGCAGGAAGCCCGATGTGGGGCTCCATCCCAGGACCCTGGGATCATGGCCTGAGCCGAAGGCAGACGCTTAATGAGTGAGCCACCCAGGCACCCCTACTCCTGGGACTCTTTGAGGGAAAACCCTGACTGTGTTCTGGGCACTAGAACTTGCCTTTCTGTAGAGCAGGTCTTCTCAATCTTGGCACCATCGACAGCTCAGGCCAGAGGACTCTTGGCTACAGGGAAGTGTCCCATGATTGTAGGAAGTTCGGCAGCATCTCTGGCCTCTACCCACCTAGACTGCCAGTAACAGTACCAGTTGAGACAACCGCAAATGTCCCCACACATTGCCAAATATCCCCTGGGGGAGAGGGGCGCAAAAGTGTCCCCTGTTGAGAACCACTACAGTAGAGAAAGATGTTTAAGAAAACATTAGCGAGTGTGTTCTCTCCTTCTAGAAGGGAAAGATCAGCTTTCCAAGACACAATCAAGCTGGCCTGAGTGAGTGGGCTGGCTTAGCCCACAGTAGGCATTTCAGTCTTGGCAACCATGTGAGACCAAAACAAAAAACACACTATTTACTCTGGTAAAACTGAAAGAAAAACCAAAAGTCATAAAAAGAAAATTCAGGAAAGCAGAGGTTAAGCGGATTTGGAGGTAAGAGCAACAATGAGGGAGATATCTTAAAAGTTCCCGTTTGTGAGCGCACACATCTGCCATGGTTTCCCACAGGAGTAACTCAAACACCAAACATGAAGACTTAGTTCACCTTGTGACCGCACTCATCTGGAGGTCCAAGCTCCAAACTCAGGGTTTTCAGGGAGTATCCCTCAACTCAAGTCCATCTCATTATGTGAAAATATACAGATAGCCACAAAACCTCACCCTGTTCTAGTAAATCAGGCAGTTTAAAATGCATGCTGTTCTTGTGTTTTTAATTTTCTAAGTCCATTTTACTAAAAAAACACACACAAAAAAAAAACACCAAAAAACCCACAAAAAACCCAAACATACAAAACATTTTTAATATATCTTAGAAAATTAGCAAAAAATTAAGAAAGTTCAGCATATTACATTGTACAATATTTAGGTAAGAATGTTTGCAAATTATAAATATTTGTTCTCTCTCAACATAGGACATCATAAAAATACATTTTTAAAACTTTCTTCATGTGTAATTCCTATAAATGATCATATCCCTATTTATTAAGGAAAAGGCCTGATTATAACAAGCATTCACACACTCCTGAAATTTTCTGTACAGTAACTACAAAAAGCAAGGGGGTCTGGCAGCAGGTTGACCCTCCAGACCATTTTAAATATTAGAAAGAATTCAGTTAGTATCAAATCACCACTCCAATGGGGCTTAGTTCATCTCTGTGCTATCTTTCATTCCTCAGGATCTATCAGCCAAAGCACTCGCTCCCTTGAGTTGGGGCCACCTGGGCCAGGACGTGGATCAGCGGCAACGCATTGGGTAGAAAGCCCCACACAACTGCATCGGGGACCGCGAGCAGGGATAAGGGTCACATGCTGCCAGATGGCCAGAGCAGCAGTTGCAAGCCTCCTGGCCAGCGGCACCCGCAGCAGATCAGCGGGCTGGTTTAGAAGGCTGCGCTCCGAGACAGGGAACTGCTGCCACAGAGGAGGGAGAGCGACCCCGTCCCCCATGGCGGCTGACGGCGCCCCCCCGCACGGTGTGTGCGCGGCTCACTTCCCACGAGCACCTGAGGGAGCTAAAGGGAATTTTCAGAAGCTGAAGTTTTCAAGGAAAGAGTAGATAAAGAGCTTGATAGTGTCGAATTTTTTTTCTTTTCAGGTGAGCCCTGATTTTCAGGCAGAGAAATCAGATGGCTTCCTTAGTATATTGACCTGATAGGAGGCACAGAAGGAAGATCAGAAGCGGCAAAGCCAGTTCCTGTGTCTTTAGCATCGAGCTTTCCAGCTCCACGGGGCTGCGCCCCGATGGGCCCGGCCCCTCGCCCCCCTCACTCCGTGCTCCTCCTCCCCTTCCAGCTCTTCTCTCTCTCTTCCAGCTCTGCCTGGGTGAAAGCCGCAGGGCCCCAGTTAGTGATCAGGTGAGGGTGTTTGGAACCTAAGGGACAAACACACCTTAAATAGAGGAAGTACCACACCCTTCAGTTAACATACCCATTTCCCCACAGAGAAAACAGTCACTTTCTCCTTTATTTCTCCTCTGAGGAATATCCATCAATGTCATACCCCCCAAAACCACCAGAAGACGAATGCAAAGGGAATTCCTGGGCCTTCTTATCTATTACAGGGCAAGTTACTCAAGAGCAATTGACCCCAAACAGTTTGGTTTCTATGTATTTGGACTAATGAAGACTTTTAGCACAATTCAAACACACAAATAAAAGAGAGGAAAAAATTGGGAGAATATCTGATTACTCCAAGGAGTGTGTTACCTGGCTCTATCAATCGAATTAATCCTTCATGCTGAGCCACTTTGTCTTTCCAGCTCTTGGTCTTACTAGTTGCCATCTCCAGCTTCTTCTTAACTCCCTGGAACACAAGGAGATTTTGGATGATGCAAACACAACGGGAGCTCAAGAGCCAAATAAAAAATGACTGGGTGCTGACTCTATGATTGCGGGTTATTCCAGGAAATCCTCCCAGCCACTCTCAAGAGGAGCAACTCTTATTACCCCCATTTTACAGATGTGGAAACCAGATGCAGAGAGCTTGAGTAACCTGCCTGAGGTCAGCTAGGGGACCTACTGACACTGCTACACATGAACGGGTAAGACCCCTGTGGAAGCATCACGGCTCGCCACTCCTTGGCTCCAAACGCCACCTCCCCTGTCCTGTGTGTGACAGCAGGTAACTCTCCTTGCCAGTGGGCACCATTAAGGTTGGTCAGTAAAGGGCACTGAAGGGACACTGGAGGAAGGGCCTCTGCTTCCGGGTTCTACTGGACCCTTCTCGGTTGCTGAGAACCTGCCGCTCTTCTCAGCAGCTACTGTGGCAGGGGGCACCCCAGGGGCTCACCCCAGTGGCCAGAGGACAGCCTCCCAGTCATTGCTCTTTTGCCGTCCAGGGGGCCAAGGCCATGCTCTCTCCAAGGAGGTCGGGATCACAGTCATGGGCATAAGGGGCCAGGATCAAAGGGGGACCCTCTTCCAGCTGGGTCCCCTCTCTGGGTGCCCTGCTTCAGGCACAGAGGCATGGGCTGCTTCCTGTACCTGCCATTGCTGCCTCCTTAGAGTCTTCATTTCCTAGCAGGCAATCCCCTTATTGTGGCTAATAACTGCTTATATTAGACCTCTCCTGTTCAGATTACTGTGTGCCTTTTGACTGGACTTGACCTGATCCCCCTCTCCACCTATAAAAACTACTACTACTCACAGCTAGGCAAAATTCTCACTACAGCTTCTTACAGCTAAGCAACTGTTGTTCTTTCTAAATGTTTAAGTTTTTACTTTAAGTCCAGTTAGTTAAGCCAGAGGACTAGATTAGTTTCGGGTGCTTAAACATTTGTTTTGGAAACCTGAAATCCAGGCATCACCTCGTACTGCTCCAGCGCCTGCTTCCGCTCGAGCTCCAGCTGCGCCAGCTGCTCCATGGCTTCCTGCAGGGCCCGCTCTTTCATGACGCGCTGATTCTCCAGCTCCTGCTTCTCCGCCTCAGTCGTCTGAATGGCCTGCTGCTGCTCCAAGTGCCACTTTTCCAGTTCAGCCCTCTTGGAAGACTCTTCCTCGAGCAACCTGCGACACAGAGCGCTCAGGATCTAACCTGCCCGGGCGCCCACACCCGGCAGATGCCAGAGCCCCCAAGGCCATCTCAGCCAACCCCCTTCTTTCACAAGGAAGAAACGAGCAGCAGAGGCCCACATTCCTAAAGCTGGTAAGGCGACCCTTGCCGCCTGTCCTGCTCCTCTCTGTTGCACTCTTGTTTGAAAACAAATTAACATTTATGAGAGGTTTACTGTGCCACAAACTGGGCCAAGAACTAAGTGTATTTTCCTAATGAATCCCCACAATAAACTTAAGTGCTCTCAGCATTCATAGTTCAATGATGAAGAAAGTGAGGCACAAAAGCTAAGTGACCTGTACCACGTCATTCACCTGGCAGGTGGGAGGGCCAAGTTGTGAAATGTGCCTGGGCTGCTGTAACAGCAAAACATTTCTCATCTCGTACAGACCTACAACCAAGGACAATGCTAACAAACTAATTAAGTGAGGGAAGAAGGAGCCAACAGAAGGCAGACTAAATCAGCTCCCACTTGGCTGAACAATCACTACGTGTATGTCACTCCCTTGACTTCTCGACTGCTAACCCATCAGTTCTGCAAGGTACTGTCATCCCTCCAGATGAAGCAATAAAAAGTCAGGGTGTAAGTACATTACACAGCTAGTAGTGGATTTTTCACCAAGGTTTGTGTGACTCCAAAAGGCTATCTTTGAGTCACAGGCTGCCTATCTAAAATATCGAGCTACAGAGGCTTTTAAATAAACTGAGGTACAGCCCAAACCTGTACCAAGTACAGACGGTGTGGTTAGATGCCGGCCCAGGACCAACACACTTCCAGTGGCCCAAACATCAGTATATTCTTCCAAAGCCAGCGAGGAGGAGTAAAGTGACGGACCAGACGGCCTCATGTCACCACCCCAAGCCGCAGCCCACCCCCCCACCCCGTGAGAACTTCCTCTGCGACACCCTGCAGGGTGCTTATCCGACTCTGCTCAAACCGTCTGAGGGATGGCCCGCCCACTGCTTCACGAATCCAGCAAGTTTATTTATGGGCAGCCGTGGAAAGTTCTTCCTAGACTAGGAATAGCTCTCCCATCCACTGCTCCTAGTTCTACACAGGACCGGCCACTCCTCCTTAGATGTCTTCCGGAGTGTAAGACCCACAGCTGAACACAACACTGCAAATGTGCTGTGACAAGTGTTTGTCCACCCACTCAATATGTGCATGTATGATGCACCTTCTGTGTGCTTTTCTAGGCACTGGTGAAACAACATGGAACAGGAAAGGCCTATTTTTTCATCCTAGTGGTAAGAGTATAGAAGGGGATGCACGTTTGCAGGTGTTCAGGCTGCCCGGTCTGAATCCCCTTCACGTGTCCAAGGAATCTGCACAATGGGCATCTTGATGGGAAGCAGGGCCCATCTCCCACTATGGAAGCCAAGGCCAGACCCCTGCCCTCCTGCCCTTTGGCAGCCAGGGCACAGTGGAAGCCCGAGATGGGCCTGCCTAAGCAGATGCATTAGGAAGAAACGAGACTCTGGAACTTGGACTCTGAAGCAACCCACACAAAAGAGCAGAGACAGTGGAGACTTTATCTTGCTGGAGGTGGGAGCATCCCGTGTTGAGTGACAGCAGAAGGCGTAGGGACCCACACATGGTGCCAGTGCTGACGTCAGTGGCATCCTCAGAGCGCTCTCCCCCCAGCCTGGCTGGTGCTGTGGCTGGGCTGCTCAGCCTTGGTTCATGCCTGTGTTCAGGCCTGGCGACCTGCCTGCTCTACACAGATGGAAAGCCTGTCTAGGGCCCTAGAAGCCAGGGTCTTCCAGGGCCCTAGACCAAGAGTAAACAAGTTGGCCAGCCAGCCAGGCCTCCAAGGTCTCTCCGGTCTGGCAGACACTCCTCCCTCTTCACCAGAACGTTAGTCATTCCTAGAAACAACATTCGCCCCAGCGAAGCACATAAAGACACAGGAGACAAACAGAAATGGCACCTGGCCTGAAGCTTCCGCACAGTCTCCTCGTCTTGCCGGGCCTGTCTCTCGTCCTCCAGGGCCTCCTGCAGCTTTAGATACATGTCTTCCAGCTCCCGGACTCTCTGCAAATACTGTTCCAGTTCAGAGGACTTCTGGGCAACTTGTTCTTCCATCTGCTGTCTGATCTGATGGGATAAAAGGGTCATGTTACACTCAGGCTGACTTTATCCCCAGGGAAGGTCTCCCGCTGCTCTCAAGGGGCTGTTCCTGATGGCCAGCCCTTGCCGCAGCCCAGCAGGGTGGGCAGGGCCCCGTCCCCCACTCCCAGACTGAAGATGGAGCCAGGAGAACACCGCAGCCAATACCAACACTGAGACCGCAGCACAGTCGGGGCCACAGGCTACAGCCCTCATGCTGTCTTTCTGCCCAGGGAACATTCCATCCCTTCCACTCCACACTTTAAGATTCAAGTCAAGAAAAATCGTTTCCCTGAATAATTTCTCTTTAAAGTCCTTTCTATTATACAACCACAACCTCTTTACCCATAGTCTTCTCTAAAAGGAATGAACCTCTGCCCAGTTAGAACAGCCAGAGGGAGGGTTAAAGGGGAAAGGGACGACTGACCAGCAGCCAGCGACTCCTCTTACCTGGCTGCCTCCAGGCCCCTCTTCTTCCTCCCTGGGGCACATCCAGCCTTGGGGGGACTCAAGCACCCAAGTTATCACCCTAACAAGTATATGGGTTCTCCTTTCTGTATTAAACAGTTTTGAATCTCAAAAATTGGAAGACAAGGATATCTCAATGTAACAGCACACCAGCATATGTGTTTGTGGTTTATAAAATATTCTCATTGCTCACTTCCCTGTCCTAAGAGTCATGAGAGATCACATGACAACACCTCCAATGTAAAGAGAAAACTTATGCTCAAAAGCAGGAGTAGAAAAGAAAGAACCCAGCTCTTCTGGCTGTGAGTACAGCGCTCCTTCCCCCAACAGCTGCTTGCCTATGAACTTTTCTCTCCTAACATGAATATATCTATCTCAACTCCAAGCAACAAAAACTTAATAAATGTCACCAGCATCTATTTGATGGGCACTGGGCTCAGTACTCTCCCATACATTACAACTCCACGTAAGACCTGTGTTCCAATGAACTAGCTAATCACCTCCAGCAGCCTGGCTCTTGGGTGTCTTGGGGGATGAATCAGAGCTGCTAAGGGAAGCAGACCAGAATTCATATGTTCTCATGATTTCAGAACCTCCCACTTTGCTCATGACAGAAGAGGAATGTCATGGAACCCGTGCTTACTTTTTCCATAGCTACTTATTTTCCAAGCCAGGACTCTTTGAGAAGGAAAAAGAATGCTGTTAATAATTATATCAGGATGGCAAGGACTAGCCCAGCAAACCAAGACATACAGTCACCCTAACCACAGTACTTATCACCCCATTCCATGAATTTCTATTCTGGGGTACTAAAAGCAAGGCTTACATCTTTTACCTTTATATCCTTGGCCTGGTGGCTGGCACATAGGTGCTCAATAAGCCCATACCGAATGAAGAAACACAGAACTTCCCTAGAGCCCCCTGCAGGTCAGAAGCATAGCCCAGCTGACAAGCTGGCCTCCCTCCAGCCTCCCAGGCCTTGGTCCCTCCCCCTTCACCCAAACTGGCTCTGTGAGCGAAGGCAGCAGGTCCCAGGTTCCCAGCTGTGTGGCACTCACAAGCTTCTCTCGCTCCAGCTCTGTGCTGAACCTGGCCTGTAGTTCCACTTGAGTCTGAAGACGTTTCTTTTCTTCTTCTGCTGCACGAGATGCTGCTTCTTCCAGTTTCTACCCAATCAAAAACCCACCCCCAGAAAAGCAATAAATATTAGAGTGGAGGTGCATTAGGAAAGAAAAATGGTGGCACGTGGGTGGCTCAGTCGGTTAAGCATCTGACTTCAGCTCAGGTCATATTATCAGGGTCATGGGATAAAGCCCCACATTGGGCTCTACTCGGCACAGTCCGCTTGGGATTCTCTCTCCCCGCTCCCTCTCTCCCTCCCCGCTGCTCACTCTTGCACATTCTCTCTCACTAATAAATGAATAAATCTTAAAAGCAAAGTCTCAAAAGACCTAACTTTACACTTCAAGGAACCAGAAAAAGAAAAAAATGAAGCCCAAAGTTAGTTAGAAGGAAAGTAACAAGGACTAGAGCAGAAATAAATAAAAGAGACCAGAAAGATAAGAGAAGATCAGTGAAACTAAGCTTGTTCTTAGAAAAGATAAACAAATTGACAAGTCTTTAGTTAGACTCACCAAGGAAAAAAGAGGATACCACAAACTACAAAGGATCATAAGAGATTAGGAATAATTATACACTAACAAATCAGACAACCCAGAAGAAATTTACAGATTCCTAAAAACATACAACCAATTTGATTACTAGAAGGAGATTCAATCAGTGATCAGAAACCTCCCCAAAAAAACAAGCTGTCCCAGGACCAGACAGTTTCACTAGTGAATTCTACCACACATCCAAAGAAGAAGTAATGTCTATTCTTCTCAAACTTTCCCTCCAAACTCATTTTATGAGGCCAGTGTTACCCTTATATCAAAAGCAAGAAAAGAAAATCAGGGGTTAGTATCCCTGATGAACACAGATGCAAAAATCCTCAATAAAATATTAGCAAACCAAATTCAACAATACATTCAAAGGATCATATACCATGATCAAGTGGGATTTATTCTTTTGTATAATTTAAATTTTTGAACCCTATGATTATATTATCTATACAAAAGATTATGTATTTTCTAAAGAAACCACGTAGAAATAAAAGTTATTTGGCAGAGGAGCGGGATGAACAGGGAGAGCACAGAGGATTTTTAGGGAAGGGAAAATAAGCCTGAATGATACTGTAATGGTAAATACATGGCATTATACATTTGTCCAAACCCGCAGAATGCAGAACACCAGCATGAACATTAAGAGAAACTACGGACTTTGGGTGCTATGAGTATCAGTGCAGATTCATCAATTTTAACCAATGTACCACTCTGGAACGGGAGAGGCTGTGCGTGTGTTGACACCGGAGGGACATGGGAAATCTCTGTATCTTCCTTTCAAATTTTATTGTGAATCTAAAAGTGCCCTACAAAAATAAAGCGCTTTTTCAAAAACAAACAAAAAAAAGTGGGCAGCCCCCTTAAAGAAATGTATTAATTTACAAAAACTACATGATTTCTTGTTCTTTCTTCCAAATTAAGTGAAGCCAATCAAGTCTTACAAAACCCACAAACATTATGAATTCCAGGTGATTAAAATATTCATCTAAGCAGTTTTTTCCCTAAATATGTTTCAACGAAAACTTGATGAATTTTATTTCTTTGTGAGAAAAGGAAAACTAAAGATTATTAAGGGATCTATAATAACTTCTCAACACTTAACAAATCCCAAATCAGTTTCTTAAATAATTCTGTAAATCGAGGTAGGAGGAGAGCTGTCTAGTTTGGCCTAGGCCTTGCCAGCTCTGGGCATACATTCACATAAAGCAGAGCAGGGCACCTACATCCTCATGGGAGACAGAGTTTAAAAGAGTCTAAAGGTTCAAAAAGATGCCAGATGGGTGAATCTCAAATGCATGATGCCAAGTCAAAGAACACAGTCTTGAAAACTTACATACTGAGCAGTTCCATTTATATCACAATTTGGAAAAGGCAAAAATACAGGAACAGAGAAAAGATGAGCGGTTGCGGGGGTTAGGAATTTGTGGACAGTCTGAGTACAGCGGGCAGTGTGAGGAAATTCTGTGGGGCAGTAGAATTGTTCTGCATTCTGTCTGTGCTGGTTACAAGAATCTAGACACATGTAAAAACTCACACAACTATATATAAACCATGAATCTTACTGTTTGTAAACTGCCAAAAAATTAAAACGAAAGAAAAAAGGACACCAGAACTTTCAAATTTTGGCAATACTCTATCCTAACTTGGGTAACAGGAGAGCCTGCTTCCTCCTCTCTCTCTCTGCCTGCCTCTCTGCCTACTTGTGATCTCTGTCAAATAAATAAATAAAATCTTTAAAAAAAAAAAAAAAGGACACTGGAACTTTCAAATTTTGGCAATACTCTATCCTACTTGGGTAATAGTTTCAGGGGTATTCACTTTGTGATGCTTTCGGACACACTCTTTCGTACTCTCTTCTGTAGGACCTATTGCATAATTTTTAAAAAATTATGAAAGAAGGACAACCAGCCCAGATTTCCACCCCACTCTGCTAACATCCACTACTGCCATATGTACAGTGGATGATGGAAGCAGTGATCACATACTACAGGTGCTCATCCTAGTGGGATGTTTTAAAAACTTACGGGAGTTTTTAAAGAAAACATATTACAGCAGAAAGGCAAGATGCAAGAGTGATTCAGGAGGAAGAGCAACAAGACCTAAGAAGCTGCTTTTAGAAAGTAGGCATGTCGGGGCACCTGGGTGGCTCAGCTGTTAAGCGCCTGCCTTCGGCTTGGGTTATGATCCTGAAGTCCTGGGACAGAGCCCCACATTGGGTTCCCTGCTCAGCAGGGAGTCCGCTTCTCCCTCTGCCCTTCATCCTGCTCGTGCTATCTCTCTCTCAAATAAATAAATAAAGTCTTAAAAAAAAAAAAAAGAAGAAAGAAAGTAGGTAAGCTCTCTGGAAAACAGTATGAAGAGTCCTCAAAAAGTTAAAAGTAGGGCTACCCTATGACCCAGCAAAGGATGCAAACATAGTGATTCTGCACCCCAAAGTTTATAGCAGCAATGTCCACAATAGCTAAAATATGGAAAGAGCCCAGATGTCCATCAACAGATGAATGGATAAAGATGTGGCATATATATACTCGACAATCAAAAAGAATGAAATCTTGTCATTTGCAACAACATGGATGGAACCAGAAGGTATTATGCTACGCAAAATAAGTCAGAGAAGGACAAATACCATATGATTTCACTCGTACATGGAATTTAAGAAACAAAACAGATGAACATAGAGGAAGAGAAGGAAAAATAAAATAGATGAAAACAAAGAGCAAATCATAAGAGACTCTTAACTACAGGAAACAAACAGGGTTACTGGAGGGGAGGTGAGTGGGGATGGGGTAACTGTGATGGGCATTAAGGAGGGCACATGATATAATGAGCACTGGGTGTTGTATGCAACTGATGAATCACTAATAATATACTATATGTTAACTAAATTGGATTTAAATTAAAAATTTAAAAAGAGGGGCGCCTGGGTGGCTCAGTGGGTTAAGCCTCTGCCTTCAGCTCAGGTCATGATCTCAGGGTCCTGGGATCGAGCCCCACATCGGGCTTTCCGCTCAGCGGGGAGCCTGCCTCCCCTCCCCCACTCTCTCTCTGCCTGCTTCTCCATCTACTTGTGATTTCTGCCTGTCAAATAAATAAATAAAACTTAAAAAAAAATTTTAAAAGAAAGGTATGATGGATAGGAGCAACTTTCTAGCTTCGTACACCCACATTAATTCCTAAGGTTACAAAAGTACTAGAAAATTCTTTGTGAATCTACTCAGAGGATGTCAGCACAAAGTGTGGCATCTCCATGGACTAGAAAGGAAGAACCCCACCAGGAATGTGGGGGCTTATATTGTGAGTATCTCCCATACTCCACAGCAAAGGTGCTACAAAAGAGATAGGAGACACAAAAGGGTCTTTGATCTTGTAGACAGCAGGTGCTCACTGATTCAAGGCAGAAACAAGGAGAGTGTCCATACAATGAGGACCGTCACCTCCAGAACTATGATACACCTGAGCAACAAGGTTTTCCAATGAATGTCAATTATCCTATACAATCAATAGTACTTGATCTCCTAGCCCAGAGATGGAAGGAGAAATTGACCCAGACTGTATCTTTGATTCCAAAAGGTAAGTGAGACCCACAGTTCTATACTAAGAGTATTCATAAGTAAAGCTAGCGGGGGGGCACTAAAAAAGCAACACATCACGCCCAGGTCACCAAAAGTGACCTTGACATCGAGGAAATAAAATTTCTCATCTTTCTCTGACAAAATTCAACTGTGCTCACTATTCTTATACATGTTCTTGTCCGGTCAATGAAATGGCTTGCTGACCTGAGGCCCTCATATTTTCAAGGCTGAGAAAACCAGGATGTCTCACTCAGCAATCTAGATACACTTCCTGAGAAAATAATTTACCAAAGAAGCTGTCTAAAACTGCACGCACCTGGTCTTGGTAGACCCAAAGCTTGTCAGGAAGGTAGATGTGGCCCCTACAAGGGAAGGGAGAGCCCCCCCAGCCCGGTGTCCACACCCACCTTCCTCACGGTCTCCAGCTCCTGCTGCTTGTTTTCGTTGGCAGCCTGGAGCTCCTTCATCTGTCGCTCCAGCTCCTCCTGCTCAGCCAGCAGCTTCTTCCGCAGTTCTTTCCGACGCTGGCGGGCTTCTTTATGTGGTGGGGGACTGCCCAACTTCAACAGATGGATAGTAGAATGAATGGCTGTAAAAGGTGTAGGACAGAAAAAGGGATGAACTGTTTATTCTTCATAAGCCTAAAATGCGGATGGCATAGTGGGAAGAAAACCAGAGGCCCAGTGGACATTCTGCTTCTGCCACTGAGTCATAACCTGCAGCATCGGTCTCCTCATCTCTGAAATGAAAGATGTGATCTCCAGAGTCCCTTCTAGCTCCAAAATTCCATAACTGCGTATCTATTCTTAAACAGATACTTGACACGGGAATAGTGCACACAATTGAAGAACTTACAACACTTTCAATTCCCTTCTCTGTATTTCTAAAAAGGCCAAATAAGAACAAGAAGTAGTAAGAGCTGAGATTCAAACTTCCTGATATTTGATTTGCTACATGCTGGGTTCAGTCTGCCCTTATCTATGCCTTATGAAACCATATCCTTATACACTCCCTTCCTGAGATGGTAAGAGTAGCTAGCATTTATTGAATACTTGCTGTATGTGTATCTTTACATGCATCATCTCATTTTTATGTATTTTCCTGATTGTTTTAATTAATTTTTTGAACAGCTATTACTTTCACATTGTTCAAATTCAAAAGCATGGAAAGTCATACAGGAAAAGTCTCCCTCCTGCTCCTATCCCAAGTTCTGGCTTCCCCTCTCCATTACCAACTAATGTTAACAGTTTCTTGTGCATCTTTTCTAGAGATATTTTAAACATATACAAATAAATATGCATATGCATCCTCCATCTTCTTTTGACATAATACACTCTTCTGAGCCTTGGTTATTTTCACTTAATTTATCTTAGATAGCTTTCTGTATAAAGCATTATACTGGGCACCTGGGTAGCTCAGTCGGTTGAGTGTCTGCCTTCGGCTGGAGTCATGAGCCCAACGTCTGGGATTGACATCAGGTTCCCTATTCAGCGGGGAGTTTTCTTCTCTCTCTCTCCCTCTCCCCCTCCCCCTGCTCATGCTCTCTCTCATTCACACACACACACACACACACACACACACTCTCTCTCTCTCTCTCTCTCTCTCTAATAAAATCTTTTAAAATAAGTAAAACAAATAAATAAAACATTATACATACTGTACAGAACTGTTTCTTCTATCATTTATTCAACCATTTTGCAATTAATGGACATTTAGGTTATCTACAATCTACCACATTTCTGCAATGATGTGCCATTTTTTAAATGTGCAAGTGTATCTTCATTATCTGTTAACCCTCACAAAAACCTTAAGAGGTAGGTACTATTTTTTTAAAAGATTTTATTTATTCAGACGAACCACAAGAGACTATGGACTCTGAGGAACTAAGGGATTAGGAGGGGAGGGGGGTGAGGCGTTGCGTGGGCCTGGTGGTGGGTATTGTGGAGGGCATGTACTGCATGGAGCACAGGGTGTGGTGCATAAACAATGAATTCTGGAACATTGAAAAGAAATTAAAAAATAAAAATTTTTAAAAATTATGTATAACTTCACTTGAAACAACAAAGAAGACTTCTATCAGTTAAAAAAAGAAAGATTCATTCATTTGAGAGAGAGGTAGTGAGAGCATGAGCAGGGAGGAGAGGGGGAAGCAGGCTCCCCACTGAGCAAGGAGCCTGATGCGGGACTCAATCCCAGGACCCGGAGATCATGACCTGAGCCAAAGACAGATGCTTAACCAACTGAGCCACCCAGCTGCCCCAAGATGTTGGTACTATTATTATCCCCATTCTATGGAAAAGGAAAAACAGCTACAAAATTCATAATTCAAGTGACCTAGGAAAGAGGATTTAAACCTAGGTGCACTTGCCTCAAAATCTTAAGCCACATCAAAATGACCAAAATTTTCAGTATAATTGTACTTATGTCCAAGAATATCATATTCAGAAGCTCCTTTCATGACTAAAAAAGAAAATCTCATATGTAGTGTTTCATTCTTTACTAATTTTAGAATACTTTATAAGTTATTAAATCAAAAGTTTGTGTTCTTAAAATAATTATTTAAAACTAGTGATTTCTTATGAAAATAACAGATCTTTTTTTTAAATAACAGATCTTAAAAATTACTGGAAATATTCTAAAGTGATTGCATTATTCCTCTTTTGTTTTCTGTTTATTAAAAATTCAAGATGGTCACTTAAAAATCCTTCTAGTTCTTAAAAGTAGAAGTTCCATTCTCTTTAAACAATAAAAGTTAATAAAACCTAAAATACCCAGTCTATAATTTTCCCATAATCTTATTATGCAAATGAAACTGATGAAAACTTCGGGAACTCTTCTCAATTTGTTTTTCTTTCAGCTACTATGCTGCAGGCAAAAAAGAGAACAATGCCTTTAGCATCTTTAATGAGATTAAAATACAAAGTCAGAGCTCTCAAATTATATCTTGACAAATAATAAAAACTGTCTTACCTTGAATCCACTCCTGTTTCTTCTTCTTATCTGAGGCACTGATTTCAAAGGTCTTATCAAAACATTTTATGAGAAAAAGACATTTCTTCCCATCTTTGTCAGGCAAGGACTAACACAGAAAGCAAAATCAGTTTTTTTTAATTTTATTTTTAAGCATTTAAATTTAATCTCAATTATTTATACAAATCCAGCTGAAATTCAACATCAAGAGCATATTTCTGATTTACAAAATGCTACTCTCTAGGCAACATTACCTATGGTAACAATGACCCCTGATTAGGATACTTCATGTGGACTGCGAGAACCACCCAACACCTGCTTTGGCTCTCCCGAGCACAGGAACTCTTGCATGTGAGCACACCCCTTACAGGAACCCTGGAAGGTATATCCACATTGTTACAACAGGTACTGACCCAGTGCACTACTAGACTACTAAGCCAGGGTGATTCCCATGTCCGCCTGATGCAGATCCATTCTCTTTGCACTTGAGCTGTTATTAAGAGCAAGCTGTAGCTCCTGTTCTATATCCGTAAGCAGACTGGTATGGCCTATGGTAAATCTTGTGAGTCTCCATGTTTAGCCAAATCTAAGAAGACCCCTTCGTGGACAGTGTACACCCTGGGGTATTAATATAGCTACACTATTTCATCCATCAAAATACACTGTCATTTATGAGCAAGATTTTAGGTAATTTAAATGTTCTTCATCAAATACAGATGTGATGATAGTTCAGATATAAATTAAAACTCAAAATTTATGTTTCTTCAAGGCTTCACTTCTTTACAGAATTAACAGCAATGAATAAGGTATCCTGACTGAAAGTCACCTAAAATATTCAAAGAGAATGCTTGTATTTTCTTTAATTTTACTTACTGTACTCAAAATGGCCCAGATTGCCTCATATATTCGTGATTTCAAACACTGTCTTACTGAATATTTTTGTGTTTTCTTTTTTATAACTCCATTTTATTCAATAAATATTTCCTTAGTGTTCAAATAAATCTGACGTAATCCCCATACTTTATTCATGAGACAAAAAATAAATTCACATCACAAAAAATTTTTGTCAGTTTATCTTGGTTTTGGTTCAGAAAATCTGCAACTGCCTATACTATTTTCTAAGTATTAATTTTAAGATTATTTTAAGGTTCTATAATCTAGAAGCAAGATAAAAGACTTCAGCAGCAGGGGGCAGCATCAGAAAGAGGTAACAAGAGACTCTTACCTCCACACAGCAATTTTCATCCAAGAGAATGTCTCCTTTCTTATCTTTCAGATCCTCACTCACATAGTAAGAAATTATGTTGGGTTTTAGTACAAACCAGCGTTCAGTCCAGTTTTTCCGTTTATGGCCTTTTTTCATCATGTAACCCTACGAAGGATTAAATCTGGTATAAATGCCTGGCCTTTTATCTATTGGAGACAATATCAGTGGTTCTTGACCTTTGTGGATCTGAACCCACTAAGGATCTATGAAGGCCGAGGGCACTAAATCCAGTCAAATACATGCATATGGAAGTTTACACAGAATTCTGGACATGCAGAGACAACAGTCCGCCCCACACCCCATCTCCCAGTGCTTATAGCCTTAGAACTCCCGGTGCTAAAAGCATTGTCATTTTTTAAATTCTTTTTTTTTTTTTTAAGATTTTATTTATTTGACAGACGGAGATCACAAGTAGACAGAGAGGCAGGCAGAGAGAGAGAGAGAGAGCGCGAAGCAGGCTCCCTGCTGAGCAGAGAGGCTGATGCGGGACTCGATCCCAGGACCCTGAGATCACGACCTGAGCCGAAGGCAGCAGCTTAACCCACTGAGCCACCCAGGCACCCCTTAATTCTTTTTTTTAAAGACAGGGAGAGATAATCTTAAGCAGGCTCCACACCCACTATGGAGCCTGACATGGGACTCAATCTCATGACCCTGAGATCATGATCTGAGCCAAAATCAAGAGTTGGATGCTTAACTAACTAAGCCATCCAGGTGCCCCTGGATAATAAAAAATTATATATAAACTTTTTTATAGTGATTCTCAGTAAATTAAAATCTCAATTAATGAAAAGGGTAAACTTGGCCAAATATATATTTCAACCAAAGGCACCAACCTAGCCTTCTACCGACCTCCCTCTCTCACTACTCTGGAGGAAGAACTCTGCTCCAGATGAACAGAAAAGGAATGAGCAGTTAGGATTCTGGCTTCAAAATGTAGCTTCTACACTCACACTTCGTCTAGGCCTATACTTCCTTCCCAGATAGTAGTCATGAAGGTGCATAATTCATATTTTTACTTAAACAAAATGACACATTATTACAGGCCAAGCCCTTCGGGGTTGTTTGAGAATAGCTGACCTTTTTTTCTTTTTTTAAAGATTTATTTATTTATTTGAGAAAGTGCTCATGTGCTCAAGGGGGCGGGCAGAGGGAGAGAGAATCCCAAGCAGACTCCCATGGAGCACAGAGCCTAGTGTAAGGCTCAATCTCACCACCTCAAGATCATGACCTGAGCCAAAACCAAGAGCGAAACACTTAACTGACTGAGCCACTCAGGAGCCCCAAGAACAGCTAACATTTAAGTATTAAATGTACAAGGGCTGATGGCCTATAGCAGACTATATGTTATCATTAAATATTTATTACCTTGCTGTATCATTTGATTATTATGCCAAGTTCTAATCATATACTTGTTCAGTTTCTTAATCCTTAGACATTTAAGTAAAAGCTATCTCATACTGAAATTCACCTGTAGTCTGATTATCCTGCCATCCTGGTAGGCCTAGAACTCTTTGGACAGAGACCATGTCTCACACTTCTTTTTAGCACTAAAAACCTAGACAAATGAAACCTCAATTAATGTTTATTGATGGGAATCAATTAGGGAAAAAGAGCAAAGACAACAATATCACCTGCTGAATAAATAAAAGACCAAGGTAAGGAAATCCCAACTTGGAGTTATTATTCAGTATAATAATTAAGAAATCTGGGGGCGCCTGGGTGGCTCAGTGGTTTAAGCCGCTGCCTTCGGCTCAGGTCATGATCTCAGGGTCCTGGGATCGGGTCCCGCATTGGGCTCTCTGCTCGGCAGAGAGCCTGCTTCCCTCTCTCTCTCTCTGCCTGCCTCTCCGTCTACTTGTGATTTTTCTCTGCCAAATAAATAAATAAAATCTTTTTAAAAAATAATAATAATAATTAAGAAATCTGAAAAAGCCACTAAAAATATATATAATTATATAAATTCTATTAAACATTAAGCTTCCCATATGTGTATCAGATGCTATGCAGGTCATAATCTATAAAATAAATGCAGTTTTGCTATATAAAGGTATTTCTCTCCAAAATAAGGGTATTTTTCCGATTTTATAAAATACACAATCAGGGGGGCGCCTGGGTGGCTCAGTGGGTTAAGCCTCTGCCTTCAGCTCAGGTCATGATCCCAGGGTCCTGGAATCGAGCCCCCCACATAGGGCTCTCTGCTCAGTGGGGAGACTGCTTCCTCCTCTCTCTCTCTGCCTGCCTCTCTGCCTGCTTGTGATCTCTCTCTGTCAAATAAATAAATAAAATCTTAAAAAAAAAAAAATACACAATCAGGGGCACCTGGGGGCTCATTGGGTTAACCCTCTGCCTTCGGCTCAGGTCATGATCTCAGGATCCTGGGATCAAGCCCTGCAGCAGGCTCTCTGCTCAGCAGGGAGCCTGCTCCCCCACCTCTCTGCCTGCCTCTCTGTCTACTTGTGATCTCTATCAAATAAATAAATAAAATCTTTAAAAATATATATATCTCTCTCTCTATATATATATATAATCATATACATACATTCATGTATAGACTCATATAAAGTAGTAAGTTCAATAACAAGTAAGGAATAAAGAAGAAAATAAAATTTACAGAAATCCCACAATCCAGATCACTTTTAACATTTTGGTGACCATCCAAGGGGTTGTAAGATACTTCCTGTTCAACAACCTGATTTTTTCTCTGAACAATATGCCATAAGGATCTTTCAGATCAACAAATATGGCTGTACACATAACATTAAAGTACTTCAAAAATAGTAAGAAATGTGTTCACTTAAATGCTTAAGTATACTTTAAAATTATATCAGTAATTTTTTTTAATTAAAGCCTTATATAAGACTAGGAAAATAAGAAACTTTATTCCTGTTCTAATCAGTGTAAAAGTATAAATGACTTGTACTCAATGAAAATATCTTATTTCAAACATACATTCTAAAGGTAAGGAGACAGGACTCTTACCTGTTTCAACACATCTAATATAAGCTCATTAAAGACTTCATTAATCGCCATGGACACTGTCTGCCGGTCCATGCCTTTGCTGAACTGTCCATTTCCAATAAGCTCAATCAGTTCCCACACAGAAAGGCCATCTTTACTGTCATCAAAGTTGATTTTATAATGTTCAAATTGTTCTTGCTGCCAACCTCCTCCCATAGCTTCTGTAAGTTTCTTAAGTAGGTATTCAATCTGTACAAAGAAAAATGTAAAAGTATTAATTCCTAGTTTAAAAAAAAACTTCTTAAAACTTAGATATATATCTATGTTACTTACACTGATAGGGTCAACTTAGGACATGTTTTTTTCCAGTTACAAAAGCATATCTTTAAATAATCATGATACTATCATGGGGAAAGGTATGGATACACTGGTCTTATACTAACCTTATGAAACAAGTAAAGGTTTCAAAAACTGATAACCCTCTAAAAGTACAGTGTATCAGTACGCAAACTGCATACATACAGTACCATACACAAACTAACTGATGAGATTTCATTACTCTCTGTTGGATGAGTATTTCAATATACCAGAATACTGATTTTACTGAACTAATATGCAAGTACTAAATTAAATAAGCATTTCAAAGTAGAATGTACAAGTTAGTCCTCAATTTACACATTTTCCACATAACCAATTATTTGAAAGTTATAATGCTTCCTCCCATTAGAATGTTGACAATGTCAGCAACAATGGCTGAACTTTTAGCCCACGCTGGAAAAGCTGATGAAATCCTGAAACGCATACCTTTGTGTAGAAATACAGTAGAAAATATTGCTATTGAAGTAGCAGCAGATGAATAAAAGAGTGAGGCAGTAATATTCACTGAATGAAAAATTGGTATCTTATCTTCCAAAAAGTCTAGGTTTCCTACAGGGCTCTTGAATTCAACAGGTCCAAAAATAAATGAATCACTTCTACCTTCCAAATGGCTTCCCCTTCTATTATTGATTTCAGCTGGGAACACCATCATTCGTCCATGCCAATCCTTGTTCCCCACTCCTTTATACCAAAAATCAGTGATAATAACCTACCGCTTTTACTTCCCTAGATCAGTGTTTTTCAAACTGTACATTATAACCCAATATAAAATCGACTTATTAGGTAATAACCACCATTATCCTTAATGGAATGAAAATATTTGAGTTCACCTATAATAAAGATAAATGTTTTGTGGTAAGTTTGGCTTTGTGGTGTGTCTATGTATGCAGGGTCATGAAATAAAATACTTATCTTCCTACGGATTACAGTCAAAAGAGAATGAAAAACGTTGTCCCAGCAGTTCTCAAATCCATTCCTTCCTACTCCAGCTGCCTTGGTTCAGCATCCCAGTTGGTATCCTTGACTCCAGCATTGCTCCCTTGCATCTATACTGTTAGAGATATTCTTCTAAAACACAAGCTGAGCCTGTCACCTCCCTCTTTAAATCCTGTCTTGGCTCTGTGTCACCTCAAAGATGAAGGCCAAGCTCTTCTGCATCCCTTGGTGAGCACGACCCTCCCAGGCCCACCCCGGCTTACTATCTGTCTCCAACATGTCTTCCCCCATGCCCACTCAGACTTTACACTCCACCATACACAGATCAGAGGTCTCAAGCTTATTCTGTAAAGGGTTAGGTAGTAAACATTTTAGGCTTTGTGCATCTCTATTATAATTTACTCTTTGTTTTGGTTGGTGTTCTTTTTTTTTACACTTTAAAAATGTAAAAACTATTCTTAGCACATGGGCTATACAAAAATAGTCTATGGGCTAGATTTGGCAATGAGCCATAGTTTGCCAACACCTGCCATAGATTATAAAGAGTTTACCAACTTAACACACCTTTTTATGCTTCTACGCCTTTCCCCATGCTGTCCTCTCTGTTTTGAATACCTCTCCTCATTTCTATATCCAGCTAACTGGTATTTGTCCAAAATCTCTATCATGTAGGATATTCCTACTTAAAGTGAGGTATGTGGAACAACGGCAACAGCACCACTTAGACGCCTGTTAGAAGTGAAGAATCTTGAACCTTACCAAAGACGCAAACATCAAAATCTGCATTATTTTTTTTTAAAAGATGTTATTTATTTATTTATTTGACAGGTAGAGATCACAAGTAGGCAGAGAGGCAGGCAGAGAGAGAGAGAGGGAAGCAGGCTCCCCACTGA
The DNA here is from genome assembly GCF_030435805.1 of Mustela lutreola. Lineage (NCBI taxonomy): Eukaryota > Metazoa > Chordata > Mammalia > Carnivora > Mustelidae > Mustela > Mustela lutreola. The sequence goes on along the minus strand of NC_081290.1, from coordinate 240,170,983 downwards.
GCAGAGAGCCCAATGTGGGGCTCGATCCCAGGACCCCGAGATCATGACCTGAGCCAAAGGCAGCGGCCTAACCCACTGAGCCACCCAGGCGCCCCCAAAATCTGCATTATAACAAGAACCCCAGGTACTTCCCCATGCACACTGATGTTGGAGAAGCACTGCTCTAGCAAAACTGCTCTGACCAACCCTAATCCAGGTTAGGTGGTCTTCTATGTCACTGAACTTAGCATATTATACTGAAATCATCTCTTTACTCATTTTCTTCCTCATCATTTTCTGAATTCCTTATACAAGAGACCATGTCCCACCCATCTTTGAATCTCTAGAAATCAGCATCATACCTAGAATGTGGAAGAGCTCAATTAACGTTTATTAAACTGAAATAAACTAAGCTAAGCCTCAATTTTTTCATCTATGAAATGGACATAGTAACACTTGTCATAAAGAACTACTATGGGGATAAAATGAGACAATTACTAATTATTTTGTATAGTGTCTGACACAGTACGTACCCCATCAACATTACTTCCTTTTGCATTGAGTGAGTGGTATATTATTCAAACATTTAAAATTACATTTTAGGGGACACCTAGGTGGCTCAGTTAGTTAAGCAGCTGCCTTCGGCTCAGGTCATGATCCCAGGGTCCTGGGATCAAGTCCCGCATCAGGCTCCTTGCTCAGAGGCGAGCCTGCTTCTCCCTCTGCCTCTGCCTGCCACTCTGCCTGCTTGTGCTCTCTCTCTGACAAATAAATAAATAAAATATTTTTTTAAAAAATAAAACAAAATAAAATTACATTTTAGAGAGCATTTATGAAATAACATAAAGAAGAATGCAAAATTAAATTTACTTATAGTTTCCACTGCATAAAGAGTACACAAATATTTTGACAAACACTAGAGGAAAACATAGAAACAGTAAGTCTAATTTGTTACAGATAAGATTGTAAGTTAATTTTTCTTTCTTTCCTTTGCACTTGTGCTAATTTGGTTGTAATGATGTCTGTGAAATAATGTATTTTAGCAGAGAAAGAAGGTCAACAATAGGAAAAATGTGCTTGCAAAGAAATGTATATCCACAAAATATCACAGAGTCAAAAATATCAAGAGTTCTATGTATTTAATTTGATAGAATACTGTAAATAAGTCCTCTGGTGTGGAAATGATCTTCTCTTCTAAATCTAGCATATGGTAGGCAATCAACAATGTTTACTTGTTGGAGAAAAAGCACAGTTAGATCCTTCCTTTCTCTTGTTGGAAACAGATCATGTACTATTATTAAGCTTATCAGATGTTATTACTCCCTTGGCTTTTAAATAGAAGTATAGGGATGGGAGAGGGGGGCTGGCTATCTCAGTCCATAGAGCATGTGACTCCTGATTTCAGGTCGTGAGTTCAAGACCCACATTGAGTAAAGCTTACTTTAAAAGAAAAAAAAGAAAAGTTCATTTGCACCTGGCTGGCACAGTTGGTGGAGCATACAACCCTTGATCTTGGGGTTTTTAGTTCAAGCCCCACATTGGGTGTAGAGATTTCTTAAAAATACAATCTTTTTTAAAAAAAGAAGAAGTAGTAACAGGGATAGTCAGTGGAGGAGAGAGAAAAAAATGGTCAACAAGACAGAGAAAGAAGAGATGAGGAGAGAATGGGGCAGAAAAGAAAAGGAAGAAAGACTATCGACAAGAAAAGATTAAAGAGAGACGAGAGAAAAAGTCAAAAAGGACATTAAGATAAATAAATGCCCAAAGTAAAATATATTAGAGGCATTAAATTAACATGCACAGAAGTTCAGTCCCACTAACTTAGCAGCACAAAGAAGGGCCCAGGCTGTCTGATCACAAGTTTTAGTAGTAAAGCCAACAGAAGGTACGTACATGCCTATGGTCACGTGTACACGCATGACAAAAAAAATGGTGCATCCGAATGACCATTCATACTACGGTCAGGAAACAGTCTCAGCTTTTTCTCACATACCACTGTGAATACACCCAAGTCCCTCCCACTCCAAGCTTCAGTTCCTCTTGTATATGGAATGGTCTTTTATAATGTTAGTAACTCAGAGTGCCTATTAGTAGCAAACTCGGTTCTAAAGGCAGCCTCCCAGGTTCCTCCTGAACCTTTCTGAAGGCGCATTCCCAAAGCCTTCTGCGTTTGTCATCAGCACTGAGCATCTGCCTGGACTGTCCCAGGCAAATTATCTAGATTCATTTCCTGCTGACTTCCAACACAATCATATACTTATCATTAGCAAATAATTGAAGGACCTCTTAATTCATTATATTGGGCCAGGGAGACAAACATTACCATTCTCAACTACTCAATTGTACTAAATAATAAATCACGTGCCACTGTGTTAGTCTCAAGTGGCCTGCATCAATTCTAAGAGCTCATTCAGTTTCAGGAAGCAGCTTACTTCCTCCTTCCAAGCAAGTTTCACCAAAAATAACAAAGAATAAACTTTCAGGCTGCATGTGATTTTTAAGGCCTTTGGCTCCAAAAATTATTTTGTTACAAGTTCTTTCCCTGTCATCATTAAAAACGGCCTCCATTGGCTTAACAACAATTCAGGTTTTATTTCACTAAGGGTCTCTAAAAACTATTTTAGATTTGATATTTAATTGCATCAAGACAATTCTTCCAAATAAGCCCATAACAGACACATCCTGTTTTGTTCTTGGCTCTGTGGAAAATGAATACTAATGAAAAAACTACCGACACACATTTCCAGGAATATCATTTGACAAAAATTACAGAACCATCTTAAACAGGAACATACTGTATCTTGACTTCTACATGATTAACTCACTTAAATATTTAATATTTGACTATTATATATATATATATTTTAATATATATAAATATATATTTAATATTTTTGACTATTTTAACATTACTTTCTAGGTATTGGGAAACAGAGTCAAAAGCAAACATTTATACAACTTATGTCATTCATATAACTACCACTGTTATTTATATCTTTTATAGCATTAATCGAAGCTAGCGAATAAAATCTTAATTAAAAACATTCTACACTTGAGGCACCTGGGTGGCTCAGTGGGTTGGTGCCTCTGCCTTCGGCTCAGGTCATGGACTCAGGGTCCTGCGATCGAGCCCCGCGTAGGGCTCTCTGCACAGTGGGGAGCCTGTTTCCTTATCTCTCTCTGCCTGCCTCTCTGCCTACTTGTGATCTCTACCTGTCAAATAAATAAATAAAATCTTTTTAAAAAAATTCTAGACTTAAACAAAATACTAATAATCATTATGATAGATGGATGAATAACTAAAAACATAAAAATTACCTTAAATGTATAAAGCCTAAAAACTGTTGGTAAGATTACAAATTAAATTCATACATATACTTGTGACAAATTAAGACATTATATTCCAAATTTTGTTTTTAAAATATGCCTGTCTTTACATTAGATTTTATTAATGTAATAAATTTTTATTAATTAAAATTAATAAATTATTAATAAAAATTAATAAATTAATAATTTATTAATTAATCATTTTATTAATTAAAATTAATAAATTTATTAACTAGTCTAAAAACTAGTTCAAATCATGTTTTAAAAAAATGTACTAAAGTATTTAGGAAGGAAGCAAAACATAACAGACAATAGCCACCTTTTTTACTTATTTATCTGTCACAGAGAGAGAGCGAGCATGCACAAGCCGGGGAGTGATAGGCAGAAGGAGAACCAGACTCCCCACTGAGTAAGGAGCCTGATGTGGAACTCGATCCCACCACCCTGGGATCATGACCCCAGCAGAAGGCAGACGTTTTAACTAACCTAGCCACCCAGACATCCCCAGACAATGGCCACCGTAAGAAATATTATGATTCAGTATTTTCCATAAAATAGTGTGACCTTGAGTTTACAGTGCTTGGTCTAAGGACAAGAGATGTGCTAAGAGCTTAATAAATACAAAGCTGTATTTTAAACTTCAGGAGGCTGGTTCAGCAACCGGACAAAGCAATTCCACATAAATCTCTCCCAATGATTCCTTCTTTCCCCACACAAGTACTCCAAGCCACAGAGAAATTGTACATCTAGGCAGAAATGCTGAGAGAGTTAAGGATGTCAAAACAGAGTAAGTCCAAATAGTATCACTAACAAGGTATGCTGCCTGCCTATTCTAAACAAGTCAAAGAGAGGTTATTCTCTTTTCAACTGAGATTAATTTATTTAGAAAGAGGACCAGAGGGGGAAAAAATCTAAACATTCTAACAGCGTGGTTTTTTCCCTAAATGAATAAAATAATATGTAAATCTAATTTAAACAAATAAAAAATATTTTATATAAATAAATACTAGATAGCATCTGGTAAAAATAAGAAAAGAAGAAAAGGCAAAAGAAAAGAAAGGAAAAGGAGCAAAGACGTTACTATCAGCCCATAAAGATAAAGTAAGAGACCCACACTACCTCCAGTGCCAAAGAAAACACAAACAAATTTAGAATACAGAGTAACTACAAAATGTCTTAAAAGGCAATACTGGAAGTTTTATTAGCATAATTCTTACAAGCAACAGCTAGGTTTTTAAAATGCCATCAGTACATCTTTTTCAACACCTATCAATATTCCATCCCCTTCTATATGTCTCTGTATTAAGCTAGACAATTTTGGTGTGCAAGACTCTACAGCACTTTTTATTCCCTGTATCTCCTTTACCATACATGCAATATTACATCATTATTGTTACTAGCACTAAGAAACTGTTCCCACCACTACAGTAAAACTGTGTTCTACCTGATTACCAATGACCACCTAATTAGTAAATCCAAAGGCAACTTCTTACTCATCACCCTCTAATTTTTCTGTTAACATCTAATGCCAGTAACTACTTTCCTGCTTCTTAGAACTTTTTCTTTCTTTGGCATCCATGACTCAACACTCTCCCAGTTCTCCTCCCACCTCATAGACTATTCAATTCAGCTTCCTGTATCAAATCTACTTCCTCTTCCTGCTACAGAAACAGTCCCAAAGTTCTGTACTCAGCCCTCACTTCTCCCACAACAGTTTCTTCTTCCCTGATCTAATCTACTTCCATGGCTCCCCAATCTCTGTCTAAAGTCTGGGCCTCTCACAAGCCCTAGAAGTCCACTTCCAGTTGAATACAGGACAGCTCCACAAATATGTTCCACCTAAAACACCAATATACCCAACCCATCATCAGACACCATATCCCCAACTTATTCATAATCCAGTCATTCATTCATACACACACACGTGTGTACACATTTAGTGAGCACTTATCATGGGGCTAGACACTATGCTAAATGCTTCACATCATCAAATATTTTAGTCCTCACAAAATTCCAATAAATGGAATAGTTTTCCCCATTTTACAGATGGGGAAACCCAAAGAGCTTAAGTAATCTTTTCAAGGTCACATACTTAAAAAGTGGTAGAATTGGGATTTAAACCAGGCAATCTGATTTCAAAGATCATGCTTTTTTTTTAAGTTGTTGTTATTTTTTTTAACAGACAGAGAGCACAAGTAGGCAGAGAAGCAGGCAGAGAGAGAGGAGGAAGCAGGCTTCCTGCTGAGCGGAGAGCCCAATGCGGGTTCAATCCCAGGACCCTGGGATCATGACCTGAGCTGGAGGCAGAGGCTTTAACCCACTGAGCCACCCAGGCGCCCCTCAAAGATCATGCTTTAAACAACCACACTATATTACCTTCTGATTGTCAAGGCCTGAAATTTATCCATAGTCCTACACAGTCAGGCACTATGAACTTCTTCCTGTCACCTCCAGATCTCTCCCATCTGACCTTTTCCACTCCCACTGACATTACCATACTTCAGTCCTCAAATACCAGTTACCTTCTCTCAACTTCCCATCTCCTTTCTCTGTGTATTTCATTTATTACTCGTCACTCTCTTGGTTAAAATCATCAGTGGCTCAGAGCTCGCCACTGCCTACAGGATAAAGTTAGAACTCTTCCTAGCCTCATCTAGTACCACTCCTCTTCATAGCCATCATGTTCCAGTTAGAAATGGCATGTCATTCTTTTTGACTGCCTAGCATCTAATCCCCTTCTTATGTCTAGGCAATTCCCTACCATCCGATAAAGAAGCTAAAAATCCAAATGAATCTTTTACAGGCCTGCTTTGCAGCTACCTCATGGTACCTGACACAGGCCGTAACTAGTCAGATGTGTTATCCCGACTGAACTGGAAATTGGGCACAGAGAATTCTCTCTGGTAGCAAGAACAACTGCAGGAAGACTGGAGTCCTGGGCCACAAAAAGTGTGCAGGGCCAGAGCTGTCCCACAGCACAAGTACAGTCCCCACCCTCTGGAGGCAGCAGCATTTTGCTTGTGATTCCTCACTGGAGTGACAAGTATGGATCCAGACTGATAGCATTCAAACCTGATTTCTCTGCCATCATGACCACTCTGTGAGCTACCCAATATCCTTTCTGGCATCACTCAGGCCGTCAGCTGTTTCTAAGTAAGCTTCCTGACTAGCTCTTCAGACAAGTGGAATACCTCACTCACCTCAAAACATGCCCTTTGCTTTCCTGACTCACATGACCTTGCCCCCTGTTTCTTCCACCCAGAATTCTTCTCCATGAGTCAAAATTCTTCCTATCTTTTAAGGCCCAGCACAAGTGCTACTTTCCCCATAAACATAAAAGCAAATATTTCATGACCACTTTCCAAAGGCCAGGCATTCTCCTTGTCCAATGTTCACAAAAACAGTAGGAGACAGATACTAGCATTAACCCTATTTTATTGCTGAAACTACAGCAAAAACAAACAATGCACATCACCCAAAGTCACATGGCTAGTGAACAGTGATAGAGCTACAATTCACATCCAGGAAATCTGACTTCAGACCCCTGCCCTTAACCAGGGAACAGCAAATGACAGCCACGGATCAACTCTAGTCCATCAGCCAAACATGACTTATGGCATGTCTTATACAACCAAGACCTAAGAACAGTTTCTGCATTTTCAAATGGTTGGGGGGGGGAGAATAATGTTTCATGATCCATGAATATTATATAAAATTCACAAATTCACATTTCAAAGTCCGTGTTACTAAAGCACAGCAACATATGGTCTATGCTGCTTTCTTACCATAACAGCAGATTTAAGTAGCTGCAACAGAGACAATAGGGCCTAAAAGGGCACAAAGCCTCAAATACTTATTGTCTGGTCCTTTATGGAAAAAAGTTTAAGACGCTACTTTTGCCCATTAGATTACATTGCCTCTTACAAAGCTTTCCTTCCTTACCTCCCCACGCTGGAATAAATCTTTCCCTTCTTAGTATTCGCATGGCCTTTGCACCTCTCTTATAACAGGCAGCCTATTTTGCTTCGAATTACACTTGACTTACTTTTTTCCTTGAACAGACTACAAATTCCTTGAAGGCAGGCAGTAATCTTTTTCACTCTGCACTCCTCCTGGCACCTTGCTTATTGTTGGCAGTCAACAAACGCTTGCTGACTTTAAATAAAGTACTGCAGTATGAACTTTTAAACAAATTTTCCTAAAAATATATTAATAACTCTGAACTGACAGGAGGGGTAACAACAGGCCCCCTCAATCACTGCTGGTAGGTGTATAAATTAGTACAGCCTTTCTGACAGGTAATACTGCCTGTTCAGCAAATACCTTGAAAGTGTGTTTTTTAGAAGTCAGAATTCCACTGCTGGAAATTTGTCCTAAGGAAATAGGCAGCCTAGTGTGCAAACATGCAACAACAGTAGTCCCAGCAGCTGATGCATTTACCGAGTACATCCTACATGCCACATACTGAGCTAAGTCCTTTAAATGTAGAAGCTCCTAACCCTTAAACACTGTGATGAGCCCTATTTTATAGGTGAGTAAATTAAAACTCAAGAGGTGAAATAATTTGGGGTGCCTGGGTGGCTCAGTGGGTTAAAGCCTCTGCCTTCGGCTCAGGTCATGATCCCAGGGTCCTGGGATCGAGCCCCGCATCGGGCTCTCTGCTCCGTGGAGAGCCTGCTTCCTCCTGTCTCTCTGCCTGCCTCTCTGCCTACTTGTCATCTCTGTCTATCAAATAAATAAATAAATAAATAAAACCTTTAAAAAAAAAAAAAAAAAAAAGAGGTGAAATAATTTGTCAAAAGTTAAGGAATGGGGCGCCTGAGTGGCTCAATGGTTTAAAGCCTCTGCCTTCGGCTCAGGTCATGATCCCAGGGTCCTGGGATTGAGCCCCACATCGGGCTCTCTGCTCAGCAGGGAGCCTGATTCCTCCTCTTTCTGCCTACCTCTCTGCCTACTTGTGATCTCTGTCAAACAAATAAATAAAAAATCTTAAAAAAAAAAAGTTAAGGAATGACAGATTTCTTTTAAGGGGAGCACTACAGCTGATTGTAATTCTGTGTATTAGTCTTTTCTATACTTACTACTATAATAAGCATGCATTACATATGTAATTTTTTAAGGCAGAAAGATAGCACAGAAACCCTCCTCCTGTCTTTTTTTTTTACTTTGGAAGCTCAGGGAAAATAAGTCAAAACAGAATAAGCAAATGCCCTTTTTCATTTACTTTGGAAAGCACAATAAAAAGTCACCATTCTGGACTTTGAAATGAGGATAGTATTTCCTCACACGAAACAGCCTTGAGAATAACAATGTGGAGTCTATGCTTTCCATATAGCAACACTCAGCCAATTTTGCCCTGCTCTCCTAAAATGCCATACTGGTTTTGCCAATATGTAAGTAGACAGAAAATTATGTTGTAACTTGTACTGAATAAAGACTCTGGATATGAAGACGGAGTCATCCATAATTATAGCAATTTAGAGAGGAAAAGTCCCACCCTGTCTGCAAATCTCCAGGGATATGACATGACCCCAAATCACTGAGTTTTGGACTTTTTTTTTTTTTTAATATTTTATTTATTTATTTGACAGAGAGAGAGATCACAAGTAGGCAGAGAGGCAGGCAGAGAGAGAGAGAGAGGAGAAAGCAGGCTCCCTGCTGAGCAGAGAGCCCGATGTGGGACTCGATCCCAGGACCCTGAGATCATGACCCGAGCCGAAGGCAGCGGCTTAACCCACTGAGCCACCCAGGCGCCCCAGTTTTGGACTTTTTTGGACTCAGGCTGTTTTGCCTCTGATCCAAAAACACTAGTCCCGGATCTCCTTCTATATCTACACTGAATTAGCACAATACTTCCATGCTAGATCTATTAAGTGCTATGATGACCACATCAGAATTTCCCAGAGCCACACCTTACCTCTTCTGGCACAATAATTAATGGATACTTGTCCTCAGATAAAAAGTTGAAAATGACCCATATTTTAAATGCATCTTCTTCTGTAATGAGCAGGGGACTCTTGGTGAGGTTCTTTTTGACACAGAGGGTCCAACACATCCTATTGAATTCAATCTTGTCAAAGTTGTCTTGGACCTAAAAAAGAATGAGTTAAAATTTCAGTGAAAAAATTCCAATGAGTGAGGAAATATTCTAAAATATGCAGGATATAAGCCAAGTAGAACAGATACAGGTTTCCGTTTTAACCAATCCAATTAACCAATAAGCATTTTCTAAGTACTTGCTTGTGTACCACACTTTCAAAAGCCCAATTAAGAATGTTATATTTAGCGGGACAGTAAAGTAACATCTACCTGTCCAAATCACTCACTTGGCACATAAAATACTAGCTTGTTGAATAGTTATTTTTTCACATGTACACATTCTCTTCTAAATAAAACTACCAACCCTGGTACAGAGGAGTGGAGAATGTCAATTACTTCATATGAGCCATATGCAAATATCTCATCTCTACCTGTACAGTCAAAGAAGACATTTTCTTTTTGGGGGGAAGGGAAGCTTTAATTGAAATTCTAAAATGATAGCCCCGACATACAGTCATTCAATCATGCATTCGATATTCCCTCAGCATCTACCATGAACCAAGTACTATGCTACAAATTAAGGATGTAAAGATTAAGAACTGGTCTCTGCTCATAAAATATTCCGTTTATTAGGGAAAATAGATATGCAGCAGACAAATTCTAATATAATACCATGTATAATGCAATAGATTTTCACTCATTTAACAGATAAGATTTAGATAGTAATTATTATCTGCTAGGGATACTTAATATAATACTAGCCCATGTCTCCAAGTAATGTCAAGACAATTACAATATAGTATGGTAAGTACTATAATAGAGGTAAGCAGAGGGTTCTGTGGGAACACTGAGAAACTAATCTAATCTTAAGAACTGGGGGAAGATTTGCAGAAAAAGTGACATGACAACAGAGTAGAGTCCTAAAGGTTCATTAAATATCAAACAGTTTATAGTCACTATGGAAAACAGAATGGAGGATCCTCAAAATAATTTTTTTAAAAATCCCATATGAGGGACGCCTGGGTGGCTCAGTTGGTTAAGAAGCTGCCTTCGGCTCAGATCATGATCCCAGCATCCTGGGATGGAGTCCCACATAGGGCTCCTTGCTCAGCGGGGAGCCTGCTTCTCCCTCTGCCTCTGCCTGCCACTCTGTCTGCCTGTGCTCGCTCTCTCCCCCTCTCTCTCTCTGATAAATTAAAAAAAAAAAAAAAAAAAAAAATCTTTAAAAAAAAAAAATCCCATATGATCCAGCAATTCCACTCTGGGAATGTATCCAAAGGTAACAAAAATGCTAACTCAAAAAAATATCTGCATCCCCATGTTCCTAGCAGCATTATTTACAATAGCTAAGACATGGAAACAACCTAAGTGTTCATCGACAGATGAATGGATAAAGAAGTTGTGCTGTATCTCAATCCCAGGACCCAATCAGGAACTGAACCGAAATCAAGAATCAAACACTTAACTGACTGAGCCACCCAAGCGCCCCTTACAACCTGCATTTAAAAATCCATATTCTGGGACAATAAGGAAAATGTACTAGAGAAGGCAGAATGGGTGGCAGGACGATATGAACAAAGCATTTCTTTTTGGAAAGAGAGAAACAAAGTGCTATGTGTACCATAAGGAAGGAGTCACTAACAGACAGCAGTGAGAAATTTCTCTTGATCTCTACCTAGAATTTGTGGTGGGCACACCAGTTCCCTAGGAGTACGAAGATATCCTCTGTGCTCTGTTTTCAGTACCCTGTCTCAGTCTGGCACCATTTCCCACACCCCAATCGTACACAATTGATCCCACAAAGGGAAAGCAGTAGATGCTGATGCAGCTTCTTTTTCTTTTCTTTTTTTCTTTAACACCATTTATGAAGACTTTTAGTGTGTATGTTTGGCATTTTATATGCAGTTTCTGACTTAAACTTTATAGTATCCATGTAAGGCCAAATATTGCCCCTATTTTACATATCAGGAAATAGAGATTAAGAAAAATTGAGTACTTTTATCAAGTTCACATGGCTTGTAAATCTGAGGAAACAAAAGTTCAGAAAAACTGAATACTAAGTTCACATGGCTGGTAAATATAAAAGCTAGAGCTTAAATCAAAGCTCAAATGCTGTATCTTTCCACTATGCTAAACTGCTTACAGAACTCAGTAGATGGAGGACCTCTGTGCGATAGAAGACATCTCTACAGGACTCGTTTCACAGGCCACCACCATCAACTCTATCCTACACCCCCAAAAAAACACTTTGGGGAATCACATGTATACAAAAGCATGTAGGGGCACCTGGTTGGCTCAGTGGGTTAGGCCTCTGCCTTCAGCTCAGGTCATGATCTCAGGGTCCTGAGATGGAGTCCCAAGTCAGGCTCTCTGCTCAGTGGGGAGTCTGCTTCCCCTCTCTCTCTGACTGCCTCTCTGCCTACTTCTGATCTCTCTCTCTGTCAAATAAGTAAATAAAATTTAAAAAAAAAAAAAAAAAAAAAAAAAAAGCATGTAGCCTTACCCTGAAGAACAAGAAGTGATTCTACGTGTATTATCTGATGAATTATAGGGTTTCTGAGGGGGAGTGGCTAGACTTATAGCTAGAAAAAGCAAACAAACCAAATCACAAACAGCTTTGTAATTTTAAGAAACACAATAAGAAACCCCCAATTGAAGGGGTTTAGAGCAGAGAATGAGAACAGGTCGTCAGTGGCCCTGATTACTACTTTGCAGAAAGATGGTATTTGAGGCCGACCTTGAAGTATATGAAGAGTGCAAGGGAAAATATTACAAAAGACAGAAAAGGAAATGGCATGAGCAAAGGTATGGCAGAAACATCACACCATCACATCATACCAACCAAAAGTATGGCAGTTTAGGGAATAGTCACAGGATGGAAGGAAAGATAAAGTTTTCAATTATGAGCATCTTCCTGAAGGTCTGGTAAGATATTTAGATGGAGGTGTCCAAAGACAAACAAAGTGGAATGTAGCCTAAGAGGAGAAGCAGATCTGTGAATCAACTGTATGCTGTTGACAACAGAAGCCATGATAGTCAATGAGATCACTGACACAATACGTAAATCGAGAAAAGAGATGGAATCAAAAAACAAAACCTCGGGGCATATAGACATTTACAAAGCAAGAGGAGGAAGAGGAATTATGATGACCAAAAGAACAATCAAAGTGGTAGAAGAATCACAAAGATATGAAAATTGAGTGAGGAAACATTTAAGAAAGTTTGATCAATAGTGCCAAATACTACAGAGATTAAAAAGGAGTTGAGAAAAGACCACTGGTTTAGAAACTTAGTGGTTACTAGTTACCTTCAAGATAGCCAAGAAGTTTGGGTAAAAATCAGATTGCAACGACATCAAAAACCAAGCAAATTCTCCATAAATTTTCCCAGGAAATAAATAGTGGCTTTTTGATCCAAATCCACCATATAACTTAATTTTAATAAATTGTCTGTTTGGCTCATTCCTTTCTCTAAAATTTAATGCACTATTCTTCAGTTTCATCATGCTCAAGAATAAAAACATACTAAATGAAGGCATTTACGTATTTTTAAAAAGTACAAAATAAGATCATGTATGAAAAGCCCACGCTAACATTGTACACAACAGTGGAAAACTGAGTTTTTCTTCTAGGATCAGGAACAAGGCAAGGATGCCCACTCTCACCACTTGTATTCAACACAATACTGAAAGTCCTAGCCAGAGCAATAGGCAGGCAGTCAGGCAGGCAAGAAGGGAAAGAAACGGGAAAAAAGAAAAAGAAAAAGGAAAGACAAGACAAGACATAACAAGACAGAGGGAGGGAGGGAGGAATGAAGGAAGAGAGGAAGGAAGGGCATCCAAATGAGAAAGGAAGAAGTAAAATTACCTGTTTGCAGATAACATGCTCTTTCTTTTATGTAGAAAACTCTAAAGATTCCACAAAGAAAACTTGTTAGAACTAATAAGTCTGGCAAAGATGCAGGATACAAATCAACACTTAAAAATCAGTTCTGTTTCTAGACACTAACAATAAGCAATCTAAAAAAGAAATTTTAAAAATCCCATTTAGCATAGTATCAAAAAGAATACAATACTTAGAAATAAACTTAACCAAGGAGGCAGAAGATTTGTACATTGAAAACTACAAAATGTTACTGAAAGAAATTAAGGATGACATAAATAAATGGAAAGACCTCCCATGTTCATGGATTGGAAGACTTGCTATTGCTAAAATGTTCACACTACCCAAAGCAATTTACAGATTCAATGTAATCCCTATCAAAATCCCAATGGCATTTTTTTTCCCAGAAACAGAAAACATCATGCTGAAATTCACACAGAATATCAAAGGACCATGAATAGCCAAAATAATCTTAAGAAGAACAAAAGTGGAGACCTTATACTTAAACAAAATATATCACAGCTACAGTAATCAAAATAGTATGGTACTAGCATAAGGAGAGACATATAGACCAGTAAAACAGAGCCCAGAAATAAATCCTCATGTATGTAGTCAAATGATCTTTAACAAGGATGCCAAGACTATATAACGAGGAAAAGAAAGTCTCTTCAACAACTGGTGCTAGGAAAACTAAGTGTCCGTATGCAGCAGAATAAAATGGGCCCTTATATTACACCATATACAAAAATTAATGCAAAATGGAGTAAAAATCTAAATGTAAGACCTGAAACTACAAAACTCCTACAAGAAAACAGAGGGGAAGAGCTTCACGACACTGAAATGGGCAATGATTTCTTGAATATGACAATTATAGCAAAGGCAACAAAAGCAAAAAGAACTAAGACTACATCAAACTTTAAAACTTCTGCACAAAATTAAAGTAAAAAATAGATTACTTTAATTGGCTCTATTGTTGCCCAATGGTGAACCAGTCCTTGCCCATCACAGAAGTTACACTCCAGGAGGAGGGGTATCAGTATCAAGCAATACAGCAATAACCTAACCATCTACATGATGAAAACTCTGGTAAATGCTACAAAGGGAAAACACAGGAAAGTGTAAGAACACTTTATAAGACAGCAAATTAGCTCTGGGAAGGGCAGTGTGCTCCCTGGAGAAACCTCCCTGAGGAAGTAACAATCAAGCTGAGACCTACAGGATGAACAGGAATTAGATGCATTTTAAGGGTGGAGGAAGCCTTACAACAGAGGAAGCGACATGTCTGAAGGCTCTGTGGCAGGAAGGGTCTTGGTAATATGAGGAACAGAGAGAAGAAGAGAGAAGACCAACATAACTGCACTGAAGTGAACGAGAAGGGGAGAGGAAGAAAAGGAGGCTGGAGAAGGCAGCAGAGGCCAAATCAAACAGGCTCTGCATGCCATGATAAGGACGTTGGGCTTCACCTAAAAAACACAAGCCATTGAAGGATACGGGCTCAATATTTAATGCTTGCGAGATTAAAATAAATCTATACACTGAGAAGATTTCAAGGTCTATTCTAACTATAAAAGGTCTAGAAATCTATGATTCCATACTCCATCTCATCTAAGATTACAAACTGCTCCAAAATCCCAGTTTACATCACACATAATCAATTGAAAGTCTCACATCTTTTAAAAAACTGATAACGGCTGCCAGTGGTTTCAAGGTATCCAAATGGAAGATAATACCCTAGAAAGAAGTGTATAGAGTTGTTCTCATTTTCAACATATTTCCTTCTCACTAAAATCCATACAAGATAGTGATGCTATTTATAGACCTCAATTCTAACTAAAAGACTTAAAGTATTTACAAAACTAAACACACATGTTCTCTAAACTAGAATTCTCATCCAAACCAGCTCAAGACTAAAGTTCCTGTGGCACAGACACAGTCCTCAGAAGATAGGGAAATTGGCCAGTTTGATGCTTTGGAAACTGATTGTAGAAATTGTTTTCTCAGAAAGTATTCATACTCTCCCAGGGCACCTGGGTGGTTCAGTGGGTTAAAGCCTCTGCCTTTGGCTCCAGTCATGATCCCAGGGTCCTGGGATCGAGCCCCACACTGGGCTCTCTGCTCAGCAGGGAGCCTGCATCACCCTCTCTCTGCTGCCTCTCTGCCTACTTGTAATCTCTCTCTCTCTCTCTCTGTCAAATAAATAAATAAAATCTTAAAAGTATTCATACTCTCCCATCAATAATTATACTTCAAATAATCTATCCTAGAAAGAGAATCAGAGTCAGATAATAATTTACTTAGAATAGTCACTATTGTTTATAAGAGTAGTGGAAAAAAATAAAATATAAGCCCACCAAAAATGGCATAGTTATAAAGCCACAGGACAAAATTATCATACAGTCATTGAATACCACTTAGCGGCTGGGTGACCTGAGTCAAGTAATGTAACCCAAAGCCCAGTTTCTTTGTCTTTACAATGGCAGTGATGATGGTACTTAACCCATGGAGCTGATATAAAGAATTAATCAGAACACTTGTTTAAAATATTTAGCAGAGGGGCGCCTGGGTGGCTCAGTCAGTTAAGCGTCCATTTTTTTTTTTTAAGTTTCCTTTCTGTGTTCCAGAATTCATTGTTTATGCACCATACCCAGTACTCCATGCAATACTTGCCCTTCACAACACCCACCACCAGGCTTACCCAACCTCCCACCCCCTCGCCCCTCCAAAACCCTCAGTTAGCTCCTCAGAGTCCACAGTCTCTCATGGCTCGTCTCCCCCTCCGATTTCTCCCAACTCCCTTCTCTCCAACTCCCCATGTCCTCTGTGTTATTCCTTATGCTCCACAAGTTAAGTGAAACCATATGATAATTGACTCTCTCTGCTTGATTCATTTCACTCAGCATAATCTCCTCCAGTCCCATCCATGTTGATTCAAAAGTTGGGTATTCACCCTTTCTGATGGAGGCATAATATTCCATTGTATATATGGACCATATCTTCTTTATCCATTTGTTTGTTGAAGGGCATCTTGGTTCTTTCCACAGTCTAGTGACTGTGGCCATTGCTGCTATGAACATTGGGGTACAGATGGCCCTTCTTTTCACTACATCTGTATCTTTGGGGTAAATACCCCATAGACAATTGCAAGGTCATAGGGAAGCTCTTGATCCTTGATTTCAGCTCAGGTCATGAGATTGAGCTCCACCTGCAGGGATTAGGCTTAAGACTCTCTCTCTATCTCTCCTGCCCCTCCCCACCCTCATGCACTCTCTCTAAAATAAATAGATCCTTTTAAAAAATTTAATGAAATATTCAGCCATCAAAAGGAATGAGGTACCATTAAATGCTACAATGTAGATGAATTTTGAAGACATGCCAAATGAAAGAAGGCAGACACAAAAGGCCTCACATTTATGAGTCCAGAATAGGCAAATCTATAGAAATAGAAAATAGATTAGTGGTTTCTTAGGAGTGTGGGGAAGGAGAGAGTGAGTCCTAATGGATACAGTTTTTTTGAAGGAAGGTAAAGAAAATATTCTAAAATTGACTATGGTGTTGTCTGCACAAAAGAAGTGACTACACTACACTACACTACACTGGGTGGTTCAGTATGTTAAGCATCAGACTCTTGGCTTGAGCTCAGGCCATGATCTCAGGGTCCTGGGATTGAGCCATGTCAAGCTCCCACTCAGCAGGAGTCTACCTGTCTACCTCTCTCCCTCCCCCTGCTCACACTCGTGTTTCTCCCTAAAATACACAAATAAATGTTTTTTTTGTTTTTTTGTTTTAAAGTCCCTAGGATGCCTGAGTGGCTCAGTCAGTGAAACATCTGCCTTTGGCTCAGGTCATGATTCCAGGATCCTGGGATCAAGTCCCACATCAGACTCATTGCTTGGCGGGAAGCCTGCCTCTCCCTCTGCCTGCCGCTCCCCCTGTTTGTGTGCTCACTCTCTCTCTGACAAATAAATAAAATCTTAAAAAAGAAGTGGTTATACCAAGAACCACTGAATTATACACTTTAAATAAGGCTTTTATTTTAAAAAACAGTATTTCTTTAAACCATGTCACTCTTATATTGCTGGCCACAGTACTCAGTGGCATAAAGTCATCCACAATTTTCAGCATTTAACCTCTTTTTTCACCAGAAATTTTTAGTGCTGGGCACCACCTGGGTAGCTCAGTCAATTAAATGTCCAACTCTTGATTTCCGCTCAGGTCATGATCTCAGCGTCATGAGATCAGGCCGCACCCATCAGGCTCTGTGCTGGGCATGGAGCCTGTTTAAGATTCTCTCCCTCCCTCTCTCTCTGTCCCTCTCCAACCACCTCTTCACCTCAAACACATGCTCTCCCCCTCTCAAAAAATTAAAATTGAAAAAAAAAGTCCTTAGTGCTGTATAACTTCACAAATGTGATGAAAATATAGAGTCTGACTTGACCATTATGCCAAAATAATACTACGTAACTCTTAAGCAACAATGAAAGAAAAAATAACACAGGCTAATAAATTTTAAAAAACTGTACAAAAACATGGTTTTGGGTAGTTGAGAGCAGTAGGACTTCCTATTGAATGACAGTTGTTAGGCACCCATTTGAAGATATTTTGATTGCTGATGATATACGGATTCAAGCAACAGAAATCTGAAACTTCATTTTATGGAAGAACTAGAACTGACATGAACAGCAAGCTTTTGGTATGTCAGCCTAGAAAACAGAATGCAGATGCTACTAGCCTTTAGAGAAAGGACATTATATTGAACCGAAACATTTCTTTTTGCTTTTCTTCCATGTGTATGTATGTTTCCAAAAAGCCAAAAGCAAAAAAGAAAAGGATTTTTTTTTTAAGATTCTATTTATTTATTTGACAGAGAGAGATCACAAGTAGGCAGAGAGGCAGGCAGAGAGAGAGAGGGAAGCAGGTCCCCTGCTGAGCAGAGAGCCCAATGCGGGACTCGATCCCAAGATCCTGAGATCACGACCTGAGCGAAAGGCAGCAGCTTAAACCACTGAGCCACCCAGGTGCCCAAGAAAAGGATTCTTCTAGGAAAGCAGCAAATTCCCCAATGAGACTAGGCATCTTGCTAACAGATTACTATTGGTTTTAGTCATAAATAGCTCAGAACAACCCTTAAAATGTGGAATCAGGAAAAAGAACTGAAAATGATTCAGACCCAAAAGCCTAACAAGTTATTAAATCTCATAAGAGAATTAGATTGCTACATAAATATGCTGAAGTAGAATTACCTTTTGATGTAATCTATCAGGGCTCAGTAGTAAAAAGGTAACAAATATATTGCTTTCTTCAATTATTTACTGTCAGATAATCCAGATATAACGTCTCTTTGCAAAAAAAGAAGAGGGGAGGCTCACAAAAACATTCTTCCTAAATGTTCACAGAATCCCATTTTTTACTAAAGAAGAAATTTAACAAAAAAGTAAAAAAATAAAAGTTAACACTCTGGGAAGGCAAAATAATTGATACAAGAACACAGGCATATTAATCATTTGATGTCTCAGGAAAGCTGAAAATAAATCCTGTCATCATGAAGAACAACAGAAATATGATTATCTCTGAAAGCAAATACAGAAATCAATTGGAAAAATTAGTTTTTAGAAAGTGAATTTCAACATAATTTATCTCTCAGTCCCAGCCCCTTCAGAATAATTAACCTAGACAAAGGCAAAAAACCTCTAAAACCACCTGGAGAAAATGTGATGAGAATGAACACTAAAGAACACAAGATACTAATTATGAGAAAAGACTCATGTTAAAACTCATGTTTTTTGAGAAAAAAACCTAAGAAACTAGAGGCTGACAGAGTTTGAGATTTGTCAGAATAGCTTTTAAGCCTCTTCCCCTTCCCCTATATACCCCATAATTGGAAAAACAGTAATTCTTAAAGGAAGTAATTAATCCCTCAACAGTACAGTTAAAAGAACACTGATCTAGAAATTAAATGGCTTAGGTTTAAAATCTCCCTAACCCTTATTAGTTAGGCAACCTTATGCTCAGCTTCCTCCTAGGTTAAATGGGAGTAAGAATTCCAGTTATGCATTACAGGATTAACATGAGGATCGAATGAGATAGTGTGTGATGTGTATGTGTGTGTGTGTGTGTGTGTGTGTGTGTATGTTTATGTATATGTATATGTATGACACACACAGATATGTTATCACATCTTGCAAATTTAATCATTATTTTCTATTTCTTTTGCATAACCAATTAGAATCTCTAAACTTTATGTTAACGTTCTCCAGTCACTATTGGCACTTTTTCAACCAAGTTTCAAAACAAGGCACTAATCTTTTTCAATTTAAACCCACACCATGGAAACCTTGGCTGTTTTATTTGGATTGAAGGACTGGCAAAATTCCACTCCAGGTGGCTAAGCAATAATAAACAAGAACTTACTGTTTCATCATATCCTCATTCATTTTGAGTAAGTTTTTCTCCAAACTTAGTAGCTAATTTTGAACTTTTTAAATACTGCTATATTTGCTCCCCCCATTACAAAACTTTAAAACACCTAAATACTAAAGGAAAAAACATTTTAAAGCTTAAAATTCAAGGTATTTAATGAAAGTTACACCAACAAGAACAAAATGCAGTATTAGGGTACAGCACTTTGAGACATGAAACCATGTTTCTCTATCCACTGGCCCACCCTACACAAATTCTAGCACTGAAAAGGCAATTTTCAGATTTCTGAATACTTCCCAGTACATTCTACATTTTACTAACAGACACAATTCTGCTGATTGTTTTTTAATTTGGGGGGAGGGTAGAGAGCAGAAGGAGAGGGAGAAAGAGAATCTTTCTTTTTTTTTTTTTTTAAGATTTTATTTATTTATTTGACAGACAGAGATCAGAAGTAGGCAGAGAGGCAGGCAGAGAGAGAGGGGGAAGCAGGCTCCCTGCTGAGCAGAGAGCCAGATGTGGGGCTTGATCCCAGGACCCTGAGATCACAACCTGAGCCGAAGGCAGAGGCTTAACCCACTGAGCCACCCAGGCACCCCGGAGAAAGAGAATCTTAAGCAGGCTCCACACCCAGTGCAGACCCCAAGGGAAAGCTCAATCTCAGAACCCTGAGATCACAACCTAAGCCAAAATCAAGAGTTGGGATGCTTAACCAACAGAGCCACCCAGGTGCCACTGACTATCTTTAATTTTTAAGATTAAACACACTCACACAGCAGGGCATCAAATATTTGTGGAATTTAAGACATATTTACTTATAATACAACTACAGAGCACAAATGAACTACCTCATCAGTGAACAGAACAGCACCCAGGAAAAGCTCCAGAAAATAGTACAGCATCATATGAAATTTTGAGACCTCACAAATCAGTTTCCATATAATCTGATTTAAAACATTTCTAAAGATTTATTTATTTATTTATTTCAGAGAAAGGGGGAGAGAGAGAAAGTTCACAGGCAAGGGGTAGAGCAGAGGAAGAGGGAGAGGCAGACTTCCCACAGACCAGGGAGCTTCCTGCAGGGCTCATTCCCAGGACTCCTGGATCATGACTGGAGCCAGAGGCAGGCACTTAACTGACTGAGCCACCCAGGCGACCCTAGACAATTTTTTTATTGAAACATAATTCACATACCATAAAACTTGCATTTTAAAGTGTACAATTCAATAGATTTTAATATATTCACAAAGTTTTGCAACTACCATCACTATCTAATTCTAGAACATTTTCATCATTCCAAAAAGAAATCCCAAGCCCATTGGTAGTTACTCACCATTCCAACTTCCCCTCAACCTCTGTCAACCACTAATCTACTTTTTATCTCTATTTGTTTGCCTATTTTAGGCATTTCATATAAGTGGAATCACATAATTTGTGGCTTCTGTGAGCCTTATTAAATCTTGTATTTCATTATGGTAGATTTCTCTTATTTTCCTAATAATTAGGCATGATCAAAGCAATGTTATCATCTCTACAGGGAATACTTAAAACACATATAAGCACATATACACATAAAACAAACACAAATAAAGAGCAGAAAATTGTATTGTGGGGTGCCTGCGTGGCTCAGTGGCTTAAGCCTCTGCTTTCTGCTCAGGTCATGATCTCAGGGTCCTGGGATCGAGCCCCATATTGGGCTCTCTGCTCAACGGGGAGCCTGTTTTCCCCTCTCTCTCTCTGCCTGCCTCTCTGCCTACTTGCGATCTCTCTCTCTCTCTCTCTGTGTCAAATAAATAAATAAAATCTTAAAAAACAAAAAAAGAAGAAAGAAAATTGTATTGTGAGGCTGATACGGAATAATAGACACAGGTACAAAGAATCCTACATAAATGAAAACATTGTAATCTTGACAACTTTTGCAATAAAATTTCTGAAAAATCTGATTTTTTATATTTTAAAATTTTATTTATTTATTTGACAAAGAGAGAGAGCACAAGCAGGGGGAGTGGCAGGCAGAGAGAGAGAGGGAGAAGCAAGCTCCCTGCTCAGCAGGCAGCCAAACACAGGGCTCAATCCCAGGACCCGGGGATCATGATCTGCGCTGATGGCAGATGCTCAACCGTCTGAGCCACCCAGGCACACTAAAACATGAGACTTTTTAAAAGAACCTTGACCAACATCTTGACCTTTTCCAAACTACTAACTTAACTTATTCTCATAAATTTTAATTACTGTACTTTACTATTATAAAAAGATATTGAATATAAAAAATGTATACAAATACAGCAATAAAAAAATCCAAAGAGAGCGCCGAATCCTAACCACTAGACCACCAGGGAAAAAAAAAATCCAAAGAAACCATAGGAAAAAATATATAAAAAGTTGTGGTATTTAGGTGATGGGAAAATATAGTTTTTAAATTTTTTTTTAAGTTTATTTATTTAAGTCCTCTCTACACCCAATGTGGGGCTCATACTCACAACCTCAAGATCAAGAGTCACATGCTCCTCTGACTTAGCCAGCCAGGTGTCCCTAAATGTATTTTCTTTTTAATTTAAAAGTATTATCACTGTCACTTTTTGAAAGGCATTTTTAAGATATATCCAAAAATTTCATGCTTGGTGTTATAAATAGCCAAAGCAGGAATTTCCCAGCCATTCATGTGAATATATAATTAATTTCATACCTAAACAAAGTTAGACAATATGGAAAAATGACACTAATATATCATTCAGTTAAAAAAAAACAATTTGGGGGGAAGGGGGTTGGGAGAAGGGGTGTGGGATTATGGACATTGGGGAGGGTATGTGCTTTGGTGAGTGCTGTGAAGTGTGTAAATCTGGCGATTCACAGACCTGTACCCCTGGGGATAAAAATATATGTTTATAAAAAATTAAAAATTAAAAAAAAAAACAATTTGAAGAAGTTTATGTATAGCATGATCCAAGCCCTATGGAAACAAACACTATGTATTATGTACAGGGATATTTACATGCATATATTTAAAAAGACTGGCAAAGATATTCACCAAACTGTTAAAGGTGGTTACTCATGGAGCGTGAGACTAGAAAGAGTAAAGAGACATTCACTTTTTATTTCATATATTTTTGTATTAACTGCCTATTTAATAAGCATACGAAACCTTTCATAATTTTTAATCACCGATTTTTTAAAATTATTTGAAGGTGCCATCCGTTTATTTTCTTCTAAATAGAAATAGAAGTACATTAAATTCAACACCTTCTTCTGTCAATTTTTTTTTTTTTTTAAGATTTTATTTATTTATTTGACAGAGAGAAATCACAAGTAGATGGAGAGGCAGGCAGAGAGAGAGGGAAGCAGGCTCCCCGCTGAGCAGAGAGCCCGATGTGGGACTCGATCCCAGGACCCTGGGATCATGACCTGAGCCGAAGGCAGTGGCCCAACCCACTGAGCCACCCAGGCGCCCCTTCTGTCAATTTTTAATTATCCAAACCAGAAGAGAAATTGAACATGGCAGCAATGCCAATAGGTTATATTTGGCTTCCAAACACAAAACAGGTTTTTGCAGCATCTTTATTCATTATATACCCCAGAGGGAGCATCTGAGCAATACCCTGAAAAGTCTATGATGAAAACTTTGCTGTACAATAGCTATTTAGTAAAGATAATTAATATCACCTTTGGTATTCATGTTTTACCCTAACACACCCATGCTTTAACAATCATTGCCAGTACATGTGGAACCAGAATTTTAAAAGGAGGGGGGGGGAAGCACTCTAAGGAAACATTACAGACTAATACAAAGTACAGTTCTTAATTTCAAAAAATGAGCCAAGCTGCAAAATACCAAACCAACTTTAAGAAGACAGTGAAGAGGAAGAAATAGGAAATGTCAGTCTCCCATTCTTTCTTTCGTTTCTGACTGACTTATCCTCCTGATGCATCACACCTAAAATCCTTACTGAACGAACTCACCAGCAAGAGGCTCTGGGGCCCACTTGAAATGTGCAAACCAAACCACTCTGAAAGCAAGAAGACATCAGAAACATACCTTTTCCAGAATGAACTTGTTTAAATATGGCATGTAGCCCTGATTGGAAACAGGCCCCTCATCATCATCCCGGAAGTGCTCTTCAAGGGCAACAGGGTCATGTGGAACCTTCAGCACCGTGCACAGGTTATGGGAAAGGACCTAAGGGGGAAAGAAAGTCATTTAAAGGCATCCACAAACCAACACATGGCAGCTTCACTGTCTGAGCACTACTGGCTGCTCCCTGCCCTAGGAAAAAAAGATGGAGAAATGAGCTAACAAATGCTGGGTGAGTACTGCTCGCCTGCCTGCTCCTCACTTGGTTGTTACCTCATTCCCTCCCTAGTTCTGGCTCACTTCAAAAAGTCTCTTTTACGTGCCTACAATGAGTCGGCTCCACGCCAGATCTGTGACTCTACACAGGAATAAAGGGAACAGCAACAGGAATGCAGTCAATAAGACTGTGACAGTGCTGGGCAGTGACAGATGGAGCTACGCTTGTGGTGGGCACAGCATCAAGTATAGAGAAGGTGAATCACGACGCTGTACACTTGAAACTTCTAGACACTGTGTGTCAACTCTACTAAAAAGAAATATGTTTACATATCTGTGACTATAATATTCCTTAGAGTTTTTTATTACTTGGCCCACATTAGAAAGAAAAAAGGGGGGGCGCCTGGGTGGCTCAGTGGGTTAAAGCCTCTGCCTCGGCTCAAGTCACGATCCCAGAGTCCTGGGATCGAGCCCGGCATCGGGCTCTCTGCTTGGCAGGAAACCTGCTTCCTCCTCTCTCTTTCTGCCTGCCTCTCTGCCTACTTGTGATCTCTGTCTGCCAAATAAATAAATAAAATCTTAAAAAAAAAGAAGAAGAAGAAGAAGAAAGAAATTAAAAAGAGCTGGGAAGGGCCAAAACAATGTTTTCAAAATTAAATTCCCCAGGTAGAGCAGTGTCAGTGAGAGCTGTCTGAGAAAGAACGTGGAACCGGACAGCTGCAGCTGAGGGTTCTGGACAAAGTGACTGACCAGGGCCAATCATACCTTTCTGGGCTCCAGTGTTCTCTCACTTGTTACAACACAAAGGGCCAAGTTGATATACAAAGGTACCAAACATTATTTAGCAATCGCTAAGTGTCCAAATATCTCTAAAATCCTAGGATACTAGACTGTTTTCAGCATGAGTATTAAAAAAAAATAAATACAAAAAGAAAAAAGAAACCAAGGGCCTGGTTTAGAAGAAATAGGAGAAAATTTATTGAAAAAATATCTCAGAAGTCACCAAAATGGTTAAAAGTCTTTTGTAGAAAATTTGCATTCCATATACAAAGCGTTACTGGTTTTGGCATAACCTGAGCTCATAATTAATACTCAGGCAGTTCAAGTAGCAGTTTGGGCTCTCTGAGTACTAACCTCATTTTGCATTAAATGAAAGTTTTACAGTAAAACTTAAATCCCTCCCGTTTTCATTTGTGCATTCTGTACAGGTCAATTATAGAGCTCTGGCTGTACTTTAACAGAGAATCTTACCAAATGTTAAATTCCAGGTTAAAATACTACCTACTTTTCTCAGCCCTACACATTTAATCACTTGAAGAACCACATTCATCTTAATGCCATTAAGCAAGTCACTTTTTTCTGCATACACATGTTTCAGTTAGGATTTTTTAAGATTAAAAAAAGTAACCTATAAAAAGAATATTTGCATATCTTCTCTCTATATTTGTTTTGTTTCTCAAAGCTTCCTTTATCTGGAGATCCTTTTCAACATGCTCTACTGGTTTTAAGGAAGTAAGTAAAGGAAAGGAAGTAAATTCACAAATGGTTATAAATGAAGTAATGAAGACTTTTATCAGCCCCTACAAAGCAGGCTGTGTTTCTCAAGCAAAATCTCTATTTGCCAATAGTAGAGCACATGAAAAGAGCACGGTAGAGCTTTTGCTGAAGAATCTTGTACCGCAGTCAGCAGAAACCTAAATAGATATTTCCTTTCTCTATTTACCTAGTAAAACTTACAGAGTAAATTACCTACTTCCAAAGAGGTTTTGTGAGGATCAACTTCAAGTACATAAAGCGCTTAAAACCTGTAAAGCACCATAGAAATAGGAGTTTAGAGAAATAAGGAGTGATTTTCTCAGAAAAGGCTCAAAGGTCATTCAAATCCGAAATCATTTGGGACTTCGAGTAAAAATTCCCAACCACTGGTTAAATTATGATGCATTCATAAAACATTAAGAACAATAAGGAAGCTCACTATCTAGTGATATGAAAAGATCTCTAAGATAAGTGAAAAAAGTAATGTGCTTAAGATTATGTTTAGTGTGCCATCTTTTATGTAAAAGAAAAAGAAAGAAAAAATAAGAAACTCTAGCAGAGTGGCACCTCAGTGGCTCAGTAGGTTGAGTGTCTGCCTTCAGCTCAGGTCATGATCCCAAGGCCCTGGAATCCCATGCCAGAGAGCCACATCAGGCTCCTTGCTCAGCAGGGAGCCTGCCTCTCCCTCTGTCTGCTGCTCCCCCTCCTTGGGCTCTCTCTCTGACAAATAAATAAATCTTAAAAATAGATAAATAAAGGTTCTATTTCTTTAAAAAATTAAAAACTCTAGCAGAATATATAAAAAACTAGTAACAGTCGGGGAAAGACTAGCTTGGTGGTAGACCTGAGGAAGGAAGACTTTTCACTGCACCTCCTCTTTTTCTTAAGCTTGAAAAAAATTTTATCTAATCAAAAATGTTCTATTAAAAAAAATTAAACATGTATTTTTAGAAAGTGGCTGACATAAGATCATACAGCTAGATCTATTTAACTTCGAAGTCTATATTTTTTCTTTCACATTAATCCACTCTCTAGAGATAGGTATAAAAGGAAGGCATTTTCCACAGCAATTACCATGATTAACAGATGAGTGTGATGTAAGGACAATCAATGAGTTCAGAAAAGAAAAACAATGTGTGTTAAAGTGACTTCACAGAGGAAGTGATATGTAATCTAGGCCTTAAAATATGGAGAGCTTTTTGGACAGAAAAGGGCAATTAGAAGGCTTTTAGATAGGGGAGTAACATGAGAAAAGTAGTTGATCAATGCAAACTCCCAAAGGTACAAAAAGGATACACCAATCTCTCCCACACCCCTCTCTCTCTGCCTTCGGGTTTTATAGATCTTCCAACTAAAGTCCTGGCAGGAGCTTTACCTGCCATATTGTCATCCTCCTCATCCTATAGTTGATAAGTACTGGCTTAAAGACATAAAATTTCTCTTGTTTTGTTTTTAACTAAGGTTACTTAGCAAAACAGAGACTAGAATTCAGGTTTTGTAATCCCTGGTCCAACACTCTCTAGTAATAAAGGACATCATAGTTTTAGGTCTCTAAAGTAAACAAACAATGCTCTTTTTATGTGTAGGTGCTTAGTTCAATTCAGTGATCCCACCAAAGAAGATTTAGATTTGAACTCTAGACTTCTCTAGAATTTTCTTAACTGCCTTTCTTTATTTTATTTAGTTAAACAAACAGAGGGAGACAACACTTAATAGTAACAATGACCCTAGAGAAGATCTGAGCGCTAGCCCTGCTCATGCAGTCTGTTCCTGCTCAGTGGTTTGCCACTTACCATTTTATAATGCTTTAATGTTTTGCTACCTATTTGCTCATACTGAGCACACTCACTGCAGAATAAGGTGTTAAACCTGCTTCTAAAAAAAAATTTTTTTAAAGACCAATCCTTAACTGTCAACCCAAACTTGCTTTATGAATTCAGCAAAAGCACTACAATTTGATTATAAACTGGCTTTTTTTCATTGTTAATATGGCCTAGAATAGGGAAGTCTTCGTCAAACAAAATAACAAACTGAATAATAGATAACTGAAAAGGTTTTGTTAATAAAACAGAAAAAAAAAGTGTGCTATCTTTAAAACTTTTCAAAAAATTTTATCAGGGGCGCCTGGGTGGCTCAGTGGGTTAAGCCGCTGCCTTTGGCTCAGGTCATGATCTCAGGGTCCTGGGATCGAGTCCCACATCAGGCTCACTGCTCAGCAAGGAGCCTGCTTCCTCCTCTCTCTCTGCCTGCCTCTCTGCCTACTTGTGATCTCTGTCTGTCAAATAAATAAATAAAATCTTTAAAAAAAAAAATTTTATCAGGATAAATAAATAAAATCTTTTAAAAAGGTAGGGGGTGGCATGCCTGGGTGGCTCAGTCAGTTAAGCATCTGCCTTCAGCTCAGTTTATGATCCCAGGGTCCTGAGGTAGAGTCCCACATTGGGGTCCCTGCTCAGTGAGGAGTCTGCTTCTCCTTCTCCTCCTGTTCTTGTGTTCTTTCTTTCTCAAATAAATAAATAAATGAAATCTTTTTTTTTTTTTAATTATCAGCAATTTTTTTTAAAACCCTGAATGGTATCTCAAGTTTTTTAATAAAAAAATGTATAAAGTAATCAAAATCTTAAAGGCCAGAATACAAACTACTAGTAAGAAGTAAACACTCCGTAAGCTTGTATAGTACTTTATGCTTTTTAGAGTAGACTGGCATCGTCCATTGGTGGTTTTAGTCTCACCCCAGGGAAAGGTAGGTATTATTGCTATTTTACAGATGAAGAGTCTGAGTCAGAGGTTTGGAGATATCCCCAAATCACAGAATTTTATGTGTAGTGAAACTGGGCCAGAACCCAAGCCTCCTGTTCTGATGCCCCTTCCACATTTGCCACTTGCCCTCTGTTTCTGGAAGAACAGAGAGCCCAATACCCTGTGGCCACGTATGCATGTTGTAGATAAGGTGCACTGATGGACTGGTACTCGCCTAGCCCTACCTAATCAGTTCTCCAGGACCCAATAAGATGTCTGGCACTATTTTGTGGAGCCAAGTTAAATCCAGTGGCAAAGAACTACACATGCCTAGAACTCTGGAACCATTCTCTCTCAGGAAGCCCCTCTCCTAGCAGCCATCTTTGGGGGAACCAGTTCCAAGAAGTGCTAGCCTCTCCAGATGAGGAAGCTGGAAAATAGATCAGGACAAAAGCAATCAGGACAAGAGGGCTGCAAGTTCTCGATTTGCATGAGGACTGCCCATGAATCACTCTAATCAGACTGTTTGCAAGTTTCTCAAAAAAGTTGAATTGATCCCACTTCAAATGCCTGCTTCCAAAGGCCATTCTTCTAGCGCCCACATGATTGCTAAGCAACTTTGCTCTCATTCCCTTGATTTGAAGAATAAACTATTGTTACTATAATAAAAGATCCATATCCATGCCAACAACCCATCTCTCCAGTCCTTTCATATCTACTATTGCCTCTGCAGGGCCTTTGCTGAAGAGAGATGACTAATTAGCTGCATGAGCCCTGTTCATTGGTCTGTTCCTATTCAGTGGTTTGCCATTTACCCTTTTTAAGCACTTTACTCCAACTATCATGAAAACAAAACCAAGGATGACGAACGACTAAGCAGTGTTTTAACACACATGAGTGCATAATCTTTACCCTCCTCCCTCCCAAGATGTAGAGATTATAAAGGTTCTCTGAAATGTGCCCCCCCCACAAGTCACACAGTTTCCCTTTACAGGATGTGCGTAATGGGCAAACTTCAACACTGAAGAAAAGGGGGGTGGGGATCTCTATTCCAATAAGCTTATCTGAACCAACACAATTATAGAATTATAGTTCATAATAAGCAATCTTTAGGGAAAAAAAAAACATGAAAATTCCTGTCTGATTTATAAAATTTCAAGCTAATGGCAAATTACCAGAAAACTCTTCCTAACAATGAAGCAGAATGACCAATTTCCTACCAGTATTATGCCCTGCCTTAAGAGCATTGTCTTAATAGAAGTCCTGCCCCTTACCACATAGAGTCATTTTCCCTTTCCTGACAATATCCTTTCATCCTGCTTATCACTGTTTCAATCTTGCTTGCTTTCTCTTAAATTATCTTTACTGTATTCAACCTCAGAAATCTCCAACTCAATGTTGATTCAGGCCTAAATGCAATACTAGACACTTTTACCAAATAAATCTTTTTTTTTTTTTTTGAAGATTTTATTTATTTATTTGACAGAGAGAGAGCACGCGCTAGAGAGCACAATCGGGGAGCAGCAGAGGCAGAGGGAGAAGGAGACTCCCCGCTGAGCAGGGAGCCCAAAGCAGACTCCATCCCAGGATTCTGGTATTATGACCTAAGCCAAAGGCAGATGTTTAAAGGACTGAGCCACCCAGGCGCCCCTTACTAAGTTAATCTTTAAGTGCTGCTTATACCACATTATTCCCTCATCTAAAATTCAAAAAAAGTCTACAGAAGTAAAAAACCAAATAAGTATCTCATCTGTATATTTAAGTCCACTCGACAAATCAGGCCCTTGTTAGCTTTCTAGCATTTCTTCCTACCCCTCTGTACCAACAATACAATTCCCACCAAACAAGTTTACTGGTTGAAAGCATCTAAACACCTCAAATATCTAACAATAGTAAAGTGGTTAAATAAAACATGGTGCATCAACACAGTGAAATAGTTTATAGCCATTATTAAGAATGCTGTCTGTATCTATGAGGAGTGATATGCAAAGATAACCCTAACACCTCTTTAAGAAAATAGGTTACAGAGGTGCCTAAGTGGCTCCGTCTGTTAAGCGTCTACCTTCGGCTCAGGTCATGATCCCAGGGTCCTATGATCAAGCCCCACATCGGGCTCCCTACTGGGCGGGAAGCCTGCTTCTCTCTTCCCCCACTCTCCCTGCCTCTGTTCCTGCTCTCGCGCTCGCTCTCTCTCTCTCTCTCTCTGTCAAGTAAACAAAAGAAACCTTAAAAAAAAAAAAAAAAGAATAAAAAGAAAATAGGTTTAAAAAGTATATGAAATACAGTCCCATTTATATAAAAGGATGAGTATGTTTGTGTATATGCAACTGTGTGCATGCATGTGTATATGCATAAAGAGCAAGGAGAAGGAGGAAAAAGCGGTGGAAGAAACAGAAAAGATGTTAGAAAGATATTCACTGAAAAGTTAACTGCATCTGCCCTTGGTGGTGGAATTTTGGGTACTTTTAACTTTGCCTTTATACTTCAACGCATTGTTTGAATATTCTACATATTATCTTTATAATCAGAAAAAGTGAAGTTCTTATATTTATGGAAAACTTAAAAATTAAGTATGTCTGGAGGTTCCAGGGAACACCAATAAAATTACAAAAAATTACAAAAATATGAAGAGATCACTCTAGGAATATAGAATTGATGAAACTAACTCAGTTCAGTCATCACAAAGAACTAGGCTTTGCCATGCCTCTTAAAGAAGCCACATGATGGGCAACAAAGTCTCCCAATCTGGGACAACTTCCTTAGATTCCAGTCTCCCTCCTGCTGGATTACAGCATAAGCAAATGTTTTAAGATAAATCATGTATAAAAATATTTAACTCCAATAAGTGTATCTATCTCTCCCACTACTCTGTAAGCTCTGTAAAGGGAAGATCTATATTTTATCCAACTGTACAATACCAAAGCCTAATAAAGTACCTGATGTTCAACAAATGTGTGCTAAATGAGCCCTATTTAAGAATTTTCTTATGTCTCTCTCTCTTTAATTTAGTTTGCTTCTCCATCATTTTTATCTAGATCTAAGTCTTTGAATTTACTTCATTGTACTACTACTATATTCTACTGGAGAGCATTTTTGTTTAATTGGAATCTCTAATTCAGATCATTTTTAGAGTAAAAACCAATGCCCCCATTAGTTATTCATGCCACCAGAACTAGCAGGCGTAATTCATTTGACCTGCAGTCTAGTAAAGCAATCCATTTCCTCAAAATTCAAGTTGAGATTTTTTTTTTTTCAAGTTGAGATTTTTGAGGAAGGGACTCAGTAAGAATTAAGCAACTGTGAGAGAGAACACTGTAACAGAAGAGAGAAAAATTAGGTCGTTCAATTTAGTACACTCTACTCCAAAAGAAAATCTGAAGACACAGTATACACCCAAAGTGATGATAAACATCACAAATCTGAGGTTTATCGTTGCTGTCCCCTCTTCTGATCACTGTCTCCTTATGGCCCCCATAATATGGCTCCCATCCTTATCAATCTCATGAAATTGCTTTTTCAAAAGGATTCTGTGGCAGACACGTTTAGGCTCCTCAGCCAATGACCGAGCAAGGTGGTGATATCATTTGTTCCTAGTTTTGTCAGGTCCGTATCACAATTTGATAACCTCCTTTTCCCAATTCTGCTTCCTCTTTCTCTCTTTTTTCCCCCCATAGGTGTTTCTTCTCAGTAGCCCTTTTGCAATCCCAACTCTGTCTCACCATCTGCTTCCTGGAGAACCTATCGTAGGACAGACACCTTCTGAACAAGTCATTCTCCCAAGTTGCTAGCACTTGGCAATCTGGATCACCCCCATCCTCTTAGACTTATGTTGGTTCTTCTCCTTAGGAAAATGAGGGGTGAGGGAGGTGAACCCATAAAGGCACCTCTACCAAAGCTCAATTTTCAACCCTGAGTTCTTTCTCCCTATTCTCTTCTTCAAAAGTGCTTTTATTCTGACAATGTTAAGTTACCTCTATTTTAATAACTCTCACATCTCCTTTTGGTCTTTCCCTCTGATTTACATCCCTACATCTAGAGATTTCTACACTAAATTTACCTCACATCCAAAAAAACCCAAAGAATTCATCACCTTTTTCCCCAAAAAACAGGCTTCCCACCCTGATGCTAACTTTGGTACTATCATTCCTTTCACAACAAATCATGGACTCTACTCTTCTTGTACCTCCTTAACTTAAAGATTGTCCTATTGCTAAATCTAATTCAGCACCCCCCAAGGCCAACTCCTCTCTCCACTGAATGAACTGCTCTATCAACTTATGGCTAACCAGAGAATGTAATGCTGGCGAAACAGGGGCTCCGCATCCTCAGCAGCAGGTTCCATTCTCCCTTCTGAGACTCCAACAAAGAGCTGCTGCAGAGCAAACACTCAACAGGATATGACTGTGGTAAACACACCAAGCTAACATAGTTAAATTAGAAGGCTAACCCTCAAAGACCTCATCAGATACTCTACATTTTACAAATGAGGAAGCTGAAGCCCAGCAAGAAGTGACTTCCCATGGCTACACAAGTATCAGAGCAAAGACAGTTCTCCTGACTCCCCAACAAAGTGCTCTTTCCTGAGACTTTTTCCTGTTTTTCCAGAGGATTTATTTTCTGTATCTTTCATCATAGATGTTCTTACAGACAAGTCTGACGCATCATCCCTTAAGGTCCACGACAAATGCCTCTTCCTCTAGAAGTATTCTCTGACCTAACTCCTCCAATCCTCCCCTTAAGCTAAGTAAGTTCCCCTCCTCTGTGCATCCAGCACTTTTTTTCTGGTGAAAGTTTAATTTAAAAATAGTTAGAAAATGAATGCTTGTCTTTAAACAAGAATGACAATTAATAAATGGACAAAAATGATAAAACTAATCTTAAAATTCACTATATTGGGGCACCTGGGTGGCTCAGCGGGTTAAAACCTCTGCCTTTGGTTCAGGTCATGATCCCAGGGTCCTGGGATGGAGCCCCACATTGGGCTCTCTGCTCAGCAGGGAGCCTGCTTCCCCCACTCTCTCTCTGCCTGCCTCTCTGCCTACTTATGATCTCTGTCTGCCAAATAAATAAAAATCTTTTTTAAAAAATCACTATATTGCACCCAACAATAAAATAATTCATTACAGGCAAGTGTTATGAATAGATTCCACAAGGCTTAGGTGAAATGTGTACTTTATCTCACTATATTTGAATTGACAGTTTGCTGGGTCTCCATCAATCCCAGGACTAAAGCTCTATAAGGGTAAGGAACAAACCTGTTTTGATTCCCACAGCCACCATCCCAGTCCAGCCCTCATCAACTGACTCATCAACTTTCACAGATGCTCCCCAATTGGTCTTCCCATCTCCAGGCTCTCACCTCTAATTACCACACCCACATCATCACAATAATCTCAAAACTCTACCTTTGTCATAAATACTAAAAAGTTTTCGTAACTTCCCCTTTATAGGATCAGTTCTGAAGTACTGGCACTAATGTTGTCAGTCAACAAATATATGTTAACCATCTATTCTGTACAGGATTGAAAATGTAACCCCACATCCATCACCCTATGAGCTGAAAGAACTGATGGGGATGTGCTGCCTGGCAAGGTAATGCTCCATCCTCCCACAGCTACTTACGCAATGAAAATAGAATACCTTCCACACTGTTCAGCATGTGTCGGAGTCCGGCTGGTACACCGTGCTCACATACACACCACTCTCCATGCTTGATTACCAAACAAAGGTAATTATTCCTAAGGAAGCAAAAGGTATAGAAAGCAGAGAGGAATCCCAAGATGAAAAAATTAGTTTTTCCAATATTGCAGAAATCTTTCCCTAATCACAAGATCTCTTCATTTATAAAATTCAGCTACATGCAGATTTACTCCTAAACACCTTTCTACAGTTAATTAGTTGCTGAGAATTGCAGTTTCAAGGAATCACAGATTTTGAATTAAAAAAAAAAAGGAATCTGAAGGTACAATGAAAAGGAAATAAAGCAGAAAGCTGAGCAGAAAAATAGATTCATGAAATGAATCCCTGGGGAAGATAAAGGAAGCGGAGACAAAGGGCTACCTTAGACTTATGTAGTAGGACAAGAACAGGGGCACACATAAGACAAACTGTGGAGGCAAGCTGGAATACCTCGAGGTCCAACGTGCTAATTAGCCACTGAGGGGATTACATAATAAGCCTCTTGTCGGGAGGGAATGAGAACATAGCTACTCTGTGATGGCAAATGGAATAAGTGAGAAATGGTCATGCAAAGCCTCTTCTGTCTCTAGCTTCCAGGTACTATGTACCTCAGGATTATAGTGAGACCCAAAAGGAAGTATGAAATGGAGATCAAGGTTAAGAACTCTGAGTCATGGGACGCCTGGGTGGCTCAGTTGGTTAAGCAGCTGCCTTCGGCTCAGGTCATGATCCCAGGGTCCTGGGATCGAGTCCCACATCGGGCTCCTTGCTCGGCGGGGAGCCTGCTTCTCCCTCTGCCTCTGCCTGCCTCTTTGTCTGCCTGTGCTCGCTTGTTCTCTCTCCCTCTCTTACAAATAAATAAATAAAATCTTTAAAAAAAAAAAAAAAAAAAAAAAGAACTCTGAGTCATAAGATTAGAAATGCACGCTGGCTCTTAAGATGGAGGTGCGCACCCACACACACACAGCGCCTCACAGTTTACCTTCAATAAAGCAGAAGTTTACATGTTATTTCAAAAAAACCCCAAAACTTCCAACTCACCTCATTGAAAAGCTGTTAGCAAATAAGGAATGAGGAATGGAAATAACCCAGAATCCATTATTACCATTTTAAGATTTTTAAATGTCTCTTACATGTTCTTTATTTGGAGAACTGTCTTTACTATTTTGTTTTGGTGAAATATAAAAAATATTTACAAAGGCATATTCATGATTCCAATTCCTGAATCCCATTTTTTAATTAGAGTTTTTAGTTCTTCAACAGAAAGAACTTTTACCACAGAGGTTAACAGAAACTTAATACTAAATATTAAGGAAAAAGGGGCGCCTGGGTTGATCAGGCAGTTAAGCGTCTGCCATCAGCTAAGATCATGAACTCAGGGTCCTGGGATCAAGCCCCACACAGGGCTCCCTGCTCAGCAGAGAGCTTGCTTCTCCCTCTCCCTCTGCTGCTCCCCCTGCTTGTGCTCTCTTTCTGTCAAATAAATAAATAAAATATTAAAAAAATAAAGTTCAACACCTTAAAAAATTAGGGAAAAATATTATACATGCCAAGTTCACAAAAATTAGACATATTTTTACATTGTGTTTCACACAATAAAAGCCTTTTACAACTTGCTTCCTGTATACAGTTGTCCTGCTTATGCAGTGGACATATTCCAAGTGGAATCCTGAAATCCTATCGGATAGTACTGAACCCTAGATATATGTTTTTTTAGATACATATATACCTATGATCAAGTTTAATTTATAAATTAGGCACAGTAAAAAGATTAACAACAATAACAAATACTAAAATAGAATAATTATAGGATGCCTGGGTGGCTCAGTGGGTTAAGCCTCTGTCTTCGGCTCAGGTCATGATCTCAGGGTCCTGGGATCTAGCCCCACACCAGGCTCTCTGCTCAGCGGGGAGCCTGCTTCCTCCTCTCTCTCTGCCTTCCTCTCTGCTTACTTGTAATCTCTCTCTCTCTCTGTTAAATAAATAAATAAAATCCTTAAAAATATATATAGAATAATTATAACAACATACTGTAACAAAAGTTATGTGAATGTCATATCTCTCTCAAAATATTACCCTATACTTACCCTTCCTATAATTATAAGAGATGATAAAAGGCCTACGTGATGAGATAAGTGAATGATGGAGGCACTGTGACATACTATTATGCTATTAGAGAACTTCTGAAAAATGTCAGAATAGGGATCATCTGCTTCCAGACCACAGATGACTGCAAGTAAATGAAACTGTGAAATTCGAAAATGCAGGTAAGTAGGGACTACTGTATTTTCAACTGACACACTGCCCAGGCTCAATTACTTTTGTACTAATAAGATTCAAAAATTTTAAGGCTAAATGCCTAAAAATATAATATAATGTTCTATTCATAAGATACAAAAACTGCAAAGCAAAGAATAAAAATATTTTGCTAAAAATGATCATTGAGAAATGAATAAAGATTCAAACTACCCATATTCCCAAAAAATTTTTTCCACTTAGATTCTGTTTTACTTCAAAAGGGCACAATTTGAAACAAACAAACAAAAAAAAACAACAACCCTGTGTTTCTAAAAACAACAGAATAAAAGTGTACAACCAAAAAGCTTATTTCAAGACATTTCCAGGACTGACATGTAATTCATACTCCAACCATAATTGCAAAGTAAAGTTATAATAAAGGCTGCAAAAAATATCACTAGACTTGGCTCTATTTAAAAGGACAACACTTGGGGCGCCTGGGTGGCTCAGTCATTAGGCATCTGCCTTGGGCTCAGGTCATGATCCCAGAGTCCTGGGATTGAGCCCCACATCGGGCTCCCTGCTCAGTGGGAAGCCTGCTTCTCCTACTCCTGCTTGTGTTCCCTCTCTCACTGTCTCTGTCTCTGTCAGATTAAATAAATAAAATTTTTTAAAAATAATAACAATAAATAAAAAATAAAAGGACAACACTTACTAAAACAATAAGAGTATTAATCTTAAAGTACATTTTGATCTCTGGAAGGAACATAGTAAACTAGTAATAATGGTTACCTCCAGAGCAGGAAAATAGTGTAAGGACAAGGATTGAAGAAAATTTACTTTTCACTTCTGTAGATGCCCTTTTGAACTTTATGAATTCTTTTTTTTTTTTTTTAATTTATTTGAGCAAGAGAGAGAGCAAGAGAACATAAGTGGGGGTGAGGAGCAGAGGGAGATGGAGAGCAGACTCCCCACAGAGCACGGGGCCGGACATAGGGCTTGAGCCCAGGACCCTGGTATTATGACCTGAGCCAAAGGCAGACGCCCAACTGACTGAGCCATCCAGGCACACGGAACTTTATGAATCCTATACCATGTGTTTATATGAATTATTCGAAAGTTTCTCTTTGATATACAAGAGTTCACATAATAGTTTTCATTATCTTATCTTCTTGAATTACATGCATTTTTTTTTTAAATTTTTATGTTATTTTAAGCCAGTATAATTAATACACAGTGCTATATTAGTTTCAGGTATATAATATAGTGATTCAAGAATACATTACTCTGGGGGCGCCTGGGTGGCTCAGTTGGTTAAGCGACTGCCTTCGGCTCAGGTCATGATCCTGGAGTTCAGGGATCGAGTCCCGCATCGGGCTCCCAGCTCCATGGGGAGTCTGCTTCTCCCTCTGACCTCTTTCCCTCTCATGCTCTCTCTCAATCTCTCTCAAATAAATAAATAAAATATTTAAAAAAAAAAATACATTACTCTGGGGCACCTGGGTGGCTCAGTCAGTTAGGCATCTGCCTTTGGGTCAGGTCATGATTCCAGAGACCGGAGACTGAGCTCTACTTGGGCTCCCTGCTCATTGGGGAAGTCTGCCTCTCTGCCTCCCTCTGTCCCTCATGCCCGCCCCCATTCATTTTCTCTCTCTCAAATAAATAAATTCTTAAAAAAGAAAAAAATAGGGACGCCTGGGTGGCTCAGTTGGTTGAGCAGCTGCCTTCGGCTCAGGTCATGATCCCAGTGTCCTGGGATAGAGTCCCACATCAGGCTCCTTGCTCCATGGGGAGCCTGCTTCTCCCTCTGACTCTGCCTGCCACTCTGTCTGCCTGTGCTCGCTCTCGCTCTCTCTCTCTGACTAAATAAATTTAAATAAATAAATAAATAAAAGAAAAAAGAAAAAAATACTCAGTGCCCATCACAATACATGTACTCCTAATCACCCTTCCTGCACCTATGGCCCTCTCCTTGAGTAACCACCAATTTGTTCTCTATATTTAAGTCTTTTTTCTTCTCTTTTTTAATCTGTTTTTTCTTAAATCTACATGCGTGAAATCATATGGTATCTGTCTTTCTTTGCCTAACTTACTTCACTTAGCATCATGCCCTTTAGATCCATCCATGTTGTTGCAAATGATATTTTTCACTCTTTTTCATGGCTGAGTAATATTCCATTGTGTGCATATGCCACATCTTCTTTATCCATTCATCTATCCACGGACACTTGGGTTGCTTCTATATCTTATTATAAATAATGCTTCAATAAACAGAGGGGTGAATATATTTTTCAAATTAATGTTTTCATATTTCATAAATACCCAGTCATGGAGTTACTAGATCATACAGTAATTCTCTATTTTTTGAGAAACCTCCATAACCATCTTCCAGAGTGGCTGCACTAGTTTGCATTTCCACCAACAGTGAAGGAGGATTCCTTTTTTCCACATCTTTACCAACACTTGCTGTTTCTGGCGTTTTTTATTTTAGTCATTCTGACAGCTGTGAGGTGTTATCTCATTGTGGTTTTGATTTGCATTTCCCTAATGGTAAGTGATGCTGAGCATCTTTTCATGTGTCTGTTGGCTATCTGGATGTCCTCTTTGCAGAAATGTCTGTTCACGGATGCCTAGGTGGCTCAGTAGGTTAAGCATGTGCCTTCGCCTCGGGTCATGATCTCAGATTCCTGGGACCAAGCCCACTTTGGGCTCTCTGCTCAGCAGGGAGTCTGCTTCTCCCTATACCCCTCCCTCCTGCTCATGATCTCTCTCTCTAATCAATAAATAAAGTCTTTACTTTTAACTAATTTTTTAAAGATTTTATTTTATTTATTTGTCAGAGAGAGAGAGTGAGCAAGCACACAAGCTGGGGGAGCAGCAGTCAGAGAGAGAAGCAGACTCCCCACTGAGCAAGAAGCCCCATGTAGAACTTGATCCCAGGACCCTGGGATCATGACCTGAGCCAAAGGCAGATGCTTAATAACCCAGCCGAGCCACTTAACCCAACTGAGCCACCCAGGCATCTGAGTAAAGAAAATCTTTAAAAAAAAAAAAAAAAAAAAAAAGGCTGGGGTGCCTGGGTGGCTCAATTGGTTAAGTGACTGCCTTTGGCTCAGGTCATGATTCTGGGCTCCTGGATCCAGTCCCACATTGGGCTCCTTACTCAGCAGGAAGCCTGCTTCTCCCTCTGCCTGCTGCTCCCTCTGCTTGTTTGCACTCTCGCTCTCTCGCTCTCCCTGACAAATAAATAAAATCTTTAAAAAAGAACCTTTAAAAAAAATTGCATTCAAAGCAAGTCATAGTGTTATAGTTTGTTCTAAGGAAAGACTATAAATACAAGTTTAAAAGCAAGTAGAGAATGTGTTTCTGAAGATTTCCTTCCCCACTGTATCTACTTCAGCCATCAACAACTAAATCACTACACATTAGGAAAAGCTTAATTTAAAATAATAATTCAGGGGTACCTGGCTGGCTCAGTAATTTAAGTGTCTCCCTTCAGCTCAGATCCTGATCACAGAGTTCTGGGATGAAGAGCCCTTCATCTGGCTCCCTGCTCAACAGGGAACCTGATTCTCCCCCTCAGCCTGCCCCTCCCCCACAACTAGTGCTCCCTCTGGTTTGCTCTGCGTTTTCTCTCTCTCAAATAAAAATCTTTAAAATAATAAAATAATAATTCAGTTTAATGTCCCTCTGTATCCAGCCTGAAAAACAGAATAATACCAAATCAATATGACAATTAAAAAAAATAAGCTGCCTTCTAACAATCCCACCACAAATTACACTAATACAGCTGATGACTTCTATGGGAATACACAGTCTGAGTGTGCTGGGGAATGAAGACTTGTACATCTGCAGCTCAGGTGGGGAGCCAGAAACACAACTGGGGCCAAAGAGAAGGCTACTGCTGAGGATGTACAGATTCCAAGAAAGAAGCCTGAGAGATCACAGGGAATGCGGAAGGACGAGGGGAAAGAATGAAGGGTAAGAAAAGTGAGGCAGAGGTGGTTCCCCCTTTTTTGGAGGGTACAGAAAACAGGGGCTGGGGGGGAGGAGAAGGGTTCATTAATGAAGATCATGAAGATATTGACCTACATTGACCTCATGCCTAATTGTCTTAACAAAGAAGCATCACAGTGACTAAACAACCTCAACAACTTGCCTCTATAGTAGCTTATGCAAGTCCCAAGTGGTGTTCCAATTTTGTGTTCCATATTTTTATCTTACTGATAAATTTAATGAAAGTCTATGGCTGCAAAACAAAATAATATGTTGTTTATTCTTTGGATTTCAAGTTTCAAGTTTTTGAGGTAGTAATTTTTGTTTTCTCAAAAAGAGACAATTAATTAATAAAAATTATGTATAAAACAAGTTTTTGTACTAAACTGGAGACCCTGAAGGAAAATATTCATTAATTTTTTTAAAAAGATTTTATTTCTTTTAGAGAGAGTGTTCCTGCATGCAGGATGAAGCGGGGGCAGGGAGGGGGTTGGAGCACAGAGGGCGAGGGAGAAGTAGTCTCTCCACTGAGCAGGGAATCCAATGTAGGGCTGGATCCCAGGAGACCCCGAGATGATGACTTGAACTGAAGGCAGTCACTTAACCGACTAAGCCAGGTGGGTGCCCCAATATTTACTAATTATAGCAATGACTCAAACACATCTACCTAAATGAGTACTATACTACAAAGTAATCTCCTAAAAATAAAAAAATGAATTTACGCCCAAAACGATGCCAAAACTTCAAACTTTTCACAACTTCACTTTAGAGAAGAAATATGTAGTTTATAAGCTATAGCAGGGAAGAGACACTTTCATTACTTTACAATCTCCAAAATACATATATAGAGAGAACAATAATAATAATAACTCAACTCTCAAAGATAAGAGACCATGTCGTCCTTGAAGTCTCTTCTCCCTCAGTTCCAGTGTTGCTCCAAAGTGGTTCTTGCTCTCCTTTCTGGACCCTTCGCTTCTATTCTTCCTTTCATCACATACTCTAGCCATTCCCCAAGGCCATTAATTAATCTCGCCTCTCTTTTTTCCAAGTTTCAACTAATCAGATCCTGTACTGACAGCCCCACCCTTGCCAAGGATATCATCTCCAACAAGGACTTCAAAAACAAAACAAAGTAAACAAAACCCTATACATGTTAAAAGCTAACTTTCCTTTCTTTTCTAAACAGTTCCTTTTCATAGCTTTCCTGTTTCTGTTAAAAACCACTACAATCCATTGGTCATCCACAGTTGAAATTTGAAACTTTTCTGACTGTCCCTTTCATTTCTCACACCCAATCATGAGCCGGCTACAAGAGAGCAAAATTCCTTCACCCACCATCCCCCACTTGTCCATCCTCACCACCTCCGGCCCTATAACCTCTCATTAAGGCTACTACAATAGTTTATTAATTCCATATATGCCCAATCCACTCTAACCCAGGTCCATGGCCCATCACCTCTCAGAAACCTTGGAGGCTCTATGGCACCTACCCCACTAACCCAGTACTCAAAGTCTTCCATGCATTAACCACAATCTATTTCTATTGTTTTATCACCAGCAATAACTCTCTCTTAAATATTCTATATTTAAGAGAATATTCTATACTGCAATCAAAAAAAAATTAAAAGGAAGTCCCCATAAATGACTGATTAATTCCTGACTGCTGCAATAGTTCACAGGGATGCCCTGGAGCTAACAGCAGTCAACAAATATCCAATGAATATCCAATGAATGAATGAATGAAAGAATGAATGACTAGAATGGGCCTACCCCTCCCTCCTGCCGTTTGTTTGTTTCTATATAATCACATCCCCCTCTTTCGGAGTTTATTTCAAAGAAGCTTTTTTCATGAAATAATCTCACCAGTAAAAAGTAATCACCTCTTCCTTTAAAGTCTAATGGTGCCTTCTTCTAACCCACTCAACATCCTCTATCCAATAATACTTATTTCTTATCTCAACCACCAGACTTTACATTTCTTTTTTTTTTTTTAAGAATTTAATTATTGGGGTACCTCGGTGGCTCAGTGGGTTAAGCCTCTGCCTTTGGCCAAGGTCATGATCTCAGGGTCCTGGGATCGAGCCCCACATGAGCCCCACATCGGGCTCTCTGCTCAGCAGGGAACCTGCTTACCCCTCTCTCTCTGCCTGCCTCTCTGCCTACTTATGATCTGTGTGTGTGTGTGTGTGTGTGTGTGAAATAAATAAATAAAACTTAAAAAAAAAGATTTTATTTATTTGAGATAAGGAGCAGAGAGAGAGCACACAAGTGGTGGGGGAGGGCAGAGGAAGAGGGAGAAGAAGACTTTACATTTCTTAAGGATAAGGTACCTGAGTAATGTAATTGAGAGAGAGAACCAACCATCTCTAATGGTTGATTAATTTCTTAATTTGCCTACCAAAATTTAATCTCTTTGAAGGCAAAAATTTGTATTTGTTTCTCCCCTCTCCCCCAACTCTACTACCATCCCTAGCATTGAGCACAGTATCTAACACATGAAGTATCTATTAAATAGTTAGTGAATATCCATTTCAAAAATATTTTAGAATGTCCAAACAATTTTACAAAGTGATAAATTATAACACTTGTTTTGGATATTTAGTCTGGTACTTAATAAAGCAATTATGATATTAACTCTTAAGAACCTAAAAATAGCAAAAATGAGCTACTGGGACTTCATCAAGATAAAAAGCTTTTGCACAGC
Source organism: Mustela lutreola (assembly GCF_030435805.1). NCBI lineage: Eukaryota > Metazoa > Chordata > Mammalia > Carnivora > Mustelidae > Mustela > Mustela lutreola. Next base: position 240,128,166 of record NC_081290.1, on the reverse strand, counting down.
AAAAAAAGGTGGACAAAACCAAAGACAACCAGCAGAATGGGAGAAGATATTTACAAATGACATATCAGATAAAGGGCTAGTATCCAAAATCTATAAAGAACTTACAAACTCAACACCCAAGGAACAAATAATCCAATCAAGAAATGGGTGGAAGACATCCAAATGGCCAACAGATACATGAAAGTGAAGAAAAAGTGTTTAACAGCACTCAGCATCAGGGAAATATAAATTAAAACCACAATGAGATATCACCTCACATGAGTCAGAATGGCTAAAATCAAGTCAGGAAATGAAAGGTGTTGGCGAGGATGCAGAGAAAGGGGAACTCTCCTATACTGTTGGTAGGAATGCAAGCTGGTGCAGGTACTCTGGAAAACAGTATGGAGGTTCCTCAAAAAGTTGAAAAGAGAACTACCCTACAACCCAGCAAATTGCACTACTGGGTTATTTACCCCAAGGATACAAATGTAGTAGGGCGCCTGGGTGGCTCAGTTGTTAAGTATCTGCCTTTGGCTCAAGTCATAATCCCAGGGTCCTGGGATAGAGCTCCATATTGGCTCTCTACTTGGCAGGAAGCCTGCTTCCCCTCTCCTGCTCCCCCTGCTTGTGTTCCCTCTCTCTGACAAATGAATAAATAAACTTAAAAAAAAAAAAACTTTAAAAAAAAGATACAAATGTAATAATCCAAAGGGGCACGTACATCCCAATGTTATAGCAGCAATGTCCACAATAGCCGAACTAAGGAAAATGCTTAGATGTCATGTCCATTGACAGATGAATGGACAGAGAAGACATGGGGTATATATATACAATGGAATATAATGCAGCCATCAAAAAAAATGAAATCTTGCTATTTGCAACAACATGGATGGAACTAGAGGGTATTATGCTAAGCGAAATAAATCAGAGAAAAACAATTATCATATGATCTCACTGATATGTGGAATCTGAGAAACAAATTCCAAAGGATCAGAGGGGAAGAGAGGAAAAAAATAAACAAGATGAAACCAGAGAGGGAGATAAACCATAAGAGACTCTTAATCTCAATAAACAAACTGAGGGTTGCTGGAGTAGAGAGGGGTAGGAAGGATAGGGTGGCTGGGTGATGGACACTGGGGAGAGTATGTGTTATGGTGAACACTGTGAATTGTGTAAGACTGATGAATCAGACCCGAACCCCTGAAACAAATAATACATTATACATAATAAAAAGTAAAGAAAGAAAATAAAGAAAAAAGAGCTTAAAAATACTAATCTTGATATGAAATTAACATGGTATCTTACACAGAATAGACACACAAAAGGTTATTGTATGAACAAATGAATGAACATATTAAGGCAAAACTCTACTCCTAGACAATAAAATCAGTGGACTTCAAATTTCAGAGTCAAAACAAAAAGGAAAGATCTAAACAGAAATTTTTTCTTAATATTTTCCATTCCAGGAAGACTGGCAAGATAAACAGAACTAAATCAATCCCAAAGTCTCTCAGTGAAGCAGACAAGGGACAGACAAAATACAATTGCATAGCAGCATTATCAACATCTTGTGGATGAACACTTGTACTGGGATTTACTATTTCTTGCCAAGCCTTTCAGTCAAGAATCCCCTTTCTCTATAAGCAGTTGCAAGGACAATTTTGAAGGGAGTGCAACAAAAGTAATAGAAACATCTCATTTATGTCATCAACCAAATGAGAAAAAAATGAAAAAAAATTGGCTCAAAGGTTTAAAAATCTTGGTACTAGATTCAGCTGCTACTTACAACTGGGAGTCTGGGCAAGCCATCAAATATCTCATAAGCTTAATCCACCTCACCTATAAAATTAAAGAGTTATCAGGGTACCTGGGTGGTTCAGTCAGTGAAGCGTCTGCCTTCAGTTCAGGCTCAGGTCATGATCCCAGGGTCCTGGAATTGAGCCCCAATTTGGGCTTCCTGTTCAGTGGGGAGTCTACTTCTCCCCTTCCCTCTGCCTGCCACTCCTCCTGTTTGTACGCACTCTCTCTCTCAAATAAATAAATAAAATCTTTTTTTAAAAAAGTTAAAGAGTGGGGCGCCTGGGTGACTCAGTCATTGGGCATCTGCCTTTGGCTCGGGTCATGGTCCCAGAGTCCTGGGATCAAGCCCCGCATCAGGCTCCCTGCTCCATGGGAAGCCTGCTTCTCCTTCTCCCACTCCCCAGCTTGTATTCTTGTGTTCCCTCTCTCACTGTGTCTCTTTTTGTCAAATAAATCTTTAAAAATCTTTTTTTAAATAATAATAATAATAAATAAAATACATAAATTAAAAAGTTAAAAGAGTTATCTGAGGAGAAAAAATTATTCTTAAGAGATCTTTAAAATAAAAATGGTGTTTGAAAAAAATTTTAACATTGTCTGGTAAAGTTTTCAATGTGTGTAAATTAATAAATATGACAATTATAAAGCGGGGAGGTTAAAAGGACTAAATGGTCATAAGTTTTCCACATTTCTCCTAAAGTGGTAAAATATTAATTCTAAGTAGACTGAACAGTTAAGTATATATTATAAACTCTAGAGCAGACATTAAGGAAACTATACAAAAAAATACAGTCAAAAAACTCAGTATCAAGACACCTGGGTGGCTCAGTCGGTTAAGCATCTGCCTTCAGCTCAGGTCATGGTCCCAGGGTCCTGGGGTCAAGCTCCATTTTGGGCTCCCTGCTTAGCAGGGAGCCTGCTTCTCCCTCTCCCTCTGCCTGCAGCATCCCCTGCTAGTGCTCACTCTCTCTTTGTCAAATAAACAAATAAAATCTTTAAAAACAGGGTGCCTGGGTGGCTCAGTGGGTTGGGCCACTGCCTTCGGCTCAGGTCATGATCTCAGGGTCCTGGGATCGAGTCCCGCATCGGGCTCTCTGCTCAGCAGGGAGCCTGCTTCCTCCTCTCTCTCTCTCTGCCTGCCTCTGCCTACTTGTAATCTCTCTCTGTCAAATAAATAAATAAAATCTTTAAAAACAAAAACAAAAACTCAGTATTAATCTAAAAGAAGGAAGGAAAGGAGAAACAGTGGAACAAAAAAATTGGAAAACAGAAACCAAATAGTAAAATTAGTGGCCTTAAATCTAACCATATCAATAATTACATTAAATGTAAATGGCCTAAATACAACAATTAAAAGACAGAGATTGTCAGAATGGATTAAAGAACAAGACCCAACTACATGCTCTCTAGAAGAAATCCACTTTAAATATAGTGGTATAATTAAATTAAAAGTAAAAACAGTAAGGGTGCCTGGGTGGTTCAGTCACTTAAGTGTCTGCCTTTGGCTCAGGTCACGCATGATTCCAGGGTCCTAGGACTGAGTCCAGCATGGGGCTCCCTGCTCAATGGGAAGCCTGCTTCTCCCTCAGCCTGCTATTCCCCCCACTTGTGTGCACTCTCTCACTCTTAAGTAAATAAATAAAATCTTTTAAAAAAGGTAAAAAGTAGGGGCGCCTGGGTGGCTGGAGGATTAAGTCTCTGCCTTCAGCTCAGGTCATGATCTCAGGGTCCTGGAATCGAGCCCCGCATTGGGCTCTCTGTTCGGCAGGGAGCCTGTTTCTCCCTCTCTCTGCCTGCTTCTCTGCCTACTTGTGATCTCCCGTCTGTTGAATAAATAAATAAAATCTTTAAAAAAAAAAAAAGGTAAAAAGTAAAACACAGCTCTATTCGTAATCATCAAAAAGGGGAAATAACACAAATATTCAAGGATTAATGGATTAACTTGGGTATATCCAGACAATGGATTAGTTAATAAAAATAAGTATGCATACTGGGGCATCTGCCTTTGGCTCAGGTCATGATCCCAGGATCCTGGGATAGAGATCTTCATCAGGTTCCTTGCTCAGCAGGGAACCTGCTTCTGCCCCTGCCTGCTGCTCTCCCTGCTTGTACTTGCTCTCTCTCTCTCTCTGATAAATAAATAAATAAAATCTTTTTTTTAAAAATAAGTATTAATACATACACACAATAACATGGATGAATGTCTAAGGCATTACCCTGAATAAAAGAAGCCAGTGTCAAAAGGCTACATACCAAATGGTTTCATTTGCATGACACCGTGGAAAACACAAAACTATAGCAATTAAGAATAGAACACACCATTGGCTGACCACAGCTGGAGGTGCAATGGCAATATGAAACTTTCTGGCATGACAGAACTGATGGAAACCTGATTTAAATTCCATAGAGATTTGTACATGTGTTTAAACTCATAGAACTGTACATCAAAAAGTCAATTTTACTGGAGTTTAAAAGTAAAATAAAGATTAAGAGAATGATCTCTGTGAACCCTTCCAGACTATGATTTTATGAATGAGAAGAAGAAAGGAGTGTGAAAGGAAGATCAAGGGAGGAGGGTGAATGCTAAATCCTACTGACATAAAAAAGCCACCACTCATAAAACCCTTCTGATTACTGCACAAAATAAACAAAGCAAATCCAATCTTCAGAAACTCATTCCCAGAAGAGGCTAAGAAAACCAGACATTCAGATCCAAAATGTGGATATTAGAAAATGCCTGTGAATGGCTCTTCTTGTCTGTTTCTATATTTTATACTTTCAAGAAGCTGCCAGTTTCTCCTGGCTAAGTGCCACTTTCCCTGCTTGGGGTTACTCAGTTTACAAGCATTCCTTTATTTATATCCTATACTCTCAATGATGGGGTCTTTGGCAGTCACAATAAAGACTCTGCCAGAAAGATCAGGGCTCCTCACCGGAACTAAAGTCCCTGAGGGACGCAGCACACGAGTGACCGACCTAAAGCCCGCTAGGCGGTGAGGTGTTTCTAACAAGTGCCCCATCACCAAAGCCCCCAAAGGAGGAAGCCGCTGGAGACCAGGCGCCGGGCACTTCTCCCTCCTCTGAACAGCCAGACTGCCTCCGGTGCAGCTGGGTTTTGAGGGCTGCCCGGGTGTGGAGCGTGCGCTCTGCAGAAGGTTCTGCCTAGCGACCTTGGGTAAGTCCCTTCCTCTTCCAGAGTACAGCGGTAACCTGGGTATTCTGTCTAATGAGGAGCTCCCCATCGCCCTCTTCGAGTCTGAGACTTTCTGGGCGTCCCCCCAACCGCCCCCCACCGTACCTTGCCGAAAGGAGCCCGCCAGGACCCTCAGACCCCATCCCCGCCTAACCCTCCCACCACCGCTCACGGGAAGCCCTGAGGGGACTAACTACCCGCCCCAGCGCACCGCCCGAAGGCAGGAACCAGGCAGAACGCCAAACCCCTGTCTCTGGCCCCTGTGCGCGGAACAGGCCGCCCGGCCGCATTCCTGCTCACCCCCCCACCCTGGGCTCACCGCCCTCCCGGGCCGGTTTCCACCACCGGGGGGTGGTGGAGCGCGCGCCGGGGAGAGTCGGGCTTGGGGACTCGGACGTCGGAGGTTGGGGGGGGGGGGGGGCGCCCACCTTAAGCTGGGATTTAGAGACCTTGCCGCTGTGGTCCAGGTCGAGCGCGGTGAAGGCGTGCCAGATGGCCTTGAGCAGCTCGTCCTTCAAGCCCCCCATGGCCGCGGCGTGGCTATCCTGACTGCCAGCCCTGCCTCGCGGACCCCAGGGCGAGTCTGACACCCCTCCGTCACCGCCGCCACAGCCGCGGGCCTTTCAGTCACCTGACCGTGGCAGGCCCCGCCTCTTCTAAGCCCCGCCCCCTCGGCTCCTGCTGCGAGCCTGGCGCGCTGGGGTGGGAGTGCAGGGTGGACTCGGCAGTGCACCGGGCTTCCCATCCGTGCTGGCCTTCCCTCCCGACTTGGACGCTGAGCACAACCCCGCAGGTGCTCGTGTACCCCATACCTACTCGGGCTACCTTTGGGGCTTGCGACCCCCATTCCTAGGAAAAATGAGAATCGGGGTGAGGCAGCTTCCAGCCCGCGCACCGCAGTGGGAAAAAAAGAGCCCCGCAACTGTCCCGCGGACGCGCCACTGTCTTCGGGAGAACTAAGAAGAGCCGGAAAAGCCCCTGAGCAGGGGGTCCATTGCTAGCGCAGCTCCTAGCCAGAGAGGATGTTGGGGGGAGGGGGGAGGCAGGGAAGGGCTTCTGAGAGAAGGTTTATATTAACTTATCAAACGTTCCTTGATGCCCACTATGTCGTGGGCCGTGGGGGCACAGAGACGAGGTTTAAGGTTAGTTGAGAAGCCACAGAGTCAGGCAACCCTTTCTTCCTAAACCTCAGCTGTTGAGGGTCAGTTCGCAATTTAGGAAGGGTTTGATCCCGGTTATTGTGCCGTTCTTGGTATTTCTGTGCTTGCACAATAGGAGTTATGAGAGAATCACAGCAAATCACTCCACCTATTTTACTAGTTAGAATGGGCGGACCATTTAAACGAACACAGCCAAGCCTATAACAGCAACCTCTTCATCATAGATGTTTAATTAGTATCTGTTAACGACGGTCACCTCAGCTCTCTAGGCTTCAGATCCTCCACATACAAATGAGCATGTTGCACCAGCTGTTCTGGAGGGGTTCCTCTCATGTTCACATCCTGGGATAATAAGGATTGCTGGCTGACTCCAATCTGATGATGTCACCAGGCACAGTTAGTGCCTTGCCTCTCCAATCCAAAACTAAATCTGGGCAATATGGACAGAAGAACAAATACCAAGAGTTTTCAAAAGAAGGTCATTCTCAGATCAAGTTTGGTTTTTGTTTTCCTCTTTTATGTTCCTAAATACACACATATGTACCTTATAAAAAAGGGGAAAAGCATCATAAGGAAGGGGATTGGGAAAAGGCAGAAAAGGAAGGAACTGCTCAATGAGTTAGAGACCAAAGGGAACTTGGTAGGCCAGAGGAAAGGATCACCTAGGTGAAGGGAGGGGGCATAAGCAGAGGGACTGCTGGTCCCTCACTCTGACCTTGAGGCCCTACCTCACTCTATCACCATTTGCCAGGACTTATGTTGACATGCCAGTATCATTTCTATCATTTATCTTCCCAGCTCCAGGCTAAATCTGCCAGTCAGGAAAAACACATGATTCAACCTTTAATTTCTGAAGGCCAACTCAGCTTTCCCTAGGCAGTGACAAAAAAGAAACTCTTCTTATTCTCAGGGTTCAGTTTAACCAGTAGGTGGTTCTCTCAGTATCTGTTAGCACCAAACAGGTATTTCAAAGCTTTTTACATATATATAATCACATGACTAGGATATTCTGAACTTCCAAATTCCCATTTCTCCCACAATCCCAATTCTCATAATCCAAACAAGTTTTAAAGCAGATAGATGTCATGAAAAGAGCTGTGCTTTGGAACCTAACAAATTGTATTAGTTCTCTAGTACTGTGTAACCAATTAAACCAAATTTAGCTTAAAACAATAATAAACATTATCTCAAAAAAGAAAAAAAATCTCATATTTTCCAGTGGGAGGAATGGGACACATAACCTGTCTCTTTAATTCACAGGTCTTCAGATGAAATAGAGCTCCAGTCAAGGAGCCTCATACACCTGGTCGTGACTTGGGCAATCCTGGACTTTCAAGGCAATTCCATGAAAGGTACATGAATTGTTGTGGCTGGGATGAGGGAAGGACTATGGTGGATGGTCTCCAAGATGGTAGCAATTAACTCTGTTCCTCTCTATGGATCCATACTGATCTAAAGATCAAGAAGTAAGGGCACCTGGGTGGCTCAGCCTGTTAAGACGCTGCCTTCAGCTTAGATCATGATCCCAGGGTCCTGGGATCGAGCCCCACATCAGGCTCCCTACTCAGCAGAGAGCCTGCTTCTCCCTCTCCTTCTGCCTGCTGCTCTGCCTACTTGTTCTGTGTGTGTGTGTGTGTGTGTGTGTGTGTGTGTGTGAAATGAATAAATAAAATCTTAAATAAATAAATATCAAGAGATAAATCTAATTCTCCTCCCCTTGGATATGAACTGGATTGAGCGGCTTATTTGACCAACAGAATGTGGCGAAGTAACAGCTTCGGACTTTTTTTTTTTTTTTTTTTTTAATTTCTTTCCAGCATAACAGTATTCACTGTTTTTGCACCACACCCAGTGCTCCATGCAATCCGTGCCCTCTATAATACCCACCACCTGGTTCCCCAACCTCCCACCCCCCCCTTCAAAACCCTCAGATTGTTTTTCAGAGTCCATAGTCTCTCATGGTTCACCTCCCCTTCCAATTTCCCTCAACTCCCTTCTCCTCTCCATCTCCCCTTGTCCTCCATGTTATTTGTTATGCTCCACAAATAAGTGAAACCATATGATAATTGACTCTCTCTGCTTGACTTAGTTCACTCAGCATAATCAAAAATACTGAACACTTCATGAATTTGCGTGTCATCCTTGTGCAGGGGCCATGCTAATCTTCTCTGTATCATTCCAATTTTAGTATATGTGCTGCCGAAGCGAGCACCAGCTTGGGACTTCAGCTTGGGAATCAGATGACAAAACGCCTTTCAGCTTTCACCTGGATTTCTTGGAATTCTTTCTTTGGAATGTTCCTTCTTGGAACCTCACCACCCTGCTGTGAGAAGCTAAGGTCACATGGAAAAGCCACATGAAGAGAGAAAACAATGCTGGCCATATCCTAGCTGTTTCAAACATACAGCCCGGACATAAATGAAGGAACCATCTTGGATGGTCTAGCCCCAGCAGACACTGTATAGAAAAGAACCCAAATCTCAGACATATGACCCCAGTCAAGCTGTCCCTACCATCTCCAGCCATTTTTGTGCCATCACCACTGAGGCCCCCAGACGCTGGGAAGCAAAGACAAACCATCCTTTCTGTGCCCCGCCCAAACTTCTGACCCCCTGAATGAAATGGTAGTTGTCTCATGCCACTAAGTTTTGAGTGGTTTGTTATGTAGGATTAGATAACTGAACAACAGTGAAAAGATAATGTTCCCAAGATAATGTTTCCTTCCCCAAAGAAGATTCTGGTCTGGCCTACTCATTCTTCCCTTCCCCTGATTTCCAGGGGAGTTCTACCTTCCCAGACCAGTTCTTAAGCTGTTCTTTGTCATGGAGAACTAAGAAGAAAAGAAGAAGGAAAGAAGACCACAATGCAGAAATTTGGGATGTGGGGGGAAGAGGTGAAGGGACAGTTGTTGAGAAGAAAAGAAAAGCAGCTCTAGCATGTGAAGGCAATGGGTAGGAAAGGGGGGATTCTCACAAGTCTCATGGAAGACTCCATGAGCTTCATAGCCTTTGCAAGGTATAGATAAAGGATTTGAAATCTTTTCAAATAGTTTTGGCTAGATAGACTTTGTTCTTTCATTCAGGACCAGATTAATTATGGCTAATACTTATGGCTTTTAAGTGTTATAAAGGGCACTCCCTCCCCTTGGACCCCATTCCAGACCACGCTGTGTTTTTCTGCTAAGTGCTACAGAGGAAAAGTATGGGTTGATATGAGTGTGTACAGGTGAACATGTTACGCTCTCCGGAACAGGGAAAGCTGCAAATGAGGAGGGACAGTGAGGCTGAGTCCTGAAGGATGAGTTGTAGCTAACTGGGCCAACGTGAGAGAAGAAACTTCCAGACAAATAAGAGCCTACATAGAGGATGGTTTAATCAAGAAACCCAAGTGAAGGCCAGTGTAGAGTGTGGAGAACAACAGAGAGAGCAGAGAAGTGAGAAGAAATTGGAGAGGTTGGCATCTGAGGCCAAATAAACAAGGAGCGCCAGGCCTGTCAGTTAGGTCTGTAGAGCTCTTATCTTCCCCAGGGGTCTGAAATACCACGTAATCAGTGGCACGATCTGGCAGCAAGGAGCAGAAATGCCGAACAGCTCAACAGCTCGGCCTGAAGTTGCAGATGTGGGAGTGGTGTCCAGCCCCTGGCCACTCGGCTGCTGATAGCATCTCTATTACGGCCATACCACAGCTTTCCTAAGGACAAGTGGAAGCTTCTGGTTCCATGGGAAATTTCACAAATCAGGTTATGGGAGTCAGGCCAGCTCCACATCCTCAAAGCCAGGTGAAATCGCAATCCCCTCCACTGGGAAAAACAATAGCCCTCTCTGCCTCACAGGGGTGGGTTATTATGAGGAACAAATAAGATACTATCTGTGAAAGCACCCATATTCACTAAAGCCTATCTAAATGGGAGGGGCAATAGTGACGAACAAGAAGAAGGAGAATAATAATAGAGTTCTGATGCCAACAAGGACAAAAACCTCTGAGGCTTTAGGGTTGGGTGGTTTGCTCAAGGTGCAAAAGGAGCAAAATTTGAGCTTTTAATGATGAGAACCGTGTGACAGGGCTAATTCTTAAAGCCTTCTCAGACAACAGTAGCTGGAGTTTAGGCTGAGCCCAGTGTTCTATGGAATATCTTGACTTAATGATCTTCTGTTGAGACCAAAGTCAGATCTACTGACCCACTGAATGCATGAAAGTCAATGTCAACATTACCCACTGAGGATAGGGATAAGGGTAGGCTTCACAAAGGTGGAGATTGAGTCTTGAAAATTAATTAAAGGTTACAGACAGCTGGAGAGTAGAAGGAAGGACAGTTCAGAAAGAGGTAGGTGAATGTGCAGAAGTATGAAAGCCAAAAAATAAAATAAAAAATAACTTCAGGGAGATAAAAAAAGAAGGAAGAATGTAGAATGGTATTTTGGCTAAGGGCTCCTGGGTGGCTTAGCTGGTTAAGCATCTGCCTTGGGCTCAGGTCATGATCCCAGAGTCCCTGGATCAAGCCAAGTAAGGGTCCCCGCTCAGCAGGGAGTCTGCTTCCCTCTCTCCCTCTACTCCTCTTCCTCCTCCCCGTTTGTTCTCTCTCTTTCTCTCTCTCAAATAAATAATCTTTTAAAAAATAGCATTTGGGCTACATGATATTGTGATTTATAATAAGAAACATATATAGTTGACCCTTGAACAGTGTGGAGATTAGGGGCACTAACCACCTCACAGCTGAAAATCCGTGTATAATTTTTGACTTCTTCAAAACTTAACTGCTAATAGCCCACTGTTGTCTGGAAGCCTTACTGATAACATAAACAGTCAATATATATTTTGTATATGTATTATGTACTGAATTCTTACAATAAAGCTAGAAAAAAGAAAATGTTATTAAGAAAATCACAAGGAAGAGAAAATACATTTATTGTACCCACTGTTTCGAAAAAATCCACATGTAAGTGGACCCATGCAGTCCAAACCTGTGTTGTTCAAGGGTCAACTGTATTTGGCCTTCTTCCAATCCCTGGCACAGAATTCCTAAAGCCCATGAATTTCCTAGGTGATGAGAATGACTAAATTGTCTTTTTTTATGTTCATGAGCTTTTGGAAAGCACCTGAGGATGAGGGCTGGTTGCCAGTGTAGCCAACCATATCATTAGAAGGTTGGAACTTCCACTTCCACTCTGACCACCAAGGGAGGGCAGAGGGGTTGAAGGTTTAATCAATCACCAATGGCCAGTGATTTAATCATTCATCATTCTGTGATGTGATGAAGCCTCCCTAAAAGCCCAAGAAGACAAGGTTTGAAGAGTTTCTGGGCTGGTGAGCCAGCCCACACCCATGTGCAAGGCCCCACACTCTGCAGAAATCAGCTTCCATGTGCAAGACCTCACCCTATGTATCTCTTCATATGGCTGTTCATTCATTCTTTAAAATCTTTTGTAATATGTCAGTAATTTTGTAAGTGAACTGGTTTCCTGAGTTCTGTGAGGCACTCTAACAAACCAATCGGATGCAGGAAGAGGGTGTAGGAACCTCTGATTTCTAGCTAGTCTATCAGAAGCCCTGGTAATAACCCATGCTTGGACTGGTGGTTAACGTCTGCCCGGTGGGACTGAGCCCTTAAACTGTAGCATCTGATGCTATCTCCAGGTAGATCATGTCAGAATTGACACCAGCTGGTGTGGGAGAATTGCTTGGTGTAGGACAAACCCACACATCATAGTTGGTTTCAGAATTATAGGTTAAGACACCTTGGTCTTTGCAGTCAGAAAGATGACCCCAAAAAGAGTTTTGTGTGGTGTGTGTGTGTGTGTGTGTGTGTGTTTAAGGTGAAACTGAATGCAAAAGCCAGACAGGGCCTCCAAATGAGTAGTAAAATCTACTAGATTTCACTTTTGGAAAAAGGACTACACAGAGAGGAGGGGAATTGGGTACAAAAGCAGTGGTGCAGAAATCAGGGAGAGCAGCCAAACCAAAGCTCCAAACTCAGGGGTGGGAGGCAGAGCCTGAAGACGTGCTTGATTTGTACATGGTTCCTGTGGTCAAAGGCAAGAGGTTGACCTGAGGGCTTACGGGTTAATGTCTATCCCAGATGGGACATACAAGTAGATGAGTGGAGGAGACCAGCTAGAGAAAGCCGAAGATGAAAGAAGGGTCTAGAGTCCAGGAACACCAAAATTTAAGGGATGGTTTGAAGAGGAGTCCTTGAAAAGGACTAAAAAAATGTAGCCAGAGAGGTCATGCCCCTCATTCTTGAATTAATTCTTGATTCTTCCCCCTCCACCCTCTCCATCAAAACTCCTCTTCTGAGTGTGAGAAAGCAATCTGAGACAAAGTGATCCACGTTTAGATTTGAATGACCAATTCTTCTCTACCTTCATCCTTGAGTGTAAATCTCCAAGTGTAAATTCATCTCCAGTGGATAAACGTTCAGCCTACTTGGGAGTGGTAAAGAAAACTTCAGTTGTGGCCACCCTGGCTATTTACTTCAGCTTGGGGAAAAGAAGCCAAGGAGAGAGTTGAAAGCAGCTATGAAGTCCCTCTGAAGTCCTAATTTAGTGACACTCACGTGGTCCCCTCCTTCCCACCTCCCATTTTTAATTTAATTTAATTTTTAAGTAGTCTCCACACTGAGCGTGGAGGCCAGTGCAGGGCTTGAACTCATGACCCTGAGATCAAGACCTGAACTGAGATTAAGAGTCAGACACTTAACCAATTGAGCCACCCAGGAGCCCCTACTCTCCATTTTTAATGGGGGGTATTCATGGTTTGAATCTGCTGGGAACGTCTAACTGATGGCCATGCATACCTAGAAACTCTGGGAACTAGGACAAGCCAAACAGTAGTGTCCTGGGTGTAGTTCAGTTTCAGGTTGAATATCCTTCTTTCTTCTTTCCCTTTATTGACTCTCAGCAAGGACAGAACAATTTAGGTCCTCAGACTCCATAGAGGAAACTGATGGAGAGAGTAGTAGAGAAGAGGACATCTCTTTCCATCCATTCTCTTTCTGGGAGAGGCATCAAACATCTTTTCTTCTGGTATAACCATTATGAAAAACAGTTTGGAGTTTCCTCAAAAAAATTAAAAATAGAATAATCTTATAATCAGCTTCAGGTCATGATCTCATGATCTTAGGGTCATGGAACTGAGCTCTAAATGGAGCTCCATGGTGGGCTTCACACTCAGGAGTCTGCTTGGGGATTCTCTCCCACTCCCTCTGCCCCTCCCCCCACTCACACGTGCACTTTCTTGCACACTCGAACCGTCTCTCTCTCTCACATAAATATTCTTTTTTTTAAAAAAAGATTTTATTTATTTATTTGACAGACAGAAAGCACAAGTAGGCAGAGAAGCAGGCAGAGAGAGAGAGGAAGAAGCAGGCTCCCCGCCGAGCAGAGAGCCCAATGCGGGCTCGATCCCAAGACTCTGGGATCATGACCTGAGCCAAAAGCAAAGGCTTTAACCCACTGAGCCACCCAGGCACCCCACACATAAATAATTCTTTAAAAGAAAGAAAACTTTCCATTTTTATCCAACTGGAAATTCCTTTTGTTCTAACAAAAATATACTTCCTTAACATACCATATACTTCCTTTTTTAACCTCTCACCAAATCTATATTATAACCTCTTCTCTTTTATAATCTTTATTTGAATCACCATCCAGAAGTCTCTTGACTGATGCAAATTTGTTTGCATTCTTTTTTGGTCCAAAATAAATTTAGTACTCAACTGTAAGAAAGATTTTCCAGTTAACTCTTACTGTCTATACCATGGTTATTTATAGATGACCTGTGTTCTGCTTCAATTCAAATCCTTTTTTCATAAGAATCTCGGTATAAATATAAAATAAATGAATAGAATAGTGTTGTAATCAAGTGAAACCTGATAACAAAGCAACTCATATATATTTCATGATTTGTTATTGTAATAAGATAATTCAGCATGATGGAAAAGTTTATATATTTTTTTTAAGATTTTTTAAATTTATTTGACAGAGAGAGCACACAAGCAGAGGGAGAAGCAGGCTCCCCACTGAGCTGGAAGCCAATGTGGGACTGGATCCCACGATCCTGGGATTACCTTACCCAACTGAGCTACCCAGCCACCACTGGAAAAGTTTATATAAATGATGATAATAACATAGAAGGATGGTATGTCAAGGGTTAGATGGTAGGAGAGAAGGAAGGAAGGAAGGAAGGGAGGCAAGCAGGCAGGCAGTCATGGAGAAAGAGAAAAAGGAAGTGAATGACTAATATATATGGCATGTTTGTATTTCTCTTTATTTCCAGTTATTCCAAATAACTGGGTCAATACATAACAAAAGACAATACAACCAATCATACAATACCAAATAAAACTTTCAAAATACATAATTTCAGGGTCGCCTGGGTGGTTCAGTCATTAAGCATCTGCTTTTGGCTCAGGTCATGATCCCAGAGTCCTGTGATCGTGCCCAGCATGGGGCTCCCTGCTCAGTAGGGAGCTTGCTTCTCCTTCTCCCACTCCCCCTGCTTGTGTTCCCTCTCTCACTGTGTTTCTGTCAAATAAATAAATAAAATCTTTTTTAAAAAAATCAACAACACATAATTTCAGGACTCCCCCCCCCATGAAAGGTGTAGGCCTGACAAATAACACTGATGGAGCAAGTACAGTTTAATAACTTTTTTAAAAGATTTTATTTATTTATTTATTTGACAGACAGAGATCACAAGTAGGCCGAGAGGCAGGCAGGGGGAGGGGGGCGGGGGGAGAGGCGGGGCCGGGGGAGCAGGCTCCCCATGGAGCAGGGAGCCCGGTGCAGAGCTTGATCCCAGGACCCCGGGATCATGACCTGAGCAGAAGGCAGAGGCTTTAACCCACGAGCCACCCAGGTGCCCCAAGTTCAATGTTTTAAAGGAGTCAAGTTTCTATATAGTGTATGATTCCATTTGTATGAAATGTCCAGAGTAGACAAAGCCATATAGACAAAAAGTAGTTTGGTGGTTGTTCAGGGCTTGGAGGAGGGAAGAAATGGAGTGTGAATGCTAACCAGTTTCTTATTGGAGCGATGGAAATATTCTTTTTCCTTACTTTCTTCCTTCCTTTCTTTTCTTTTCTCTTTCTCTCTTTCTCTCCTTTCTTTCTTTCTTTCTTTCCTTCTTTCTCTTTCTATCTTAAGTAGGCTCCATGCTCAATGTGGAGCTTGAACTTATGATCCTGAGATCACCAGTCACATGCTCTACTGACTGAGCCAACCGGGAACCCCTCCATGAAAATGTTCTAACAGTGATTGTGCTAATGGTGGCACAGCTCTGAAGATACTAAAAACCATTGACTTGTAAACTTTAAATAGTCAATTGCATGGTATGTGAATTTTATCTCAATAAAGCTGTTATGAAAGTAAGGTCAGCCTGATGTCTGACAGTTCAGGATTAGAAGTTCCCACCACCCCCCTGCTGCCAGCCAATAACAAATAATTACAAATAACAAATCAATTACAAATAACTCCAACCTACACAAACAACCAAACATAAGTAACCTACAACTGTGGCCAGTATGAAATGGTATTATTTTAATTGGGGATTACTAAAATTACTGTAACCCTAGAAGAGTATCAAAATAAATATTACTTATAGAGATAAATAAAATCTGTGGTTTTAATATTTTAAAATTAGATTTAAGCGTAGTTCTAGCCTGTGATTATTTTATTTTCGTGTTTCTGCCTGCCATTTTGTGTGTTAGGATGTTTGAAATGTTCAAAGAATCAATTGGTTTGTGCATCTAATTTGGATTGTTTAAGTGAATTTAACTAAGTGTATACAGTAATCATTAAGGCGGATTGCCCTACACTCATTCACTCTGGGATAATTAGTAAAAAGGCAATTGGCAGTCCCATGGTCCTAGCCAGTGACTGGTCTAGGAATAGACATGTGACACAACTCTGACCAATGAGATGTAAGCAAAAGTCCACTCATGGGGCTTCTGGGAAAGGTTTCCATGGTCTCCACTCCACAACAAGGAAATAAAAGTCCCACTTCCTGATCTGAAATGTTGTGTCTGCATAGGATAATGTCATTGCAGCAGCCCTGTCTTGAAGAGCCTGAGGGTGTTGCCAAAACACGGAGAAGAGTAGAACCAAGCCCACCCTACCATGGGGCTTTACCTTATTATAGTAAAGCTATTTTCTTATTATTTAAGCCACTTTGAGTTAGGGTTTTCTGTTATTGTCACCCCCAAAGAAATAGAAGTTATAATCAGGATTTAAATGTAAAAATGTTTAAGAAATTTTTATTTTCTAAGTTTTACTAAGCACGTAAGTTTGATAAATTGAGCATCAGTTGTCTTGATACTGGGAGTTGCAGAGAGAATTCCTCTGCACACGCAGAAGCCCCTTGGACTTTGAAGAACCTAGAAGCAGCACCAACAGACAATTTTCAAAGAGGGATTCGTTCCCTTGATCCTTGTATGAAAACCTACTGGTAACTTGACACATCTTCAACTGTGGCATTAAATATAAACTCTGAGAAGACATATCTGTCCGAATCACAAACACTGACTTCTGGTATCGTTTCTGGTGGAGGAATAGAAGTTAGAGAACCCAAAGGAACAAAACACAAGTCATCATGCTCTCTGTCAGTGACTAAAGGAGACTTCACAGGCCAAGAGTCCCCAACTCAAATGCCTTTAGGGTTCAGGCAATTTCTGTGACTGAAATTGAGTGGAAGTGAGGCAGCAGGAAATGACAGTCCCACCTAGAGGATCCCAGCCCCAGATGATGTTACTATGAGGAAAAGCTACAGCTTCAGTGTTGCCAGACTGTCCCCTTTTAAGAAAAGCCAGAAACCTGGATCATATGAATTTTTAGATCAAGCTAACCAATTCAACTTCAAAAATAAAAGCAAAACTTTGTGTGGCCAAACAAAACACATCTATAGGCTGTCCACAGGCTACCAGCTTGCAACCTCACCCCACTGATTTGTAGCATTCCCATAGAGCAGATGTGTACGGCTGTGACATCTGTCCTGTGCTGCCAGCTAGGGCCACCATTTCCCTCCCACAGGTGCTTCTTAGACACTTAAATTCAGGGCCACCAAGCCCAAAAGAGGTGATTCATACCAATAGCCCAGCCAGAAGGATTAGCTGCAAAATGTACCTGCAGAGTTGAATGAATGATATGTCATGTGGGGCTGCTTAAATGTTGTCCTCTGGGGATCCTGGGTGGCTCAGTCAGTTAAGCAGCTGCCTTGGGCTTGGGGGTCATGTGCCCATGGTCCTGGAATTAAGCCCCACATTGTGTCAGGCTCCCTGTTCAACAAGGAACCTGCTTCTCCCTCTCCCTCTCCCTCTCCCCCTCACCCTGCTCATGCTCTCTCTCTTTTGCTCTCTCTCTCTCTCTTTCACTCTCTCTCTCAAATAAACAAAATCTTTTTTTTTTTTAATGTTGTCCTCTGCTTCAAAGCAGAGTGACACATAATTTGCATTTCTATCCTGCCAGATCCAAGTGATTAGCTCAGTCCTGCTGAACTCCTTTTTTGTGTTCCTAGGCTTTCTAAATTAGGATCAACCATTCACTCACAGATGAGAGAAACTAGACACACACACACACACACACACACACACACACACACACAGACTGATTCTTCTAGTCACTGGACCCTCATCACACATCTCCAGACCTTCCCAGTTTTCCCCAGCACAGTCCACAGTCTGCAGGGGTCACATGACAAATATTCCCTGGTTTCTCGAAGACTTAAGAGTAAACCCAAGGTCTGTGAATGCCTCTGACTCATAGAAAAATCTGCTCATTTTCATGGGTCTATTTGTGTGTTATTTTAAAATACGTGTGCTATGACACATTGTAACAGGAGGAACTTAGGTTAGATATTAAGAACAGTTTCCTGACGAACAGATTGTGAAACATGAGAGCAGGTTATGAATGAGGAAGTAGAGGCTACGTCTCTGCTGGACTTTTCCGCGAGGGTAAACGCCTGATTCTGCCAGATGCTATCACTGAAGTCAGCAGCGCTGGTGTGAGATGTCTCCACCAGCCTGCTCCTCACTTAGTACGAGCTGCCATTGATAACATGGTCCTTGTTGTAGGTCCTTACCAAGTCCTCCCAGAAACCCCTGTAAGACCAATTATCCCCATTTTACAGATGAGGAAGCTGAACTTCATTTCAGAGAGATGAAAATAACTTGCTTCACCCTGGCAGGGTTAGGGTTAGAACCTATCTCTGTGGGACTTCCAAGCCTAGGCTCCTTCTATGAGACCATGTTGCTGCAGGTCCCTTGGCAGAGCCCCCATAACTACCTGGGGGAAGAGCAACCAAAGGGCAGGTTCCAGCAAAGAAAATATTCCCCAAAACAGTTGTGAGAGCGTTGCTGAGACCCAAAAAAGGAAACCAGCGTCAGGAAGAGAGATAAGATGCCAACCGGGGAGGAGAAAGAGACACAAAGGGGAGGCGAGGTCAGAACCTGGAAGTCAAGGGATATCCTTTTAGAATATGAGTCTACACAGACATGGACAGTCCAGGAAATGAAGATAGTGACCAGGGACTTCCTTTGAAACAACACCCCCCCTTGCACTGCTGAGCCTGCCAAGCACCAGGCTGGATGCCGCTGACCCTCCCAGCTCAGATTTTCCTTAGGTGACTCCTGACTTGCTAACAGCGCCCTTGGACAACTCCCGTTCCCACTGTCCCACCCGCCAGCAGTTGTCTTTGATGTACAGGAACTGGAACACTTTCCAGCAATGGCTTTGCAATGTGGTCAGGGGTTTATGCTTGTGTTCAGAATACCTGTAAATGGTATAACCTCCCTTCTCTAAAATATTGGCCCTGGTGCTTCCACCCTGCTAGGGCCCAGGCTCCTGGAATAGCATCATTGCTACTACATAAGAGAGGGCAGGTTGGAAACCAATGGGTCCCCAGAGCCCCAGTATATGGTATGTTAAGCCACACTGATTTTCCTACTTAACCCTTGTGGCTGAAAATAGTTAGTATCTGTATTGTGAAATCAGCCAAAGAGCAGCTCCAAGACAACTCCAGTTGCAGGGGGGGCGGGGGGGACAGAGGGAAGACTCTCTATACATTATTTTAAGAGGTAATCTGGGTCCCTCTTCTGTTTTATTGAAGTATCATTGGGGCGCCTGGGTGGCTCAGTCATTAAGCATCTGCCTTCAGCTCGGGTCATGATCCGGTCATGATCCTGGGGTCCTGAGATTGAGCCCCACATTGGGCTTCCTGCTCATCAGGAAGCCTGCTTCTCTCTCCCCCACTGCTTGTGTTCCCTCTTTTGCTGTCTCTCTCTGCCAAATAAATAAAATCTTTAAAAAAAAAAAGTACAGTTAACATACCGTGTTACCATAGGTTCAGGTGTACAACCTAATGAGTTGACAATTCTATACATTACCCAACGCTCCCCACAAATGCTGTCACCAGCTGTCACCAAACAATGTTATTACCATCTTACTGGCCATATTTCCCTATGCTGTCCTTTTCATCTCCATGACTTATTTATTTTATAACTAGAAGTTTGTGCTCTTAACAGCTTGGTTTCCCAAACTCCAGAGGGCTGTAGGGACTCCAGACTCTGTGCTCAAATAGGAAATTTAAAGAAATGAGCACAACCACAGAGACACAGAACAACAGACTCACTGGCTTGAGTTCCCAGCTGTTCGACTAGAACTGACACCCAGTTTCTTCCGTTAAACTCAAAACTTCCTAGGAGCTTAGGCCTTGAGGAGCAGAAGGCAGACCCAACTCTGTCCCACTGGCCAGAGTTTTTTGGGGGAAGATTTTTCATTCAGTCTGTACTTTCCTGATGCACACTGCTCTACAATATGGATGGAGAGAGAAAAAGTAAAGCAGAAACTTAAAAAAATAAGCCAGGTCTTTTCTTTTTTCCTGACTGGTCATAGCTTGGCCAGGTCAATAAATCAGTGCAAGGACACATCCGCCTGAAATTGTTTATCTCACCTCGCCCTCCACTCAGTACAAAAAAAAAAAAAAAAAAAAAAAGCCAGAGCTGACTTATCTATGACTCCAGCAGAACGTTAAAGCTCTCCAAAGCCTTCTGAGAGTTTGGCCTAGGGAAAAACAGAATTCTGGGGAATGCTTTGGATTTTAGGTTCATTCAGTCATCCCACAATCATTTATTGGGAATTAACTGACTTTCTAGGTGCTGAGCTAGGAGTGGGGGAGTACTCCAGAATGACGAGAGCACAGATCCTGCTCTCCAGCTGCTCAGGGGGTAGAGGGGAGACAAAGCATGAATTAGAAGGCTGTAGATAGAGGGAAAAAAATGCTAAGTATCACGAGAGAGAGAAAGAGAGAGAGAACGAGAACCACATAATACTCATTTATATTTAAATGGGACTTTCTAAAATCAGTCTCCTTATATTATCTCAATTGCTCCTCAGCACACCTGTGGCAGACACCTGCTGTGATTCTTCTCTAGCATCCTCTCACCGTTCTGATCAATGTACCCTAACTTCTCACTGGAGAAGCTCCACCTACCCACTCTCATCCCATGTGCTGTTGCCAAGACTACACCCCAGCGTCTGAGGTCGGACAAGTCTTCTGTGTCCCAGCTGATCCAAGCAGCCAATTCTCTGGCCATAGGGACCACCTTAGGGATGGGAACATGACCCAGTTAGAGCAATGAAAACTTGGTTGGGACTCCTGCAAAAGTTCTCGAGCTTGTCTGCTGGAGTTGAAGCAGGGCTTGGGTTCTCGGACTGCTGCCAGCCATCTTGTCACTCTTTGAATCTGAGCCTGAAGGCGTCAGTAAAATGCAGCGCTGAGAGTCTTGATAATATCATTAGAGCTCTGAATTCACCAATGCCTGAAGCCATCTCTCCCCCTAGACTTTTCAACTGTGTAAACCATTAAGTGCCCTTTTGTCAGAAGCTGATTTGGGTTGGGTTTTCTGTTACTTGAAACAAAAAGAGTCACAAAAAAAGGCTCTAACTCTATGAGATAAATATGTCCATCTCTGTGTCACAAAAGAAACATTGAAGATCATATAGGAAAGAAAAAAAAAAAAAACCCAGCTAAGGAGTAGCAGAGCCCCAACCAGAACCCACAAGCCCTGATATCAATTTGTTGGTTCAGTCCTTCACATCACAACTGCTTCCCTCAGTCACAGAAATCCTGAGGAAGCACAAATAACTAGGCTGGAGAGATTAGCCAGGCTTCATAAGAGTACTAGCTGAGCTGGACTGTGAAAGACAGGCTGGATTCCGCTCAAGCTCATGACAAAACAACTATGGGTAAAGGAAACATCATACACAAGGTCATGGATATGAGAAACTCAGGGGTAGCTGGACAAGAGCAAGTACTTTGGTTTGTCCAATGCTTTGGGGGGACAAGAGAAGATAATAGAAAGCTTATTTATGATCAGCATGTTTGGGGAACTTGAAATTTATCCTGAATGTCAAAAATTTCCAAACCCCACTATATTGAAGAATTGGTTTCAAGTGACTGGAACTCAGTTTTGGCTAAGCTTGGTTGTACAAGGTCTTGGGGATAAGGTCCTGGAAAGAAGATTCAAAAGAACCAAGTGAGGAGAAAGAGTCACATTCTTGGCTCTAAGTTTCAAAATGGTATCGTGAAACTAGGACAAGATGATGGATCTGAAGCAAGACTCACCTCTTTGAGACTGAAATCAAGAAAGGGAAGTTCTCAGGAGCCAGAAATCAAAGCCAAAGCTAGCACAGTGAACAGAATCTGAAGCTGGGACAGGATGGCCTTAGAGATTAAGGACATTTTAACATCGATGTGGCAACAAAAGATGAGGTATTGTGCCCTGACGAGATCTGGATTGGTAAAAGAGGTCCTACCTGCTCCCCATAGGAGGATAGAAAAACCAAAGAGGGGAAGGAGCAAGAGAACTTGCCATTAGCCCAGATTACAAGGAGAACAATCGTCTGTGATAAACTGGAGCCCCAAACCTGTTTTTGACCAGCATAGGACCTGAACTCACAGGTATATCAGGTCCTGTGCCTTATCCATTAGGGGTAGGTCCCAAGATATTGAGTAATATAGAAGCAAATTCATATCTCCAAATTCATAATAAGATTGAAGAACATCAATTATAAAAGACAAAAAACGTAAAAGCAATCTATTAAAAAGAGTACCTACAAAAGACTAACAAACTGTAGGAAGCTACTCAACATCAGCAATGATAAATGCCAGAAGACAAAGAGATATCTTAAAACTGCTAATCTATGGAGCTGAAAAAGACAACAAAAATGAGAATCAGGAGAGTAACAAGGAATCACACAGAAAGTGATATTTTAAGAACCAGGCAGTAAGGGATGCCTGGGTGGCTCCGTTGGTTAAGCCACTGCCTTTAGCTCAGGTCATGATCCCGGAGTTCTGGGATCGAGTCCCACATAAGACTCCCAGCTCCTTGGGGAGTCTGCTTCTCCCTTCTCATGCTCTCTCTCCCTCTCTCAAATAAATAAATAAAATCTTTAAAAAAAAAAAAACAAAAAAAAAAACAGGCAGCAATACAGCATTCTTTACAATAGCCAAAACATAGAAACAACCTAACTGTCCATCAATGAATAAATAGATAATTAAATGTAATACACACACACACATACACACATACACACACACATACACACACACACACACACACACACTGGATATAGCCATAAAAAAGGAAACCCTGCCTTTGGTAACATCATGGATGGATCTTAAGGATATTATGCTAAATGAGATAAGTCAGAGAAAGACTAATACTGTCTCATCTCACTTATTTATATGGGTGTCTAAAAAAATAAATAACTCAAACTCAAACAGATTGGTGGCTACCAAAGCTGGGGGTTGGAGGAGTGGGCAAAATGGGTGAAGGTAGTCAATGTATGAACTTTCAGTTATAAGATAAATAAATCATGGGTATATAACATACCTCAGTCAGTTAAGCGTCTTCCTTTGGCTCAGGTCATGATCCCAAGGTCCTGGGAGCAAGTCCCACATCAGGCTCCCCTGTTCATTGGAGAGCCTGCTGCTCCCTCTGCTTGTGCTCACTCTCTCTAACAAATAAATAAAACCATTAAAGAAAAAAAGCTCTCATCACAAGAAAAATATTGTAAATATGTATGGTAATGGTCGTTAACTAAACCTATTGTGGTAATCATTTTGATATATATATATCAAATTATTACATTGTACACCTAAAAAAATATGATGTTATATGTCAGTTATATCACAATTAGAAGAAAAAAACAAAACAGGTGGTTAATTATGTCAAAAGCTGCCAAATAGGAGCAAGTGGATGGCTCAGGTGGTTAAACATCTGCCTTTGGCTTGGGTCATGACCCCAGGGTTCTGAGATTGAGCCCCTAATTGGGCTCCTTGCTCAGTAGGGAGCCTGCTTCTTCCTCTCCCTCTGACTGCTGCTCCCCTGCTTGGGTGCGCACTCTCTCTCTCTCTCTCTGTCAAATAAATAAATAAATAAATAATCATTAAAAACTGCCAAATAGTCAAGAACAATTAGGGCAGAGAAACGTCCATTGGATTTGGTAACCTAGAAATCACAAGCGAACCTGACTTCATGTTCAGTAATTGGGGGGGTGGGGGTGGAGGACAGAAAGCAGGTGCCAGAACTCTGAAGTCAGCACAAGGAAGTAAATTTTTATCTCCAAAAACCCCTTTGCTTCAAACGTATAGCCATGGCATTTAAAAATGTAAAAGTGAAAAAAAAATTAAAAATAAAAATGATTTTTTAAAAAGACATAGCTGAACTCTTAGCTATCCCAATGAACCAAAAATGGAATAGAACACAGTATGAAGTCTTAGGTTTAGGGGCTCTAAGTCTAGAAGTTGTAGAGCAGCAGCTGGTCAAGAGTTCAGCTCCTTTGGGAATAAAGTGCTCCCCTCATTGTGGGAGACTGATGCTCACAGCTCCATACCAGAGGATGATGTGGGCTCCACAGCTTATTTAAAAAAAAAAAAAAAAAAAAAGATGAATAAAATAGCTGTCAATCTGTGGGCTCTGTCTTTATTAGAGCCCCGAGAGGTGAGGAACAAAGAGAAATTGTCAAGTCATCTGCTGGCCCCATGACTAGATCCGCCATTTCCCTGAAATCTGGGGGTGGAGAACCATGGGCAGAGGGCCTGGCTCTAGGTTGACACCCAGAAGGCCAGATGGAGGCATCCTGGGAAGGGATGAGGGGAAAGTAAGAAAGAGAGAAAAATCAAACAAAAACAAATACTTCCTCATTCAAAAGCTTATGAATAGTAATAATTCCAAATACTAATTCATAATAATTCCAAAACATATGAAAGGACCTCCTTGTGGGAAAGCTAACCTTTAAAATGAACAACCAAATCAGAAATTTTCTGAAATTTCCTCTGGAAATTTGTATAAGAGCATAAGGAAGCTTTAAAATAGTATGTTGAACATGTTCAGAGATGAATGTACAACTTCCATTTCAAAAGGAAAGTGTGAAGCAAAAATACGCAGAAATGAAACAACGTGCACCATAACCAATTGAAATCCTTGAAATGAAAAATACCCTACGGGCACCTAGCTGGACTCAGTCAGTAGAGCATAAGACTCGATCTCGGGGTCTTGAATTCAAGCCTTGCCTTGGGGGCTGAGATTCTTTTAAAAAAGAAAAGAAAGGGCGCCTGGGTGGCTCAGTGGGTTAAGCCGCTGCCTTCGGCTCAGGTCATGATCTCAGGGTCCTGGGATCGAGTCCCGCATCGGGCTCTCTGCTCAGCAGGGAGCCTGCTTCCTCCTCTCTCTGCCTGCCTCTCTGCTTACTTGTAATTTCTCTCTGTCAAATAAATAAATAAAATCTTTAAAAAAAAAAAAAAAAAAAAAAAGAAAAGAAAAATACTCTAGTTGAAATCTAAGGGCCATTAAAGGGAGAAATTCTAGAGCAAGTTACTCTCAAAGAGTGTATTAGAAAATTGGAAGAGGGAACAGAGGAATTTACTCAGAACACAGCATGAGATTAAAAAAAAAAAAAAAAACAGCAAAAAAAAATTAATTAAAAAAAAAAACCCTATTCCTTTTTTTTTTTTTTTTAAGATTTTATTTATTTATTTGACAGAGAGAGATCACAAGCAGGCAGAGAGGCAGGCAGAGAGAGAGGAGGAAGCAGGCTCTCCGCTGAGCAGAGAGCCGGATGCAGGCCTTGATCCCTGGACCCTGAGATCATGACCTGAGCCGAAGGCAGAGGCTTAACCCACTGAGCCACCCAGGCGCCCAAAACCCTATTCCTTTTTTGCAGTTCTTTGGAGCTCCTTTCTGTTTGCTAGGTGTGATGTATTCATGAATCACTGAATAAAGCCAATTAGGTTTTCAAAAAAAAAAAAAAAAAACCCAGCAATTAAAAACATGCAGAATATATGAGGTTTAAATATGTATATAATAGAGGAGTTCCAGAGAAAGACAATTGAAAGAAATAACAGAAAAAGCAATATTTGAAGAGAAAATTACTGAGCTTTTTTATTCCCAGAATTTAAGAAAAGATCCTACAAATGAAAGAAATTTATACTCGGGCAAATTATTATTCACATGTTGGGGCAGAGGGGAGCTCAGCATATAAAAACAGAAATGTTTGCTACTCACAGGTCCTTGCTAAATTACAGGATTTTGATTCTAACACATGCGTCTGTTTATATGTTCACATCCAAAATCATTATGTGTTACAATCAATCAGAAACTTTTTTTAGAAATATTTTTTTAATTTATTTTTTATTTATTTTCGGCATAACAGTATTCATTATTTTTTCACCACACCCAGTGCTCCATGCAATCCGTGCCCTCTATCGTACCCACCACCTGATACCCCAACCACCCACCCACCTGCCAATTCAAACCCCTCAGATTGTTTTTTAGAGTCCATAGTCTCTCATGGTTCACCTCCCCTTCCAATTTCCCCCCACTCCCTTCTCCTCTCTAACTCCCCATGTCCTCCATGCTATTTGTTATTTATTTATTTGACAGAGAGAGATCACAAGTAGGCAGGGAAGCAGGCAGAGACCGGGATGGGGGAAGCAGGCTCCCTGCTGAGCAGAAAGCCTGATGAGGGCCTCAGTCCCAGGACCCTGGGATCATGACCCAAGCCGAAGGCAGAGGTCTTAACTCACTGAGCCATCCACGCTCCCCCAATCAGAAACTTTTATTTTTAGTTTTATTTGCTCTTAAAAGAAAGGTCTAGACTTTTATTTGCTTAGTTTTCTAGGTACTTATCCTAATATGCCATTGAATGTTCCAACAGCTGTGCAAATGTGCTCTCCAGGATCATTCCCATTAGGCACTCTGTCTGTTCCAGCTACTCGAAGAGCTCTTGCTGGAGCCTTCGGACTTGCTCCAGAATGAACTGGCTGTTCTCAAAGCCTATGGCATCATCCCTACCTTAGAATTTCTATTCAGCATTATTTTGGTGATTTCCTTCACCTCTGTCCTGTAATGAAGACCTAGTTTCCTGGGTCCCATTATTCTTCCCTTTTGGTTTGTTCCCCTTTTAAATTTTATTTAAGATTTTATTTATTTATTTGACAGAGAGAGACACAAGAGAGAGAGAATACAAGCAGGGGGAGTGGGAGAGGAAGAAGCAGGCTTCCCGCCGAGCAGGGAGCCCAATGCGGGCTCCATCCCAGGACCCTGGGATCATGACCTGAGCCGAAGGCAGATGCTTAACAACTGAGCCACCCAGGTGCCCCTTCCCCCCCCTTTTTAGTGGAGCAAATTCTCCTGTTGTATCCCAACAGTGCACTGGAACGAACATTTTTTGAGATTTTGCACTTCTGAAAATATTTTCTTACTCTCACTTGGTATCTTGTTAGGGTTAGAGTTCTAAGTTGGAAATTATTTCTTTCTCAGTATTTTGAAGGCATTTTCCCATTGTCTCATAGTTTTCCATGAGAAAACTGAGAATTCAGATGCACCTGATCCTTGAGCCTTGTGGAAAACTGTTCTTCCTTTCTAAAAGGTTTTAGGAATGTCTCCTTGCCCACCTGTTTTGGAATTTCTCCATAGAGTACCTATTTTCATTCACTCTGCTAGACTTTTTTTTTGGACAGAGAATGAGAGATCACAAGTAGGCAGAGAGGCAGGCAGAGAGAGAGGAAAGGAAGCAGGCTCCCTGATGAGCAGAGAGCCTGATGCGGGGCTCAATCCCAGGACCCTGGGATCATGACCTGAGCTGAAGTCAGAGGCTTCAACCCACTGAGCCACCCAAGCGCCCCCCACCTTTTTTTTTTACTCTCTGCTAGACTTTTAATGGGCTCTTTCATACTTCATGATGAAGCCTTCATTCCAGCTTCAAGTTTTTTAGGGTGAAGGCCTCATCTCCATGTCAACATTAAAATCCCATCCTCAGTGCCTTACACCTATTTTGTTCCAGCTTCAGATTCTGCTCACCATATGAGTTTTGAGCTCCTCTTTAATTTCTGGTACCTGGGGATTTCCCTTTCTTGCTCCCAAGCTGCCTTGGTGACATCATCCCAGCTCATGGCTTTTAATGCCATCTATAATGACAACTAGCAAATTAGTTATCCACACCAGACCTCTCCAAACCTGCAGTCAACTGCTCCTTGATACCTCCATGTGTATATCCAATAGAAACCTCAAACTTAACATTTCAAATTTAAACTCCTGATAGTCCTGTAAACCTGCCTCTCCCTCCATCTTCTGCTCCTCAGTAAATGGCCTTCTTCCATGTGCTCAATCAGAGTCACCCTTCACTCTTCCCTGTGCCACACCCGTATTCAGCACTGTCAGGAAATCCCCTCAACCCTGCCTTCAAAACATACCCAGAAACCAGTGAATTCTTACCATCTCTAGTGCTAACACCTGGGTCTACACCACATCAAGTTTGGCCTCTATTATTAGCCTTCAAGTCAGTGGTGTTGAACTATCACTGTTGTCCCTTGTCATTGAATGCCACCAATAAACTACAGCTCCTATATTCATATTCGTTTTTCTTTCTCTTCTTTTTTTTTAAGTAGGCGCCATGCCTAATGTAGGACTTGAACTCATGACCCTGAGATCAAGAGTTGCATGCTCTAGCCACTGAGCCAGCCACACACTCCTTTTATTCTTTCTTCTTTCCTTTTTTTAAAGTCTTCATGTTCTTGAGGGACCCACTCCCTCAAATCCGCACTGGCCCTGTACCCTGCTTTAAATAAAAGAAAGTGGCAAAACTGATGCTTACCAGTGATAAGCCAAAGCCTTAAGAAGACCCCATAGCCCTGGGGTGCCCGGATGGCTCAGTTAAGCATCCAATCCTTGGTTTCAGCTGGGGTCATGATCTTGGGTCGTGAGATCGAACCCCACGCTGAGCCCTGTGCTCAGCGCAGTCTGCTGGAGATTCTTTGTCTCCCTCTGCCCCTCCCCCTTGTTTATGCTCTCTCTCAAATAAATATAATCTTTAAAACAAAACAAAAATCCAAGAAGGCCCTGTAGCCCTGAACAGCCATGTAAGAAGCTACCCTGTTAGGGACGCCTACGTAGCTCAGTTGGTTAAGCAACTGCCTTCGGCTCAGGTCATGATCCCAGCGTCCTGGGATCGAGTTCCACATCGGGCTCCTTGCTCCGCAGGGAGCCTGCTTCTCCCTCTAACTCTGCCTGCCACTCTGTCTGCCTGTGCTCGCTCTCACTCGCTCTCTCTCTGACAAAAAAATAAGTAAAATCTTTAAAAAATAAAAATTTTAAAAAATTAAAAAAAGAAGAAGAAGCTACCCTGTTGGAGAGGCCACATGAAGAGGGAGAGTATATGAGACCACCTAGAGGTAAACCGGGGAGTCCAAGCAACGGCAAAGCGCCCAAACATCTGATGCGCATGCGGATCTCGCAGCCAGCCCCCAGCTATTGATGAACACACGTGAATGAAGAAGCCATAGTGGACGTTCCAGGTCCAGGAGGAATTGCTAGCCAGGCTGTGCTTGGTCCCAATTCCTCATCCACAGAACCATGAGTAATAATAAGAGTTTGTTTGTTTAAGCCTTTAAGTTATAGGGGAGCTTATTTTGCCACAAAATATAACATAAACTCTACTGTCTCTGCTTTCTCCTTCACTACCACCCTCACACCTCGCCATCTGCAGTCTATTCTCTCTATAATAGCTGGATTGATTCTTTTAAAATATAAGAGATTAGGGACACCTGGGTGGCTCAGTGGGTTCAGCTTCTACCTTCAGCTCAGTTCATGATCCCAGGGTCCTGGAATCGAGCCCCATATTGGGCTCCCTGCTCAGCGGGGAGCCTGTTTCTCCCTCTCTGTCTGCCTGCCCCTCCTCCTGGCTTCTGTGCACTCTCTCTCTGTCAATAAATAAAATCTTTAAAAAAGAAATATATATATATATATATATATATATATATATATATATGATCACATCACTTCTCAGGCACAATACTCCATTGCTTCTCATCTCACTCAGAGGAACACCAAAATCTTTACAACAACAGAGGAACACCAAAATCTTTACAACAACAGCCTACAAGATCCCAAGAGCTGGCAAACTCTCGCCCGTTTGCCAAATCTTTGTATTGCCAGACTTATTTTTTAACAGGCTATTAAAAAAAATTAAAAAGAGAGGAAGAACGCATGACAGAGACCATATGTGACCTTCAAAACTTAAAATATTTACTATCTGGTATTTTACAGAAAAATTTGCCAAACTCTGCACTGCATAGCTGGCCCCTTGGTGACTCTGTTCATCTCCTCCCCTGGTCATCTACCCTTTGGCTCACATAACTCCAGGCAGACTGGCCACCTGCTCATTCCTTGCATTTTTTACAGTTTCTCCTACCAGCCACGCTCGCCCTTGCCCTGAGGCCTTTGCTCCTGCTGTTTTCTCTGCGAGATATGTTCTTCCCCAAGTTAGCCATCCAGAGTCCTATTCTCTCAGGGCTTTACCCAAACGCACCTCTTCAGTGAGCCTTATCTGACCACCTTATTGAAAATTACTATCCAGGGCACCTGGGTGGCTCAGTCGTTAAGCATCTGCCTTCTGTTTGGATCTCAGAGTTTCAGGATCAAGACCTTCATGAGCTCTCTGCTCAGCGGGAAACCTGTTCTCCCTCTCCCACTCCCCCCTGCTTGTGTTGTCTCTCTCTGTCAAATAAATAAATAATCTTTTAAAAAGAAAGAAAGAAAATTATTATCTCCCTGCATCTCTCTCTCTCTGCTTTATTTTTCTCTATATCTCACGTCACTGACATTTATTTTTTACCTTTTGTTGTCACTGCTTTTCTTCTATATCCTCCCACTAGAATGCAAATGTGTGGACCAGAATCTTTGCTTTCTTCACTGATGCATTCTCAGAGCCTAGAGCTCCTGGTGCATTGTGGGTGCTCCGTGTGTATTCCTTGTGTGTCCTTTTGGGTTGTAAAAACCATCACATCCCTCTGTTTTCAGCATAACACTTGTCACCAGCTGCAAATGCCATATTTAGTGGTCTGTCCGTGAACTCCATGAAAGCGGGAGTAGAGCAGTGCTCAACAAATATCAAATATCCAGGGTAATATCTATCCCAGAAATAAATCCACTTCCCACACATCTTTTAAAAGAGTGAATGGGAAATGGGGATATAAAAACACCATCAACAACTTTTTCAAGAATTTGGCTGTGGAATGGGAGCAGAGAAATGGAATGGTGGCCAGAAAAGGTTATATGGTCAATGGAGGGTTACCAATGAGGATACAAGGAATAATCCAGATCGACACATATATTAATAGCATAGGAAAAAGGAGAAATTGAAGAAGCCAAGTTCTTGGAGAGGTGAAAACAACAGGGGCCAGAACCCAGGAGGAGAGATTGACTGTGATGGGCGGAGATCTACCCTTCCCTTGAACAGGAGGAAAGAGCAACATCCAGCGGTTAATGCCTCATTGATGGCAAGATGAGGGAGTTCCCTTCTGGCTTCTAGTACCTCACTCAAGTGTGGGAGGTGAAGTTACCAGCCGAAATTAAGCGGTGGGCAGGGGATTGGAGGTTTGAGAAGAGGAGACAGAAGAGTGTGCAGACAGATAGAGACCGTCCTAGAGAACTGTGAAAGGATAGTCAGAAAGTTAATGAGGACTCATTTGGGATCAATAATCATGAATTTCAACAAAACCAGTCACCCTGCTCAGTAGTTTCTCTTGAGAAGACAGAAGCGAGTTCAGTCAGGGGGTTGTAGCAAAGCAGTGATTTTCAGTGCATGGTCCCCAGACCGTGTAAATTCTCGGGCCTTACCCCAGAACTCTTGAATCAGCAACTCTGCAAGAGGGCCCAGCAGTCTATGCTTTAACAAGCCCTTCAGATGATTCTGATGCTATGCCCAATCAAGGTGCTCAGCACTGCAATAAAAAGGAAAGAACGAGAGAGCTAAGGATCCTTATAAGGAAATAATTGTAATGGCAGGCTAGAGAGTCTAAGTTGGAAAAGAAAGGAAGTAAAGGCATGAGGGGGCTGATCAGTAATGAGAGTGTGGTGGCATCAGTGTCTTATATAATAGGGCCAAATAATTACTGTATGGTGGATTCATGTTCTGTTGCTGCCATAGCAAATTACCAGAAATGAGGTGGTTTAAAACAACACCCGTGGATTACCCCCTTGTTCTGTGTAGGTCAGAAATGCAGGTTCAGCATGGCTCAACTGGGTCCTCTATTCAGAGTCTCAGAAAGGCAATGAGATATGGGATTGCATTCGTCTCTGGAGATTCTGGGGATAAAACTTCCTCCAAGTTCACTCAGGTTGTTGACAGAATTTAGTTCCTTGGGGCGCTTGGGTGGCTCAGTCGGTTAGGCATCTCCCTTCAGCTCAGGTCATGATCTTGGGATCCTGGGATGGAGTCCTACACCAAGACCCATGATGGGTTCCCTCCTGCTTTTCCCTCTCCCTCTGCCTGCCAAGCCCCCTGTTTGTGCTCTCTTTCTTGCTCTCTCTGCCAAATAAATAAATAAAATCTTAAAAAAAAAATTCATTCCTCAGAGTTTTTAGGCTCAGGTGCCCACTTCCTGGCGGGCTGTGAGCCCAGAGCCTTTATCATCTTCTCCAAACTGCCCATATCCCTGTCACATTGCCCCCTCCATCTTCCAGCCAGTAAGTTGGTGATCAGAACAGCGCTTGAAGATAGTGGTCTTAAAACTGGGGTTTCAAAGGGGATGCAGCACGGAGTGTTCGAGACCCCCTGTTCAGGGAGGGTCTTTGACTTCATATGTACTTTTGCTAAAAAATGACCTTCTGGGTGTACCATTATGCCTCTTGTCCTTCCCCTCTACCCTGTTCACAATCCTCCTTCTCTTGATGGAAGAGAGGTTTATCTCTCACCCATCCTAAAGCTTGTATTATTAATTGACCCAGAATATAAAAAATTCATCTCTTTAAACAGGAAACCTATGGTAGGCCTTGTGTCTTCCCCTGTCCCATACACATTTCTGTTAAGTTTGAAGTACCATATTGGAAACGGGGTAACTTGGCACATGTTGAAATGTTCCAGTTTAGGTATATGGCCAAATGGGTCCAAGGAATAATGACAAGCTTTATTACTTCTTCCTGCCTCACAGTGCTGTAAAAGAAAGCGCTGCTGCAGAGAGAGAATTCTGTGAGAGCAAAGTGAAGGGAAGTCTGGTAGGAAATACTGGGAGTGGCAACATCTTTTATCATCCAGACACAAACTCATGGCCAGGCTCTCTTGCCTTCTCCAGCCAGTCAATTTAGAACTAGAATTCTGGGAGCACCTGGGTGGCTCAGTTAGCTAAGCATCTGCCTTTGGCCTATATCATGATCTCAGGGTCCAGGACAGAGGCCCACATTGGGCTCTCTGCTTAGCGAGGAGTTCGCTTTGCCCTCCCCCCCCCCCCCGGCTCCTGCTCTCTCTCTCTCCCTCTCTCTCATGAGTGCATGCGCGCTTTCTCTCTCTAATAAATAAATAAAATCTTTTTTTAAAAAAAGTACTTGGGATGCCTGGGTGGCTCAGTTGGTTGGACGACTGCCTTCGGCTCAGGTCATGATCCTGGAGTTCCGAGATCGAGTCTGCTTCTCTCTCTGACCTTCTCCTCACTCATGCTCTTTCTCACTGTCTCTCTCTCAAATAAATAAATAAAATCTTAAAAAAAAAAAAAAAAAACTAGAATTCAGTTGAGATGTGTTTGATGGAAACACAACATGCTTATCACGCTCAAAAAATAAAGCCTGGTTGGCTGATTGATTTGAAAATACACTGGTTTTGCCAATTTTTCTTTTCTTTCTTTTCCTTTTTTTTTTTTTTTTTTAAGATTTTATTTACTTAAGAGACAGAGTAAGAGAGAGCATGAGAGAGGAGAGGGTTGGAGGGAGAAGCAAACTCTCCACTGAGCTGGAAGCCCAATGCAGGACTTGATCCTAGAACTCCACGCAAGATCAGGACCTGAGTCAAAGGCAGTCGTTTAACCAAATGAGCCACTGAGGTGCCCACCAATTTTTCATAATGGTAGACATTTCTCTTAAATTGAATGAGTTACATATGCAGCTCCAAGGTTTTGACAAAGTATACATAAAACCTACAATAAGACAAAAGCATTTGATCTGTAAAAATTATATTGGCAAGGCATATTAAAATTAATATTTTTATGTTTCCAATTCTGAGTACATGGAGTTAAAGAAAGAGCCTCTATATGAAAGAATAAAAGATACAAGTAACATTAATTTGTTAAATCTTCGTAAAGCCCTTCTTGGTATATTTCCCAGAAACTGAAAAGTGAATGAGTCTAACTGGGCAACAAATCCTTTTGAAAGTCAGGTGATTTCCAGTGCCTTTGCTTTTAACAAAACTGAAAATCAAGTTACCAGCCAGTCAGTTATTAAAAGTAATTTTTGATAATAGATTACTATGTGATTTTTGGCACATAACTCAGAAGTGGCTCAAGTAAGAAAGGCTGAAATAACAAAACTCCTTCCATTCTCATTTACTGATTTCTGTAAGCAGGATAACATTTAACTACCAATTCATGGACTAATAAAAACACAGGCCCAAGAGAGACAGTGTCACTAAAATTTTGTTTTGATGTTTAATAATTATTTATAACTTATAATATACTTGGTTTTTTTTGACCAAGTGTGTACTAATAATCGTTGCAATGCTCTTCAGTCCAGAAGAAATACAGCACCTATAAACCTAATGATGGCAGGAAATTTTTTAAAATTTCAATTCCTATATATTGTTATTACAGAAAAGAATAATAAGGTAATCAATAAAAGACTTTCAAGGATAAGAATATGTTACATCAGGATAAAATATTGTAGGGAGAAGGGCAGTGGATTTTATAAATTTGAGAAGAGAATGGCACAAGATAAAATTCCAACTTTAAGAAGACTTTGTCTATTTTTAGAAAAATGGATAATGGTGGGCATTGAGCTGCCACGGTATTCAGATTATTTTTTTCTCTCATTCTTTCTCTTTCTCTCTCTCTTTTTTAAAATTTTAATTATTTATTTGAGAGAGAGAGAAAAAAGCTAGTGGAGGGGCAGAGAACAAAACAGACTCCCCGTGAACAAGGAGCCTGACACAGGACTCAGTCCCAGGACCCTGGGATCAAGACCTGAGAGGAAGGCAGACACTTAACCGACTGAGCCACCCAGGTGACCCCTCTCTCTCCTTTTTTTAAGTAGGCTCCACGCTCAATACGGGGTCCAACTAATGGGCCTGAGATCAAGCGTTGCATGTTCTACCAACTAAATCAGCCTCTACTCTGGTATGTAGATTCCACTAGATACATTTTCTAAAAGATGTTATAACAGTTTTAAATGTCAATATATACAATAAGCCAGAAATTATTTTGTCCTTTGAAATTATTCAAACTTATAATACAAATTCCAAAACTGATTTCAGAGAACACAGAGAAACTGGACAGTTCAAAGACTGCTGGCTGAGGACGATAGCAGGGAACACGTGGCCTGTAGGAGCATCAGGTGTACGGCTGCTGAATTTAATTAGGAGCACATGTAAGAGGCAGGGAGACCAATAGGCGATCACTGCCATAGCCCACTCACCGTTAATATTTATTGATGGACAGACTGGCCACTCGGCTGGGAGCTGTACTGTGCTCCGGACACCCGATAGGAACCCCGGCCTTGCCTTCCTGGAGTTCACGAGCCTGGAGAAAAGAGAATGAGGGCTAAATCAAGGCAGGACCATGGAGGGTAGAGGTAAGGGTAAAGAGGTCAGGAATACTGACACTCACTGGCTTATCTGTGTGTCCGTGTTTTTATCCCAATTTTTTTAAAAGATTTTATTTACTCATTTATTTGACAGAGAGAGATCACAAGTAGACAGAGAGGCAGACGGAGAGAGAGAGGAGGAAGCAGGCTCCTCGCCGAGCAGAGAGTCCGATGCGGGGCTCAATCCCAGGACCCTGAGATCATGACCTGAGCCAAAAGCAGAGGCTTAACCCATTAAGCCACCCAGGTGCCCCTTTCTTTTCTTTTTTTTTTTTTTTAAGATGTTTTATTTATTTATTTGAGAGACAGAGAGAGAGCAAGAGAGAGATCAAGCAGGGTGCGAGGCAGAGGGAGAAACAGACTCCCCACTGAGCTCCTGATGCGGGGCTCAATCCAGTACCCTGGGATCATGACCCCAGCCCAAGGCAGACGCCTAAAGACTGAGCCACCCAGGCGCTTCCCCCACCCTCCTATTTTCCTTTTAAAAGTATCAGAATAACTTGCAGTAAATTTAGTCAATCTACTGAGGACTCCAGTGCATGGCCTCCCTTGAGACCGAGTGATTTTGTTACACGGGCCCTATCCACCATTGATTTTTTAAATAACAAAAATTAACTCCTGGGGCACCTGGGTGGCTCAGTGGGTTAAGCCTCTGCCTTCGGCTTGGGTCATGATCCTGGGGTCCTGGGATCGAGCCCCACATCGGGCTCTCTGCTCTGCAGTGAGCCTGCTTCCTCCTCTCTCTCTGCCTGCCTCTCTGCCTACTTGTGATCTCTGTCAGATAAATAAAGAAAAAAAATCTAAAAATAAATAAATAAATAATTTAAAAAAAAATTTAACTCCTGCTCATTTTAAGAATTCAAATAATACCGAAGTATAAAAAGTGAAAGTTTCACCTTGTCCTGCGCCATCTTATTTCTGCAACCATACTTACAAAATGAGATGCTTTTTATGATACCACCGCCCAAGTGGGAAATGATGTGGAGTAAGTGGTACACAAATGTAGACACTCAGGGTGGTTAAGGATAAAACTGCGACACCCTTCGTGTGTCCAGTGGCTTTTGGATCCCTGGGGGCCAAGGACCTTTGTCTGTGCGTAACCCCTACAGGTAGGTTCCTTTCCTGGGGTACTGCTAACCCTAATTCCAAATCATCTCACTCCTTTCAGAAACCTGCACGATTGAAACCCCTGCTGGTTAGCTCAGATGAGTTTCTAATTGATAGGTCTTCCCAGCACCCCCTCCATGGGCCAACATA
The DNA here is from genome assembly GCF_030435805.1 of Mustela lutreola. NCBI lineage: Eukaryota > Metazoa > Chordata > Mammalia > Carnivora > Mustelidae > Mustela > Mustela lutreola. The sequence goes on along the minus strand of NC_081290.1, from coordinate 240,091,661 downwards.
CCCTACCCCAGGACTTGACTGGCCTCAGGCGGTTCACAGGAGGTGGGGAGAGAAGGGAAGGCTCTCAGTGTACACAGCAGCCCTACAGAGCTGTTTGGGAAGGTGGGAAACTCTGATCCCAGATATGCTGCCCTGGGATCAAGCAATTCGGCATCCTGCTCAGTGGGGAGCCTACTTTCTCCCTCTTCCTCTGCCTGCTACTCCCCCTTCTTGTGCACATACATACTCTCTGTCAAATAAATAAATAACTTCTTAAAAAAGAAAAAAGTTTTATTTTGAAGCAATCTCTATACCGAGCGTGGGACTCAAACTCACAACCCAGAGAGCGAGAGTCACAGGCTCCAGCAACTGAGTCAGCCAGTTGCCACAAGAACAGTTCTTAATATATAATAATGATACTGCTATAATCACATAATCCTATGTGTACATAGGAGAGCTGATATTAAAAACAAAATTAGTTATTGTTGTTAGGCCTATTAGCGGGTTTATGGGTGGTTTTGTAACTTTTTTTCTTCACATGGGCACGAAAATCTTGCATTCTTTTTTCCTTAAAAGGAACACGTTTTAACTCCCTGGTCACATTGGCTGAGGAAAACCCAGCCCCCTGAAGTCAGCACCTAAGTTCCCCCCTAGAGACTCCCACGCCTGGAGGGAGGGGTCCTGGGCTGGGCTTATGCAGAGGGCTGCCCCAGAGGCTGAAACCAAGTACAAATGAAGCGTAGGGCATTTGCATGACTAACCCAGGGAAAAAACCCACCAGAGAGTTATTTCTATTTAAGCTTAGAGAAATGCAGAAGTAAATCAACTTGAACCTAACTTGCCTTTAAAAGGAAACCAAAATTGCCCCTTAAGTTTTAGTGGGGGGAAGGGGAGTACCTTCTGTAAGGAGCGAGAGTAAATTCAGGCTGCCACGACCCTCAGCAGAGAACCATACTCTTCCACAGGGGTCCAGATTCGTGGCTCTCGGACCCTCAGTGTTAGCGCAAACGGTTTGGAGTCCCTAAACCCACTGAGCCTTAAATTTAGACTGGCCCTACTTAACCAAACTAAGGTTGTAAGCTCTTTGGCAAGCATAAAAGCTACAGAACCCCTTCCAGAAAAATGCACATCAGCCCAAAAACTTGAAACATTTTCATGGATGTCTCCTCCCCGCCTCCACCAAATCCGACTAAACAATCCTATTTGTCCCCCAGATTAAGAACCCCCGCTGGGCCATAATAAATACAATGTCTTACCTACAGGTATACAACGTGAAGGCTATTTTCCAAGCCTGTTGAAAGGACTGTGATAAATAAATACAAATTCATGTAAAAGAAATACTTGGTTCAGAGACTTGGGTATGTTCTCCAGAGAGACAGTAAGTGCCTGTGGAGGACGAAAGCCGCCTCTTAGCGCAGGTGTCCCTCATCCCTGCAGCAAGGCTGTCTCCTGCTGGCCGCTCCCCTACCCCAGGCCCCAGGCAACTGGAGGGTGCAGGGCTCCAGATCGCAACCTTGGAGAATCTGCTGAAGCCTACCCTAGCTTTTCGGGGAGGGGGGGGGCGCGGGCGGGGGGTGTTTCACGGAAATGCCGCAGTGGCTGGTCGGTTCGCATGTATTTACGATTTACTCTCCAATTACGACTGGGTTTTCCGGACGCCGACTGTCAGCCCGTGTCCAGACTTACGGGCGTGGGCCCCCCAGCGCGAGAGGCCGGCGCTGAGGTCGCTGCGGATGAGCGCCCTTGGGTGGAGCCGCGAGAGGCCCGGGCGTGGGCGGGATGTCCGGCCCGCTAGCTCCCTCCGCTGGAAGCGCCCGTGGGCCGGGCCCTGACCTGGAGAGCCCACCGCCTTCGCGCTGCGCGGCGGCGGACGCGGGGGCTCTGGGAGCCCCCAGACGAGCTGTGGTCTTGTACTGGCCGGCACCGCGCCGGGACTGTGCGGTCCCTGGACACCCCCCACCCCATCTCGGCGGCTGGCGGATTCATGGGTAGAGAGCGAGTAGAAGGGTGCAGAGCCCAGCCCATACCCCGTTGCTGCCCGCTGCAAGACCATCGCCCCAAACAGTATTTGGCACACAGTAGTTATGTGTGCATGTGTTGAATATAGCAAATACTTTCTTTTTCCTGTTTGAATTGCGTGTGCTTCAACACTTCCAACAGCTAGCCCCCTGTTAAGAGTGGGTACAGTCAGTAATGTGCGAGGGAGAGTGAGGAAGTGGAGGGAAATGTGCCGGCCCAGAGGCAGCTTCTTGGTACGCAGGAAAGGCTGCGCCCAGAATCTGTCCGAGCGCTGCGCCTCGGGGCCGCGGAATTCAGCGCCCTCTGTGGGAACCACAGGCCGAGTGCCCCGGGGCAGCGGGGTGGAAAGATACAAATAAGAGAGCCCAGCGGCGACGGTCCTCACTCGACGGTAGGGCTCAGGTCCGGCTCCACTGGGTACCAGAGATACAGGATCAGGGAAACTTAAAGGCCCCAGGAGTCCTGCAGGCCCCATATCTCCGGGGCCCCGAGGGCAGGTTCCAGAGCCGTGAGCACCCTTGCTGCTGGGTCGCAGACTTCCTTGATTCTGGGGAACCACTGCCGCCTGCAGGGGGCGAAATGTTCCTTTGGTTCTTCTGAGCCCGGGGCGGGGTACTGCGGTCTGCGGACCTGAGATCTGAGCTAAAAATAGAAGCTGAGCTCAACGCAAAGGAACGAGACTGAATAAACAGAACGTGTGTATGCATGGGAAAGTAGTATTCCCAAATACGCTGTAAGGAAGGGTTACTTAGGAATGAAAATTTGGAGAGAAGAAAAATCCAAGTTCCACATTATTCATCAAAATAAACTCTGAAAGGATTGAAATGCTAAATATTTAGAGACACTATATTAAGTAGGATAAAACAGTTATTTTGTGGATAATTGTCAACATTCTGGAGGCTTTCAAACAATAGAAGAAACAAAGATTAACATTTAAAGATTTCAGGGCGCCTGGGTGACTCAGTTGGTTAAGCGTGAGACTCTTGATTTTGCTTTTGGTCATGATCTCAGGGTCCTGAAATGGAGCAGGAGATCTGCCCTGGGCTTAAAATTCTCTATCTCTCTGCCCCTCCTCCCCTCTCTCAAAAAAAAAAAAAAAAAAAAAAATTAAACTTGATTTTGAAAAGACAAAATCTTGAGGAAAAAGAATATTTGCATCAGGAAATGCCAAAAATGTATAAAAGCTTATTTAAACATGTAAAAATAATCAAGATAACAATAACTAAATAGACAAAGAAGGTAATAAATAATATAATTCACCAAGAGAAATAAAATTAGTACACAAATGCATGGGGAAATGTTGGCTGTCCTTGACAATCAAAAATTTTAAACTCAAAACAACCTTGACACAGTACCTTACACCTACTAAAGTAGCAAAAATATTGTAAGATTGCAATGTATAACATTAGCAAGTTGGTAAAATAATAAAGTCACCATAGTCCATACATTTCTTTTGAACAGCAATGTACTGATCTACATTCGTGTAGCAAATAGCTGTTGAGAAGTTCATTGTCATGGAGGAGAACAGACAAGAAACAGATGTACACCACAGGAGAAAAATAGAACAACTAGTGATGGGATGTGCTATTTGAATCTGGCTAGGGTAGGCTCTGGGATAAGATAACATCCGAACAGAGACAAATCTTGTTCATATTTGTGGGAAGAGTGCTCCAGGTTATAGGGAACAGAAAGAACAACGACCCTGAGGCAAGGGCATGTGACTACTAGAACACCATCTGATTCCTTTTTTTTTTTTTTTAAGATTTTATTTATTTATTTGACAGACAGAGATCACAAGCAGGCAGAGAGAGAGGAGGAAGCAGGCTCCCTGCTGAGCAGAGAGCCCGACGCAGGGCTCGATCCCAGGACCCTGAGACCATGACCTGAGCAGAAAGCAGCAGCTTAACCCACTGAGCCACCGAGGCGCCCCCATTTGATTCCTTTTTAATCATGCATTAGTACTTGAAATATTTTAGGAGGTGGTGGGGGGGCATGGGCTAACTGGGTGACGGACATTAAGGAGGGCACTTGGTGTAATGAACACTGGGTGTTATACGCAACTGATGAATCACTAACTCTAAACTCAACCTCTGAAACTAAAAAATAAAATAAAATGCTTGGAAAAAAATTAAATAAAATACTTGGAATATTTTAAAAATTTGTTTACTTTATATACATATTACAACAATGATGAATTCATTAAGCTGAACTGATATAGTATTGTCAATTATGTTATTTTATCTTCACTAAACTAACAAAACCTTAGCCCCCATGGTAGGTGACATTACAAAAAGATTGTTTTAGCCCCATCATCTTCCATAAAATGTTACTTATTCATTTTCAGCACACTCAGCCCTTCTCTAAATGAAGCATACAAAGATATGAGTTAAAGTGTTGCCACAATTTAGAGAAAGGGTGTTCAAAGTAAAGACAAAAGTGTGGTTGTTCTTTAGTAGGTTTATCCAGTTTGGGGGATCAACGAGCCCAACCATTCTCAAACAGATCCCTAACCTTGAACTTCCTCAGCCTTGAACTTCATCCAGTTTCAAATATCCATTTGCCCACTTGACCTCACCAAATGGATGCCAGACTTAAATATCCAAAAGTGACCACCTGTTCTCCATCCCTCCATCACACATACCCCACCAACACACACCACGAAGAAGACTCCAACGGTCTCCTCTCAGTAAATAGCAAGTCAGTTCTTTCATTTGCTCAAACCAATTACACGAAGCCATCCTTGACTTCTCTTTCCTATTTTTTTTTTTTTAGGATTTTATTTATTTATTTGACAGACAGAGATCACAAGCAGGCAGAGAGGCAGGCGAGGGGGGGGGGGCGGATGGGGAGCAGGCTCCCCGCTGAGCAGAGAGCCGATGCAGGGCTCAATCCCAGGACCCCGGGATCATGACCTGAGCCTAAGGCAGAGGCTTTAACCCACTGAGCCACCCAGGTATTCTGACTTCTCTTTTCCAAGTCAGGCCAAGTCAGTCCTCTATTTAAACCTGTTCTTATCTCCCCCCTTATCAGATGTAAAAGCTGAAGAGTTCACTACGTCCTAACGGCCCAACCTTTCTGACCTCTTCACTTACTCCTCTGACCTTTCCTTCACTCCGGCCTGTCAGACCAGCCTCCTTGCTGCTCCTCAAACACAACAGGCACCAGCCCACTTAGAGGACTTTGGACTTGTTCCCTCTGTTCGGAATGCTTTTTCCCTTCAGAGTCTCATATGATCAATGCCTCCCTTCCTTCAGATCTTTACTCAGAAGCCAAAGCAACAAAACAACTTTTTCAGTGAGGCAAGCATCCACAAAACTTCCGGCTTTGAAACACCTGGTTGGCTCAGCCGCTTAAAAGCTGGACTCTCGGTTTCAGCTCAGGTCATGATGTCAGGGTTGTGAGATGGATCCTTGAGTTGGGCTCAGTGCACGGAGTCTGCTAGAGATTCTTTCCTTCTCCCTTTCTCCCTCCCCCTCTGCTCCTTCCCGCAATTGCGCTCGCTCTCTCTCTCTAAAATAAATAAATAAATAAAATCTTTTTTAAAAAAGTCTCCCTACTTTGGATTTTCCACTTTATCTGAATCTAAATATACAGACACATATCTTTTTTGTTCCCTGATGTACCCCCAGTGCCCAGAACAGTGCCTGCCACCTGGTTGGCATTGGAAAAATACTCATTGATTGAATGAGAGGGGGTAGGGAAAGCAGATAGTAACAATGTGGTAAAGATAAGAGACGAGGAGAAACATTAACAGAGTAGTCACTTAGGGAGATTGCTAAGGATGCAGGTTAATAGTGCAGAAGACTGCAAAAACAGAAATAAGCATCTGGGTCACCAAGGTAGAGGCTGGAGGCCAGCTCTTCTCGGGCAGAGACTGGCTCCCTCCCTGACTCCTAGTTTATATACCTCCAGCTCCGTCTTCAGAATCACAGTCCTCTGAGGGGTAAGAACACCGGAATTCATGCCATGCCCTGCCCCACAGACAGACGTTGGCCCTGAAGTGGGATGTGGCAGAGCCAATGGGAGAAAGGGGTGCCTAAGACAGTAACAGAAAACTCAACTCAGATTAGTTTAAACACTAAAGGGCCTTTATTGTCTCAGAAGCAATGAGAACTTGACTAATGGTACTAATGGTTCGATCCAGAAATTCCCAAGATCTTCAGAGTCTTGGCCTCTTTCAGGACTCCCTCAACTCTGCCCTGCTCTGTATGTTGGCCTTGGCCTTATTCTGTTTCTCCGAATGGGTACAGAAACAGCATTGGTTTTTTCAGGTGTATATCCTTAGACCACAGCATCCTTACGGATGACTGGGCTTCAATCTGTTGGGGCCAATGTCCATCATGTGTCCACCCCCAAGCAACCGCTGTGGCCAGAGGAAAGCCAACATGCAGAGGAAGACGAGAGGGCTGAGGTCCCTCCCTGAACCAGTCACCGGCCAGGAGGCTGGGGTTTCGCTAACTGGCTGAAGACACACCACTAGGGCTGGAGGTGAAGTCAATCCTACCTAAAGAGCAGGGCCCCTCCATCTAAAGGAAAGGGTGACCATGGATGAGGGACCCACCACAGGATCCACAACAAAGGAATATCCCCTCCTCCCCGACCAGGGCTGGAGATGCTGGAGGACCACTGTCTACTCCTTTTCTTACTCAGGTCTAGTTACCCATCCCTTCATCAGGGCCAGACCCTGCAGAAGCTCCCACAAAATGTCACCAAGTTTCTGTTGGGAACCTGGTACAGATCCCTAAACAGCACAGCATGGAGGCCATTTCAGTCATGGTCTCCTTTGGCTTCGGGTCAACCAGTCCCACCGAACTCCCTCCCCACCATCATCTCAGGCGAACTCCTAAATGCAAGTGAGTCCAGTAACCTGACTTCTCCTGCACTCTTAGGCTGATGCTGCTTTCTGCCCTGCCTGCCACTACACCCAGACTCCTGAGCCTATCGCCTGGAACCTTTGTTCACCTATAGAAAGAAGCTTCCTCCATTTTCTGCCTTAACTGAAATTTCGCTGAGGACACAGCTTCTGTTGCTGCCATTCTGAGAGAGGCTAACTCATTCCCATAGCCCACCTACCATGGCACAAGGAGGAGGGTGGTCAGCATCCTTGATCCCTCACTGTCACTCTAGGACCATCACCTTTCTTTGAGATTCCCTTTCTTGGCACTACCATCTACCTACCTCCCAATGTTCACCAGGACTTGGGTCCCTGGTTCTCAGGGTTCCCAAGGGGAAATACTGCCACCATCTTGGATGACTTAGTGTTTCTGTGGGTGACACATTCTCTATCTTAATTTTAAAGTCTCTGATTCCATCATCTTCAACCACCCTTCTTTCCACTTGGGCCACTTACCCCTTGTACACACTCTGAGCTTTGTCATTGTTTAGCAGAGCTACACTCTCTGACAAAATCCCATTCTCCAAATGTAGCAGTTGACCCAAGTTGAAGGGCCTAGGTTTCTGGGTTTCCTCTCTTCTCCTGAACTGTGGGCTCCCAGAGTTAGGGATCAGCTCTTTCCTAAGTGAAGTTTCCTAGAAAGGCAAATCTAGCTCTGGTACCAGAACATTCCAAAAATGGCCTATTGACAGTTTCTCTGACAGAAGCAGAGTAATCTGAGGTCTGAGGATGAGCAAAGTTGTTGTGTGTGTGTTTTTAAAGATTTTTATTTATTTATTTGAGAGAAGAGAGAGAGAACGAGTGGGGGTAGGGAGGGGCAGAGGGAGAGGGAGAAGCAGACTCTCTGCCTGATGCGGCGCTTGATCGCAGGACCCTGAGATCATGACCTGAGCCAAAGGCAGACGCTTAACCGACTGAGCCCCCCCGGGGGTCCCAAGCAAAGTTTTAGATAGCATTAATTTCATCTACCTAGTTTGTCATCTGTGTGAGAATTCCTGGTGCATGATGCATGAAACTAAAAGGGAACCCGCTGCTTTAAGAAAGAAAAGTACAGAGTGGGGCTTCCTGGAAGGATAATTGAGTCTTTCAAGTATCAACTAAACTGGAGGATGGGGGAGGAAACCCTGAGTTTGATCTTAGATCCAAATGACATAAAGATTCAATGTCTGGTTCAGTGCTGGCTCAATTGTCCCTGCTACAGACTGGACTCCTTGGAGTGGCTGAGTGCCAATAGCTCTGGCCTCTCTCACATCCCACCTATCCCGCAGGAGATGAGGGCTGGCCTTTTCTCTCTTTGCTATGAGGAGGGATTCTGGCCTGGCTGGGGTTGAGGCTGGCTCCCATACTATTTATGGCTGGACTGTGAAGAGCCCTCTAAATTTGAGTGTCTACCACTGGACCAATCAGTTATGCTACGAGGATAGGGTCTAATAGTATAGCCTGGCTGTTAGGCACCTGCCTGAGGTAACAAAGATACTTTCCAGGGTAGAAGGAAGTGTTAGAATGTTGGAATTAGAATTAGAATAGGGGCATCTAGGCTAGGGTCGTGATCCCAGGGTCCTGGCGTTGTGATCCCGGGGTTCTGGGATCCAGCCCAGCATAGGGCTCTCCGCTCAGTGGGAAGCCTGCTTCTCCCTCTCCCACTCCCCCTGCTTGTGTTCTCTCTCTCTGTGTGTGTGTCTCTCTGTCAAATAAATAAATTTAAAACCCCTAAAAAAAAAAAAAAAAAAAAGAATTAGAATGTTGGAACTGGGGGGTGCCTGGGTGGCTCAGTGGGTTAAAGCTTCTGCCTTTGGCTCAGGTCGTGATCCCAGAGTCCTGGGATCAAGCCCTGCATCAGACTCCCTGCTTGGTGGGGGGGGGGGGGGGGGGCTACTTCCTCTTCTCTTTCTCTCTGCCTGCCCCTCTGCCTACTTGTGATCTCTGTTAAATAAATAAATAAAATCTTAGAAAAAAAAAAATATTGGAACTGGAATGCGGCACCCATCCCTAGTAGGGATCACTACATCACTACTAAATAAGTGTTTCTTTTCTTTTTTTTTAAGATTTGATTTATTTGACAGCAGGGAGCCCGATGCCTATGCTGACGCCGGGCTCCATCCCAGGATCCTGGGATCATGATCTGAGCCAGAGTCTCCTTACTCCGTCCTCCTCCCTCTTAGGTTCCTCGGTCACCCTCCCTTTTAAGGTTGTAGCCCATGGCCCCTCTCCCAAGCTGCCTGAGCCTCCACGCCTGCCCAGGCCGCCCTCTGTGTTTTCCTCCCTGTGTTTTTCTCACTGGCAGCCTCCGAGTCGCTGTCTTTACTATGCCCAAAGGGAGAGACTTGACATCTTCCTGAGAAGGAAAAATGCATACAGATGTAAGTCTGCACATGTTCCCATTTCACAGACAGAGACTGGTGGTCCAGGAAGGATTTCCTTCCAAGGCCAGGTTGCAGAAAGAAGAGTCAAGGAAGGAGCATTCGTGTTGCAGATGCCCCAAACAGATCTGGGTCCCTCCCTGGACGAAACCAAGGTATGCCCTGGCCCCCCAGATGTGAGCCAATGTGTGTGAACAAGTGTGTGAGCCAGTTGGCCACATTAGCTGGACACGGCTGACAACCTAAGAGAGAGCAGATGGGATCGTGCCGCCCCCCACCCCACTTACTCCGGGTCCTGCCAGGATCCGAGCCTTCTGCCTGGACTTGGAGTTGAATTTGGTTTTCTGCACTGGTTCTTGTTGCCCCCGAAGATTTTAGCTCTTATTCAGCCTCTGGTGAATAACTTTGATTAGGATCTGTCTCTCTAATTTCAGCCTTGACCCAGAAAGCCCCAACTCAGCCGACTTGGCAAGCACTCCAGCCAAGTTCACAACGGCAACAGCGTGGAGGCTCACCAGCAGATATGTTGTCTTTAGATGAGAGAGGCAACTATTTTCTTGGTTCTTTCTGGGCACTGAGGAAGAAGAAAGGAGAGGCAGCTGCCCCTACCAACGGGGAAGGGATGTTCAACTCCAAAGCAGAGCCCTTCGCCACCACCACCAGCCGCCAGTCCTATCTCTTTGCTGGGGCTGCTCAGTATTCAGAGACCAGGAGATAGGAAGGGGAACAGAGGTGGCAACACCCAAGGCTCAGGCACAGGGCCTTGGCCCGGGGAAGACAGCACCAGGAACACAGGGGACAGGAGGGACAGTGCCCAGGGTTGACCTGCTGAAGGAGCAGAGAGCCGGGCCAAAGTTGTGGGAGGACCAGATTCTCTGGGCCCGGCTCAGGAGAAAATGGAGCTTGGAAAAGGCGAAAGTTTCCATGGTGGTGGAAGCTCTTCTCTCCTTTTCCTCTTAGAACTGTTAGGACTCAATATTCCTTGATTGCAAGGCCTCGGACCTCTTACATATTTTTCTTTCACTTGCTCCATTCATCATTTATTTTCAACTCTTCTCTGAATAAGAACAGACAGAAATCTGTTTTTCTCAGCAGTTTATCACAGAACTGACACCTAGACATGAAAATCACAAACCTGGCAAAAATGAAGTTGGGTTCCCAATATCACTGTGCACAGCCAGTTTCCTTGTCCTCTAACACACACAATGTACCCTCACCTTCCTCATACCCTGGGCAGTTTCACTCTTTGTACCTTGTTCATGCAAATCCCTTTGCCTAGGAACCCCTTCTACCCTATCCACTTTGCAAACTTTTACTCCTGGGAACAGCAATATCCATCCCTTTGTCCACTGGATTAATTGCTTATCATTTTGTTCCAAAGTGATCTCGGCGAACCCTCAAAGAGCCCTTGTTTTACTGTATATAGTTAGTTGTTTCTGCCTAATATCTCCAAAGTCCCTTTAACTATTAATGAGACCGTGTGATGTCTCATCCTGTTCAGCAGAGATCAACTTCTACCTGTGGAGTTCTTTCTGGAACTGCAGTGGTGGTGCTTTACACAAAGTATTCATTAGAACATTTATGTTCCTGGGGCTCCTGTGTGGCTCAGTCAGTTGGGTGTCTGCCTTCAGCCTCGGTCGTGGTCCTGGAGGCCCCTGGATGAAGCCCCACATTGGACTTCTGCTCAGTGGGGGGATCTGCTTCTCCCTCTGCCCCTCACCCCATTCTTGTGCCCTCTCTCATTCTCTCTCTCAAGTAAATAAATTAAAAGAAAAAAAAAATTATGTTCTCACCATAAGCAACCAGGAAAATGAGGTAGGCCAGGAGCAGATGCTGCGGAGTCTGTGATGTCCCACGCCCGTCTTGACACAGCAGGAGGCTCAACAAAGGAGTAATCCAGGAAGCTTAGGATCTGTGGCATACATTTCTCAGTCACACATCTAGACTATGGCCGCCAGTTTAGAAAAATATGTTGCACCAGTTAAACTGTTAATTGCAAGCTACACCTCAGACTCACCTCAAAATAGCGTAGTTTTGTGAAACTGTAAATTCACCTCAAAATAATTCAGGCCAAAAAGAGGAATATACAAAGTTATGGAATCAAACCAAGATTGGCTTCAAGGACTGATCACTGTCAGATCTTACTTTCCTCCTTTCTCAAGTCAGCTTCTGTGTTTGTTTACTCCTTCTCCTGTGGATAGGCCTTTTCCAGGCAGTGGAAATCTTGGCCCACATAGCAATTGGGGCATCTACAAGGTTTCAGGAGAAACTCCATTTGGCTCAGGCGAGATCATGTAAGTGCCCCTGTATTCAAGGGAGTGGTCTCCATTACCAGAAATCTGGGGGAGTACAAGCATGATCACTGGACAAATCTTTGCCAATTAGGTGACTTGATAATTTGTATTGATTGCTATTAATAATGTCAGATACCTTTTCATTTTTTAAAAGTTTTATTTATTTGAGAAAGAAAAGACTAAACACAGGGTGGCGGTGGGGGTGTGCTGGGGGTGGTGGTGGTGTGGGCAGCAGAAGGGTAAGGAGAGGGAAACAGACTCTGCACTAAACCCAGAGCCCCACATGGAGCTGGATCCCAGGATCCTGAAACATAACCTGAGACGAAGGCAGTCACTTAACTGACTGAGCCTCCGAGGCACCTCTCATTGTTCAAAATATAGAAAGTTCAGGGATACCAGCCTGGCTCAGTAGGGAGAGCACGTGAGTCTTGATCTCAGGGTTGTGAGTTCAAGCCCCATGTTAGGTGTAGAGATTCCATAAAAATAAAATCTTAGGGGCACCTGGGTGGCTCAGTGGGTTAAAGCCTCTGCCTTCGGCACAGGTCATGATCTCAGGGTCCTGGGATCGGCTCTCTGCTTAGCAGGGAACCTACTTCTCCCTCTCCCTCTGCTCGCCTCTCTGACTACTTGTAATCTCTCTCTCTGTCAAATAAATAAATAAAATATTTTTTAAAAATAATAAAATAAAATCTTAAAAAATAAATAAAAAATAAAATATAAAAAGTTTGGAATGGAAAAAGGAGTGGGAAATATCCCATAATTCTACCACTCAAACGACAGCCATGTTAGCCTTCTGTTTTAATATTTTTTTTTAAATCCCGTATATGTAACTTTTCTTCCTGATTCTTACTTCAGTATAACACATGCATTTCCCCATAAAACTTCTTAAAACATTGCTTTAAATAGCTATTGTGTGTGGGGGGGGCTTTTTATTTCAACACAAAGTTGAAAACTTTTAACCACCTCATTCAGAAGGAAAAAGGTGGTGGAGTGAGTCAGCATTCCTCCCAGAAACGAGCACTGGCCTCAGGCACTATACAGTTCATGGGACTCAATTCCAGCTACAGAAAAGGAGCCATCATACTGGAGTTCTCCTCCCCCATTTCCTTCATTCCTCTAAACACTCCCAAACTCTCATCTTCACTCATCCTTCCCCTGTTCTAGGCTCAGAGGATTTGCTATGAATTTGGATAGTGCTGCAAACAGTTCAGGTTTAAATCCCAATAATTTGTGGTGATATAATCTGGGAAGTTCCTTTTTTTTTTTTTTTAAAGATTTTATTTATTTGACAGACAGAGATCACAAGTAGACAGAAAAGCAGGCAGAGAGAGCGGGGAGCAGGCTCCCTGCTGAGAAGAGAGCCCGATGCGGGGCTCCATCCCAGGACTCTGGGATCATGACCTGAGTCGAAGGCAGAGGCTTTAACCCACTGAGCCACCCAGGCACCCCTGGGAAACTCCTTTTGCCTCTCTTCCAAATACTATATGTAAAACAGGGATTTTTGCTATGGAGCTCTTATGAAGATTATATTATATATGTAAAACACTTAGCACATACTAGGTGATCAATAAGTGGTAGTGAAAACAGAAAAACCCAGATTCCCATCTAGCTATAGTCCTCTCTTGCCCTTCTCTTTCAGCCATGTTTCTTTTCTTTTCTCTTTCTTTCTTTCTTTCTTTTTTTTACAGATTATTTATTTGACTGAGAGAGAGGATGCACAAGCAGGGGGAGCAAGAGGTAGAAGCAGACTCCTAGCCAAGCAGGGAGCCTGACACTGGACTCAATCCCAGGATCCTGGGATCATGACCTGAGCCGAAGGCAGACACTTAACCGACTGAGCCACCTAGGCGCCTCTCAGCCATGTTTCTTGAAAATGATTTATACATGCTATCTCTAATTTGCTCATCTCCCATTTATACCCCAACTCACTACAATCTAGCTTTTGTTCCCCATGCCCCTCTTCACCCACTAAAACTGCTCACCAAAGATCTCCACCCTAGATGCCTTCATGGAGCTTTGAGTCACTTCTTAATCTTTTCCATATACAGTCGTACCTAATTTCTCTTCAAAATTCTCTCTTGGGGGACGCCTGGGTGGCTCAGTTGGTTGAGCAGCTGCCTTCGGCTCAGGTCATGATCCCAGCGTCCTGGGATCGAGTCCCACATCGGGCTCCTTGCTCGTCAGGGAGCCTGCTTCTTCCTCTGCCTCTGCCTGCCATTCTGTCTGCCTGTGCTTGCTCTCTCTCTCTCTGATAAAAAAAAAAAAAAAATTCTCTCTTGGTTACCATGACATTAGTCTTCCCAGTTTTCCTAATATTCAGACAGCATCTTCTTAACTCTCCTTTGTTGCCTGCACTGCACTTTTTCCCTTAATTAGTATTTGTCCTCAACTTTCACGTGTCCAGAAAAAGCAGGATTCTTTGCCATAACATTGGAGTTGGAATTCTCGCTTTCCCACTTAGCAAACTGAGCTCCTAAGCTATTTAACTGACCTTGGCCTCTATAGTCTCATCAGCGAAAAGGGACCTCTCTCTGGATAATCATCGGAAATAGAGTCATTGTACATTAAACCCATACTTCCCGTTGGCATTACGGATTAGTAGGCATAAGCTGGAATTCCAGGCCTGGAAACCCAGTTCATATCATAAGAATGTCAAAACTCAAATAAGGTGCTCTTCAAAATATTTATTAACATATAAAACTAAACAATATGAACTATGATATAAATGTTCCTTGAGGTATTTTTCTTCATGGGCTGGACTGGCCGAGGTTTCTTAGACTCTTAGTTTAATGAAGTTTGGACAGAACATGTCATCTTTTCCTGGTAAATCTTCCTAGAGCATACATAGATATTTTTCCTTATTCCAGAGACCTTTGAACTGCATTGAAAATTAGGGTCATCTGCCACAAAGAAAAAAAAAGTTCAATGATGTTCAGATGAATGCTTCTCAAAGTTTTAAAAAGCTAATTGCTGGGAAAGGGGCAGTTTCAATGATGTCTTACTTCTCCATTTTTATAAAAATCTACCTTGCTGAGCTTCTGAGAAGTTTCTAACAACATAACCGGGTTTGCAGGAGAAACTTCTAGATCCACTCACTCTGCAGGGTCAAATCAGTTATGGTGATGTTTTTTACAGTTATACAAATGCCTCAAAATACTGAGTGAGAGTTTCCTCCAAATTCCTAGTTCCAGGCTTCACTTACAATTTTCACAATATCCAAAACACGTCCAAAAATTCTTTTTTGATCCATCCTTTGTTGATTGCTTTAATTGGTCTTTAAAAATTTCACACATAAAAATATCTTAGGGATGCAATCACTTATTTGATCTGTTGACTAAAGTTAAGGAGATGCTTTGTGGAGATGAATTGGGGAGGAAGAAAACTACTCTAATGTCAGGATGCTGCTGCTTTAAGGATTAGGAGACAACTGAAAGCGGTACCCAAATCCAGGTGTTAGCAATATTTAAGTACCATTATTTCTTCACCTCTGGAACAGAGTGAAAACCAACGCTTCAGAACTGGCTCTTCAAGACATTAGCTCCCTAGTTAAAAGGGGATGCCTTGGATTCATGTCAAGTTAAAGGTAAGGCAATTTAATTTGTAGTCAACTGCAATGTATGATTCCTCCTACCTACCTACATAGTCAATATTTTAAAATCTTTCTTTACTAAAGTCAGTTTTCCAAAACAGTAGTTAGAGATCTGTCTCAAATAGTAACAGGCCCTTACATTTTGGTTAACTTTTCTGGAAAATTCTTCAATGCTTCCATATTAGCACTTGTAGTTTCCTCCTGATGTTATGCTAACAAGTTCTCATTCTATTATATAAAAACAAAAACTGTTTAGTGTACAGTGCTCCCAACTAATGAAATCCCTATTCTCGTGTGGCTGTCCACAGGGGTCCTAGTTCAGGCCCTTTACTCTTACCGAGTCAGTACAATGACTTTGAAATCAGTCTAAATGTCATTCCCTGGATCTACTCTCTGCTCTACCACCACCAGCATCTTTGCAAGCTAAGTAATTGTCCTTTGAGCTATCACTCTACCTGCAGAATCCCTCCAACATAGCACTTATCAGATTTTATTGTCATTTTATGTTTACATGGGTCTCCTCGATTTTATTCTGAGTACTGAGGGGCAAAGACTATTTCTTACAAGTCTTTGGTCTACCAGTTAGTACACAAAAGGCATTCAACCTAAGTATCCTGTGGTGAATATGAGCCCAACTCGATCAGCTTTTAGATGGCTTAAGAATTCTTTCCTAGAAAACCAGACTTTTTTCTACTTAATCTAATATTCTTAAACAATATGAAAAATTTACTGCAAATATCAACTTGGAAAACACCTGATTTTTTTTTTCTTTGAAGCTAGCGCACTAGAAAAATGCACCTTAGTGACTTTGAGTGACCCTCATGTACACTGATTATACTTTTTATAGTTTTGTCTTCAGTGACTACTGAAATGTTACCTACTCCAGTCTCTGCAGTATGTTTTCCTCAACCCCACCTATCAGAGTTTTTATCTCATTTACCTGTCTGCACTAATTCCTCTCACACCTCTAAAATGTGCTTTTTAACATGTCATAAGCTTCAAAGCTAAAGTAATTAAGCTTATTAGAAATGGTTATAGTGGGAAGAAAGAGACCTTAATCAACAGAAATTATGTACCCTCGATCAAAAAGCACAAGGATCTTGCGAAATCCTTTTTGTTTTTTTTTTTGTTTTGTTTCATTTTTTTTTGTGGGGGGTGGGGGAAATCCACTCTAAGCTCTAAGGCCTTTGCTGCTTACTCTGGTTCTAATCTGTATCAGAAAAAGATGTCACATAGAATTAGCACTGTTTATCACTTAAATTTGCACTCTCAGTTCTTAAAAAATCTAGCCTAGTTGAGTTACAGCCTTACTTTGAAGCTCTTGTGTGACTCAGCTTAAATTAGAAAGCTGGGTCTTTATATCCACTTAATATCTAAAGCTATTTTAAACTACATTATCTTACATTTCTAGCAGATCAAATGCATAATATGCAATGTGATACACAAATATTAAATATTTACAGTGACAAAAAGTTTGTGGTTGATGGACAAATTTTCTTCCAATTACCAAATGTAACTAATATAGCCTAAAACTCATCATTAAATAATGTTCCATATTCTATCAAAAACTGTGCCCTCTTTTAGTACTTTATATACATTATACTCTACTAAACGTTAAAATGTAGTGATACTAGAGACAAAATGGTAGAAAACAGGCATCACAAGGAATTAGACAATTAAGGTAAGCTCAGAGTGACTTTTAATATGCCAATCAATGTTAATAAAACACAAGTCAAACAGACAAGTGCAAACAAATTGTAAACCAAAATTAATAGGAAAACAAATAATAGACAAATTCTATGTTTTTGTTTTTTGCAATGTCTGGTTAGCCAGTATTATTAGTCAAATGGCTTATCATTGATAAAATATATTTTGTGTAAAGCTTGGAATAGTCAGAAGTCATTCTGGCATTTCAAATAGCTATATACACTATCACCAAGATTAGTTTATATACACAAATATTGAAGAGAAACTGGGCAAAACATTTAAAAACAGACTAACAATACAATCAAGTACAAAACTTGGGTAGAGGGAGGGAACATTTTAAAAAAGAGTCAGGGAAGGGCATTATCAGGAAAAATTACAAAACCAGTAATAATTATACTACATTAATACAGCAATCCAAAAGGGAAAAAAAGGTGCATTACTCCAATGCACTAGCTTCAAAGTTCAAAGAAAAAAAGGCAAATAGCTGCTTGTCATCAAGAGCAGCTATGTATTTCACATAATTGTTTTCCAAAAAAGCCTATTAACAATGATTGTTTAATGCTACAATTTTACAGCAAAGACAAAACTAAAATAGCAGCAAATTCACAAGGCAATACTTCCACAGAATTATCATTCCATGGTTGATGCAATGCCTACAAAGTGCTCCCAGTTGGATATATAAGTATAATTCACAATTAAAAAAAAAAAAGAAATATAAGATTGACACACAGGTACATTGAAGGCTGAGTAGTACTGAGTCTCTTAGCATTCCCCTTCTCAAAGGGAGAATATGTTTGTAATAAAGCCCCTGCATCCCTTTTACAGGTCACTACAGGGAAAGACACCTTTTATTACAATGCAACAGCAAACTATAAGCAGCACACCACCACAGTGGTTAACCCTGGAAAGGCTGGTGTAACATCCAACAGTCACTGATATCCTACAGAAGACAGACTAGTAAGACTAGACGAAAGCCTGATATACCACTGGTCAAGATACAGCTTTCAACTGTAATTCACAAATAAAAGTTCTAAAAGGTATTTCAGTAAAACTACTGACACCGATTGAGAAAGTAATTGCAAACTGGATTCTAGCAGTGATTTCAACCTAGCTTCCTCTTGTCACAGTTTTTTGGGGGAGGTGGGAATTGAGTAGTTCAGTATATGGTAAGGCTGACAGAGCGGTTCATTTTCTTTCCAATAAGTCGAGATGTTCTATTACTCTGGGTGGTGGACCTAGTGGTCATCCGATCAGTGAAGAGTGCTCTTTCCTCAGCTGCAGCTTTGGCCATCTGAGCTTTCTTGAGTTCTCTAAGAACATAAAAATAGGAAACAAGACTTTTCACCTATTGTATTAATCCTAGGAAGGATCCTAAGAGGCCAAACACAAACTATATTATCAGCTGGGAGATCTTATTAGCATGCTATGATTAGAATAATAATAATTAGTTTATTAAGATACAACTGAGGAAAAAAATTACAGTATGAAACTTTAGCTTGTGCTCAAACAACTTAAATTTATGAAATGATTTTATTTTGTGTTCTCAGAATTAAAATATCATATATACTTGGACCTAAGTAATAAAGATGTTAGTAATGACAGAATTGTAATACAAAATAATTTCAACCAGAACTCTAATTCATATTGTGAAAATATTACATAATAGAGATGAAAGGAAACTTCTACGTCCCATTTGTATAAACTGTGATGGCTATCAAATTAGTGGCAAATAAACCTTTTATATTTCAAGTCAGTTTTTATTAGGTTAAAATCAGCAATAAAGCAAATGAATTAGAATTATCATTCCCATCAATTTTCTGAAATGTCAAAAGTCATTCAAAATATGAGACTCATCTACTAACTTAACTGATACTCATTTAATCCCTCCATAAAAAATGAATAGAACGAATGAAGGAAACTTAATCTACGGTGAGACTTTAAGGGGGAAAAAAAAGCCTGTCTATTGTACAGGCTCACTTAGTTTTTGCTGTAAGTTAAGGATTGGGGATTAATACCACTTGCAAATACATGCTAGTCTTAAAAATTTTTTAAGTCCATAATTTCCAAGTTTAGGAACAATACCAAGTCATATGTCACAAATAATTTAAGGCAGAAATCCCCAAAATTTAACTGTATAACATACCAAACCACTACAGCCTTCACTGACAGAAAACCTAAATCATTGCTCATTAAAATTTGAAAATGAAAATGAGAAAGTTAAAACATACATTCCATAAAACTCTCACTTACTTCTGTAAAAGTGAATTTTTGAATTTTTCAGCATTCAATTCTATTCGTAATTGTTCTGCACTTTTTCTAGAAGCAGACAGCAATACTGAGTGCTTTACCAGTGCCATTGCTGAAGGTCTTTTCTCAGGATCTGGATGAATCATAACCTTAGAAAGAGAAGTAAAAATAAAGCAAAGACATGCAATTTAACAAATATAAAACCATGTCAATAAAAAGTGCATTATATACCAAAAATGCTCACTTTTAGCAAATCTGTAAACTCTTGGGAAAGCACTTGAGGAATCCGAGGTAATCTACCCTGTCTGATTTCATGCCATTGGTCTCCATTTCTGGGAAGAGGTTCAGCTCCAGCAGCACATACCACTGTGAGGGCAAGGGCAAAAATATCCGCTTTTGGTAGATGAGTATAATTCTGTAAAATTATAAAAAAAAAAAAATTTTAAGGGAATATAAAAGTGGCCAAAATAAAGTAGAATTACACTTCAGGGATGACTTAGGTGAGAAAGAAGACTAAATTAAAATATCCAGTGCCACATTTAACCTTTAAAACCTATTCAGAGAAGAAGTTAAATTTGAGGAGATTTTTAATATCACAAATACATACACAATCAGGGAGATGAGTAAAAGTAAATGCCTTCTCTCTTTCAATAGTCCAATTCATCTCTCAGAATAAACTCCTATCCTGGGGCACTCATATATGAATACAGGAGACATACATACATTGACAAGTTACAAATACACATATAATTATGAAAAACAAGGGGATCATGCAATTTATTTGTTCTGCTTGTTCTACTTTCATTCTAAACTCTTATCAAGAAATATTTTGTCATACTTTTTTTTAGGTCACACTTTTTCAAACAGTACTATTAACTATATGCTATAATTTATTTAACCATTTCTCTATTGCTAAACATTTACATTGTTCTCAATTTATTTGTATATGAACATTTCTGTGGATAAGACTCCTAGAAAGGAAATTCTGGGTAAAAGGATACAGCATTTTAAAATGTTGATAGATACAAATACTTTGATCTCCTAAAAGGCTATGCCATTTTACAGTTGCACCAGTAGTGTATGTGAACTTCTTTTATAACTCCATCATTGTTGAACACTATAAATCTTTGCCTTTACTGAATTTTGCTAGATTAAATATCCCTGGCTGATGGTTTAGGCTTTCTTTAAGATTTTACTAGTTATTAGAGCTTAAAATTTTAATATGTCTGCATTATTATAAAACAAATAGCATTATTAAAGAAAAAAACTACCTCTTGCAAAACTTCATTTGCAAGAAACCGGCTATCACCCTCTTCAACTTGTGGACTAGAGATCCTTGTTACGTGTCCAAGATCACCTATAAGTATTGAAAAAAATAGAGTCAAGAGTTAAATAGGCTCTTTCTTTATTTTTAAGGCAATAATCTGGTTATCTTTCTTTCTTACCTATTTTAAACATAACTTTGTTGGAAGCCCAGTCATCTTCATCTCCTTCTTCAGAGGAAGCATTGGGGATTGAGGTTCGAGATATGAAAATATTACCTGTCAAACAGTTATTTATGTCAGCTGCACTAACAATTAATAGTGTAACCAAAACTCATAAACAAGGCCATACATCAAAATCATCCCAAAAGCTTTCAAACATATAGATTTTCATATGTTCTACCCTAAAGCCCAATGAGAATAAGAATCTCAGGGGAGAGGAAATGGGTTGTATTTTCTAAGGAACATATTTTCTGGCCTAGTACTGATCTTTGAACACCTGGAAACCACTTCCTTAGACTCTAATCTATACATTGATCTTTAGTTTTAACTACATAGAAACAATACAAAAAAGGCAATAACGTAGTAATCGGTGGTGCTTCCAAATCATAAATTTTAACCTAATGCTAGGGGCTGGTATGAAAAATACAAGTAATATAACTTGAGTTTGGCTGTATCTACATCCCAATGTGGCTCTGTGGTTCCTCTACTATACATACACTTTTCTTCTTCAAATTCAGGTAAGTTCATGATTAACATTAAGTTTCAGTCACAGATTTCATTTTAATAGTTTTACCAATGTAAATAAATAAGTAATGTAAATGTAAAATGTAAATAAACTACTGAGTTTATAAATGTTACACTCACTTAAGTCATCTTTCAATTTCACTTTATTTATGGAATTACTTATTTTTCAATGGTATTTATAAATTTGAAATTTTAAAACTCCACATCTTAATATTTTCAACTTTTGTACTTATAAGGATCTACTATGTTTGTCTGACACTTAAAACAAGGTATGAGTGAGTATAGGCAAACCTTACTAATTTCTATTTACTGCCATCAATTCAAATATTATTTTTTCCCCATTTGAAAAATAAAAATTTTAGTGAGTTATTAACATACAGATAAATTCTTCATGTAATTGTGTAAAATGATTTAAATTCTCATGAATCACACATTTCCGTAGACAAAAACAAAACAAAAAAACCTTCATTAAGTTCAACTTAGAAATACCTAGCCTAGGGGCACCTGGGTGGCTCAGTGGGTTAAGCTGCTGCCTTCTGCTTAAGTCATGATCTCAGGGTCCTGGGATCGAGTCCCGCATTGGGCTCTCTGCTCAGCAGGGAGCCTGCTTCCCTCTTTCTCTCTCTCTCTGCCCGCCTCTCTGTCTACTTGTGATCTCTCTCTGTCAAATAAATAAATAAAATGTTAAAAAAAAAAAAATACCTAGCCTAAAATTCATACTTGAATTCATCAATCTGTTAGTTTTAACTTCCAATTTATAGGAAACATAGGGGAAAAAGGAGTAAGATAAATGATGCAAGGGAGCAACCAATCAAATCCATAAAAAAGGACATCTTATATGACAAAGTCCATATCAGTATTATTTTTTTAAGGCAGAGGAAGGGCAAAACCTAAAGGGCGGGGGAGGGGGGCGGGAAATAGAAGCAGATGGAATGCATGGTCCTGAAAACGGATACTAGTTTGGACAAGTAAACCAAAAAGACTTGGGTCACCTGGAAAAAATTTTAATATGATCTAGCTATTAGAAAAGATGAAAATTTACTGAAACAAAAAGGTAGAGTTGACTTACAACTTTTAAAAGTACACATTATGAGGTTATTTTAATAAAATGAGAGGGATGTGCACGCTGTTATAGCTGCATTCACTTGCACCCTTTTAAAAATGCAAGATAACCATACTGCATATGCCATTTGTTTTCTGAATAATGCAGTAACACTTTCATGGTATACAGGCTAGAAATATCACCATGTTTACATAGCACTTAAGTTTCCAAAAATATGTTCAAATATCTCATTTTATTCTAACAAACCTGTTAGCAGCACCAGCACTATTTTGTAACTATAGTTCTATAACCTAGAAGAGAGGGACTTTAAACAATAGGACTTTAAACACTAGGAAGTCTTCTTAGTCTTCCCATCAGAGTCCCACTTCATGACTACGGGGTTTCCATAAGATATAGCAAATTTTTCCAACTTTTATTAAAAATGAATTACCTCAAATACTTTGGAATAACAGGAGAAGAAGTGAAAGGAAATCATAAAACAGTATGTGGCTCAAAGGTCTTTTAAAACAACAACAAAAAACCGTAGTAAGATGTATATGTTTTCATATTTTTTTAATGAAATAATTTATTCTCTATAACACTAAAGAACACAGGTCAGAGAATTTGTAATACTTACTAGGCTTTATATCCATATGAACCAAAGACATTGAATGAATATACCTCAAGCCCCGGCCAACTTGCAAAAGGAGATCCTTCAACTCTGCTTCTGTAAAGTAACTCATGCTTCTATAGTTTTCACTTATGGCATCAGCTAAACTTCCACCTAACAAACACAGGAAAAATTAGCAATTTCCTCTTCATGAGATCTTACTTCTCTTCCCTCCATCTTTATTGAGTGGCCACAAACTCAAGAAAAAAAGGAGCATTTTATATAACCTATTCTTTTTCCTGCTTGTGAAATCTAAATTTTATTTATTCTTTCAATAAGTAATATATTCACATGGGTACAAAATAAAATGTAAAGTTTTTTTCATCCATATACCCCAGTGGCCTACCTGGTTCTTTTTCCCAGAATAAACCAATGTTATTGGTCTCTTATATATTTTTCTCAACTCCTTTTCACACAAATGACAACATATTTTCATTATCTTGAAGATCATTCTTTACTAACATACAAAGGATACCCTGTTCTCTCTTGTGTCTCCACAGGATTTCATAGTGTAAATGAATGGCAATGTATCAGCTGGTCTCCTAATTGATGAATATTTTAAAGTAATTTCCAAGCTTTTACTACTATATACTATAGTCTAAGGAATAACTTTGTACATTGGTCATTTCACACACACATTTAACAACATATCTTATAGAAAAAAATTGCTGGTTTAAAGGGTATATATGGGGTGCCTGGGTGGCACTTGGTTGAACATCTGACTCTCAGGTCATGATCTTAGGGTCGTGGGATCAAGCCCTCCCTCGAGCTGGCTGCTTATCCCTCTCTGTTCCTCTCCGTACCCAACCCTCATGCTCATGCACATACTCTAATAAATAAATAAAATCTTTTTTTTTTTTTAATTAAAGGATATGCTTAGTCACAAAACAATGGTAATATGTGGCTCAAGTATGTGTGTGAAATACTATCTTATATATAGAATATGTTTTTATAGCTGAGAGGGACGTTTCTCTGTTTATCCTGCTAAAAAAAGGGTTGGTATTCACACCAGCCTTGCCAAAACTACAGGGCCTTTGAAAATTCACATAAAAAAAGTAACAACGTATTCGGTTTCTGATTTCAAAATGGCCAGTACTTAAACTTTGCTAACATGTGCCTTATGTGAATTTGAGGCTTTGGAAGACAAATATGGGGCAATTTTACTTATACTTACACACACACACACACACACACAGTTCCCATAGAGAAGCCCGTACCAATTTACACTCCCATCATTAACGTATGAGAAAAACAGTTTTCCCCACACCCTTGACAACAGTCTATAAATTTTATAGGTAAAAACCAGTATTTTAATAGTTTTAACTTATACTACTATTATTATGAATGAGAATAAAACCTGCTTTTGTAGGATAGGTCAAACCAACCAGTTCATTAGTTTATACTTTAAAAAAGCTTTTAAGTTTATACTCTTAAGTTTTATTAAAAACATTTTTAAGTTTATAATTTATCTTAGGAAAAGAGGAGTTACGTAAAACAAAACAAAAATCAAAAACCAAAACAAACCACTTCTGTCTAAAGCTTAGTTAGGAATAATGAAATCAGAACCAGGGTAATAAAATCAGGAAGGTGTATTAGTATACATTAGTCAGGAAA
Organism: Mustela lutreola; assembly: GCF_030435805.1. Lineage (NCBI taxonomy): Eukaryota > Metazoa > Chordata > Mammalia > Carnivora > Mustelidae > Mustela > Mustela lutreola. The sequence goes on along the minus strand of NC_081290.1, from coordinate 240,067,237 downwards.
GATTAGCCAGGAATACAATTTGAATAAGACTAGGTAGCAGGGCGCCTGGGTGGCTCAGTGGGTTAAGCCGCTGCCTTCGGCTCGGGTCATGATCTCAGGGTCCTGGGATCGAGTCCCGCATCGGGCTCTCTGCTCAGCAGGGAGCCTGCTTCCTTTTCTCTCTCTCTCTGCCTCTCAGTGTACTTGTAATTTCTCTCTGTCAAATAAATAAATAAAATCTTAAAAAAAAAAAAAAAAGACTAGGTAGCAAAATGTCCAATGTATTTTAAAAATAAAAATAAATCACACACCTCAGTATTTTAGACTTAAGTATGTTCTCTATACTCATAACAAATATTGAGCTGCAGGAAAAAGGGCTCTAGAAGGGAGGTCTATAAAAGGGCTTGAAGTCCTAGTCTAAGTTTAATAAGCATTTTAGTGTATCTACCAGCTATAGCTAGGTCAGTTCCTTCTATTTCACTGCTGAAAGGCAAAGAGAAGTAAGAAGAGCAAGACACTCATCTGATATTTCACATTCTCTTCCCCTACCCATCAACATTTTCCCACACTTGATTACAGGGTAAAAATTTCAGTCTATCACCAAACCAAGACAAAAGGCTTAAAATGTAAATGACTATTTGAGATAATAAGGAAACTTAGTAACAATAAAGGACATCAGTTAATCACCATGTATAAGTGAAATAATAGAATGATTTCCCGTAGAACTGTGGAAAACGATCTGAAGATCAGGCCTATTATTAGGACATTCAAAGCTTTATGTGGAGAGAACAATGATGGCAGAAGGAAATAGAAGAGTTTAGGAATGTATATAGGTAGCTTCATTTCCTTTCATCTAAACAGAAAAGACAACTAATCTAAGAGGCAACCCTTTTCACACAGGTCAATTTATTTTTAAAGATCTGTGTATTCTTTAAGTGTTTTATACGGTTCCAAATTAATAAACTGTTACAAAATATTATTTTATAATCTAACTGTATTACAAGACAGGGTTTTGTTTTATTTTGTTTTTTAGGACAAGGTCTTTATAATCTGAGAGGGCAGGACATCAACTCACCCCTCCCTATCCCCTCAGGCCCAAAGTTTTTCAAAATCATCTGAATTATATAACCACATTATTTATTTGGTGGATTGTTACAAATGTGTGATCCCTGGACCGCTACTGAAATACTTGTTAAGAGGACCAACTACATCAACAAAGTGAAAGGGAGAAAGAAACCAGAAGATGGCATCTAGCAAACATCTAGTGGAAAAGACATGGTCAAACTGCCCTATATTAAGTGCAGTAACTGAAAACTGAAGGTTAAGAAACAGATTGGTCCACAAGGTCATGATAGCTACGTAAATATTCTGATGATATGAATAGAAACATTTCAAGAGATGTGTGAAACAAATTAGCGCCAATGCTATATACTGAGCACTTCGTTATTTCAAGTACAGAGAATTAATATAATGACAACTCAACAAAAAGCTAGGTGTGAGAAATGGATCTTTTACTTCCGTTTTGTTCAATGTTTTTAAATACTGAAAACCTGAATCCACTACCTACACCACTTATTTATTAACAAGCTATGAGAAGGCTGGTCTTGTTGAAGGAAAAAATAACGAGAATAATAAAAAAAAAGAAACAAACCTTTGCTATCACCTCCCAACTGCTCACTAAATTCCAAATTCTCTAATATTCACAGAAGATATAGAGAAATGGAAACCCAGCATATATAAAGATTTACCTATTTAATAATAGGTATTTACAAGAATCAGAATTGAGACTAGGGTTTTGATAAAGATTTAATTAAGAAGGGGGGAACAAAGTTGGTCCTTGAGGGACTTTTTGAAAATTGAAAGCTCTCCAGAGGTCCAAAGTTGATCCTCTACAGAAGCTTTGTTTCTTGTTTTGGGGACGAAATGAGGGAGAGAGGCACAGCTAGAGAACAAAAGGCATAACTTAACAGAAAATTATGAGAGGATTCTAATGGTAAACTAGGTTGGAAAAAATGGGAATGGGGGGCAAGATTATAGAATACTTTAACAAATGGCTGAAGTTGGAACAATGGAGAGTTACAGTCACTTTATGATTAACCAGCATCAGTTTTAACTTCATTTCATAAAATGAAATGGAAAGGGAAGGCTAAAATGAATTGAACCTATATTATGTACTACCATACCCTACGTACACTATGCTACATGCTAGGGATGCCAAAATATGTATGGCAAGACCACTGTCCTCTCAAGATCAGTTTGACTAACAGGCACACTACCATGCACAATTCTACTACTGAAGTAACTGGGACAAGGTTTTCAATCTTTTCTTAATATCCAGGTAAGCAATGAACTTCACTGAAACTCAGGTTAGGCTTCTTCAATTTATAAAAAAGATAGGCTCTCTTTGAATTTATAAGAGATAAAAGAGGCATAGAATTAGAGCAGGATTTCAAATAAAAACGATTTCCTCAGTGTTCATTTTTTTGAGCTCACAAATCTGTAACAGAACCAACATATTACTCACCATTACAATATTCATTCTGTATAAGCATATGATCATCTTCTGCCCATGCAGAGAAATATCGAACTACATGAGAATGTTGTCCAAGCACTGCATGAGCATATACTTCCCTCAAAGCGTTCTGCCTAGGAGAAATTTGAGATTGATAGAATGGTAAATCATTTTTGTTCAAGCCTAAACTGAACAAATTTATCTGACTTCATAAGAGAAACTTAACTTCTGTCATCAATCATTATGCTGAAGGATAACTTGCTTAAGAGAGAGGGGGTGAGAACCTCTGTACCAGATTTTTCTAAAGGATTCCATTAAAGAAGAATGTTACAAATAAGGAACCTTGCTGGCCCTAGAACTTGGGAAAAATGAAACTCCATTTTACTCTGAATTCATGGATGCTATCAGAACAAAGAAATTTAAGTTAGGTTTCAAGGGGCGGTTGGGTGGCTCAGTGGGCCTCTGCCTTCGGCTCGGGTCATGATCCCAGGGTCCTGGCAACGGGCTCTCTGCTCAGCAGGGAGCCTGCTTCTCTGCCTACCTCTCTGCCTACTTGTGATCTCTGTCTGTCAAATAAATAAATAAAGTCTTTAAAAAAAAAAGTTAGGTTTCAAAATCAGACTACTCATATAATTCTTCCAAGTCCAATAAGAATTAATGGCAAAAAATGAAAAGGACATGATTAAATTATTATAGCTTCTCAAAAGTGAAAGAATCTTAGTGCTTGATTATGTAAAACCTTAAGGTTTGTTAACACCATAGGGAATAAAAAAGCAAAAGACAAAATTTTTAATACATACTCATCAACAGAGCCAGCCAATGGCTTTTTTGATCGTTTAATGGCATATATGCATCCATCCAGCCTCTTCACACACTTAAACACTGAACCAAATTCTCCAGAGCCAATTTTCTCTAGCTCATGAAATTCTGTTGTATACCGAGACTTCATATTGCTTTCAGTAATTGTAATTCTCTGTAATAAAAAAGCGTATCCATATACGTAATACAAAGATATAAAAATGATTTTTTGCTATGATGATAGCACTGTATGTGAAACTTAAAAGTCATTATATCTTATGTTTTAATGGATATTTAAAATGTATATATGGAAACTTGTTAAGAAGTAGAAAATGAAATCTCAGAAACAATAAAAAGAAAATGAAAAGATATTTACTTTAGCAGGTCTTGTTTCATCTTCAAACTCATAATCACTGGCCTCCATGTCTTCACCACAAGAACTGAAAAATATTATGTATTTTTCCATCAAGAGATCTAACAGACACATCAACTAGAAATCCAAAACTTAATCTGATAGGTGTACGGTGAAATTATATTTTAATGAATAGAAACAGACAAGAAAGAGCGTCTGGGTGGCTCAGTCAGTTAAGCAAGCCTTCAGCTTGGGTCATGATCCCAGGGTTCTGGGACTGAATCCTGTGTCCAGCTCCCTGCTCAGCAGGGAGTCTGCTTCTCCTTCTGCCCCTCTCCACAGCCTGTGTTTATGCACATGCTCTCTCTCTCTCCCCCAAATAAATAAAATCTTTTTATTTATTTATTTATTTATTTATTTGATAGAGAGATCACAAGTAGGCAGAGAGGCAGGCAGAGAGAGAGGGGGAAGCAGGCTCCCTGCTGAGCAGAGAGCCGGATGTGGGACTCGATCTCAGGACCCCAAGATCATGACCTGAGTCAAAGGCAGCGGCTTAACCCACTGAGCCACCCAGGTGCCCCCAAATAAATAAAATCTTAAATAAAAAACGATAAGCACTTAATTTTATAATCATAAGATATGGCTCAGCTGATGAAAATGCTGTCCCTGCTGAAATATACTTATTAACTACAAGCCAACACCACTACACATATCAAAATTAAAGTCTAAATCAACTCTCTCTGCCTGCCTCATTTTTGACACCAGCAGATTTTCTACAAGCTATCTAGGCTTTTTATTCCTTCCTTTTTCACACCACTACTTTTCCACAGCTGATTACTTTCCACCTACCTCTCCTGGAAAGTGGGTGCTAGCAACAGAAAAATTTCAGAGCACAAACTTCCATGTAATTCAGATGAAACTGAATTTTGATAAGTACCACAAACCAGTCGTGAGTGGTTGGGGACCACACTGTGGAATACTAAATAACTTACTCATTCCAATGTGTTCGCTTTCTTCTACGACATTGTCCTGAAGAATGAAGTAACACAGAATCTGGGGTAAAAGGATTAATATTCACTTGAGGAGTCTGTCGCATGTCAAATTCCCTTTTTCCTGATTTTTCTGTATCCATGAATAGAGAACCACCTCGGAGTTTAACAGAGCTGGAATCGATTCCTCGCGCTTTGGAGAGCAAACTCTAGGACAGGAAAAATGAAATTTTTAGTTTCCAAGTCCTACAGACAGCCTTCTCAACCCAACCTTCAACAAGCCTTCAACAGGTCTAATAGTGTAGATCAAAGCAACACACAAGCCTCTGTCACATCTCCAGCAAAACAAACCGTGGATAACTACAGCAGTCTGAAAGGTAGATACCAACCACCCTTTCTAAAACAGATAGCCACATAAAATAGGTCTCTGACCCTAAAAACAGTAGAAATGCAGACTGAAATTAAGTTTATTCTAGAGTCCAGGAGTTAACAAAAACTTTCATTCCATCTAAAAATAGAAAGCAGTCAGGGAGCACCATAAAAGCTCCCTTCCCCCCATCCAAATAGGGCTCTGAAAACCACCTCCGGCTGACTCCTCCCCTCACTTCCAGAGGGATCATGTTTTGGGCAAGTCCCTAATAAACAGTAACGCTCCAAAAACACACTTCTTCGTTAAGTTTACGACCCACGGTACTGAAAGGGACTCAAAAAGGTACATTTTCCATATGAGTCTTATAAACGCGATACTTGTCTCAATTTCGTGATGGGTCCGCTTTTAAAATCTGCCGCTACATCTAAAGTTTCAGAAGTACTAATCTGCATACTCACTTGCTACTCAACAAACAGGTCCTCCTTCATTGTGATATATTATCAGCAATATGAGAGCACAAGGGTCCAAGAAACTCCACCGATGCTGGCTTTTAACAGCTGGATGTCCCTAATCGTTACAGTTAGGGGGACCACACATGGGCACTGCAAACCCAAGGGTGTAAACAAACGCTCACCCCAATAAATACCATGTACGGACAGTAGCTTAAATGCTACTCTGGGTTAAGGAGTCTTTTAAGACTGGAAATGCTTGGAAGGCCAGCCTTTTCTCCGGAGTCGAAGCGCAGTCCCCCTCCATACCTCAAACTTAACCCCTTAAGGTCATGACACGAAACGATAGGCGCATGAAATTTTTTAACCGAACTCCTACGTGCGCCGCCCAAATTACAGGGCCCATCACTGCGTTTAAAAGGCACCATATGGCTGCGGCGCTCAGGAGTGTCAGGTGGCCGGGCCAGCAGCACTCCAACATCCTTCCAAACCACGTTATCAGGGCCACACTCCGGGCTGACACTGTCGGAAAGGCCCCCACTCGACGGGCGTGAAATCATCAGCCACCTGGTCGGCGCCGATCAACCCCTTTGAAAGATGAAGAAGTTCCAGAAGAGGCCCATTGTTCAGTTACATAATCTTAACGGACAACTTCTGGGCAGGGCCAAAAAGAGGGGCTGCCAACTTTTTGTTGCGGCTCAGGGGAACGAGTGGGGGTGCGGCCGGGCGGTTATGTAACCGAACCCGGGCAGCGCCGCGCTCAGCTCCCGGCGCCGCGGCCTTTTTAAAAGGCTGGGCGGGCGCGGACTCCGGGGGCTCGGGGCGCCCGGGGCCCCGCGTCCTCTCACCTTGGGCGTGTGCGGCGTGTCGAAGAGCCGCAGCTTGCGGAAGGTCTTGTGCGGCGGGGTGCCTGGGTGGTCCGGCAGAGGCGAGCAGGGGCCGCCGCTAGCCCGGCGCGCCCCGCAGCGGCGCGGGGACGCGTCCCCCGCGCCGCCGCAGCACACCGGCGAGAACGAGCTGCCCAGGAAGTAGGCGGCTGCCGGCGACTTGACCGGCGACGAGGAGCCGAAACCCTCCTCCTCCCACGAGTCGCCCTCGGCCCCGCCGCCCGGCGCGTCCGCGCCCGGACAGGCGCCCCGCAGCAACATGTCCTCCTCCAGCTCCCCGGGGCTGCCGGGGGCCGGGCCGGGCGAGCGGCGGCGCTCGGGCCCGGGCTCTGTGGGGCTACGAGCGGGCGGCAGCGGCGAGTCGGGCTCTTGAAAGGCGGAATCCTCCCCGGTGCTGTGGCCGCTGCCCTCCTCCTCTTCCTCCTCTTCCTCCTCCTCACAGTCGCTGCAGGGCGAGAAGATCAGCTTCTGCCTCAAAGTGCAGGTAGCCCCTGGGCGGCGGGGCGGCGGCGGCTGCTGCCGGCTCAGGAAGCTCATCGCGCCCCTGGGACCGGGGCCGAGGACCGGAGAGCCGGAGCCGGAGGAGTCCAGGACGCGGACGGCCCAGGGGGCGGGTCCGCCACGTGCGACTGGGCGCGCCTGGTCGCCGCGGCGGCGGACCTGCGCGGTGGTGGGCTGCGGCTTCGGGGCGCTCGGGGCTGCAGCCGGCGGCGGTGGTGGCGGCGGCGGCGGCGTGGACTGTCCAGCAGAGGCGGGGCGGCCTGAGCACCGAGGCTGGGGTCTCCGCAGGTCCAGCCGCAGGTTCGGGCTCCGCTGCTTCCCGCGACCGTTAACCACGTGAGTGCCCGACGGACCAATCCCCGCCCAGCCCTGGGTTTGAAAAAAAAGGAGGGCGCGACGTAGCCCGCGGGGGAGGGATCAACTACGCGATTTTGGCGCGAACCCGCTGGTTCCGCCTCCCCCCACTCCTCCTTCAGGCGGGCCTGGCCGCGGGCCTATGAGGAAGCCGGACTTCTGGGAGCGGTGCCGGGAGCAGCCCGGTCGGGGCCGGGCGGGAGAGCCGAGGCAGCTCTCTGGGAGGGGCGAAGGGTGCCCGCCCAGCCGAACGCCAGCCTGGAGGCGACCTGCCCGCGCTCCCTCAGGCGCTCTGGGATCTGAGGTGGGGGGTGGGGAACATTTCTGGTCCCGGCGGGGTCGGAGCGTTCGCGGAACCACCGTGGCCCTTGGGCTCAGCCCAGGGAGTCCGGCCTCGGGGTCCCGCGTCTCTTTGGTGCAGGCCTGGGGCGTTGTGGGCGTTGCTGTGGCAGTCACGTTCCCCCGTAGAGTTTTGAGCCAGAAATGGTGACTGGGGCCTCGGGAGCTTTGCGAACTGAGCGGGTTGCTTAGCGTGGGCACCGTAATCAACAAGGAAGCCAGCATACGAGAACTTGCGGCGGAGGCACCGGCTGTGGGGAAGGCCTCAGTTCCCCCCCGTCCATGGTTGTTAGGGTCGGGTGTGTCCTCTGCGAGGTGAGCTTCCCCTAGGTGGTGGCCACCTTTGCAGTCTCCCCTCCCCCCCAACACACACACTAGTCCAGAGTAAACAGCAGCAGCACCGTAGTCTGCCCCAGCCCCAGCCCGAAACCCAGCGCCCACCACGCTGCCACGGTGTTTATATTGGTTTGCCAGCACGTGGGCAAGTGTTGGCAAAAAAAGATTGGCACACCCCTCTGCAAACTTAAACGCAACTTGAGAAAAAAAATTCCCCCAGGACTCCGTCAAATAGTGATTTTATCTGCCCTTTATCTTGCACAGACAAGTTTCTTGTAATTTTTCAGTTGCAAATAACCCCGTGATGAATATTCTAACTTCTCTTGCGGTTTTTTTCTCTGCGTTCTTTGAGGGTTTGGGTTTTTGTTTGTTTTTGTTGTTTTTTTTTTAAAGAAATTCACTGAAGTGAGAATTACTGGGTCAAAGGATATAAACTGCCAAACTAACCTCCAGAAAAAAACAATTTACATTGTCATTGGCAGTGGCTTAGAGTACACTGCTCATGAATTCTGGACGTAAGTGGATATTTAATGTTTGCTAATGTAATTTTGTTGTTTTGATACATATCCTTGGACAGTTTTCCTGTGCCAGTGGCCATTTATACTTTTCTATTGTTTTTTTCTTATTGTAGCACTTTATGAATACTAACACTTTGCCATATATGTTGTTCTAACACTTTTCAGAGGCTAAACTCAAACTGGATTTTTAATAATGGGAACATACTTTAATACTTATCACATGGGAAATTCCATACTTAGCACATGAAGATGCAGTGAAGGGTAGACAGCTGTCTTCTCCAGACATTTGCTACCTGATATATGTCTTTTTTTTTTTTTTTTCCATGTTAATCCAAATTCAGTGTTAAGCTCCTGCAAGACAGGAACTCTGTCTACCCTTTTGTGTGTTTCAAAGGAGAGGTATTCTCTGATGCCTGCAGGCCAAAGCCAAGGAATGGTTTTTTAGCACTCTCCCTCCAACACCTCCTCTCCTTCACTCCTAATGGCAAATATGTTTCTTTGATATGCTTAGTTGACTATATTGAGTTGATTTTCTCAAGTTCATGTGAGTGTAAATAAAAATAATTTGAGAAAATGACTTTTTATTGATCTTTAACATGAGTTGTATGTAAAAATCGTGTTTCCGAAGTAAACTTTAAAGCCCTGTAGATAACCTCTTCTGCAACTAGAATGTTGTTCCTAACCCCCTCCTATGTAGGAATTCTGTATCCTCTGTTGCTGTCCCTGCAAACTCACATCCCCTCCCTCTTCACTCTTCCACAACGCCTTGCTTTATTCCCTTGACATACTTATATCTATCTCAAAATATGTTGATTCTTTGTTTACTACTATCCTCTTCTAGAAAATGAGCTCTCTGAGTGTAGGGACCTTTTCTATTTTGTTTATTGCAGTGTTCTAGCATGGCTTGGGCCTTCAATATCTTCTGAATGATAACAGAACCCTTATTTAAATATTTGTTGATTGGTTTATTTTTCTATCTCAGTATAAATTCAACTGCTACAGAAGTCTCCCAGGTACCCCAGTATAGCCTGTTCTTGGAGGTAAACTGTCCCTTAACTTTTTTTTTTTTTTTTCTTCCAACTCTTAACTATGCCACCTGTCTGCTTCTCTAAACTGGGAGGCCCTTAAAGTAGGCTGGAGCAAAACGGCCTGGCTTCTGAACGGGAAGGGAAGAGTTCTTGGTACACAGCCCCAGTACTTCGAATACTTGGCACCCAAGCCCACCCACAGAATGGGAGAGGTAAATTTCCACTGAATGTATAGAATGACCGGAGGAAAGAAGGAGTGTCTTTAAAAGTTGGGAAAAAGGCTCAGTTGGAAAACCATTTCTTCTCTAAAGCCTTTCCTTAACTTTCTCCACTTCTAGGTAAAAGAGACACTGTGCACCAGGTTTTCCACCATACCTGTAATGGACAATGTAAACACTCTTTGTTTACTTGTCTGGCTGCCCTTCCATCCAGGGCTCAGATCAAGTTTTATTTATCTTCAGAGTTTCAGGAGCCAGCAATGTGTCTTGGCCCCTGGGAAGGTACTTAAATAAATGTTTCTGGAATAAAAATCTCCGTGTTCTTTAAAACGAAAGTACCAAAATAAGTAAGAAACCCAGGCCTTACCCCCTCCAGCTGACAACATGGCATAGTGTTATGGCTGAACTGTCAGCAGTGTCCTAACTGAAATTCTAAATGATCTGATTTTTTCAATTTCATGCTCCTCCAAGTACAGGACTCACTGTACTGGAAGAATGGGGTTACGCCCACCTGCCTCAGGGCATATCTAATTCAAATTTCCTGTTCTTTCTCCACCCAGTGTTGTACCTAACTGTAATGTTGCTAGGCAACTTTTGCAGAATCCACAAGTTTGTGGTAATGTTGTAATAACTGAGTAAAAAATCTTGCTTCTAAGTGTTGGGAAAACAAACTTAACCAGTTTATCCCTTTAGACAGATGACTTAGCAAGTATAAGGCTTTAATACCACCATTGTTGGCACAATTCGCCTACCTTAGCAGCAAAATAAACAATATTCCTGCCCTGAAGATTTATAATTGAGAGTCCTAAATCACCCTCCCAAATACTTTTAATACATGCAAGCACATAAATATGTATGCATATTCTTATTAACATAAGCCTGTACTTTTGAATAAAAGATCCTACAGAACTAGTAACTAATTTTCACAGTCTGTAGGAGTGTTTCGTAAGAATAGTTAGGCTTTACGCAAAGCTCAATCTTTTCTAGTTTATGCTTTCGATTCTGGGAAACAATAACTTTCTCTAAACAAGAGCCTGCTCTCTGATAGATTTTTAATTTTTTTTTTTAAGATTGTATTTATTTATTCTAGTGTGAGAGAGAGAGTATGTGGGCGCTGGGAGGAGGGGCACATGGGGGTAGAGAGAATCTCAAGCCGACTCCAAGTGCTGAGCGCAGAGCCCAACCTGAGGCTCAATTTCATAATCTGAGATCATGACCTGAGCCAAAACTAAGAATCAGACACTCAACTAACTGAGCCATCCAGGCATGCCTAGATTCCTAATTTTAAAAAAAGAAGAAGCAGAAGCAGCCAGGGGCTAGTGGTTGATTCAGTTGGGTAAGTGTCTGCCTTCAGCTCAGGTCATGATCCTGGGGTCCTAGGATCAAGCCCCACACCAGGTTCCTTGCTCTGCAAGGAGTATGCTTCTCCTCCCTCTGCCTGCTGCTCCCCCTGCTTATGCTCTCTCTGTCAAATAAATAAATAAAACCTTAAAAAAATTGTAAGGGAAAAATGCATTTCCAGTAGTGTACTGTATTAATAGAAAAAAAATCCATGTACTAGTGGACCTGCCCAATTCAAACCTATGTGGTTCAAGGGTCAACTGTATTGCTATAATAAGAAATTGAAAAATATAGTTCAGGAAAAGTGGCCAGCTGAAAACTTGTATTTTAATGAAATAAATATTATTTCTTGTCATGCCTAATTAATCTTTAAAGACTACTACTACCATTTCTCTTTATCCTTTTAACATTTATATCAGGTAGATAAAGGGCACATTTCATTACATCCTTTAACTATGGATTATATCAATGATATGGTCTGCATACAAAAAGTTTGAGGACCTAAGATTCTTATTCAGTTCTTCCTTTAGTGTCTTCAGCTATGAGAGATCCTGCTGGGGTACTCAAAAGTTGTATCCACACATGTCCAAAACCGTGACTGTAACAGGCCTTATTTGTGAAAGAAGCCTTCAGGCCTGCTCCCAGTTATCTTAGCCCTTACACAGGCCTCAGAATCTTGAAAGACTTGATAGTCCATGGCAATCAGCCACGCCTCTGGCAATGATACTAACTTCAAGACTTTTCCCAAGAAAAAATACTGACCACTGACCTTATCAGTCCTAGATGAGAAAGGAGTTCTCAGTTAACATATTTAAAACTAGAGCTCTATAAAGCAGTTAGCCAAAACACCATGCTTCCTCTTCGCTATTTTAAAAATCCTTTCTACTGGGATGGAACCGAGTAGCCCCATTTTCTCCAATAATACTTTTTTTTCCCTTTGCAGAAGCACAAAGGGTTGTTTTTCCCTACATTGTCAGTGAGTTTCAATAACTGAAAAGGTCACTTCACAAAAATGTTATAAACAGGAGGAATCATGAGTGCACAACAGAAAGCTGGTGCTCAATACACATTTGAGTAATTGACTAATTGCCTCTCCTCTTGGGTCAGTGACATGCTCAGGAAATGACCTGGATAACCACAAGGACTACTGTTGTTTGCTGACCACACTGTGATTATTTAAGCCAGCTTTGTTCTTATTATTGCAGCACAAAAGATGTGATGACTCTTCTTCAGTGAGTCAAGGGGTTCAGTCCCATTAGGAGAGGGAAAGGAGATAAGGCAGACGTCCCATGCTGCTCTTTTGTGTAGCAACAGGAGTGTGTTTGGGTATTGCTATTTTGATGACTCAGTAGTGAGTTTTAAAGTTCTGTAAAAGGCCTTGTTCAGCTCAGACAGGACTACGATGAGCTCATTTGATAGCTCATTGGGTAGAGAGGATTGGGTAGTGTGTGGTCCAATCAGCTGATTGGTGGTGTAAATATGTACGTGGAAAAAACATATCAGCAAGGATGAAACTAGTTCTGAATGCAGAAATCAACTGTCCTTGGCAGTCACCTGTTCAGTGCCTGCTGTGTTCAAGCACCATCTATGTTCTACCCATTCCCCATTAACTTTATGAAGATTAGAATATGAGAAATGTGGGGGCGCCTGAGTGGCTCAGTGGGTTAAAGCCTCTGCCTTTGGCTCAGGTCATGATCCCAGGGTCCTGGGATCCAGCCCCACATCGGGCTCTCTGCTCAGCAGGGAGCCTGCTTCCTCCTCTCTCTCTGCCTGCCTCTCTGCCTACTTGTAATCTCTGTCTGTCAAATAAATAAATAAAATCTTCAAAAAAAAAAAAAAAAGAATATGAGAAATGTGTTAAGTGCTACAAAGATCTGGGGTACTTGAAGGAGCTGGGAAAGGTAGATATACTACCTGCTATATGGTAGGTACTGAATCAGACGCTTTACATATTTATCTTATTCACTCCATTTATTTCTTTTTAATAATAATTTTATTTTTTTTTTTAAAGATTTTATTTATTTGACAGAGAGAAATTACAAGTACACTGAGAGGCAGGCAGAGAGAGAGAGAGAGAGAGAAGGAAGCAGGCTCCCTGCTGAGCAGAGAGGCCGATGCGGGACTCGATCCCAGGACCCTGGGATCATGACCTGAGCCAAAGGCAGCGGCTTAACCCACTGAGCCACCCAGGCGCCCCCATTTATTTCTTTTTAAAGATTTTATTTATTTGACAGAGAGAGACACAGCGAGAGAGGGAACACAAGCAGGGGGAGTGGGAGAGGAAGAAGCAGGCTCCCTGCTGAGCAGGCAGCCTGATTCAGGGCTTGATCCCAGGACCCTGGGATCAAGCCCTGAGCCAAAGGCAGATGCTTAACAACTGAGGCACCCAGGCGCACCTTATTTACTCTCTAAAGTACTAATGAAAGAAGTACTTTATTCGCACTTTACAGAAGGAAATGAAAGCCAGATAGGTTTGATGCCTACCTACACCATAGTGCTAGGACTACTGAGACTATATTCTGGAGACTGTATTACTACTGGCTTTCAGACTAGCTCTTTCTACTTCAGCAGGAGTGGGGTAAGGTGAGGGTGAGAATGAACAGTAAGACATGATGAAGGTGGGTGCCTGGGTGGCTCAGTTGTTAAGCGTCTGCCTTTGGCTCAGCTCATGATCCCAGAGTCTGGGGATCAAGCCCCACATCAGGCTCCCTGTTCAGCAGGAAGCCTGCTTCTCCCTCTCCCGCTCCCACTGCTTATGTTCCTTCTCTGTCTCTCTCTCTCTGTCAAATAAATAAATAAAATCTTAAAAAAAAAAAAAAAGACATGATGAAGGTAAGGTTGCTGGCCCCAGCCGGTGAGTCAGACAGTCATGCAGTGTGATGCTAGGATTCAGACAGCAGGCCATACGCCTTATCTGGTGTGAGTGAGGGAAGTGCGATCCAGAGAGTTAGACTTGCACCTTTTACTTTTTTGTTTTACATAAAATCTACATGTATTTTACATTTTAAACTCAAGAGGAAATGCTACAAGGATTGATGTTATCTTGTGTTGTGTAGGGTGTAGGGAAATGCATTCTTGTCTACTATATGGGGGGTGGGTATAAATTGGCACCATTTTTAAAAAAGATTGTTTTGGGGGTGACTAGGTGGCTCAGTTAGTTAAGCATTCAACTTTTTTTCTTTTAAAGATTTCATTTATTGGGGTGCCTGGGTGGCTCAGTGGATTAAAGCCTCTGCCTTCGGCTCAGGTCAAGATCCCAGGGTCCTGGGATGGAGCCCCATGTCAGGCTCTCTGCTCCGCGGGGAGCCTGCTTCCTCCCCTCCCTCTCTCTCTCTCTGCCTCTCTGCCTACTTGTGATTTCTCTCTATTGAATAAATAAAATCTTTAAAAAAAAAAAAAGATTTCATTTATTTATGAGAGAGAGAGAGAGTGCATGCATTAGCAAGGTGAGAGGGACAGAGGGGGGACAGGGAGGGGGTGAGCAAGAGGAGGGGAACTTGGAGGGACATGGGGAGGGGGGCGCAGGCTCCCTCCAGGGAGCCTGATGTGGGTCTCCATCCCAGGACCCTGAGATCTTGACCTGAGCTGAAGGCAGACGCTTAACGACTAAGCTACCCAGGGGCCCCTAAGCATCCAACTCCTGATTTCAGCTCAGGGTCGTGAGATGGGTCTCACGACCCTGAGCTGGAGCCCCGCCTCCAGCTCCACACTCAGTGGAGAGTCTGCTAGAGATTCTTTCCCTCTGGTTCCCTCTCCCTCTGCCCCTCCCCACCTTTTCTCTCAATCAATAAATCAATCTTTAAAAAAAAGATTGTTTTGGGGCGCCTGGGTGGCTCAGTGGGTTAAGCCGCTGCCTTCGGCTCAGGTCATGATCTCAGGGTCCTGGGATCGAGTCCCGCATCGGGCTCTCTGCTCAGCAGGGAGCCTGCTTCCTCCTCTCTCTCTGCCTGCCTCTCTGCCTACTTGTGATCTCTCTCTGTCGAATAAATAAATAAAATCTTTAAAAAAAAAAAAAAAAAAAAAGATTGTTTTGATGGTTTCTGTTATAATTTAAGTATGTATACTCTTTGGCCTAGCAATTCTACTGAAATGTTTGCACAGATTTGCAAAAAAATATGTAAAAGTATGTTTATTGTTCTATTAGTTCATTCAGGGAATACTTAGGGAGATTCTCCTCTGAGCTTGGCACATCTTCGGGCACATCCCTGGGCACACATGAGTGAAATAAAACAAAGTCCTTACTTTCATGAAAATTGTGAGGCCTCTGGTGGAGAAACACAATGCATAAGTGAGCAAATGTACAAAAAAAAAAAAAAAATCACATAGTGATAAGTGCCATCAAAAAGGGAAATAGATTAAGAAGTGGTAGAGGGTTGGATGGAAATGCTATTTTATTTTATTTTATTTATTTTTTTTTTAAGATTTTATTTATTTATTTGACAGAGAGAAATCACAAGTAGGCAGAGAGGCAGGCAGAGAGAGAGAAAGGAGGAAGCAGGCTCCCTGCAGAGCAGAGAGCCCGATGCGGGACTCGATCCCAGGACCCTGAGATCATGACCTGAGCCGAAGGCAGCGGCTCAACCACTGAGCCACCCAGGCACCCTGGAAATGCTATTTTATATCATGTCATGTAGGAAGGGTTTTCTGAGAAGGCAGCATTGAGCAGGAATCTGCATGAAGTGAGGGAATCAGCCAAATGACATCTGGAGGATGTATATTCTAGGCATTGTTTCTAATACCCAAAACTGCAGACCACCCAAATGTCTGTCAAGTACTCAGTAACCACACTCTGCAAAATAATGAGAGGGCTGTATGTACTGAATGAAAAGATAGCTAAGATAAGATGAAAAAAAAGTTACAAAAACTGCAGAATGATTCAATTTTTTAAAAAAATTTCCTGAACAAATATATTTATCCCACAGAAGACATCTAAGGAAATACACAAAAGTGTCCAAAAAAAAAAAAAAAACACACACAAAACCAACCACCTGTTAAAGAGTTGTTGTATGGATTGGATGAGAGAACAAGTCGAAGTGCCTAGGTGCCAACTAAAGAAAGAGCCTAACTAAAGAGTAAGGTAGGCCTTACTGAAGTCTCTAAAAACAGAATGGGGCAGACAGGATTAGGACACAAGTCCTGGGGCACCTGGGTGGCTCAGTGAGTTAAACCTCTGCCCTCAGCTCAGGTCATGGTCTCAGGGTCCTGGGATCGAGCCCTGCATCAGACTCTCTGCTCAGCAGGGAGCCTGCTTCCCTTTCTCTCTCTCTCTCTCTCTCTCTCTCTCTCTCTGATGGCCACTCTGCCTACTTGTGATCTCTGTCAAATAAATAAAATCTTAAAAAAAAAAAAGACACAAGTCCTAAAGAACCATACCTTTGTCTTTTGTTTTTTTTTTTCTCCAATCAGGGGAGAGCACAAATGCAGTCGCCCATGACCACAAATTATGCAGTAGAATTTCCCACATCTGGGGGAATCACAAGGGTGCAATAGATAAGCCTCGCCCTGGGAAAACCACCTTCATGATCATGGTCTCTCCACTGCCAGGGACGTATACCCTTGCCTTTCCTGATGTACTTGGAGCTCTCCTCTCAGGCCGCTGATGTCTGAGCCCTCCTCCCCTCTCCTCGCTTCCCCACATCCCTACCCCCCCCCCCCCCCCCGCTCCTTTTGCTCTTGAGAAAGGGTCCTGAGCTTCTGTTTTCTGAGCCCAGTTACTTCATCTGGACTGGTCTTCCTTCTCTTCTCACACAAGCAACATTGTGCTCTGGCTGCAGTCTGTGGCGAGATGCTGATAAGGAAGAGGGCTTCCAGGACCACTCTGATTTATTACAGGCTCACTTCTTTTTTTTTTTTTTTTAACACTTTTTTTTTTTAAAGATTTTATTTATTTATTTGACAGAGAGAGATCACAAGTAGGCAGAGAGGCAGGCAGAGAGAGAGAGGAGGAAGCAGGCTCCCTGCTGAGCAGAGAGCCCGATGTGGGACTCAATCCCAGGACCCTGAGATCATGACCTGAGCCGAAGGCAGCGGCTTAACCCACTGAGCCACCCAGGCGCCCCTACAGGCTCACTTCTAAGGGCAGAATAAAAAGGCTTCATCCATGGTTCCCAGCTCCAGAATATAATCGAGCCAGGAGCTCAGTTTGGGGAATGGGGTTGCTCACATGGGTTCCTGCCAGTGTTGACCAAACCACCTGCATGGCCATCAAGGTTTCTGAAGTAGTTAACCCTTAAGTGTTTGGTGCCCACCCTTACTCCCCACTGCTACTAACAAAATCCTCTAACTTCCCCTGGCCCTGTGTATCCATATGCTTGTCAACCAGTTGTTAGAAACAACATACAGCACAGAAAAATGGCCAGTATAAAATAAATACTCAAAAAATGTTCTGGGGCACCTGGGTGGCTCAGTTGTTAAGCGTTTGTCTTCGACTCGTGTCATGATCCTAGGGTCCTGGGATCAAGCCCCACATCGGGCTCCCTGCTCAGCGGGAAGCCTGCTTCTCCCTCTCCCGCTCCTCCTGGTTGTGTTCCCTCTCTCTCTCTCTGTGTCTCTCTCTGTCAAATAAATAAAATCTTTAAAAAAAAAATGTTTTGTGGCCTTACACAGTTTCTAATAATTCTTCAGTCGATTATTCTGATTTCTAGGTAGACAATCATATAATTAATAATAATTCTTCTGGTATTTATGACTTCTTTGGTTGTATTGTCTAATTGTATTAACTAGCACTTGCAGAACAACATTAAATAATAGGAGAGGTGTTCAATGGCTAGTTAGCTCAGTTGGTTAGAGCATGGTGCTAATAATAGGAGAGGTGGTGAGGAGCCTTGTCTTCCTCCTGACTTTAATGGTAATATTAAGAGTAATACTGGGGTGCCTGGGTGGCTCAGTGGGCTAAAGCCTCTGCTTTCGGCTCAGGTCATGGTCCCAGGGTCCTGGGATCGAGCCCCACATCGGGCTCTCTGCTCAGCAGAGAGCATGCTTCCCTCTCTGCCTGCCTCTCTGCCTACTTGTGATCTGTCAAATAAATAAAATCTTAAAAAAAAAAAAAGTAATACTGCTCGGGGCGTCTGGCTCTTTCAGTCAGTAAAGCATGCAACCCTTGATCACAGGGTTGTGAGTTCAAGTCCCATGCTGGGCCTAGAGCTTACTTTAAATACATACATACATACATATATACACACCCAAAAAGTAATACTGGTTGATGGATGTATACACGTGTGTGAGTACACAGGCACAGGATTTCTACCTGTGTTATGTTAAAGAAGTCTTCTTTTCCTTTTATCAGAATATTTGTTAGGAATAAATATTAAATTTTTAGCATTTCTCTTAATTATTTTGCTTTTTCCTATTTTGATTTATCTCTATTGTGAATTGGATTAATGGATTTCCTTATACTACTCTATCATTCCTGAAACAAATAAATGTGTTTAGTCAAGTCATTTTCAAAATACCCTGGAAAATTATATTCATATATTTCATTTAGGCATTTTGCATCTGTATTTATAAATAGGACTGCTCCCTAGTTTTTCTGTTGTACAATCTTTTTTTTTTTTTAAGATTTTATTTTTTATTTGACAGAGATCACAAGTAGGCAGAGAGGCAGGCAGAGAGAGAGAGAGGGGGAAGCAGGCTCCCTGCTGAGCAGAGAGCCTGAAGTGGGGCTTGATTATAATATTTTATAAGATTTATAAGATTTTTTATAAGATAATTTATAAAATTTTGGCTTCATGAAACACTGGGCTATTTACTTCTTTCTCTATGCTTTGGAGTAGCTTTAATAGTAAGAATGATTAATTTCCTGAAAGTTTGAAAGAAGTTGCTCATGAACATATCTAGGTTCTGCTTTTTTTTTTTTTTTTTTTTTTGGAGATGTATAGCTTTTGACAGCTTTTGCCTATGATTATTTGTGTTTAGATTTTCTCTTTTCTTTGAGTCCCTATTGGTAATTTATATTTCCTGGGCATTACCCATTTCATTCAGATTTTATATTTTATTTTTTAAAGATTTTATTTATTCATTTGAGACAGAGTGATACAGAGAGAGAGCACATATGAGCAGGGGGAGAGGGAGAGAAGCACACTCCCTGCTGAGCTGGAAGCCTTATGCAAGGCTTGATCCCAGCACCTGGAGATTAGGACCTGAGCCCAAGGCAGGACCCAACCATCGGAGCCACCCAGGCGCCCCTCATTCAGATTTTAAATTACATTAGCATAGGTAGAATCGGATAAATGCTGACTGAACCCTCTCCCTTGTATTTCCCATTTTTCCTATACCCATCTGTAAACGCTTCCTCATTCCTAATTTGTGCATTTCTGTTTTGTCTTTCTTTTTTATTATGTTAGCTGGTGGCTTATCAGTTTTGTTGTTTGCTTCCTCCCAACCCAAAGAACTAGATCTTAGGTTTATTCATCAGTCATGTCTCTTCTCTGATTCTGAAATCATTTATGTTTCTTGTGTCTTTGTTAACTCCTTTCACTGTCTTTGCATTTCGCTTTCTGCTGTGGCTTTTTTTCCCCCCTTCTAATTTCCTGTGTTGTCTGCTTTCTTTCTTTTTTTTTTTTTTTAAGATTTTATTTATTTGTCAGAGAGAGAGAGGGAGAGAGAGCGAGCACAGGCAGACGGAATGGCAGGCAGAGGCAGAGGGAGAAGCAGGCTGCCTGCCGAGCAAGGAGCCCGATGTGGGACTCGATCCCAGGATGCTGGGATCATGACCTGAGCCGAAGGCAGCTGCTTAACCAACTGAGCCACCCAGGCGTCCCTGTTGTCTGCTTTTTTTTTTTTTTTTTTAAAAGATTTATTTATTTATTTATTTGACAGAGAGAGAGATCACAAGTAGGCAGAGAGAGAGAGGAGGAAGCAGGCTCCCTGCTGAGCAGAGAGCCTGATGCGGGGCTCGATCCCAGGACCCTGGGATCATGACCTGAGCCGAAGGCAGAGGCTTAACCCACTGAGCCACCCAGGCGCCCCCCTGTTGTCTGCTTTCTTAATAAACTTTTCTTTTTTCTTGTTTAGCAATTAAAGTGTTTAGAGCCATCCATTTTCTTGTGAATACAACTGTGGCAGCATTCCATAAATAGTGTTTCATTGAGTTATTTTTAAAATAGCCTATAATTCAGTTTTTAAAATTTTGTGCTGAAGTATGATACACAAACAGAAAGGCAAACACACCAATATATGTACAGTTTAGTGAATATTCACAAATTCAACACCTAGATTAACTAACTGGGGCACCTGAGTAGCTCATTTGTTTAAGCATCTGCCTTTGGTTCAAGTCATGATCGCGGGGTCCTGAGATAGAGCCCTGGGTCCCCTGGATCCGGCTTCCTGCTCAGCAGGGAGCTTGCTTCTCCCTCTACCTCTCCCCCTACTTGTGCTCTCTCTGTCAAATAAATTAATAAAATCTAAAGAAAGAAAGAGAGAGAGAAAGAGAGAGAGAGTGAGAGAGAGAAGAAAGGAAGAAAGAAAGGATATTACCAGTACCCAGGACTACTACATAATTTATAGAGCCTGGTGAGAAATGGAAATATAATGTTCACATTTATTAAGACCTATAAGATGCGTGACAGCAGATCATTAAAGCCAGTGTGGGATCTTTCTTTTCTTTCTTTCTTTTTTTTTTTTTTTAAGATTTTGTTAAAATCTCAGAGAGAGAGGGAGCCAGAGTGCACAAGCAGTGGAAGCGGCAGGCAGAGGGAGAAGCAGGCTCCCTGTTGGGAGATCAACACTGGGGACCTACCCCAGGACCCTGGGATCAGGACCTGAGCCAAAGGCAGCCACTTAACCGACAGCCGCCCAGTCATCCCTCACCATGGGATCTTTCTAAACACAGGGTCCTGTGTGCACACTAATGAAACTGGCCCGGCAGGCACGCCTCTGGGCTCTCCACCCATCCCTCACCCACCTCCTTGCCAGGGGTGTCCACTCTCCTGACTTCAGATGACAAGAATAGCTTTGCCTGAGCTCTTCTGTGTCTAGTTCCCACTGCTCAGCATTATATTTGTGGACATCATCCATACTTTCACATGTAGTTGAAGTTCATAGCTTCTCATTGCTACATAGTTAATTCAGTTTTGGTTTGTTGCTGATCGAAGGGTTGTTTAAGAGAACTTGAAAATTTTCCTAGTTTGAGTGCATCAGGGTGACTAAGGACCAACTGCCTAAATTCAGGCTCTTTTTCCTCTGAATGAGTGAGTCCTTACTCATAGAACATACCCTATGAGTAAGAGAGGTGCCTGGGCAGCTCAGTCAGTTAAACATGGGACTCTTGATGTCAGCTCAGGTCGTGATCTCAGGGGTCTGGGATCGAGCCCCGCATCCACACCCAGTCTGCTTGAGATTCTCTCCCTCTCCCTATGCTCCTCTCCCTGCTCATACTCTCTCTCAAAATAAATTAGTTAATTAATTAAAAAATATATAGTAAGAAACAGTGAGCTTTATTCCTTCATCATGTTCTCCTGATACACAATGAAGAAGAAAGAAGTTAGCCAAAGTTAAAGGCAACATCTTTTTTAGCCTCTCCAGGCAGAGGTTTTTTTTGAACTTTGCCAGAGTAGTAGCACACACAGATGGTAGACAAAGGGACCGAGGTCATACTGTCAGCCTTGTGAGTTGCCAAGGAAACTGGAAAGAAATTGGGTCCTTTGTCAGGTCAAGGAAAACACAGGACTTCTCTCATGGATCCAAACAGCAATGTCCCCTGCATGTCCATTACCTCAGGTTGTCCTGGAGCAGTGACCAGTGGGCCCTTTCTATGTATGGGGACAACTGGCTACAGTTCTGGCATTGCAAATGGTTGGATATTCAGGGATGAGACCAGATAAGTAGTCCACTGGTCCTTAAAAGATGTTATCACTAGGGGTACCTGGGTGGCACCCCAGCTCTTGGTTTTAGCTCAGGGTTATGAGATGGAGCCTGGGTCGGGCTCTGCACTGATCAGGGAGTCTGCTTAAGACTGCCTCCTTCCTGCTTTGCCCCTCCCTCCTACTACTCTCTCTCTCTCAAATAAGTAAATCTTAAAAAAAAAAAAAAAAAAGTATTGCTAAAAGCCAGTCACTCTTTTACACTTCCAACCTAATGCTGAAGGCTAAATTCAAACTATTTTACTAAAATCAACTTGCACCAGCCAACCTTATATTTAATGAAGGCCTGTAGCACAAATTTGGTGACCAAACATAGACAATCTTTTCAACGAAGTGCTCCAGGTAGAGGTGAAAGGTCTATCATTGAGACTGAGATTTATCCATTTTTAGGTAATAAAAAGCTCATAATACAAAATTCAAAAGGTACAAAAAGCTATATAGTCGAAGGTGAGCCTCCCTTTCAACTCCAGCTTCTAGCCTGTTCCTCAGGGGCAACCAGCATTATATTCTTGTCTATCCTTTCAGAAATGGTCTATGCAAATATATGAAATCTTTTAAATATTTGTATAAGAACTTGTAGCATATTATGAGGTGCACCTTGCTTTTTCATTTACTGTTTCTTGGATGTTGCTGCATGTTAATATATATAGGACTAGTCCGTTCATTCTTTTTATTTTGTTTGAAGTTTATTATTATTATTATTTTTTTAGTAATTGCTACACCCATAGGAGGCTCAAGCTCATGACCCTCAAAAGTCACATATTCCACCAACTGAGCTAGCTAGATGCCTCCATTCTTTGTAAAGGCTGCATAGTATTCTGTTATCTAGATGAACCATAATTTTTAAAAAAGTTTTTTAACATCTTTATTGAGGTAAATTTGCATACCATAACATTCACCTATGAAAGTGTACAATTCAGTGATTTTTAGTGAATTTATAGTTATGTGCCCTCACCACAATCCAGTTTTAGAATGTTTCTGTCAACCCAAAATTTTCCTTATGCCTATAATTTATCTTTTAACTATTTAATTAAACTCTGTCTTTCCTTCTCAGTAATTCATTTTAACATTTACTGGGGTCACAGTCTTTTGTTTTACAACACTGGAGAGGATTTGGAACCGTGACCATGTGTTAAGAGAGCGTTTCAAACCTTATATATATTTCTCCTCTCTTTCGAAGAGTCACAATTCTCCGTTTTATTCAAGGCTGCTGTGAATTTGGAAAGTGAGATGGAGGAGATCTTGAATGCTCTGCCAGTGAGCTGTTTGCTTTTACTCTTTTACTGAGTAATCTTTTTTTTTTTTAATTTTCAGGTTTATGTATTTTAATCTCTACACCCAATATGGGGCTTGAACTCACAACCCTGAGATCAAGAGTCATAAGCTCTTCCAGCTGAGCCAGCCAGGCGTCCCCAAAATAAGTAGTTGGAATGGGCAAGCATCACTCCCTCCAGAAGGTTGCTGGTCATGATGATCAGTAGCTAAGTTACAATGACTACAGATTGCCCTGGGAGAGAGCACAGAGAAAGCACAGAGCTCCTCGTATTTACTAACACACTGTCTTGGGCGGGTACCCTGTATGTAGCTGAGGGTCATCAGGCTGATCAGTGAGTGTGTGTGTCTTGTTCCACTCACAGCCCATGGTTGGCAGACAGAGCACAATGGAAGGTGACGGCCGGAGAACACAGACTTGCAGAAGAGCCTGCAGTAGCCCAGTCGTCCTGTGGTCCAGAGCATGAAGCTAGCATCAGATGGCTGTAGTTCTGCCTCTTTCCTCAGCTCTAGTCAGTCAGCACTCTCTTGCCTCCGATGTACGGCCGTCCATAGCTCATGCTCCAGAAGGGGAAATGTCACACTGGAATATACAGTGCAAATAAAACTTCTATTTTCTGAATCTGCTCTTCCAAAATTAGAGCATTTTTTGTTTTTCTCTGGCCCTTTTTTCCTCCTTGGTGTTAAAACTAGAGTTATGTACCTTTCTGTTCCTGTTAATATATAGCCTCATTTAGATTTATATTTTCAAAATCCATAATTCTCCAGTCAAAAACTAAGCAGGTGGATCCTGTTCTCTTCATCTCTCACAGGGAAGAGAGAAGGGCAGATACACAGCGTGATCAAACAGAGCCCTAGTAGAGCACAGAGGAAGGGCTTCTAGGCCTTTCCCACTGTGCTGGCTCTGACCAGGGCATTGGCACTCCTGGACTGTCACGGGGGGAAGTGATTCTCCAGGAGGAAGTCATTACCTGGCCATCCTCAGGTCCTCCTAGAGAGCGTGCCCTCCCTCCTGCTGGGAAGGACTCTCGTGACTCAACTTGCAAGTACGGGAAGACCATCAAGCCAGAGCATCTGTGTACTTCAAAAATCCAAACTCAAGGGCCAGAAAGAACAGGAGTCTGAGGACATCTCTGTAGAAGGTGCAAATGCCCATGGGCCTGTCAATACAGTTGCCCTTGTGAGAGCTGCCAGTGCGGGTAGAGGCCTTTCCGTACCTTTTTCATGAACTAATCTCTGAGAGAAGATCCAGGTTGCTCTTTCCTCATGGCCTGGACAAGTGGTGGTTTGACTTCTCTGTCAACTCCATTGGGCTCCAACTCCAATGCCAATGCATGGATGGGAGCACCGAGAACCAGCAAAGGAAGGGTTTCACCTTCAGTAGACACTTCATTTAGATGCTGTCCTTGGTCCCTGGGTCAGATAGGCTGGACCAGTGGCCACAGTTTAGCAAGTATGGAGACCAGGAGAGGTGACCAAGACAGAGTCAATCCTGTCTTGGATTGACCAGGAACAAGGTCAGAGCCCACTTACTAGACTTGGAGCCAAGCGCAGGGCAGCAAAGGACATTTATCCCAAGAGCTGCTGTCTAAAAACATGGAATAGGATCTATGGGCATCCTGTTGCCTCCAGTCATGATAGACAATGGGGTCCTGGGCTGTGCTCTGTCTTTGGGTGAGCAAGTGACTCTGGAGATGGAGGACAGTGTCCCTATAGACCTTCCACTTCCCCCTGAGACTGTGATGTGATGCAGAATGCCAAATACTGCCAGCAACCTGCCCATCCATTAGGACTGGCCTTAGGAGTGTTGAGTGACTGGGACTTGGGAATCCTCAGGTCTGGCAGAGATTTGCCCTGTCAGTGTCCGTGTAAGAGTCACAAAGTTTCGTGATCCAAGTCACAAAGATTGCCACTGGCATCTCAGGACTGAATCTGAGATGCCCTTGAAAAAATTTCTTTAGTCAATTTGATTATAAATCCAAAAGTGACTGTCAATCTCCTGTTGGGCAAGGAGACAAAGCTAGTCTCCCAGGTCTGGTGTGGGCACGTCCTCCTTAGTATCATCCCAGCAACCTGAGGAGGCATTTGGGGTCTTTTTCCCATCACTCAACCTGTTTTCTCCCAGCATTAAATAATTTCCTTCCAGGTAGAGAAAAGACCACCTCCCCCCACCCCACTCTGGCCCAGGCACAGCAGGTTGATTTGTTCGAGAAGGAGGTGGTGAAGCCAGCTGCTCAATGAGCCACCCAGGTGCCCCAGCTAAGATCACTTGAGCAGAAAAAATGGTCCAGTTTTCTACTGTTCCTGATTTTCTGTTGAAAGGAACATAAAGCAATTTCAGGATTGCTTTATGTTAGAAACTAGCCCTAAGACTGCAGAGAAGCTCCTTGCCTGATCAACTGTATCTGGGTAAAAGATCTGGTGAGTGTGAAGAGCTGCTCCCAGGGCCCTCATCAGCTCAAAAGCCCGTGGCTGGCTTGGAGAAAAACTTCCCCACTGAGAAAGATAAGACAACCCCCTTGCGGCAAAAGAGATTTCACCTCTTTGCTTTTTCCATAGAAATTGCAGACTTTGGGGGCACCTGGGTGGCTCAGTGGGTTAAAGCCTCTGCCTTTGGCTCTGGTCATGATCCCAGGTTCCTGGGATCAAGCCCCACATCAGATTCTGTGCTTGTCAGGGAGCCTGCTCCCCCCCCCCCACCCCCACCGCCTGCCTCTCTGCCTACTTGTGATCTCTGTCTGTCAAATAAAAAAATAAATAAGTAAAATCTTAAAAAAAAAAAAAAAGAAAGAAAGAAATTGCAGAATTTGGAGACCACTAGAACTGAATCTGTAACCAAGATTAGAGCTGTTTTCCACAACCCTTTCTTAGGCAGGTGCGGCTTTGGGACAGATTACCAAAAGTGTTTTGTGGATGCTTCCAGTGGGCCCAGAGAAACCCTGTGGAGGTGAGGCAAACCGGGGAGACATTTGGGATTGACATTAGAGCAGGAATCCCATCCTCCTTCATAAGAATGCAGAAAAGTAACAAGAAAAACTTTCCCTGGGTAATTTTCATTTTAACTATTTATGCAATTTTCCCAGATCTTGAGCATTGTTTGTTCTCAGCGTGACCTTCTGCCCTTCAATTTTAGATGTGCTTCGGAAGCCAAATGAAACCCCTGCATGGGGTCTGGAGGATTCTCTGTACTTCTCAAGCCAGGTGAGCTTAGAGCTGGGGGCAGCAGCTAGAGGAGACCCACTGCTCTGTGAGGCCTCTGGGAGTTATGGGGAAGCTGCAGTCCCCAGTTACTCTAAGGGAGCCCATGCTCTAAAAGGAGAAGCAGATAATGTATTTCCAAAACACAAGTCATACCTCTTGTGTGGCAAGAAAAGAGAAGGGCTAAGAGAAGCGCTTTCCTCAGCTGGGCAGGCTACAGACTCTGTGGGACTCAGTGCAAAAAGAAAAATGCCAGCCTCTTGGTCAAAAAACAGGGAAAAAGTTCTGTTAAAGGTACATGTAAAGCCAGACACAGAAGGTCAAAGAGTGGGCACCTGGGTGGCTCAGGGGTTAAGCATCTGCCTTCAGCTCAGGTCATGATCTTGGAGACCTGAGATCCAATTCCACATCGGGCTCCCTGCTCACCAGTGAGTCTGCTTCTCCCTCTGGCCAACGCCCCCCATCTCCGCCCGCTCATGCTGGAGTGCTCTTACTCTCTCACACAAAAATAAGTAAAATCTTAAAAAGAAGAAGAAGAAGAAGAAGGACAACTAGTGATTCTACTTATGTGAGGTCCTGAGAGTAGTCAAATTTATAGAAAGTGAAAGAAGGGTGGTTGCCAGGGGCTGGGAGGATGGGGGGATGGGAGCTATCATTAAATGGGTAGAGTTTCAGTTGGGGAAGATGAAAAAATTCTAGAGTTGAATGGTGGGAATAGTTGCACAATGATTTGAAGGTGTTTAATGATACTGAACTGTACACTCAAAAATGGTTAAAATGGCATATTTTATGTTATATATATTTTACAACCCCCCCCCACATATGCACACAGGAATACATGAGTTTTTTCCCTTCTTTCAAGGTCTCTCTCTCGACTTGTCTTGAGTTTTTTAAATTTGCTATCTAATATTGTTCTAAGTAAAGAAAAATTAATTTCAAATTTTTAGTGTGAATTTTACCCTTTATGTTTTTATTGCACAATGCTAGTATTTTTAAAGGTTTTGTTTATGTATTTGGGATGCCTGGGTGGCTCAGTGGGTTAAGCCACTGCCACTGCTCAGGTCATGATCCCAGGATTCTGGGATTGAGTCCCACACTGGGCTCCTTGCTCGGCAGGGAGCCTGCTTCTCTTGTTGCCTCTGCCTGCCACTCTCTTGCCTATGTGTACCGCCCCCCTCAGAAATAAATGAATAAATAAAATCTTAAAAAAATATATTTTATTCATGTATTTTGATAGAGAGAGGGAGGCAGAAAGCACAAACAGGCAGAGCGGTAGGCAGAGGGAGAGGGAGAAGCAGACTCCCTGCTGAGCAAGGAGCCTGATGTGGGGCTTGATTCCAGGGCCTTGGGATCATGACCAAAGCTAAAGGCAGATGCTCAACCGACTGAGCCACCCAGGTGCCCCAAGTGCAATGCTAGTTTTAAATGAAAATATCATAATATTTAACTTGTATTTGAAATCACTGAAATCCCAGGACCCTGAGATCATGACCTGAGCCAAAGGCAAAGGCTTAACCCACTGAGCCACCCAGGCGCCCCAGATCTCCTCCTCCTTAAGGAAACCTAAGGGTAGAGTGCTTACAGCAGAGGGGCCTGGGCTCCCTTTCCTTGCTCACCAACAGACCTCAGCTGTGCCCTATCATTTTCACCCTCTCACTCCCTGCTCACTGTTGGGATCTGCCGATTGTCTGGTCTATAGTCTTACCTGAGCTAGGAAATACTGGACTGTAAGTCCCTGAATCCAGTCCATTTCAGCGCTAAGTGTGGGGTTTCCCAAGTTAATTCCGTAGTCCCAGAGGTGCCATGCATGATGGGTAGCATGGGAGACCCTCCAAAGCTGGTTTGCCCCAGCCAGCCTGGGGGCATAGGGTGGGGTGGGGTTGGGGGCACAGGGCTCCCCTGGCCATCTGGGCAGCTGCTGCATTTGGAGGGTTGAGGAAGCCAAGCCTTTCTCTCATTCTATTCCCTGAATTCTTACAACTGCAGACCGTAGGCAGTACCCTTTCTTTTTGTAGTGGCCTCCAGTGTGTCTGCGAGAGTGGGGGTTTTTCTTGGACGAAGTTTTGCCTTGAGGCCTGTCCAGCTCATGTTGCTGAGTTATGCTCCAAGCAGCTCCACTGGTAAAGTACTCTTGTTTCATCAAGTGTCTTTGGGGAATTTTCAACTTCGGAGGGCTCCTCTCTGCATCCTACACTGGGAAGAAACCGCACACCGGCTTTACTAGCACCTCTCTGCACATCAGCTGGAGTCTTCCCTTGGCGGAAATGTGCCCCTTCCTTAGGCGCCCGAGGTCCTGTTCCCAGGCAGGCAGCCAGGTGGCCAGGCAGGGGACACACCCGCAGCCTCCCTCTGCCCTCTTCTCAAGCTGAGGGATAATCGGGCCTGCCAGTGCAGTCCAGCTCTGCCCTGTCCAGTCCAGCTAGCAAAGGAGCTAGGGTGAGGGAGAAAGCTTGGGATCTGAGCAAAGGCCGCTGTCAGCGGGACAGGGAGGCTGCAAGCCTGGGTTTGGTTCTGGGCAGCACAGGGGGCCTGAATGGGCCCAGTGGAGGAGCTCCCGGTCAGTGGCCATGACCCTGGGACTTTGCAGTTGCTCTTCTTCCTCAGTCTTCCCATGTCAGCCCCTATCTGAGCCTCAGCAGGCCTCAGCTGGCAGTTCTTCTATGTGTGTTCCAGTCTAAGACTGAAGACTGGATCCATGTGGGACTAAGACCTTTTCTAATGTTGACTATCTGTGAGGAGCTTTGAAGGGAAAGCAACCAGTCCCGGCCCAACCCCCATTTCAGATGACTGAGTCATGACCCTTTTTAACAAGACTTCAAAGAAACCTCATCAAAGATAACATTTATATTGAAGAAAACAGTACAACAGTTTTCCCTTTTTTACTGTAAAGCTTGGAATGAAACACGAGCCCCTTTTCAGCTCTCTGGCAAACAAAGCACAGTGAACCACAGTGAAGGAGTGGTTATTGCAAGACAAACTTTCCCTCACTCAACCCCCCTTTTTAGGGACCTTGGTGGCCCCTAAGCTGAATCTCTGACATCAGACCTGGTTTTTCAAGTGCTCAGGTCATTAGGCAATCAGAAAACACCAGAGCTCATCTTGATCATCTCTGCCACAAATTGTCATCTGAGAAGGCACAGTTTCGGTGTGGTGAAGGCTTGTGGGATGAGGGGGTCACAAAGTCTGGGTTTTGCCCTATCTTTGCCCTCCTTCTGCACAGCCAGAGGCCCCAGAAGGCATTTAGCTTCTTTGGAAACTGTTTCCGCTTGTACAAAGGGGGGATAATAAATCCTTTGTATTTCACAAATTTGCTTTAAGTACATTAAAATGTATGAAAAAATACTTATTCTGTGCTTGATCAACAACATACTCTCGATATACGTGTGTTGGGTTATAATCGATGCCATTGGTGGTGTTTTCTGCAACACTTTCCCCCACCCCCATACCAGTTTAATAAAACAAAGGTAAAGGTAACAATTTAAAAATCACTGTATTCAAAATTAATAATAAACTTTAGGGTAAATAAGCTTTAAAACAAAAGTACATAAGCAAAAATAAATAATTTACACCGACCCACTAACCTAATTTTCAGAGTAAAGCCATTTTCAATTACAGCACTGTTATCCCGGGCTCCAGCCTGTGGTCAAACTTTGATAGTTCATTATTTTTAAAAAACAGTAACAAAAAATTGAACGCTAAGTAAAATCTTTAACAAAACCAAAGCACTGGATTTAACTTTTTAATTTTAAATAACCAAACTTTGTCATTTCATACATAATCCAATGTAATGGATCCAATTCAATATAATTAGCATTTCAGCTTGAAGAGGTGGTATTTTAACAGGGATGGAAACTGTAATGAATAGTCTTCAAACCGTGAGGTACAAATAAAAACATACAAGTATACAGTAGAACAAAAACTGCAGACACTCTATTAACTTGGGGAAATATCCGAAGGCTTTACATCCTTTATTATCCATGATGGCTTTTGGAATTGATTGTTTGAAGTATAGAACCTTTGACGTTTTAGATACAGCCTTTATTTTACTTTTTCACAGTAAGTTAAAAATCCATCATAAGACTCCGAAAGACTCCACTGATCTTGCACGTAGACTCTAGGAGTTTGCAAAGTGATAAAAGAGTAACGTGAAAATTTACCGTATTGCCCTAATTTCATACATCCTTGTACACAATGAATCAGTTTGGGAATCTATTCCAAGAGTTATATACACAAAAGCATCAAGAATAAAATGTTCTCCACTCTTGCATAAAAATGTGTACAGTATGTCAGGAATGGAAAAACTCTAATTTTCCTGGGCCCGGGCTCTCGGATGTCTGCTGCCTGAAGATGAAAGGCTCCTCCCGATGTAGTGCTCCACTGTTTCGAGGACTAATCATCCAACCCTGGCGTTTCTCCTTGTTGGATTCTAGATGCTATTCTGATGGCTTCTTCCAGAGATGGTTGTTCTCCAAGCTGGAACAGGAACAAACACATGGGCATAGTTAAGATAATACCAAAGAAATAGTATATGCCAGAAGTTTAAAAAAAAAAAATCAAGACTTTTATTTATTTCACAGAGAGAGAGAGAGAAAGAGACAGCACAAGAAGGGGGAGTTGCAGGCAGAGGGAGAGGCAGAAGCAGGATCCTGCTGAGCAGAGGGATCATGGACCCAGGGATCATGACCTGAGCTGAAGGCAAATGCTTAATCGACTGAGACATCCAGGTGCCCCCAGAAGAAAAATTTCTTTCTGTAATTCTGACAGCTGGACTTAAGACACTACTGCTGATCCAATCATTAAGAGCTTAAAAAAAAAATTCTTGCAGAATGATGTAACTTGTTTCTGTAGGATTTTGATAAACCTTCACTCGTACAACAGAAAAAAGGTGCTCATCTTTTCCAATGGGGGCACTGAGAACACCCTGCGCCTTTGGCTTCTGTGCCCATAAACTAAATTAAAACCAATGGTCAGCATTTTCCTGAATGTGTTCTCTTTTCCAAGTAACTACATGAGAAACAACTCTTCCCCAGGAAAGGTAATCTGCGCCTAGCATTCTAGACTCTCAGCTTCAATCCAGTGACTTCCCCAAGAAGAGTTTTTTCTGTCTTCTGATTTCCCCCCAGTGTGAAATACAGCTGTGCAGGGACTCTCAGGGGATTAACTTAGGGTCTCTGTTTACACGAGGTTCATTTGCAAGGAGGAGCTCTTAAGTGCTTTACAGAATCCGCCTAATGAGACTTATTTGGAAAGTAAAGATGGCTGGGTGGGGGCACGCTGGGATGTTTACCAGCAGCTTTTCTTTTTTCTTGCTATAAACCCCTAAAACACGCAGAGATACTAGAGAACAAAGTGCCGGTCTTTTCGAGTGCACCGCAAACAGCAGTTCTCTTCAAGGAGCTAAGTGCCACACATTATTCTGTGTCCTGCCTCCTGTGAAGGTTATGAATGAAAGGCAGTGTAAGAGGCCGAGAGCTATGAAGGAGTCCGGCTGTCACCATACTCACCTGAACTGCAATCTGGGTGCCGTTGGATGTGGCCACTAAGGTCAGAGGCCTGGTTTCTGTGGTGACTAAGTGATGGCTGTGCTGTTGGTGCCCCATTTCTGATGAGGCAGTATGGAACGCTGCCAAGTCCTGAGCCACAATTGCAACCTTTATCAAAAAGGACACAGAAGGAAAGCTATGATTAAGTACATTAAACTCCGCTTAATACAAGGGACTGTCTTTGGATCTGAAAGGAAAAACTCCCTTCTGACCACAGACTTGTAGAAGCCTAAAGCTGGAAGAGAACTTACATATTGTCTATTCTAGACTCTTCTTTTTTTTTAAGATTTGTTTATTTTATATAGAGACAGCAGAGCAGGGGGAGGGGCAGGGGGAGAGGGAAAGAGAGAATCTCCAGTAGACTCCCTCCCCGCTGAGCACGCAGCCCCACACAGGGCTCAGTCCCGGGATTGAGCCCCGTATCCGGCTCGCTCTACTCAGTGGGGAGTCTGCTTCCCCACCCCCCTCCCCGCCTCTCTGCCTAGTTGTGATCTCTGTCAAGTAAATAAATAAAATCTTAAAAAAAAAAAGATCTGTATGTTTCATTGTATGTAAATTGTACCACAATTAAGAAAAAACATTGTAGGCTGATATGAAAAACCTTGTTAATGGTCAGACAAATGAGAATAAAAACAGAATTCAACTTTTGCTTGTGAATTATGCAAATATAAAAAAAATCCTCAATTCTAGCAAGAAGAGTACAGAAGAACCAGGAAGCGTTTAGACCCATGACATAATTGTTCAAACTTTTAGGAAAACAATTTGGCAGTATGTAGCAAACAGCTTAAAATACTTTATACCATTAATTCAATAATTCCATGTCTAGAATTTATTCCTATGAATATAACCAAAGTCTTATACAACAATTTCTGTATATGGCATGAGTTAATAAGGTCCATTTGATGGATTACTTTACAAATGATAAAAATCCTTTTAAAAGACCATTTAATTGGTATAAGAAAGTGCTCAGAACACAGTGTTAGATGGACGACAAGCACAAAATTATAATCCTAACTCTGTACCCACACACACACACATACATACATACACAAAGTAAGTAGTTCTAAATGTTGAGACTAGTTATTTTAACATCAAAAGAGTATAGTAGATTTTTAAAAAAATATGTTATTTTTAAGTAATCTCTAAGCCCACTGTGGGGCTCGAACTCATAACCTTGAGATCAAGGGCCATATGCTCCACTGACTGAACCTGCCAGGTGCCCCGATTACAGCAGATTTTTAGTTTGAGTCTCTATTTTTAATTACTTTGAATATATTGCTACAAGTGGAATTACAGGATCACATGTAATTCTATGTCCATTAAGTAGGCTCTATGCCCAATAGGGAGCTTGAACTCAATGACCCAAGATCAAGAATCACACACTCTACCAACTGAGCCGGCCAGGCACCCCCTTACGTTCAATTTTTTCTTTTTAAGATTTCATTTATTTATTTATTTATTTATTTATTTATTTATTTATTTATTTATTTTTAAGATTTTATTTATTTATTTGACAGACAGATATTACAAGTAGGCAGAGGCAGGATAGGGGGTGGGGGAAGCAGGCTCCCCGCTAAACAGACAGCTCGATGCAGGGCTTGATCTCAGGACTCCAGGACCATGACCCGAACCGAAGGCAGAGGCCCCAACCCACTGAGCCACCCAGGTGCCCCATTCATTTATTTTAGAGAAAGAGAGAGAGAAAGTGTGAACAGGGCAGAGGGAGAGAGAGAATTCCAAGCAGACTCCATGCTCAGCACAGAGCCTGACGCGGGGCTCGATCTCACAACCCTGAGATCACGACCTGAGCTGAAACCAAGAGTCAGATACTTCATCAACTGAGCCATTCAGGCACCTAGAACTGCTATACTGTTTTCCATAGTATTGCATCATTTTACATTCCCATGAGCAATGCACCAGAGTTCCAATTTTTGAGTTGGATCCTCAGCAACACTTGTTACTGACTTTTGAATAATAGCCCAACCTAATGGGAGCAAAGTAGTATGTCAGTGTGGTTTTGATTCCTATTTCCCTGATGACTAATGATGTGGAACATCTTTTCATGAGTTAATTGGCCATCTCTAAATCTTGATGGAGAAATGTCTGTTCAAGTCATTTGTTCTGGCTTAAACTGGGTGGCTTAGTTTTTTTATTTTTTTGTCATTGAGTTATATAAAGTCTTTATTCTAAATATTCATCCCTTATCACACATATAATTTGCAAATACCTTCCTCTCATTAAGTAGATTGTCTTTTCACTCTCCTGGTCCTGGCCTCTGATGCACAAAGTCTTTAATTTTTTATTTTATTTTATATATATATATATTTTTTCTTTTTCAAATTTTTCTTTAAATTCTAATTAGTGAGTGAAGTTTTTCATTTTGAACAAGTTTGATTATCTGTTTCTTTCATTGCCTCTGCTTTTGGTATCATACATAAGAAATAATTCGCTAATCCAGGTCATGAAGATTTTCATCTATATTTTCTTCTAAGCATTATGTAGTTTTAGCTCTTAAATTTAGGTCTTTAAAATATTTTGAGTTATTTTTAGGGATGCCTGGGTGGCTCAGTTGGTTGGACGACTGCCTTTGGCTCAGGTCATGATCCTGGAGTCCCGGGATCGAGTCCCACATCGGGCTCTCAGCTCCACAGGGAGTCTGCTTCTCTCTCTGACCTTCTCCTTGCTCATGCTCTTCTCACTTTCTCTCTCTCAAATAAATAAATATTAAAAAAAAATATTTTGGGGCGCCTGAGTGGCTCAGTGGGTTAAGCCGCTGCCTTCAGCTCAGGTCATGATCTCAGGGTCCTGGGATCGAGTCCCGCATCGGGCTCTCTGCTCAGCAGAGAGCCTGCTTCCTCCTCTCTCTCTCTCTGCCTGCCTCTCTGCCTACTTGTGATCTCTCTCTGTCAAATAAATAAATAAATAAAATCTTTTAAAAAAATTTTTTGAGTTATTTTTTATATATGCTATAATGTAAGGGTTGAACTTCACTCCTTCTCAGTGGATATAATTTTCCCAGCACCATTTGTTTAAATGACCATCCTTTCCCACTGAATGGTCAAATTTTAATTGTTGAAATTTAACTGACTGACTGTGTGAGAGTTTGTTTCCTGACTTTCTATTCTATTACACTGGGAATATTTATTATTTTCGTAATCTCAAACTAAAACATGGAGAGCATGGACTCTTCTCTCTCTACCTGCTAACTAGGATTCCAGAGGCATCTACAAAACTGAGTCGAAGAATGGATGACAAGCACAAAATTATAATCCTAACTCTATACACACACACACACACACACACAAAGAAAAGCCAGTGAAGGACCATTTGCTTTCTTCTCATGCATGTGAAGAACTAGGCAATTTAAGCGTTACAGATAATTCACAGGTGGTGTCTGGACACCCCAAGTGGATAGCCAAAGTTCGCCCAATGGCCTACAGTTGCAGCAGCATAAGCAATGGGGGCATCTGGTACTCCAACGAAACCCCCACTCCTGTTGTAATATTCCTGGTTGCTGGAAGCTGCCTGGCTTCATTCCAGCCCTCAAAGCTGCCTCTCCTGAAAATTTTCCTACTCCCCAGGCTACAGATAAACTACAAAAGAATGTTTGCTTTGGGGTCACTACCCTTCCAGACCTGCAACTCTAACTGACATAAGGTATATGTACCCATGCTGTACCGTGCAGCCATCCAGGGATCCTACACTTATGGAAATGACCAGGACCACTCCGTAAGACAGCCTGAAAGCTAGTGGCTGGGTTTTGCTTTTGTTTCTGTGTTTGCAGAGACTATAATTAACAAGCAATAAATGCACAAATCTTTAGGTGTTCTGTTGAGTTCTGGCTGTTAGATACATCTGTAGAACCATCACTTTTCTAAAACAAAAGAGATGACAGTTCCTTCATATTGCATCCCATCAGTTTCCTTCCCCTGGGCAAGCAGCATGTTCTGATTTCCATCACCATGGATTTGTTTTGTCTGTTCTTGGATTCCATGTAAGTGAAATCATATGATACGTATTCTAGTGGAACTGCTGGGTGGTGGGGTGTAAGAAACCACCGAACAGTTCTTCAAAGCGGTTATATCATTTTACACTCCCACCAGCATATACGAATGTTCTAGTTGCTTCGCATCTTTACCATTTTCTTAGTCTTTTCACAGTTTTAGTAATCTTCCTGTGTCTGAAATGGTGGTATCTCATTGCGATTTTAAATTGCATTTCTTTGATAACTACAGATTTGAACACTGGCCATTCTTTTTTTTTAAGATTTTTATTTATTTATTTGACAGACAGAGATCACAAGTGGGCAGAGAGGCAGGCAGAGAGAGAGGGGGAAGCAGGGTCCCTGCTGAGCAGAGAGCCCAATGCGGGGCTCCATCCCAGGACCCTGGGATCACGACCTGAGCCAAAGGCAGAGGCTTTTACCCACTGAGCCACCAAGGTGCCCTTTTTACTGGCCATTTTTATATCTTCTTTTGTGAGAGGTCTGTTCAAATGAACAGTCAAATGATTTGCTCATTAAAAAAAAATTATAAGGGTGCCTGGGTGGCTCAGATGGTTAAGCGTCTGCCTTGGGCTCAGGTCATGATCCCAGGGTTCTAGGGTCGAGCACCAAGGCAGGCTCTCTGCTCTGAGAGGAATCTGCCTCTCCCTTTCCCTCTGCCTGCTGTTCTCCCTGCTGGTATTCTCTCTCTATCAGATAAATAAATAAAATCTTTAAATAAAATAAAATACAATATTGTATTTATTTTGCTCACTTTTAATAGGCTATTCATCTTTTTACTGTTGATATGTAGAATTTTGTTATATATTCTCAATATAAATCCAGTGTCAGATATATAGTGTGAATATATTTTTCCCAATCTGAAATTTTCCCAATCTCATTCTTTTTTTTTTTTTTTTTTTTTTTTTAAGATTTTATTTATTTATTTGTCAGAGAGAGAGCAGTGGAAGGCAGAGTCAGAGGGAGAAGCAGGCTCCCCGCGGAGCAAGGAGCCCGATGTGGGACTCGATCCCAGGACGCTGGGATCATGACCTGAGCCGAAGGCAGCTGCTTAACCAACTGAGCCACCCAGGCGTCCCCCAATCTCATTCTTAATGAGGTCTTTTGGTGAACAGAATTAATTCTGATGAAGTCCAATTTATCTTTTTTTTTTTAATTGGTAGTGCTTTTTTTTATCCTAAGAAATCTTTATCTTAGGGTTACAAAAATACTCACTTTTCTTCCAGAAGCTTTATGATTCTGAGTTTTGTATTTCAAGGTGTAAAGACCTTCAACTTCGTTCTTTTTTCTAGGTTGTTTTATTTATCAAAGGTCCTTTCATTTTCATGTAAATTTTAAAATGAGATTATTTAATATCTTCAAAGGAGCATACTGGAATTTTGATTGTGAGGCTATGGAATTTATAAATGAATTTATGAAGAATGAGAGCTACTACTTTTGACAGACTCTTTCACTGAACATGGTAAGGCAGCTGCAGCAAATCTCAGCACTGCTTTCAGCATAGCGTAAGAACAACTGTAAAATGTATTAATAGCCTGTATTTTGAAGGAAATGAGAAATTAAAACTACAAAGAGATACATCAGATTGGCAAAAATGCAAAAATTTGATACTACTGTGTTGACTCTACAGAAGGGAAAGAGGCTGTCTCAAATGCTGCTGGTGGTCATGTGGCTGGGCATCGTCATGTGGAATGGAAGCTTGGCACTACTTATCGCAATTATAAATGCACTCCAGGATTTGCCTAGCAGACTTACACACATGCCAAGTCACAGGAGCATGAGGTGATACGTTGTTTGAAACAGCACAAGTTTTTAACCATGGTGTTCATATAATGAAACATGGTACAGTTTTTAAAAATGAGGAAGTGGTCTGTATAATGAAACAGAAATATTGCCTAGATGTATAATTAAGTTAAACAGAAAAACAAACAAGGTGAAGAACAGTATAGTTTACTACCATAAGAAAGAAAGGAAGGGGAGAAGACGACCGTATTTGTTCGTATACACTTCATGAATTGCTGGAAGGCTACACAAGAAGCTAGCAAGCGTGGATTATCTCTGTGGGGGCAAGAACTAGGTTGATGGAGGCAGGGCTAGGGGGAAGACTTTCCACTGCACACTTGTGTATACTTTTTGATTTCTGAACTATGTGACTATATTACATATTCAAAATATTAAGTAAATTTTGCAAATCAACTTTTCCTAACTATCTGATGATGATCACTGGAGGGGTTACGATTAACGAACACCTTAATATACACCGGGGCTTTGTATTAACTACTTAATATGCACTTTCTCATTCAGTCCTTACCTCAGCCTTTTGGTGTGGATGCAACAATCACTCCTCTTTTACAGAGGATGAAAAACTGAGACTCAGAGCTGTGTGGCTAACGAGCTGTAAAGCTGGGATTCAATCCAAGTCTGTGTGCTTCACAACACCATATCACACTGCATATCTACATAACGGTTATGATATTGACACGTGTACTGACTCATATCCAAAGAAAATATCATTACCTGCTGTCCTTCTGTGCCCTCGGCTGTAACCATAGCAACAGAGTGTGTTCCTGCTGAGGAGATGACTGCATCGTGAGCCGGGACTGTAATGGGTGTGCCATCCTGCGTTACCATTGTGATGGTATTGCCAATGGCTTGCATGTCAGCTTGAGATATGTTGACCTGCAATACAATGCATTTTACAAATCAGTCTCTCTCTTTTTTTTTTCCAGTTTTTAAAATAAGCTCTACGCCCAATGTAGGGCTTGAACTCATGACCCTGAGATCAAGAGTTACACGTTGTACTGACTACGCCAGCCAGGTGCTCCAAATATTTGGCAATACTTATTGAGGACTAGGCCTGATCCTTGTATAAATCTACTCTGAGGGAGCAAATAGTAATAATAAACTCTTTTAGAAAGAGATAATCAGAAAAACTATTTCTTTTCGTTTTTTAAAGGTTTTATTTTTAAGTAATCTCTACACTCAATGTGGGGCTTGAACTCACAACCCTGAGATCAAGAGTTACATGTTCTACCGACTGAGCCAGCCAGGCAGCCTAAAACTGCTGAGCAGAGAGCCTGATGCGGGGCTCGATCCCAGGACCCTGGGATCATGACCTGAGCCGAAGGCAGAGGCTTTAACCCACTGAGCCACCCAAGCGTCCCAAAACTGACTATTTCTGAAGTACATTTCCTCCTCTCCATCTCTACTGCCCATTTAGACCTTTATTTTCCTCTCGTCTGACCTCCTGCAATAATATAACTTCTTCCTAGGGATCCAGTCTAACCTTATCTAAACCATCCTCTACCTTGACACCTTTTTAAGAAAACAAATTTCGGGGCACCTGGGTGTCTCAGTAGTTAAGTGTTTGCTGCTCTCAGCTCAGGTCGTGATTCCAGGATCCTGGGATGAAGCCCTGCATCTGGCTCCCTGCTAAGTGGAAAGCCTGCTTTTCTCTCCCACTCCCCCTCCTTGTGTTTCCTTTCTCACTGTGTCTCTCTGTCAAAGAAATAAATAAAATCTCAAAAAAAAAACCCCAAATTTCATTTCATTATGCTCCCTCCTTATATCCCCAGTGACCTCCCATCACTAGAGTTCAGACTTCTTTTTTAGAGATTTTTATTTATATTTATTTATTTGACAGACAGAGATCACAAGTAGGCAGAGAGGCAGGCAGAGAGAGAGGGAGAAGCAGGCTCCCCACTGAGCAGAAAGAGCCCGATGTGGGCTCGATCCTAGGACCCTGGGATCATGACCCGAGCCGAAGGCAGAGGCTTTAACCTATTGAGCCACCCAGGTGCCCCAGAATTCAGACTTCTTACAAGTCTTTTGCAATATGGCCTTTAACAGCTTCTCCAGACTCATCTTCTACTACTTCAAAACCAGCATCTGGCATTCCTAGCCACAACTAACTATCTGCAGTTCCTGAGTGTCATATTCCGTTATATCTTCGTGACTTTTCCCATCCCTTCATTCTGCCTGCCAAACTATGAAAATTCTTCATGATCCAACTAAATGGCCACTCTTGGGGTACCTGGGTGGCTCCGTTGGTTAAGTGTCTGACTTCAGTTCAAGTTGTGATCTCAGAATCCTGGGATGAGCCCCACTCTGGGCTCCCTGTTCGTCAGGGAGTCCGCTTCTCCCTTTTCCTCTGCCCCTCCCCCCGCACTCATGCTTGCTTTCTAATAAATCAATCAATCTTAAAAAAAAAAAAATGCCCATTCTCCATAGGGCTTCCAACATTCCTTCTGGAAGAATTATTTACTCCTGGGGCACCTGGGTGGCTCAGTCATTAAGTGTCTGCCTTTGGCTCAGGTCATGATTCCGGGGTTCTAGAATCGAGCCCCACATCAGGCTCCCTGCTCAGCAGGAAGCCTGCTTCTCCCTCTCCCACCCACCCTGCTTGTGTTTCCCTCTCTCGCTGTGTTTCTCTGTGTCAAATAAATAAATAAAATCTTAAAAAAAAAAAAAGAATTATTTACTTCTTCCTCCAGGATGACACTGTACTTTACACATCCCTCAATCATATGACCATCATTATAAGAAGTTATTGGTCATTTAGGAATAGCTCTCTCCTACTAGACTATGATACCCACCCCTACTTTCTGTACTCCCCACATGAAGTCTATCAAAATATCTGGTACTGGGTAGAATTCAGTAATTGTTTACTATTTAATTGACTAAAGGAATGGAAGAAAATATCTAATCCCTGAAGGAAATGGGAAGGCTACATGTGGAGAAAATACCTCACGATAAGGAAAATAGCTGTTCTGGAACACATGAAGGGGGATGAGACTCATTTTATCTGGTCAGAGAGTAGCCAAGAGTGGTTGACAACAGTAGGTTCCAGTCTGATAAACAACAGAATTATCCAACAATGGAACAGGGTGCCTCTTACGAAAGAAATTGCCTTATCTATTTGGGGGCTGCTGTAGCGGAAAATTCTCCTGTATCAGGAGGGAGGAAGGTTACTTAGCATGACTTCAAGAGGGTCTTTGTCTGTTTGACCTAGTTCAAGAAAGTCTTGGGTTTGATGCTAAATTAAAACTGCATTAGTAGGGCGCCTGGGTGGCTCAGTGGGTTGGGCCGCTGCCTTCGGCTCGGGTCATGATCTCAGGGTCCTGGGATCTCTAAAAAAGAAGTCTGAACTCTAGTGATGGGAGGTCACTGGGGATATAAGGAGGGAGCATAATGAAATGAAATTTGGGTGTTTTTTTTTTGAGATTTTATTTATTTCTTTGACAGAGAAAGAGACACAGTGAGAAAGGAAACACAAGGAGGGGGAGTGGGAGAGAAAAGCAGGCTTTCCACTTAGCAGGGAGCCAGATGCAGGGCTTCATCCCAGGATCCTGGAATCACGACCTGAGCTGAGAGCAGCAAACACTTAACTACTGAGACACCCAGGTGCCCCGAAATTTGTTTTCTTAAAAAGGTGTCAAGGTAGAGGATGGTTTAGATAAGGTTAGACTGGATCCCTAGGCTCAGCAGGGAGCCTGCTTCTCTCTCTCTCTCTCTCTCTCTCTGCCTGCCTCTCCATCACTTGTGATCTCTGTCAAATAAATAAATAAAATCTTTTTAAAAAACTGCATTAGTAAATATATTTAATCTTTCATGGCAACAAGTGGACAAAGAATATGGTGAGGAAGTAGTGTTGTGATGGTGGAGGGAATGAATGGGATGGTAAAAACACCTTGAACTTGCCAATCCTGAACATGTTCTGTCTCCTAATTAACAT
The DNA here is from genome assembly GCF_030435805.1 of Mustela lutreola. NCBI lineage: Eukaryota > Metazoa > Chordata > Mammalia > Carnivora > Mustelidae > Mustela > Mustela lutreola. The sequence continues at coordinate 240,025,657 of NC_081290.1, read as the reverse complement.
CAGCATAGTAACAGTTACCAACACGAAGGCAGATTCATCATGGGGTAGGGAGGTAAGCTCTGAGAAAGACAGGGAAAGAGAGAGTTCTCCATGGAAGACAGTTATAGGTGGATAAAGAGCCCCATATGTCTATTTCTATCAGGTACTAAGACAACCTTAATTGGAGATTAAAAATGAAATCAGTGGGGTGCTTGGGTGGCTCAGTGGGTTAAGCCTCCACCTTCAGCTCAGGTCATGATCTCAGGGTCCTGGGATCGAGCCCCGCTTCAGGCTCTCTGCTCAGCAGGGAGCCTGCTCCTTCCTCTTTCTAAGCCTACCTCTCTGCTTACTTGTGATCTCTCTGTGAAATAAATAAATAAAATCTTAAAAAAAAAAAAAAAGAAATCAAATCTGGATTATTTTAGGCTAGTGGCATCTAGAAACCAATTATTTGGAGAATAACAATTACATGGCTTTACCCCGGGAAATAAAGATACTTGGTCCATTAATTCTGGGAGGTAAGTTAAGTGAACTCCCATTAACTCCAGGTAGGGAGAAAATCACATATGCTGGAAATTTTACAGTTTTGCCCATTGCTAACTTTCTAGGACTTTTTTTTTTTTTTTTTTTTTAAGATTTTATTTTTAAGTCATTCCTACACTGAATGTGGGGCTTGAACTCACAACCCCAAGATTAAGAGTCACATACCCCACTGAGACTGAGCCCGTCGGGCACCCCCTCCCAGGATCTTTCAATGCTGCTTCCCTATCCTCATCTCCTCAGACAAGGCTCTACTGGTTTATCAATCTTACCTCCTGGATTTAATCAACTACTAAATAATCCTAGCCCTTCTCGGATTTATATTTCTCATGAACCATTTACTTTTCAAGCCCTCAATTTCACTGTGGTTCTGACCTTTATCACATTACCTTTGAACTATACCAGTAACTATACCAATATCACTCCAACAGTACCAACGCTGGAGTCACAGGCATCCTCCCTCTCCTAATGCCCCTGTGCGGAGCCTCTCTCAGTGGCCTACAGGAACACCTTTAGCTCTCACACTGCCTAGGAGTTGATATTCTTTTTTTTTTTAAGGAGTTGATATTCAAGGCTTTCCTCAGTTGGGGCTGAACCTGCCTTCCATGTCCATGTTCAAAGAAATATTATTTAACTCGTTTGGCTTTTGGTGGATACTCACATGCTGAGTCCCATCCTGGGATATAAGTGTAACTTGTTGACTCAACCCGGACTGTGTCACCGTGGCTACTTGTGTAGACACAACATCATCCCCTTCCACGCCTGTAACATACGTGATCTGGGACCCTTTAAGAACATCTTCACTTTGACCTATTTAAAACAAATGAATCATTTGTTTGACCAACCAACCAAGCTGTTTAGAAAACAGAGGGTATATTTTCTTTTTTAAATCACTTTGAATATTTCTTATTTATCTTTTCCTAAATTTTTATTTTAATTCCTGTTCATTAACACACAGTGCGATATTGGCCTCAAACGTACAATACAGTGATTCATCACTTCCATACATCACCCGGTGCTCATCACAATACTCCTTAACCCCCGTCCCCTATTTCACCCACCCCCCTCCCTGCCTACCTTCCATCTGGTAACCATCAGTTTGCTTGGCATAGTTAAGAGTCTATTTCTTGTTTTGTCTCTCCTTTATTCCCCTTGCTCATTTGTTTTGTTTCTCATATTCCATATGAGTGAAATCACATGGTATTTCTCTTTTTCTGACTTATTCCACTTAGCATATACTCTTTGCCTCCATCCATGTCATTGTAAATGGCAAGATTTCATTCCTTTTTATAGCTGATTAACATTCTGTCGTGTGTGTGTGTGTGTGTGTGTGTGTGTGTGTGTGTACATCTTTATCCACTCATCAATTGATGGACAGACACTTGGGCTGCTTCCATACCTTGGCTATTGTAAATAATGCTGCTATAAACACAGGGTGAATAAGAGCATGAGTGGGAGGGACAGAGGGAGAGAGAGGGTAAGAATCTCAAGCAGACTCCACACTGAGCTGGAGCCCGACTCAGAGCTCAGTCTCACAAGCCTGAGATCCTGACTTGAGCTGAAACCAAAAGTTGATACCCAACCAACAGAGACGCCCAGGTGCCCCTTGTGTTTTTGTATTCTTCAGGTAAATACCCAGTAATTTGATTACTGAATCATAGGGTAATTCTATTTTTAACTTTTTTGACAAACCTTCATACTGTTTTCCACAGTGTCTGCACCAGTTTGCATTCCCACCAGCAGTGTACAAGGGTTCTTTTCTCACCAACACCTGTGTGATTTTAGTCATTCTGTTGCAGTGTAGTTCGGATTTGCATTTCAAAAACAGACAATATTTGGTGCGGCTGGATGGCTCAGTGGTTGAGCGTCTGCCTTAGGCTCGGGCCATGATCTCGGGGTCCTGGGACTGAGCCCTGCATCGGGATCTCTGCTTAGTGGGGAACCTGCTTCCTTCTCTCTCTGCCTGCCTCTGCCTGCTTGTGATCTCTCTCTCTGTCAAATAAATAAATAAAATCTTAAAAAAAAAAATAAAAAGACAATATTTTAAACACGACATAAATACTTGTATAGATAAAGTGTATAGGTATTATATTCCAAATCATAAAAATGGCTTCCAGCACCTCTTTCCAATTCTTCCACCTCCAATTTTGTAGAGCCAAACCGAATCAAAGCAGACCAAACCGAAGCTTTCCAAATCAAATTTAAATGTTCTAATTTCGAGGGTGTCTGGGTGGCTCAGTTGGATAAGCATCAGACTTCCGCTGAAGTCTTGATCAGTCCTGGGATGGAGCCCCACATCAGGATCCCTGCTCAGCGGGGAGACTGCTCTTCCCTCTCCCTTTGTCCCTCCCCCTGCTCAGGATATCTCTTTCTCCCTCTCTCAAATAAATAAATAGTCTTAAAAAAAAAAACTCCTAATTTTGGGAGACCCCTTTTATTCTTGGAGTCCTTTTATTCTTGGAGACCCCTTTTATTCTTATGACTTGGAGTCATTCTGTGATACCATGCATGTGTGCCAGGGCATGGGGGGTACAGGACAGGAAAATTGCCTGGCAAACAACCCTTCCAACAGGGCAAGTATGCATGAAGTTCTTGCAGTCACTTAAGAAGCTGTTAAAAATGATAAGACAATCTTCATAAACATTAACCACAAAACCAGAATGTGGTGTCAACAGAAACTACTATAATACTAAATTACTTACTCTTTAACACAAGTGACTGATTGCAAGTCATCAGTACACAATGACCACATTGTGTAAAGACAAGGTAATGGCATATTATCTGGGGTAAGGTTAATCATTTAATGAGGGACAGAACAGGAACCCCCATCCACTTCTTTATTTCATAAAGAACCAGCAAGTAAACAGCAATTTCAACAGTCCATTACTGCTATACTTGGCAACCAGGAAGCCTGCTGATCCTTCTCTTCTATGGCTTTCTACCTCCCACGAAGCCAGAAAAAGGGCAAATATGGGATATTTTTTTTCCTTCAAGGAAGGACTTATGCTAATTTAAGAGTACTTCTCCATGGTAGTGGCTGATGCTTGCACGCATATGGCTCTGATCCCGGGCGTGTAATCTCCACGGCAGTCATTACTTCACGCCTGTCTGTTCTGTGTCACAGCCATTCAGATACTATGATCTGAATGGGCTACAAAACCTCAAGAATCATACGAGAGGAAAGGAATGCAAACACATCGGTATTCTTGGAAAAACAATCTTTGTTGATTATTTTTTTAACAAAATGTACGCCAGTATTTCACGGACTATTTCCAGAATACAAGAAATTCAGACCATCTGCAAGATCAACTTTGAAGGGAGAGACTGAAGAAGCTTAAAAAAAGAATTTCCAGGGCACCTGGCTGGCTCAGTGGGTTGAGTGTCTGCCTTTGGCTCAGGTCATGATATCAGGGTCCTGGGATCAAGCCCCGAATCCGGCTCCTTGCCCAGTGGGAGGCCTGCTTGTCCCTCTCCCTCTGCCCATTCCCCTTACTTGTGCTCTCTCTGTCTGACAAAAAAATAAAATCTTAAAACAACAAAAAAAAGAATTTTAAAACCTGAGTTTATCATCATTAAAGACCGTTTTAAAAACAAACAAACAAACAAACAAAGCCTGCTTTCTAACTGCAAGGACCCAGCATTTGGGGGGCTACTGGACCGTGCGCACTCACAGCACTTTGCCAAAAACACAGCACCCAGGACTGAAGGAGCTGTTACTTCGACACATGACAGACGTCTGAAAAGACAAACAAGAACTACAGGGAACCACCGCAGCAGGGAGCAAATGATGTGCTCTTCCCCTCATTCTCCAACCAGCATTTTTCACCTAAAAATTTTTCAACGCTTCACTCTAAGAACGGGAAAATATGATTTCTTTTCATTTTCAAATCTATCTTGTTTAGGAGGTATGTGGTGACCAGCAGGGCAACCTAGGTTTTGTTTTTTTAAGAAAACCTTCACTTACTCTACTTCCTCACCTATGAAATTACAGAATGTAATCAATCCTCTAATGTTTTTTCCCAAGAGTTTATTCTTATCGAAATGAATGCTTCTGTCTCCTACAACACTGCTGAATAGCACATGAATCAATGAAGAGTTATTTGGCAGTGCTACACCGCTCTAATGCTTAAGACCAACATCGTCAGGGCACCCAAATAGCCTAGCTGCTCCTCCCTTCCTTTCTAGGGCAGAAGCGCCCCACTGGCCAGACGACTTCTTCTTCTTTTTTTTTTTTAAGATTGTATTTATTTATTTGATAGAGAGATAGACAGCACAAGCAGGCAGAACAGTAGGCAGAGGGAGAGGAAGAGACAGACTCCCAATACGGGGCTCAATCCCAGCAAGACCTGAGCTGAAGGCATCTACCCAACTGACTGAGCCACCCAGGCACCCCTGGCCAGACTTCTTTTAGTCTCTCCAATTTACTTTGCTCCCTTCACCCTGAGGGCTTTCTGTATGCGCCCTTCCCTCTATTGTAATGTCCTCTTGACTTTGCTCCTTATTTCCCCTTCTTGCCAAATCCTTGCCTCTCCACCAAATTTACCTCCATCCACCCTCTCCCATCTCTCCTAGTAGCTGTCACTTTAACCTATTTAAGAACTGTGCCTAGCTAACCTGTAATGAACTTTACAAAACTAGGAAGCTCACATAGCCTTTGCAAGTGATTTACTGCAACTCTTTGCCTTCACAGTCTATTATACCTAGAGGTCACTTATTAAGCAGCAAAAGAAGTCACTCAAACTCAGCTTGAAGCAAGGCGAGACTGCTCTAGATATCTAGCAGTGGATCCTTCCTCTGCTTCCCGGTGTGGCTGACCCCTCTGCTCCTACCACTAGAGGCCACTGTCACTTGAAATAAGCTTAATCTTCAGGCTGCCAGGTTCCAGGACTTCTTTAGTGACAATACAGCTTTCCTTGCTGAACAGAAGCCACAGTCAAGAGCTAAAACCCTCTGTCCTATATGCAAATGGAACCAGGTCTGACAAAAGAAAAACTGCCATTTGAGCTAAGCTGTGTGTCCTAAACCCACTCTATTGCGATCCTTCTGTTTAACAAGAGGAGAACCAAACAGGGAACAAAACAAAACAAAACAAAAACACCTCCCAGACTAGGTTAACTTCCCATAGATGTCCCAGAGCACCAAGCCCATTTCTTTGACAGCACTTACTACAGTTGTAAATTCTATGTCTGTGTGATTATTTGAATAAAACTCTGTGATCTGAGAAAATGCTATGAATCACAAATTATGATAGCTGTTAATTCCCCAACATAGAGTTTTACTGGAAAGTACACTCACCTGGGGGAGGCTCAAAGAAGGCTTCCTGCTCCTCCTCGATGGGCTCAGTGTCATTGTGGGCTGTCCGTTTGTGCATGGCCAGCGTGGAGATCTGCTTGTAGGTCTTCCCACAGTGGTTACAGTTGTATGGTTTGGAATGAGTGTGAACAACATGATGTTTGTATAAACTGGAATATTCTGTAAACCTTTTGTCACACCCAGGGACTGTACAAACATATGGCTTTTCACCTAAGTAAAGAACACACACACAGAAAATCAACGTTGCATACGAAGGCATAATCAATCCATTTCTCCCACGGGGGGGGGCAACTAATAGCAAAAATAGATAGTTCTCAGATCTCTTTCTATAACGCCATAAGACAAAACATAAGAAAAGACTCCATTAACTATGGTTTTTGTCTTGGCTCAAAAGGTAGTCTTATTTCTGAGTCTTATCTCGTGCCTGAATACCATTTTTCCCTTAATTTCAAGGGATGAGAAAAGGACGGAGAAGTTGCCAAGTTTAATGCTAAGCTTTGATAAAACTCATTGATTGTTAACTACAACTAGACAAGCTAGATATGAATACTATACTAAAAAATAATAAATGCAGTTATTTTTAAAACAAATACATCTTTCCCTAAGGGTTTTATAAGGACAATAAAAAATGATTGCCTAAAAAGTCCACTAGACATGGTCTAGACACTTAGAAATCTAAAAGGACATACCCATATAATTTCTAAAATGTGCACATGCACGTGTGTATACACGCGCATGTCTTATTTCATTCTCATTTGTACCATTCCTTGCGTAATCACATTTTCTTGCATGGTTCTAAACACAGTAGAACCACCCACAAACAGTAAAATCTCACCCTGATGTCATCTGTAACATAAGTCTGAGCATAAAGTAATTGGAAATTGCTTCCTTCCTCTGCCCAGTCTATGTTCCCAAAGCCGGGTAGGTTAATGTTCTTATCTTGGTAACCGTCTGTGGGACAGACCTGGTAAGGTCAAGGCCAGGAAGGGAAATGGCAGGCAATTCCAAACAGAAAAGCTGCTCCATTGATATTCAGGCTGGAGCAGAAACCGCCCCTAGGTGGCAGCAAACCACAGTCAAGACAGAAGTGGATTTGAATTGGACTTTGGCGCTCTCTACTGGCTATCTGTGCAGCCTTAACTGGATCCTCTAACCAAACCTGAAAGAATGGGTTGCATTTTACATAGCTGAATATTTGCACTCCACTTATAGCATAATGTGGGCATTTACTGTATTATCTACCTGATATCATTAGCTAATCTTTTCTTCCACTCCAGACATCCTCTGGGTCAGACCAAAAATTATAGCTATGTACTATATCTCGATACTTCACTGCTTCTCAATCACATAAAAGACCAGGTGGGTGGTAATTTCTTTATGTATTTTTACACACACACACACACACACACACACCTGGAGCTTTCTAAATATATACCGATGCCTGGGTTTCATTCCATAAAATTATGTCAGACTTGTGCAGACAGAATATGGGGAATAATCGGGGCGCCTGGGTGACTCAGTGGGTTAAGCCGCTGCCTTCGGCTCGGGTCATGATCTCAGGGTCCTGGGATCGAGTCCCGCATCGGGCTCTCTGCTCAGCAGGGAGCCTGCTTCCTTCTCTCTCTCTCTGCCTGCCTCTCAGTGTACTTGTAATTTCTCTCTGTCAAATAAATAAATAAAATCTTAAAAAAAAAAAAAAGAATATGGGGAATAATCTATTTTTAGAAAAGTGAATCCAATGTACGGTCACATTCAAGAGCACGACTTTATTTAAATGTTCCAAAGCTCTAAACTTAATGTAGGCATCCCTCTTACTGGAATCTAATTTGCCCATTAAACATGTGGAACAGTAAACTCTTAGGTAATGCATCTATATTCCACTTGCTTTAAATGGGAAAAATAATGTTTTCCCAGACCATCTAAAAATTCCAGCCAATGGGCAGTTGGGTGGCTCAGTTGGTTAAGCATCTGCCTTCGGCTCAGGTCATGATCCCAGGGTCCCTGCTCATCAGGGAGTCTGCTTCTCCCTCTCCCTAGGCCCGTCTCCCCTGTTTTGTGGATTCTCTCTTTGAGAAATAAATAAAATCTTTTAAAAATTAAAAAAAAAAACCAACAAAACAGCCAATTCCCCCAAATATCATACAAAGGCTCTTAAGCACCTGTGTTATAATCCACCAAGAACATCTACCTAATATGAAGCACTTCAAACACCAGTTATCTAATTATTTAACATTCAGGGAACTCAGTAGCAGGTATATGATGATTTGTAATACACAATGATCCAGTACAGAATCAGACAGGAATTCTGTTTTCCTTTTAGAACACAAACATACAATAATCTAAAAATCAAGTATCTTAAAGATATAAAAGAAAAACACATTATAGTAGGAAAATATAATTTTTCCTTCTAATCTATGGTTTTCTTTTCCATTTTTTTAGAGAACAGTGTAATAATGGAGGGAACACGAGGGCAATAACGCATACTACACAATGTAAGCACAAGACATGACCGTACAGAAATATGACTTCAGTATGTCCTATGTTTTCACAATAGACTCACTTAAAATATTTTTCTTTCACAGAAAAATGCATCACAAGTAGATTCATTACAGTGGGCTTTCAGTTTGGATCATAAATTTTGGGTAAAAATTTTGAAAATCCTTATAGCAAACATACAGATGGTTAGAGTTCAAGTGGGGAGAGAGACCCAGAGACTGTAGATTCCAAAGTGACGATGTTATCTTCCCTTTCTAACCTGCTCTCCCCCATTTTATGATTCACACAACCCAGATTGATAGGTTCTTCTTTACACCTCGTGACTAACCAAGTCCTGTGCAGATACCTCTTCAATGTCTTTTCATCTGTATCCTTCCCCATCTCATACTCACTTTGAATATTCTAACAGCCCTCAGTTTACTTGCCATTGGTCTCATTTCCCTTTAACATCTCTCTCTGTAGGGGTGTCTGGGTGGCTCAGTGGGTTAAGCCTCTGCATTTGACTCAAGTCATGATCCTGGAGTCCAGGAATCGAGCCCCACATCAGGCTCTCTGCTCAGCAGGGAGCCTGCTCCCCTCTCTCTCTGTCTCTCTGCCTACCTGTGATCTCTGTCAAATAAATAGATAAAATTAAAAAAAAAAATCTCTCAATAATATGGACTGAGTGATTTTTTTCTTAAGAAAAAGCAAATGTTTGGGTGTCTGGTGGCTCAATCTGTTAAGCATCTGCCTTCGGCTCAGGTCATGATCCCATGGTCCTGGGACTGAGTCCTGCATCAGGCTTCCTGCTCAGGAGGGAACCTGCTTTTCCTTCTCCTCCCTGTGTGCTCTCTCTCTCTCAAATATAAATAAAAATCTTAAAAAAAAAAAAAAAAGGCAAACCTTCTTTAAATCCTCTTAAGGTTTCCTCTCTGCCCATGATGATATTCAAATTTGTTAATGTATTCTCTTCAAAGGGAAGGGATTGTTGTGGATCCCTGAAAAGATTTCCAGAGATACTCAGGGATCCGGGGAATACAGCCAGAGAAACACTGCAACTTCTGTAAAAATGTCTTTTAATTTTAAATTAATGCAAAGTTACTCTTTTTTTTCCACCCATTTATTTTTTTTACTTATTTATTTGTCAGAGAGAGTAAGCACAGGCAGACAGAGTGGCAGGCAGAGGCAGAGGGAGAAGCAGGCTCCCTGCTGAGCAAGGAGCCCGATGTGGGACTAGATCTCAGGATGCTGGGATCATGACCTGAACCGAAGGCAGCTGCTCAACCAATTGAGCCACCCAGGCATCCCCAAAGTTACTCTTAATACCAGTAATCAAGACAATGTATTAAACAACTTCTTGAAAAACTAATGTACATTCTGCCTTAGCCTCCCTTTTGCCTTTCCCTTTGCAACCACTAAAAATACATTTGCAAAGTGCGGCATCAAAATTAAAAACCTTTGTACTGCAAATGGTACCATCAAGAAAGTGAAGAGAAAACCCACAAAATGGGAGAAAATATCTGTAAATCATGTATCTGATAAGGGACTTGTATCCAGAATATAATAAAGTATTTTTACAACTCAACAATTAAAAGAACCAAATTTGAAAAATGGGCAAAGGATCTGAGTAGACAGTTCCCCAAAGACCTGCATATGGTTAATAAGCACAGAAAAAGATGCTCAACATCTTTTGGATACAGGAAAATGCAAATCAAAAGCACAATGAGATAGATGCCATTTCACACCTGCTAGGATGGCTACAAGCAAAAAGATAATAATTCATAGCTGCGTTGTGGAGCACTGGAAACCTCACATGTCACTAGAGAAAAAGCAGTTTGGAAGTTCCTCAAAATGTTAAATACAGAGTTGCCATGTAAACCAGCAATTCCAGTCCTAAGTATACATCCAAGAGAAATGAAAATAGAATTCCATGCAAAAACTTGTACATGAATGCCCAGAGCAGCATTATTCATAACAGCCAAAGTGAAAGCCACTGGTCAATGGAGAAATAAAATGTGACACATTCATATAATGGAATAATATTCAGTAATTAACAGGAAAGAACTACAGATACATGCTGTGACATGGCTGAGCCTCAAAACCCCATGCTAAGTGAAAGAAGTCAAATGCAAAACCCCCTAGGTTATAGGATTCCATGTGGCTAAAATGTCCAGAATGGGCAAATCCATAAGGACAGAACGAAGACTGCTTACAGCTAGTGGGTGGCGGTGGGAGGAGACCGCTAAGTATGGAGTTTCTTTTAGGTGGAATAAAAATGCTCTAAAATTGGGTTGTGCTGATGGTACAACCCTGTGACTATGCTAAATAACAGTGAATTATATACTTTAGTTAATGAATTTATTCATTTTTACTGAAGTAGAGTTGGCACACAATGAATCAGATTTTTAAGTGATTATACATTATGTGAATTATATAAAGCTGTTTTTTTAAAGAAGAATATAGCCACAGACTGCCCCTCCCCCTCTGCCCCATAAATACCACAAAGGCCAGTTTAAAAAACACCCTCACCATGACAGCACATACACAAGGCCCCTGCCTGCCCCTCCAACCTCACTTCACGCTTGTCTCCTATGTGTGCCCTAGGCCTGCCATATTCTCCAAATAAATCATGTTTTTTGTACTTTGTGTCTTTAACTGTGACATTTCCCCTGTCAGGAATCATGATCCCCCTTCCTTCTACCTAGCAAATTTTAGGATTCCGTCTAAAAGTCAATTTCCGGGGCGCCTGGGTGGCTCACTGGGTTAAAGCCTCTGCCTTCAGCTCAGGTCATGATCCCAGGGTCCTGGGATCGAGTCCTTGGCTCTCTTCCCTTTCTCTCTCTCTGCCTGCCTCTCTGCCTCCTTGTGATCTCTGTCTGTAAAATAAATAAATAAAATCTTTTTAAAAATAAATAAATAAATAAATAAAATAAAAGTCAATTTCCCCTGGAAAGCCTTCCCTGAACGCTTCTCCCTTCCCACAGAGATGGCTGCTCCCCTCTCTACTCCCAAAACATCTTGTTCAAGGAATGGGAGACACTCTGCACTCCATAGCAATTAGAGGTCTATCATCTCTCCCCAGTTTAATTGCCCTTGACCATGTCGTATCTGTCTCTGTATCTCTGATGCTCGGCAGGGGAACACACAACAGATGTTCAGTGTCTATTAAATAAATCAGTGTATAAAAGCTAATGGGAAGGTTTTTTTGAAGTTGCTTAATCCCCCTCCACCACGCCAAGTGTTAGGAGGGAAGGAATGACTAGAAAATGGTTTATGGAAGAAAGACAGAGACAAAAAAAATTGGAGACAGTTACCTGTGTGTATTCTCACGTGATTTTTATAATTGGTTGCACTGGCAAATGCCCTCCCACATCCTGGTTCTGTGCAGTAATATGGTCTTTCTCCTGTATGTGTCCTAATGTGCACTTTTCTGATATTTGATGTTGTAAAAGACCGACCGCAGCCTTCAAAAGGACATTTAAAAGGCCTTTCACCTGAAAACACAAAAAAGAATAAATTACATGGTGCAAAAATACATAGAAAATTGAAATGTCTTTTTTTTTTTTTAAAGCTTTTATTTATTTGAGAGAGAGAGAATGAGAGAGAGAGTATAAGCAGGGGTAGGGGTAGAGGGAGAGGGAGAAACAGACTCCCCACTGAGCAGAGAGCTTGATGTGGGTCTCGGTCCCAGGACTCTGGGATCACAACCTGAACTGAAGGCAGATGCTTAACCAACTGAGCCACCCAGGCACTCCAAAAATTAAAATGTCTTATCCTTCAATTCTGCCTAGGATTATACTCAAGACTCTAGTCTTCCGGTACAGGGCTTCCCTTTCAGAGTTTTTTCCTTTTTTTCCCTGTAAATAGTATCTTCAACTCCAAATTTAAATTTTTTTTTTTTTTTTTTTTTTTAAGATTTTACTTATTTGACAGAGAGAAAGATCACAAGTAGGCAGAGAGGCAGGCAGAGAGGGAGGAGGAAGCAGGCTCCTTGCTGAGCAGAGAGCCCGATGTGGGGTTCGATTCCAGGTCCCTGAGATCATGACCTGAGCTGAGGGCAGAGACTTAACCCACTGAGCCACCCAGGTGCCCCCAAATTTAAATTTCTATAGGAAATCTGAATATAGTTCAAAACTTGTCACTGATTGCATGACTTCCCAAGATGGAGTCATCCAGATGGGCATATTAAGAAAATGAGCTAAGAAAAGTAGAGAGAAAAAATCAGAAAGAAATACAAAAGAAAAATAGAGTCAAGAATAAGAATTATAGGGAAACCTGGGGGGCTCAGTTGGTTAAGCGTCTGCCTTTGGCTCAGGTCATGATCCGAAGGTCCTGGGATCAAGCCCCACATTGGGCTCCTTGCTCAGCGGGGATCCTGCTTCTCCCTCTCCCTCTGCATGCTGCTCTCCCTGCTTGCATGAGCGCTCTTGCTCTTTCTCTCTCTTGCTCTTTCTCTGACAAATAAATACATAAAATTATTTAAAAAAAAATTTTTTTAAGAGTAAGAATAATACTTGAACAATAAAAAATAAAAATAAATTAAAAAATCAATTAACTAGAAAAAAATATCTGAACTCTAGAATCCCCCAAAAGCTTATATCCTAACTCAATTTATAATATTTTGAAAAAATTTTTTTTTCTAAAAATCTAGTAGTGTCTAGCATATAATACATATCAATATATTTGCTGAATATATTATTATGCTCATAATCTAAGCTTATGAAAAAGTCTATTCTGCCAATTACATTCCTTTTCTTCATACTTGTTTTATACAACCTCAGAACTTAAAGGGCCTTTAAACTGTTAGGCAGGAAGCAGTCTTTGGTTTTGATTCCCATGTGCCCTATTTAGAATAAGCTCAAATTCAGCAAACAACTTTTGTGGTTAAAAAAAATAATCTGTGTGTGTATAGATAAACAAATATTTACCTATATATAAAAGTTGGTTATTTTATTTTGGCCAAGTGAAATTATGATTTACCTGCTGGTAAAAATCATTCCAAAATATTTGTACCTCAAGTATGAAATTATTTAAAAAGGAGCAGGAACCTCTGATCCTTTCTTTAGAGAAAGTTTTTTTCCCCCCTCAATATGTTAACTTAAGGAAAAGAGTCTGTCTTGGGTAAGTTCCTTCTCTCTGGCTCTAGATGACCTTAACATTTTCCCAGCTCTGACATGCTGTGATAAGGAATCTAGCATTCCAGCAATTCCCATGGTGTTATATACACTACTCCTCTGACCTGTAGCACCTTGCTTTGTTTTTGCTGAAATCATTTGTGTTTGTAATAGACATCCCTGAAGCCCGCTTACTCAATCCAACATCTTACCAATGAAAATACTCACAATTTAAAAACTGATGCATGACTATATGGTTTGCTAAGTGAGTACTATCAAAGGAATCACAATCCCAATGTTTTGACCAAATATTAATGGAACTAGATTGTGTTTTTATGTAACTTTTAAATAACAGGTTGGCATTATACAGCAAATCCAAATAGAATTTGCAGGAATTTGGAAACACTTGCATCTGATAACAATGAATAAAAAAATAACTACATGAATAAAATAGAAGCAGAGATCTATAGCTTTGTTCCTGAACACTGTAAAGCAAAGCGTATCTGGGATCATGTATGAAATATAAGCTAAATTTTAATGACTAGCAAGTCCTCAATGGAAATTTGCTGAACTATTTTAGAATACTTAGAAGTATCTGGGGACAAAGTTATCAGACTATGTGGTAAAATTTTAAACTAAATTATTAAGCTATAAATAAGCTTAATCAATAGTTTGTAACAGCATCTCTTATCAACAGTTTCTGAGATTCCTCCAGCTCTCATCCAAAGCAAATAATTACCTTTAAAATCGGTATTCCAATTCCACAAATAATTAAAAACAAGAAAGAGAGGGGAGGGGAGATAAAAACAAAGTACCCTTTAGGAAAAGGAGAGGAGGAAATTAAAGGAGGTGAGAGATGATCACAAGGAAGTAATAAGCCTTTCTTTCTGTAGGGCAGTTAGGAGTTCATTTTCTTTAGCAGCAACTTAACACAGGAGAAGCAATGCTGAATTGAGAAGGAACTGGGTGCCTTAGGTTCTAGTCTGAGCTGGGCTACTAAGTAGATGAGCAATCCTCGGTAAATAAGCCTATTGCTCAGATAATACCTACAAACTGTATCTATGACTATAGTCTATTGACTATGACTATAATACCTACAAAGAGTATCTATGTTGTTCATCCTTTTTGGGACATGGACCCCTTTGAGAATCTAACAAAATTATGGGCCTTCATCCTGGAAAGATACAAACAGCAAGGAGTTTAAGAGAAACCCTTGAAGCTAACTCTGAAATTTCCAGAGACTCCTTCCCCAAGTCCCCTCCCTGCAGATTAAGAATTCCTGGCCTTGGGGCGTCTGGGTGGCTCAGTCGGTTGAGCGCCTGCCTTGGGCTGGGGTCATGATCCCAGAGTCCTGGAATGGGCCCCCAGCATCCAGCTCCCTGTTCGGCAGGAGGTCTGCTTGTCCCTCTCCCACTCCTCCCGCTTATGTTCCCTCTCTTGCTGTCTCTTTATCAAATAAATAAATAATATCTTAAAAAAAATTTTTTCTTAAGAATCCTTGGCCTAAGGGTGCCTGGGTGGCTCAGTCAGTTAAGCTTCTGACGTCAGTTTGGGTCCTGATCTTGGAGTCCTGGGATTAAGCCCCACATCGGGCTCTGCACTCAGAGGGGAGTCTGCTTAGTTTGCTTGTCCCTCATTCTCTCCCTCTGCCCCTCCCCGCAGCTCATGGGCACACATGTTCTCTCTCTCTCTCACATACATGAATAAAATTAAAAAAAAAAAAAAAATTCCTGGCCTTAAATCAATCAGTCAAATCCCGGCCTACATATGGTATTTCTTCATACCAGTACCTGTATGAGTTCTGATATGTTTCTGTAGATCTCCTGAAGTTTTGAAAGACTTAGTACAATTATCTTCTGAACACCGATATGGCTTTTCTCCTGTATGAGTTCTGACATGACTTTTTAATCCATAACCTTTAAGAAAAATATAAAAGAAATTTCATTATTTGAGATCCCTCTAAGCATGCCAACTGAGATTAAACAATTGAAAAATATGATATAATACTGGCAAACACAACAGAGCAGCTATCAACAATCGACAAGAATATGACAGCTAAGGGTCATCATGCTGGAAATTCCATAGTTTCAACTCTGTCTAGAAGAAGTTGTATGTGTTTCTTTTTTAAAGTGCCCAAATCTTATTAGATGTTCACAACTCCTACCCCAAAAGCTTGAGGTGGTATTGAGATTAAATGAGGAATAGGGTGGAAGTCAGGAGGCCTGGTCCCAGTGCTGGCCCTGCTGGATGTCTCCCCAGGCAGGCCCCAACCCCTGCTAAGCCCCTGTTGCCCATGGTTCCCTCAGGTCTGTCCTAATGTTAAATTCTGTGTCTGCTTCTAATGCTTGGCCTTTATTTTTCTGCTAAAAGAAAGCAGAGTATGGAGTGAAACACCACCGTAGGCAGAGGTAGGCCTGAGGAGAAAAATGGAAGCAGAAAGAGAAAGAGAGAGAATAGAGCAAGCAGGACAGGAGAAAGTTAAAGGAGAGACCGAAACCCTGGTTATTGAGCATCTACTAATTCAGACAAAGGCAAGCGGTCAATTCCTGCTCCTGGCCAGTCCCTGCCCCGGGCCAGTCCCTGCTTGCCCCCTAAGTGGAACTATGAAATGAAGAAAATTAATGTTTTTACCTGTTGCAAATGCCTTCCCACAGCCTAGATGCTCACACTGATAAGGCCGGTCTCCCGTGTGTGATCGCTCATGGACCTGTCATTAAAATGCAGGCATGAGTCTATTTTCTTCAGGCATCCCTCAGGTAGATGGTCTCAAGAGAGACCTATTTATTCCCCCCCCCCCCCCCCCGTTGAATTACAGTTGACCTTTGAACCACATAGGGGTTAGGAGTGCTGACTCCCGCCTCTATGCAGTTGAAAATCTGTGTATAAATTCCTGACCCCCCAAAAATGTAAACTACTAATAGCCTACTGATGAACAGAACCGTTACCAAGAACATAAAGCATAATGAAAGTTTATCATGTTATCACATTATTTCCCATACTATATTCTTCCCAAACAGGAAGCCACAGAAAAGAAAATGTTATTAAAATACATTTACAGTACTATACCGTATTTGAAAAAATTCACATGTAAGAGGATTGCACAGTTCAAACCTGTGTTGTTCGAGGCTGAACTTCAGTCTGTTATTTGTATGTGCTTTTTTTTTAAAAACAAAAGACAGCTTTTCTCAAAAATTATAGCCCACCAATTCTCGATACAAACCTAAATCCTGTATGTTAAGAAGTACTTATTTTAATTACAGAACAGAAGTACTGGAGGTGGTCAGAGGTGTCCGTATGGAACACAGACATGGTGAGTGCTAGGAGCAGACCACAGGGAAGCTACACAACGTAAGGTTGAGCATGGAGGCTGCGAGAGGGGCCTGTCCTGCGAGAGGGGCCCTGCCCCGAGGCAAGGCTTCACCATGGACTAGTGGGATGGCCATGGCAGTTGCCTTCTCTAAGCCTCAACTCCTCTCTGTAAAGCCAAGACATAACCGTATCTACTGGAGAGGGCTGCCGTGGCAAATGAACAATCACGACAGTGGCCAACATTTACTGAATCTCTACCACGCCATTTTTTTTCGCTATTTTACATATATAAAATCTACCTATTTATTTCTCATAACCGCTCTGTGAGGGAGATGCTTTTACCATAAGGAAATGAGGCCCCAAGACACCAAGTAACAACATGTCAAGGTTACACACCAATGAGTAATGGAGATTGCTATTCTAAACAGGCTAAGTGACTGCCTCCCGACACATTGTAAGTTATTCAGTGAGTGTTAGCTACTGAGTCGTGGTATGTTGTGTGTAGCCCATGTGCCCCATATATTTGAAAGACAGGGCACATGATATATTTGAAAGACAGGGCACATGAACAGCAACTTCTGCTAGATTTCAGCAAATCACTGATAACAGAATTACACCACCAGCTCTCCTAAACTTACATAAATTTCACATCTGACAAAAATATATTCAAATACACAGAGTATCTACCATGTGCCAGGTAGAACGACAGACATTAGGGAGACAGAAAGGAACAGCTCAAGCTCTTGGAGAGTTGACAGTTTCTAAAATCTGCATAGGGTTTTGCATGGCCTGTTCGAGTGTGAGCGTGTGTCTTTATCCTGGTAAGTGAGGGAAAATAACGGCTTTTAATGCTATCAACATATGGTGTTGGCATTTAATGTCCTCATTATTGTCCTACCCAGATAGAGCATTTCCTTTAAACATACCTTAAGGTGATGAGCTGTTGTATACAATTTCCCACATCCATCATATTCACAGCGAAATGCCTTCTCTCCACTCTGCTGGGATTTAGCAGTTACTCTTGTCGCATGTCCTTGTAAGACAATCTAGATGAAACAAAAAGTACGGTTTATTCATACAGAAATAAGGTAGATGAAATTACTATGTGCAGAATAAAAAAGATAAAAAACTATAATGTGGGTTTCCAGATTCAGATTATTATTTTATAAAGATTCTGTCATGTTGAACCAGTTAGATTATTTCTGTTCCAGAGCTAAAGTCAGCAGCTAGGGAAGAAGTCAAAAGATGAGCTCCACGAGGGGGCAGAGCTAGAGCTCACAGATCTATTCCCGTTCTAGAGAATTCTACCCAGGAAGCATCACCATTGTATGCAAGTATTCCATGACAGGCTCAAGGAATATATATATATATATAGGACATCTGTTCTAAAAACAACGTAAAGAGCATTTTCAACTTCAAGAGCCTTTCAAAGCACTGAAAAACGAGGGGTTTATGTTGCTGTTACCGTCACCTGCAGGAGACAGTACAGTGCATCTGATCCTAGTCTATACTTATATTCAGGAGATTTTTCTGGGACTCAACACCACAAGACTTCAAACAATTTTCCTGATTTCAGAAGTTTTTAAAGATGACCACCTATTTTAGAAATTAAGATACCATAAAAATGGAAGAACAACTTTCTCCTCTTTGGTCCCTGGGGTGACAGAGCTGTAGGTTAGGGTGCCTTGTTTCACAGTGAAATTTAAAGGCTGAAAATGAGAAGTGAGGCAAGCAGTCCAGACAGAAGTAGAGTATGACCGAAAATATGGAAGTGTGCCTGGAAGAACTAGAAACTTAGTATGAGAGGATTAGGTCTATATAGCAGTTGAGTAACATGAAAAAGAAGGGGAAGCTGAAGATCACATTTGGGAAGAGCTTTAGAAGCCATTCTTCTTCTTCTTCTTTTTTTTTTAAGATTTTATTTATTCATTTTGTCAGAGAGGGAGAGCACAAGCAGGGAGAGTGGCAGGCAGAGGGAGAAGCAGGCTCCCTGCTGATCAAGAAGCCCAATGTGTGACTTGATCACAGGACTGTGGGATCATGGCTTGAGCCAAAGGCAGACACCCAACAGACTGAGCCACCCAGGTGTCCCCAGAAGCCATTCTGAAGAGTAAACTTAGATAATGAATGCAAAGGCAGGTATTAACATTTTTTTTTTAAGTTTATTTATTTATTTAACCAAGTCCTACACCCAATGTGGGGCTTGAACTCACAACTCCAAGATCAAGAGTCACATGCTCTCTGGGGCCCCAACATTTTTAAAGTAAGGGACTGACTGAGATCAGTTCTGTGTTTTATAAAGAGAACTCTGGTAATGGCATGCAACAGTGAAAGACAAAAGACGCAAGGAAACTAAAGTCTGGGTAATCATGAATATGCAGGGAAGAAGTGGTGAAGTCCAGCCTAGGACAATGACCAAGGAATAGAAAGCAATAGATGATTCTGCAGATATTTTAAGGATGAAAGTGGACAGAGTCCAAATTTCAAAAGCTAAATGAAGAGGCAGGGCTGTATTGGTTATTTCAGTATAGGACAGACATAGTCTTTGTCGAAAGAAAAGCCTGATGTATTATTGAAAGGGAAATGTCTCAAGGGCAATAGAGAAGCTAATACCAGTGAAATGCTAATCAGCTTCTAGAACCATCTACAGAAAATGACTTCATTACTACCTTGCTTAATGTATGTTCTGGGAATTGAGAGAACCTCAGCTCTGCCATAAATTCACTGTGTGACCTTCTGCAAGTCAGTAGGGCTTGCTTGTCTGTATAAAGAACACACTGTCCTAAATCAGTGATTTTTTTTCTTTTTTAAACTTTCTTTAGGAGTTAAATTCCTTTGCTAGATGAGATCTTACATAGCATTCTACTGCGTAAAACAGATAAAAGCATTCCTGCCTCTGCTGGCCCAGGCAGGTATGGGTGGCTCAAAGCTCTGCTAGTCCTGGAGGGACAGCAAAGAAACCCTAGGACCAGCCCCCACCGAAAAATGGTGGTTTTCAAACTCTGATAGGTAGGAGAAGATAATGCTAATTCCTTTCTAGCTTTAACATTCCTGGGTTCTGAGGATGTGCAAATCCCATTGGTAAATAAAGGGCGGAGCCCAAGACTGAATTCCAAAGTGACTTCAATACTAAAGAGGTTCACTGCCCTTCCCTGAGGGGGTGCACTTCTGTGCTGCCTGGTGGGGGGTGCTTTGCCTGTGTGCTGCCTTGCTGGTCCTCCGTGACTATCCAATGAATTAACTATTTCCTATGATTTACAAATAAGAAAAACGAGGCTCAGGGTAGTTAAGTAATGTCACTTGCCCAAGGTCAAAGGCTGGGAAGTAGGACTTGAAGCAGATGAGCTCCAGAGTTCACGCTAGTGAGCCACCGGGCTTTAGGCTGCAGCATTGGCAGAGCTTCTGTGGCTGCAGTGACTGAGCTGACAGGGCTGTGGAAAACTGGTGCTTTTACTGCCTAGCTCAGTGCTTGAAATTCCATTTACTGTAAAGGTCTGATACACACGGAAAATAGGACTTTTGTTATCTGACTTATGTAAATCTGTATATATTAGGATGTCAATAATTTATACGCTTGGGAAAGGATAAAATTCAAGCAACCTGAATAATTTTCAAAAGTATGTTCTCTTTCAAGAGAGGAATTAATCGAAGAAGAAGTGTGGCAACAGAGGGACCTTTAGGGAACAGGGGACACATAAGAACTGCCAGGAAGATTTAAGAAAACAAAGGTGTGCCTGGCTGACTCAGTCGGTAAAGCATGTGAGTCTTGATCTCAGGGTCATGAGTTTGAGTCCCACACTGGGTGTAGAGCCTACTTAAAGAAACAAACAAAAATCCTTCATAGCCATTCTAACTATGGTTATTATTGGGTAGCGGTCCTTCACTTTTTATTTTTCTCTCTCTGTACCACTGGGATTTTTTTTTTTTTTTTTTTTTTTTGACTTAGAGAGATACAGTGAGAGAGGGAACATAAGCAGGGGAAGTGGGAGAGGGAGAAGCAGGCTCCCCGCCGAGCAGGGAGCCCGACAAGGGGCTCAATCCCTGGACCTTGGGATCATGACCTGAGCGGAAGGCAGACGCCCAACTGACTAAGCCACCTAGGTGCTCCCCATTTGGATTTTTTTTAAGGGTACAATGAGATAAGGTTTTTTTTTAATCTAATTTTTTTTACTTGAGTATAGTTGACACACAATGATGTATTAGCTATGGGTATAGAGCATAGTGGTTCAATGTCTCTATGTGACATGCCACCCTTACAACAATATAGCTACTGCCTGTCATCATGCAACACTGACTAGTTTCCCTGTGCTGCGCTTTTTATTCCCTCAATGTAGTCATTCCATAGTTGGAAGCCTGTATCTCCCTCTCCCCTTCACCCATTCTCTTCTGGCAGCTATCGTTTTATTCTCTGAATTTAGAGGTCTGATTCTGCTTTTTTCTTAATTTATTTGTCTTGTTTTTTTAGATTCCACACATAAATGAGACTATATGGTATTTGTCTTTCTCCTACTTATTTCATTTGGCATACCCTCTAGGTCCATCTAAGTTGTCACAAATGCAAGATCTCATTTTTTTCATTTTATGCTGCAAAATATTCCATTTTATATATACCATAATTTCTTTTATTCATCAGTCAATAGACACTTGGGCTGCTTCCATATCTTCACTATTGTATGTAATGCTGTAATAAAAATAGGAGTGCATATATCTTTTTGAATTAGTATTTTCAGGTCCTCTGCCCATTTTAATCCAATTATTTGTTTTTTTGGTGTTGAATTGTTTAAGTTTTTTTTCTCTCTCTCTTTTTTAAAGATTTTATTTATTTATTTGACAGAGATCACAAGTAAGCCCAGACTCAGGCAGAGGGAGAGGAGGGAAGCAGGTTCCCCACTGAGCAGAGAGCCTGATGCAGGACTCGATCCCAGGACCCTGAGATCATGACCTGAGCTGAAGGCAGCGGCTTAACCCACTGAGCCACCCAGGCGCCCAAACTGTTTAAGCTTTTTTTAATATATAACTTGGATAATAACCCCTTATTGAATATATCATTTGCAAATATCTTCTCCCATTCAGTAGGCTGTTTTGTTTTATTGATGGTTTCCTTTACTGTGCAAAAGCTTTTTATATTAGCATAGTCCCAATACTTAATTTTTGCTTTTGCTTCCCTTGCCTTAGGAGATCTGGCTGCAAAAAATGTTGCCATAGCCAATGTCAAGAAAAATTACTGCCTTTGTTCTTCTTTAAGAGTTTTATGGTTTCAGGGCTCACATTTAAGTTTTTTTTTTTTTTTTTTTAGATTTTATTTATTTGACAGAGAGAGGGAAAGAGATCACAAGTAGGCAGAGAGGCAGACAGAGATAGAGAGGGAAGCAGGCTCCCTGCTGAGCAGAGAGAGCCTGATGCAGGGCTGGATCCCAGGACTCTGAGATCATGACCTGAGCCAAAGGCAGAGGCTTAACCCACTGAGCCACCCAGGTGCCCCTCACATTTAGGGCTTTAATCCATTTTGAGTTTATTTTTGTATATGGTATAAGAAAGTGGTCCAGCCACAGCAGTCAGACAAGCAAAGAAATAAAAGGCATCTATATTAGGAAGAAAGAAGTTAAACTGTTACTACTTGTAGATGACATGATACTATATATAGAAAACCCTGAAGATCCCACCAAAAAAACTATTAGAATAAATTAATTCAGTAAAGTAGCAGGATATAAAATTAAAACACAGAAATCATTTGTATTTCTATACTCTAATAATAAAACAGCAAAAAGAGAAGTTAAGAAAACCGGTACATTCCCATTGTACCAAGAAGAATAACATACCTAGGAATAAACTTAACCAAGAAGATGAAGACCTGTACTCTGAAAATTATAAAACACTGATGAGAGAAATGGAAGATAAGACAACAAATGGATTTTCTAAAAGTACACAAGCTGATCTTTAAAAAAAAAAAAAAAGTATGCAGTAGCTACCTACATAGTAAGGTAATTGGTCATTTGGTTTTTGCCAATGTACTTCTTTGAAATAATTTTTAAAAAAAACCTACTAAACGTATTTTTTGAAAAAATCCTGGGTTCTATCTCAGACCTACTGATCAAATCTCTGGAAAATGATTTTAGTCATGGGTTTTTTTTTTTGTTTGTTTTTTAAGATTTATTTATTTATTTTAACAAAAGAGGGAAAGTGTGAGTGGGGGGTTGGGGCAGAGGGAGGGGAAGCAGACTCCCCACTGAGTGGGGAGCCCAACTCGGGGCTCAATCCCAGGACCCTCAGATCATAACCTGAGCCAAAACCCAGAGACGGAGGCTTAACCGACAGAGCCACATGACCCAGTCAGGGGTTATTTTTAAAAGTTCTGTAACTCAATCTCATGTTTGCCCCTGATTCACAACCACTGATCAAATACCTTCCTTTTAGAGATGAAAAGAAAAGGCTTAGGAAAGCAAGGTTTGTTTACTCAAGATCACATAGCTAGATAAAAGTATAGAAAATATGCATAGAATAGGATCCACACTAAAACTGCCTATATATACAGGCAGGTTTGGGGGGAATCACCCAACCCATGTTCTGGGAGATCTGCCACACCAGCCACAGAGCCTGATAATCAGAACAGATGGTATATATAAAGCTGACCAGTAACCTATGCCTTACACGGCTCAACTTAAAAATCAAGCTAAGTCCAACTTTCCTTCCCTGGAATATGACCTGAGAAATAAAGGAAAATGTTGAGTTAGTTGTTGGTGGTAAACCTAAAAAAGAATGGCTGTGATGAGCCATATGCAAATACAATGAAAACAGGACACCTGTCTGCATAGAAAGCAGAGATGCCATGGAAGAGGGGAGGAGGAAGAAAAAGGAGTGAGATCAACCTCCAGTCCTGACTTCTTTGCAATTCTGGCTCCTGTGAAGTCTGGCTATCCATCAGTTCATGCTCTTGGCTTCTTATAAGCTCTGCTGTAGGCTTACAAGATCTCTTTTTTCCTGAGCTGGCTTCATTGGCTTTCTGTACTTTCTATTAGATTAAAAGTAATATCTGATTAAATCAGATATGATCTGATTAAATATCTATCTGATTAATATCTATCTGATTAAAAGTACCAAGCCAAAATACTTTGATCTCCAATATTTAGAATTAGTTTCAAATGAAGTTAAAATAAACTAATGGCTACCATGAAAAAAAGCCTTAGTATTCTAGTATTCTTAGTATTCATGTTGTAAAGCATGAACAATGTCATATAATACTTACATAGTTAAAAATAATGTTCTCATGTGTTACCTAAAATGTCAACCAAATGAAAATTTCATTTGGTTTTCATAACCTCATGAGATGGGTAAGGCAAGTTATTCTCATTTGCCAGATGAGAAAACTCAGATCCAGAGAAGTCAAATGATTTGCTCAGTCACACAGCTATTATATGGCAGAATAGAAACTACATGGACTTTTTATTACACAGTTGTGCTACTTTAATACCATGCTGTTTTCTACTTAACTAAGGGTGGTACAGCATGAGGGCAATGATAGCAGTCAGAGTCTCCCCCAAATACCTACCCCATTAGCCTTATAGTACCCACAAATGAACACTTGGGCATTCTTAAATCGAGTACTTTAGACCATGGTTTTCAAAAATTCGGCACTACTGATATTTTGAACAGGATAATTCTTTGTTGTGGGGGCTGTCCCATGCCTTGCAGGACATTTACCCACTACATGCCAGTAATATTCCCCCAACTGTGACAACCAAAATTGTCTCCAGACATTGCTAACTGTCTTCTGGTGGTGGAGGGGAGGGGGGGAGTTCTGCCCAACCCCATGAGCACAGCTGCTTTAGATCCTCTAGGTATTTCTTGTCTTATGAAATCTGGTTTCATGCAAGAGCAACTCAGCAGCACAATTAGTATATTTATGTCATAGATGAAAGAAAGAGTTCTAAACTGTAAGCATCAGAATGAAAAGAAAAAATCTACAGCTGTGAAACAAGACTACTTAGAAAAAAATCTACTGTATTAGCTACAGATCTCTTTATTTAAAGTTCAGCCAGGCATGGAGTTAAAAGTTCTTAAGCATTCTGGCAGAAGTAGGAGTACCAAGAGGAGGTGCTGCTTATTTGCAGTGGTTCTTTTGCGATATTTGACCTTTTAATACTATGTACTGGACGCTCAACGTCAACTATGGTACTAAATTGTATGAAAGGATGGAGGATTCATGAACTTCTGGTCCAGCATTAATGAAGAGAAATAGAAGTCACGGGTGCAAGCCATGTATATAGTTAAAAATGTTCTAGGGGCACTGGCACAGCTAAGTTGGTTAAGCTCCGACTTTCGATCTCAGCTCAGGTCTTGATCTCAGGATTGTGAATTTAGGCCTAGTGTTGGGGCTCCACACTGGGCCTGGACTCTAATTCTAAAAAAATATGTTCTACTAATGATGAATTAGTAACCACATTTAAAATGTAAAAAGAAACAGGTGAAACTAACTTTAGTAATTTTTTTATTTAACTCAATGTCTAAAATATTATTTCAACATATAATCAATATGAGAAATTACTGAGATATTTTACATTCTTTTTCTCATAATAAGTTTTCAAAATCTTATATGTATTTTACACTCACAGCACATCTTAATTCTGAGTGGCCACATTTCAAGTGCTCAACAGCGACCATGTGGCTACCATATCAGATACCTGTAAAGGGAAGGCACAAAAGGCAAAGGACAAAAAGCTACAGCTACAAAAAATAAATCCTATTCAAATTCCTTCTGTTTCCTTGTCTACTGGCACCAACACCAAATGGTTATATGTCTGCAGTAATAGGGCTTTTTACAACATTTTCCTTTAGCAGTACTGAATTTCTAGTTATGTTTCTGGATTCAGAAATAATTATTAATGATAATAGAACTTTAAAAAAAAAAAGACTTTATTTATCTGACAGCAAAAGAGAGAGTGAGTGAGTGAGAGAGAGCATGAGCAGGGTGAGAGGCAGAGGGAGAAGCAGACTCCCCTCTGAGCAGGGAGCCCGATGTGGGGCTCCATCCCAGAACCCTGGGATCATGACCCAAGCCGAAGGCAGATGCTTAACTGACTGAACCACCCAAGTGCCCCTGTAATAGACTTTTATGAGAGACTTTTATGGTAACAGAATAATGTTATACAGTCCAGTGGTAAATTCACTCGATTTTTTAAGACCCATTCTATGTTAGTTTATTACAAGTGTAGCTACAACTGTCTCTCTTTAAAAATATTCCATTATTGGAGACGCCTGGGTGGCTCAGTTGGTTAAGCAGCTGCCTTCGACTCAGGTCATGATCCCAGCATCCTGGGATCACGGCCCACATCGGGCTCCTTGCTCGGCAGGGAGCCTGCTTCTCCCTCTGCCTCTGCCTGCCACTCCGTCTGCTTGTGCTCGCTCGCTTGCTCTCCTTCTGACAAATAAATAAATAAAATCTTTAAAAATAAATAAATAAATAAATAAAATATTTCATTATTTAAAAACTTAATTGTTAGTTACTAATAAGGGACAGACTCCAAGGCACTGACCTACCTCTCTTGAATATATTCATACCTCATTTGCATTTTAGTAGAACTTGACTCGGTGGATTTGACATACTGCAGTACAAAAAATATTTCTCATTTTATGACTTCAAAGACTTGAAAATTTCACCAACAATCACACAGTATCAAAGCTGATGGGCTTGGTGAATTGCTAACTACTGTTCATACTACCACCCTTTCGTGATACCACTTGAGAAAAGAAACAAATGCTGGCTCTTCACCAATGTTCAGAAGTATTACATTTCTGGGGGTGCTTGGGTGGCTCAGTTGGTTAAGCCACTGCCTTTGGCTCGGGTCATGATCCTGGGGTCCTGGGATCAAGCCCCACGTCGGTCTCCCTGCTCTCCGGGAAGCCTGCTTCTCCCTCTCCCACTCACCCAGCTTGTGTTCCCTCTCTCATCCTGTCTCTCTTTCACAAATAAATAAATAAAATAAAATAAAATAAGTATCACATTTCTACCAGCAATTTCAGTGATTCCTGTCATTTAATCATTTACTATTATTATAAACGTAAAATCTTCTCTGTAACTTCTAATAGTATCACTCTGTGGTAAGTGGTGATACTAACGTTCAAGTTAAAATTGTGGCCTGGAAGGAATCACTTTAGAACAGGAGTTAAGTATTACAAAACTGTCAAAGAATGTGAACAACTGCCACGAGGGAACAATTGGCAAACTATTAGAGGTAGCTGCTGAAAAAATAAGGTGCAGCATTAAAACAAGAATATTTTACAAGGATTATATAACTCCCAAACACCTACCAAACTCCCCACACAAAGAGGTAATTCAAAGCAGAATCCTGAATTATGCCAGTTTGGGATTTTTGACTTGTATATCTCCCAGGATGCATCTGTGACTACTTTGCACTTAGTATAAAACTTTTAAAGACACTGCTGCTGTGGGCTGTTGTTTGGGTAATGGATGCCCAATGACTGGACCCAGGGTGAGCATCTGAATTAAGGATAGCCAACCCGTGGCCATGTGTAGCCCGGGAAGCAATCTGGTACAAAAAGCATAAATGGCTTTGCCCAGTAGGAACAAGGATGATTAGCAAGGCTGGACCTTCTCTATGGAAGTTGAAAAGGAAAGTGTATGGGGAACCAGGTGGAAGCAAAAGAAACAAAAAGACACAACGAGCAAAGCAGGGAGGGTGCTCCCTGTAAGGGTGCCCTCACAGTAATTGTGGGGCCCCAGAGGAAGGATCCATAACCTGCCATGCCAGCCTCCAAAACTGCCTTGGATTCCAGAACATAAACTTCATTGGGATTTCTCGGATACTTCTATTTCTTTAGTGCCACTGTGGATCCATAATAAATCCTGAGACCGGAGGTAGTTCGAGAAAGCTACTGCCTAATATGTACACTCTTTCCCTGGTAAGATCTTCCTACAGAAGTAATAAGTTCTCTACTCTTGCTTTCACTCACAGAAGGGCCTTCAAATGCTAAGGGAAAGAAATTCTTCTGTAAAAAAGTAGCTCTACATACCTGCATTTTTTTCTCTTGTTCATTTTCTCCCATCATCCCAGTACCTGTTACACTTTCACTGCCATCAATGGACACCTAGAAGAATAAAATAAAGCTTTAAAAAGTTTCACCTTTTGGGGCGCCTGGGTGGCTCAGTGGGTTAAACCTCTGCCTTCGACTCGGGTCATGATCCCAGGGTCCTGGGATTGAGCTCTCTGCTCAGCGGGGAGCCTGCTTCCCCCACTCTCTCTGCCTGCTGCTCTGCCTACTTGTGATCTCTGTCTGTCAAATAAATAAAATATTTTAAAAAAAAAGTTTCACCCTTTGCCATTTCTTTGGGTGATAAGTACACAGGGATTCATTATCATTTATTTTTGTGTGTGTTTGAAATTTTCTACTATAAAAAGTGGGGAAAAGAAACCTTTTAAATTGTATGAAAGATACATGTTCCATGCAAGGAAAAAACCCAGTATTTTTGATGTAAAACTTCACTGAGACTTTCCTTCACTTTTTCCAATCTCTAATTTCTGCTTCTTAATTCATAAACTGTTCCATCTATACTTTATTATTTATTTTACGGCACTCATCCTTGAATATATCTTTCTGTGACTTATCAGTCCCCATTTCTTTTCTATAAGCTCTTATTCCATTCTTGTTATCTGTACTTAACTATTTTTTCCTACACTTTACTTCTTTTAAGATAAATGCTGATCTCCTTAAGGCTGTCTGATTTTGACTTTGAATTGCTAGTTTCTTCTTCGATAAAGTAGACTTTTTTTGTTTTATTTTAATGAAAAGCAAAGAAGCTATATCTGGGACGTTCTTGACAGTGTAAAATGCTGTACCTTTGCTGCATACTGTTCCAGAGCACTGATGGTATCGGGGTCAATCGTGGCATCTCCAGTGTGCAGACCTGCCACCGTCCCATCAGCCTGAATTGCCAAGATGGTGTCCGATTGCGGGACCTGCACCGCATGGTGGATGTACGCAGTGGTGCCGTCTTCCAGCTGCACTGCCTGTAAGGCGCTCTGGTCATAACTGTCTGGGGGAGAGGAAGAGAAGGGCATGAAATTATAGGTAGTCTGACAGAGTTACAGATTTAAAGGAAGAAGGGAAGGAACTTTGGCTGAGTAGGTCCATGTGCTTCACATGTGTGCTCTCCTTCAATTCCTCACAACAATTCTGTGAGGTAGGTGTATGTACCACCCTCATTCAGGAAAAGGGAAACTGAGTTCTGGGGGAAGGAAAGTCACTTTCCTTAGAAACCAGAAAATGGAAAAAACTAACATTTAACAGTCAAAATCAGTATGTGGAGGAACCAGGATCTAAACTCATGCCAGGATGACTCCAAAGTCCATGGGCTTTTTTTTCCCCCCTTCTAAATAAGCATGTTCAGATATATAGAGCTTTGTAAAATCATAAATCTAGACAATCACAATGAATCTGTGATTAAGTTCTCCTGCCAAAGAAAAAAATTCAAAGTTTACATCTTCTTAACTTTAATTAAATTACTTACAAATTTAAGTATTCCAAATTTTAAAAAATTTCCCCCTTTGGTTTCACAACTAAAGTCTTTCTAAAACATGTAATGTCATTCTATAATATATTCTATAAGGTAATAATAGCTCACATTTTTCAAGCCTTTACTAGGTAACAAATAGTATGCTTTACATATGTTTGCACATTTTGTCCTCAAAACTACCCTATGATGTGGATACTTACTGTAACACTCATTTTACCGAGGATGAAACTGAAGCATAGGTTAAATAATTTGAACAAGGTCACACAGCTAAAAGACAGCAGGCCCAGATTTGAACCCAGACAGTCTGGCTTCAGAGCTATGCTCATTACTACTATGCATTCCACCTCAAACCCCTGGAACTCCCTACACGAAGTTAAAAAGCGTTAACATTTTTGCCACATTGGCTTCAAATAAATTTAAAATTTTTATTTCATCTTAAAGACCAACATAATAGCAAAGGATCTTGCTTAAAAATTATATTCAATGGGGTGCCTGGGTGGCTCAGTGGGTTAAAGCCTCATGCTCAGGTCATGATCCTAGGGTCCTGGGATCGAGCCCTACATCGAGCTCTCTGCTCAGCAGGAAGCCTGCTTCCTCCTCTCTCTCTGCCTGTCTCTCTGCCTACTTGTGATCTCTCTCTGTCAAATAAATAAATAAAATCTTTAAAAAAAATAGTTATATTCGAGGAGTGCCCAGATGGCTCGGTCAGTTGAGCGTCTGCCTTTGGCTCGGGTCATGACTTCGGAGCCCTGGATTAAGCCCCACATTGGGCTCCCTGCTCAGCCTAGAGCCTGCTTCTCCCTCTCCCCCGCAGCTCATACTCTCTCTTTCAAATAAATAAAATCTTAAAAAATATATATTTAAGAGGGAAAAAATCAATAATTTAAATTTCAAATGTTTAATTTTATATTCAAATAGTAGCCTCTACTTGAAGTCTTTCAGAGACCAGGGGTTTGCCCTTCCAACCTGTTACTGGGCAGCTCAAATGATCACGAAGTTTTTCCTTAGAATGTGCCCAAATCCACCATCTTGTATTTCGGAAAACAAGTACAAATCTTTTACGTGACAGCATTTCAGCAAATACAGACAGGTCTTACTTTTCTTGCACTCCTCCCTTCTTCCTATTTCCAAAGTTAGTTTACCTTTGGAGGTGTGGTGAATAAACGCTGTCGTTCCATCTTCTAGTTGCACTGCTTGACCATCCTCTAAACGCAAACTGTCCCCTGCTCAAGAACAATGATTACATTTAGATCCCACGTTTCCTAACGATCGGATAACTCGGCGATAAGACTCAATAAACCATTAAACACATTATAAAAACCTACACGTGCTTTAGGAGTCCTTGAACACTACAGTATTTTCAGTAAAGCTACTGTAAGTAAGTGTTAGTAAAAAAAAAATAGCAGAATACTTGTTTTAGGAATATCTACTAGTAAGTAAGGAGAGTTGAAAAAAGAGGGAGATAAAAGAAAATGAGAGACATGCGGGAGTGAGCTCAAGTGATAGAAATATTCACGTAGGATTACTGTCCATTTATCTCCAGAGTACAGTCCAGTAATTTCTTTTCTGTGATTTTTAAGACAAAGTCTCAATGAAGTCCAAATGGTCTTTAGATCCTCTCTTTGCCACCTACTGATCTCCCCTTTCAAAAGAAGGACTAGAGACCTGAACCAAGTTTACACCAGTAAGAGTTTACACTCCAAGTTTACACCTGGAGGCAGCAAATACCCAAGGATGAGAATCAGGAGCGTAAGTATCAAATACTTACTACTTTTAGGTATGGGTACATGTTGAACGTAGGCAGCAGAACCATCTTCCAGCTGAATGACCTGGCCATCTATGAGTTTTCCATCTGGAGCAAAAGATTTAAGCCAATAAATTAGCCCAAGCAAACATTTTAAACTTTATACAATTTCAAAATGGTATCAACTATAAAAACATACACTACTTAAGATCATGTTCATCTTGATTCTTCCCTCAATGTTCTGAGGCAATTCAAAAACACATCCAGTGATCCTACAGAAAGCAGAAAATCCTCCCTCAGCCATTCTTCCTCCCCTCCAATTTTCAGTTAATTAAGTTCAAGAGGAAGAGTGGCTCATCACGGCAAGCTATGGGAGCTGAATCTCTTTACCTTTCAGAGCCACTTAGAACAGTGACCCTGACTGCAGGGAAGCTGAAACTGAGAAGACTGACAGATTCATCAGTGTATCTGAGGCCAGATGTCCTTCTCACTCCTAGGTGCTATTCGTCCCTCAACTATGTATACATGCATTCAGTAGGTTCCCATAAAAACAAGGAGTTGGGAGCACTGAGCTATTTCTTGGCAAAAGTAAACGCTGATTTACAGATAATGTTATAAAAGCAAAACCAAACGTTTATACTTCCATGTATATTTTGTAAAGACCTTACATGATAACTCGGAAGTAAAAAAGCAAGAGGGGTCTTACTAGAAAGTGGTTGGGGACAACCCCCCATTAATTTTGACACCCCAGAGTATATTCTAAATGTCTCAAAGGTTGTCCCCAAATTATCAAAACACACTTAAGTGAACCTGAAACTACTGAAAATTACCACATGCAATACAGAGGCTTAATGATGGGCCGGGAAGGGGGGTGGGTAGTTGCTAGGCACTCCAACTCTGAGGTTACAAATTGCCGGTATTAATCAATGGGCTGTGTATGTGGCACATACCTTTAGAATTATGTTGTATATAAGCGGTGGAACCATCTGCAAGTGTTACAGCTTGCAAGCTTACACCTTCCATATTCTCTAAATTGTCACCATCTATTATTTAAAAAAAAGTTATTTTCTTTAGATAACTGTCAAAACTACGTGCTAAATTTTTTAAATGAAAATCAGGCATAAGGCAGATTGCTTTAGACTCAAATGGGATTTCTTCTAGCATTTACAAAAAATATTTCCCTGCCCTACTGTACCCAGTGTCCACAGCAGGAGAATCCCATGATCCCGTCAAATGAAACTGCTCACCTGCCACCGTTACTGCCTCTGTCAGGCACAGGGTAACGTGTTGAGCCTCCATTCCTCCTCCAGGAAACTCTGTCATTCCCTGAGAATCTCGATTTATTTGGGCTAACAACATTTTCTACCTTGAGGAAAAATACAAGCACTTGAGAACAAAGAACAATGCAAATAAAACAAAAACGACAAAGAATATTTAGGAACCACAGAAATGTGCTACAGAAATAAACAGTATTTGAAATAAGCTGAAATTTCACTTAATATGCAGGGTAAGAGTATCCATCCACAGTCCAAAGCATGCTTTCATAATCCATCAGTAAACTATTGAGCACACTGACAACTCTGGCCTATCGGTTTTGTCCTATGTCTAGTTTTCACAACTTTGGGTTTAACATAAGATTCCCACTTATTCCCACAATCCTGTTGCCTCAATCTGCAGAAAGCTGCCCTGCTTCTGGCCACTTCTCACTTCGCCATCACTGCCCTAATTCAAGCCACTGCCACCTTTTGCCCACATAACTGCCACACTACAGCATCCTAACGGGTCTCCCTGCTGGCCCTGTGACCTCCCCACGGTCTCTTACCAATACAACAGTCACTGTGCCCTTTAGAAGGGAAAAGTTAGATCATGTCCCTCTGCTGCTCAAAACCTTCTGATAACTTACCAGAGTAAAGCCAAAAGTCTTCACCCTGGCCGATGAGCCCGATGATCTTGCCCCTCACTTCCTACTGCTTTCCATCTCATTCATTTCATTTCAGCCACACTGGTGTCCTTCCTTTTGCTCAAACATACAGGGTGATGTTGCCTTGCAACCTTTACATTTCATGTTCCTTCTGCCCGAAACGTGCTTTACAGTCTCTTCACTTGTTATTCCCTCATTTTCTTCAAGTCTTTGTTTACTGTTGTCACCCCAATGAGAGCTTCCTTGTTCACTTCATTTCAAGCTGCCCTCCCAACCATGATATACCCTAGCCCTCTTCCTTCCTTTATATTTCTACATAGCACTTAATATTTGACATATGACATATATTTAGCTTGTTTCTTTTTGTTTGTTTGTTTTAGAGGGAGAAGGGGTGGGGGTGAAGAGAGGCAGAGGGAGAAGAGGAGAGAGAATCTAGCTCCACACCCAGTGCAGAGGCCAATATGGGGCTCAATCTCATGACTCTAAGATCATAACCCGAGCCAAAATCAAGAGTCAATGTTTAACTGACTGAGCCACCCAGGTACCCCTATTTAGTTCCTTTCTTATCTATTTTTCCCTCATGAGAACACACTGGGATTTTTATCTGCTTGCTTACCGCTGACTCACACATAACAGACATACAATAGGTGCTAAAATGGATGAATGGCTCTTTTACCAGTCACCATCACAACCTCTTTCTTCTCTTTTCCTACTTTCAGGTCCCATTATTATCTCCTTGGGCCGTGAGTTGCTTCAAACAGTAGATGGTATAATTTAGCTGCCTTGTGCCAAGGAATTGGTCCAGAGGATCTCCTGAGGCCTTTCCAGTTCTAAAGATCTGATTTTAGTGCCAATATTTAAAACAACAATGTTCAGAAAGTAATAATTTACAATTATATTTATGATTACTTGAAGATTTTGTTTTAGAAACCCTCTGGATTAAAGCCAGAACTGGTAATTTATGCTCATAGAAAAGAATCACCACTGTGATAAAAGTCAATCAAGGACTGACTTTTCAGGGAGTCCTGAAAGATTCACACCCATAACTGTTCACGGAGCAGTATGAAACCTCAACACTTCCTTGCTGCCTCTAAGGGCTAACAGAGAAGTCTCAGAGTAATACTAGTATTCTGCAGTGAAGATGCCTGATGAGAGTAGGATTGGGAGAGGTTAATTTTCGAAGAAATTCTCTCACTCTGTAATGCAAATAAATTAAGATAAGGAAATGGAAGGGAAACACCTATAAAGATGTAGTAAGTAAGCATTGTGATTTCTGGAGTATTCTAGGAGATGAAATTTTTAAAAGGCAAATTACAAGATAATTTGGGTCATGATATTAAGAAATGTCTAAGGTTTGTTATTTTCATTCAATTACCTACAATCTCCAAATAACTACAATATATATCATCAATAGGTAACTAACACATCTGCAATAAATAAAAGTTCTCCCTTGCCTGAAAGCTGGTCAACTGTTAAATTTCCTTTTTTTTTTTTTTTTATTAAGATTTTATTTATTTATTTGGGAGAGAGAGAGAGCATGAGAGGAGAGAGGTCAGAGGGAGAAGCAGACTCCCTGCTGAGCACGGATGTGGGACTCCATCCCAGGACTGCAGGATCATGACCTGGGCCAAAGGCAGTCACTTAACCAACTGAGCCACCCAGGTGCCCTGTTAAATTTCTTTAGGAAGGCTTCAGCGCCTACAGTTTCAACCTAATGGGGGGAAGAAAAGCTATATTAGCTGAAGGAAGAAAAGACAACTGTTTCCTGGACACAAACTGATGGCAAATACATGAAGGAGTGATGGGAGAAAGGGCTTAGAGGAGTTCAAATGGCACAATTACCAGAGATAATAAGTGATGGCAGGTATACAGTGCATTTTTTTTTTTTAAAGAAAAGACTAGGATACAAAGGACTTTGTTAGAAAACGATCACATGGGGGGAAATAGGACAGTGAAGAAAAGGCAAAAATGGGCCACAGACCCAACACTCTGCTGTTGCTCATATCTTATCCATCATGTCTTCTTGATGATTTCTGTCACTGACATTTTTGGGATGTGTGGAAATGAACATGTGAGATATATATAACATCTTAGAAAGGGCCACCTTATGAAATGTAGTCAATTTCATGTGCTTTAATAATGAATCATGAGCCAAAGTCAGACACAGAAGAGGCTATCCTGAAGCACCACAGGAAACTCCAAGAAGACACAGTATATAATAAACAAACTCCCTGCCTTTCTGGAAGATAATAATGCAGGTCAGCCTAAGAAAAACAAACATACCATTGGGCGCCTGGGTGGCTCAGTCGGTTAAGCATCTGCCCTCAGCTCAGGTCATGATCCCAGGATCCTGGGTTGGAGCCCCACATCAGGCTCCCTGCTCAACAGGGAGTCTGCTTCTACCTCTTCTTCTGCCCTTCCCCCTGCTTGTGCTCTCTTGTGCTCTCTAATAAATAAAATCTTAAAAAAAAAAAAGACAAATACTGCATGATTCCACTAATATGAGTTATCGAACGTAGTCAAACTCTTAGAAAGTGGTTGCCAGAGACTAGGGGATGGGGAAAGAGGGACTTGTTCCTCCCCAGAGACGCATTTTTGCAAGATGAAAACTTTCTAGAGGTCTGTAGCACAACCCTGTGTATAAACACTACTGTATTGTACTTAAAAATGGTTAAAATGTAAATTTTATGTTCTGCTTTTTTACCATAATTTTTTAAAAAAGAATTAGGTGGCTCAGTTAAGTGTCCTGGGATGGAGCTCTGAGTTTAAAAAAATAAAATAAAAAACAAAATAAAAATGACTTTACTGATGTATAATCCACATACCACAATATTTACCCATTTAAGGTATACAATTCAATGGCTTTAATATATTCAAAGTTGTGCAAACACCACAACCTATATTCAGAATATTTTTATCACTTTCAAAAAGAAAACCTCATTCCCACCCTACCCCCTAAAGCTCTAGGCAATCAATCACTAAGCTACTTTCTATCTCTATAGATCTTCTTCTGGATATTTCACATGAATGGAATTCCACAGTATGGGATCTTTTGTGACTGGCTTCTTTCACTTAAAATGTCTTCTAGGTTCGTCCATGTTGTAGCATAGATCAGTATTTCATTCTTTTATTGCTGAATAATGATCCATTGTGTGAATGGACATACTATTTATCCAATCATTTGAATTGTTTGTATCTAGATATTTGGGCCATTTTACACAGTTTGGCCATCATGAATAATGCTACAAACACTGGTGTACAAGTTTTTGTGTGGACATAGATTTCACATCTCTTGGGGATATGTATGTAATTGCTGGGTCATATGGTAACTCTATGCTTAAATTTTGAGGAACTGTCAAACTTTTCCAAAGCAGTTGCACCATATTACATTCCCACTAGCAATGTATCAGCTTCCAATTTCTCAATTTCTCATCTTAGCTAACAGTTTTATCAGTCTTTGATTATAGCCATTCTTGTGTGTATGAAGTTGTATTTCATTGTGGCTTTGATTTACATTTCCCTTATGGCTAATAATGTTGACCATATTTTTATATGCTTACTGACCTTTGGTATATCTTCTCTGGAGAAATAGCTACTCAGATCCTATGTCTATTTTTGCCTGTTTTTTAAGTTTTAAAAAAATTTTTTTTTTTTTAAATTTTAAGTAGGCTCCAAACCCAATGTGGAGCTTGAATGCAAGACCTCAAGATGAAGAGTGCACACTCTACCAATTGAGCCAACCAGGTGCCGCTGCTTTCTCTATTTTTTAAAATGGGTTGTCTTTTTATCATGGAATTGTAAGAGTTCTTTATATATTCTAGATATTAATACTTTATCAGATAGAGGATTTGCAAATATTTTCTCCCATTCTGTGGGTTGTCCTCCTATTCAGCCTCAAGGAATACAGTTTCAACAAGGGATAAAATAAAAGATGCTCACCTTAAAGAATCTTCAGATTTTTAGTTTTGATACTTCTACTCTTGGTATACTTCATTTTCCAAACCACCAATTCAGTCTGGGAAATGGACACCATTTTCAAATTCAGTGCATATTATGGAAGATTTAAAATCTTTATTAGCAGTTAGGGTCCTTTTTTTTTTTTTTTAAAGATTTTATTTATTTATTTGACAGACAGAGATCACAAGTAGGCAGAGAGACAGGCAGAGAGCAGGGAAACAGGCTCCCCGCTGAGCAGAGAGCCCGATGCAGGGCTTGATCCCAGGACCCTGGGATCATGACCTGAGCCGAAGGCAGAGGCTTTAACCCACTGAGCCACCCAGGCGCCCCAGTTAGGGTCCTTTTTTCAAACTAAATATTATCTCGAACCCAAATATAAGAAACAGCTAAAAGTAGCATTTTATTATAAATGCATTTTTTAAAAAAGATTTTATTTATTTATTTGTCAGACAGAGACACAGCAAGAGAGCGAACCCAAGTAGGGGAAATGGGAGAGAGAGAAGCAGGCTTCTCGATGAGCAGGGAGCCCTACACAGGGCTCAATCCCAGAATCCCAAGATCATTACCTGAGCAGACACTTAAGGCAGACACTTAAACGACTGAGCCACCCAGGCACCCCCATAAATGTATTTTTTAAAAAGACTATTTAATTAGACAGAGATGGAGAGAGCACAAACCAGAGGAGAGGCAGAAGAAGAAGCTGACTCCCACTGAACCGAGAGCCTGACAGGGGTCTGGATCTAGAAAGCCTGCAATCACGACTGAAGCCAAAAGCAGACTCTTAAGAGACTGAGCCACCCAGGTGCCCCATAAATGCATTTTTAAGTGCAACCCTTCAACTTTACTCACTCAATGAGAATTAGACTACTTAAATTGAAAATTTCAAATCAAGGTAATATATGCCAATAGCAGGTTTATGCACCCAGTATACTGAATAACCAAAAGAAACAAAAAGACAATCATAATTTACACAAGATTAGTTCAGAGGATAACCAGGTTTTTAAAATTCTCATAGTATGCTTCAGTTAAACAGATCAGCATTAAAGAACAGTATAATTTTGGGGGGCGCCTGGATGGTTCAGTGGGTTAAAGCCTCTGCCTTCGGCTCAGGTCATGATCCCAGGGTCCTGGGATCCAGCCGCGCATCGGGCTCTCTGCTCAGCGGAGAGCTGCTTCCTCTTCTCTCTCTCTGCCTGCCTCTCTGCCTACTTGTGATCTCTGTTGAATAAATAAATAAAATCGTAAAAAAAAAAAAGTATAATTTTTACTATATGCATTCTGTAGGTTAAAAAAAAAATCTTCACCATATATGACTTTCATACAGTTAATGTTTCAGGTTGAATCACCAGTTGTAAAAGACTGAGCGTGGCAGTACCTGGGTGCTTAAGTGGTCAGGCATCTGTCTTCAGCTGGGGTCATGATTCCAGGGTCCTGGGATCAGAGTCCCACATCTGACTCCTTGCTCAGGGAGGCTGCTTCTCCCCTTGCCTGCAGCAACCCCTGCTTGTGCTCTCTCTCTTTAATAAATAAATAAAATCTTTTTCAAAAAGAATTAAAAAAAGATTTTATTTATTTATCTGACAGAGCAAGAACACAAGCGTGGGGAATAGGGAGAGGGAGAAGCAGGCCTCCCGCTGAGCAGGGAGACCAGTGGCTGTGGGGGGGGGAGGTGTCAATCTCAGAACCCTGTGATCATGACCTGAGCCCAAAGCAGATGCTTAATGACTGAGCCACCCAGGTAGCCTCAAAAATAAAAGTCTTTAAAAAAAAAAAAAAAAGCTAACATAAGGAAACTACAATTAGTTCTCACAAAATAATTATGTACATATTTCAATTTCTTGTTTAAAAGTAGTTTAAAGCAAAACAGCAACCATCACCACAACCTTATGTTAAAAAAATAGAAATCTAAGTAGATTTTGGAAGAAGGGATTGCTTTTTTTTTTTTTTTTAAAGATTTTATTTGTTTTACAGAGAGACAGACAGACAGAGTGTATGCACACAACCAGGGGGAGGGAGAGGGACCAAAAGGCTTTGTGCTGAGCATGGAGCCCAACATGGGGCTGGATCTCAAGGCCCTCAGATCATGACCCTGAGAACATGATGTGAGCTGAAATCAAGAGTCAGTTCCTCACTGACTGAGCCACCCAGGTGCCCCTAAACCCAGTCTTAAATTCACAACAGAGCAACTGCCAACTTCATGACTTTTTATACTTCAAAACCTTTGTTTTCCACCTTCTCACACATTAACTACTGCAGTAACACCTTTACCACTCTTTGCTCCAATCTCATCCTTCCAGTTAATAACACTGCCAACTGTCTTATCTTGTTTTCATACACCATTAAAATTTTCATCGCATATAACACTGTAATATAAATGTGAAAGTTAAAAAGAATCATTTCCAGGGTGCCTGGGTGGCTCAGTGGGTTAAGCCACTGCTTTCGGCTCGGGTCATGATCTAAGGGTCCTGGGATCGAGTCCCGCATCCGGCTCTCTGCTCAGCAGGGAGCCTGCTTCCACCTCTCTCTCACTCTGCCTGCCTCTCTGCCTACTTGTGATCTCTCTCTGTCAAATAAATAAATAAAATCTTTAAAAAAAAAAAGTAAAAAAAAAAAAAAAAAGTGGTACACTGACTGCACTGTCACCAGTAACATAATTACTATGCTCATTTTACCAATCTTTACTGGCCCTGGCTATTATACTAGAAGCTCTAAGAACAGATGGATGATTACTCAAAAAGACTAAAGGGAAGCATGAAAATGATACATAATTTAAGTATTTTAAATATTTGGACATATTCATCAATTTTTGACAGGTCGAGGCCCTTTCTCTGAGAATTGGATGTGTGGATCTATTCAACATCAACTTTTTTTTTTTAGATTTTATTTATTTATTTATTTGACAGAGAGAGATCACAGGTAGGAAGAGAGGCAGGCAGAGAGAGAGAGGAGGAAGCAGGCTCCCTGCTGAGCAGAGAGCCCGATGTGGGACTCGATCCTAGGACCCTGAGATCATGACCTGAGCCGAAGGCAGCGGCTTAACCCACTGAGCCACCCAGGCGCCCCTCAACATCAACTTTTTAACAAAAATCACTAGCATGAT
This sequence comes from Mustela lutreola, assembly GCF_030435805.1. Taxonomy (NCBI): domain Eukaryota; kingdom Metazoa; phylum Chordata; class Mammalia; order Carnivora; family Mustelidae; genus Mustela; species Mustela lutreola. Next base: position 239,985,676 of record NC_081290.1, on the reverse strand, counting down.
GCATTCTAGTTAGGGTTCTTTACTTTTTTTAAAGGGTTTTGTTTTGTTTTTAGATTTTATTTATTTATTTTAGAGAGTGAGAGAAGGAGCAAGGAGAGGGGAAAAGGGAGAGGGAGAAGCAGACAGACTTCCTGCTGAGCAGGGAGCCAGAAGTGGGGCTTGATCCCAGGATCCTGGGATTATGACATGAGCTGAAGGCAGACACTTAACTGAGCCACCCAGGTGCCCCAAGTTCAGGTTACTCTAAAGTAGAGCAAGGACTTAAGATCCTTGCAAATGAATGATGAGATAGGATCCTCCAGATTTGAACATTTTCCCCTATGATCGCTCATAGTTGTACCATTTAGAGGTGTAAGTCCAATTCCTTGGTCTGACATTCAGGCTACTTTCCAATCTGGTTCCCATTTATTTTTCAAACTTCATCTCCTATTATTCTTTTAGGTCTTTAAATTTACCATGATCAACTATTGGAAAAAAATATGTTTGTTAGATAAATATCTAGGACTGATATTTTGAGTAGTATATGTATACATAATATATACATGTATGTGTATATACATACATGTGAATATGTGTATACACACATGTATATGTATTAATATGTGTGTGTGCACACACAAGCTTTTAGAGAGGTAAAAAAGAAGTCTTTGCCTTTAAGAAACTTATTCCATGGTGGGACACAAGTAAAAACAGATCATTAGGGGCACCTAGGTGGCTCGGTCAGTTAAGGTTTGCTAAGTCTGCCTTTGGCTCAGGTCACAGCTCAGGTCAGGATCTCAGTCTGTGTCAGGCTCCTCACTCAGCAGGGAGTCGGTTTCTCCCTCCGTCCCTCACCTTGGCCATGCTCTCCCTCTCTCAAATAAATAATAAAAATAAGATCTTAAAAAAAAAAGAAAACAGATCATTAAAACACAATGTGTGGTGGCAGGCGATGGACCCCACAACAATTAGAACTATCAATATTTTATTTTATTTTATTTTTTATTTTTTTTTTTTTTAAAGATTTTATTTATCAGAGAGAGAGAGAGAGCAAGCACAGGCAGACAGAATGGCAGACAGAGGCAGAGGGAGAAGCAGGCTTCCTGCGGAGCAAGGAGCCCGATGTGGGACTCGATCCCAAGACGCTGGGATCATGACCTGAGCCGAAGGCAGCTGCTTAACCAACTGAGCCACCCAGGCGTCCCAGAACTATCAATATTTTAAATGTAAATCTTCAACCAAGTAATTCTTCTTGGGACTTATTAGACACTCTCAAGTGTGCAAAGTCCATTGTAGTATTATTTACAGTTGTAAAAAATAGTCAACAATCTAAAAGTGCACCCAAAAGAATATATTAAATGACATTCATAAATGAAACATGCAAACATGAAAAAGACTGGGATTGAGGTGCCTGGGTGGCTCGGTCGGCTGGGTCAGCTCGGTCGTTAAGCTTCTGCCTTCCACTCAGGTCATGATCCCAGAGTCCTGGGATGAAGCCCTGCATCATTCCCTGATCAGTATTCCCTGATCAGCGGGAAGCCTGCTTCTCCCTCTTCCACTCCCCCTGTTTTTGTTCCCTCTTTCGCTATGTCTCTGTCAAATGAAGAAATAAAATCTTAAAAAGAAAAAAGAAAGAGGGGTGCCTGGGTGGCTCAGTAGGTTAAAGCCTCTGCCTTCAGCTCGGGTCATAGTCCCGGGGTCCTGGGATTGAGCCCCACGTCGGGCTCTGTGCTCTGCGGGGAGCCTGCTTCCTCCTCTCTCTCTCTGCCTGCCTCTCTGCCTACTTGTGGTCTGTCACATAAATAAATAAAAAAAAATCTTATCTTAAAAAAAAAAAAAAAAAAAAAAAAGAACGAATGAAAAGAAAAAGAATGGGGAAAAAAAAAGTTATTAAATGGTAGGAAACAGATCCAAGATATATTACAAGCGGAGGAAAAGCAAATTGCAAAAAGAATATTTATGCTATGACTATATTCATGTTTTAAAAAATGTATATAAATACCTGCACATGCTAGTATTTATATATATAAACTCAAGTAGTGGGAGGCCTGGGTGGCTCAGGTGGTTAAGCTTCTGCCTTTGGCTCAGGTCATGATCCCAGGATCCTGGGACTGAGTCCTGCCTTAGGCTCCCTACTCAGCAGGGAGTCTGCTTCTCTCTTTCCCTCTGCCTGCTGCTCCCTCTGCTTGTGCTCTCTCTCCCTCTACCTGTCAAATAAATAAATAAAATCGTTAAAATAAACAAATAAATAAATCTCCCTTTAAAAAGTCACTTTAGGGGCGCATGGGTGGCGCAGTGGGTTAAGCCTCTGCCTTTGGCTCAGGTCATGATCTCAGGGTCCTGGGATCGGGCCCCGCATCGCTCTCTGCTCAGCAGGGAGCCTGCTTCCCACTCTCTCTGCCTGCTTCTCTGCCTACCTGTGATCTCTGTCAAATAAATAAACAAAATCTTTAAAAAAAAAAAAGTTACTATAAACAGAAGCATTAAGAGAGTAAGAAGCACCTAATTTTGCCTCAGAGATCAAAAATGATGGTATGTAAATTTAGGCATAAAAACACAAACATTTCCTAGGGGTAGGAGAAGGGGCAGTTTAGGCACAGGTAACAGTTTACAACTGCCGCTGGCTCTTCCATGGTGCCTCTCCCTCACTAGCCAGATCTCAGTCATCAATTATTTATTTTAATTTTATTTTTTCTATTTGTCAGAGAGAGAGAGAGATCAAGAGAGCCAGCACAAGCAGGGAGAACAGCAGGCAGAGACAGAAGCAGGAACCTGGCCGAGCAAGGAGCCCAGTATGGAACTTGATCCCAGGACCTTGGGATCATGACCTGACGCATCTAGGCGTCCCTCAGTCATCACCTAAATCCCATAGTATTTGCAGCTATTTGGCTTGTAGTCTAGACCACTGGGAATTACCAATCACATTTTTATTATCATAGGTTTCATCTGTATATGGCTTCGTAATTTGCTGGTATGCTCTGTATTTGAATCTTGCTCAGTTCCTGGCAATTAACCTGATGCTGAGCTTCCGTTTTTTCTTTTGAAAGAATGAGTGAATATCCACCTGATAGGTCTATTGTGAGAAAGGAAGTAAGTACATAAAGACGTCAGCACTCAAGATGTACTCAAAACCTGCCAGTTTTCTTTCTACAGGTGAGGAAAAATGAGGTTTACGAACCTCGTTTGTGGCTGAAAGTCTTGATTCCTGATATCTACTGCTCTTCTCTCCTCTTACCAGTCCTTAAAATCCCATGTCCAGTATGCCTAATTAGACTATCAGCCTTCTAAGGCAGGTACTGTGTTCTGTGAGTCTTTTAAATTTTTGATACCTAAGATTATATATTCAATAAATATCTAATGAGTTTAACATAACTCATGTTGCAGAGTGCTTTACAAATGTCCTCCGTTGTATACATCCAGCCATGCTAACCTTCCTGCTTTAGCACGTACTGTTCCATGTCACTTATCTAAAATATCCATTCTACCACCGTCCCCTTATTCTTTACCACAGAACTCCATCTCCTTCATAGTACTTAGCAGAACTTCTAAGTGAACTCTAAGTTCCATCATGGCTGGGCCCCCATCTGTTGTTCACCCCTGAATTCTCAGGGCCCACAAGAATGCCTGGCACATGGTGTATCCTTACTAAATATTTGTTCAACAAATGAATACAATTTGTATAGAGACATGGCAAATTAACTGCCTGAGACAGGTCTAAGACTAGGTCTTCTTTTATTCCGGTGCTCTTTTCATTATGCCTCACTTTTTATGTTATGTACTGTGTATATATTGCATATGTAAACCACCATTCATTTAAAGGATTCCAACTTCTTGTAACCATTACATCTGTACTATATTTTAAAAAACTCTATTTTTCAATACAAGGCCAAAGGCATTATTTAAAGACATGCATAAATAACAGAAAACATCCCTCCTAAAACATATTATGTACAGTACTCAATTGTATCTTTCTAGGAACTACAGACATCTTACATTTTAGAAGTTAAAGAAGTTGGTATGCTACTGAATAATAACTCTGGTATTTGACTTAGGTTCATAATGAAGGTAATAGTTTTATGTATAGGGGCACCTGGGTGGGTTAAGCCTCTGCCTTCGTCTCAGTTCATGATCTTGGGGTCCTGGGATGGAGCCCCACATCAGGCTCTCTGCTCAGTGGGGAACCTGCTTTCTCCTCTCTCTCTGCCTGCCTCTCTGCCTACTTGTGATCTCTCTCTCTCTCAAATAAATAAAATATTTTTTTTTTAATGCAATGGGTTTTTTTTTTTAGATTTTATTTATTTATTTGACAGGCAGAGATCACAAGCAGGCAGAGAGGCAGGCAGAGAGAGAGGGGGAAGCAGGGTCCCTGCTGAGCAAAGAGCCCAATGCAGGGCTCCATCCCAGGATCATGACCTGAGATGAAGGCAGAGGCTTAACCCACTGAGCCATCCAGCGCCCCAATAAATAAAATCTTAAAAAAAAAAAAAAAAAAGTTTTGGGCGCCTGGGTGGCTCAGTGGGTTAAGCCGCTGCCTTCGGCTCAGGTCATGATCTCAGGGTCCTGGGATCGAGTCCCGCATCGGGCTCTCTGCTCAGCAGGGAGCCTGCTTCCTTCTCTCTCTCTCTGCCTGCCTCTCAGTGTACTTGTAATTTCTCTCTGTCAAATAAATAAATAAAATCTTAAAAAAAAAAAGTTTTATGTATAAATGTAAACCACTCAATCATTTAACTCAGTGCCTAGTGGAAATTAAATGCTAAGTAAAGTGGTATTTTAAGTACAAAAAAAATGTAGTTTGTGGAGTTAAATTCCTGTGTCTACACATTAATGGACAAGTTATCTCTACAGGGTGCAGATTTCCCACTGCAGCATAGTTTTAATATTATTTATTTCATGAAATAATAGTTGATAGCAGCATTTTAAAGTTTATTTATAATCTCTACACCTAACGTGGGGCTCAAACTCATGACCCTGAGATCAAGAGTTGCACGCTCTACTGACAGCCAGCTGGGTGCCCCTGCAGCATAGTTTTAAACTGGGATTCGATTTATGGGAAAGTGTAGACAAAAGTGTATCACTGTTTTTAATTTTTCTTTTCTATGAGGGGGAGGGAGATTTCTCAGTCTAAATCCATCTTACAAACAAAATCATTTGGATTGACAGTAAAGTTTAAAACACTGTCCTATAAAGGCCACCCCTTAAAATGAATGCAAACTAAGCACAGTAAGGAGAAACACTACAACACAACTCTAAGAATTATGTCCTGAAATCAAACCAGGAGCAAAAAGACTCAGAACTAGGTAAAACCTCAGCTTTAAAACAAAACAAAACAAAACAAAACTTCAAAATTAAATAATCACAAAAACCTCAGACTCAAAGTTCTCCTGGGGCTCCTAGATGGCTTAGTCGGTTAAGCATATGCCTTTGGCTCGGGTCATGATCTCAGGGTCCTGCTCTCTCTCAAATAAATAAATCTTTATTTTCTTTTTAAGATTTAATTTATTCTCTTAATTAATTTATTAAGATTTAATTTAATCCTCTCTTAATTTAAGAGAGACAGAGCACAAGCAGGGGGAGAGGCAGAGGGAGAAGCAGACTCTTGCTGAGCTGGGAGCCTAACACAGGGCTTGATCCCATGACCTGGAGATCATGACCTAAGCCAAAGGCTGACGCTTAACCATCTGAGCGAACCAGGCACTCCTCAAATAAATAAATAAATAAATAAATAAATAAATAGAAAGAAAGAAAGAAAGAAAGAAAGAAAGAAAGAAAGTAAGTAAGTTGGTTAGTTTTCCTAACATGATCATAAACTCCATATGTATTGGGGCACCTGGGTGGCTCAATGGGTTAAAGCCTCTGCCTTCAGCTCAGGTCACCATCCGGGTCCTAGGATCAAGCCCTGTGTCCGGCTCTCTCCTCGGTGGGGAGCTGCTTCCCCCTCTCTCTCTCTGCCTGCCTCTCTGCCTACTTGTGATCTCTGTCAAATAAATAAATAAAATCTTTTAAAAAAAACAATAATAAACTGCATATGCATCAAAAATAATAATAGCTAAAAGTAATGGTGGGGGTATAATTCCCCAACCTAACTAGGTCATCATTCCATGAAGAACATGATGAATGCTTATTCACTGCAATTACCCAGCTTGCAGCAAAGGGCTCTGGACATTTTACAAATCATCTATTTGATAAAGACTTTTACACAAAGAAGTCTTACAACTCAATGACAGACAATCCAATTTCAAAATAGGGGAAAAGATCCATCCTCCAAAGGATATGCAAATGGCCAATAATCACATGAAAAGCACACTTAACACCATTGGGAAATGCAAATCAAAATCACAAAAGATACCACTTCATATCCACTAGGATGGCTACCACCAGAAAGACTGATAATAATAAGTGTTGGCAAGGATGAGGAGAAATGGGAACTCACACACACTGCTGAGAGGAATGCAAAATGGTGCAGCCCCTTTGGAAAAATTTGACAGTTCCTCAAAAGACTGAGTATACTGTAATCGTATGACCAAGAAATTCTACTCCTAGGTATATATACATATCTCAGAGAGAAGAAAACATACGTCCACACAAAAACTTACACACAAATGTTCACAGCAGAATAGACCAAAAAAACTCCAGATGTCCATCAACAGATGAATATTTAAATAAAATTTAGGTCCATACAATGAAGTATTATTTGGCAATAAAAAGAAATAAGGTACTAACACAAGTTGTAACATTAATGAACTTTGCCAATATTATGCTGTGAAAAAAGTCAGTCACAAAGCCCACATACTGTGTGATTCCATTTACATAAAATGTCCAGAATAGGCAAATCTGTAGATTAGTGGTTGGGGAAGGAGGCAGGGTTAAGGGTAAACGAGTAATTTAACTGACAGTTTCTTTTGGGGTGATGGACATGTTTTAAAATGGACTGTGATGATGGGGACACAACAGAATTTATGAAACCTACCTAATTACGTACTTCAAATGGGTGAATTGTAAGGTACATAAATTTTATCAATACAGATATTATTTTTAAAAAATAAAAGGGTGGTATTGAAAAAATAGCCACTCAAGTACTTGTAAACTGCCAAATAATTACTCTCCAAAGTAATCAAAATCTGCCTGGATAAAATTAGTTGCGCATCTTATCTTAGTGATGTCCTTATTACCTGTTCTCTTACTAAACACTTTTAACAATAAACTAGGAATCCGGTAAGAGCATTAAATACTGCACAGATTTTTAACTCAGCAAACATTTGTCTTCTACTAACACTCAGGAAAAAGACGACCACAACCTTGAACCTACAATTTTTCATCACACCACTACCAGATCATACCAGCTGATTAGACACTTCCAAAGCAAAAGCTTTAGCTGATTTTAAACAAACAATGGGTTTAGCAATGGTGTTCTTCCTATTTTTGCTTAACTTCGTTAATGCGGAAAGAAAACTTAAAATGTTTTTTAAAAAGCACAGGGGAGGGAATAAAAATTGATTCACGTTCCACAGTAATACAGTACAAAGCAACTGAAAGATTCGTTAGCTCTGGCCAAAACCGAGAAAAAAGGCAATGGTAAAACTGACAACTTCTAATATTCGATGTTAGAGGCCCCAGTCACCTAAAAATTAAGGAAAAAAAAAAAAAAAAGAGAGAGAGAGAGAAAAACAAGAAATTTGTGCACGATATAGGTAGAAGGAAAATTCTGGGTGCGATCTGCAAACGGGATCCCGAGCGGGCCCTGGGCCAGTTCTGCTGCCGGCGTCGGGCTGGGGCCTGGTGCGAACCGTGGCCCAGCGTCCCAGCCGGAGGAGCTTTGCCTCGGCGGCGTCTGGGGACTCGCCCCGCGCGGAGGTCAAGCAGAGAAGCGCCGCCAGGTTCCCGAGGGCTCCACCCTCCCCTCTTTCACTCCCTCCCCTCGGCGGTCCCCTGAGGGGAACAGGCGGGGCGCAACGCGCAGAGACAAGGGGGGGGGGTGCGTCCTCAGCGAGAAAAGCTCCGCCGCCCCAGAGTGGCGGCCGCGGGTTATTAATAAACTCCGCTTCTGCCCAGGCGCGGCTACCGAGGCCTGCCGTAGGATCGGCAAGGCCTGCGGCGAAGGCTGAGCAGCCGGAGTCAGCGCCCGGGCCCAAGCGGGCCCGCGCCGCCGCGCTGAGGGCGGCGGCCGGGCGGAGAATAATGCACACTGGGTAAAAACACATTTATATACGAACCTCCGAGAAAATTTTCCAACAATTCCTTCGTCCGACCACCATGCACCAGGACAGGAAACAGCCGCCCGGCCCCCTGGCCCCGCAACCCGCATAGCGAGTCTGAGGCCCGCCCCCAGCCTCCATTGGGCGGTCATTACGTCACTCACGAGGCGCTTCCTGCTTTCCATTGGTTCAAATCTAGGCGACGCGAAAGGAGACCGCCTCATTCACGCCCCCTTTTCGTGACGTTTGCCTCGTCTGGCCTTGCAGCCAGCGCCTGAATGGCTTGTGCAAAGTGCGGAATTAAAGTTCCTGTGTCTGACTGGTTGGCAGAACCGCTCATCCTAGACAGATACCGCCTCGCTGACAAGTGATTTATGCCGATTCTGGGGCCCCAGCGGGAGGCGCCATTTTGTAGCGAGGGAGGGAGGTTGGTCCTTGTGACTAGCCGGGAGGGAGATGGGGTGACAGGCGCCATTTTCCCCACAGGGGCTAGGAGGTGGCTTTGACTCTCCCGGTGGGCTTCCTGGAGCGCGTTCTGGTGAATGGTTGGGCTTTGCTTAGAGATTGTCGAGTGTCGCCCCGTTGGGAGGACAGTGGTAGGGAGGCCTAGGACAGGAAAAGACGCTTGACCGCTCCCTGGGGGCTCTCGGTGCCTGCCGAGGCCTTTGGTTTGGAGAGAGGGCTCTGCTTTCCCAGGAACTGCTATATGCCGCTCACTGGCTGCCAAGCCTGCTCGGGCTTTTCAAGTCGCCGGGGCATCAGTTGGTGGGGGAGTGGGCCTCCTGCCCCTGCCAAAGCTCCGATGGAGCTTGGCAACGGGGCGGTCGTCTTGGTCTCTGCTGGGAGACACTGCGGGTGCTTTTGTGCTTTCATGTTGCTTAGGTTGTAAGTTTGAAGTGGGCTGAAATGGTGTCGTCACCCTCGTTTTTAACTTTCCCTTTTTTGTGTGTTGAGAATTAAAAGAAAGTAAGGAGGGTGGGGAAAGCATTGTCTTGGTTGGGCTCCGCAAAACTCTCAGCTCAGAGTTTTTCTAAACTATTGGAAATACTAGTCTTTTCAGGAATATTCATTAAGTGTTCATTTGCTTTGACAACAAGGCCTCGTAAAGGTGAGATAGTGTGGAGACAAGATTTGTTCAGTCGTGTATTCCAGGTGTAGAATTAGGTAGTTAATAAGAGAATGAGGTGGCTGATCGCTTCAACACATTTGTGACCTGCCTACAAAAACTGAAGAGCTTGATGGCGTTTGATTTAGTGACTCGGATTTCAGGTGATTATGGAATTGCCAAAATATTAAGGCAAAGAGGTGTTAAAGATACCCAGCCTACTAATGGAGTCTGGTTTCAGATTTTTAACGTTACCTTCTTTTTGGTGGGGAATGGAGGTCGACTAACTATAACCAAAGCATAGTTGCATAATTGGTGCCCAAACTCCATTAGAAGGCATATAGGACTTTGAGTTTCTTTTGAATAATACTCTTTAGCAGCTTAAAGTAGTTTCTATTTTTTATGTCCTTATAAAGATGGAAAATATGACACAAAACTGGATTAGGTTAATTGAAGCTGGAGGAATTGGCTTACAAAACAGACCATGTACCCAATGGATACATTCTCTTTGAGAAATGGAGTTCAGATGAAAAATGTTTTAATTACTTTCAGTACCTTCCAGCTGTTATATCTGCATTTTATAAGCAGGTATATCATTAATCAGAATACTTTCATGTAGTTTAGCCAGTTGTTACTGAGTCCCATGCCTTTAATCTACTTAAAGCACTATAAATATAAAATCTCATAAAGATTTAAAAAATCACCCTGTAGTTATAGATTGCAATTACAGGACATCTTCATGTCCCCAGAACCTTCTGAGTGGTTGTAAAAATTGAATGGTGGTGGATAGGGGGTTATAATTCCAATAATTCAGAGGGAAACCTTAATTCAGATTTTCTTACAGGTAATGGAACTTTATGTTAACAGTATTTACCAGTGACTATAGAACAGAGTTCAAGTGTACATAGTATTCAAGGCCATTCATAATCTTCAGATTTTCCCCACATCACCTCCTGTCTCATATCAGTACATTTTGTCAAATTAAGGGCTTGTTGAGAATACTTCCAATCAGTGCTAGTCCAGGCTTTTTTTTTTTTTTTTTTTTTTTTAAGATTTTTATTTATTTATTTGACAGAGATCACAAGTAGGCAGAGAGGTAGACAGAGAGAGAGAGGAAGGGAAGCAGGCTCCCTGGTGAGCAGGGAGCCGGATGTGGGACTCGATCCCAGGACCCTGGGATCATGACCTGAGCGGAAGGCAGAGGCTTTATTTTAACCCACTGAGACACCCAGGCGCCCTAGTCCAGGCTTTTAAAGCTGAACCATTTCCTCAATTTTAGAAATAAGCAAACATTTCTAGCCCCCTTTAAAAACTGTTACCATCATGTTTTTTTTTTTTTTTTTAAACGTTCCTTTCAGTATCTCAAAACTTTTCTAGAGAATGATTGTTTTTGGCATGTTCGTATAGTGACATGACCATTAAAGTACTACATGCACAGAAGAAAGAGAAAGGATGCATTAAACTATTTTAAGTATCTCTGGGAGAGGGTTTTATTTTTTCTGTAATAAATATGGATCTTTTCATCATGAATTTGAAGATTTTTTTTTCCCCAGCACTAAAGAATTTAAAACCAGGGCACTTGGGTGGCTCAGTTTGTTAAGTGACTACCTTTGGCGTGGGTCGTGGTCCTGGAGTCCTCTGATCAAGTTCCACATTTAGCTCCCTGCTCGGCGGGGAGTCTGCTTCTCCCGATGACCTCTCTCTCCTCTCATGCTCTCTCTCTCAAATAAAATATTTAAAAAATAAATAAATAAAACCAAACTAGTAGCTTACTCTCTCCGTTAGGAGTTGTAGAATTGTCTTGTTTCAGAACCTGGTAAAACATGCTTAATTTCACAATGTAATTGGGAGGATATATGATAATGTAGATAAATGTAGCACTCTACTTACCAGAGATGCTTCTCATATACTTCTGTTAGCTTGTCTTGGTTCTTAAGCACCTTGATAACACCTTTGAGATTCAGATGAAAGCTACGTTAAGACGTACTAAAAAGCTTGAAGTTCTGGGACACCTTGGTGGCTTGGTTAAGTGTCTGCCTTCAGCTCAGGTCATGATTCCCAGCTGGGATTGAGTTCTGCATTGGGCTCCTTGTTCAGCAGAGGAGCTCTCTCTCTGACAGAATCTTAATAAGAAAATAAAAAGAAATGAAGTTCTGGGGCACCTGGATGGCTTAGCTGGTTAAGGGGTTAAGTGTCAAGACTCTTGGTTTCACCTCAGGTTATGTATGATCTCGGGGTCCTCTGATCCAGTCCCTCCTTGGACTCTGCTCAGTGGGGAGTCTGCTCGAAATTTTTCTCTTCCGCTGACCCTCCCCATTCTCTTGCTCACACTAAAATAAAGTAAATCTTAAGAAAGGGGGGGCTGAAATTCCATTAATTAAGGTTTAATTAGAACATACTTTAGGAAGTGTATGATTAGGTTATTTAAAACATTCCCATCTCAGTTCTCAGTATATATGCTGATGATAAAGCATAGGTATCATAAAACTGGTAATGTTGTGGTAATGTTGGGGTCCCTGGGTGGCTCATTCGTTAAGCGTCTACCTTCGGCTCAGGTCATGATCCTGGGGTCCTGGGATCCAGCCCTGCATCAGGGTCCCTGCTCTGCTGGAAGCCTGCTTCTCCCTCTCCCACTCACCCTGCTTGTGTTCCCTCTCGCTAAGTCTCTGTTAAATAAATCTTAAAAGAAAAACTGGTAATGTTGTTAGTGACTAATTGCGTGATTTCCTTACTTCAAACTGATAATGCCCATATGAATGTAATTTTTTCTTTTTGCCAACTCTGTGCTTGGACTAATTGGTTAACCCCATTTGAAAAAAATCACCCAAGTAGTGAGCTTCAGGGTTTACCAGTTGTGGTTAATGTGTATTGTTTATTTTAGTGGCAAGCTAAAAATACTCAATCCACACATTTGTAAAGCCCCTTAAGATTTCAGGTGTTCCTTTGAAACTGGCTACCTTGGGTGCCTGGGTGGCTCAGTGGGTTAAAGCCTTTGCCTTCGGCTCAGGTCATGATCCCAGAGTCCTGGAATCTTGAGCCCCACATCAGGCTCTCTGCTCAGCAGGAAGCCTGCTTCCTGCCCCCCACCCCCACCCCCGCCTGCTGTCTGCCTACTCATGATCTCTGTTGGTCAAATAAATAAATAAAATCTTTAAAAAAAAAAAAAAAAACTGGCTACCTTGATGATGTTCTAGCTATCATTTTGGCTTCTAATTAACATTTACTTAAAGTAGAGCATTACAGACAGTAAAACCAGTTTCATTAATATGCATAGTAAATCTGCAGCATTTTAGCAGAATACGTTGTTAGTCCAGGAATGAAACGACTGGTTTTAACATGATTTTATTTTTCTGGGGAAACAATATTTTTTTATTTTTTAAATATGTATTCTTAAATTTGACAGCAAGAGAGGGTACACAAGATAGGGGAGTGGGAGAGGGAGAAACAGGCTTCCTGCTGAGCAGGGAGCCTGAATTTGGGCTCGATCCCAGGAGCCTGGGATCACGACCTGACCCACTCAGATGCCCCAACAATCTTGAAAAAGAAAAAAGAATAGTTTCATATTTTTAAGACCTTTTTTTTTTTTAAATAAGCTTATGATTTTTTAAAAAAGATTTTGTTTATTTATTTGACAGATCACAAGTAGGAGAGGCAGGGAGAGGGAGAAGCAGGCTCCCTGCTGAGCAGAGAGCCCGACACGGGGCATGATCCTAGGTCCTCCTGAGATCATGACCTGAGCCAAAGGCAGAGACTTAACCCACTGAACCACCCAGGCACCCCATAGATTTCATTTATTCGAGACAGACAACATGCAAGCAGAGGGAGGGACAGAGATAAGCAGAATTCCCGTACAGAGCCTGACTTGGGGCTTGATCTAAAACCGAGAATCAGATCCTCAACTGACAGCCACCCAGGCACTCCAGGGAAAACATAATCTTGAGATAAAGTGAGAATTTTTTTAAAGATTCATTTTTTAGAGGCGTTTGCGTGGCTGAGTCGTTAGGCATCTGCCTTCAGCTCAGGTCATGATCCCAGGGTCCTGGATCAAGCCCCACATTGGGTTCCATGCTCTGTGGGAATCCTCTTCTCCCTGTCCCACCGGGGCTTGTGCTCCCTCTCTAGCTGTGTCTCTGTCAAAAAAATAAAACCTTAAAAAAAAATTATTTTTTTAGAGAGTGAGTGAGGGTGCACACATGTGCCCCGGGGGAGGGGCAAAGGGGGAGAAAGAGAAAATCACAAGCAGACTCCCCAGTGAGTGCAGAGCCTGACCAGGGGCTCAATCTTATGACCCTGTGGTCATGACCTAAGCCAAAATCAAGAGACGCTTAACTGAAGCATCAGGTATCCCAATAATTTTTTTTTAAATACAACTCACGTCTCCAAATAAGCATTAAGATTGGTATTATTTTATAGAAAGACACTAACTGCTGTAATTTTTTTGAGAAAAAAGTTTGGTTCAGTCTTAAATTCCTAATACTAGGGACACCTGGGTGGCTCAGTCGGTTAAGTGTCTACCCTCAGCTCAAGTCATGATCCCAGAGGCCTTGGATCCAGTCCTGCAGCCAGCTCCTTGCTCAAAGGGGAGCCTGCTTCTCCTTGTGCCTGCCCCTTCCCCTGGTTGTGCTCTGACAAAAAAAATAAATAAATAAGAGAGATGTAACATTTACTGTAAAAAAGTTAAAAAGAGAATTTTAAGGATCTGGTATCAGGAGTCCCTGGGTGGCTCAGTCTTTAAGCCTCTGCCTTTGGCTCAGGTCCTGATCCCAGGGTTCTGGGATTGTGCCCTGCATCGGGCTTCCTGCTCCACAGGAAGCCTGCTTCTCCCTCTCCCACTCACCCTGCTTGTGTTCCCTCTCTTGCTGAGTCTATGTTAAATAAATATTTTTTTAAAAAAGTATCTGCCTCCAAAATTTTGGCACCAGTTACAGTAATAGGACTGTTTGATAGGGTGATGGAATTTAAAACATGAATGAGGCACCTGGCCAGATCAGTTGGTGGAGCTTGCGACTCTTGATCTTGGGGTCATGGGTTTGAGCCCCACGATGAGCCTAGAGTTACTTAATAACAAAAATTAAAAAATGAGCTAGTAGCAAATGAAATATGGGGAAATATAATCAAACTATTTACTCCTAATCTCTAAGATTGTATTTATTTGACAGAAAGAGAGATGGCAAGAGAGGGAACACAAGCAGGGGGAGTGGGAGAAGCAGGCTTCCCGCTGAATAGGGAGCTCCATGCAGGGCTTGATCCTGGGACTCCGGGATCATGACCCAAGCTAAAGGCAGCCACTTAACTACTAAGCCACCCAGGCGACCCTACTCCTAATCTCTAAACTATTTACAACTGAATAACCATGAGTAAAACTTTTTAATTTGGAAATATTTCAGGTTACCTTTTAGAGAACTTTAACCAAATTTGACTTTAATAAAACTGAAAATGTAGATATTTATATAAAATTCAGCATTTTAAAGTGTTCCACTTTAGTGGTTTTTAGTATATTCACAAGGCTGTACAAACCATCACCACTGTCTAATGCAAATAATCATCCCCAGAAGAAACCCTGTATCACCCATTAGCTGCATTTCTTCATTCCTTCTCCACCCCCACAGCTACGACTGTCTCCGCACTTGACAATTCTAGAAGTTTCATATAAGTGGAATGTTTTGTCTGACTTCTTTCACTGTTTCAAGGTTCATCCACATTGTAGCATGTAACAGTACTTTGTTACTTTTAATTGCCTAATATCTAACGGACTGTATGGCCACAAATTATATTTATCTGTCCATGGTTATATAGCATGGCTATAATGCTGCTATGAACAATCCTGTGCATGTTTTTGTGCAGATGTGTTTCATTTCTCTTCGTTATGTTTATCTAGAATTTCTGGGTTACACTATTTTCAATCTTCTGAAGAACTGCCAAACTTTTCTAAAATAAGCATTTTCATATTACCAGCAATATATGAGGGTTCCAATTTCTCCACATCCTTACCAAACTTGTGATGTTCACCTTCTTGATTAAAGACGTTATTAAAGTATGAAATATCTACTTGGAATTTCCCTAATGACTAGGGATGTTCAACATCTTTGGGAGTTCTTTTTTCAGTAGGCTCTATGCCCAACATGGGCCCAGAACTCACCACCCAGAATGTCACAGGCTCTACTGACTGAGACAGCCAGGTACCCCTTTACTTTTTAAATTGGGGTTTCTTTGTTGAGTGTTAAGAGTCCTCTATATATTCAGGATTTCCAAATATTTTCTCATATTCTCTGAGCTATCTTTTCACTTTCTGGAAAGGGTCCTCTGAAGCAGTTTAAAATTTTGATGAAGTTCAAGCTACCTCTTTAACCTTTTGTTGCTTGTGTTTTGGTGTTAGATCCAAGAAACTGTTGCCTAATTCAGTCACAAATATTTATGCCAATATTTTTTCTTAAGAGTTTTGTTGGAAGGGCGCCTGGGTGGCTCAGTGGGTTAAAGCCTCTGCCTTCAGCTCAGGTCATGATCCCAGGGTCCTGGGGTTGAGCCCCTTGGGCTCTCTGCTCAGCAGGGAGCCTGCTTCATCCTCTCTCTGCCTGCTTTTCTGCCTACTTGTGTTATCTGTAAAATAAATAAATCTTTAAAAAAAAGTTTTGTTGGAGTTTGAATGTTTACATCTTTGAACCACTTTGAGTTAGTTTGTGCATATGGTGTGAGGGTAGATATCCAACTGTCTCAGAACCACTTGTTGAAAAGATTTTTCTTATATTGAATGGTCTTGGCACCCTTGTCAAAAATCAGTTGACCATAAGGGTTTATTTCTGACTCTCAATCTTATTCCATCTCTCAGCATGTCTATCCTTATACCTAAGACCACTGCCATGATTATAAAATCATGTTCGCTTTCAAGATTGTTTTGACTAGTTTTGAGTCCCCTTGAATATCCATAGAAATTGTCATTTCCTGAAAAAAATTAGCTGTTTTTATAGGGATTACATAGAACACATAGATAAATTTGGGGAGGACTGGCATCTTCATGATACTGTCTTCCAATTCATGCATATAGGACATCTTCTCATCTATTTAGTTCTTCTCTCAAGTGTTCATAGTTTTCACAGGTTTTTCAGTTTTGCTAAAATTTTTGATGGGTCATAAAAATTTCCTTAATTCCACTGTTGTTTCAGTACAATTGATTTTTTAAAAAAAGATTTTATTTATTCATTTGACACAGAGATCACAAGTAGGCAGAGAGACAGGCAGAGAGAGAGGAGGAAGCAGGCTCTCCGCGGAGCAGAGAACCCAATGTAGGGCTCGATCCCAAGACCCCGGGATCATGACCAGAGCTGAAAGCACAATCTTTAACCCACTGAGCCACCCAGGCACCCCTACAATTGATTTTTAAATATTAATCTTGTGTCTTGCAACCATGATGAAGTCAGCTTTTTTGTGAGAGGATTCCTATAAGCTTTCTACAAGATCATGTCAAATAGTTTCACTTCTTGCTTTCTAATCTAGTAGGATGCTTTTTATTTTTTCTTGCCTAATTGCCCTGGCTAGTCTTGTATGTACAATGCTGTATATACGTGGCAACAGGGAACCTGCTTGTCTGGTTCTTGATCACAGCGCCAGGTTTTTAGTTTCTCATTACAGCCACTAGCTTTTAGGCTTTTGGTAATGCCATTTTTCAGTCTGAGGAGTTCCCTTGTACTTCTAGTTTGAGTTTATTAAAGGATTTTTTTTTTTTTTTTTAATCTTTAAGACTCAGATGGGAAGCATTTAAATACAGGATCCAAACTGAGTATAACTGACAAAATTTCAATCTATACATGAAAGCAGAATCCAGACATACATAGAAGGTCACCTATGCTTTAAAAAACCTGGAAGAGTGCCTAGGTGGCTCAGTGGGTTAAGCCTCTGCCTACCGCTCAGGGCATGATCTCAGGGTCCTAGGATAAAGCTCTGCATCAGGCTCTGCTCAGCAGAGAGCCTGCTTACCCCTCTCTCTCTGCCTGCCTCTCTGCCTACTTGAGATCTGTCAAATAAAATCGAAAACAAACAAACATGGAAGGGTGTGTGTCTGTTACTTCACAAAAAAGTTATTTAAAAGACACTTTTTCCTTACATATTAATAAAATCCTGGATTTCTAGCTAAACACCTAGTTTCCCTTTTTAAGAACCACATTCAGCAAAGTGCTATTACAAGAGTGGCCAACCTCATCAAAGGTAAAATGCAGAATTCAGGAATGCTTAAAAAAAAAAAAAAGTCACAGAGATCTTCACCAAAATTTAAATGATATAAAACAGAACTGGACATTTTTGTGATGGATGTTTTAATGTAATTTTAGGCCATTCATTTCACAAATACTTATGGAGTGCCTACTATGCTTAAGGCATTGTGTTAGATCTTCCCAAAGACATGGTTTAGTTGTATTAATACAGTTCTTAATGACTTTTTCTTCATGCTTGCTTCAGGGCCTACATCTAGGGCTGAACAGAAGCATATAATCGTAAGGCTGTGGTCTGGCCACCCCAGCTCTACACTCTGGTCTCCTCCGGAGGAGAGCACAGCAGTCACTATCTTGATAAGGTGTGTAGCTTAGCAATCATCATTTTATTACCTGGAGAGAAACAGATTAATAACTTCCTTTAATAGTGATCAACGAATAGTTTTTGGAAAAAAAATAGACAGCTTAAGTTTAACAAAAAGTGAAGATTCTACGCTGTCAGTCATTTGACAAAACAAAAATTGAAACCCAAACAAAATCAGAACTTCTATAAATTTAAATAAGTTACAGGTTAGTGAAACTGTGGGAAAGACTGTATATTAAATAATATCTACATGCAACCCATTACAAGTCTGTAAATACTCATCCAAAGTCCTACACCCTTACTCAGAAGCACTGACAAGTATCAACGTGCATAATCTGTAAGAAACTATAATTTGATGTTAAATTTAAGGGAATACTGTAAATAACTGATATATATTTGAGACATTAGAAACTAACACTTGAAAACTATTTAATATAATTTAAAGGTCTTTAATTTCAATTACAATCTATAAATGGAGATTAGTTTGGATTGTATGACAGAGGAGACAATAAAACTTTTCTCAAAGACATACCAGTACATTTTTTTAGAATAAAAGCTCAGCAAATGAGAATTTTCATACTGTGCATGGGAATAACTAAAACCTTTATTAGATATGGTTTTCCAATAACAATGTGAAAATTGGAATTATCAATTCAAAGAGCATTGAAGTCTGAAGTTTAAAAAAGTAGACTAGATATTAAGGGATAAAAGGTAAAGGAAGACGAAAATGTTTAATACTATTCAATATATCCCCTCTGTACACAATGTTGCATATATACAACTACTCCATTTTAATTTTATTGATTTTATATAATAGTGAAATCCCCTTAAGCAACCTAGGGTATACAGATGGTATCCAACTTGGGGGGAAAAAAAGTAGAAACACACTTGATTAACAGTTTTCACTCACACATTTTAGACAGACAATTTTTTTGTTTTTTTTTTGTTTGTTTGTTTTTTGCCAAGATTTTCATAGTAAATTCATAAATATAGGAAATACTTTCACTCCTTCAGTGTTAAAATAGAAAACCAAACAGTGCCAACAGTAGTGGCTTAATTATTGGCATACAAGAAAAACACAACACCAATGGGTTTTCTTCATTATGCATTTTAAATATCAATATGTGCATTTGTTTCATTTTTACAGTTATAAATTTCCTAGTCTGTTATAGACAACAGCATTTAATAGTTTTGAATCCATTGAGATGTTGCTTTCAATTTGAAATATTGTGTGTATACATGTATATAAAAAAATAACCCAATGTATGACTCATCTGACAGATGTTTAAGATCAATAAAGGCTTATTTTTCAACATGCAGTTAGGAGAGAGGGAAGCAAGCCAACCTCTCCACATTGTCTTTGTTGCTGGCTTGTTTTTGCAGTGGTATCAATAGTGGTTTTTGGAGGGAACCGTGTGCCTTTAGCCTAGCTATTTAAGAGAAGATACCACAATCAAGAGGGGTAAGGAAGAAGGGGGGAGGAGAATATGAGCAGATGTTAAATTTTAAAAGTGTGCATTTTGCACTCTTCTAGGTACAGAATAAAAACAGGCCAATGAGGGAAAAGTTTTATAATTAGGAAAAAACTGCAATCAAATCAAGACATAATAGCCGAATTAAGTTCTTTTAATAGATTGCATATATAGATGTTTAGCCATACTCTTTGATCAACTCTTTAAGAGTAGAACTTTATATCCAATTTACATGCTTCAAATATCACCTTTCTTATTTGATACAGTAAGGTCTTGTATCCAAGTCTCCACTTGTACACTGAGAGCTTTAAGAAAAAACAGGACACAGAGGGAGTTGCCATTTTTAGCAGCAATGAAATATCACTAACCCCTTTTAACATACCGAATTCAAGTCACTATCAGAGGTGAGTGCACCACAAAGTCACCAGGTACAAAATTGCTATTTCATTTTTAAATTAATAACTTGAAATTACCCTGCCCCCCACCCCATTACATCCCTTCTTTTTATAAACAGCAAACATTTTGCTATTTTATACATAGGCTAGCAGGCTTGTTTCAATATGAAAGTGCTAATTCATTTACAGATTTTTTTTTTTAATCAGTTATGTAGTGCTACAATAAATGTCCAATAATCTACATAGGAACAATCTTTGATGAATGAAAATGATGAAGATTGAATAAGGCTATCGATTACCTTATCTTATTTACATATAAAGAATAGATACCCAATGGTGAGGAAGAGACAGAAATCGGACAAATACTCATAGGTGTAAAAATTACATCTACCTTTGAGCTTATACTGTAAATGAGACATTTTAAGTAGTCCTGTAGCCCATGCCTATTTTTTCCTCAGAAAAAGAAAAGCTGCCTTCATGACATCCCCTCGTTTCAGATTTCCACAGTGTCACTTGAACTTTCAGTCAGAATCTTTCTTCAAAAAATAAAGAAAATACCACCCCCAAATTACCACCCTCCCCCCAAAAATCCCTCTGGTTTCTTTTTCAGTGCCAAGTTGCATGATCAGGTCCCACCTCCTGGGTTTTTTTGTCCATCTATTGATCAATTAGTTTAGAGTAGATAACATGAACCAGTTCTGGAACCGCTACTAGGAGGAACACAAGCTCTTCACTACAATCACACAGCAGGAAAGAAAGTGATAACTCAATTCATCCCTGGTGCCGGGCCTCCAAAATTGAAAGAACTTGGCACAACTGGAGCACTGAATTTGTATCCTCCATGCTTCTCAATCATTTTGGATTCTAAAAAAACAAGTAAGTGAAAGTTTAAAAGAATATTTAATCATCTTTACTACTTTGGAGAACAGAAGGAATTGATAGACATTAACAAAAGCTTAACCCACTTAATAAACAGAAAGTTCCAAAGTTGTCCTCTCCCTCCTTCTCTTGTATAGGAGTAAGAGAAGGGAAGATGTACATTATAGAGAGAAGATAAACCCTCATGTTATATACAGTAGACTTCTTAGCCAACTTTCACTTCCTGATGGTAAAAAGAAATCTTTAAATACACCCTTCTGAGTCCAATACTGAATTAGAACTCAGTCTTCAACAAAGGGAAGAACAGGTAATGAATCTAAATATAAAATATCTTAGAAATTTGTGCCTTCCTTATAAGGAGGATACTTTTTTGAATACAAATATGACTAATAGTATTAAGACCTACAGAAAATTGTTAGGCTGTCTATTATCTAAAATGTCCTTTCCTAAAATGCATATAATATTTCTAAGAAAATGCACAGTTTTCATAACCTAAATTTTTTTTATACTTTTAACAGAATTTTCTACTATCAAGCCATCACCAGGAGCTTGAGCAACTTTATCAAAGCTATTGCACACTGAAACTACACTTAAAGTCAGTTAACTATGGCCAAAAACAAAACTCATTTCTACATTTCATTCTTCTATAATTCCAATAACCTGCAACAACTGTAGATTTATACAATTTTAAATCATTTAATATAAAATGTTAAAGCTGTATTAAGTCATCAATTGCATTAAAGAGGGGTTGTGGTCAATTGACATACCATGAGCTGCTCTTCTTTGATCAGCCAGAGTTGCTATATCCTGTAACTGTTTTCTTTGTTCTTCATTAAGACCGTGAGTCAAAGCCTGATACCACACAGGATTACGATTTTGTATAGCTATCAAAAAAAAAAAACACAAACAAACATGGGGGAAAAGGGCAATAATATGAAAGGCCTGACAGTTCCTTATAATATGTTCCTTCTACTTCACCTCCAGTTCTGAAATTCTGATCTACTTTATATCTTCCCAGAAGTAATTTAAGTTACTTTAAGTTATTTGTGAAACAAAAGATAAAGGGAAAAAAAAATTCTGGTCTGGCTTTATGCTACAAAAAAATCTAATTATTATCATACTTCATATTTCCAGCAAATAAGAAATCAGCTTGGGGCACCTGGGTGGCTCAATTGTTGAGTGTCTGCCTTTGGATCGGGTCATGATCCCTGGAATAGAGTCCTGCAGAGCAGAGAGCCTGCTTCTCCCTTTCCCACTCGCCCTGCTTGTGTTCCTCTCTCATTGTGTCTCTCTATCAAATAAATAAAAAAATAAAAAATAAAATCTTAAAAAAAAAAAGGAAAGAAATCAGAGCTGAACCCAGCTCTTTTCTTTTTCTTTCTTTCTTTTTCTTTTTTTTTTTTTAAAGATTTTATTTATTTGACAGATAGAGATCACAAGTAGGCAGAAAGGCAGGGAGAGAGAGAGGAGGAAGCAGGTCCCTGCTGAGCAGAGAGCCCAATGCAGGGCTCGATCCCAGGACCCCGGGATCATAACCTGAGCTGAAGGCAGAGGCTTTAACCCACTGAGCTACCCAGGCACCCCTGAACCAGTTCTTATATTATTAAGTAACAAAGTAGGGAAACTTTAAAAGTAAACCAACCTGTATAAAAGATTCAGAGTTAAAAGCAACTGATCAAGGCTACCTTGGTTAGAATTCTCAAATTCCAAAATTAAAAAACAAAAATCAGAAGCATTAAGTAGATCAAGAAAGGAGTGAATGGTTACAAAATAAATGCCTTATTTTGTTCTGTGCTGCCTTGTCAAAAACTTTCCTTAAATACATCTACTGTCTTTTTCCAATGGTAGTTCTGCAGTATTGAAATGCTCACATTTTATATTATAGCCCAAATGGTTAACAAATTTTGCCAGCATGTGACATGACCAGGTATTAAAATCTCAGTGTTTCATAAAAATTATGCACTAATAAATTGACATATAAGTGTATCAAGTCTGACCATGTATTTCTCTATTTCAATTAAGCAGCTATATAAAGGGGTAGGTGTCTGCGGAGTCAGAGAAAAAAGTTCTCTAGAAAGACTTTCCACAAAAGAAGTTTTTAACACAGTAATTCCACGACTGAAAACTGATTTCCCCATGTACCAGATGGCAGGGTTTTTTGGGGGGTGGGTGGGAAATTAAGGGGATTAAAGGACATCTAATCACATGCTTTTCTATTTCTACTTCACTGCACTTACTATTCGCAGGCCCTCTACTATAAGCCATCCTTTGGGATTAACTTTGTATTTTATAGACTTATATACAGTCACAGACAAAAACAAGTCAGTAATTCATGGCACCCAATCAATTCTTGATGCCTGCCATGTAGCTCAGAAACCATTCCTTTGTGTTTCTGTACCTTGCATCATAATTGGTTTGTCATGGGTTTGGAAGACTAATGCCTTGGTTATCAGAGAATTTATTCCACATCAAAGTTCTCATAATACATAGGAATGATAGAAGAGTTATAACTCTGTGGAGAAAGGGTGTTTCAAATATAATGCCAATTTTAATTTCTTAAGTTGGGCAGAACAGAGATGTTATATTTTGTTGAAGTCCAAGTAAAGGATGGCAAAGGCACATACAATGTATTACAGGAAAAAAAGGGATTCTAAGACCATTAATATTAAAAATGGTCAACTTCTCAGAAAGTTAACTATGGTTTTAGCTGGAGGGGAAAACAAAGATACACATACATAAACACACAACAAACAGATACAAGAGTGCATACTTCTGGAGAAAGCTGAAAGAGCAATCAGAAGTGGGAAAGAGGAATTGTCATTGTATAAATTTTGAAATATACTACTTTCCTATAATGTGCATGTTTCAATATGATAACTTAAATAGAAGTAAAGTAATAAAATGAGGAAATGCTCTACAACTCTATGGCAACAATAGTAACTTTGGATACTTCAGCTACCAATCCCCTCAATCAATCAAGTCAAGTTTGGGTTTGATATACCTAAAATCCCTTCTTTAAGTGACAGACACAAATAAGAACAGACAAGTACAGAGAAATGGATCATACAGAGCTATCGGAATTACAAATCTTACATAAGTCGACTTACTTTGAAATATAGCTTTAAATATCTGATACTCATCAACAGGGTTATCTTCATCATCGATGATTGTGGAATAGCCCTCCAGAGCAGTCTCCTCAGCATCATCCTCTTCCCAATCTTCATCATCTCCATCCTCACCTGCTTGCTTGGCCAAAATCTCCAAATATTCTTGCCCATCTTCATCAATATCATCTTCGTCACTCCCCAGTTCCTCTGTAAGTCATAAATAGGTACATTTGTTAACAATGAAGTATTCTCTTACTCAACAAACTGACAGTGATCACATTTAGTAAATTACAAATCACAACTAAATAAATTCAAGTTCCAGAAACTGGTGTTTAAATACAATATTCTGCGGAGCACCTAGTTGGTGCAATTAGTTAACCATCTGACTCTTGGTTTCGGCTCAGGTCATGAGATCAAGATCCAAGCTGGGGTTCCCTGAGAGTAAAATCTGTTTGAGATTCTTTCTGCCCTACCTTTTACCCCTCCTACTCCTGCTCTTATGCTCTCTTTCAAATAAACAGTTAAGTAAATACAATATTTGGGAATAAGTAGAATAAAAAAATATCACAGAAATCCAAGAAACCCAACCACAATTCCTAATACCAGAGGTTTGAAAAAGGATTACATAATATGAGATTCAGCACTTGCGCTCTGGGCCTTATGGTATATACTGAACCAAACACCAAGAGTAAAATAATATAGTTTTTTTTTTTTTTAAAGATTTTATTTATTCATTTGACACAGAGAGAGATCACAAGTAGGCAGACAGGCAGGCAGAGAGACAGGGGTAAGCAGGCTCCCTGCTGAGCAGAGAGCCTGACGCCAGGCTCAATCCCAGGACCCTGAGATCATGACCTGAGCTGAAGGCAGTGGCTTAAACCACTAAGCCACCCAGGCGCCCCTAAAATAATACAGTTTATCTTGTATCCACAGAACATTTTTTATGAGTTTTTATTTAAAAGGCCAAGTTGGTGAATGATAAAAGACAAAAATGGCAATACCTATCTTATTCTGAAACCATTATAATAATTTCTCTTAACCAACATTCTATCAATTTATACTCTTGGTAGACTGGTGTCTAGAAGAAGGAATGTATTAGCTAACGTCTAATCAAATTAATTTTATGATACAGGTATACTCAGGTTTTAGCACTAATAAATGATAGATGTTTGTCAACAGCAAAAACCATAAATGGCTAGAAATGCTTTACATGTCATGAGACCTAGCCCAAGTTCTGCCTTCACAGACCTTATCCTCTAGCAGGAAGATAAGGTAGTCTCTCTATGAATGAACAAACATGAAAGCATTTGCATATGATTCTACATTTCTTTAGAAGGTTAAAAAAAAAAAAAAAAAAAGGCCACTGATTTCTAACTAGGTAAGTTTGGCTTCTTCCACCACAAATCCCTTACCAGTTTCATCATCATCTTCAGCTTCATCATCATCATCACTGTCATTCTCATGTTCTGCATGGCAGGCATATGCTCTTTTTAATCCATTAAATAAAAGGATAAAAGCTGGCAAAATCTGTCCAGAAACCTGATTTAAAACTTGTGGTATTTGTTCCATATCAATAAGAGCACAGAGACCCAGAACACACATCTTTCTGTCATGAAGCCTAAAAAATAAAATAAAATAAAGATTTTCTTCTTCTTTTTTTTTAATAAGCAGAGTTTCTCACAAAGTTAAATAAACAAAGATCCAACATATGTCACTTACCCTAAGAAACAATCTACATCATTAAGCCACTGCGTAATAAAATGATTTGTAACTGGTTCAACATTATTAGGGAAGCGAAGATTTTCTAAGGTATTGAGAAGCAGGTGTGGATTATAATACAAAGCTGCAATGGCAACTTGCAGGCACATTGTCCGAAGTTCACTTGTCTTCACCTCTCTTGTCAGTCTCTCTAAAGCTGCTTCCACAAATAAGGGAATGCACTATAAAGAAAGACAGGAAAATATTCCAAAACCTTAAGTGACAGCAGTCTAACCATCCTACCATATTAACTGTTGCCTCAACTAACCTCTTTTTGTCTTCATTAGATAACCTAATAGTTTTTACTATTGAGGCATTTACTGAGAAATCTAACTTTAGAGAAAACAAGTCTTCACCAGGCTATCAGAGCCTCATCACGATAGCCAGCTGGATCCACAGTATTCTTACTGACTAATCTTACTGTAATAATCACTTCACACTATATATACCTGTATCAATTCATATCATACACCTTCAGCTTATATGATGTTGTATTTCAAATATATCAGTAAAGCTGGAAACTGACCATGGAAATTTAACAACTAAATCTATCTTACTGTAAAGTGATAATGTGGCAAACAATAAGCTCACAGCCAACTATAAATCTTACCATGCATGATAACAAACAGCCATAAAACTTGTCAGTCATATTTCCATACATATTTAAACACATGATCATTATATATTGGTTAAATTGTAGACCAATGATTAAAAAGTGTTATCTAGTGTCATAATAAACAATAATAAAGAAAATACACAACTGTCCCAAAAGAAAGAAAAGTGGAGACAAAGATTCTATGAAGCCTCAAATGGGAATCATAAATACTTAGCCTCACTGACCTGGTCAATGCCACGCCCTTTGCATTGTAGAATAATGACCTCTAACAATTTTGCTGCATGACACTCTGCATCTTCTCCTGCAACTCCTGTAAGAACCTGATCAACACAAAAACAAAAAACTGCAATAAGGCATCATGAAACCTTTAAATCAGAGAATACCTGTCCTCTGTCTATAGTCCCTGGAGTTTTTAAGATACTCTAATTAATATAAATCATTACATATTCATTGTACAGACACGAATCTAAAGCAACTGTGAGGATTTGGAGTTACTGGTTGGCTGTATCTCAGCAATCCCACACCTTAGTCTACATAATCAAATCACCTCCCTTGTAGTGCCATTCTGAACTACAGCATGTTGAAAAACACTATCTTCTCATACAACCATCATAGCTAAAGCACCCTACCTTTCTCAGGGATATTAGGCTCCTATGTAAAGAAGTACAAAAAAATAAGTAATAATAATAAGCTGACATTGCTAGGAAAGACATTTTTTTTTTTAAAGATTTTATTTATTTGACAGACAGAGATCACAAGTAGGCAGAGAGGCAGGCAAAGAGAGAGGAGGAAGCAGGCTCCCTGCTGAGCAGAGAGCCCGACGTGGGGCTTGATCCCAAGATCCTGGCTTTAACCCACTGAGCCACCCAGGCGCCCCAGAAAGACATTTCCTTACACAAGTCTCATAAAATAAAAAACAGTGTCACTGGACTGGGAGAGGAGGAAGCAGCAGCAGCTTGTTGATGGCAAATGCTATCCCCAAGCAAGAAATAAAAAACATGGACTTGGCTTGCTACTTAGAGAACTCTCAAGTGTTATGAGTAACTTCTGGAAAAGAAAGGATTTGGTACAGACAGATATCACTATTACCAGAGTATTAACATTAACTGTATAATTGACAATAAATAATGAATAGTACACCAGATGATTATTTTGTGACTAGGTGTTCAGAAAGAAAGATATCAATGAAGACAAACCCCTCTAAAAATTCCATGGAGCAAATAATTTCTTTTCTTTTTTTTTTTTTTTTAAAGATTTTATTTATTTATTTGACAGAGACAGTGAGAGAGGGACCACAAACAGGGGGAGTGGGAGAGGGAGAAGCAGGCCTCCTGCTGAGCAGGGAGCCTGATGCGGGGCTTAATCCCATGATCCGAGCCTAAAGCAGACACTTAATGACTGAGCCACCCAGGCACCCCCAAAATCATTTTTAAAATGCCTGGTGTTTTTGCTTTGTTTTTACGATTTTATTTATTTATTTGAGATAGAGAGCAAGTGAGCGCACAAGAGAGAGAGCACAAGTGGGGAGCAGAGGGAAAAGCAGGCTCCTTACTGAGCAGGGAGCCTGACGACTTGGGCCTCAATCCCAGGACCCCAGGATCATGACCTGAACTGAAGGCAGACACTTAACTGACTGAGCCACCCAAGCACCCCTAAAATGCCTGTTGTTAAACAGCTAGCTGTCTCTTAGCACTGTTAGAAATGCAAACCCAATTATACTGACTTTGATACTGAAGGATCCCAATTCAAAAACTATATCCCCTATCTCTTGTGTAAGAAAATCATTAATAAACAAAATAAAACAAAACAACACACAAAACACTCGGCATACATTTACTTGTAGTTTTCCAAGAAACGGCACAGTATTTTTGACTTTTTTTTTTTAAGATTTTTATTTATTTGACACAGAGATCACAAGCAGGCAGAGAGGCAAGCAGAGAGAGAGGGAAGGAAGCAGGCTCCCCACTGAGCAGAGAGGCCAATGTGGGGGCTCCATCCCAGGACCCTGGGATCATGACCTGAGCCGAAGACAGAGGCTTTAACCCACTGAGCCACCCAGGTGCCCCATTACTTCTGACTTGAAGTAAACCCTTGGTTTTTACAATTTTGCTATTTACTAAATAATCACTGTAAAGCCTTCATAAACCTGTATCTTCCAAGAATTTTCTTTATAAAACATCTTTGGGGGGGGCCTGGATGACTCAGTCTTCAAGTGTCTGTCTTTGGTTCAGGTCATGATCCCAGGGTCCTGGGATGAAGCCCCATATTGGGCTCCCTGCTTGGCAGGAAGCCTGCTTCTCCCTATCCTGCTTCTCCTGCTTGTATTCCCTCTCTCACTGTTTCTCTCTGTCATATAAATAAATAAAATCTTAAAACGAAACCTCTTTATTTCTGATCCTTTCAAATATCTCTCAAATAAATTCTTGTTCTTTCCTTCTTCTGATTCAAAGGCTAGCAAAGAACTAGGCCAAGGTAAGCTCCAGGCACTCTAAACATAAAAACATTTATAACTCCAATAAAATGTCAGGCCAGACAGGGGAACCTGGGTGGTTCAGTGGGTTAAGTGTCTGCCTGCAGGTCAGGCCACAATCCCAGGGTCCTGAGACTGAGTCCTATGTCAGGCTCCCTGCTCTGCGGGGAGTATGCTGCTCCCTCTGCCCCTCTCGTGCCCGCCCTCTCTGAAGTAAATAAAGTCTTAAAAAAAAAAAAAAAAAATCAGGGCAGACAAAAGACAAATACTCCTCAAAGCCATTATTGTGGCATGTAGGAATCAGTCTTCTAGTTTATAACTTTTAAAGCCCTTATTCTGTCAGACCCATATAGTGTTCACTATAATGTGTCATGTGACTTCACAATTTCATACTTATCACAGCACCAGCCTCATGACATATCTCCTTATATTAACTAAAAAATGACCTACCTTCTTACACATACTATATATCATTTCAAGATACTTGGTATCAGAGAGAAGTGTGTCTGTATCAACTGTTACGTAATTATGGAGCAGAGGCATCATATCTGTATTAACAAAAAGCATAAAAATATTAAAAATGAGTTAAAAACATAAAAAGTAATTTAAGTCAAATATCTTTACTAATACAAATGCTGTTTCTGAAAAATAGCCATAGAAAAAGAAAGCAAATATGCGACTGGTCTGTAACAGAGAGAGAGAGAGAGAGAGTGAGTGTGTGTGTGTGTGTAATGCAAGGAGTATTATTATATATTGTACAAAAGACTGACAGGAGCAGGATGCTGAGAAAATGTGTTAAAGGAAACAAAGGATAACTAAATCAAAATATATAATGGAAATCAATGTTATCATCTTTGAGCATTAACTACAAATGAAGACTTGGAAATAAAGAAGCCTTAGAATATTCAAAAGCATATGTTCAAGTGATATACTAAAAATAAATCAAAATGGGGAAATCATCAGTATTTCTATGTTTACTTGTCTTACCTGTAAAGTAATCAAAGCCATCTTGCTGAAAAACCTCAAATACTAGAGGTAGCAACTGCCACATTTGTGGAGACACTTGTTGACACGTCAAACTATGTGCTAAAGAGAAGATCTCTTCATAGAATTCTGAAAGAGAATATGGAGTCATTCGGACAGTGCTTGCTGATATGAAAAAGCAGGAAATTCTAAGCATAAGTAAAGGTATATACCTAAGACATGCTGCTGTAAAACAGTTCCAATGACCTGTAAGCAGATTCCCTCAAGCTGCTGGGTTATCTAAAAGAGAAGAAAAAAGTATATGTAACTGTAGCACAGCAGTTTATTAATTAATAAGTAATGTATAATGCAATTCACTGCTTATTAAAATACATTTTAAATCTTTGTTTGAAGTGACTCATTATAAAATTGTGGGTCAATGTGGAATTGAAATTTAGTAAAATACCATTATAATGAAACACACACAAAAAAAATCACTTGCACAGTTTACCTAAGAAGTAAAGGAAAAAACAGTACCTTGGGAAAATGTAAGTAATTATGAAAATACAGGAGCCAAATCATTTTGCAGATAGATTACAGACCTT
This sequence comes from Mustela lutreola, assembly GCF_030435805.1. Classification (NCBI taxonomy): domain Eukaryota; kingdom Metazoa; phylum Chordata; class Mammalia; order Carnivora; family Mustelidae; genus Mustela; species Mustela lutreola. The sequence continues at coordinate 239,955,570 of NC_081290.1, read as the reverse complement.
TTTGTGTTTAAATATAGATCAACTCAGCCCTGATGTAACTGAAGAGTCACTCTCAATAGCTTACAGAAAAATTATTTGAAAAAAGGCATTATTTTTACCACTTTCACTAATTCTTAAGTCACCTCTATTCACACAATTGTTAGCTACAGTGAACCACACCCCAAGACCAAAAACACAAATTCCTCGTTAACTGTCAGTATAATCCTCAATCAGATCCCAAATCTCTGGAAGCCATGAGAATGTTTAAAAAGTGAAGAGGGGAGACAAAATAAAATTTACTAACTGGATACAGAACCAGGACATTCATTTCAATTACATATACTTAAAACATTTTCAACTCTTCAAATATAGTAACATTTGTTTTGTTAACCAGACACAGCTACAGAATTCCTCATGGCTTCTTCCTATCTCCAATTATAATGCAGAATATAAATAGTTTACCAAAAATCTCTGGTTGCAAAAGGCAATTTGAAGATAACATGGAATTATGATATATGGATATAAATATCTGCACTGGAATTATAAACACCAAATTCAGGACACTGGTTACTTCTAAGGGAAAGAAGCAGGGAAATGAGATTAGAAAGAGGTCCTCCAAAGGCTTCAATTACATCTATCTGAAATTGTTGTTCTTAATGGAAATGAAGTCTAAAGGATATACTATAAAATGTTAAAATCTAATAAATTTAGGTGGTAGCTAAAGGGTACTGGTTATAGTTTTCTGTTCTTTATCCTTTTTGAACGTCTTAAATTACTCCATTTTTAAAAATTCATGATTACAATTCTCTTTAAAGACAACTGTAAGATGGGGCACCTGGGTGGCTTAGTGGGTTAAGGCCTCTGCCTTCAGCTCAGGTCATGATCTTAGGGTCTTGGGATCGAGCCCCACACCCGGCTGTCTGCATCAAGGGGAGCCTCCTTCCTCCTCTCTCTCTGCCTGCCTCTCTGCCTACTTATGATCTCTGTCTGTCAAATAAATAAAATATTAAAAAAAAATAGACAGCTATAAGAGAAAACTATAAAGATGATAGTAATGGTAGCACAACAATGTATACTTAATGCCACTCAACTGTACTTTGAAAATGGTTAAGATGGTAAATTTTATGTTATGTGTAGTTTACCATCATTAAGAAAATTTTATTTTAATTAAAAAATAAAAACTAGGAGCGCCTGGATGGCTTGGTGGGTTAATCCTCTGCCTTTGACTCAGGTCATGTCGAACCCCGCATCGGGCTCTCTGCTCGGCAGCGAGCCTGTTTCCTCCTCTTTCTGCCTGTCTCTCTGCCTATTTATGATCTCTGTCTGTCAAATAAATAAATAAAACCTTTTTAAAAAATTAAAAAAATAAATAAATAAAATAAAAATAAAAACTAAAAAGACGCCTGGGTGGCTCAATCAGTTAAATATTTGCCTTAGTGGGGCACCTGGGTGGCTCAGTGGGTTAAGCCGCTGCCTTCGGCTCGGGTCATGATCTCGGGGTCCTGGGATCGAGTCCCGCATCGGGCTCTCTGCTCAGCAGGGAGCCTGCTTCCTTCTCTCTCTCTCTGCCTGCCTCTCAGTGTACTTGTAATTTCTCTCTGTCAAATAAATAAATAAAATTTAAAAAAAAAAATTTGCCTTAGGCTCAGGTCATAATTCTGGACTCCTGAGACCAAGGCCCGTATGCTTCTCCCTCTATCTCTTCCGTCCACTTGTAATTTCTCTCAAATAAATAAATAGAATCTTAAAAAAAAATAAAATAAAATAAAATAAAATAAAATCTCAGGGTTTTGAGATTGAGCCCTGCAATGGGCTCTGTGCTGGACATGGAGTCTGCATAAGATTCTCTTCCTTTGACCATCCCTTTCTAAAGAAAAAAACAGGGTGCCTGGGTGGCTCAGTGGGTTAGGCCTCTGCCTACCTCTACTCAGGTCATGATCCCAGGGCTCTGGGATGGGGCCCTGTGCTCAGCAGGGAGCCTGCTTCCCAATCCCCTGCCCTGCCTTCCTCTCTGCCTACTTGTGATCTCTCTCTGTCAAACAAATAAGTAAAAATCCTAAAAAAATAAAATAAAATGGGAAAACTAGGAACTAGGAAGGTTTTCCTAGGAATTACCACACTACTGGATCTGGATCTGAGAGTTAACCTAAGAGGCTGCCAAAATCCAAAGCCTTGAAGTAAAGATACGGTAATACAAATACCTCCTTCCTATTCCTTCTAATACTAAAGAACCTAAAATATTTGTAAAATACCAATCTTTTCCTTAAAAAAGGGAACTAGTTAAAAGATGGAACAGTCAGAGAATTTACATAAGCCAGAGTCTTCCAAAAATGCATTAGAACTATTGCTGAAAAACGGCTTTAAATTCCCTAAAACTTGGATCATTACCTGGATCAAAAACCTTATAACACTGAATCATTTTACCTCTTTATGATCTTCAACTACACTAAGAAGTGTGTCGATGGTATTCAGAATTCCCATAGCAGTAACTGCTTTGTCATCACTTCCTTCTTCATCTGGCCCAGTCTGGATTACCTGATTAAATGTCATTGCCTAGAATTAAGAGAATATAAATTTAGACTTGCCATTATAGCAGTATAAACACATTTTGGTCTAAAACTTAATTTTTAAAATGTTCTCACAGAGACAGCAAAACCAATCAATGTTACCACTGATTAATATTAAGAGTCTGGGCTCTACAATCAGAAGGTACTACCACTTACTAGCTGACCTTAAGTTACTTGACCTGTCTCCTGACATTTCATTTGAGAACTTTATCATAGAGATACTTTGAGGCTTAAATGAGGTAAGGCATAGAAACTGCCTAATATTATCAATATTCTTATTAATATTATTGGCTAACATTTGACAATGCCCAAATATAGGTACATTAATCAAGGCTTTTTGTCAAAATTCTGAGGAGTAAAGGATGGAGTCCTAATTAATAACCAGCTTATTATAAATGCAATATACATATTTAATGAATGTTGCTACAGTTATTCAAATATCCTTCCCCATTTCAAAATCAGGTTTTCACAAAACTCTGCTTTTGCTTAAATCCACAGCAGATACCAAGACCTAGATTCCTGAAACCTCAATACTCAGCAAAAATATAAACTGCATCAAATAAATCACTGTACTGGGATTATGAATGGTAGTTGTTAGGGCATGTTCATGCTTTCTATTACCCTTAAACAATTTACATTGTTAATTCTCAAAAGTTTGGGGCTATGTACAGTAAACAAAGGCCAACTATTGAGTAGCTATTGTTTATAAATTTCATTAAACAACAACAACAACAACAACAACAGGGGCGCCTGGGTGGCTCAGTTGTTAAGCATCTGTCTTCGGGTGGGGTCATGATCCCAGGGTCCTTGGACTGAGGCCCAGATTGGGCTCCCTGCTCGGCAGGAGGACTGCTTCTCCCTCTCCTACTCCCCCTACTTATGCTCTCTCTCTGTCAAATAAATAAAATCTTAAAAAACAAAGAAAAGAAAACTACCTGGGGTACCTGAATGGCTCTTTTTAGAGCTCACATTTTCTCTCAGTATATGAATATATTAAAAACATACAAATATATTTTATATATAAATATATAAAAATATATTCTTTATATAGAATTAAATGAGCTAAATGTATGAATTAAATACAGATGTGAGGCTTAAAACTACCTGATATACAGTAAGCTCTATGAACATACTTAATAAAAGATTAAGTACTGAATAAATGATTGGTTCAAATAACATACCAAATGCTGTGTCATTTCTACTGCAATAGGAGTAACTTCTTCACTATACTCGCAGATCATTTTCTGAATTACATTGGTAAGATCATCATTTTCTGTTTCTCTTATTATATGAAGAAGAGCTTGCATTACAGGTCTGATGAATGGTGTAATATACTCTTTAGCTGTAAGAGAAAAAAAATTTGGCCCAAACCTCCTAAAACCTGATATAACATATATCAAATAACAGATACTTTCCCATACAGGGGAAGAAAATGTGTCAAGTTTCTAGGATTATGCCTTTTAAAATTATTTGTAAAAACACTGCACTATTTTTGAGATATAAATCCTTTACCTTTTTCTTGATTGCTGATCAACACCTGAAGTGCAATGGCAGCTTCCACTTTCACGGGCATTTCCCTATCATCAATCAGACATCTTCTTGTCAGCTCTAAGGCCGTTTGCAGGTTCTGGTCACTTTTGAACTTTACTTCACAAAAATAGTGAAGGACCCAGCAAGCCTTTTATTAAAAAATGCAGTGAGTTACTATAGATATCCTATCCTTAAACTGCCCCAAGCTACAGTATGTCTATTCCAAAAGTTCTGTGTGGGAATCTGGAGGCTGGCCAGTGGTAGATATGCCCAGAGACACAACACTAGACCAGTACTATGATCCCAAATTATTCTTTGGCTGCATGACATTTGTGTGGATAGCAAGGTCTGAACGCAAAACACAGACAGACACTGCTATCAGACACAGATGAAAACTATGCACACATTACAGCAGCCATTTAATATTTACATGAAACAGAGGTCTAAAAGGAAATAAGGCTTTTATTAAGGTGAGCATTAAAGAGGCTCCACATAAAAGTCCACATAAGCAGTCATTCATTACAAAACATAAATATGTAAGTGAATAAGGATGAAAACATACCCTTGCTCTCATATAGCCTAGTTCACTGCTGAAGAGAGGGAATACATGATTCTGCAACATGTATTCCATCTGATCTTTGTAGATCTTTTTCTGTAAATATAAACAACAATTATTTTTCAAAGAATTCCAAATATAATCAACTCAAATGCCAAATAAATACACAAATGTTAAAAATAACTATGTAAAAACACTTATTCTGATTCTTTGTACCTCAGGATCCATATCTAATTTTCTCATTCTCAAACTTCACCATCAAAAAACACTGAATACCTTTTCTTTAATCTTTTACCTCATTTGCTTAGGAAGTTTTTCTACTAAATCTTAACAGCAATCATGTTTGAGTAATGGGAGTGTGGTTAATTTTATTCCTTACCTTATAAAACTATTATAATGAAAAAAGCCTCACTGAAAAAGTTCTAAATGAATACAACACAGTCTGAGAAAAGACCCTGCTCACGAAGTAATTATCTGGTTACCTAAAAAGATATTCTCAGGGTACCTCAGTGGCTCACTTGGTTAAGCATCTGCCTTCAGCTCAGGTCATGATCTCAGGGTCTGGAGATCATGCCCCATGTTGGGTATCCGGCTGGGAGAGGGGGGAGTTTGCTTTTCCCTCTCTTATTCCCCCTTCCCACCTGTGCTTATGCACTCTCACTCTCTCTCAAATAAATAAATAAAATCTTTAAAAAATAAAAAAAATTTTCTGGGGCGCCTGGATGGCTCAGTGGGTTGAAGCCCCTGCCTTTGGCTCAGGTCATGATCCTAGGGTCCTGGGATTGAGCCCCGAATCAGGTTCTCTGCTCAGCAGGGAGCCTGCTTCCCTTCCTCTCTCTCTGCTTGCCTCTCTGCCTACTTTTGATCTCTGTCTGTCAAAGAAATAAATAAAATCTTAAAAAAAATTAAATAAACAAATAAATAAAATTTAAAGTTTTTAAAAATGCATGGTTAAGGAAAGAAAAACAATATTCTCATGAATCTTTAGAGTCTTTTCTAAGTGGTAACAAGCTTTTAAGAAGAAATCCTGGGGGCACCTGGGTGGCTCAGTGGGTGAAGCCTCTGCCTTCAGCTCAGGTCAGGATCTCAGGATCCTGGGATCGAACCCCCGCATCGGGTTCTCTGCTCAGCGGGGAGCCTGGTTCCCCTCCTCTCTCTCTGCCTGGCTCTCTGCCTACTTGTGATCTCTCTCTTTGTGTCAAATAAATAAATAAATAAAATCTTTAAAAAAAAAAAAAAAAAGAAGAAATCCTGGAATTGCATATTATATCAAATCTAAAAATATATGCTTGAAAAACTGAAGACTGAGACATAGGAACTAAATACAATGTGGGATCCTGGACTGAATCATGGCCCATAAAGAAGGACATAGTGGGAAATCTTGCACAATGTGAAAGGGGTCTGTAAGATTAGTGACTAGTAGGCTATCAACATTAATTTCTTGATTTTGAGAATTGCAACATGGCTATCTTAGATGCTAACATTAAGGGAAGGTGGATGAAGAGTAATGAGAAACTATTTTTGCCATTTTTCTGTAAGTCTAAAATTACTTAAAAATAGAAAGTTAAAACAGAAAAATCTGAACTTGCCAAGAGAACTCACTGAAGAGTCCCATCCTGCCATGTAACAAATAAACACTGTCTTTTAACTTATAAGCTAACAGAAGGATGGGTGGACAGGTATAAAAAAACTAAAATATAAACAAAATATACCTACAAACTCACGGTGATATGGAACAAGGTTCCTGGGAGTTAAATGATTCTGTGACTAAATATCCACTTACACTTTGGTTACCACTTATTAACTTTTAAGCAAAATAACTTTCAGATCGCATTTATGAAGTCAGACACAATGTGTACAATTAGGTTGAGATTCCTAAATATAAATCTAATCCAGGGTCAATCTTTATAGAAATTTATGTCACAAAAGCATGACGTTCCTAGACTATGAATGGATTCATTCATGTTTATAAATTTCTTTAGAGATAAATTTTTTGAAGGCAAAAACACTATTTCATAATTATCTTACAACATAAATATAAAACAACTCATCCAAAAGGAGTACCTTAAGCACAAGCAGCAAAAGAAAACATATACTGGACGTAATTTCAGAATCTTATCAAAACTTGTACTTCAAAAAACATCAAGAAAGTGAAATGATAACCCACAAATTACTTGCAATGATATATATGAAAAAGGTCTAATATTAAGAATAAACAAAGAACTCTTAACAATTAAACAATGAAAGGACAAATACCCAGTTAAAAAATAGACCAAGGATTTGAATATACATTTCTCCAAAGAAGATATACAATAGCCAATATGCACATAAAAAGATTCACCGTATTATTATTCATCGGCGAAATGTAAATCAAAACCACAATGAGGTATTGTTTGACACCAACTAGGACGGCTACAATAAAAAGGTATTAATTGTTGGTGAAGACAATTGGAACCCTCATACACTGCTGGTAAAAAATATAAAATGATACAGCCACTTTGGAAAACAGTCTGTCAGTTTCTCAAAATATGACAGCAATTTGACTCCTAGGTATGTGACCCAAGGGAAGTGAAAATATTATGTCCACACAAAGATGTGTGCATAAATGATCAGCTTTAGTATTCCAAACAGCCAAAAAATGGAAATAGTGCAAATGTACACCAACTGATGAATGCATAAATAAAATGTGGTATATGATACAATGGGCTATTACTTGGCAACAAAAAGGAATGAAGTATTGACATGTGCCTCAACACGGATGAACTTTGAAAATATTGTGCCAAGTGAAAAAAGCCATTTCTTACGGAGCACATGTTACATAGCATTCCCTTTACGTGAAATGTCCAAAATGGACAAATCCATAGAGATGAGAAGTAGATTGGGGGGTAGCCAGGGGTGAGAAGTTTGGAAGAAAATGGAAATTAACTGCTAATAGTTTCTTTCAGGGTTGATGGTTGTACAACTCTGTGACTATAATAAAAACCACTGAATTACTCACTTTAATGGGCAAAGAGTATGGTATGTGAACTGTATCTCAATAAAACTGTTATTAAACTACCTGCACACAAAAGAAGAAATACCTTCAGAAGTATTTCAGCTAAAGAGCCAATCATATGCAGGGCTCCATCTTTTTTTCGCGGATCAGCATTTGGTTCTGTAAGAATCTGGTAGCAAAATCCCATGGTCTTTTGCAGTACCTAGATTAAAAAAGAAAAGTTAATGCTTTATTCAATTTCCTAACAATCCTTAACAACGCTAAAAAAAAGACAAAATGACTTACATGGCTAACGTTAAAAGCTTAGTGTGTATCTGAACAGATTTTAAATATTAAAGCAAAACTTCTCTATATTAAACAACTCACCTCTTTCCTCTTGCTACAAGCTGTAAACAAGAGTGTCTGGGCAGCAGTGGTAGGAGAAATGAAATCTTCAAACACATCTGGAGAATAAATTTAAAATTAATACGAAAACCAGTAATTTCAATTTCTTCAACATTTTCAAGTAATTTATAAATGATGCTCTGTAAAAGTACGACCTTAAAATTATGCTGAATGTTCATGCTAGGTATTAAGAGGAAACCAGATTCCTATATAATTTTGCAATAGTCTAATTTCATGTCTCTTCAGCACAAATTAAATTTTAATCCATTAATTTCTCTTAAGGATCATTATCTTTCATAAAAAACACAACTACCATGAGAATTTTCACAATATGGTCACAATAGTACAATTTACTACAAATACAAAAGATTTTGGTACGAAGGACTAATATACAACATTAGTCAAATTATAATCCTTTAGTTCCATGCAGAGATTCTACGTGATTCCAGCTTCCAATATATGTCTTCTCGATTCCCATACATATGATGACTGACATGGGATCCAAAAGTATAGTTTTGACACTTGGTGTTAAGGTGTAATCTTGAATTTCTACGTTTTAGCATGTGCCAAAAGCACATCCAATAATTGTAAATTATTAACACTACTATCAGTGTCTGCTAAAAATGAAGACTGTCATTATTAAATGCCATAACTAGTGAAGACACCCCCAAAAGTCTAAAAAATGGATAAATTACATTAAAACAACAAAGATCTTTCAGTACCAAAGGAGAGGCCTTAAGATACCACTATGAATACTATATACAAACTTAGCTACTGGCATATTTTGTTTCTAAGAAGGTGAAAATTTACCAAACTTCATGCGTATATATTCATAAGGGTCTTCTTGCCAAAGTTCTTCATCAGCATCTGTATAGCACATCAATGGAAAAATAACATCTTGGATAATGCCCTGAAATTTAAAAGTTAAGAAAGTAACCTGAGGTCGGTCTTTAAATTTAAACCTTCAATTTTGGATAAGTGTTGAAACAAAAGCAATCCAATAATGTATCTATATATTTAAAAAAATTTTTCCCCAATAATATATATTTTAAAACTTAATACTAAACTTTAGTAATGATTCTCAGATCAACTATTAAGGTACATAGTAGTTTGTGTAACAAATAATTATAAAGTAAGACATTTGTGCATATAGGTAGCAATTAAGTATTCTGAAAAAATACATTATGACATTTTGGTCCATCAACTCCTATAGTTCTAAATAAAGCAAATAAATCACTCACAGAAATAATACATAAGCTAATTACCCTCAAAACCAATCGGGTGAAAGTCCTTAGTTTATTCCAAATTATAGGACTAAAATGTTATCATCATAAGCCAGCACTAAGAATTTAAATGCAAATTTTAAGATAATAGCTTTAGATTAAAAGGAATCTGAATATTTACAAAATACCTCTTATAAGTTTATGTCAAGGTATTTTCTCATTTTCCTTCTATACCTTCAAAACAATTAACAGAACTAGAATAACACAAGTAAAAAATAAGCATTTTTCAACCTTTACGTTATTTCAATTATCTTTTCCAGAAAAACATCTGATAGAAAATATTACTAAACAAAAACCCCAAAAAACAAACAAAAAACAAAACAAAACAATGACAACAAAAACAACAACAAAAAAACAAACAAAAAAAAGAAAATTATTACTTGTATATGAGGCTTCAGATTCTTCCAGGTGAGGGCATGAGAAACTCCTTGATTAATATAATTTAATGTCTGTTGTAAAACTCGAGGAGCCATATATTGTTTCTCCTTGTACTGATATAATACCTTCAATAAGACCTTCGAAAAAAATATTTGATCAGAAACCAAAACTTAAATAGAAATTTTAACCACTTTATAAGTCGGCAAAAGCATCTGACCCATATCTTAATACCCAGATTATCATCCTAAAATAACAACCATATTCTCTTAAAAAGAAAGTAATTTTGAAATTTTTGTGTCAGAGAACCGTATTTATTCCCAAAGTAGTCAAATAACAAATTGAATTAATACTATGTCAAAGGACTAGTTTCTGATTAAGTATAAAAAGAAAACCACAGGTTACTCACTGAACATGCCATAACTTTGAGATAGCCCTGATTTGTTGTTTACCTCCCAGAAAAACCTTATGCAAACCACTTACCAATTTAATGTCTGCCGTCTGGCAGGAGTTCTAATTCTATGTATTTGAGAATAGAAATTGTCAAGATCTGGCCCACAGACCTCCTGAAGGGTCTGTGAGGTCAAAACTATTTTCATAATAAGGCTGAGACAGTATCACTACGTAACATCTGCATCGATGGTACAAAAGCAATGGTGGCAAATCCTCTAGTGCCTAACATGAATCAAGGAGTGGCACCCAAGTGTACCAGCAGTCATCATATTCTTCACAGCCACATTAAATTCAAGACATTCATTCCTTAAGAATACTCTTAATGAATGAGAAATATAAATATTAAACGGGGAGTATACAACATATAGCACTTCTTCTACATACCAAAGTACAATGGTTGGAAGAAAAGCTGAAATAGCTTTCCTATCAAATGCTATCACATGCTTGAAAGAAAAACTGACAGACAAATTTTGGTTATTTAGACTTGTGTGTATGGCATATTTTTCCTCAAAAATGAATAAAATGAGCCTGTCACCTCAAGGAAAATAACTGAGAGTATGTTACTGATGTTAAAATCTGAGCTTTTAAACAAAATTAGAATTCTCAGAAATCTTAGATGCAAAGACTTAGATCTGCTTAATTAGTTTCCAGTATTTAAAGATATTTCTGATAACATCAGTGGTAATATTAGCAAATATGATTTTTTTAAAAGATTTTATTTATTTATTTGACACAGAGAGAGAGAGAGATCATAAGTAGGCAGAGAGGAAGGCAGAGAGTGAGGGGAAGCAGGCTCCCTGCTGAGCAGAGAGCCCGATGCAGGGCTTGATCGAAGGACCCTGAGATCATGACCTGAGCTGAAGGCAGAGGCTTAACCCACTAAGCCACCCAGGCGCCCCGATTTCTTTTTTAAAACTGCATAATGAAGGGCGCCTTGGGTGGCTCAGTAGACGCCCCGATTTCTTTTTTAAGACTGCATAATGAAGGGCGCCTTGGGTGGCTCACTCTTGATTTCCACTCAGGTCATGATCTCAGGATTGTGAGATCAAGCCCCATGGTAAGTAAGCTCAGCGCTCAGTGGGTAGCTTGCTTTTCTTCCCTCTCCCTCTGCTCCACCCCCTGCTCATGCATGCTATCCTTGCTCTCTCTCTAAAATAAATAAACCTTTTAAAAAATAAAATAAGGGGAGCCTGGGTGACTAAGTGGGTTAAGGCCTCTGTTTTCGGCTCAGGTCATGATCCCAGGGTCAAGCCCCGCGTCAGGCTCTCTGTTCAGCGGGGAGCCTGCTTCCCTTCCTTTCTCTCTGCCTGCCTCTCTGCCTACTTGTGATCTCTGTCTGTCAAATAAATAAATAAATAAAAATCTTTAAAAAAATAAAATAAAATAAAATTGCATAATGAAGTATATTAACATTTGGAAAATGTTCATTAACTCAGTTTTCCAAATGACTAGCTGTTACAAAATCATGTATGGATAAATGATCCATTCAAAGTGCAATATAGATCAACAGGTGATAATGTAAAAGAATATAAAATGCTTGTTGTTAACAAACTTTACACCGCAATTAACTTTTAAGAAACTACCACTATTGAGTGGCTCAGTTGGTAGAGCATGTCACTTGATCTTGGGGTCATGAGTTAGAGTCCCACACTGGGTACAGAGTTTACTTAAAAACAAAAAACAAAACTATCATTATCATATTTTGATGTGATATCAAAGAATTTCCACAATTTTGTGAAAAGTTTACAAATCTTTCCTTTTCCAACTGATCTGGGCCAGTGTCTGCAGTTATGTCCATCAAAATAAATTTAAAAAGACTAAATACATAGGTAGATGAGCATATAACTGCCTTTTATTAAGCCATACATTAAAAATTTAGTAAAACTGTTTAACAATACCATTTCTTTTTGTTAAAAACTTTTCATTTTGGGAAACAGTTAAAAAAAAATACATATTCTGGGGGCACCTGGGTGGCTCAGTGGGTTAAAGCCTCTGCCTTCGGCTCGGGTCATGATCCCAGAGTTCTAGGATCGAGCCCCACATCTGGCTCTCTCCTCAGTGGAGAGCCTGCTTCTTCCTCTCTCTCTCTGCCTCTCTTGCCTACTTGTGATCTCTATCTGTCAAGTAAATAAATAAAATCTTAAAAAAAAAAAAAAAAAAAGCACATTCTAAAAACAAACAAAAACAACACATTCTGTGTTAATATACATTAGGTTTGTTATTATTTTTTAATGAATTAATACTCTTAAATTTTAATTTCTAGTATGATAAGTAGCATAGGTATAAATCACATAAATGGAAGCTTGCTGAGGCTCTCAAAAATTTAGGTAATAAGGAAGACCTAAGACCAAAAAATGAGAACTGATACAAGGTTCAAAATATTAAAGACTGCTACATTCAATCTTTGGTACCAATAAACCAGGAAAAAGGGCAGAAATTAACCTAATAATAATATTTCAATTTAGAAAAGTTCTTAGACTTACTTGCTGTACACCAACAGCAAACGCCTTCAGAAATACTTCAGCAAATTCATTATACTCCTTGGAAACATTGCCAGGGCTTCCATACCTAAAAGAACATTTAAATGCCCACTGTTTCTTTATAATGCTTTATATATTGACACTTATAAAACTAAGAGCTTGAAAAAATAAACTTAAGTCATCATACACTGAGAGACGCTTACCTTTCAAAAAGCCTTGCTAAGATATGTAAAGCCCACTTCTTACATTTCCACCATGGTAACTCTGGTCTGTCATCTTCTTCAACCTGAAGTGTTTCCTTCAAAGAGATTTATTTAATGATAGTAAGAGATGATACAATCTAAGAAGAAGAGCATGAGGTGAGAAGAGACTCACAAAAACCATTTATGTTGGCCTTTAGAAATAAAAGGCTAGATTTGGAAAAGTACTAACTCTTATTTAAATATAAGAGGCACTTTCATCTGCTTTACTACTTGGCTACATAGCAAACTCAAACACATACATTTTAGTCAAAATCCAATTAACATAAAGCCAAGGCCATGAAAAGTAGTTTAATCAAAACCAGTATAGTTCAGGGCGCCTGGGTGGCTCAGTGGGTTAAGTCTCTGCCTTCAGCTCAGAGCATGGTCTCAGGGTCCTGGGATCGAGACCCACATTGGGTTCTCTGCCTAGCAGGGAGCCTGCTTCCCCATCTTTCTCTGCCTGCCTCTCTCCCTACTTGTGATTTCTCTATCAAATAAATAAATAATTCTTTTAAAAAGCAAAACAAAACAGTACAGTTCAAATTAAAAGGGCATGAGAAACACCATTTCAAAAATCTAATTTCAGAAATACTGGTATAAACACAAAAGGATAAACAGATGAAGACATTAATTTAAAAACAATAGTGAAAAACTACCACGGTAAACATTTGCAAATAAGAGGATGATTACTTATGGAACACCTATAAAATACTACTATACAACCACTAAAAGAATGGACTGAATCCTAGGGCGCCTGGGTGGCTGAGTAATTACAAGTTTGCCTTCTGCCAAAGTCATGATCCCAGAGTCCTGGGATTGAGTCCCTCCTCAGACTCTCTGCTCTGTTGGAAGCCTGCTTCTCTCTCTCCCACTTCCCTTGCTTGTGTTCCCTCTCTTGCTGTGTCTCTGTCAAATAAATCTATAAAATCTTAAAAAAAAAAAAAAAAAAAAGACTGGATCCTTACATATTGACCTATAATATCCAGACATATTTTTAATTTATAATGGAAAGTAAGACTTGGAGCAACCAAGTCTTAGTTTAACAAACTAAAACTAAAAGCGAGAGCAATGATACAGCCACTTTGAAAATCAGTTTAGAAGTTACTGATAAAGTTAAACATATACCTATCCTATGACCCCATTCTAATCTTTGGTAATCTCCTCAAGAAAAATGAAAACATGTGATCACAAAAAGATTTGTGTTAAGGACATCCATAGCAGCTCTATTAGTACTACTAAAATCCTGAAACCACCTAGCTGTCCATCAACTTGTGAATGGATAAATAAATTGTAGTATATCCACACAATAAAATACTACCTGGTAATAAAAAGGAACAAGCTACTATAACACAACATAAATACATAAGAAACAGACTAACACAACATAATATATCTCATAAATATACCATGCAAAAGAAGGTAAATACCAAAAATTAGCTTTATTTTAAGTTCTAAAACAGGCAAAATTAATCTATGGTGCTAGAAATGAGAATGGTGATGATAGGAAAGACTAAAACTAGCCACCAGCAAATATTCTAGGTGATGATTACATGGATACATGCAAATGATAACTCACTGGACTATTTATTTATAATATGTGTTTATAAATTATACCCAAAATGTACAGAGTGGTTGTAAATGAAAACTTAACATTTTATTTTGAACATATTAAATGTGTTCAGAAAAAAAAAAAAAAAATGTGTTCAGAAAAATATACAACAAACTAGTTTCCGACAGAGAGGAAGAAATTTTCTTTCACTTCTTCTACACTGTTGTTTTGTTTTTTTAAAGTAGGCTCCACACCCACTGCAAAGCCAAACACACTGGGCTCGAATTCACAACCCCGTGAGATCAAGAACTAAGCCAACTGAGATCAAGAGTCAGACACTCAACCGAGTCATCCAGGCGCCCCTACACTGTTTTTCCTTTTAAATAGGAATTTAAGCAATAAACCATAAAACAAGGGGGTCTCACTAATGCCACTAATAAAATTGTTTTGGATAAATTATATAATAATTCAATGTCTCCATTCAAAATAAATTCAGAGGGGACAGGGGAGAAAAATTAATTCAGAGACATTTTTTTGAGGATTAAATAAGTAAGGAATATTAAAGCACTTAAAGCGTATTTTGTATTTAGGACTTATAAATTCCCTTACCTCTCTAGAAAACTAGATTATAAAAAAAAAATTGCATTTACTTTAAAAATTGTGACTAAATTGGGCTTTTCAGTGGCTCAGCTGGTTGGGTGTCTTCCTGGGATTGAGTCCTGCATCAGGGTCCTTGCTCATCAGATAGGGGTCTGGTTCTCCCTTTGCCTCTCACCCCCAACTCGTGTGCGCATGCGCTCTCTCTCTCACAAAAATAAATCTTTTTTTAAAAAGTGACTAAATAAAACAATTCCTATGTACTAAATTCTGTATGTACAATTCTGTATGTACTAAAACCCACTGAACTGTACACTTTGAAAAGGTTAAATTTATGGAATATGTATATCTCTCTATAAAACTGTTTTTAAAAAAACAAGTAATATAACTAACTACAAAGTCTTCTGGTTCATGAGTAGCTGACAAATTATTAGGATAACTCCAGATGCAAGCACTTTTAAAAAAATACATAATTAATATATAAAATTGTATTAGTTTAAGGTATATAACACAACGATATGATATTAGGTATACACTGTGAAATGATTATCACAGTAAATTTAAGAAGGTGGTAAAAACTTTTAGTTGTATGATAACTAAGTTCTGGAGATGTAATGTTCAGCATAGTGACTATATAGTTAACAGTACTGTACTATATACTTGAAGGATGCTAAGAGAGTAGATCTTAAAAATTCTCATCATGGGGCTGCCTGGGTGGCTCAGTTTGTTAAGAATCTGCCTTCAGCTCAGGTCATGATCCCAAGGTCCTGAGACTGAGCCCCAGGTCAGGCTCTGTGCTCACCAGGGAACCTGCTTCTCACTCTCCCTGCCATTCCCCCTGCTTATGCGTCCTCTCTAATAAACAAATACAATCTTGGGGTGCCTGGGTGGCTCAGTGGGTTAAAGCCTCTGCCTTTGGCTCAGGTCATGATCTCAGGGTCCTGGGATGGCGCCCCGCATTAGGCTCTTTGCTCTGTGGAGAGCCTGCTTCCTCCTCTCTCTGCCTGCCTCCCTGCCTGCTTGTGATCTCTCTCTCTCTCTGTGTTAAACAAACAAGCAAACAAACAAACAAACAAATAAATAAATAAAAATACAATCTTTAAAAAAAAAAACAAACTCTCATCATAGGGCACCTAGATGACTCTGTCGATTAAGCTTCCGACTCTTGGTTTCAGCTCAGGTCATGATCTCAGGATCCTGGGATTGAGCACTGCGTGGACCTCCACGCTCAGGGGGCAGTCTGAGGATACTCTCTTCCTCTGCCCCTCCCCCTGCTCACCCATGTACGCTTTCCCTTTCTCTAAATTAATCTTTAAAAACATTTCTCATAAGAAAAGGATTTTGTGGGGCGCCTGGGTGGCTTAGTCAGTTAAAGCCTCTGCCTTCAGCTTGGGTCATGGTCCCAGGGTCCTGGGATCAAGCCCTGCATCGGGCTCTCTGATCAAGCAGGGAGCCTGCTTCCTCTTCTCTCTCTGCCTGCCTCTCCACCTACTTGTGGTCTCTGTAAAAAAAAATAAATAAAATCTTAAAAAAGAAAGAAAGAAAGAAAGAAAGAGAGAAAGAAAGAAAAGGATTTTGTAGCTATGTGAGATGATATATATTATGAACTCTTAACTAAAACCTGAGAAGATAAGATGGGATGCCTGGCTGGCTCAGTTGCATGTGACTTCTGATCTCGGGGTTATGAGTATGAGCCCCATGTTAGGTGTAGAGAGTACTTAAATAAAACTTTAAAAAAAATTTTTTTTAATGAAGGGGCTCCTGGGTGGCTCTTAGCTGAATGTCTACCTTTTGCTTAGGTCATGATCTCAGGCCCTGCATTGGGCTCCTTGCTCACTGGGGAGTCTGCTTCTTAGCCCCCACCCCCCCAACCCCAATCATTTGCTCTCTCTCACTCTCTCTCTCTCACATTATAAAAAAACTTTATATATAAATACATAAATAAATAAAATTAAAAACTGAGAAGAAACAGAAGCATTAGGATATAAGTACCTAAACAACAGTATATGAAATAACACTGCGCACAATTTTTAATTAGAATTGCACATAAGTAAACACACAAAATGGTCTCTTTATCTAGAATAATTTGCATCATGAATTATATAAACTCATAAAAATGTTACAAAAAGTATCAGTTAAAATTCCCAAAAGATAATTAGATATTTCAGTAATACAAGAACACATAGAGACTTACATTTGGTACATCTCTGTTCACAACAGTCTTTAAAATTTCTATCCATTCTGTCAGGTTCTGTTGGTTTATCAGCTCCAATGGTAGTGTATACTAAATGAAAATCGAGAATCAATACTTTAAAATCATTACAAAAGAAAATACCACTTCCTTTAACTCTTCACAAAACCTATAAAAAGTATTTCATTCAATCCACATTTCCCATTTTTAGTACACAAGCAAATTTCTTATCTGGCTGATTTGATCAGTTATCCAAACCCGAGAATTGTGGCACTATAGTGACCATCCTTGTCTTAGTCCCAAATTACTGGGAATACATCTTATTTTTACCCTAAGAGTGATACTGTGGATTTCTAGTCAATGTCTTTTATCAAGTAAAGAAAATTTCTATTCCAGGATCTTAGCTTGTTTTTTGTTTTTTTAAAGTGGGAATGGTTATTAAATGTTATCAAATGCTTTATCTGGCAATCTTAGAGATGGTTATAGGTCTTCTTCTAGGAGTTAGTCATAGGGGCGCCTGGGTGGCTCAGTGGGTTGAGCCTCTGCCTTTGACTCAGGTCATGATCTCAGGGTCCTGGGACTGGGCCATGCATTGGGCTCTCTGCTCGGAGGGGAGCCTGCTTCCCCCACTCTCTCTGCCTGTCTCTCTGCCCACTTGTGATCTCTCTGTCAAGTAAATAAATAAAATCTTCAAAAAAAAAAGAGGTAATCATAGAAACTGATCTCTTAACCACTGATCCACTCTTTCTTGCATTCCTTGGATAAATCCTCTCAACAGGCTCATAAAATCAATACTCTATTTGGGACATTAGAATATCTATTTTCACAAGTGAGAAAGGGCTATACTGAGTATCAGGGTATGCTAGAATCAAAAAATTAGTTGGGAAGATAAATATCTTGCCCTATTCCCTAGAACAATTTACAAAAATAACTTATTCTTAATCTAAAAGTTATAATCTTACCAACTAAAAAACAAACAAAAACAGTGTATTATATACCCAAATCACTTGTAAAAATTCTCTAAGAAGCAGCCAGTGGAATGGCATCAAAGTGTCCTCTGATTAAGACTGGGAGATAACAGACTATCTTTACTAATCTAGCAAAGACACACAAAATCCAACCAAACAATATGGTGAGTCAGTTACAATCTTAGTGGAAGTCACAGGTCTATTTAAATGAGATTTTGAAGTTAAGTAAGTATATAAATGAAACCAAAGGTTCTAGTAGATGAGATGAATCCTTCTACGGCTATATGGCACAAAAAGAACTGAAATTTTAATCTTGATCTAAACCGGTTTCATTTAAGTAATTATATCCCACTGAGAAAATACACACAATCATTTCCTCAGTGGATATCTTTTATCCCAGGAAGATATAAAATATGTAAAAATGATGAAGCCCATCACTGTGTGCCAGCCAAGCCACAGTACTAGTATTTTTGTTAAACTTAGGTATAGGTTTTGTAATCACTGGGACAATCTATATATATTTGGCACATCAGGTTCATGCTAGATATAAATTGTAATTTCAGTAATTGATTTTCAGACTTGTGAGCTTTGCTCAGTGGCAGTATCATAGCCAATGGGGTTTGCTCGAGGCACGATTATTGCTAATTGATTTTCAGACTTGTTAATTCTTAAGGTGAAAGGCATAAAAATTTTTTACTAAAATTTTGTAAATAGTGTCAGATGATTTAAGAGAATTTAAGATTGACCAGTTAAAATTTAAGATCTATCAGTCTTGTTTATGTATTTAGGGAAGTGTGCTTCGTTAGACTTTTAATGCGCACATAATTTTGGCAATTTATATATGACTAGCAAATCATCCATTTGTAATCTAGATTTTCAAGTGAAATTATTTTTAAGACATGGAAATTATTTGTTATCTTTTAATGTAGCAAAAGATAGACTTTTATATATAACAATTACCTGAACAAGAGCATAAAAGATCTTGAAAATCTGTTTCTGGATGAGGACAGATTGATCAGACTGATCAGAAAGAAGCTGGATAAAACGGTCCTTTAGAACTGGCAGGAAATGCTGCATTGCTGCTACCAGTGGACTCCGTTCCTCTGGTTTCTTGTACCTTTGGGTAGGAATACAAACTAATTCTGTAAGAATTTGCATCACAATTTCATTTATATGAATGAGACACAAAATTAAACTGCTTGTTTGTCCACACAAATATAAGCAAATACTTCCTAAGCAACTTTAGATTCCTAGGGAAAAAAAGGAAAAACCAACAATGGAACTATATCACAAGCAAAAGCAACCTAAGAAAAGCCTCAAATAATAACAAAGTATCTAAAATTTTCTGAGCATTCATTATGAAGTCAATAATCCTCAAGGATCCAGGTCACCTGGGTAGCTCAGTGGGTTAAAGCCTCTGCCTTCAGCTCTGGTCACAATCCTAGAGTCCTGGGATTGAGCCCCACACTGGGCTCTCTGTTCAGCAGGGAGCCTGCTTCCTCCTCTCTTTCTGCCTGCCTCTCTGCCTACTCTCTTTTTATCAAATAAATAAAATCTTAAAAAAAAAAAAAAAAATCCTCAAGGCTCCATTAGTATCCTCACTTCAACAGTTTGAGGAAACTGAAGCACAGAGCAGTATCCTCCTCAACATACTCCTCTAGGTATGAACTTCAGCAGTCAAGATCCAAGGTCTGCCCTCACTTCAGTCTCTAATTGTGAATACTTATACAATTGAGGAGCTACAATGACTTGGCTTTTAATAGCAGGTAACTGATATAAAATTGATTATCTATTACCCTCCTGAAGTTATTGACATACCAAAAGCATTAAGGCAGAAGTGGCATCCAAAAAGCAGAAAATAAGCACTTTATAAACAGGAAGTTCTTTTGTAACCTATTTGGCAACAAAACCTGACTTCAACAGGCTATTTATGGTCTTCATTTATCCCATCTGGAGTGGATATTCATGTATTTTATAGCAGATATGATAATATGCATCTGACTACTGGTGTTGGTCCAATTTCAACAGGAGTGTTTAACATGTATTATTATGTGAACCTTCTTATCTTTCTAAAATCCAAAAACTTCTGAATTCTGAATCACATTTGCTCCAAGGATGTGGGCTCCAAGAACTGCTGCCCTAAGTGAGAAATTTCCATATATAGATTTCTTAGCATTTTAACAGTATTATTTAAAAAGGTCTGTTATTTATTTTTAATTAAACTATACTTCAATTTAAAAAACACTGTGTCAACTATGCTTCAATGAAAACAAAACAAAACAAAACCTTAAACAAGTAAATTAACAGATTAGAACTATAGGGGGACACCTGGATGGTTCAGTTGGTTAAGCATCTGCCCTTGGGTCAGGTCATGATCTTTAAGTCCTGGGAAAGGCCAGAGCCCAGCTTCTTACTCAGCAGGGAGTCTGCTTCTCACTCTCTCTCCCCATTCCCATCACTGATTTTCTAATAAATAAATAAAATCTTAAAGAAAAAGAACTATAGGAATGACACCCCACCTTCTATTATTAAGGAGTGGATAGGCAGAATGGCTTTACAAAAGCTTACTAGTGGTTAAGTCACTATTCTAGGGGCGCCTGGGTGGCTCAGTGGGTTAAGCCGCTGCCTTCGGCTCAGGTCATGATCTCAGAGTCCTGGGATTGAGTCCCGCATCGGGCTCTCTGCTCAGCAGGGAGCCTGCTTCCCTCTCTCTCTCTGCCTGCCTCTCCATCTACTTGTGATTTCTGTCAAATAAATAAATAAAATCTTAAAAAAAAAAAAAAAAGTCATTATTCTAAAAAACTGAATTTATCTTTTTAGATTAAACTGCTTTTTAATTGTTTTTTCCTACCAGATTCCAGTTTTATCTATTGGTAGCCTTCTTGAAGAACAAAATATATTTAAGAATTGAGTATCTGAGCGCATTTTTAAAAGGTAAAGGTAAGGGTCACCTGGATGGCTCAGTTGGTTAGGCACCTGACTCTTGATTTCAGCTTGGGTCAAGAGTTCTAAGATCAGGCCCCATGACAGGCTCTGCACTCAGCAGGCGTCCACTGAAGATTCTCTCATTCTCCCTCTGCCCTTACTCCCACTCACACACACTCTCTCTCCAAAATAAAGAAATAAAATCTTTTTTAAAAAAGGTAAAGGTAAAAAGGCTAGATTATTTTCCCCTAATAGATGGAAATAGAACCGAAATAAATTGCCAAGAATAAAACACATCACAGGGGCGCCTGGATGGCTCAGTGGATTAAAGCCTCTGCCTTCAGCTCAGGTCATCATCTCAGGGTCCTGGGATCAAGCCCCACATTGGGGTCCCTGCTTGGCGGTAGCCTGCTTCCCCACTGCACCCCACCCCCCGTACCTGCCTCTCTGCCTACTTGTGATCTCTGTCAAATAAATAAGTAAAAATCTAAAAAAAATCCAAAAAACAAAAAACCACCACAACAAATGTTCTAATAATGATTGAGACTATTGAACAATTAACTCACAGATTATTTAAAATACTGTTTTAACATGCTGAGAAATTACACCTACCATACATTTTAAAACATCTGTATAGTTCTTTCAGTCAGTAAAAACAATTAACAATTTATGAAAGGAAGCCATTTGCAGTCTCCAATCTGATTACACAAACTACAGTGATTAAAGACAGTACTTCCTTTTAACTACAAAGGCAGAACTATATTATGCACTTCTCTCCATTTACCCAACCCAGATGATCACCCACATTAAGAGGGTTTGAGTATCCAGTCCATATTACACATTCTTCTTTCCTACCTCCCTCTCTACATTCAGGAGAGGACTTGAAATTAGGTGGTACTAGCTGCTAATCTACACTAATTGGTATATGAAAGTAATTATGGTAGGAAACAAATTACTAACCCTTAAGACCTGAGAGTTCTTGACAGCACAAAAATGTGACACTAATAAAAGCCGACTACTACAAGGTTACAATGTGCCAATCTGGTGAGCCATGCTCACAGGAAATCCTAAGTACTAGCCCATCACTTTACTGTTAAAAAAAAAAAAAAAAATTTTTTTTTTCCAATGGTACTTAGTATCTAAAAGGTTACATCCAAATTCTCCATCAAGGCACTCAAAACTATCTTTAACATGGTCCCAATTTACCAGCTCCAAATTTATCCCCCGCCTCTAAACAGAAATTATCCATACTATTGGTGGTCTACTCACTACCCACTGAAGATAATATCTCATTTCTGCCTCTGTACCTTTCTTTGTTCATACTGTGTGACATGCCTTTCTCTTCAAATGCTCCTACTGTGCTCTTTCAACTGACAAACATTTCCTGAGGATCTATGCTCCTGAAGACCACCACAACTTCCAATTTCTCCATGAATTTTCTTAGAACTACTTCAGTCCACACAGATCCCTTGTGAACACCTTGTGCTCCACAATCGAACACTGGCTGAAAATGAACTGGAATTCCAATATTGTAGCAGCCTCCTACGTCTCCCATTTAAAAAAATCTGTCACACTCTCTCCTGCTAAGATTATAGGACAGGAGAGACTTAACCTCCTCAATGACAGTAACAGCTTATTATTGTTATTCTCTCTCATTTTAGTCACTCACTTACCAGAACTACAACAACTGGCACTCTGATAGAAGTTGGAGCAACAGCTGGAACATTCCTTAGCAGGAAGATGGGTAGCTGGTGGGAACACAAGAAAACACCAGTACCAATGCTGTAAATGGTATACTTCTCTCCTGCTCAGAAGAAAAGCAGCAGTTCATCAGCTACTTTAGTTGGGACCCAAAAAGGGTATCGGAGGCTAACTACAGGCCCCAGAATTAACGGGCTCACAATGGCATCTGTGCAGCTGTCAGGACTGGAAATAAGGCCACCATCATGGTGTAAGTGTTCCTCATGCCTTCCTCAAAATTTTCTGTTATCAAAACTTTCAAATGCCTACAAATTTCATTACTTCCACTACACGATTGAGATAATCCCTTCAATGTATAGCTTACCACTCTTAATGCTATACCTCAGCTTCCAAGGTTAGATCTTTTTTCTTATCCCTAAACCCAGATCTAAAATGATCCCTTGGCCTAAAATCTTTCTTACTGATACTAATTACTTATATGAACTATAATTTGCTCAAATATGCAAACACTGAAACAGGTGACTGAATCCCTAAAACACAATGATTAAAAATGATCATGTGAAATCCCAACATATCCTTCTTAAAGAATTACAGAAGGTTCTTGAAACTTATCAAGACCCCAAATTAAGGTAAAAAATTCACAGAAAGCCAGAAGTTAAATAAGCTCTAATGCTCAAAGTACTCTGATACCCTTCACATTTTAAAAAAGCTTATGTTTAGGCCTTTTATCAGCACAAACTGAGGAGCCCATATTGAGGAATTAGAGATAACCCAGTTTTTGAAAGGGAAACAGATAATATAAAAAAAAGGGCACAACAAGTTTCTAAGCTGAATCAACAGAAGTGACTTAAGAATTAAAATAAGAGTGCTACTTTAAAAAGAAAATACTGCATTAAAATCAATATATAATTCACTAATTTTTATATACCAAATGTAATTTTAAATGTTCAAACAAAATACCTTAAAATTTCCAAATTTTTCCTACTTCTCAAATCTCTGTAGGAATTGAGAGACACTTACTCATAATTTTTCACAAGCTGATAAAGGCAAAGAAGAATTCCTAGCCAACAAGCACTGTTATCAGACTGAAGATAAAAGCCAATTTTGTCCACAATGGCAGTCCAGCGGCTTGGATAATCATGTTTGATGATATGGTGAATGCATGTAGTAAGTTGTACCCTGAAAGTCAAAAATAAACAAAAGGTTATATAAATAAACAAAACATTAAGGAGAAAGAAATGGTACCTAGATAAAATTCTGCTCACACAAAGAAAATGGCTGGTTAGGTAAAAATAAATAAGTCACTGAGAAAAAACTACTCATTCCTACTGATTTAAAAGAAACCCAACAAATGTTACAAATGTAGGTGATTTTATTTTTCCTTATCGTTCATCCCTATCATCAACTAATGTGTTTCATTTAAAACACAGCTATTTTCATTAAAAATTCTGCAAAATCGGGGTGTCTGGATGGCTCAGTCAGTTATGCATCTGACCCTCGATTTGGGGTCAGGTCATAATCTCAGGGTTGTGAGATCGAGCCTTGCATCAGGCTCATGTTCAGTGCAGAGTCTGCTTGTCCCTCTCCTCTCCTCTGCCCCTCTGCTCTCTATCTAAAATAAATAAATACAATTCTTAAAAAAAATTCTACAAAATCATATAAAAATAAGAACTTTAAGTGATCAAGACCATATAATATATAGTCAGCATTCTATCGTTTTCTTTAACCCCTCTCACCTGATCACACTGTTTCATAAATTTCACATGAAGAAGTTTAGAAGTTCTTGGTTTAAAAATAAAAGAAGTTGTTCTTGGTTTTTATAAATACAAAAACTTAACAGTAAGAAAATACAAAAGGAATTTGCCTGTTATTAAGTTTACCACTATAAAAAGACAGGTTTTTATGTTCTGAAAGAACCCACTGTGCTGTCTCCTCTCAAACTCCACAAATTATGTACCTGAAACAATGGGTAAGTTTTAAAATATACATATACCTGATGAGCTCAGGAGAGTGGATAATAGCTTCTACAATATTTTCTCGAATACAATGCCGATCTTCTTCTGGAATGGTATAAGGGGATATATCCCCTGGTGCTGTTTCCCGATCAGGCCAATACTGTGTTATCATATTTTTCAAATAGATAACACCTAAAATGTAGATAAATTTGACAAGAGAGTGTTTACTGTGAAAGTACTGTGAATATCCCTTTTAAGTGTCCACACCTCCATTTAAAATACTGCATATTTTATTATTTTCAAAGTTGATAATCAAAACAGTTTAATTCTTAGCTACAGTAATCACCCCTGGAGTTAGTATTAAACATACAGGCTAAGAAACTCTACAAATAAACACACTATACAAACAAGACTATTAAGACTTTTTACATCACATTTATACTTTTTATCCTGCTGTCTGTAGGAATGCTATTTGGATTGATTTAACCATATTAATTTTCCAAATGAAGCCTCTAAAGACAAAACTACATATACATACTATACTATACATAATAACACTGCTATAGACTGAGTATTTGTGGTCCTCTCAAATTCATACTGAAATCCAAACCCCCCAGTTTGATGGTATTAGGGGTGGGGTCTTTTGTGATTAAAGCCTTTATAGGAGAAACACCAGAGAGGTTCCTCTCCACTCAACATGTTGGGCTCTAAGAACCAGAAAGTGGGTCCTCATCAGACACCAAATTTGCTTGCTCCTTGATTTTGGACTTCTCAGCCTCCAGAACTTTGAGGAATATATTGATCATCCAGCCTGTGATATTCTGTTACAGGAGCCCAAACTAAGACACACAAAGGCTGTTACTTTTTATCATAGGAAAATCACAGCATAAAAATTTTTAGTCTATAAATTTAGGCATTTCATTAATATACCACTATCAACCACTTCAAATTCATATTATTTTATGGGAAAATATGCTGTGTTCAAAAATTACAGATTACTTTTTCTGTTAACTATCATACCACTATCTTCAATACTGCTGGTCAACACAAGATGAACTAGATTGCTAACAGTGCTTTTTATCCAGTCCTCTACCCCCAAATGAGAGCTACATTGTATAGCTCATTGTATAGCTCAACCACAAATGTATAGGATGTATAGGAAATGGAAATTATTCAAAATTAATCAATTACTAAATTCTACAAAACACAGCCCTTCTCTGATTAGTAATTAACTCTTACCTGGAGTATTATACCTATTGGAATAGCATAACTCATATATCTATGACTTTTATATTCTACTTGGCTCTACCTTGGGAATTAAAATACTACTCCACCTTACAGTATCTCAAAAAAGATTGATTGCACATTAAAATCCCTTCAACAAAAGTTTTAAGACAAACTACCTCTACAGTAAAGAACACTGACTCAGTATATGTAACATGTTTTAGGTTAGTACTATTTCCAGAATTTTGATTCTTTAGCTCCAAAACAGAACAGATTAAAATTAAGACGTGACACAGTGCTATGTCTTCTGCACAGAGTCTCTGAGTATTTCTATCATAATACATAAAAGAATGGGTATACAGGAGCGCCTGGGTGGCTCAGTCGTTAAGGGTCTGCCTTCAGTTCAGGTCATGATCCCAGGGTCCTGGGATCAAGCCCCACATTCCAGCTCCCTGCTCAGCAGGAAGCCTGCATCTCCCTCTTCCTCTCCCCCTGCTTGTGTTCCCTCTCTCGCTGTGTCTCTGTCTGTCAAACAAATAAATAAAATCTGAAAAAAAAAAAAAAAAAAAAAAAAAAAAAAAAAAAGAATGGGTATATATATTTATTTGTATAATTATGATTCAGTATTTTAAGGTTTTTGGTCTCCAAAACACATAAACAAGTGAGAACTGCACTGTAAGAATACCGTGATTCAAAGTCTATTCCATCCAGGATGCTTGGACTCTGCTACAAAGACCAAATGCATCTCTCAAGTCTAGCCCACGGAATCACAATATGCCCTACACTAAAGAGTATCATTCAATTATTAAAAGAATGTAATTTGTAAAGTAATGATTAGATTTTAAAATTCTTGACTAATTCCACAGTCTGGCTGCTTCTGGTTTTGTACATACTAACTACACAAATTTCTAGTATAATTTAATTTTGCTAATGCACATAATCAAGTCTCAAAATGTTAATTAAGGTTGTCCCTCCTCCTTTCAACATCTTAGCAAAAATCTGAGATTTAAAGGCAATTATTTTATTCATTTTAGAAGTAGAATTTAGTGACTCATCAGGTGTATATAATGCCCAGTGCTCATTACATCAAGGGCCCTCCTTAATGCCCATCACCCAATTATTCCTTCCCTCCATGCACCACCCTCCAACAACCCTAAGTTTATTCCTAGTGTTCAGTGTCTCTTATGTTTTGCCTCCCTCTCAATTTTAACCTTGTTTTTCCTTCCCTTCCTCAAATGTTCACCTGTCTTGTTTTTTAAATTCCACATATGAGTGAAGTCATATGGTATTTTTCTGAGGCAAAGATTCTTATCTACAAAATAACCAAATGGGAAAATGCCAACTTCATTAGCAGAAGAGGAATGACAGTTAAAATGCATAAAAGCAACTTTTCACATAGTGAAAAGAAGGGCCATATGTACCCCAAAGTTCATGGCAGCAACAGCCACAATTGCTAAAACTGTGGGAAGAGCCAAGATGCCCTTCAACAGACGAATGGATAAAGAAGATATGGTCCAGGGGCGCCTGGGTGGCTCAGTGGGTTAAAGCCTCTGCCTTCGGCTCAGGTCATGATCCCAGGGTCCTGGGATCGAGCCCCGCATCGGGCTGTCTGCTCCGCGGAGAGCCTGCTTCCTCCTCTCTCTCTTTCTGCCTGCCTCTCTGCCTACTTGTGATCTCTCTCTGTCAAATAAATGGACAAAATCTAAAAAAAAAAAAAAAAAAAAAAAAAAAAAGAAGATATGGTCCATATATACAATGGAATATTACGCCTCCATCAGAAAGGATTAATACCCAAATTCTGTATCAATATGGATGGACTGGAGAAGATTACGCTGAGTGAAGTCAAGCTGAGAGAGTCAATTATATGGTTTCACTTACTTGTAGAACGTAAGGAATAATATGGAGGACATTAGGAGAAGAAAAGGAAAAGTGAATTGGGGGATATTGGAGGGGGAAAGGAAGCATGAGAGACTGTGAACTCTGAAAAACAAACTGAGGGTTTTGAGTGGGGGCGGGGGTGAGGGGATAGGTGAGCCGGGTGGTGGGTATTTAGGAGGGCACATATTGCATGGAGCACTGGGTGTGGCACATAAACAATGAATCTTGGAATACTGAAAAAATAAAATTAAATTAAAAAAAATAAAGGCAACTTTTTTCTATTAATTAGAAATTTTTTAAAAAGACTTACAGCTGACCAGGGCCTAGTGAAATTACTATATTTCATAGGCCCCCAAAAATGTTCCATTGTGGTGCTACTTATATAATACCAATATTTTAAAAGATAATAAACTTATATGCATTCACTTATTTACTGAGTATGTTTGGTGTGTCAGGCAATATTTTAGGTACTGTGAATACAACTATTAATGAAACAAATCTAAGATTAAATGATTGAAAAATGGTTCACTTGAAAAATGGTTCACTTCACATGGCACATTATGGTAAATTACTTAATCACTGAAATAAATTTTAAGACTAACACTATGTAAAGAAAAGGGATGAGCTTACTATACATTAAATGAAGCAAAAAAATTTTTTAACAAAACTGATGTACAGAAAAAGAACAGGAAGAAATAGATAAATAGTATCATAACATAACTGGTTTTTCTAGAATGGTGAAATTATGAGTAACTTTATATTTCCTATAACAAAATTAATACACTTGCAAATAAATTAAGTAACAGGACACTGAAGATGTGAATTCCATTATTTTGCAGACCAACAGATAATATGAGAAGTAACCTACCACATTTTCACAGACCATCTGTTACTGAGAGAACTGTTCAATATCTTATTGAAACTAGAACTAAAAAATACAGTAGTCCCCCCCATTATGCACTGATTCACTTCCCATGGTTACCCAGTCAAGAAGCATATGACCTTTTCTGACATATTATCAGAATAGATTTTGACCACGTCAAAATGCCTACATCATTAATCTCACCTCATCTCATTACACAGGGATTTGATCTTTACACATCATCACAAGAGTATGTACAGTAAAATAGGATATTTTGAGAGAGAGACCACATTCACATACCTTTTATTATAGTATCCTGTTATAACTATTCTAATTTATTATTAATTATTGTGGCTAAACTCTTACTTGCCTAATTTACAAATTAAATTTTATTAGTATGTACATATAGGAAAATACGTAGTACATATAGCATCATCAGTTCTATACAGTTTCAGGCACTCACTGTGGACTTAAAATGTAACAGTCATGGATGGGGCGGCTACTGTAGTACTTTTTAAATGGTTAAAATCAGTAAATGCACAAGCTCTAAGGAGCAAGTGCATAAACAAAGGGGTTTGTATCTTAGAATCATCCACTGGGCTACAAAGAATCTTTTAATAAACCCTATCAATTTCTCTTTCCAGCTTCTCTTTTAATTCAACGAAATACCACATTCCTTTAACTCTGCCACCAATAACAAGGCACTAGCTGTTATAGTAAAGACATGAGGGCAAACAGCTTTTCAGGGAAGAAAATCACTGAATGGCCACCCCAATATACCTCTGCTATTCAACTCTGAACCTTTTCAATAACTGATTTACAAAAACCCCCAAAAATAATTCAGTAACTTGCCTGCCTGTCTCACAGGTAAATCCAGTTGTTCCGACATAGTAATCTGAAGCAGTGTTGAAACAAAATTCAGAGACTTGTGTGCCTACAAACAAACAAAAAAAATAGGTTTTAAATTTCTGCAAATAAATATTCCCAGTACTCTGTTCTACTGTTTGACTGGCACAAAAGGCTAACCACCCACAAGTTGGTCCAAGCCTCATTTCCCATCACCCACCAACAATGAACTAAAAAAAAAAAAAAAAAAAAAAAGAATAACCTAACTCCTAAAATATTCTGGATGTTTGCATTTGCCTTCATTTCATACTGCTCCACTTCCCGTTTATCCTAACTGGTACTCTTAACCTACCTACACTTAACTTACATGAACAGCTCAAGAACAATATCCTCTTTAATACCTACTTCCCCAATTCAGTAATAATTTCTCCATAGAGATGTTCTACTGAGTGACCAGACAAACTGAATCAGTAAAAATTAATAGCCTGGGAAGTGGTTTCCAAGGTGCTAATAATGTTTTATTTTGGAATGTGGCTATTTTACCGAAGTGTTCAGTTTGTAAAAATTAATCAACAGTACCCTTTCAATTATTATCCCGTATGCATGTTACATTCAAACAGAAGTTTAGAAATCAATAGCTCTGAACATATAATAAAAGTAGGATACAAATCATATGTTGATAATTTAATAAATACATTTATATGAAATTCCAATGTAGCATATACAGAAAATAAAGAAATACACCCAAAATGTTAATATAGTTATCTCTAGGGTGGTGGGATTATAAAGGGACTATTCTTCACATATTTTCTATTTTCCAGTTTATACTACAGACCCTGGACACTTTCATTAACAGTATAAAAAAGTTATTTAATGATTCCTAAACTTGTCATATTTGCTTCTGTTTAAAAAAAAAAAACACTCAAGTTATATCCCTTCTTAAATGTTTTCAGAGTTGTATTCTCTCTCCCCCAATATAACTACCACCTATGTCATCTCTTCCTTTCTGCCCAAGTTTTAGTATTTTTTCTGCACATGTTCACATAAACAATAGTAATTTTTATTTTAGTTTCTTCTTTACAGACTTTCCCCCACAAAAATATTCCATACATTCTTAGAAACAAAAATTTCCCTTTGGATATAAAAAATTTCTTCCATAGTAGAAGCTGGAATTCAGTCACTCCAAAAATTGTTTTATTTAAATGTTCCTGGTGCAAGACCCCATGGCAGGAGCTGAGAATACAAAGCTGAAACAAAACAGTAAGGTTCCATGACCTCATGGAAAAGTGTTTAATGTGAAGGACAGTGAAGATAATCAAACAAGTAATTACAGTAAAGTACAGTAGAAGAGGTAGACACAGTATGGGAGAATCAAAAGGAGAATCTTCCAACCTAGAAGTAACGGGTAAAGACTCAAATGGGAGTAGTTAAGTGGATGAATGATAGGTATTTGTCCTTTCTGGTACTCTAAACACCATTAACCATATAACTTTCCTGAAACACCCTTCTAACTATGCAATTCACACACTGTTCCTTCTCAGATTGCTTTGCTGGTTTCTTATCCTATTTAAACTGTAACTGCTCAGTCATAGGCCATCTTTTACACTTCCCAGCTGATTTCATCCAACCACTGTCTTTAAATACTATGTCAGATACATTATTTCCAGTCTAGTTCACTCTTAAGAGATTTCTTTAACATCCCTACCTTCACAGGCTTCTCAAATTTATTACGTTCAAAGCATATTCTCCCCTAAAAGCTATGTTTCTACTTTCCTGTACCATTTCTTCCCACCTTTTTCATCACCAACCTCAGTTACTTATGTCTAATACCTGAATGACATCTTTAATACTTCCCTCTTTTTTATTCCAATTCAGTATTTCAGGTCCTGTCAATTCTATATCCAAAATACTTCTATAATTAATATACCCACTTTCTCCATTCCCATTAACGTCAACCTCATCCAAACGACTATCATTTTCCTTTATGTAAGTAAGTACTCCTCACCTCCACCATTCCTCTTTACAGCCAAAGGTCTTTAAAATTGTAAACCAACCCCCTTAAAAAAAGAAAAAAAAAAACCCTTTTAATATTTTTTTTTTAAAATTTTATTTGTCAGGGGCTCCTGGGTGGCTCAATTGTTAAGCAGCTGCCTTTGGCTCAGGTCATGATCCCAGGGACCTGGGATAGAGCCATTCAAGATCAGGCTCACTGCTCAGCAGGGGCCTGCTTCTCCCTCTCCCACTCCCCTTGCTTGTGTTTCCTATCTCGCTCAGCCTGTGTCATATAAATAAATCTTTTTTTTTTTTTAATTTATTTGTCAGAGAGAGAGAGAGCACACAAAGCAGGGAGAGCAGCAGGCAGAGAGAGAAGCAGGCTCCCTGCTGAGCAAAGAGCCTGATGTGGGAATTAGCCCCAGGACCATGGGATCATGACTTGAGCTGAACAGAGACCTTGACTAACTGAGCCACCTAGGCGTCCCAATGGCTTTCTACTCTACTTCCCAAAGACTGTATAAGGATCTGTATTATCTTGCCCCTACCTATTTTGTCTCATTGAAAGAAACTTTCTCACCTCCCACCGTCCCACGTCCCACGCTACCAGCCGCCTTTAGGTTCTTTCAACAACAAACGTAATTACTACACTTTCCATTCTGTGACTTTCTACCTATAACACTCTTCTGTCCACTGCTCACTGGAGTTAACTGATCCATAGCTTCACATTCTTTGAGTTTCTCTAAACATTTAGAGAAGGCTTTGCTGACTGATCATTCAAGTTAAAGAAGGGCTCCCTATAACTCTCATAATCTCCAGGGTTTTTTTTTTCCTGTAACATTTATTACATATTTGTAGACTGATTTATGTCCATCTCTTCTGTTTATTAGATTTTAAGCTTCATTAACAGTAACTATTACTATTTTTATTCCCAGTTCTTCATGATGGTTGGTATTTAAGGTGTTCAACGAATTTATTAAATGAAGAACTGAAATGAATCAACAAAAAAATGTCTTGGAAGCAGCAGTGAGCACCTAGGAGCAGTGTAGTATAAAAGAGAACTTACATTAAAGAGATAGATGAAACCACAAAGGACACTACTATCTACACTAACACTGTAGCTCTTTTTAGGACATTTATATTATAGTATATATCTTATCTCCTGCATCAAATTATGAATCCCTGGAAAGGACAGCTAGATTCAGACAGTCTGATTATAAATACAAGTGATGCTACTTCCAACATTTTTAAATCTTGAGCAAGTTGCTTCAGTAAATCTAAGACTTAATTACAAAATTAGTTTAACAAAATCTGCTTCACAGGATGGCTGTAAGAAGTAAGTGAACAAGGTGCCTGGATGGCTCAGTTGGTTTAGTGTCTGCCTTCGGTTCAGGTCATGATCCCGAGGTCCTGATATGGAGCCCAACGTGGGGCTCCCTGCTCAGCGGGGAGTCTGCTTCTCCCTCTCCTTCTGCCCCTCCCCCCAGCTTGTGCTCTCTAGCTCTCACTCTCTCTCAAATAAATAAACAAAATTTTTGAAAAAAGGTACAATATGTAAAATATTATAGTAAATGTCAAGACATAAAAAATTGTTATGCTGTTTTTAATCTCCATACACAGTAGAATCTCATCTTTCTCAGAGTATGTTCTGGCATAAACTGAGCATTGCCAAATGGTTCTTAGTTCTTTAAATCACTTAAAAAGGGCGCCTGGGTGGCTCAGTGGGTTAAGCCTCTGCCTTGGGCTCAGGTCATGATCTCAGGATCCTGGGATCAAGCCCCGCATAGGGCTCTCTGCTTTGCAGGGAGCCTGCTTCCCTCTCTCTCTGCCTGCCTCTCTGCCTACTTGTGATCCCTCTCTCTCTGTCAAATAAATAAAATCTTTAAAAAAATATTAGCAAACATATGCAGGCAAATTACGAAAAATCAGTACAAGCAGACAATCCTACCTGAAAACAATGTATGCAATACATGAAAGCACTAGTGAGGATGTGAAAAATATCGAACTCATACACACAGTGCATAAAACAGTACAACCTTATTGGAAAACTGGCATTTTGAAACATGCATCTACCTTATAACCTAGCAATCTCACCTTTACATATCCAAGAAAAGTGCTTGTGTCCACAATACCTGTCCACTGACAAGTGAACGCAAAAACAAACTTTAGTAGAAGTCATACAATGAAATACTATACAATAACTTAAAAAAAAAAGTTTACCTGTGGAATCAAGTAATATGGATCTCAAAAAACATGTTAAGAAGCTAGACTACTTGGGTACATACCAGGTGATCCTATTTATATGAAGTTCAAAGACAGGCAAATCTAGTCTTACAGTTAACAGAAGTCAGAACAACAGAAGTCAGAATAATGGCAACCTGAAGGAGGAAAGGTATTAATTGGGAAGTGTCTCAAAGGAACATTCTAAGCCAATAGAAATGTTATATAAATTTTGATTTGGGGAGCCTAGGGGGCTCAGTCAGTTAAGCATCTGCCTTTGGCTCAGGTCACGATCCCAGGGTTCTGGGACTGAGTCCCACATTGGGCTCCCTGTTCAGCAGGGACTCTGCTTCTCCCTCTGCCCCACCCCAGCTTGTGCACCCAGGCTCTCATGCTCTCTCTCAAATAAATACCTGAGATATAAATAAATAATTTATTTGACAGAGAGTAAGAGAGAGAACATAAGCAGGAAATGGTAGGCAGAGGGAGAAGCAGGCTCCCTGCTGAGCAAGGACCCGAACTAGGGCTTGAACTTAACAGGTACCCCAATAAAATCTTAAAGAACAGCAACAACCACCACCACCACTGAACTGGATACATTACGAAGTGGCTGAATTCAGTAAGTTATTAAAAAAAAAAAAAAAATCAAAACTGAACTACGAAAAAAAGTACTGATTTTACTACTCTTCAAAGTCATTTGCCTTCAAAAATACACAAGTACAAATCTAAAAAGTCCAACTGAGAAAAAGTTACTTTCAGACAGCTGAGCTGGGCCAAGAGGTAAGAAAGAATGAGAAAGAATGTTTCTAACAGCAGAAATCACAGAAGCAAATTCAACCTGGCACATCTATCTACTTGACCTATACAAATTTCCATCCAGCTGGAATCTCTAATGCCTTCTATTCTCCCAAAGTTTAACAAATGGACATAAAATAATAATATCAGACATGAGATTCTTAAAATTCTGAGGGAAAGTAGATTAGCAATCACCTAGGCCTGGGATATGAGATTAAACTGGAAGGAAGGATTAGTGCTCCTGGGTGCTTCTGTCAGTGAAGTGTCTGCCTTTAGCTCAGGTCAAGATCCCAGGGTCCTAGGATCAAGCCCTGAGTTGGACTCCCTGTTCAGTGGGGTGCCTGTTTCTCCCTCTTCCTCTGCCACCCGCCCTCCGCCCCCCACTCATGCTCTCACTCTCACTCTATCTCAAATAAATAAATAAAATTTAAAAAAATAATAAAAATAAAAAATCAACTGGAAGGAGGGATCTTACTGGGATAATGAAAATATTCCAAAATTAGATTGTGGGTACACATGGGTGGCTCAGTTGGTCTGCCTTCAGCTCAGGTCATGACCCCAGGTTCCTGGGATTATGTCCTGCACCCAGCTTCTTGCTCAGCAGGGAACCTGCCCTATCCTTCTGCCGGTGAGGCACCCAGGCATCCCAAAGTAGAGTTATATTAAAGAGATTATTAAGAGGGGCGCCTAGGTGGCTCAGTAGGCCCAATGCTGGGCCCAGTCCCAGGACCCTGAGATCATGACCTGAGCGGAAGGCAGAGGCTCAATCCACTGAGGCCACCCAGGCGCCCCGATAAGGTCTTTTTTTAAAAATTTCTATTTATTTGTTTAATTGACAGAGAGACAGTGAGAGAAGGAATACAAGCAGGAGGAGTGGAAGAGGGAGAAGCAGGCTTCCCCCTAAGCAGGAAGCCCAATGTGGGGCTTGATCACAGGACCCTGGGATCACGACCAAGCCAAAGGCAGATGCTTAAGGACTGAGCTACATGGGCATCCTGGAAGATAAGGTCTTAAAGCAGTATCATGGATGTAATTCTGGGTATATGACTATAAAACATTACAGGTAGAAAGCTATTACCACATAGTAATAGGCCTGGAAAACTACTCCATGGGTAGACTTTCCCCACTCCCCCAAATATGTCTAACTTTACAAAAGAAAAAGATGAAAAGCACACATACATAAACAAATTTCCCCTGACCCTACTATGCCTTTAACCTACAGTCTTATTCCCATTCCCTTTCCAGCATTCTAACACTGTATTCAGAAAATTGCTTTCTCCAAGGTTACCAATATTTTAAAAGCTTTCCCCCCAAAGTCTTCATTCTGCTTTAACCCCCCTCATTTGGAAATATCAATAACCCTTTCTTTTTCTAATAGCTTTTTACTTATTACATAAGTAATTCATGTTTACTAGTAGAAAAATCTATGAAATTCATTTAAGTAAAAAGAAAACTAATTACCCACAACCAACCTTCTTACTTAAAATTCCTTTTCTTGTTTCCTACTTTTTAAAAAATATTTTATTTATTTACTTGACAGAGAGAGCAACAGCACATTTTCAGGGGGAGCAGCAGAGGGAGAGGGAAAAGCAGGCTCCCCACTAAGCCGGAGTCTTTTGTTTGGCTTGATCCCAGGACCCTGGGATCATGACCTGAACTTGAAGGCAGTTGCTTAACCAACTGAGCCACCCAGGCGCCCTTGTTCCTCCTACTTTTATGCACAATTCTCCTTTTTCCTGTTTCTCAAAGTTCCAAAAATGGGCATGGCCAACGGTGAAGCCCTCCAGTCCATCCTACACCTCTAGATCATACTCCCTTCCTCTTAATTTACTGAGAAAAATAACTTTTCCATTGTTGGTTTCCCTCCTAACCTTCAATTCCATATTCTCTATTGCCTGCTATACATTTTCTATCTGATGTTTACCAGCTCCTCAAATCCGACTTAATACTCAAGTTATGTTTTTCTCCAATTTTTAAAAAATATTTTATTTACTTGACATTTTCCAATGTAATTAACTAATGTCAGTATCCTCTATAGTTACTCTTTTTTTTTTTTCTATAGTTACTCTTTAAGAAGTAACTTTTTATTATTTCTCTCCACTGGAATCCAAATGAAGAGAGCTTCAATTGCTACTGTACTTTACACTATTTATAAGGAAAAACAAAGGCATAAGGGCACTGTGACATCAAAGTACATCAATGAATATAACCAGATAATTCAAGAGCAAAGTGATTTCTAACTTTTCTGTTGTACTAAAGAATTTGACAAAGACAGGGGCGCCTTCATGGGGCAGTTGGTTAAACATCTGCCTCTTGGTTTCAGCTCAGATGGTGATCTCAGTGTGATTATTGAGTTGACACAGTCTGCTTAAGATTCTCCATCTGTCTCCCCCAACCTCTAGTGTGCTGCCTCTCTCAAATAAATAAATCTTTAAAAATAAATAAATAAATAAAAATAATATGACAAAGACAATACTATCCCTATTTTATCTACACAAAATATTAGGCATAGTGAGGTTAAATCATCACAGTGGTAGAATCAGGGCCAGGCTTGAGGCTCTTCATTATGTCTTCCAGCTTTTCATTAAATAGTGGTACTTAAATGCTTTTCAACCAAGGAGTTTAAAATAACTTCTTAATCACAAATTACTTTAGTTAAAAACAAAAAAACACGGATGCTTGGGTGGCTCAGTCGGTTAAGCCACTGCCTTTGGCTCCGGTTATGATCCCAGGGTTCTGGGATCGAGTCCCATTGGGCTCCTTGCTCAGCGGGGAGCCTGCCTCTCTCTCTGCCTGCCATGCCTGATTGTGCACTCCCTTGCTCTCTCTGACAAATAAATAAATAAATAAAATCTTTAAAAAACAAAAACAAAAGCAAATTACTTTAGTAACCAAAAGAAAAAACACACTTTAAATCAAACTCATTAATGCGCCACTGACAGAAACAAACAGTAAGTAAAATAGTATATCCATCTACTGTATCTGAAAAAGAAATTTTCTTATAAATATATTAATACAGTGATTATCTTTCTTTCAGATCTTTCACATGCTATGTCACTGAATAACTTCTGTGTAACAGCCAAAGTATCCAGGGACTTTCCCTCTCCCAAATTCAAAACAGTATCTACTTAGGGATATTCTTAATTAAGGAATGTTAAATATACATTATATTCTCATAAATATTTTGCCGAATTTCTAGACATGCCAAATTGTACTATTAACATGCCATCATTTTGCACTTCTCCAGACCTAACATTTTTATTAACTGCACATTTCATAGGTCCTTTAATAAAAGAAAAATCAACTTCATCACTTATAAGTAAAATGTATCACTTACAGTAGTAATTGTAATCATCTGTGAAAATCCTAGAAGTGACTTAGTTTATGAATTTAAAAGGTAAACGCAAAGTATCAAGAAACTTAGCAAAGCCAAGACCACTTACTTTGTCACATAAAGCATATGAGCAGCTTTTCTACCTACATAACCATTTTATAGCACATTAAGCTTAGGAACTGAAGGTTTAAAAGGCTCCTAGGTAAGCCTCCTAATTCTACTTAGAGCATTTTTCTTACTGCAAGTGTAAGAGGGGAAGGAATACTGATGCTGAGATCAAATCTGCTCTAAGCAAAGTCAAATTTAAGAATCTCATCTAAAACTTACACACAGCTCTATTATAAGTCCCAACCACATGCATCTGTGAAGGCTGTGTTGACTATGAAACTCCAGAAAGGCAGGAAATCATGAATACTTTCTATTAACCACTTAGCTCAGTGTCTATCATAAAGACATTTGCTATTAAATGAACCAAGGGAACCTGGGTGGTACAGTCGGTGAAGTGCCCCGACTCTTGGTTTCAGATCAGGTCCGGATCTCAGGGTCATTAGATTGAACCCTGTGTCAGGCTCTGCAGTGAGCACCAGTTGGCTTAAGATTCTCTCTCCTTCTCTCTCTGCCTTCTCTCTGTCTCCCTCTCTGAAATTTAAAAAAAAAAAGGGTTGGGGGAGAGCACCTGGGTGGCTTAGTCATTTAGGGTCTGCCTTTGACTCAGGTCACGATCCCAAGATTCTGGGATTGAGCCCCACATGAGGCTCCCTGCTCAGCGGGAAAACCTGCTTCTCCCTCTCCCATTCCCACTGCTTGTGTTCCCTCTGGCTGTGTCTCTCTCTGTCAAATAAATAAATAAAATCTTTAAAAATAAATTAATCAAATTTAATTAAGTTTTTTAAAAAAAGTAGAACCAGATTGGGAACTGTTATTCAGAATAAACATTTCAAAAAAAATTTTCCTGACATTACATTTTTTATAAATATCGTATTTGCGAGTAAGAGAGAGCGAGAGCACACACAAATGAGGGTAGAGGGGCCAGAGGAGAGGAGAAGCCGACTGAGCAGGGAGTCTGAGGGATGGCTCCTTCCCAGGGTCCTGGGTTCATGACTTGAGTGGTAGGCAGACGCTAACTGACTGAGCCACCCAGGCCCCTCTCCTGACATTACATTTAAAACTTCAGTTCAAATGTAAGCTTGTTGATAAAGAGGACTCTGTCTTGTATACAGTATCAGATCCCCGGCATAAAGACAGAATCTGCCACATGATAGGCAATATTTTTAAAATATTTGAAAATAATCAGAAACAATTAGCTGTTAGTGTCCATTCTCAGTTAATTTAAAAAAAAAAAAAAAAAAACCTTCATCTACTGATTTTATTCCTATTAGAGATAAGTTCAAAGTCCACTAACTTTTAGAGTAGAAAAGAGAGCAATCATCTAGTTCAAATAAAAATAGTTAAAATTTAAGGAATACAGAAAACTAGGTGTTAAAAAATGGTATGAACTTTCAGTTTACAAGTATCACAGAAGGTCAGAGTAGGAAAAGATAGCATTTAAGATGGGAATAATGAGATTTGTGAATAGGAACCCCCCCCTTTTTTAGATTTTATTTATTTATTTGACAGAGAGAGAGAGAGAGAGGGAACACAAGGAGGGGGAATGAGAGAGGGAGAAGCTGGCTTCCCACGGAGCAGGGAGCCCAATGAGAGACTCAATCCCGGATCCTGACCTGAGCCGAAGGCAGATACTTAACCACTGAGCCACCCAGGTCCCCCCCACCGAATAGGAAAACTTTTAGTTTTAGGTGCTAAGAGCTTAACAGGCAGGGTGGGCAGCAGGAGCAAAGGTTTGTATAGAAGGTTTCCACTGAGAACACGGGTAGTGAAAGCAGGAAGAATGCAGAGACTATGTCTGTTATAATAACCTCCCCAAATCTTCAGAGATGTCTTAACTTCATCTTATAAATGAAGAAACAAGTATTTCTGAGTGAGAATAGGAAGTAGCAAACAGTCTCTGGAAACATAATAAACAATTAATGTTGAATAAATGAATACCAAATGCCATAGATTTTAGACTTCCTTAAAAAAAAAACAAAAACTTTTTTTTTTGAAGATTTTATTTATTAAGAAAGATAATGACCAAGAGCACAAGCGGGGGCAGGAGCAGAGGGAAAGGGAGAAACAGATTCTCTTGCTGAGCAGAGAGCAACATGTGGGGTTCAATCCCAGAAGCCTGCCTTAAGCAGTCAGGATTCTGGGATCATGACACAAGCCGAAGGCAGACACTTAACTAAGCCACCCAGGTGCCCCAAAAACCAAATTTTTAAAACTGTACTTCAAGACATACAGAAGTCAATTAATCTCAAAGTATATAATTTAAGTGACAAATGAGATTCCTGTACAGAACTCTAAAGACTGAAAGACATTTCTAGTATTATACAAGTTCTTACTTCTCTTTGCATACAACAAATATTTACTGAGAGTCCACAGTGTGCCAGGCATTGTGCTTATAATTGTGCCAATTTTCAAGTTACAATAAGCTACTTACTAATGATCTCACTGTTTAAATAGGTACTTATGTTCTTTCTCCATTAGTGCTGATTGTTTTCCACAGAAATATACAACTACTACAGTTAGACTGAGACAGGAAATAAAATGTATGGCATGGTAGATGGGTTAATCAATGGGCACTTATGCACGATTCAAATAATCTGGAGAGAACTTAGTAGGTGCCAAACACTTTGCTGAATTTTTTACATGCATCTCACTTAACCCACATGACACTATGACATATATACTATTACTATTTTTATTTTGTACGTAAGGAAAATGATGCTTAGAAGTTAAATAACTTTCCTAACATCTCCCAGCTAGTACAAAATGCTTCATAATTTAAAAAAAAAAAAATCAAATAACTAAGCGGTTTTCAATTTTATTTCCAAGAAAGCTTGTACTTCTTATTGGTTTTCTCCAGTGTTTGAGGCAAAGCTTGTTACATGAAGATATTTCAAATTGGGAAATGACAATGCGATCAAAAATTGTTAACAGCATTAGGAAAAAAAAGGACCAAAATTCATGCTATGCTACAGAGTAGTCAGTGGGGAATATTAAAATTCAGCTTTTTTAAAAAAAGATTTTATTTCTTAAGAAGAGGCAAAGTAGGAAGAGCAGCAGGCAGAGTGAGAGGGAGAAGCAGGCTCCTCCCTGCTGAGCAGGGAGCCCAATGCAAGGCTTGATCCAGGACCCTGGGACCATGACTGGAACTAAAGGCAGACACTCAACTGAATGAGCCACCAAGGTGCCCTAATACTAAAATTTATCTCAAAAATATCTGCCAAAAAGAGAGTCCTTACTGTGGTCTCCAGCAGTCTAATGGAACTTTCTTAATTTTATCTATATGTAATATTAAAAAATATATAAATAATCTAAAAATCCTTGATTTGGGGGGTGGTATAACAGTGCTAAAGCCTATATTATTATCTGCTATAATTAAGTAAGGCTTAATACTGACAAATCAAAGAATTACAGTAACAAGACAAAAATTCCTCATCTCATAAAACTCTAAAATTACACTAGTGAGAATAAAATATGTATGATAAACTAGTGCTACAGAGAAAAATAAATGAAGAGAGATGTAGAATGTCTAGCGTGTTGTAGTCAGTGGAACTCCTCAGTGATATGAAGGAATTTAAATGATGATAGATCAAGTCTGGGAGATAACTGACTAAAAGCGGATCCAAACAGATGGAACAGTTAAGTGCAATCACTGTGAGGCAAGAGCAGAGCACTTTGTTTTTAACTATCTGCACTAGAATACTTTGATAACATTTATAATTTTTACAGCTAGTGATTACTTCACTTAGCGGAAGAGATTTACTCAAATTCAGTAATCTTTTTCTTTTAACTAAGTGAACCAAAATATAATTTCAATCGAATAAAAACAGTATGGAATGATTGCTTCATCTGTCTTATACAAAGCGAGAAGAGACTTAAGGAAATAAAAATGTTACTTCCTCATTCTTACTTCAGTCAAGCTTCTTCAAGATTTATCTGGGATCTATTTCTTAAATCAAGGTTCTGCCAAGCAAGTTAAGTGTCCAAATGGAAGCACTTCATTAAAACAGAATGAAGACTAGAGCTGAGGATATTCTAATTAAAAGAAAAGTTACCTTAGGAAAATTACTAATAAGTTAAGGTGGAATAATTGAAAGAAATCTGCAAAATGTAAACCGCTAACAATCACAGAAATTCAGGTTAGACCACAAATTTTCTTTGACAGAAAATCAGTGTTCAGGGGCGCCTGGGTGGCTCAGTGGGTTAAGCCGCTGCCTTCGGCTCAGGTCATGATCTCAGGGTCCTGGGATCGAGTCCCGCATCGGGCTCTCTGCTTGGCAGGAAGCCTGCCTGCCTCTTCATCTACTTGTGATCGCTCTCTGTCAAATAAATAAATAAAATCT
The DNA here is from genome assembly GCF_030435805.1 of Mustela lutreola. Lineage (NCBI taxonomy): Eukaryota > Metazoa > Chordata > Mammalia > Carnivora > Mustelidae > Mustela > Mustela lutreola. The sequence goes on along the minus strand of NC_081290.1, from coordinate 239,913,241 downwards.
TTTTTTTTTTTTTAATAGATTTTTATTTATTTATTTGACAGAGAGAGATCACAAGTAGGCATAGAGGCAGGCAAAGAGAGAGAGGAGGAAGCAGGCTCCCTGCTGAGCAGAGAGCCCGATGCGGGACTTGATCCCAGGACCCTGAGATCATGACCTGAGCCGAAGGCAGCGGCTTTAACTCACTGAGCCACCCAGGCGCCCCAATAAATAAAATCTTAAAAAAAAAAAAAAAAAAAAAAATCAGTGTTCACTATTCCAGAGTATTCCAAAACCCTAACTTATGTTGCTTAAGAGTTAAGCAAAAAAAATGCTATGAATACTATTTTGATTATTCACTTCTAAAGATCAGCCTGTGAAGTATTTATTCCAGGTCTCAATTACAAGATATCAGTGCATATAACTAGACATTCAATACCTGCTTGAGGGATGAATGAATTTCAGATTTTTCTGCAAGGGAGCCAACTCTTTTTTCAAATAATGTTTAAAATTATTACACACAGCATGTTTAGTCAGAATAATAAAATCATGGTAGAAATCACTGTAACTAAATTTTTAGGGTGCCTTAACTTACACATCTATAAATACTTCATGAACAAAATAATGTTCATCTTAACCTGTATCACAAAACAAATCAAAATAAAAAGTGACCCATAACTCCCTCCATATTTTCATAATGGTTCTAAAGAGGAATTTGTTTCAGCACATTATTTTATACAAAAGAAATCTAAACTCCTCCCAAGGTGACTTTGAGCCTAAAAATTTGAGTATGGGGGGTGAGGCCTCCGGCCTGGCTGGCTCAGTGGGTGGAGCATGGGACTCACCAGCCAGGAGTTTTAAGTTGGAGCCCCATGTTGGGTGAAGGTTACTTAATCCTAAAATCTTTAAAATTTTTTTTTGAATATCACTCTTGGTTGAGCTAATAACAGTCGCATTTATGTATATATTTATATATTAAGACTTAACTTTTTTATTTTAAAACAACTGTACACTTGATTTGTCTAAACTCTGTAGGTAGTCTTCAAATGTAAGTTCCTTGAGGGCAGAGATCTCTAAAAAGAGCACTGTACATTTAAGATGTCCAATTAGGAATACTCCTGTGGCTTCTGTAAAGTCAATATAATGTTTTTAAATGAGTTTCCTACTAAGAAGAGCATTAAATAGGAGCATTAAATTAGATAAGAGGAGCATTAAAATAACTGAATTTCTACCTTAAAGAGGGGCTTCTTTTTCCATTTAAAAATAAATGTACACTGAACTTCACTAAAGCTTGCAGACTCAGTGGGATACCAAAAGACAATTATTAACTGGCATAGGAAATTACAGGGGTCCTTTTAAGATGCCTTTAAAATACTCATTGAAATATAAAAAGTTGCAGAAATTTAGAAACAAACAATGAAACTGAAGACAGTACAACAATATACCCCACATATTACGGCTGTTTTCCAAAGGGTGGTCCCCCGAAAATAAAGGGGGAAAAGGGAACCAATCCTCCGCAAGCTGATAAGGAGCTTGGCACGTTTCAAGGCACCCTGCTTTACACTGTCTCACTTTGACCGTCACAGCAACCCTGTGGCCTAATTTTATGAATGGGAGAAATTCAGCATCAAGAGGTTAAGTGACTTGTCCAAGGTCAGTCAAGAAAATTAGTGGTTCAGCTCTACCTAAAGGGTGCACTTCACCTGACACTTTCTACTACACCGCCCTGCCTCCCCGACTGAGGCATTAGCAGAGTAGAACAGTGAATCAGACTGATAGAGGTAGCCCGCACTACCCTCGCCCTGCCCAAGAGGCGGGGGCTTGCCTCTGAAAGCTTTCCCTGGCCGCTCAGTCGCAGAGAAGAAAGTTGTACAGATCACGGATCAGCCCACTGAAGTGACAAGCTGACAGGCGAAACCCCCAAAGGACCGGCTCTGCATTCCCAAGAGCCCCTCCGACCCCGGCGCCAGCGAGACTGCTCCCGGAAACGTCTGAAAAACCTCCTAGTGAGTTTCGCCCCCTCCTGGGCGCGAGGAATGAGCTGGGAATGAGCCAGAGGGCGGCCGGCCACCCAAGCCAGCCATGTGTCCAGCCCGTCACGCCCGCCTCGCCTCAGCCGGCTCCTCATGCCTTGACCGCAGCCAGAGGCCCAGCTCAGGATCCGACGCAAAGGCTGCCTTGGCCGCCACCACCACCGCAGCAGCCCGAGGCGCCCTGGCGTGGCACTCGTAGTCAGGTCCCCGCCCCACACCTCCAGTTGGGCCCCTCAGCGACGCCGTCCGCGCCTCTGGCCAGGCCCAGAGGGCTCGGCCTGCCACAGTCAGCCGCCCGCCCGGCGTCCTTACTTCATTGAGCTGGCGCTCCGCGGCCTCACGCAGGGCTGGGTCCATGGTGCCCCTCAGGGCCTCGATAATGGTGTTGGGGTCCATCGCAGCGCGGACTCGGTCAAACCCGGGGCTCGGGTGCTACTGGGCCAGGAATAGCGCCGCTCACTGCGCACATGGACCCGCCGCGCTCCGCAGCGGCAACCGGCGCGAAAGGAAAGAGAAGCGCCAAGGCCCCGGATAGAACCTCTTCGCCTCGGCGTGGAGGCGGGAGATGCTCCAGCCACTTCCTGTCGGCGCGAACGCGGGGCTCCTTGGGAGATGTAGTCCACGAGAGCTTTACGCAGCCCACGTGGCCCTGAACTGTCTCTCCTAGAGACTAGTCTTGTTTTTCAAAAACGAAAAATGTTCAAACTGCAAGAAAAAAATTAAAGCAATCGAACGCAAAAAAATTTCCGAGAATAATATGCCTATAGTAACCGTGAAGTAAATCTGATGCAATGTGTGATGCGATCCATGGCTAGTAGCTTTGTAATTGAAGGTAATCTTCTGGAAAGCAGTTGATCTGTGTTTCTAAATGCCATAAAAATGCTCATAATCTTTGCCCCAAAAATTACCATTCATGAGACTTTATCCTAAGAAAATAACACAAAAGATTAAATGAGCTTTATGCGTGAAAGGTATTATAACACTACATATTTATGATTACCAAATATTAGGAGGGTTTTTATTGAGTATCCAGATTTTGGTTAGGAACTTTATATAAATCACCTGTAAATGCAGAATAAGACATAATCCCTATTAGAATCCCACCTTCTTTAAAACAGTTAAACAGTTTCAGAAAGATTAAATAACTTGCCCCCAAGTTCACTTCCTAAGAAGCTGACCTAGGATTTCAAATCCTAGGATGTTTCTGTTTCGAAAGTTTTCATTCTCTTCACTGAATCACTCTGCCTTTCAAGAAAAATGTCAATGTGGGGATTGTCAAGCAAATTAAAAGAATTCAATCAATTAAATATTTCACAGCCATTAAAAATTACAAATATTATATACATTGTAACAACACAAAAAGTTATGTGATGCTATGGCTTTGTAACATGGACAAAAACTGGGAAGCAAAGCTGGCAAATAAAATCAATTGATTTTCTAGGATGGTGAGATTTTGAGTAATTCCCTTTTATATTTATCATCATTGTAATAAGATTATATAAACATAGTTATGTAAAATTAATCATAAATCTTCAAATGCAACTTGTTAAAAGGTCACTTATTGTTTTCAGTTTGCAGAAAGGAGAAAGGGGTGCAAAAAAGCTTTTCCCTGGAATAATGGACTTTGCAATATTAATATCTCTTATACGCCAACCATTGTGCCTGGAAGTGAGGTTTATGTAATTATTCCTAATTTATGAATGAAGAATCAAAGGCTCATATAAGCTATTTAAATTGTGAAAGATCATAAAATTTCCATAATATAACTTGTTGTTAGCTCTGTCAGTGTACTGATACAATCTGCTTAAGAATTTCCTCTCCCTGGGGCTTCTGACTGGCTCAGTAGGAAGAACATGTGACTCCTGATCTTGGGGTCATGAGCTATTGATCTTGAAGTCCTGAATTTGAGCCCCACATTGGGTCTACACCTAGAGATTGCTTAAAAATAAACTTAAAAAAAAAAAACCAATTTCCTCTCCCTACACATTCCTTGATTGTGAGAGCCTTAAAAATAAGGATTATGTTTTATTCACTTTTGTATCCTTATCTCCTAATCATGAAGCTTAAATGTCTGCTAAGAGTTCAATAAATATTTTAGTGAATAAATGAAGAAAGGGATAAATGAACTAGTGATGACTTGGTCGTTGAGCCAGAATTGAAACCTCAATCTTCATGATTCCAAAGCCAGTCCTCTTTACACTACTACATATCTATTTTAGATTCCAGAATTGACTTGTACATTATGAAATTGTGACAATTATAGCATAGCACAATGTATAAAAGTGCTCCAAAAATGTTACTTCCCTGGGCGCCTGGGTGGCTCAGTGGTTTAAAGCCTCGGCCTTCGGCTGGGGTCATGATCCCGTGTTCTGGGATTGAGCTCCTCATCAGGGCTCTCTGCTCAGCAGGGAGCCTGCTTCCTCCTCTCTCTCTGCCTGCCTCTCCACCTACTTGTGATCTCTGCCTGTCAAATAAAATCTTTATTTAAAAAATGTTATTTCTCTTTCCCTGAAACTGAAAGGGAAAAGAAGTAGTAGTGGAAAATAGGGTTTTTAAGCTATAGTACTGGGAACTGGGAACCAGCAAGTTTTGCAGATCTAAAGCTGAAGTGGGGCCTGTGTCTCATGCTTCAGATAGAGCCCATAGGATGCTAGATACCGTCTGGGGAGCCAGAGCTCCTTTATCCACACAAGGAACGTGGCTCCAGGACCCTCCAAAAGGTTAGCTGCAGGGTGATTAGTATACCCAACTTATTTGTAGGTTTATTGTTTTTTTGTCAAGCAAGTGACAAATATATGACTGGAAATACAGATGTTAGCTCCTCCAGGGCAGAGACCATGTCTATCTCTTTGTGGCAAACACAGAAATGAACATGTGCTCAACAAATAAATGTGTGAAAATTAAAGAAAAAAATGCCACATTAGGTCAGTATAAACATCAGTAGATAAACTTTTTATCTCATTGTTCAATCCCAATTCCTAGTACCACAATAGCCAATATAGATAAAATACCTTCTCGGGCAAGATTAATCTGAGGAATTCAGAAAAGTATAAAATAATTTTAAGCTGGAATGCAATTGGACAAAAACAGAGGTAAGGAACAATGTAGGGGTGACTTGGTTAACTATAAATGACTTGGTTAATCTTATAAATGATGGTTCCGTTGTTCACACAGAAAAAAGGCATATCTTCTGCAAGTATGAAAGGAAAGGAGGGTTCAGGGCGTGACCATACAACTATAATATAAGGAAACAAAAAGAATCAATTTACTCTTTACAAACTTCCATTGGAGGCTTTTGTGGATGAACACCAGTGATAAAGCCTTGAGGATAAATATCTAGCACCCAAAGGTATCTTAAGACCTAGACAGATGTGTCTGAGATGACTGGATTTTGTAAAGACATTCCACAATTACTGAAGCTTCACATCCTATATATCTTTTGTTAGGCCTATTTCAGACATCCCAAATATTTCAGACAAAATTTTTCATGAAATTTAATTTTTTCAATAATGGTTATCATTATACTTGTAACTAAATGAAATTCATTTTTACACCTTGGTAAGATTTTTATTCTAGGACGCCTGGGTGGCTCAGTTGGTTGGACGACTGCCTTCGGCTCAGGTCATGATCCTGGAGTCCCGGGATCGAGTCCCACATCGGGCTCCCAGCTCCATGGGGAGTCTGCTTCTCTCTCTGACCTTCTCCTCATTCATGCTCTCTCTCACTGTCTCTCTCTCAAGTAAATAAATAAAATCTTTAAAAAAAAAAAAAAAGATTTTTACTCTAAACAATTAAAAATGTAGGGGTTAGGGTGGCTGTCTGGCTCAATCAGTAGAGCTTGGTACTCTTGATCTTGGGGTAGTGAGTTCAAGCCTGACCTTGAGGGTAGAGTTTACTTTAAAAATAAACAAATAAAATAAGTTTTCCTGTGCAATACCCTTTCCCAGTGTCTGCTAACTCCTGGGACCACAGTGGAAGAAAAAAAAAAAGGTGGGAATTTAAAAAAAAGACAAGGAAGCTAAAAAAAAGAGTGATTGGTTATGTTCTGAGCCATGTACCAACTGTATTGCCTTGAGTAAAGCTTTCATCCCACTGGCCCTCTTTTGTTGTTGTTCCTGTGAAGTGTTAAATAATTCTACCTAGGCTCCCAAAATTATTCTGAGAATCAAATGAAGTTGGGGAGTGCTTTGTAATTAAAAAGCTCAGAACAAAAGTAAATTGCTATTGGTATTTTAAGGCAAGGACTGAGGAGAAAGGAAAGTAAGAGGGCAAGGAAGGAGAGTTATAGAAGGTGACGAAAGGAGGACTTTCTTCAGAGCATCCTTCCTGGCAGCTGTGGTTCTGCACGTTCGGCAGCTCGATAGGTACGTGTGTAAAGGTTAGTATGTGCAAGAAAAAGTAAAAGACAATGTTGTACAGAAATTGTTGAATGAAGACCATTCTTTATTGCATTTCTTTTAAATACACTGACTTGCACAAAATTGGAGTTCATGCCCTAAACCACATAAACAATTTTAAAGATAAACTTCATCAAAGTATTATTTACTTAAAATTCAATGAGGGTTCACAAAGTTATACATTCATGTCACTCTACCACAATCAACATGTAGATTGTCTCCATCAGCCCTTCCCGATTAATCCTTATGTGTTCAGCTCTGTGCCTCATATGCCCACCAATGTGTTTTCTATTACTATCAATCAGATTTGCCTTTCCTACTTTTTCATATAAATGGAATCATGCAGAAAGTGCTTTTTTTAAAAATTTATTTATTTGACACAGAGAGAGAGAGATCACAAGTAGGCAGAGAGACAGAGAGAGAGAGGGAAAGCAGGCTCCCTGCTGAGCAGAGAGCCTGATGCAGGGCTCAATCTCAGGACTCTGAGACCATGACCTGAGCCGAAGGCAGAGGCTTAACCCACTGAGCCACCCAGGTGCCCCCAGAAAGTGCTTTTTGTGTCTAGTTTTTCCTTCCATGATGTTGAGGGTATCAGCAGTTCCCACCTTGCTAAATGACAGTCCGTTACCTGATATACAACAATTATTCATTCATCCGTTGCTGGACATTTGGGTCATTTATAGTTTTTTGCTATTGTGAATTAAGCTGATATGTACATTCATGAACAAATCTGAATGTGGATATATGTTTTCATTTCTCTGGTAAATAGCAAAGAATGGAATGGTTGATTTGTATTTTTTTTTTTTAAGAAATTCTTTTTTTTTTTTTTTTAAAGATTTTATTTATTTATTTGACAGAGAGAGATCACAAGTAGATGGAGAGGCAGGCAGAGAGAGAGAGAGGGAAGCAGGCTCCCCGCTGAGCAGAGAGCCCGATGCGGGACTCGATCCCAGGACCCTGAGATCATGACCTGAGCTGAAGGCAGTGGCCTAACCCACTGAGCCACCCAGGCGCCCGGTTGATTTGTATTTTAAGTGTATATGTAACTTTACAAGAAACTGCTGAGGGCGCCTGAGTGGCTCAGTCGGTAAAGTATCTGCCTTTGGTTTAGGTCTTAATTTCAGGGTTTGGGAATTGAGCCCCATATCCAGCTTTCCTGGCTTCCTGCTCCTCAGGGAGCCTGCTTCTTCATCTCTCTCTGGCTGTTACTCCCCCTGCTTGTGTGTGCGTGTTCTCAAGTGAGAGTTCTCGCTGTCTCTCTCTGTCAAATAAATAAACAAAATCTTAAAAAAAGAAAGAAGGAAAGGAAAAGATTTTCTCCTATATTTTCTTATAGAAATCTTGTAGTTTTAGCATTTATGTTTTGATCTATGGTCCAGTTTGAGAGGTGTGTGTGTGTGTGTGTGTGTGTGTGTGATGGAGATAGGGTTGAAGTTATTTGTTTCTGCATATGGATATCGAGTTAGTTAGTACAGCAGAATTCTTTAAAAAGTTTATCCTTGGGGCGCCTGGGTGGCTCAGTGGGTTGAACCGCTGCCTTCGGCTCAGGTCATGATCTCAGGGTCCTGGGATCAAGTCCCGCATAGGACTCTCTGCTCAGCGGGGAGCCTGCTTCCCTTCCTCTCTCTCTGCCGGCCTCTCTGCCTACTTGTAATCTCTCTCTGTCAAATAAATAAATAAAATCTTTAAAAAAGAAAAAAAAAGTTTATCCTTGACCATTGAATTACCTTGGCCCCTTTGTAGAAAATTAATTGACCAAATACGTGTAGTTCTATGTTTGAATTCTCTACTCTGTTCCATTGATCTATTTATCTGTCTATGTCAATATCACAGTGCCTTGATTAATGTAGCTTTATAGTAAGTTTTACAGTCAAGTAGTGTAAATTTTCCAACTTTGTTACTCTTTTCAAATTGTTTAAACTATTCTAGGTTATTTGCATTTCAAAATACATTTGGAAAATTCAGCTTGTTAATTTCCAGTTTTAAAAAATTCTATTGAGGTGGGCCTGGGTGGCTCAGTCCGTTGAGCAGTTGCCTTCTACTGGGGTCACGATCCCAGCATCTTGGAATGGAGTCCCGCATCAGGCTTCCTGATCAGGGAGGAGCCTGCTTCTCCCTTTCCCTCAACCTGCCGCTCTGCATACTTGCACTCCATCTCTCTGTCAAATAAATAAATAAAATATTTTTAAAAATAAATTAAATTAAAAATTTTAAAAAGTCTGTTGAGGGGGGCCTGGGTGGCTCAGTTTAAGTGTCTGCCTTAGGCTCAGTTCATGATCCCACAGTTCTGGAATAGAACCACCGCTTCCCTGTTCACCAGGGAGTCTGCCTCTCTCTCTCCCTCTGCCCTACCCGTCCCCCAACCCTACTGTTCATGTGCACCCGCACAATCTCTCCCTCTTAATAAATCTCTCCCTACTTAATAAATAAGTAAAATCTTTTTTAAAAAGTCTGTTGAGATTTTGATAGATATTGCATTTAATCTACACACCAGGGAGACCTGACTGGCTCTGTTGGTGGAGGGTGTAACTCTTGATCTTGGGGTTGTGGATTTGAGCCCCACATTGGGTGTGTAGACTACTTAAAAATAAGATCTTAAAAAGAATCTGCACATCAGCTTGCTATTTACCAGAGAAATGAAAACATATATCCACATTCAGATTTGTTCATTTTACATTTAAGATGTAAAATTAACATCTTAACTATATTGAGTGGTTTTTTTTTTTAAGATTTTAAAAATTTATTTGACAGAGAGAGATCACAAGTAGGCAGAGAGGCAGGCAGAGAGAGAAAGAGAGGGAAGCATGCTCTCTGCTGAGCAGAGAGCCCGATGCGGGACTCGATCTCAGGACCCTGAGACCATGACCTGAGCGGAAGATAGCAGCTTAACCCACTGAGCCACCCAGGAGCCCCCTATATTGAGTGTTTTGATCCTTGAACATAGTATATCTCTCCATTTATTTGGATATTTTAAAAATTTCTCTCAGCAATATTTTTAGTTTGCAGTACATAGATTTCACACATATTTCCCTAAATGTATCCTTGAATATTTCATGTTATATAAAATATATGTATAATTTCAAATTGTTTTTTAAATATATTATTTCATTACTCATTATTTTTAACTGGTTTTGCTTATATCTAGAAAGACAATTGATTTTTTGTATTTTGACTGTATCCTACAGTCTTGCTAAGTTAACTTACTGATTTTAGTATTTTTTTCTAAATTCTTTAGAATTTCCTGTGCATATAATTAGATCTTCTGCATTTCAAAATGGCTTTAGTTTCTCCCCATACTTTAGCCATAGAGTTTTCATAGATTCTCTCTAACAAGTTGAAAAGTTTCCCTTTCATTTCTAGTTTTCTTAGAATTTTTGACATGAACAGGATGTTGAATTCTGTCACATGTTTTTTCTAGAGCTATTGATACCATCGTATTCATTTTCTTCTTTATTCTGTTCATGTGGGGCATTATATTAATTGATTTTTTACATGTTGCTTTCCTAAAATAATCCTCACTTGGTCATAATATATTAACATTAAAAAACATTTTTATATATTGCTGGATTCAATTAGCTAATTTTTTGGAGACCATTTGTACCCATCTTCATGAGGGGTATTTGTCAGTAGTTTTCTTTTCCTAGATGGCTTTACCTAGTTTTAATATTAAGGTAAAGCTAGTCTCCTAAAATACTCTTCTTCCATCTTTGTTTTCTGAAAGAATTTGTGTAGAACTGGCATTTGATTTCTTCTTTAAATATTTGGTAGAAATCAGCAGTGAAACTATCTGATCCCTGGAGTTTTCTTTCTGGAAAAATTTTTGAATTATGAATATAAGTTTTAATAGAATAGGACTATTTAGACCTTGGGGGGGCATACACTAAATTTTTACTTTGTTATTATTATTTTTAGTTCTCTCCTTAATGTTTTCTTCTTTTTAGATAGAATTCTAAAAATTTAAGTAGAGTTGACACAATATTGTATTAGTTTCAGTTGTACAACATAGTGATTTGATAATCACTAACTGAAACAATTAGTTTCAGTTGTACAACATAGTGATTTGATAATTATATACATTACAAAATGCTCACCATGATAAAGTGTGGCTACCATCTGTAACCGAAGTTTTTACAATATTATCAACGATTTCCCCTATGCTGTACTTTTTATCCCCATGACTTATTTATTTTATAACTGAAAGTTTGTATCTCTTAATCCTCTTCACTTATTTAACTCATTCCCCCACTCCTACCCCTCTGGTAACCCCTAACTTGTTCTCAGTATTTATGAGAATGTTTCTACTTTGTTCCATATATAAGTAAAATTCCATATATAAGTAAAGTCATGTGGTATTTGTCTTTCTCTTTCTGACTTACTTTACTTAGCCTAGTCCCCTATGTCCATCCATGTTATCACAAATGGCAAGATTTCATTTTTTTTAATGGCTTAGTTATACCCTATTATATACATTGACAGAGAGAGAGAGAGAGACTCTTTAACTTCTTAGCTTTGACATGACTGAAGTCCTCAATTTGCTATTCTGTAAAATAGAACAATAGTATTTCTATCATTAGATTGTTGTAAGATCATATATACCAAGTAGTTAGCACAAGCCATGAACACAGAGTACAGGAAACTCAACAAGTGGTAATTTGAACAGACATCTCACCAAAGAAGATATGCAGATGGCAAATAAGTATACGAAAAGATGCTCAACATCATACATCATTAGAGAACTGCAAATGAAAACAATGAGATATCACAATATACCTATCAGAACAACTAAAGTCAAAAACACCGACAACACCAAAACCTGGTGAAACTGTGAAGCAACAGAAACTCTCTTTCATTGCTAGTGGAAATGCAAAATGGTACAGGCACATTGGAAGTTTGGCAGTTTCTTACAAAACTAAACATATTATTTTTTAAGATTTTGTTTAGGGGCACCTGGGTGGCTCAGTGGGTTAAGCCTCTGCCTTTAGCTCAGGTCATGATGGCAGGGTCCTGGGATTAAGCCCCGCATCGGGATCTCTGCTGGGGGGGAGCCTGCTTCCTCCTCTCTCTCTCTGCCTGGCTCTCCACCTACTTGTGATCTCTGTCAAATAAATAAATGAAATCTTTTTTTTTCTGTTTTTTTTTTTTTTTAAGATTTTATTTATTTGTCAGAGAGAGAGAGAGGGAGAGAGAGCGAGCACAGGCAGACAGAATGGCAGGCAGAGACGAGGGAGAAGCAGGCTCCCTGCCCAGCAAGGAGCCCGATGTGGGACTCGATCCCAGGACACTGAGATCATGACCTGAGCCTAAGGCAGCTGCCCAACCAACTGAGACACCCAGGCGTCCCTGAAATCTTTTTTTAAAAAAAATTTTTATTTGTTTATTTGAGAGAGAACAAGAGCGAGAGAGAGCACAAATGGAGGGGTGAGCAGCAGAGGGAGAGAAAGTAGGTTCCTCGCTGAGCTGGGTGCCCAAAGAAAGGTTCCATCTCAGGACCCTGGGATCATAACCTGAGCCAAAGGCAAATACTTAAGTGACTGAGCCACCTAAGTGCCCCAAAACTAAACATATTCTTACCACACAATCTAGCAATTGTTTTCCTTAGTACTTACCCAAATGAGTTGAAAACATATTTCCATACAAAAATCTGTACATGAATATTTATGGTAGCTTTATTCATAATTGCCAGACTTGGAAGCAACCAAGATATTGTTCAATAGGTGAATGGATAAATAAACCACGATGTTCATGCAACGGTATACTACTCAGCAATGGAAAGAAATGAGCTATCAAACCACAAAAAAATAGAGGAACCTTAAGGGTATGTTGCTAAGTGAAAGAAGCCAACATGAAAAGATTGCATACTTTATGATTCTAACTAAATTACATTTTGGAAAAGGCAAAACCGTGGAAAAAGTGAAAATATTAGTGTTTGGCAGGGACTCAAGGGATGGAGAGAAAGATGAATAGAAGGAGCATAGAGGATTTCTAGGTAGTAAAACTACTCTCCATGATACTGTAACAGTGGGTACTATATGATCTTATGTATTTATCAAAACCCATAGAATGTACAACACAAAGAGTGAATCCTAATGTAGATGATAGACTTTTGTTACTAATATATCAATATCAGTATCAGTTCATGAATTATAATAGAAGTACCACATCAATGAAAGATATTAATAGTAGGGGAAACTATCTAGGAAGAGGTGAAGGGACAAGTGGAACCCATTGTATGTTCTGTTCACTTTTTCTAAAGTGCTCTAAAAACATAAAATCAATTCAAAAATCAATAGTGGTAAAATGATAAAATTATATAAGGGGAGAACAAATTAGTGGTTATAAAGGGTTAGAGACAGAGAAGGGGGAAAAAAAGTTGTGTATGAAGGGAATAGCACAATGGCGATGTGGCGATAACATTATCTTGATTGCAGCAGTAGCTACACAAATCTATGTGTGTTATAATATGCTATAGAACTATGTACATTCATTGCACCAATGTCACTTTCCTGGTTTTAAAATTGTGCTACTTAAGATATAATGGGGAAACTGGGTGAAGTATACTCAGGGTTTCTCTGTACTATTTTTTAAAATTAATGTACAGTGTTACAATTAGTCTCAGGTGTACAATACAGTGATGTAACAGTTCTGTAAGTTATTAAGTGCTCATTACAATAAGTGTACTCTTAATCCCCTTCACCTATTTCACCCATTCCTCCCTCCCACCTCCCATCTGGTAACCAACCAGCTTGTTCTCTAAATTTAAGAGTCTGGTTTTTTTCTCTCCTTTTTCCTTTGTTCATTTGTTTTGGTTCTTAAATTCCACATATGAATGAAATCTTTTTATTTCTCTTTCTCTGACTGACTTATTTCACTTAGCATTACACCCTTTAGATCCATCCATTTTGTTGCAAATGGCAATAGTACTCACCTTTTTTTTTATGGTTGAGTATTATTCTTCTGAGATATCTATCTATCTATCTATCTATCTGTCATCTTCTTTATCCACTCATCTATCAGAGGACACTTGTGTTGCTTCCATATTTTGGCTATTGTAAATGATGCTGCTATAAACATAGAGGTACAGGGACACCTGGGTGGCTTAGTTGGTTAAGCATCTGACTTCAGTTCAGGTTATGATCCCAGGGTCCTGGTCAAGTCTGCACTGGGCTCCCTGCTCAAGCGGGAGTCTGCTTCTCCCTCTCCTCCTCCCTCTGCTTGTGCTTACTTGCTCTCTCTCTCTGATAAATAAATAAATAAAACTTTAAAAAACAAAATAAAACAAAACAAAAGACATAGGGGTGCATATATCTTTTAAAATTACTGTTCTCAAGATGCCTGGGTGGCTCAGTCAGTTTTGTGTCTGCCTTTGGCTCAGGTCATGATCCCACGGTCCTGGGATCCAGCCCTGCTTTGGGCTCTGTGCTCAATGGGGAGTCAGCTTAAGGTTTCTCTCCTTCTCCCTTTGCCCCTCCCCCAGGTTTATGCATGCTCTTTCTCTCTCTCTCTCTCAATTTCTCTCTCTTTTTCAAATAAACAAATCTTTAAAAAAATAATAAGGGAAACTAGGTGTGAGGTATAGGAGAACTTTTTGTACTATCTTTACAGTAATCCTGCAAATCTAAAGCTATTTAAAAATAAAAGTGTTTTTAAAAAATAACAAATAGGGATGCCTGGGTGGCTCAGTCAGTTAAAGCGTCTACCTTTGGCTCAGGTCATGATCCCAGGGTTTTGGGATCGAGTCCCAGATCGGCTCCCTGCTCAGTGGGGAGCCTGCTTCTCCCTCTGTCTGTTGCTCCCCCTGCTTATGCACACGCGTTCTTTCTAACTGACAAATAAATAAATAAAATCTTTAAAAAATAACAAGTAACAAATAACTTGGGGCACCTGACTGGCTCAGTTGGTGGAGTATGTGACTCTTGATCTCCAGGTTGTGAGTTTGAGCCCCATGTCGGGTATAGAGATTACTTGAAAAAAAATTTTTTTTAAAAACACAAATAAATAAATAAATAGTGACAAGCTAATAAAATACACAAAACTAGGTAAGGGCTTATATCCAAAATATATAAAGAATTCCTACAAATCAGTTGGTGTTTTTTTTTAAGATTTTACTTACTTATTTGACAGACAGAGATCACAAGTAGGCAGAGAGGCAGGTAGAGAGAGAGAGAGAGAGATGGGGAAGCAGGCTCCCTGCTGAGTAGGGAGTTCGATGTGGGGCTCGATCCCAGGACCCTGGGATCATGACCTGAACCGAAGGCAGAGGCTTTAACCCATTGAGTCACCCAGGCACCCCGAATCATTTTTTTAAATAAAGAATTTATTTACTTATTTGACAGAGAGAGATATCACAAGGAGACAGAGAGGCAAGTGGAGAGAGGGGAGGAAGCAGACTACCTGTTGAGCACAGAGTCCTATCCAGGGGTTCGATCCCAGGAGCCTGAGACCATGACCTGAGCCCAAGGCAGAGGCTTAACCCACTGAGCCACCCATGTGCCCCTCTTCTTCTTCTTCTTCTTTTTTTTAAAGACAGACAACTCAATTTAAAAATATACAAAAGACTGTGGTGCCTGGCTGGCTCAGTCAGTGGAAGGTTTGACTCTTGATCTTAGGGTTGCAAGCTGAAGTTGCATGTTGGGTGTAAAGATTACTTACAAATAAAATCTTAGGGGCACCTGGGTGGCTCAGTCAGTTGAGCATTTGCCTTTGGCTCAGGTCATGATCCCAGGGTCCTGGGATCGAGCCCCACATTGAGCTCCCTGCTCAGCGGGGAGCCTGTTTCTCCCTCCCTCTCCCCACCCACTGCTCATGCTCTCTCTCTCTCTCTCTCTCAAAAATAAAATAAAATAATATCTTAAAAAATGTACAAAAGACTTAAATAGACATCTCACTAAAGAGAAAAACAAAATGCACAATAAACATATAAAAAGGTGTTCAACATCATTAACCATCAAAGAAATGCAAATTAAAACCACCATTAAGGGGGCGCCTGGGTGGCTCAGTGGGTTGAGCCGCTGCCTTCGGCTCGGGTCATGGTCTCGGGGTCCTGGGATCGAGTCCCGCATCGGGCTCTCTGCTCAGCGGGGAGCCTGCTTCCTCCTCTTTCTCTGCCTGCCTCTCTGCCTACTTGTGATCTCTGTCTGTCAAATAAATAAAAAAAATCTTAAAAAAAAAAAAAACACCATTAGGTAGCATTACTCACCAAAGAACATCTAAAATTTAATGATTCATGGGGCGCCTGGGTGGCTCAGTCGGTTAAGCGTCTGCCTTCGGCTCAGATCGCAATCCCGGGTCCCGGAATCGAGCCCTGCATTGGGCTCTCTGTTCAGCAGGGAATCTGCTTCTCCCTCTGCCCCTCCCCCTGCTCATGCTCACTCTGTCTCTCTTCAATAAATAAATAAATCTTAAATAAAAATTAAAAATTCCCTTAAAAAATTAAAAAAAAATGTAATGATTCACAATATAAAGCAACTAGAATTCTTTGTGGGTGGAGTGCTTTGCAGGTGGAGTATAATTTAATTTGGTGCAATCACTTTGGAAAAATGTTTGGCAGTGCTGACTAAAACTAAGCATACATATGATCCTTCATATATACCATAAAGAAATTAGTGCTTATGTCCATCGAAAGACAGGTATGACAATGTTTATGGTAGTTTTCTTTGTAATTGTTCAGAACTGGAAATGACCCAAATATCTACTAAAAGAATGAACAAATAAATTCATACAATAGAATGCTACATTGCAATGAAAAAGGACAGACCACTGATATGCACACAACATGGTTGAGTCTCCCTGACAATGCTGAATGAAAGAAGTCACACACAAAACAGTATGTATTATATGACTCCACTTACATTAAATTAAAAAACATGCAAATCTAATCATTGGTGTCAGAATAGCATCTACCCCTGGAGGAGACACTAACAGAAATAGGACACAAGGAACGTTCTGGGATAATGGAGGTGTTTTCTATTTGTCTGGATAGTGGTTACAAGTGTTAAATACACACATGCAAAAATTACCTAGCTCTTCACTTCAGATTTGTGTACTCTATTATACATGTTATACCTCAATAAAAAATTTTTTTAAAGATTTTATATATTTATTATACAGATAGAGATCACAAGTAGGCAGAGGCAGGCAGAGAGAGGAAAGGAAGCAGGCTCCCCACCGAGCAGAGAGCCCAACATGGGGCTCAATCCCAGAACCCTGGGATCATGACCCGAGCCGAAGGCAGAGGCCTTAACCCACTGAGCCACCCAGGGGCCCCCTCAATATAAATTTTTAAAAGAAACAATCTTGCCTACATCAACCATAACCAATTAGAAAAGATAATAGGAAATACGATATGATTCACTATAATACTATATTCATATACCATAAAATCATAGTAATTTAAAACATGCAACAATCACTTGCTCAGAAACAGAACAGAACCGAAAGCTATAAGCTGGATCCTTATATATATGGGGATTTCATATATGACAAAGTGGACACCCCAAAGTAATGTGGAGAGTACAGGTTGTGTAGTGAGTAGTTTTGGAAAAACTGGCCCTTTATAAGGAAAGAAATTAAACTGGTTTCCTACCTCACACCATATACATAAGTGGATCCCAGAAAGATCAAAGACATCATTTTGAAAAGCATAATTCTGGGGCACCTGGTGGTTCAGTCGTTAAGCAGCTACCTTTGGCTCAGGTCATGATCCCAGGGTCCTGGGATGGAAGCCCACACCCGGCTCCCTGCTCAGCGGGAAGCCTGCTTCTCCTTCTCCCACTCCCCCTGCTTGTGTTCCCTCTCTTGCTATGTCTCTCTGTCAAATAAGTATAATCTCAAAAAAAAAAAAAAAAAAAGGTACTCTTGTGCACTGCTCATAAGAGTATAAACTGGTTTAGCTATTTTGGAAAGTAATCTGTTGGCACTTGGCAAAATTAAATAATGCTTACATACTATAAGGCTATACTCCCAGTCCAAAGGTTTATATTTCAGAGTTTATTCTTCATGGCTTTTTGTTGTTGTAGGGGGAAGTAGGCAGTAACCCAGATATCTATCACTAGAGCACAAGAAAAGATAAAAGTAGTAAATTCACACCGTGGAACACTATGCTGCAGGTAAAAGCAACAAACTCTACATACCTACCCACAACAATATGAACAGATCTTTGAAAACACACTGTTGTGCGAAGAAGGAAGCAACTCAATGAAATTTACAGCATAATGACATTGATGTAAATTACAAGTCCATACACATGCCACTTTTTTATAAAATATTTTATTTATTTATTTGATGGAAAGAGAGAGATCACAAGTAGGCAGAGAAGCAGGCAGAGGGAGAGGGGGGAAAAGGTTCCCTGCTGAGCAGAGCCCCATAGGGGGCTTGATCCCAGGACTCTGGGATCATGACCTGAGCTAAAGGCAGAGGCTTAACCCACTGAGCCACACAGGTGCCCCACACATGCCTCTTCTGATCATAATGGAGTAATTACAGGAATAGACCTCTCATTGTAAACAATGATAAAATTAGAATATATGAGGTATTGATTTTGGGGTAAAGGAAAAGAAAAAGACAGTGTAAGACTGTGATCCCTTGGAGAAAAGGAACTTAGAAAGTGAGTCCCGTGATTGTCCATTTACCTGTCTGAGAATAATTCTTACCTAGAGTTCACAGAACCCGGTTCTGGCAGAACCCAAGGATCCTGCTGATGTGAGGAGGCAGAATCAGAATTCAAGACAGGTGAAATTACTAGGATCTTTGGAGTACAATTTTGTGGAAGAGGGAGTTTTATAGAGATGATCCCTGGAAGTCTGGGTAGTGGTTTCCGTACACACACACCATGAGACCACTGAAGTTTTGCAAGATAGAATCTCCTAGAAGCTTGAGAATGGAACAGAGATACTACAGACTAAGCAGTCTGGGGGTCACTGGAGTTTTTGTCCTGATAAAGGGGAGAAATCTCATGAATATCCCTGGACTTCAGCAGAATCACTAGAAAGACTATAGCTTAGGTGTAAGGACCATGTCTCTCTCTTTTTTTTTAAAGATTTTATTAATTTATTTTCAGAAAAAGAGAGCATAAGCAGGGAGACTGGCAGGCAGAGAGAGAAGTGGGTTCTCTGCTGAGCAAGGAACCCAATGCAGGGCTGGATCCTAGGACCCCAGGATCATGACCTGAGCTGAAGGCAGGAGATTAACTGACTAAGCCACCCAGGTGTCCCAAGGATCATGTCTTAAAGAAAAACCGACACTAGGTTCACCTTAAAATTTAAAAACAAACGCTCTAATGTGCTTTCAGGAAATATACATGGAAGAATTTAGCAGTAAAGGTGTATCATGTCTGCCAACTTAATCTCAAAGTTTTTTGAAATATATATGCAAAGAGAATGATAAAGCAAATGTGGTAAAATGTTAACATTTGGAAAATCAAGGTAAAAGGGTATATGAGGATTCTTGGACTCTTCCTGTAAAGTTTGCCATTCTTTTATTTATTTTTTATTTATTTATTTTTTAAAAGATTTATTTATTTATTTATTTGACAGAGAGAAATCACAAGTAGATGGAGAGGCAGGCAGCGAGAGAGAGAGGGAAGCAGGCTCCCCGCTGAGCAGAGAGCCCGATGCGGGACTCGATCCCAGGACCCTGAGATCATGACCTGAGCCGAAGGCAGCGGCTTAACCCACTGAGCCACCCAGGCGCCCCAAGTTTGCCATTCTTTTAAAGTAAAAAGTTAAATAATAATAATAATGAGGGGCGCGTGGGTGGCTCACTGGGTTGAGCGTCTGACTCTTGATTTCAGCTCACATCTTGATCTCAGGGTCGTGGGTTCAAGCTCTGCATTGGGCTCCACACCTGTGGAGCCTACTTAAAAATATATATAATATATATAAAATAATATAATATATACTACACATATTATATTAATATATAATTATTTAAAAGTATACATTAATATATAAAATGATAAATATATTTTTATATACCATGAAATAACACTATTTTATATATTAATTTTAATTTTTAATAAATTTAAATAATATAATAAACAATAATAAAAATAAACCATGTTGTCACTCTTTTTTTAAATAATAGAAATGTATTCTCTCACAGTTCTGGAGTCTAGAAGTTCAAGATCAAGAGGTCAGCAGGGTGGGTTCCTGGCTCACTGTGTCAGGAGGAACACACAACTCTTGATCTCTGGTTGAGTGTGGAGGTTATTTAAAGAAAAAAAAAGAAAAAGATGTCAGCAGAGTTAGTTTGTCCCAAGGATTCTCTCCTTGGCTTGCAGATGGCTGTCTCCTCACTGTGTCCCCACATACTATTTCTTCTGTGTATGTGCTTCCCTGGTATCTTTTTGTAGAGTTATTCTCCTTTCTAATAAGCACACCAGTCAGATTGGATGAGGGCCCACTCTAATGGTTTCATTTTAACTTAGCCTCTTTTAAGGCCCTAACTCCAAATACAGTGACATTCTGAGGTACCCATACAGCTTCAACATAGGAATATTGGGGGGACACAATATAATATCCCTTGTTCTTTTTCTTTTCTTTTCTTTTTTTTAAGATTTTATTTATTTATTTGAGAGACAGAAATCACAAGTAGGCAGAGAAGCAGGCAGAGAGAGAGGAGGAAGCAGGCTCCCTGCTGAGCACAGAGCCCAATGCTGGGCTCAATTCTCAATCCCAAAACTTTGGGATCATGACCTGAGCTGAAGACAGAGGCTTTAACCCATTGAGCCACCCAGGCACCCCTCTTCTCTTCTTTCTAAGTCCTCTTTGCTTCTTGAAAAATTTTTAAAAATAAAAAATCAACTATGATTGTGGATTTCTAAATTTATTATTATAATTCTATCAATAGGTTTTTTACATTCCATATTTGGGGCTATGTTATTTCCTGGTGAAGTGAAACTTTTGTCATTATGAAATGATTCTTTTTATCTCAAAAATTTTTTTCATTAAAGTCTGTTGTACTTAACATTTAAAGACGAGGGGCACCTGGATGGCTCAGTCCGTTAAGCGTCTACCTTTGGCTCCAGTCATGATCCTGAATCCAGGATCGAGCCCCACATCGAGCTATCTGCTTGGTGGGGAGTCTGTTCCTCCCTTTGCTCCTCATTGCACTCATACTCTCTTTTGCTCTCTCTCAAATAAATAAATAAATAAATAGATCTCTTTTCAAAAGATTTTATGTATTTATTTCACAGAGAGAGACACAGTGAGAGAAATCCCAGAACCCTGGGATCATGACCTGAGCCAAAGACAGACAATTAACGACTGAGTCACCCAGGTGCCCCAGCAAATAAACCTTTTTTAAAAATTTTTAAAAATGCATCCTCACACAGAATAATATTATATATTCTACAAAGATTATAATTATTCAGGGATACATATCAAACATATTAAAGTATTGCCTGTGGAGGGGAAGGAGATGCTAATGAGAGTCTCAGATGAAAGGAGGAAAAGTAAAGGAGTCTCACATAGGCTAATGATGATAATGTGTTAAGAACTGAGATTATATATAATTAACTCAACTTTTCACATCTGCCACCCAGAAAGTAAAGTATGAAAGCGAGAAAGACAGAGAGGTAGGAAGAATAGAAGGACAAATATAAGGCTAAAAAGATGGAACTTTTAAGGTGTCCAGAAAGATTTTCAGATGACTATTTTGAACTCAAAGGATGACAAAGAGACACTTCTACAAATGGAGTTAAGATGAGCATTTCAGGAAGAAGACATAGTAGGTGTACAGACATAGAGTAATGAGAGCACAGAGTCTGTTGGAGAGGAACAGGGAGGACAGTTATGAGAGATGAGTCCAGAAAGGTCAGTTAGTGCTGAAACGTTCAAGTGTTATGTTAAACTTTCTGCTATAGGTAAAGGTATTTAAGACAGTACTGTGGTGTGTTTGAAAAGCTCAGATTTAAATAAAAAAGAGTTGGACTTGAATTTGAACTGTCCCACATGGCAGGTAAATGACCTTGAGCAAGTTATTTAATCTCAGTGAGACTCAGTTTCTCATGAACATTTAAGTAATGATAATATTTATCTCAGTGAATTGTGAGAAATGCATAAATGCAAGTAAAGCTCTAAATACTGTACCTGGGGACACTTGGGTGGCTCAGTTAAGGGTCTGCCTTCAGCTCAGGTCATGATCCCAGGGTTCTGGGATGGAGTCCCGGCATCAGTGTCCTTGCTCAGCGGGGAGCCTACTTCTCTCTTTTCCTCCCGCTCCCCCCTGCTTGTGCTTGCTCTCTCTATATGACAAATAAATAAAATCTCTCTCTCTTTTTTAAACCCAAGCTGATTTTTTTTTTTTTTTTTTTTTTACTGATTTGACAGAGAGAGGGTTCGAGAGCACAAGCAGGGGGAACAGCAGGCAGATGGAGAGGGAGAAGCAGACTCCCCACTGAACAGGGAAAAATGTGGGGCTCAACCCCAGAACCCTGAGATCATGGCAAACACCTACCATGAAGAACCCAGAGCTGAAGGCAGACACTAACTGACTGAGCCACCCAGGCACCCCCAAATCAATAAAATCTTTAAAAATATAAACACTGTAACTGGCACATAGTAAATATTCAGGACTTGAATTATTATTAGTACTTATATTATTATTATTTTTATTATCTTTGTCATCATCATCATCATCATTGTTCTCATCATGCCCATTATTTGAATCAGAAAGTTACCTGTGTTTTAGAAAGATTGTTCTAGGGGTGCCTGGGTGGCTCAGTGGATTAAAGCCTCTGCCTTCAGCTCGGGTCATGTTCCCAAGGTCCTGGGATGGAGCCCATATCGGGCTCTCTGCTCAGCGGGGCGCATGCTTCCCTTCCTCTCTCTCTCTGCTTGCCTCTCTGCCTACTTGTGATCTCTGTCTGCCAAATAAATAGATAAATAACTAAATCTTAAAAAAAAAAAAAAGGAAAGAAAGATTGCTCTGGTAATAATACGAAGGTTGACTTGGAAGGACTGAGACTAAGAATAGATAACAGATAAAAGTGAGCTGTAGCCATCTAGGTAAGGGACAATAAAGATCTAAGTGTTGCTAGAGAGTAATATTTCAGGAAGTAAAGTTCAAGGGTCTTTTATATACTCCTATACACCACTTCAAATCCTCATAACTACAGCAATAGTGAACAGTTCTGTGCAGGTTTCATCTACCCTCACTCACATCAAGGTACAACATGACAGCACTTCACTTTTTTTTTTTTTTTTTAAGATTTATTTACTTATTTTAGAGAGAGAGAATGTGCAGGTGGGGAGAGTCTTAAGCAGTTGCCACGCTGAGCACAGAGCCCAGCTTGAAGCTCAACTTGAGATCATGACCTGATCTGAAACCAAGAGTGGGACACTTCATCTTAACCAACTGCGCCACTCAGTCTCCCTGTCAGCATTTCATTTCAAGCCTGCAATTTACCTCTCACTTCCTGCCCTAGGACTTCTCTAATTCCCATCTTGGGATCTGAGGGCACCTGCTTGGCTATTTGCACATGAGTAACCCTGAAGTGCCCAGGCAGGTTTCAGCCTTGTGGGGCAACGCTTAGCCAGTGCAAACAGGAATGGACGGATGGTTCCCCTTCTCTTCCCTTAGGTGGACAGTCCCAAGATACATTTCAAATAATTCCTCAGATCATCTCCCAGGACCTAGTGTTCTGTAGTCCAGAACAGTGGCTAACTCCATAGCCCGTCTCTATCTTGATTTCTGCCTCTTTCCTTGTTATAACTCATGCTTTCCTTTACTTCTGCCCTCTGAAATGACACTCTAAAATGAATACATGAGCCTTTGTCTCAGAGTCTGCTACCAGGGCAACCCAGGCTAAGAGCACTGATACAGAAAATGGTCTTCGAAAGCAGACCCTCAGGAGGGAATTGTATCACCCAATGAGGACGTCATTGCTATTGGTAACAGGCTTAGTTAGATGGGTTAGAAGACCTCTGATCTGCCCTGGAATCCCATTTACTAAGAATCTCACCTGTGGTTGATTGGGATGAAGTGCAGGTGAAAGGAAATATTGGCTACATATATAGTGGTTGTGGCTCTTGAACAACATAGGGCAGTGATAACTCTGAAATTACGGATGGAGTTCACTTTTGTTAGCACTGGTAGACTGGAATTAAAAAGGAAAAGGACAAACTCCTGTAAACCAATTAACTACTCTAAGCTATGAAAGAGAGGGCCTCTACAACAGCATTTCAGGAGACCCCCAAGGCTGGTAAAAAAAAAAAATGTAGCCTGTGTTGAAAATCATGCATATGTTCTAATCATAAGGACAGTATTGCTTCAAAGTCTCAATGGATCTCTTATGTCAAAGTCAATCCCTGATAAAAAGTGGAACTCTGAGATCTAGGATAAAGATAATTAGATGGATAAGCATGAGAATTTTGAACCACTGGATTCTCTTAAATCCTTCAAGCTCGCAGAAGCCAGAAAAAAGTTCAGCTAGAAGCAGTCCTTCCCTTCACTTGAGGATCTGTCATCTGAAGATGTAATCTGAAGCAGATTTCTCATAAGATGACACTTGTCCTTCTTAAGATCTACTCCTGCCACTCTTCACTGTTCCAGGCTAATACTGGTACCTAGGATTTGGTCTCGGTACAGCCTTGGAAGGGAAAGATCATTGCTGCTCCAAGAGAAAATCAATTATATACCAAAAGAATTCTAGAAATTGGCTAATATGCCCCAACAGAAACCAAAGGAGTCTTTCTTGAGCGTGTTAAAGAGTCAGGGTAAGACAGAAAGCTAAGTAGGTGAGAATTTATTAGCATGGAGGCATTCGCCCAAAACTCAAATTCAGTGTTCTGGCAAGAGCAACCCTGGAGCTAGTTCTAGCACCCTGCCAGGAATGGCTCTTTTGAAGCTTGAACATAAGGAATGTATATCAACACATGAACACAGCTTCTAGTAATTAGTAAGTGGCTATGGCTCTGTAGAAAGTAAAGACCAAAACCAGTTTGCCTTTAGTGGAAAAGACATTCATACCTATTAACTGCCTTGCCCCATGACTGTTTTATTTAAGTCTCCTGTTCTGTCCTTATCTAGTCTGTAGTGATCTTGATCTCTTAAGAATATTCTTAAGAGTGCTATAGAGCATAACACTGGTCCAATATACATCATACTAATTGGACTTGGTGAGCAGAAGTGTTAAATATCCCCCAAATACCTTAGTCTTACAAATGCAGACCAGAGAGTGAGAGATAAAACACATGAAGGCTTAAGGGACTACCACATTGGTGAAGTGTTTAGGGATCCTATGGTCTGTGACATCCCTTAAAAGTTTAAGGACAAATTGCTTCCCCTTACACAAAGAAAGACAGCATTCTTTTGTTCTTGGTGGACTTCTTTCAGTTATGAAAGCAGTCTATCCCACATTTGGGGATATTGCTTTATCCATTTATCAGCTATGTAAGAAAGCTCCCAATTTTGAGACAGACCAAGAGCAAGAGGGAGACCCTGCTGCAGAAAAGGTCCAAGCAACAGAGAAAAGCTGTCCTGTCACCTGGATCATATGACTCAGTAGATGGGATACGTCAGAGGGATCCATGCTGGGTAAAACCACTCTTGCAAGCTCTAAAGGAGAGTTGCCACATATTTTTAGGCTTTTAGACCAGAGGTTGGAAAACTATGGCTTGGGGGGTCAATTCATCCTGTCGGTTGTTTGGTTTTTATTTCAGTTTGTTTGGGTTTGTTTTTTATTTTTATTTTTTTTTAAAGATTTTATTTATTTATTTGACAGAGAGAAATCACAAGTAGATGGAGAGGCAGGCAGAGAGAGAGAGAAGGAAGCAGGCTCCCTGCCGAGCAGAGAGCCCGATGCGGGACTCGATCCCAGGACCCTGAGATCATGACCTGAGCCGAAGGCAGCGGCTTAACCCACTGAGCCAGCCAGGCGCCCTTGGGTTTGTTTTTTACAACTCACAAGCTAAAAGCGGTTTTCACGTTTTTTTAAACAGGGTATTATAAAACAGAATATGCAACAGAGATTATATGTTGTCTACAAAGTATAAAATATTGGGGTACCTGGGTGGCTCAGTGGGTTAAGCCTCTGCCTTTGGCTCAGGTCATGATCTCAGGATCCTGGGATTGAGCCCCACATGTGGCTCTCTGCCCAACTGGGAGCTTGCTTCCCCCTCCCCCTCTGCCTGTTTCTCTGCCTACTTGTGATTTCTCTCTCTGTGTCAAATAAATAAATAAAATCTTAAAAAAAAAAAAAACAAAGTATAAAATATTTACTATTTGATCCTTTAAATACTTGTTTGAGAAACAATTTCTTGTGTCTAACTGGGATCCAGTGGAGCCCAAGTGCTATTCCATGGGACACTGGTGACCAGGCAATCAGAGGTCCCAATGATGTGCCGGGTGTTACAAGATCTACCATGTCCTAAGGTCAAGTATTCCAAGGGCGCCTGGCTGGCTCAAGTCAGTAGAACATGCGACTCTTCATCTTGGGGTTGTGAGTTTGAGCCTCACTTAGATATGGAGATTACTTTAAAATAAAATCTTTTAAAAAAGAGAAAGGTCTAGCATTCCGTAGTCCAGTAGAAATGCTGGATTTGGGATTGGTTCTAGGCAGGGTGGGAAGGCATAAGTGAATTGCAGTAACATGTGACCCCAACTCCTGGGTCACTTACCGCTGTAGCACTGAAGCCTCTCTTTCAATTCACTTCAATGATGGGAACAGGAAAGGTAGGCCTGGTTCACAGAAAGATCAGCTAATATGCTGGTCCTAACGAAAAATGGACTATGCTGAACCACAGCTCTACTCAGGGGGTGGCTCTAAAGAGCCCATTGGTGGTGAAGAAAAATTCTCCCAGCAGGTGGAGTTGATAACAGTACACTTGCTCATCACTTTATATGGCAGGGTAAGTGGTTGAGATATGGATATATTTGGACTCTAGGGTGAATGTTTTATCTGGTTAATCAGGGTGCTAGAAAAAGAAACACTGGAAGATGGGAACAAAGAGAACTCGGGAACGTAAACAGCTGGACTTAAAGAAATAGGCACAAAGTGTGTAGATCTTTGTGCCTCCTTATAATGTCCACCAGAGACTAAACATCACAAAAAATGCACTCAGAAACTAGGCAGGCAGGATGACTTGTCTTGTGGATGGCAGCCAGACTCTCTCTGTGGCCATCCCAGTACTTAAACAATGGGTCTACAAATGGAGTGGCCATAATAGCAGGGATGGAGGCTCTGCATGGGTCCAACATTATGGGTTCCTTCAAATCAGAGTTGATCTGGCTGTTGTTACCTAATGTGTGCCCAACCCGCCAGCAGAAGAGATAAATGCTGAGCGCACAATATCACTCCATTTCTTGAGGAAACTAGTTGGACACTTGGTAGCAGACTGATTACATCAGATCCCCTCGTCCTGGAGGGACAGCAGTTGGCTCTTACTGAGACTGACCATGACTCCAGAAATAGAGTACTGATGTGAACATAAAACTGCTGCTGCCTGCTGTGTAGTGAGTAATAAAGTCTTTTGCCTCTGACCTAGGAGTCTTTAACTTCTGTCAGCATCCCTATAACTGTGGCTTGAAAATACTGTACTTTTTTTTTTTTAAGAAATATTTGTTTGTTTATTTATTTATTTTTGCAAGAGAGAGAGACTGTGAGCACAAGCAGGGGGAGGGACAGAGGGAGAAGCAAACTCTCCACTGAGCAGGGAGCCCCATGAGGGACTTGATCCCAGGACCCTGGGATCATGACCTGAGCCAAAGGCAGATGCTTAACCGACTGAGCCACCCCAGAGCCCGCAAATACAGTTCTTGACATATACGTATACAACCTGTCTGGGTGACTGGGCCTTGCCTCGTGCCTGAACCTCAGGCTTCTCACTTCCTACCCCAGGGCTTCTGTGATGTTATCCTACAGTATGTCCACAGAAACATGCTTGGCTCTTCTGCATGTGCAACCTAGAAGTACTAGAAAATTAATAGTCTGTGAGGCAAATCCTATACCAATGAGAATATAAGAGCTGATTCTTCTCTCTTTTTCCTCTTGGTCAGATGGTCCCAAGATACCTTTCATAAATCTCACAATCCCACAGGCCATCTCCCTTAGTAGCAGACAACTGAAACCTTTCCTTGTATTGGCTCTTTCTCCTTCCTAGTTTTATTCCTCACTCCTGCCATCTGGAATTATACATCCAAATAAACTGCTAGCATTATGGCCCAGGCTCTACTTCGGGGGAAACCCAGACTATGGCAATGCAACTTAAGATGAACTGGAAAGACAACATAAAATTTTTAAGTCTGAGTGATTGGAGGGTGGTAACACTATTAGAATAAACATGCAGGGGCCCTGGGTGGCTCAGTAGGTTTAGCGTCTGTCTTCAGCTCAGGTCATGATCCTGAGGTCCTGGGATCGGGCCCCATGTCGGGCTCCCGGGGATCCTGCCTCTCTCACTCCCTCTGCTGCTCCCCCTTGTGTTTTCTCTGTGTCAAGTAAATAAATAAAATCTTTTAAAAAAATAGAATAAATGTGCAATGCAGTAAGAGGAACATGTTCGTTACTCAACAGGCATCCTTTTGATGCCTGTTACACAGGATGTGATGCTGAGCTAGTCTCAAGTAAAACACAGAGCTTCCATTCAGCTAACACATATTGAAAATCTACTATGTGCCCACTAGTTTTGGTTCAATGCCATGTTCCTTAGGATAGTGACACCATGAAAGGATTGAGATCTGAGAAATGGGGAGAAGATAAGCAACATAACAGTTGAAGGAAGAGTGAATAATTAAGCACCCATTCTGAGCATGTGTAGCCCTGCTAAAAAGGAAACGTACGTGACAGTCTTTGTATTTACTTCAAGGAGCTCCTAAAATCTAATAAAGATGGTATTTTTATATAATACATATAATATAGAGTTGGGAGGGGAAAATGTTTTTAAAGGCAGTAGAAAAGGGAGCTCTGAGGAGAGAGGGAAGCATCCCTTGCTGCTGAGACTTTGGGTTGGGTAGATGAAGGAGGTGGCATCTGAGCTGGGCTCCACTTGCGTGGCACAGTAACAAGACCAAGGGCAGAACAATGCAAGCAGAGGACATGACAAAGGCCCAGCAATGGGAGAGCGTGGTTTGTGAGAATGTGGTAGTCAGGATCTTTGGTTGCAAAGATTGTATTGCTTTAAGTGATGTAATAATACTTTAGGTGATAAAGATTACTTTCAAGGGATGCCTGGATGGCTCAGTGAGTTAAGCCTCTGCCTTCCACTCAGGTCATGATCTCAGGGTCCTGGGATTGAGCCTTGCATCGGGCTCTCTCCTCAGTGGGGAGACTGCTTCCTTCTCTCTCTGCCTGTTTCTCTGCCTACTTGCGATCTTTCTCTCGTCAAATAAATTTTTAAAAATTTTTTAAAAAGATTACTTTCAAGGCTATGCAGGGAAATAAAGAACACAGGAATTTCAATCATGTGGGACTGAGGCCTCATGGGGGATTAAATTCTATCTGGGAACTGGGAGGTTATACTGGATCCAAGGCACCTGAAAGGATTAGGTGTTTTGCCTGGATCCCTTTCTGTGGTCTGTCACTACATAGGGATGCTCTTCCAGCATCTACTGCCACTTAACATCTTGTTTTGTTTCTGCACACTCAAGATTCTGTCTACTCCTGGCTTCTGCTGTGTCCGAACTTCCAGTTACACTTTTTCCTCTGTATATCTTTCATCTTATGACCCTGCTATTAACCACTTTACTGTCTAGGTCTCAAATTCAATCTTTGCAAGAGAAAACTTAATTGATCTGATTAATTATTATCCTTCTCATTGAGCAACTCCCTTGGCCATTTGAACAGGCTATGAATAGAATGGTCAATTAGATGTGTCAAAGGTGAGAGAGTCCTGTGGCATAGAACAAGGTGACCTCACAGCTTGGGGTGAAGGCACTGCGCCAATGTTAGACGTATTAAGTAGAGCAACTTGGCTGATCTTAGGTATAACAAAGAGGAATAAACCTGGGACAAGACAATGATGACCATAAGTGCCAGGATAAGTCATCTAGATTTAATTAACTAGGCCAGAGTTCTCAACCCTATCAGACCCCTTTTTGTAATGTTCTATTATTTTTTCTTTCTTCCTTTTTTGTTTTTGTTTAAAACTCTCTACTCTTCTTGAATGGGGTACATAGATACTATAGTCTAACTACACAAACACATATATATTTTTAAAATTAACAAAGTGCTCTAACTGTATTACCAAAAAAAAAAAAAAAACCCAAAAGAAAGTTACTTATAATAAAATAATACGTACTTCAGTATGTAATTGCTCATGCATAGCTATACCAGAAGTCATAAAGCAGTAGTCAGATGCTTGCAACTATACATAGCAAAACTATAAATGTTACAGTTGCAATTTGGACTGATACAAGCTTGTTGTGTTGGTGACTCAGATGTCATCAGCAACACTGCAATCAGCAATGTAACTTTTTGAAATGGTATCATCAGGCCCAACCATAGTGTCTAGTTAAATTTAGTATTTTGGGGGATTAAAAAAAAAATCTGAAAGCAAAAGATACCCATTAAAGATTTTAAAAGGACAAGTGTCTGGATCAGAACGAACTTCAGGAAGATTTAAGACTCTTAAATGATGACGAACTTCAAGGTCTGGGTTGTTTTCATCTTTGGCTGATCTCCCACTCCTACCCCAGTGCTTCTAAGTAGTAGGCACTCAATATATGATTTTGAATTGAATTGATTTGAATCAAATAATATCTCCAGCAAAGTACCCACAGGGCCCTTTGGTATAACATTATCTTAGGGCAGAGTTCCAGAAAGGCAGTAATAGTGGAAGCAATTCCCTCACCATAGGACCCAAAGTCAGTCGTGTCTCCATTTCTCATGCGCAGGACCCTGGAGTCTGAAGCAGAATTTCTAGATCCAGCTCTGTTGGGGGAAAAAAAAGGCAAAGTAAAAGAAAAAAAAAGCTACATTCTATTAGATCATCTCAAGATTTTCTAGCAACAAACCCAAGAAATGACGATAACAGAAGTCTTTTTTTTTTTTTTAAGATTTTATTTATTTGACAGGGAGAGAGAGAGAGATCGATCAATCTAGAGAACAAGCAAGGGGAGCAGCAGCAGAGGGAGAGGGAGAAGCAGTCTCCCCGCTGATCAAGGAGCCTGATGTGGGGCTCATCCCAGGACCTCGGATCATGATCCAAGCCAAAGGCTGATGCTTAATCGTCTGAGCCCCCCAGGCATCCCTACAATAACACAAGTCTTGAATAAAAATCCATTATAGGTAGCTGGCACACATGTTCCAAATTTTGGTTGATTATTTAAAGAAACATCTTCAGCACATAGTGTAGTGCCTGGCCCATTATAGCCACTTACTAAATATGTGTTGAATGGAGGAATGAATAACAGTAGATTAAAAAGTACCTAAAACAGAAAAATGAAAAAAGAGAATTCTAGTGTGTGTTACACCAGAACCAAATCTAGGACTCAGATGGAAGTAATGAGCTCCTGGCTGGCTCAGTCGATTAAGCCTTCAGCTCAGGTTGTGATCCCAGGGTCTTGGGATTGAGTCCTGCATCTGGCTCCCTGCTCTGCCGGGAATCTGCTTCTCCCCTCTGCCCCTCCTCCCACTAGATCTCTTAATCTCTCTCCCTCAGATAAATAAATAATCTTAAAAAAAAAAAAAGAAGTAATATATTTGCATAGTTATAATGTAGTACTGGAGAGTTTAAGATAAAAAGTAACAGCTTCTTGATCTCCCTCTTCCCCCATCTTTAATACCAATGCCTCTAAATAGGTACAAGTTTCTATACACAAACTTTGTTCCAAAGATCTTGTGACATTATACCTCTTTTCAGCTTTATCCATTTTCTCTAACTATGAAATTACTGATCTGATGGCGAAGACTTACACATTGAGTTGATTTTCAAACAGTGCAGAAAGTTTGCAAGGAACTACTTCTACAATTTCAGCCTTGGTAGCCATGATAGATGTGCCTGTCATTGCTCAATACATAGCTATTGTTGTCTTTAGTAGCAAAAAGACAATATTTTTAAGAAAACATCTATGCAGCACTCTGTGCAGGCATCATTCTAAGCACTGTACAAATATGATTTCATCTAGTGCTCACAACAGTTTTCAAGGTTTATACTATAATTAACTCCATTTTTCAGATGAAGAAATAAGAGACCGACACAGGATAAATAATTTGTTCCAAGTCACACAGAAGACTGTAAACAGTGGCAGCTGAACATAAACTGCTTGATGGAAATCTGAAAATGTCTCAGACACAACTCTGAATCCCATTTAAGTCAGACTCCTGGAAAGGTCTAGTCTTTTTACACGTATACCTCATAGGGGCACCTGGGTGGCTCAGTCTCTTAAAGTATCTCACTTCAGCTCAGGTCCTATTCTCAGGGTCCTGGGATGGAGCTCCTCACAGAGCATCCAGTGACCCCCCACCGTCCCACCCTCCAGCTCAGCAGGAAGTGTGTTTTTCCCCCTCCTTGTGCCCCTCCCCGTACTCGTGCCCTCTCTCATATAAATAAATAGAGAGATAGATAGATAAGCTTTTATTTATTTTTTTTAAAGATTTTATTTATTTATTTGACAGAGAGAGATCACAAGTAGACGGAGAGGTAGGTAGAGAGAGCCAGCGAGAGAGAGGGAAGCAGGTTCCCTGCTGAGCAAAGAGCCCCATGCGGGACTCGATCCCAGGACCCTGAGATCATGACCTGAGTTGAAGGCAGCAGCTTAACCCACTGAGCCACCCAGGCACCTCTAGATAAGCTTTTTAAAGTAAATAAATAGATATAAGAAACGCTATGAATATCCGAGTAGGATAAAATATCAAAAGAATAATTGGAGAAATTATGCCGGGTCTTAAAAAGAAAAAAAAAAAAAAAAAAAAAGCTTTCCTATAGTGCAAGGGTTGGGAGCCACTTTCCCAGATGAGGTTCTACCATTTTGTCCAGTGAGGTTTCCTGATGGAGTACAAACATGGACAATCAAAAGCAAGAAAAGAGCGATTCCAGTCAACAATCTATAAGTACACCACAGGAGGATAATTTATTAGTTTATGTGGTGAACTTAAGGAAGTTATTTAAAAAAATAATCTTGAAGATCTGTGAGACATGGGTAAATGTTTATATAACATTACCTGAAGACAGTAAAATAGAAAATGATAGCTCTGATGCAGCTATGGAAAAACCTCTTATTGTGAACAGAAATGTAAGGGGAGAAGCAAAAGTAATTGTGGTTTCCACTTTTAGGGACTGTAATTAGGTATGACCCCCCCCCCCCGAAATTTCTGTAGTACCGTTTTGACCAAAAAACAGGAACTTGACTAAAAACAATAAAATACACAAAAATGGGTTTCTGGCCTCAGTAGTATAGTAGTGGGGAGAAACTGGAGAAAGAGCTACCCATCCAGTTTACCGGGGACCTCTAGAAAGTTTCCTGTGCAATGCTCTCATTCAGGCAGAACTCTATTTTTGGTAAACCTTTATTCCAAGGTTTATTTTCTCCTGGAATTCTTGAGGTTTTGCTTTTGCTTTAAAAAATAATAATAATAGGGGCGCCTGGG
Organism: Mustela lutreola; assembly: GCF_030435805.1. Taxonomy (NCBI): domain Eukaryota; kingdom Metazoa; phylum Chordata; class Mammalia; order Carnivora; family Mustelidae; genus Mustela; species Mustela lutreola. Next base: position 239,880,314 of record NC_081290.1, on the reverse strand, counting down.
TGGCTCAGTGGGTTAAGCCGCTGCCTTCGGCTCAGGTCATGATCTCAGGGTCCTAGGATCGAGTCCCCGCATCGGGCTCTCTGCTCAGCGGGGAGCCTGTTTCCCTCTCTCTCTCTCTGCCTGCCTCTCTGCCTACTTGTGATCTGTCTGTGTCAAATAAATAAATAAAATCCTTAAAAATAATAATAATATTGAGTGTGAGTGTTTTAATTATTATTCACGGCATTTTGGAACTAAGACAAATCATTTTTTGGTTCTGGGCAAGTCCCTTCCATCTTCAAGATCTGTCCTGTCTTTGACACACAGCTTGTTGCTTTTCCAAGGTCAGTAGCTGAAACCTGCTGCTTCGGGCCACCTGAAGATTCGGTCTCCGCTCCCAGTCCCCACCGGGCGCCACCGCGCGAGCCTGCGCCTAATCGCGTCCAAGAGGAGCGGTGCAGACGGATGGCCGGGATCCGTGCGCAGCCCCCGCTCCCCCGAGCTGCGGCGCCCGGACCCGCTGACTCAGCTCTTCCGGCCGCGGTCTGCGGCCTGAAGCCCTGAGTATGCCGACGCCGGGCGTCAGGTCTCCCCCGGCGCCGGAGCTGCCGGGCGCCTGGCCCTCGCCTCGCGCGCGGCGGTCCTGCCCCGCGGTGACTCAGCCGCTTCCGCCTCGAGGCGCACTGACCCGCCGCCGCCGCGACGCGCCTTCTTCCGTCCTTAGGTGGCGGGCCTCGAAGGTCCTGAAAGGGACTGACAGCTCCTTAAGGCGTCCCTGAACTGCAGGTTCTGGGCCCTGCAAAGCCCTTCCCGGTGGAGGAGTTGAGATCTCAGCTCAGGAAAATCTTCCTCAGCCCGCAGTGCGGAGTGAATAATCTTGATCTGGGCTCTTGAGGTCTAGGGCAGCCGAGGGTCTTTGAGGCCGAGGACAGACATAGGTTGCCAGCTCAGCTCCATCACTGGGCAGAAGTGGAACACCCCAGAGAGTTACAAATCTCACTTTGCACATGGGTAAAATGGGGGGCGGGGGGAGGCCGCACGCACCTCGGTGGTGGTGTCACAGCCTTGGCAAATCTCAGTTTTTTGGTTTTTTAATTTCCTTTGAAATACCTAGTAGTTGTAGTTGTTCCTCTCACCATGACACCCCAACCATCTGGCACTTCTTACATCCCAGTGCAGGGCCACTGCAGTGACTTCCTAACTGGTTTTGCTGCATTCCCATCCAGTTCTCACACAATGACCTGGTACATTCTTAAGGCACGGCTATGTTCATTAAGACATTGCCTTGCTCAAGAAAATGTAACACTTCCCTGTTGTCTTTTGGTTTGAGTAGAAAGTCCTTTTCCTAGTATTTAAAGCACTGAAGCCTGGCTCGTCCACACCCCGAATCCGTCCCATAAATATTTTATGCTCACTTTTCATCCTGCATTGTGGCACCCCTGCAGGAGCTGGGGGTTGGGGAGATAAACACATAAGCGCATACTTATAAAACCGTATATTAAGTGCTTTGAGGTAAGTATGAGCAGGATAGGGAGCAACTAAGTAGAGGCGAAAGGGGAAAGGTTGGAAAGGGTGAGCGTGCTCGCATGCTGTCTCTCTCTAAAATAAATAATCTTTAAAAAAAAAAAAAAAGGCCAAAATTTATGATTTCACTACTGTGAGAGGATGGGGAAGAAGAAGTGGGATTGTGTAGCTGGTGTATTTGTAAGGGTGCTACATCCTTATCTACCACTGCAGTGAGGCCATAAAGCATGTTTAACACAGACCAAGAAATAGCAACATAAACACATTATTTCAAATATGGAGGTAAATAGCCGAAACAACAGGGAAGGTAGAAAATGGTTGTTCTTGGGCTATGAAGAAGACCAAGCAAGGCAGAAGACAACTGTTTCTCCACTATACATTTTTAAATTTTTTTATTTTTATATTTTAAAAGATTTTATTTACTTGACACAGAGGGAGTACAAGCAGGCAGAGCAGCAAGCAGGGAGAAGCAGGCTCCCCGCCAAGCAGGGAGCCCAATTCGGGACTCCATTCTAGAACTCTGGGATCATGACCTAAACTGAAGGCAGACACTTAACCCACTGAGGCACCCAAGCACCAATCTACATTTTTTTAAAAGATTTTATTTATTTATTTGAGAGAGAAAGAGAGCATGCGAGAGAGAGAGAGAACAGAAAGGTGGAGGAACAGAAGGAGAAGCAGATTCCCTGCTGTGTAGGGAGCTCAAGGCTGGGCTCCCAGGGCCCTGGGCTCATGATCTGAAACAAAGGCAGATGCTTATGGACTGAGCCACCCAGGTACCCCTCACTATACATTTTTTTAGTAGTATTGTAGTATTGAAATATTTTTTGATATTTTAGTGAACATTTTCAGTGAAAATAAATTTAAACTAATTTTACATGAATAAAAATAAAAGCATGCAAACTCATCCTTCTATAATTTCATTTCTTTTTCAAAAGAAGATAATTGTTTATTTTAAAGAGGGAGAGAGAGAGAGCAAAAGGAGGGGCAGAGGGAGACAGAGAGAAAGAGACTCCTCAAGCAGGTTCCATACTGAGCATAGAGCCCTATGTGGGACTCTATCTCCCCACCCTGAGATTGTTACTTGAGTTGAAGCTAAGAGTCAGCCACTCAACCCGCTGAGACACACAGGAGCCCCTCCCATACTTTCATTTCTATGTACATACTGAGATAATAATTACAGATAAGGGCAACAAGTTATATACAATAGCCATTGTAGGATAATATAGTTAGGAGCAAAAAAATGGCAGCAATGTAAATATCTAACAGTGCAAAAATGTATAAAATCATGATGCTTCTTGAGAATTATTTAATTTCAGGGTAAAATACTAATTTAAAAATGAGGGGAGGGGTGCCTGGGTGGCTCAGTAAGTCAAAGCCTCTGCCTTCCGCTCAGGTCATCCTCTCTCTCTTCCTGCCTCTCTACTTGTGATCTGTCTGTCAAATAAATAAATAAAATCTTAAAAAAAAAAATAAAAATGAGGGGAAAAAAGCAATGCAAAAGTACATAAATTCTTAGTAAACAGACACTTGATGGTAGTCCTTTAGAATGCTTATGCTGTGTGTCTCTGGGAATTAGGATTATGGAATTAAGATCGTGTCAGTTGGGTTCTGTAGGAAGCAAATGCTGAGTTGGAATTAGTGAAAAAGTTTGTCAGGGAGTTAAACCAATAAAAAAAGGGGGAGAAAGTAGAATTGGGCTGGTGTGATATAAAATCTTTCCCAGCACAGCAGGGAACTTTGGAGGAGAAAGGGCCTATCGGAGGTGTTCTGTGATGGCTAGAAATAAACAGGCCTTTGTACTGCTACCTACCATCCTCATTGGTTGGGCCACTCTGAGAACGGATTGACCTTGGCTGGACAGCTGAGAATGACCATGAGGTTAACAGCTGAATGCTGTCAACTGGGAAGTAAGTTCTTTCTTGAGGGGAACTCTGACCAGTACATCTCTCTATGTGCAACAAAGTCAGATTTTTTTTAAAACCTATTTTTATACATTTTCTTGTTTTCTTGTGATCTCCTAATTTTGCACCAAATGTGCCATTTAAAAAAATAATACAAATATTAAATTAGTAAGTAGACTCCAAATAAATAAATGTTCAGAAGGGATTCTCTTATGGTAAAGTACATGTGCTTTTAGAGCACTGATTTTTTTTTTTTTTTTTTCTTTTTTGGTCAGAGGTCCTTGCTGTCCCTTTCTGGCTTGCAGGGTATGCTCCAAATATGTAAGATTGCCAGAGCTGAGTGCTGAGTTCCAGGATCTCACCTGTGTGAGATGTTTATCTCACTAAAATTCCACTAAAACTGTGAAAATAATATTAGTTCTTTCACTCACTCAACAAATACTTGCTATATGTTTACCTATTAAATTACTGTACTAGGCAGGACACCGGGGTGGCTCAGTAGGTTAAGGAGCTGCCTTCGGCTCAGGTCATGATCCCAGCGTCCTGGGATCAAGTCCCACATCGGGCTCCTTGCTCCGCAGGGAGTCTGCTTCTCCCTCTGCCTCTGCCTGCCATTCTGTCTGCCTGTGCTCGCTCTCTCCGCCTCTCTCTCTCTGACAAATAAATAAAATCTTTAAAAAAAATAAAATAAATTACTGTACTAGGCTCTTTGATATAAAATTAATAAGATGTTAATCATGCACTTATAAAGCTTGCAGTTTAGTAGGCGAAATAAATCATAAGTCATGTACTTAATGTGTTAAAAATGTACATACCCTTAGAGTTTCAGTTTTGCAAGAAGAAAAAGGGTTCTGGAGATTAGTTGCACAGCAGTGTAAATATATGTAACACTACTGAACTGTATACTTAAAATAGTTAAGATAGTAAATTTTATGTTATGTGTATTTAACCACAATTAATTTTTCTTTTTTTTTTTAGCAGAAAGAGAGAGATAGAGAGGAGGGAAACTGTTAAAAAATTGGTAGTTCTGGGTGGTGAGAGTATGTACAATTTTTATTTTATTACACTGTTTTGTATTTTTAATTTTGATTTCTTAAAAATAAATGACCAGGGCGCCTGGGTGGCTCAGTTGGTTAAGTCTTCAATTCAGGTCAGGATGCCAGAGTCCTGGGATCAAGGCCTGTATTGGGCTCCCTGCTTGTGCAGGGAACCTGCTTCTCCCTCTGCCTCTGCTGCTCCCCATGCTTGTGCTCTCTCTCACATGCTCTCTCTCTAATAAATAAATAAAATCTATTAAAAAATATAAATTACTACAATCGTTTGTTTTGGTTTGGTTTGGTTTTGGTTTGAAGCAAAAGGCCTGTGAATTGAGCCTTCCGGGATGGAGAAGATGAAGAAAGATGAGAAGGGGACTGTGGAGCGGTATTCCAGGCAGGAGGAATGGCACAAAAGAGGCATGGAGACAGGAAATCAAGGGACTCTTGATAGGTTGGCTGGACCAGAACAACAAATAGCAGGAAGTTGGGGTGTCAGTTAAGTGTCTACTCTTGATTTAGGCTCAGGTCATGGTCTGAAGGTCGTGAGATGGAGCCCACATAGAGCCCCTGAGGGAGCCCCTTGGTGGGCTCCACACTCAGCGGGGAGTCTACCTCTCTCCCTCTCTCCCTCTGCCCCTTCCCCTGTTCCTACTCTCTCTCTCTCCATCGGATACATAAATAAATCTTTAAAACAAACAAACAAACAAATAGTAGGAAATGAGGTCTATAAAGTAGTTTCTGCCTCATATAAAAGGACCCTTCTATGGGAAACCAAAGAATTTCAGTCTGTTCTGTAGATCTTTAAGAGTTTGGAGTTGGGATGACAGGATCAGAACAGGAAGGTTAATCTGATAGTGAAATATAAAATACTTAGAAATGCAGAAGGCCCAGAGGCAGAAAGAGCAGCCAGGAGGAAATGCTTGTAGCAGTCCAAGGGACAGACAAATACAGGTCCTCTCCTATATGCCCCCTCCTTTTTTTTCTACAGCTTACTGATCCCTTTTGAGTGCACACAACAGTCTCTGAAATAGTGTGTCTGCTTTTGGGTAGATGTTTCCCAGTCATTTTTCATGTTCCTGCACGTGGCTGAGGATTATAACATGCTTTCTCCTTAGGGGGCCCTGGGTAGCTCAGTGGGTTAAGCCTCTGCCTTTGGCTCAGGTCATGATTTCAGGATCCTGGGATCAAGCCCACATTGGGCTCTCTGCTCAGCTTCCCCCTCTCTCTCTCTCCCTGCCTCTCTGCCTACTTGTGATCTCTGTCAAATAAATACATAAAATCTTTTTAAAAAATGCTCTCCTTGGTTACAGTGGTTCACTGAGGCAGGGTTTCTAGCGACAACTGATAGAAAAGTGCAGTTTGAAAGAAGATCCAAGTGGTTTTTCTGATCCATCAGAACTTTCATCCTGTACAAAGGTTGTCCAAAAATGTTTAAAGTTTCCCATCACCTCATTCTATTCAAAGACTCTAGTCCCTGAGAAGAGGACAGAAACTGCATTCCTCAGCACACCCCACCCCTGGATTGGCAGTAGCTTACTTCTCCAGCTTCAGCAACCTCTCCTATACGGATTCTACAATGCAGCCATGTTGACATGTCCTGTAATCCTGCAGATAGAGCCATTTTCTCACTGCTGTCTTTTATTTAACTGGAATTCTCTTTCTCCCAATCTCTGCTGATCAAAAATTCTGTTCGTTCTAGGGGCGCCTAGGTGGCTCAGTCAGTTAAATGTCTGACTTTGGCTCAGGTCATGATTTCAGGGTACTGGGATCAAGCCTCTAATAGGGCTCTGCAATCAGTGGGGAGTCTGCTTATTTCTCCTCTTCCCCCTGCTCATGCCCCCCCACTAAATACATTAAAAATCTTTTAAAAATTCTGTTCATTCTAGGGCCCAGATTTGACTTCTTCCATGAAGCCTTTATTTCATCACACCGGAGGGAATTATCTTCCTTCCTTCAAGTTATTGAGTCTTCTGCCAGCCACAAGACAGCTTATACTGCCTGTCTCTCTTTAACATTGTGTTTTTCCCTTACTTAGATTTTTTTCTTATTTATTTATTTTTATTATTTTAAAAAACATTTTATTTACTCGAGAGAAAGTGAGCAAAAGAGAGAGACCACAGCAGGGGGGAGGGGCAGAGGGAGAGGAAGAAACCAGCTCTCCACTGATCAGGGAGCCTGACATGGAGCTCCATCCCAGGACCCTGACATCATGACCTGAGCCAAAGGCAGAGGCTTAAGTGACTGAGCCACCCAGGCGCTCCTACTTTTTTTTATATAACTTTTTTTTTTAGTAGGCACCACACCTAATTTGGGTTTAAACTCATGACCCTGAGATCAAGAGTCACATACTTTACACAAGCAACTAGGTACCCATTGTTTTTGTTTTTTAAATGCCCTAGCCCGAAGTCCTTGCAGCTCAAGATATTTGATGATTAAAATAAGCATCATCTATTGAAAGCCTTTTAGTGCCAGGCACCATATACATAATTTCTATTCCTCATAATAATCCTATGACGTAGGTAATATTATTTCCATTTTACAAAAGAGGAAACAAAGCCTCAGAAGTATTAATTAACATGCCCCATATATACAGCTAGACTACAGAAGGTTTAGGATTTGAACAGGGCTCTGACAGGCTCTGAAGCTTGTGTTGTTTTCATTGCACAATGCTGCTGTTCTCATGCAATAGTTGAACGAATGAAAGAATATCTTTTTGAGCACATTTTTCTTCAACTTGCTTTTCTTTGCTGTATTTCCAACCTGGAGGTTTAACCAGCTGGTAAAATGGGAGGAAATAAGCCAGTCTTGTCAGTCAGCCTTGTCAGCTGTATTAATTTAAATTACTTATTTGTTTCTTTGTTTTAAAGATTTTATTTATTTATTTGAGAGTGGGAGAATGAGAGTGGGGAAGACCAGAGGAAGAAGCAGACTCCCTGCTGAGCAGGGAGCCCTATGTGAAACTCCACCCCGGGACTCCAGGATCATGACCTGAGCCAAAGGCAGTGGCTTAACCAACTGTGCCACCCAGGTGCCCCTGTTTGTTTGTTTGTTTGTTTTAAAAAGACTCCACACCTACCGTGGGACTTGAACTCATGATCTGAGATCCAGAGTTGCGTGCTCTACCGACTGAGCCAGCCAGGTGCTCCACCTGTATTAATTTCAAAGTAATAGAAACAGGGGCGCCTGGGTGGCTCAGTGGGTTAAAGCCTCTGCCTTCGGCTCAGGTCATGATCTGAGGGTCCTGGGATAGAGCCCCTCATCGGGCTCTCTGCTCAGCGGGGAGCCTGCTTCCCTCTCTCTCTCTGCCTGCCTCTCTGCCTACTTGTGATCTCTGTCTGTCAAATAAATAAATAAAAATCTTAAAAAAAAAGTAATAGAAACAGAAATCCTACTGACTTACACAATAAAAGTAAATATGTCAGTTAATAAACTAAGGAGTCCATTGGTGGATTGTTGGCTTTAGGATTGGATTAGTGTTGTAAGAAACTTGCTTCTCTCTTTAAGTTTTGCTTTCCTTTGAGCTGACTTCATTCCCAGGGAGGCTTCCTTATGTGGGAACAAAGATGGCCATCAGCAGCTCCAGCTTACATTCTACCAACTTAGTAACCCTGGCAGAAAGCATCTCTATTCTCCTCAGGTAAGACTGTCACTGGTCCAGCTTGGGTCATGGGCACATCCCTACACCAATCACTGATTCTGGGTGCGTTGTGTTGCTCTGGTTGACCAGGGCTAATGCTGGAGTAAGTATGGGTCAACTCTGCCAGAACTTTACGGCTTGAGAATGGGGAAGGGAAAATCATGGTATCAGACCAGAAGGGGTGATGGGCAGGCAAAATGGATGTCCACTGAACTGGGACTCAGCAATCCCTGATCCAGGTTGACTGTGCCTGAATAGAGACAATGGAAGATTCTCTGATCCGTCCTCAAAGGGCTCATTAACACAGGGCTGTGCTTTTCCTGGTTTGGTCCCAAGGGTTGCACTGCTCTTCCGACCAGCTGTATAAGAAAACATCCTGCTCAGGGAAATGGTTCATGCCTGGCTTGAGGTCTGTGGTGGTCTAGGACCAGCTGAGAGGGGACACAGTGTCAGCTGCAGAAGCACTGGGCAGGTCAAATCTGCCATTGGGAGGGCACACTTGCCAATAGCAAGCAGTGCCATAGGCAAGCCGGTGGTATCTGAAGCCAAATAGAAAATGGCATGTTGTCTTATTGAGAGACAGAGGATTCTATGATAGTAGATAATACTCCATTTCAGACAAACAGGTAAGTCTGGTCAGCAGGTAGTAGGACTCCCCTCACTTAGCTAAAGTTCAGGGACATTCCAATCCCAAGGAGTGGATGATTGAAAGGGGCTGGACTGCCCCAGGGACAGGACTATCGGGATAGGATATGAGGCCCAAGGCTGGAATCCATGGACTGGGTCTGGAGTCCAAAGCAGGGCTGTCTTAAGAATGAGACTGAAGGTCAGCTATCTGATAGAACTTGGGCATAAGTTCAGCCTAGCAACAGCCTCCATAGGAAACCCTAGAGTGAGTGCCATAAATTCCTCCTGCCTCAGTTTAGGATCCAGTGACTGATCAAGACTGAGGCTGCAGGTGCTTGGTGGTCTCAGCTAAAGGAAAGGAAGGAGACAGAGGTTGGTCCCATCACAGGGGCTAACGAATTTCAAAATGTAAGAGGCGTGTGTTCCCTCATTGAAATGCATAACGTAATAAAAAATTAAATTGAAAAATTTCAGCTGGAATGTGTTAAGAAACAGAGAGACCTGGGAAAGAACTTGATGCCCTTGTAGCAGGATGTTAAATGAGATTTCCCTATTTCTTTCATTTCAGAGCTTAGAATAATAGGTGACAAGTGTCCTAATATTATAAGGAGATGTGTCAGATCATTTATGCGTGACTTGCTCAGGGAGCAGTGCCCTAATTGGTTCTGAAACCTGTCGCTTGTCACCCAATTTGGGCCTGAGCAAAGACAAAGAGAAGAGGCTAAAAAAGTGAGGACTTCTCTGAAGAGAACTATCAGAGTGCTGTGTTTCCCTTACTCTCCAGTCAAGGGATGGTAAAGAGTGGGGATCTACCAGGAGGGGAGATTGACTGACATTTTATGGCCATGTGTGCTGAATGGAAGCAATGCCCTGAGGTGACTGGAAGAGAGTGCTTGGGACAGTCTGACCTGAGCCCCGGGAGTTGGGGAGTTGCAGGGTAGAGAGACTGATGTCTTATCCCACCTGAGGATGGGTCAGAGGCTGGAGGACCAAAGACGGTAAGTTAAGGGGATAGGAAGGGAGAGTTAACAGAGTTTGAAAGGCAGTAGTAAGAAAGAATAAAATTGTTCTTTCCTTTGGATAAAAGAGAAGAAGCCCAAGTTGTCTTTTCAGGTTTTCCACTTATTAGCTGGGCTAGTGTGGAAAGAAGCCACTTGCTCTGCCTGGGTCTCAGCTTTCTTTTCTATGAAAAGCAAGAACTGGACTAGACTGTCTTTAAGTCACCTTCTGTGACTTTCTAATTCCATGGGGGTATTCGGCTGAACTCTACAGTGACTCCTGGAGTAGAATGGGTTATTACGGTATAACACAGTCCATTACTCTGGATGTTAGAAATTCAGGCCACAAAGGTGCAACAGTATTCCCTTCCCCACTCCCTCTTCTCTTAGCAGGTATTTAAAAGGTGAACTGTTTTAAACATTAAAAAAAAAAAGTCACCCATTATACCACTAACCTGACACAGTACTAATTATATTTTTGGCATATTCCTTTCCAGATCTTGACCACTTATATGCGTATTTGCCCTGGATGTAATCACTAGCACCTACTTCCTGTGTTCTTATAGCGTACCAGTTCAATAATAAATTGTGCTTGAAAAAGAGGAAAGCTTGGGGTGCTTCCAATTATTGCACAATAAGAGCAGGCAAGAAGCAAGCTGGTCTTTGATAACACAGTCTTTTGGGGCACAGGACTATTCTGGTGTGGCCTCTCTTCCTCCTTAAGTCCCCTTCCCCCGCTCCCCACTTCCTGATCCTTTAACAACAACAGGAACACAAGAGGCCCAGTAGAGGTAAGCCACAGCAGCTTGTGATCTACATGACATTCACTTTGAGGTTGTTTCTGAGTTAGAAATACCTGGTGATCCCTTTAGCAGACATTGCAATAGTCCCCAGAGAGTTATGTCAAGCCCCTAAAATCACAGAGAAAGCCATTACTAAGGGGACATAGAGATGCACTAGTGTTTCTGCTGTTGTTAAGGTAGGAATGAGGAGATGTTTGCAGATGGTCACCAACGTGATGACACTCCACATGTTTCAGTGCCAACTCAGTCTCCATCCCTATAGCTTCAGTCCTACTCACAGGAGCACACCTGAGTCCAACCCCAACAAAGTCAAGTGTTTGGAGAAGTCTTTGTCCTTCCTCACCTAGGCAGAGAAGGAGATGGTTTAGTTTGGACCTTGAGATGCTGTGTCTTATAACTTAGTCTGGTAATTTAAGGAGCAAGGTGAGAGGTAAAGGGCAATGGGGCTAGAGAATCAGGTGGGTAACTAGTTCATGGAGTCTCTGGGGCTTGCAGGGGGAAGAGAACTCTCAGATTATTTGAAGCAGGGATGGGACATGCTCAGATCTATGCTTTAAAAAGATCACTCTGGTAACAGTGTGGGTAATGATTTGAAAAGAGCAAGGCTGGAGGCAGAGACCTGAGGTTATAATTCTCTTAGGACATTAACATTTCTAGAAAAGCACAGGATTTCATCATTAGAAGAGAAAAAGGACAGCATATGCAAGATACTAGACAAAATACTACTCTCCTTGGAGAGCTCCACAGCTGAAAGTTATTTTCTGTGGGTTGCCTTTTATTAGGCATTGAACATGTTAAAGAAATATATGTTCACATTATTTTCTGATTACAAAAGCAATCCATGATCATTGTAAAAATTTCAAACAAGTCAGAAATATTTAATTTAGGATGTAAAGGGCTGCACAACCCCCACCCCCCAACTTCAAGGTAACAGCTATTATACTAGCAAAATACTTTTCTCACAGTGGGAAATCCTACTCTTACCAAAGGACTTGAAATACTCATGACCAGATCTCAAAAGGCAATGCAATGCTCAGATTCCCTGAAGAGTAAATGATGAAAGATTATTCAGAGAAGGAAAGCTGTGCAGAAATAACTGGGTGAAAAAGATTAAATGCTAAAGGAGCTAATTCCCAATCATATCTTCTGCTCAAGGGATCATTTGCCTGACTCTACCTAGGATGTTTGACTAAGGGAGGGGCCAGTGTTTACTTAAGGTGGAATAAATGAGCTCAAGAAGTTTACCTTCCTTCTTGTTAACTGCTGATCTGTTGCAGTTTACTCTTGAAAAGGAAAAAATGTAGTCCTGAGGCTAAAAAGGGGTTTCCACTCTTAGCAGGCCTATTGACAGGTGGATGAAAACAAAATAATTCAGTATCTTTGGGTCAGATTGCGATTTTAATACCTCTTGCCTCCCCAGGGAGATGATGAAGCAATTGAGTGATTTGTTCTTGGTCACTTGCTTTTGAAATGATAGGGAAAAAAATCTGGACTTGAGGCCTTTTTAAGAAAAGAATTGTCTATTGTAGACAATTCTTGGAGAGTTTCTTTAGAATGAAAGCTTTTCTCTGAAACCATCCTGAGGTTTAACAACTTTTATCATCAGAAATTCTGAATTCTTTCAATTGCATATAACTCAATTTTAAAAATTTTCAGTGAGGAGCACCTGGATATCTCATTCCGCGAAGCTTCTGATCCTTGATCTCAGCTGAGGTCTTGATCTCAGAATGGGGAGTTCAAGCCCAGTGTGGAGTCCCTTAAAAAACAAACAAACAAACAAAGGAACCTGGGTGGCTCAGTCTGTTAAGTGTCTGCCTTCTGCTTGGGTCATGATCCCAGAGTCCTGGGATAGAGACAGGCTCCCTGTTCAGGGGAAAGCATGCTTCAGCCTCTACCACTCCACCTGCTTGTGTTCCGTCTCTCTCTGTGTCTGTCAAATAAATAAATAACTTAAAAAAAAAAAAAAGCCACTCTACCAAATGTACCAGTCAGGTGCCCCTCAATTTCCCTTCTTTGCCATGTTGACTGTCTTTGCCTTCTTGAATTTCTTCTCCCTCAGTCTCTGTGATTTCCCCCATGCATAGATTCTCCTTTTACTTTTCTGACAGCTCTTACTCCGTATCCTTTACTGTTTTCTTTTCTCCACTTGCCCTATAGAGACCTCTGAGATTCTGTTCTTAGACATCTTGCCCTCTTGCTCTACCCTCTTTGCTGAATAATTTTATCCACTACTACAGTTTTCTGTCTCACTCATAAGCTAATTCCTATGAATCATTTCCTCATTTATTATTCATAGCCTTGAAGTTTGCTGAGCTTTAGGTCCTAATTTTTACTTTCTTGATGAATATCTTCACCTACATAATAAGCAAACACTGCAAACATGTCCCAAGCTGAATTTCTCCTTTTCCTAATCTAGTACCAAATTACTTTTCTAGCCAGCAGTAGCTCTTATACAGAACCTCTCTGGCAAGCCACACTCTCTTCCATGTTCCTGCCCAGTCTTGCAGGCTTCCTTTCTCAACACCTCTTCTCTCCCCTAGGTTCCCTTTCTCGGTACCCATTCCAATTCTCACTTTCTTGTCTAAATGCTGCCTTGTCCCAACATTTATCCTCCTTCTTTTGCTTTGTTGGGTACCACTTTCCCAGAACATGTCATGCATTTTATGCCTCCGTTCCTCCTTTCCTTCTTTGTGGAATGCTGTTTCCCCACCTTTTCCTACCTAAATCCCACTCATCTTTCAAAATCCAACTCAAATGCTGATTTCTTCCATGGAGCCTCCTGACATATACTCTGTTGGGACCCATCATTCTCTTCTTTGGGTTCCCACAGAACCGCTAGAACAAATACTATAACCCAATTGGAGTTATTGCTAGTTATGTGTTTTCCTTTCTCTCCTGGTAGAATGTGATTTTTCCTGAGGGAAGAAACTATCATAAGAGTGCACTGTACAGGGAACCTGGGGGGCTCAGTTGGTTAATGTCCAACTCTTGATTTTGGCTCAGGTCCTGATCTCAGTGCTGTGAGATCAGCTCCACGTTGGACTCAGCCCTGGGTGTGGGGCCTGCTTGTGGTTCTCTCTCTCTTCCTCTCCAAAAAGTAAAAAAAATGACAGACACCCAACAATAATGCAATCCAGACACCCAACAACATTTGTCAAATTGAATCATAGAAGAAACTAACAAAAAACTGAAGAGTTCTTTGACAAGAGGCAAAGTAGCTTAAGAAAGACATTAATCCTTTGGGGAGATGTTCTCTTGTATAAATTCTTTGCTGTTAAAAAATGGAATGAGAGGGGCGCCTGGGTGGCTCAGTGGGTTAAAGCCTCTGCCTTCGGCTCAGGTCATGATCCCAGGGTCCTGGGATCAAGCCCCGCATCGGGTTCTCTGCTCAACGGGGAGCCTGCTTCCTCCTCTCTCTCTGCCTGCCTCTCAGCCTACTTGTAATCTCTGCCTGTCAAATAAATAAACAAAATCTTAAAAAAAAAAAAAAAATGGAATGAGAGGGGCACCAGGCTGGATCAGTCAGGTAGATAAAGCATGCAACTCTTGATCTCGGGGTGGTGAGTTCAAGCCCCACATTGGGTGTAGAACTTACTTAAAAAAAAAAAAAAAAAAAAAGGAGTAGAGACAGACAATAGCAGAAAGGGCAGACACCCTCTTAACTCTTCTTGGTAGGTGACAGCATTTGGCCTTGATCCTACAACTCAGGTGGGCCTTACCTTTAAAACCTCTGCTTTGTTGAAGCTGAGATTTCTTGAAATTCATATCATGAGAGATTTTATTCTTTAAGGAAGTGGAAGAGAGAACTCTGAACTCACACATTATGTGGTTTGGATATGGGGTGAGCTGCACATACATGAGGAAATCTAAACCTATCAGGGGCATAAGAAGCAGTAGAGCATATTAGATGGAAGGCTGACTGTGGAGCAGGACTGTTGGGGCTGAAATTAGGCAAATTAACTTCTCCATGCCTCAGTTCCCTCTTGTGTCCGGTGGAGATTGTCATGGACCTAACTCACAAGGTTATTATGAAGGTTAAACAAGTTAATATATGTAAAGTTCTTGAACAGGCTAGGCACCTGGTAAGCATTTGGTAATTATTAGGTGTTATTATTATTTTCAATCACCACTTTCTTTTTTTTAAAGATTTTTTTTTTTTATCTGAGAGAGTGAACTAGAGACAGCAAGCACGAGCAGGGAGAAGGGTAGAGGGAGAGGGAGAAGCAGACTCCTCGCTGAAGAGAGAGCCCCATGTGGGCCTTGATCTCAGGACTCCAGGATCATGACCTGAGCCAAAGGCAGACAATTAAGCAACTGAGCCACCCTGGCGCCCTTCAATCACCACTTTCAACTGAGATGCCAAAGCCCCCTCTCTTGTACCTTAATGACACCCCTGGCAGATTCTATGACTTGACTATTACAGTGCAGATCAATCTGGCTTAAAACATCAGCCTCCTGTTTGGTTCAAAACGTTCTGCCTTGCCCAATACAAGCTAGACATACTCAGGAGGAGACTTTTGACTTTTTCAATCATTTTCCCACTCTAGAGCCCTGGAGGGCGGGTATATCTAGGTCATGCACTTGGGCCAGTTCTTGGGAAGGGATTAGGAAGAGGGATGAGTCAGTCAGAGCTCTCCTCACACAGTTAGCTGCCACTTGTTAGGGAGGTATCCCTGAAATTCACTGCTGGGGTTCAGTTTTGTTCTGCTCCTGATGGGGTCTCTGATAAAGTCTGAATGGGTGCATAGGCTCCTAATGCACACTGTTCAGTCATACCCCAGATACCTTGTTAGTGTTACATTCTTTTTTTTCTTTTTCTAAAAGATTTTATTTATTTATTTGACAGACAGAGATCACAAGTAGGCAGAGAGGCAGGCAGAGAGAGAGAGAGAGAGAGCAGAGAGCCTGACACGGGGCTCCATCCCAGGACCCCGGGATAATGACTTGAGCCGAAGGCAGAGGCTTTAACCCACTGAGCCACCCAAGCTCCCCTAGTGTTACATTCTGTCATAGGGCTCAATGTGGCTGAAGCAGATCACAGACCAGAAGGCCAGATGCTACTCAAGTACTTTAGACTCAAGTATTGGACCTCAAGTACTTTAGAGAGAGAGACAATCCAAAATAACATTTACTGAATATCTTCTAAAGCAAGGTGCTTACACCTAAAGCTAGGTATACGTCTCTATTCTATGTGATAAAGATTATTAGTTCCATTTAACAGATGAGGAAAGTGAAGGTAAAAGGAACGAAATCAATTGTCATTTTTTCTGAGGGCCCTGCTTCTTAAAGACAAGTTTCTATACCGACCCAGAAATCTAGTTAAGATTTCAGAGAGGCAATATTACCAAAGTTTTATTTTGGACATTTACAATAAATCTGTGTTTATTAATATGAATTATTTGTGGTGCAAACATAGAGCTTTACTTGGTATCAATTCACCACAAATACAAAGGCCACACAATATCCTTTTTTTTTTTTTTAAATTTATTTATTTGAGAGAGAGAGCGAGCAGGGGAAAGGGGAGAGGCAGAAGGAGCAACAGAATCTCAAGCAGATTCCCCACTGAGTGTGGAGCCTGACGTGAGATCATGACCTGAGCTGAAACCAACAGTCTGATACTCAACTGAGTGATCCTCCAAGTGCCCCAAGGGCATAAAATATCTTAATTTTTCCATCCTGGTAGTCTTTTTCTCCCCAGCTTTTCTTTCTTTCTTTTAAATTCTAGTATAATGAACATGCAGTATTGTATTAGTTTCAGGTGTACAATATAATGATCCAGGAATCCTATACATTGCTCTGTATAGGTATCCTATACATTGCTCTTCACAATAGGTATACTCTTAATCCCCTTCATCTATATTACCTAACCGCCCCCCTCAGTAACCACTAGTTTGTTCTCTAAATTTAAGAGTCTGTTTTTTGCTTGTCTCTTCCTTCCTTTGTTCATTTGTTTTGTTTCTTAAATTCCACATATGAGTGAAATCATATGATATTTGTCTTTCTCTGACTTTTCTTATTTCACTTAGCATTATACCACCTAGGTCTATCCATGCTGTTGCAAATGTCAAGATTTCATTCCTTTTTAATGGCTGAATAGTAGTTTATTATATACATCTTTATATATTTTTACTTTTATATATTTATATATTTTATATTTATATATAATACATAATATAATATATATATAATATAAAAATATATTATACTTTTTATATATTTTATATTATATAACACCTGTATCACTTCTTTACCCGTTCATTTATGGGTGGACACTTGAGTTGCTTCCATGTCTTGACTATTATATAATGCTGCTATAAACAGCATTTCCCTAGGTCTTACCTAGGGAAACATACAATAAGCAGATCAATAATATAATTTCAGATGATGTGGTGTGAGAACAGTAAGACTAAGTGACATGAAACAGAGAGATGGGAAGAGGGTATTTGTTATTAAATAGGACAGTCAGGGAGGACTGACATTTGACTGAAACCTGAATGATGAGGAGGGAGCCACTCGAAGATTTGGGAAAAGAGTCTCTCAAAACAAGGGACTAGCAGGTGCAAGTGCCTGGGAATTACTTGGCAATTTTAATGTTTTGGATACTGAGAATATAAGTCCTCTCTCCATTCCTCCCAACCCTCACTGACAAGAACCCGGTGACAAGTACAGAGGAAGATGGGAAGATTTTGTTTAACTTCTGGAAGTTAAAAGACCTGATACGAAGATCAGCAGGAGTCAGGAAGAAAGTAAAAGTGAATTGAATCCCATCGTATAGCTTATCCCACTGAGAAGCTTTTCTGTGAAGAAGATGAATTCTAAGATTTGATTGTTTTGTTGATTCAATGATGTTATTAACTAGCAAGGAATCTACCCTAAGTCACTCTTCTGTGCTTAGTGCATTATTTTATTTCATTTTATTTATAACTAAATGTTTCCTGAAGTAGAAAACAGCTACTTTGCTCTCTGTATTTATGCTCAACAGAGATCTTATAGTATATGACTTTCTTTCATTTGTGGTAAACTGCTTCTAACCATGCATCAAGGCAATAAAAATAGTTTTCATGTGATTATGTCCTTGGAAATCTGGCACAAAATGTGATTTCACTTAGTGAGTGTGGTGTGACAGCTGTAAATTGCCACATTACAGCATAATGCTTCAATATTGTATTTTCAGTGTGGCTGAGTTGCTGTTTTTCTCTGGCTTTGACTGCATTTTCCACAGAGAAGCTGGCATTCGGACAAATCCCCTGAGACATCCTCACAAAGAGATGCTGACAGATCTCTGTCTCTGAGGATCTGACTGGGCAGTGTTCCATCCAGACAGGCTGGGCATGAGGACGGGTGTCTGTGTTTGCTGGCCTGTAGGAGGGGCTTCTCATTTTGTCTTGCCAACAGTCAAGAGACATAGCGAGCCCTTGGGATGGGAGTTCTGCCCTGGGGCCAACATGCTCTGATATGAAGGCACTGGACCAATTTAATGGGGCAAAGAGTCGTATGCAAGAAAGCCCAAAGTAGTGTTGCAGGCCAGAGAATCAAATTTCTCTCCACAGTATATGGGTGGTTCATTGAGTAAGTACTTAATAAATAATTGGTAGAGTGTTTAGGCATGCCCCTCAATGCTTGTGATGTATGAAGGAACTCACTCTAACTTGGTTGGGGAAATAGCCTATAGCTGCCAACCCTTTTTTTCCCTCCACCCTTAATCTAAGACCGCTTATAACTCATTCAGTGGATTTTCAGCTAGTTTTTGACCAGTACTTCAGTGCGAGGCACTGTGTTCTGCCTAAGAGGTACAGAAATGAATAAGACAGATTTTTCTAGGATTAGTATCATACACACAGAAGTGTTATTAAGGTTATCTTCGGGAGCTAAATCAGATTGAGATATGGACAAGGTCCCTTAAATTTTTTCCTTTTGAACTGTATTATTTGAACTTTCTGGGACCAGCTTTCGGCCATGATGCTTTTTGTATCTCAACAAAAATCTTCTGAGCCACTGTTTTTGCCACCCTCCTGAGCTTTGAGAACACAGCAATGAATGAGGCAGAATAAGTCCCCTGTCCTCGTGAAACTTCCATTCCAACTGGGGAAGCAACACAAAACAGAACAAAGCAAAATCCATACAGGTATGCCATACAATATAGTAATGATTGATGACATGTCCTATGGGGAAAAATACTTTTTAAAAATAAATAATTAGGGGCGCCTGGGTGGCTCAGTGGATTAAGCCACTGCCTTCGGCTCAGGTCATGATCTCAGTTTCCTGGGATCGAGCCCCGCATCGGGCTCTTTGCTCAGCGGAAGCCTGCTTCTCTCTCTCTCTGCCTGACTCTCCGCCTACTTGTGATTTCTCTCTCTGTCAAATAAATAATAAATAAAAAATCTTAAAAAATAAATAAATAAATAAATAAATAAATAATTAGGGGCGCCTGGGTGGCTCAGTGGATTAAAGCCTATGCCTTCGGCTCAGGTCATGATCCCAGGGTCCTGGGATAGAGCCCCGGCATCAGGGGAATCTCTGCTCAGCAGGGAGCCTGCTTCCCCCTCTCTCTCTGCCTGCCTCTCTGCCTACTTGTGATCTCTGTCAAGTAAATAAATAAAATCTTTAAAAAAAAAAATTATTCTGATCTGTTCAGATACTCTTGACTCCTTAGAGGCCTGGATTCTTTACTGGGCTAAGCAGATGGCATTGAGGGAAATGGGCCAGAGGGCCAAGCAAGCCTTGAAGCCTGGAACCAACCATTTGAAGTCATTCTGCACTCTCTCCACCCAGTAAAAATGAAAAGGCAGTCTGAGCTGCCTACATTCTTTGGGCAGAAGAGTGATGTCAGTCCAGAGAGTCTGACCCGGCTGGCTGCTCTTGACCAGAGCCCAGGCCTTTCTCTACCCAGTCTGGGGACAGAACTCACTGCTATGCCAGTATCTGAAGGTGCTGACCCTCCCTACCCCACATTCATTGCCTGCTTTTTCTTTCCAGCTTCACCAACTGGTTTCCAGGGACCTGATCCTGCTGGCTTCTGGCCTGCCCTGTCTGACAGCTGCCTGAACACTGGAACTTAAAAATTAGTTCTAAATGCCCGAGTCCAGTCACCACATTCCAGTCTATTTTTAGGACAATCCTCCTTCTTTTCCCTGAGAAACTACTCTTCTTTTTGTTTCTAAACTGCTTCCATGCCCAGTTCAGACTGAGGTCTCCTCACCTGGGAATGCAAAGCTTGGGGGTTCCAGTTCCTACTCACAGCTAAGCTGTTTTCACTAAATTCCTCTACTCAAAGAAGTGGTAAGAATTGATAGGATATTAAGTTAAAGAAACAGCCAAAATTGTATGCACACTGACATTACAAACATCTAAAAATCGTTTTCATTTCAATCATGAAGGTAACACAAGCTTATTTCAAAATGCTAGAAAAATACAGTACAAGTAATTTATGCTTTATTTTTTTAATTTTTAAAAAAGATTTTATTTATTTATTTGACAGAGACACAGCAAGAGGGGAACCCAAGCAGAGGGAGTGGGAGAGGGAGAAGCAGATTTTCCACTGAGCAGGGATCCCGATGCGGGGCTCAGTTCTAGGACCCCATGATCATGACCTGAGCTGAAGGCAGACAATCAATGACTGAGCCACCCAGGAACCCATAATTTATGCTTTAATATATTATTTTCTGTTTGATCTGTTCTCGTGCTCAGAAGTTTGTTGTTATTAGTTAAATATATTATTCATGCACATAGGACAAATTTCAAATAGTGAAATTTCACTTTTCCTTGCCATCCAGTTCTTTTCCTTGAAGGAAATATTATTGTTCATAATATTCTTTTATAATCCTTTTTATTTCTGTAAAATCTGTAGTAATGTTCTACTTTCTTTCCTAATTTTAGTAATTTCATTTTTCTCACTTTACACTTTAGTAGACCTAGGTAAATTTGGTCAATTTTGTTGGTCTCTTTAAAGAACCAGCTTTTGTTTTTGTGGATTTTCCTTTTATTGTTTTTCTGTTCTCTATTGTTTCTGTCCCTACTCCATTATTCTCTTCCTAATGCTAGCTGTGGAGTCAGTTTGCTCCTCTTTTTCTAGTTCCTTAAGGTGTATAATTAGGTTATTAATTTACTCTGCCACTCTTTCTAATATATATGTGTATATACGTATTTTTAAAAAGATTTTATGTATTTATTTGACGGAGAGACAGCGAGAGAGGGAACACAAGCAGCGGTAGAGGGAGAGGGAGAAGCAGGCTTCCCACAGAGCAGGGAGCCTGATGCAGGGCTCGATCCCAGGACCCCAGGATCATGACATGAGCTGAAGGCAGATGCTTAAGAACTGAGCCACCCAGGTAACTGTAAATATATTATTTTTATTTTATCTAAAAAATTATCCTACAGTGGAGTGCCTGGCTGTCTCCATCAGTAGAGTGTGTGACTCTTTTTTTTTTTTTTTTAAAGATATTATTTATTTATTCAACAGAGAGAGAGAGATCACAAGTAGGCAGAGAGGCAGGCAGAGAGAGAGGAGGAAGCAGGCTCCCCACTGTGCAGAGAGCCCGATGTGGGGTTCAATCCCAGGACCCTGAGATCATGACCTGAGCCAAAGGCAGAGGCTTAACCCACTGAGCCACCCAGGCGCCCCGAGTTTGTGACTCTTGATTTCTGGGTTGCGAGTTTGAGCCCCCACATTGAGCATGGAGCCTACTTAAAATTTAAAAAAAAAAATTATCCTACAGTTTAATTGAGTTTTTGCAGTGTTGTTCTATGAATTTTAGCAAAGATACAGACTCATAACCAATGTCACAATCAGGATCTCCTTGTTTTGTTAACTACTGAGAGATGAGTAATGAAATCGTCAACTATAGCTGTGATTTGTGTATTTATTTCTTTCAAAATTTTTACCAGCAGTTGTTGATATGATAGGTGGAGTTACTTTTTCCTTTTGTAGTTAATCATATTTTATTATTTTTTGAAACTATTATTCTATTTTCATCAGAATTTTAGTTTATTCATTGATTTTATTGATATAAATTCATAATTTCATGTTTTATCTAATGAGCTACTGTCTGTTAATATTTAATATCATTATTTATTTTGCAGCTCACATTATACCTGATTTCATCATTGGAACCTCTTCAAGCTTGTTCTTGAATCCTTTTGATATGTACTTGTCATTCTTTGGCCATTAGTTCTTTTTTTTTTTTTTTTTTTTTTAAATTTATGTGACAGACAGAGATCACAAGTAGGCAGACAGGCAGGCAGAGAGAGAGAGGGAAGCAGGCTCCCTGCTAAGCAGAGAGCCTGATATGGGGATCGATCCCAGGACCCTGGGATCATGACCTGAGCTGAAGGCAGAGGCCTTAACTCACTGAGCCACCCAGGTGCCCCCCGGCCATTAGTTCTTAAAGTACTTCAGGTACCTTATTTTTTCTTCTTTCTGAAGTTCTGATTAGGCTTATGTTAGACTCAGCCTTTTTCTTTCTATGCTATAGTTTGAAGAGATTCTTTTGCCCTGTCTTCAAGGTCACTGTTTTTTTCTTATATGGTGTCTGATCTGATGTTAAATCAATCTAATGAGTTTTTCATATCAGATAATACACTTTTAGTTCTAGAATTTTTATTTTGTTCTGTTTTATGGGTTACATTTCTTAATTGACATTTCTCATTTGTTCCCTTATTATGCTCATGGTTTCCTTTAAGTCCTTGAACATTTAATGACAGATTTTAAAAAAATATTTTATTTATTTGACAGAGCAAGAGATCACAAGTAGGCAGAGGGGCAGAGAGAGAGAGGGAAGCAGGCTCCCCGCTTAACAGAGAGCCCGATGTGGGGCTCGATCCCAGGACCCTGGGATCATGACCCGAGCTGAAGGCAGAGGCTCAACCCACTGAGCCACCGGGCACCCCTAATGACAGATTTTTTAAAAAGTCATTTTTGGGTCTTTATTTTTTGGGGGGTCTCTCTCTATTGATTAATTTTTCTTCTGATTATGGATCACCTTTTCCCGCTTCTTTGAGAATGTCTAGTAATTTTATTTATTAAACAATTTAAAATTTATTTATTTATTTATTTATTTGAGAGAGAAACAGTATGAATATGAGAAGGGACAGAAGAGGGAGAATCACAAGCATATGGTGATTCTCCCTGCTGAGTGTGGGACCCAATGTGGTGCTCCATCTCATGACTCTGAGATCATGACCTGAGCTGAAATTAAGAGGTGGAAACTTAACCAACTGAGCCACCCAGGCACCTGAATGTCTAGTAATGTTAGATTACAGGCTGAACATGATGGATTCCATGCTATAGAATTTGATTTTCTTTTTATTTAATAAATTT
Organism: Mustela lutreola; assembly: GCF_030435805.1. Taxonomy (NCBI): domain Eukaryota; kingdom Metazoa; phylum Chordata; class Mammalia; order Carnivora; family Mustelidae; genus Mustela; species Mustela lutreola. The sequence continues at coordinate 239,857,489 of NC_081290.1, read as the reverse complement.
TTTTTTTCAAGATTTATTTATCTTAGAGAGGGAGAGAGAAATTGGAGGGAGGAGCAGTGGAAGAGAGAGAGAGAGAATCTTCAAGCAGATTCCATGTTGAATGTGGGGCCAGACTTGGGGCTCTATCCTAGGACACTGAGATCATGACATGAGCTGAAATTGAGAGTCAGTGGCTTAATGGATTGAGCCAGTCAGGCACTCCTATTTTCTTTTTAAATTATTTTATATATTTATTTGTCATAGTGAGAGCAAGCAAGCACAAGCAGGGGGAGCAGAAGGCAGAGGGAGAAGTAGGGAGAGGGAGAAGGAGATTCCCTGATGAACAAAGACCCCCATGTGGGACTTGATCCCAGAACCCTGGGATCACGACCTGAGTTGCAGATTTATTCTTAACTGACTGAGCCACCCAGGTGTCTCCCTGTTTTCTCTTTTTAAAAAATTGTACTTTGAGTAATGTTGAGGCTTCTTCTGGTAGGCAATTAATTTATTTGTGCAGCTGGGGTGCCTGGGTGGCTCAATTGTTAAGTGTCTGCCTTTGACTCAGGTCATGATCCCAGGGTCCTGAGATTGAGCCCTGCACTGAACTCCCTGGTCAGCAGGAGGCTGCTTCTCTCTTTCCCACTCCCCCTGTTTGTGTTCTTGCTCTCTCTCTCTGTCAGATAAATACATAAAATCTTTAAAGAAAACTTTACTGTGCATCAAATTAATCCTTTGATTCTTGTTTTTAAACTTTATTAGGGTGTGTCTAAAATAATCCTTTCTCTAGGGTTAGATTATCCCTAATGCCTAGGCTTTGCCTCTTTTGGGGTCTTTTCTGAATGCCCAATATGGTTTTCTCCACTTTGGTGCTTTTTGTTTTTATGGGGTTGTTTTATTTGTTTTTGGTGGGCAGCAAAGCAATGTTTATTGAATGATAGCAAAATGATAGTACAAAGCTCTTGAGGAGGGAGGGACCCAAAAGGGTTGCCCTTCTCCACTTTGGTTGGTTGATTGGAACTTTAATTTCTTCGAGCCCCATGAAAGCTCTGGTATCTCCATTCAGCTCATAGTTCAGCACTTGTAATTTCAGCACTTGTAATTTTCCCAGCATTTGTTCTTTGCTCTACCTCATATAAGTCTACACCCTGGCTTGTGTAGATTTTTAACAAAAGATCCAAACAGAGGGTGCCTGTGTGGCTCAATTGGTTAAGTGGCTGCCTTCAGTTCAGGTCATGATCCCGGTGTCCTGGGATGAAGTCCTGTATTGGGCTTCCTGCTCAGTGGGGAGTCTGTTCCTCCCTCTGCCCCTCCTTCCCTCCCCCTCAACTCCTGCACACAGTGGGCTCTCTCTCTTTCCCTCTCGTAAAAATAAATAAATAAAATCTTAAAAAAAAAAAACCCAAACAGACTCCTATGCAGCTATCTAAACCTTATTCTTTACCCCTCTCTTATATCCTGCCTTGCAAATTCCAGCCATACTGATAGCCTTGAATTCCAATCCTTTTCTCCTTGGTTCAGTAACACCACTGTGCCCTCCCTCTTTAGATTACCTCTCCTTGTATAGTGGTCCAGAAAGTGCTTCTAGGCAGAAAGCCATGGTGATCATGAGATTTGTCTTATTTGTTTCCATTATCCCAAGGACTATAGTTCCTGACTACTGTTTGGTACCTAAAACCAGTATTTCAGAGTTCATATTCTAGTTGTTTGCAGTGGGAAGACTGGTCTGGTACAATTACTTTGTCATAGCTATACGTGGAAATCTCAAATTGGCTTTATATTACAAATTGGTTTTACATTGTATTTTAAGAGGCCTTTGTAATTTTTTTTATCATGGGGAGCATGCATAGTGACTTGGAAGGAAATATGGGATCTTCTGTTATCAGTAATGTTCTATTTATTGATTTAGGGGCTCCCATGTTGAGTTAGCGAATATTCAGCAAGCTGTAAACTTATGTCAATTTTTCTTTATGTATAATACACTTAAATGTTTTTCCTAGTCCAATATTAGTTTTAGATTCTCAAAAAGGAAATTTCAACTTTATTAGATAAAGGCTTTTTAAAACTTGCAATAAAGCTAGGCCTTCCTGGTCTGTGAGTCAAGATTAAAAGCAGAAAAAGATGGTTTGTTCTAGAGATTACGAGGGAAGAAAAAAGAGGAAGGAGCTGATAATAAAAGAGAAGAAGAAGAGAAATGTCTAAAGGAATTTATTAACTGTTTCTCTTTCTTCAAACAATTCCATAAATTCTTCTGGTGCCTGGCTGGCTCAGTTGGTAGAGCATGCTACTCTTTTTTTTTTTTTTTTTTTTTTAAGATTTTATTTATTTATTTGATAGAGATTACAAGTAGGCAGAGAGAGAGAGGAGGAAGCAGGCTCCCCGATGGGCAGAGAGCCCGATGCGGGACTCGATCCCAGGACCCTGAGACCATGACCTGAGCCGAAGGCAGCGGCTTAACCCACTGAGCCACCCAGGCGCCCTTTTTTTTTTTTTTTTAAAGATTTTATTTATTTATTTGTCAGAAAGAGAGGGAGAGCAGCAGTCAGAGGGAGAAGCGGACTCCCCACAAAGCAAGGAGCCTGATGTGGGACTAGATCCGAGGACCCTGAGACTATGCCCTGAAGCCAAAAGCACACGCTTAATGACTGAGCCACCCATGTGTCCAAGAGCATGTGACGCTTGACCTCAAGGTCATGATTTCAAGCCCCACTTTGGGCATTGAGCCTACTTAATTAAAAAAACAAAAACAAACAACTCAGTAAACTCTATGCTGCTTGTTATTGTTTATATAGAGTAGATTTTCTTTTGGGTATGTGACGAAGTGTTATATTCTGTTTTTAAGGGTTGCAAGAGGGTAAAATCAGAGGCTTTCCTATTGGATTTACTAAGCAAGGTCTTTTTGCTCAAGGTAACAAAAGCATTCTTTTTTTTTCCCCAGTAATTTCATAGTTTTGTTTCTTAAATTCAAAGCTTTAAAATCATTTGATAGGGGCATCTGTGTGGCTCAGTCAGTTGATTGTCGGATTCTTGGTTTTGGTTCAGGTCATGATCTCAGGGTTGTGAGATCTAGCTCCCTGTAGGGCTCTGCACTCACTGAGGAGTCTGCTTGGGATTCTCTCCCTCTGAGGCTCCCCCACCCTGTTAGTGCACACACACACACTCTCTCTAAAATAAATAAATCAATCTTAGAAAAATAAAACTTTTTGATAATTAATTTTGTATATAGTATGACAGGCATCTGACTTTTTAAAAATTGGTTAAATATCCCATACCACTTACTCATTTATTGAATAATTCCTTTTTTAAGATTTTATTTTTAAGTAATCTCCACACCCAGTGCAGGGATCAAACTCACAATCCTAAGATCAAGAGTCTTGTGCTTCACTGAGTGAGCCAGCCAGGTGCCCCTGAGTAATTTTTTTCCCCCTGATTTAAAATGCTTCCTTTATCATATACTAATCCTTATAATTATGTAAGCTTATTTGATCTCATTTATTTACTTTTTTTCCTGCCCCAGTATACCCTTGTTTTAATTACTGTAGCTTTATAGTGTTTTTTATATCTGCTGATGCAGGTCTACCATCCTCAGTCTTCCTTTTTTCAAAAAGTATCAATATTTGACTTTGTTTTAATCTCTGCTGAGCAACAGACTTGTACATTTAATTATCTAGTGATAACTGGAGAGTTTTCATGCATCTCAAAAGCATTCATTGTGTAAAAACATACTGAGAAAGACACTGTGGTGATTACCAAAGGGTGCTCATAGTCTGGTGGCAGATAAGTAAACAATTAGAAAATAATTAGATAATTGCTAAAATACAGGAAATCCAGGACAGAAAGTACCTCTCAGGACTGGTATCCTAAGACAAACCCTCCCAAGATAAGCAGTAATTGATCATACAGAAACACTGGGGAGAAGACATTTATGGGAGAGAGATAACTTATGCAGAGGCACAGTAGCACAAATGAGTAAGGTATGTTCAGGGCACGTGTGGTTCAGAATGGCTTATTCACTGATATGTTTATTCATGTTGGATTCAGAGTCAGCTAGAACCATTGAGTTTATTTCAGATTATGAGTGGCTTCAAGATTATCTCTTAGAGACCACTCTACTGGTAATATGGAAGATGGCTTAGAGGCAAATGAGAAGAGGTATCATAGGATTTGAATGAAGTGAGTAAGGAAACGGATATCTGACTAGACCCAAGATTTAACTGGATGTGAGTATGAAAGGAAAAATTCATTCATTCATTCATTCATTCATTCAACAAGTTGAAGGGTGCCTGGGTGGCTCAATCAGTTAAGTGTCTGACTCTTGATCTTGATTTCGGCTCATGTCACGATCTCAGGGTTGTGAGATTGCACCTCTTGTTAGGATGGGTTTGGAGTCTGCTTAAGATTCTTTCTTCCTCTCCCTCTGTCCCTGCCCTGCTCCCTTCCTTCCTCGCTCTCAAAAACAAAACAAACCAAAAACCAAAAACCAAGTTGAATTTAATGAATATGAAATGAGAATTCTTGCGTTTCTGGCTTGAGCAAAAGGGGAATGGATGGTATCATCTCCCAAGGTTGTGAATATAGGGAGTGGAAAAAGTTTGGAGGTAAGATATTGATTTCAGATTTGGATGTTCTGAGTTTGCAGTGTTTGTGTGTAGTACACCCTGGTATAAATAAACTTCATAGGTCTCATTCTGGTTTTAGAGATAAATATTTATTTGTCTTCTATGTATGTGTTAGCAGTTGCAGAAATCATGGTCAAGATTGCCTAGAAAAAATTTGTAGATTGTGAAGAGAGTGACTATCTTGGGGGAAATAACTAGCATTTAACAGGTGGGGAAAGAATGACCTTCAAGAGTCTATGAAGGAGTCAGAGTTGTCACGGAAACCATGAAGAAGGAAGCAGTTAATGTGTTAACAACGCATAAAGGTGGCAAATGACTAAAAACTGACCACTGAATCCTGTGAAAAGAAGCCTACTGGTGACCATTAATGAGAGCAGTTTTAACTGAGAAAAGGTGGAAGAAGTCAGGAAGTAAGGAAATTTAGATTGAGGGTATCCAAAACAAAATTCAGCACCTTTCCTTCCAATCTGACTCCTCTTTTTATCTCTTAGGCACAAGTATTTCCCCCAACCTCCTAAATCAGAAACTCTCTAGTCTCTTCCCTTTCACTTAGTAGGCTTGTCTAATTAGGGCATTAGTACCCTAGGTTCTACTTCCTTAACGTTTCTAATATTCCAGAAGGATAAACTCCAAATATCATGGTTATCTATGGATGACAGGATATGATCTTTGTTTTCCTGATAGCTTGCTTTTTGACTTTTCCGGAATGACTATGTATTTACTCATGTAATTAAAATAATAAAAGGTTAAATGTAGTTTTTCTCATATATCATCTTATATCTGATGTCAGATCTTTGTTTCCAGCCCATTACCCTGGGTCAGGCCAGGATTATAATAATTTCTTACCTTCTTTCTGCTACGAGAGCATTCCTCAAATCTATCACCGAGAAGTCAGAATAAGTTTTGTAAATACAAATCCTAGTCTGTTCCTCTCCAGTTAATGACCAGATATCTCTGAGGATTAAGTTCAAACTTCTAGCATTTAGTGACAAGTCCTTTGTCTTATCTCCCTCATTTCTTTCCATTCTCGTACTCTGCTTCTACTTATTTTTCAAAGATTACCAGTAGCTTCTAGCCTTTGCAAATGTTTCCTTCCCCTTTGTTAATTCCTATTCATCCTTTAAATCACTTTAAGAATCACTCTATGTAGGAGGCCTTCACTGCAACCTGTTCGAATTTAGATACCCCTCTCTATTGCTATTGGATTCTATGAGCCTCTCAGTAAGTGTTATCATACTGTATTAATGAGTTGTTCACCTATTCTTAATTTGTTGGCTATTTAATTTTTTTTAAAAGATTTTATTTATTTATTTGACAGAGAGAGATCACAAGTAGGCAGAGTAGCAGGCAGAGAGGAGGGGTAGCAGGCTCCCCGATGGGCAGAGAGCCCAATGCAGGGCTAGATCCCAGGACCCTGAGATCATGACCTGAGCTGAAGGCAGAGGCTTAACCCACTGAGCCATGCAGGCACCCCGGTGTATTTAATTATTTTCAGTGAACTGACTATTCATATCCTTTGTTCGTTTTTCCTGTTGAGTTGTGCTTTTCTTAATGATTTGTAATAATTCTTTTCAAAAATTTTTTAAATTAGTTAATCTCTGCGCCCAGTGTGGGGCTCAAACTCATGATCCCAAGATCAAGAGTCACATACTCCACCGAGCCAGCCAGAAGCCCCAGTTTGCAGTAATTCTTATTTACGTGGCAATATCTTTTCAGTCTGTTCCTAGGTTTGGAAGGGTTTCTTAGGTTTTTTTTTTGGTGTTTTGTTACAGTTACTTTTAATTTATTAATGTAGTAAAATATGTCAAATGTTTAACAATAGTTTTATTTTTAAAAAATAAGTAATATAAAATTAAAATAATTAAAATAGTTGTGTTTTCCTGAAGACTTTATCCTGGGGGTGCCTGACTGGCTCAGTTGGTGGAGTATGTGACTTTTCATCTTGGGGTGATGAGTATGAGCCCCAAGTTGGGTATAGAGATTACATTAAAAAAAGATTTTATCCTGGGGCGCCTGGGTGGCTCAGTGGGTTAAGCCGCTGCCTTCGGCTCAGGTCATGATCTCAGGATCCTGGGATCGAGTCCCGCATCGGGATCTCTGCTCAGCAGGGAGCCTGCTTCTCTCTCTGCCTGCCTCTCTGTCTACTGTGAACTCTCTCTGTCAAATAAATAAATAAAATCTTTAAAAAAAAAAAAAAAAAAAAAAAAAAAAAAAAGATTTTATCCTAAAAATATAAATTTACTTTCTTATGTATTTAATATTTGTTTTTTATACTCTTTGATTTTAATTTTGAATAAGCATTGTCCACATTATTAGTCTCTTCATAAATATAATTATCTATGGTTGAAAATTTAGTCAGTGAATTTATTGAATGTCCACTTAAGGTGTTGGCATTCTGGGTGCTGGGGGTTACAATGGTGAACAAAAAGATCCTTAATTGAGGGGAGCCTAGGTAGCTCAGTGGGTTAAAGTCTCTACCTTCAGTTGAGGTCATGATCCCAGGGTCCTGGGATCCAGCCCCGCATTGGGCTCTTTGCTCAGCAGAGAGCCTGCTCCCTGCCCCCCCACCCTGCCTGCCACTCTGCCTACTTGTGATCTCTTTGTCAAATAAATGAATAAAATCTTTAAAAATTAAAAAAAAAAATCCTTAGTTAAGATCACATTGTAGAGATGGCAGACAATGAACAATTAAAGAATCCAAATAATTACCGCTTTTAATGGCGACAATGAAGGAAATAAAATAGGGAGCTACTTCTTAGAGCGGCCACTGAAGGTCTTAATATAAGTAGGCAGAGGTTGTGTACATAAAACAGTTCCCTTGAATAATCTCATAATTTACTCAACTATTCTTTAATGTTAGGTTTTTAGATTTCTTCCACATTTACCATTATACTAATAAATAATGCTGTTAGGAATAACTCCCTCTGTATTCTCATTTATTTCCATGGAATAGTTTCCTAGAAATGTAATTACTGGATAGGAACAGAGTATTTTTATACAGACTGCCAAGTTGCTTTCATGAGGGAATTCCAATACATACTCGCCAATGAGGAAGCTAAATACTGCTCTGAGATTTCAGAGTGGAAAAAGTTAAGTAAAAAATGGCACGTTTGGGCTGAGCAAAGGTAAAGCTACGTAAGCTGACCCGGCTTTACTAGTGAGGGGCGGCAGGGTGATGAACAGGGAAAGCTTCTAGACCCATTTCTGCCATCCTGTGACCTTCACAGGTTACAGCTCCTCTCTGGGCCTTCACTGTCCTTTAACTCGGTAGGTTCGGCTCAGGCTGTATATTTTCCAGCGTCTTCAGATCAAACATCACCTACATCATCCAAAGCGAAGACAGCAGCTTGGGGAATTGTTTTAGTCAGTAAGCTGAATCAGCATTCGCCAGGAAACGCCAACTAATCACTCGAGAGCACTTCCGGCGGCCGGGACAAAGGGTTTGAAGTCTCAGGGACGGCACTTCCGGATAATTAAGGCTGCGCATTAGGTGCTTGCGTCCTCCAGCCCCACCGAGGGCCGCCGGCACCGCGACTGCGCATGCTCCCTGCAGTCGCGAGGCGGGGCGGGGCAGTGACTGGGGACCCTGACTTGTCTCGCGGTTACTGGGCGAGCGTGAGCGCGCGAGGCTCGGGGATGGTGCGGGGCGGAGCCTAGTCCGAGTGGGCGCTGTAGGTTTCAGCTGAGCGTCCCTGTGCTCGCGGGGCTGAGGTCGGCTCAGGTGAGGCGGTCGCCCCGGAAGTGGCTGTGGCCGTAGCCCCTGGGTGTTGTAAGGAGCCTGCGGCAGAGTTGTTGTTAAGGGGGGCAGCATCACCTCTCTTCCTCCACCTTCCCTGCAGCGGCCATGGCGAAAGGCAGAGTCTCTGAACGATCGCAGACGGCGGCACTCCACACGACCCCCGTGGGGGACAGGTCAGCGGGGACACGGGGTCTCACGGCGCAGAGCGGCGGAGACCACCTGAAGGGTGAGTAAAACCGGAACCAGAGCTGGGGCTGGCCCAGAGGCGAGAGTGTGCCGGGGGGTGATTTGGGGTGGAAAGGACCTCAGTTGGCCCCGGGGATTTGCGAGGGGAAGGAGGCCTGCTGCCACCCAGGGACGCTGGAGCAGAGAGGGTGGGGGACCTGGGCTTGGGCCGCTGCCCACCGCAAGGCCGGACACCTAGGAGGTGCGTCGTAAATGCTGTTGTAGTTGAATTCAATAAAAGAACTAATGACACTGGCTTGTTTGAAGCTCAGGCAGGACGTAAGGTTGACAATATTGAAGCTAGACAGAACGGAAAGGAACTTCAGCACTTTATTTTTACCGATGAAGAAACTGAGGCCCACAATAGATGTGGAACTTGCATAAAGTCACAAAGCCAGATTAGTCAAGTAGTTAAGAGCAAGGTTTTAACTGTATACAGGTGCCTCTTCCAGGTGGCAGGAACACTTGGGTGTGAGTCCCTGCTCTACCACTTATGACTTTGGACTTGTTATCTTTCAGAGCTCAGTGTCTAAACTGTACAGTGAGGATGACAATGATTATAGTAAGAGTAGTCTCTGCTTAGCTTGCTATGTGCATTACACAAAATAATTGATGTAAAGCATTTGTTGTAATGGCTTATGTGAAGTGGAAGCTAAATAAATATTAGCGATTACTATTGTAACTGAGATCTCTCATTCTTAATCTTTTTTGCATTACACCATTCTGCCATTTTTCAGGACTTTAAATATTATTTTGAAAGAAAGTATACTTAGAAACTAAATCCTTTTATTCCATCTTGGCATAGAGTTTTTCATTGCTTTTCAACAGTTGAAATGACTAAACTTTTTAAATGCTTTTTATTTTATTTTATTTACTTATTTATTTTTAAGATTTTATTTATTTGGCAGAGATCACAAGTAGGCAGAGTGGCAGGCAGGGGGTGGGGGCAGCAGGCTCCCTGCTGAGCAGAGAGCCCAGATGCGGGGCTCGATCCTAGGACCTGGAGATCATGACCGGAGCCTAAAGGCAGAGGCTTAACCCACTGAGCCACCCAGGTGCCCAATATTTTATTTTTTATTATTTAATTGACAGAGAGAGAGGCAGCAAGAGAAGGAATACAAGCAGGGGGAGTAGGAGAGGGAGAAGCAGGCTTCCCATTGAAGAGCGAGTCCAATGTGGGGCTCCATACCAGGAATCTGGGATCACAACCCTAGCCAAAGGCAGACACCTAACTACCGAGCCACCCAGGCGCCCCTTAAATGCTTTTTAAAAATCCCATAAACTTGAAGAAATCCTAACAAATGTCCATTCAGTTGTTTTCAGCTTACAGTGATGTGTTCCACTACCAGTGATGGGTAAGGAGAGGGTCTTTTTAAATTGTCTGGCAACATTATAAGTACAATCAACAATAAAGTATTGCACACTTAAAAATATATATTTATATATATAAAGATCATATGTTTAACATACAGCTGAAGTTTAAAAGAGAATAAAACTTTTAAAAAGTATCCTGCAGAAAATGGTATTTTCTTTTCAAATAATTTAAAATATCCCCAGTGTAATTTGACTTTTTAAGCTTTATGTATTTGGATATTTCTCCATCTTATAGACATAGGGCCACATAACTTCAAAAACTCAGAAATGAATTGTCTAAGTATAAATCCACTCTAAATTAAAGGAACATTGTTTTGAAGATGCTGCTGTGGAGAGTAATCCAAGGGTTTTCAGAAAAGTATTTTCCAGATGCGGCATCCCTAAAGATTATTATTTGGTTTGTGGTAGCAGTCAGTTGTGTATTTCTGATTTTTGTTGTTGTTTTAACCTAAAGCTATTTAGAAAATAAAACCTTGAAACTTCTGAAGTGCTTTTATAATTGTTTATCTTATTTTATCATTAAGATGACACATTCAGCACAATTTTTTTTTTTTTAAGATTATTTACTTTATTTTTTTTTTTTTTTTTTTTTTAAGATTTTATTTATTTATTTGACACAGATCACAAGTAGGCAGAGAGGCAGGCAGAGAGAGAGAGGGGAGAAAGCAGGCTCCCTGCTGAGCAGAGAGCCCGATGCGGGACTCGATCCCAGGACCCTGAGATCATGACCTGAGCCAAATGCAGCGGCTTAACCCACTGAGCCACCCAGGCGCCCAAGATTATTTACTTTAGAGAGAGAGGGAGCATGGCAGGATGGGGCAGAGGGAGATAAAGAGAGCCCGACATGGGGCTTGATTGCATGACCTGAGATCAGAGTCTGATGCTTAACCGACTGTGCCATTTTTTTTTAATTAAAAAATATATATATTTTTTAAAGAATTTTATTTATTTATTTGATAGAGAGAGGGACAGGGGGAGTACAAGCACACAGAGTGGCAGGGGGAGAGGGAGAAGCATGCTTCCCGCTGAGCAGGGAGCCAGATGTGGGACTTGATCCCAGGACCCTGGAATCATGACCTGAGCTGAAGGCAGGTGCTTAACTCATTGAGCCACTCAGGTGCTCCCATTTTTTTTTTTTTTTTTTTTTTTTTTAAAGAAAACTATGAGAGAGAGAGAGAGAGAAAGAAATAGAGTGCCTGGGAGTGGGGGGTGGAGGGCAGAGGGAGAGAGAGAATCCCAAGCAGATTCACTGCTGAGGATGGAGCCCCACATGAGGCTCAATCCCACCAACCTGAGACCATCCATGACCTGAGCTGAAGCCAAGAGTCAGATGCTCAGTGGACTGAGCCACCCAGTCGCCCCTATCATACCACTTCTGTGGACTACAAATCTATAGGAAGATAGAGGGAGATGTGAAGGCATGCCTTCATGGAGCAGTAGGTTTTGGACTTATAGATAGTAAGGGGATTCTGGGGGAAACATTAAGCTGGGAGGTTAGTGTGAATCTTTGTGTCAGTATAGAGATTAATTTGTTGGGAGTGGAGGATTTCTGTTTTTGTAGGAGATAAGATTGGCCATGATCAAAATGGTGTTGGTACAGAAGGATTTAAGTGCTATGCTGAGGAACTTTTTTGATCCATGTTGTTAATTAGTGATTCCCAGTGTTGTCTTTTTCTTCTCTGCCTCTCTGTTTCTGTCTCTGTCTCTCTTTAATTAGTGTTAGGAATTCATTTTCTGGGCAAACGATTTTGTAGATCCCTTACGTGATAGGGTTTGCTTACTTGTGATGTGATGCCATTAGTAACTACTTAGCAACCAATATTCCAGATTATGATAAACAGTTTTTGTTAACTGCAGGTGTTATTTAGTTTGGCATTCAGAAAAATTACATGTTTTGGAGTAGAGATAAAAATTTAGTAACTCCAGGGACGCCTGGGTGGCTCAGTTGGTTAAACATCTGCCTTTGGCTCAGATTATTATCCCAGGGTTCTGGGATCTTGCGCAGTGGGGGGCCTGCTTCTCTTCCTGCCTGCTGCTCCCCCTGCTTGTCCGAGCAGGCCCTCTCTTTGACAAATAAATAAAATATTTTTTAAAATTTTTTAAAATTTTGATTGAGAAATACATAGTAATAGAATGTTCCTATAAATTCCAAGACTCTTTAAATGAATTTGTATTTTTTTAACTGACATACCTACCCAACTTTGATAAATAGTTGTCATTGTGTGTATGTTTGAAATATTTTACATGCTATCTGCAGTGTTTGGTACGTTTAGTAGGTCCCTTACCATGACTGTGGTCTCTATTCTTACATCTTAGCCTTACAGACTGTGAAAACTTGAACAAGGACCCTGAAAGTCTAATTTTTTTTTTTTTTAAGATTTTATTTATTTATTTGACAGACAGATCACACATAGGCAGAGAGGCAGGCAGAGAGAGAGGAAGGGAAGCAGTCTCCCTGCCGAGCAGAGAGCCCAACGTGGGGCTCGATCCCAGGACGCTGGGATCATGATTGAGCCAAAGGCAGAGGCTTTAACCCACTGAGCCACCCAGGTGCCGCTGAAAGTCTCATTCTTGAATGATGAGGAAGGACAAGAAACAAGACAAGAGGTAGAAGTACTGAAGAAGCTCATGATCTAATCTATCTGCAAGGGTGCCTGGACCAGGGTATTTATTTTCTTCTGTGTTATTTGTCCTGGCTGATCTATTTACTAACAAGTCATAGAAGTTTCCCATTTTGATTTAAGAAAATTCTGGGATGCCTTGCTGGCTTGAAGAGCTTGCGACTCTTGGTGATCTTGATGATCTTGATGATGATGGTCATGAGTTCAAACCCTACATTGGGTATAGAGATTACTGAAAAAGAATAAATAAACTTAAAAAAAGAAAAGAGCTCATAAGGCTGTGTATTTCCAGTATATAGAGGTCATCATCCTTGTGAGCAGTGTGAAATCAATTTGATGGGTAATGATGAGACATTTTTAAAAATGGAAGAGAAGATAGAGTACTTTGCATGTGGTAAGGCATAAGTGTTCTTGGAATTTTATATTTTAATTTTGTAGATTTTGTATGTACCAAATCATGATATAAAGTTGCTTCTTGTGATTCAGCCAAAAATGTTTGAGAAACATTGTCTCAAAGTTGATCTTACTGCTTTTAGAAGACAATATTGTTCAAACTTGGATAACAAACCCCTCTTAGATGTCTGTTCTAAATCCTGCCTTGCTCATTTGGTTTTTCTGTAAATATTCTTTGAGCATCTGCTATGGGCAAGGTACTAGCTTAGAGGAAGAAGGAAGCTCTTACTGATAACTGGGAACTAAGACTAAAATTGACAACTAGGCATCAGCCAAGCTATTAGTATAATTTGTTGATGCCAGTCCCAACCCAAATATGAATGTATCAGGCTTCTTGTGCTTGTGATCAATAGAAAATACAATTGAAACTCTTGCTGAGGGGCGCCTGGGTGGTTCAGTGGGTTAAAGCCTCTGCCTTCAGCCCAGTTCATGGTCTCAGGGTCCTGGGATCAAGCCCCGCATTGGGCTCTTTGCTCAGTGGGGAGACTGCTTCCCCCTCTCTCTGCCTGCCTCTCTGCCTATTTGTGATCTCTCTCTCTGTCAAAATAAATAAATAAAATCTTAAAAAAAAGAAAAAAAAGAAAGAAACTTGCTGAAAAGAAGTTGATTGACTTATATAACTAAAAAATTGAGAGATTCAGTGGGATTCACTGGCTTCAGTCTGGAACCGTGGCCTAATGATATCATCAGGATCTGATTTCTTTCATATCTTTAATGTCAGCTTTTTAAAAAAATTAACATATAATGTATTATTTGCCCTAGGGTACAGGTTTGTGAATCATCAGGCTTACACATTTTCACAGCATTCACCAAAGCACATGTCCTCCCCAGTGTCCATAACCCAGTTTAATGTCAGCTTAACCTTAAGGTTGATTTCTCTTGATGGTCCAGGTGAGCTAAATCCTCCCATAACTTTGAGAATCTTTTTCCTAGCATTACCAATAGAAGTTTAGATATTCATTCTGATTAGATTGTCTCAGTAATGCTTGTCCCTGAACCTATCCCTATTATCCAATTAGCTCAACCTGATTCATGTTTGACACCTAAAAAAATGGGAGTAGGAATGAGGCCAAGTCAGTTTTCCCAAAGACATAGATCGCTGTGATGGATCACTCATGATTTTTCTCAATTTGTGGTCAACCATCTTAGTGAAGAAGGATTCCAATCAAAGGTGCTGCTTCAGATACACAGTGAAATTGAGGCTGGGCATGGAAGGAAGAAAAGTGAGGGGCCCAACGGAAGGGAGGAAATGGAGGGAGTAAGCTCAGGAAAGAATAAAGGTGATCGAAGAATGGCATATTGGGATTTAAAATGTTCAAGGTAGAGCAGTCTCGGGATGTGAGAACTTAGTTTATCATTGGAAGTAGGTGGTTAAAGTTGAATAGAAATGAAGGTCTAGGGGCGCCTGGGTGGCTCAGTGGGTTAAGGCCTCTGCCTTCGGCTCAGGTCATAATTCCAGGATCCGGGGATCGAGTCCCACATCAGGCTCTCTGCACAGCAGGGAGCCTGCTTCCTCCTCTCTCTGCCTGCTTCTCTGCCTACTTGTGTGTGAACTCTGTCAAATAAGTAAATAAATAAAATCTTAAAAATAAAATGAAGGTCTAAGAATTTTGAGGCTGGTGGATCTGGTGGATTATCTAAATGGATGATGGATCTTTTAGGATTATGAAGTTTACTATAAGCTTGATCTCAGTCTTTTTAGTGAATGGGGGGGACACATGCGAAAGTGGTTAGATGAGAGTGAGGGTGTGTGGATTGAGTGGCAGCACAGTTGTAGGGCATAAGCCTTAGAGAATGAGCCTTTATACAAAATTGGTAGTCTTATTTCTTCTACCTACAAACATGCTTTCTCTCTGTGTCTGTTCTTAATAGTTAATTATTTGTATTTTATATTTATCTTAGTTGTTTGAATTTATACTTGATGATACTGCTACCATTTTTAATTTTTTTTAAGATTTTATTTATTTATTTGACAGACAGATTACAAGTAGGCAGAGAGACAGAGAGGCAGAGAGAGAGGAGGAAGCAGGCTCCCTGCTGAGCAGAGAGCCCAATGTGGGGCTCCATCCCAGGACCCTGGTATCATGACCTGA
Source organism: Mustela lutreola (assembly GCF_030435805.1). Lineage (NCBI taxonomy): Eukaryota > Metazoa > Chordata > Mammalia > Carnivora > Mustelidae > Mustela > Mustela lutreola. Next base: position 239,842,389 of record NC_081290.1, on the reverse strand, counting down.
GCCGAAGGCCGATGCTTAACAACTGAGCCACCCAAGTACCCCCCAACCTCTGCTTTTTTTTTTTCTTTTTTTTGACATTTTATTTATTTGTCAGAGAGAGCGAGCATAAGCAGGAGAGTGGCAGGCAGAGGGAGAAGTGGACTCCTCCATGATCTCCTCGCTCAGCGAGGAGCCCAATTTGGGACTTGATCCCAGGACCCTGGGATTTTTCAGAAAGGATAAATGCATATTAGGAGTTAGAGAAAAGGTGCTCTTAAGAGGAAGAATTGGAGATACAGGGTGAATGGAGAAGAGACAGTTCTTGGAGCAAAATCTGAAAGGAAATGTGTTAGCATTTAATGCAGAGATAAGGGGCAAGGGAAGATAATTTGGGGAACAAATCTTAAGGTACAGATTGGGGAGCTTACTGAAGTGTGGAAGCAGAGTCATTGTTTGAGAAAAGACGAAGATAGAATTAAAGGCTTGAGGAGACTTGAAATAGCCTTTTTAGAGAATGCTGTGAAAAGATTATTGTCTGCCCGTGATAACTGTAATTGAAGATAGAAAAGCATGTGGCCTTGGAGGCCAAGAGAACATAATCTTGACTCTTTCTAACAGTATCTTTGGCCTGGAGGAGGTTGGAAAGCAGATAATGGGATAATTCAGATTGAGAATTACTATGATGGAAGATTTGAAGGTTAATGAATATATAAAGTACTATTGTGGGTAACTTCAGATGCTAAATGACATACATCTAATGCAACCAAGAGGAGATGCATTATAAATTATGCATGCTATACATATCAATGTAGAATTATCATTAAAGCAAGATTTTCAATTTAAAAAAAAATTTTTTTTTTAATGTATTTGACAGACAGAGGTTACAAGCAGGCAGAGAGGCAGGCAGAGAGAGAGGAGGAATCTGGCTCCTTGCGGAGTAGGGCTCGATCCCAGGATCCTGGAATCATGACCTGAGCCGAAGGCAGAGACTTTAACCAACTGAGCCAGCCAGGCGCCCCAAAATTTTCAACTTTTATCTGTTTAGAACTCTAAATCAATTACATGCTAGTCTCTGGACTTGATAGAATGCTACTCAAGAAGAATTGTTGAGTCATAGTAACTAACAAACCCCTAGTTACCAGTTAGTGTCAATGAAAGGAGAGCTTCAATTTTGAATGTCACTTTATTTTTTACATTCTTGTTTTCTGTGTTACTGTTAAACATAGTGCTTGAAAAAGTTTGCCTTCTTTTAAAGAGTGCAGAAAATTGATATCAGGTTAAATGTGGCAGTTAATTTTATTCAGTTGTCTATATATTTCATCAGTCAACCGTAAGACAACAAGCAGGAGTCAGAGAAATGTGTACTCAGGGAACACTCAGGTGGTGTTCTGTAGTCCAGCTAAATGTTCCCTGACACCTTTCTTCCCTGTGACCCCTTACTTAGGACTGGTAAATTAATAATGGGAAGAAAAGGGCGCCTGGGTGGCTCAGTGGGTTAAGCCGCTGCTTTCCGCTCAGGTCATGATCTCAGGGTCCTGGGATCGAGTCCCGAATCGGGCTCTCTGCTCAGCAGGGAGCCTGCTTCCCTCTCTCTCTCTCTGCCTGCCTCTCCATCTACTTGTGATTTCTCTCTGTCAAATAAATAAATAAAATTAAAAAAAAATATTGGGAAGAAAAATATTATAGTTTAATTTTAGAGCTAACATGCTAAATGACTTTTTAAATTTTTTTCAAAGACTTTATTTTTAAGTAATCTCTATGCCCAGTATGGGTCTCAAACTCACAACCCTGAGATCAAGAGTTGCACGTTGTATGAACTGAGCCAGCCAGGCGCCCCTAATTTTTAATTTAAGAGAATGATATAATCTGTTGAAATCTTTAAAAATGTATTTAGCTACAGGTTATAGTTTATAAGGCTAGAAGCTCTTCTCATCTTTCAGTCTTCAACCAAATTTCTCCCTGCTCTGGGAATCTTGTCTCCATTACTCTAGCCCAGTAATCTTGCTTCTCTGTATACTCAAAACCTCTTTCTGCCATTCTTTGGGAAATTAGCTAATGGTGGTATCTACTTCTTAAAAGCAGAGGCTGAGCAGAACATTTTGTATATAATAGATGTTCAGCAGATAGTTCTGAGTAACTCTGCATTTGAGTGTGTACTTTGCAGAGTAGAAATCCTAAAGAAAAGTACAAAGAAAGGGGTGGGGTGGTGGTGGTGGGGAATGATCCGTTTATTTTTAGGAGTAATTCTGGGTCTGCAAATATCTTCTGGATGAAAAACAAAAAAGCAGTGGTTTTGAAGAATTTAAAAGATGCCCAATCCTTTTTGTACTCTGGACTTCAAGCAGGGAAGTTAGTGAAAAATGAAGGGTGAGCAAGGTAATTCCAGGTAGATTTAAAAGGAACACGCCTTTAAGAAGTAGCAGACCGGGCCGCCTGGGTGGCTCAGTGGGTTAAGCCACTGCCTGCGGCTCAGGTCATGATCTCAGGGTCATGGGATCGAGCCCGGCATCGGAGTCTCTGCTCGGCAGGGAGCCTGCTTCCTCCCCTCTCTCTGCCTGCTTGTGATCTCTCTCTGTCAAATAAATAAATAAAATCTTAAAAAAAAAAAAAAAAAAAGAAGTAGCAGACCTTTGAAAAAGTTGTACAGACTATATATATGTTATATATATATATATGTTGTACAGACTATATATATGTCTTTGTTTTGTTATCAGCACATAGAAAACTATGCCCAAAACCTCAGTATTTATATATTACTCTAATTTCTTTCCAGTAGATCACTTCTTTATTTAATAAAGTAGGAAAATAACATTTTAGCCTTATGAGAAGTTTGTGTTTGAGTGAATTTTCTATTTAAAACTACATTTTTGGCTGAATTAGTTTTAGTGCACACTGATATTTTTGTAACTTTTGGCTGATTGCTCATTTCTTTTCAGGGTGAATAGATATGATATCTTAAATTCTCAAGACATGCATTGAGTTAGATATCATAACCACGGCAAAGATATGAACAATTAGGCATTTGTTATTATAAGATTCTGGAGAAACCTTTTCACATTTGACCCACCTCGGATATTTAAAGTCTCTGTTTAATTTTCTGTGCTGCAAAAAAGCATGTATATAAATACGTTAGTGGGTTAATTAACTGGAGTATTCAGTGGCAGGCATGCCTGGTTTATTACTGCATTGAAGGCATATTTTATATTATTTTATGATCCTATTCCTTCCTGCAGTAAATTTTAGAAGTATGAAATGAAAAAGTAAGTTTCTATTTGTGACTTGGTTTTTGAAGTAAAGTCCCTTTTTTAGAGTCAGATGATAACAAAGTAAATTAATGTTTAGATTACAGAAAATTGGAAAAGTAAAATTTTTTGTCTTTAGTGTTCACAAAATACTAGAACTTGATAAACCTCGTATTGTCTTTTAGGAAATCTGCTTTAATGACCTGCTAAGAATAATTTATATCTAGTATATCAAAGCACTAACCTAAGCAACTTGTATTTCCACAGAAATTATGAGTTGATTATAAATGGCTATTAAAAGGCTTTAGAGATATACTTTACGCTATTTGGTTGCTTATGATTTATTTATTTATTTATATTTTATTTATTTACTTGACAGAGAGAGACAACTAGGCAGAGGAGCAGGCAGAGACAGGGGGCGGGAAGCAGGCTCCCCGCTGAGCAGAGAGCCCGATGTAGGGCTCCAACCCGGGACCCTGGGATCATGACTTGAGCCGAAGGCAGAGGCTTTAACCCACTGAGCCACCCAGGTGCCCCTGATTTTTTTTTAATTTTTAAAAATTTTTAAGGAATGGGGCGCCTGGGTGGCTCAGTGGTTAAGCCGCTGCCTTCGGCTCAGGTCATGATCTCAGGGTCCTGGGATCGAGTCCCGCATCGGGCTCTCTGCTCAGCAGGGAGCCTGCTTCCTCCTCTCTCTCTCTGCCTGCCTCTCTGCCTACTTGTGTTCTCTCTGTGTCAAATAAATAAATAAAATCTTAAAAAAAAAAAAAAATTTTTTTAAGGATTTAGTTTTTTTTAATAGTACAACCTCCTTAGGGCTTCTGTTTACTCACTTATGATAAGTACTTAACCATGTTGTTTCTTCTTAAGCTTTAATGTACATGGTTACCCTATTGTTTCCTCTTAAGCTTTAATGTACATGCAGATCACCTGGGTATCTTGTTAAAATACAGATTCTGGTTTAGTAATTCTGGGATGTTGACCTGAGAATCTGCATTTCCAGCAAACTTTCTGGTGATGCTGATTCAAGTGGCCCATGCAGTACGTCTTGGATAGCACTGAGCTAGATGGTTTCTGTTGCTCCATGTTCAACATAGAATTGAGCAAAATCTTACTAATTCAGTTGTAAAATATATAAAGCTGCCATAATGAGATAGGGAATAATATGAAGTTTATTTTTTAATTAATTAAGGCTTTTTGGTTGAAAGGAGCAGAAATAAGTTTAAGCCAGCACCAATAAAGAGGAGAATATAGGAAAAAGAATATAAGAGACAACCTCACTGGCATTTATGAACAAGAAATAAAATATAGCCAGGCTTCAAGGAGAGTGAGAAAGTTAGAAATCAGTCAGTTTCTCTGGATTTATGTTTCAGTCTCCTCTCTTTTATTTTCTGATACATATTTTTGGCTTGCCACAGTTGTTATCTGTGGCTTTTACTGCTTGACCTTTCAGCCTCAAGACCTACCACCTCTTGGGACACCTGACTTATGGCTCAGATAATTAAGCATCTGCCTTCTGGTCATGATCTCCAGGTCCTGTGATCAAGCCCCATGTCAGGCTCCCAGCTCAGTGGGGAGTCTGCTTCTCCCTCTCCCTCTGCTACTCGTACCCTGTTCATGCTCTCTCTCTCTCTCCCTGTCTCTGTCGCTGTATCTCTCTCAAATGAATAAATAAAATCTTAATAACAAAAACGAAAACAAAAACCTAGCATCTCTTGACAAGAGCATCTCTTTGTTTTAGTCCAGCTTTTCATCAGCCATTAATGAAGTGTTTCTACTTGACTCAGGTGTCCAATCTTGGGCAACTTAGCCTTCTGTGTTTGGGTGGGTAGAGGGTTGGAATCACACTGTAATAGGGCCAGTGAGATTAGTCTCTTTGGAGGGAGGGGGAACATGGGAAAGTTTCCTAGAGAAAGAGGGTGTTCTACTATGTTCTACTATGCATATTTGTGAAATTAATGAATAGAGTGCAGGCATTTGATTAGGATACTTTTATAAAAGTGTGTATAAAAGTTACATAGACAGTAGTTAGGGAATGGGCATTGTAGATCCATCCATTTAGTTCTCAGAGAACTAAAAATAATCCTTATCATAGCATACATGTATTTTTTTAAAATCTGAGTGTTATCTGTATATACATGGGATAATGGCAAACATAGGCAGTAAAACTTGAGCCCCTCCCCCCCCCCACTTCTGCCTTTTCCCAGTAAGTACTACTAAGGTACCTTAACCTCCCCACTATTGACCATTTCCTGGTAGAAACAGCCTTGCCCATTCTTCTGCTTGCTGTCTCCTGGATCTCATTCCATACTTTTATTTTGCATATAATTTTTTAGATAACACTAAGATTACCTTGTGAGGGAATGTAAACAAATTCTGCCATTCTTTGGGTCTCAGAGAGCCACTGAAAACATGCAAGACTCAACTATATTCTGAAGCCCTCAGTGTAAAAAAGGAACTATAATATTTACCAGATGTATTAGTCAATCTCTGGGTTCTTATGACAGTTGAAGTAATTGCCAAATTACTTCATTTTTCCTAAGAGGCCATTTGTCTGTGCTGTCAGCTCCCAATATAGATAAATAAATTTGAAAGTCAGTGGTAGTATTTAGAGCGATGCCCCCTTTCCTCTTTGCCTTATCAACAAATCAAGGCTACAAATTCTGTGGTTCTGTTTTTCATGCTTCTGAAATGGATATATCCCCCCCCCAAAAGTAGTATGCCTGATTAATAAATGTCAAATACAATAGTAGTAAAAATTTTATGTTAAAACAGTGTTTTGGACAAAAGTGTGAACAGTTTTTTGGGGAAGGAAATTCTTTGAGGAAATTATTTGTTGATTTGGAATACTTATCTTTTTAAAATATTTATCTTAATTACAGCCTCTTTTTTTTCCCCCTTTCAGAAAAAGCCTGTGCAGAAGCTGGGTCAGCAAGAATGTCACTTCTTATATTGGTGTCCATTTTCTTATCTGCAGCTTTTGTTATGTTTCTGGTATATAAAAATTTTCCTCAGCTTAGTGAGTAAGTATACAGAAAGAAACTGAAAATGCTAGACATTTATAGATGGATTAAAAGTTAAACTAATCTTAAGCAACAGAATGTCATGGTGATTGTATATCAACTCTCACGGTTTGTAGCAAGTCCATATTGACACTGTTATTTAAACACTCCTTTCCAAATTTGCCTCTTGCTTTTCTGCGCGGGGGTTTCCTAGCACTGCTCCTCTAGTTAGTCTCATTTTTCTAATGGCTTTCAAATGTTTTAAAAAAAATACAACTACATTAAGAAATATGTTTTTATATCACGATCCTGCATGCATTTGCCTGTCCATTTTCTCTTGCTCACTTGCATACATCTGTACATATAAAATTAACTTAAAGTTTCATGAAACAGGTCATGTTCTCTTATATTTTCTAAATTATTCGATTTATTTCTTAATGCCATAAGTGAGGAAGCAAACTTATTTTAAAATCCATGAAAGATACTGATCTGCAGTTTGAAACATATTGATGCTCTTCTTCTCTGCCTCCTCCCTTCCCTCACCCGTCCATCCATGTCTTCTCCCTTCCTTCTTGTGATCAATTTCTGTCTGCTTCTATTCATCCGTTTCCAATCCCACCACATCTCTCTCTCCTCGCTCTTTTTCTTTTCTGCATTTTATGAAAATGATATGGTCTGGAAAGGTAGTTTTCACAGTGAAATGGACTTTGTGTAAACCTTGTATACCTTATCTAGTATACGTCCAAAATTTCTTAGCCAAAACCTTGGAGGTGAAATGTGTTTCAGAATTTAGAATTTTTCCATTTGGGGAAGACTACATGGAATACATACTGTATATTACGTAGTATCTCTAGCGGGATCTGGGGCAGCATCCCATAATCAAATACATTAATATTTTTGCACAGAAAAGGGCATCATAAAAGACTATATGAATAATTATGTAAGTGTGGGTCAACTTTTGCTGACAAGGTATAAAGCACTTTTGGTTTTTAGAGGTTTTTGAATTTTAGGGAAGAGATTATGGACCTGAAACACACTTTAAGAAGGCAAAATACCCCAGGGCTGTGTGTGTTTTTTTTGTCATTCCCCATCAATTAAATTGTATCATGTAAACAGTAATATATAATCATATATTACTTGTATAATCATAGATTACATAAAGGACTATTAAAATGTAGTTAGACTTTCAGCCAGGGTCAGACTGGTGTAGTAATGGATGACTATGAAATATTTCAAGGTGTTCGGAAGTTCCTGTTTTGCCCTACATTCCTTTCATTAACAATTCCTTATGCTTGAAATTTTATAGTTAAACTTATCTTTATTTTAGTACTTTGATTTCTTACATCAGTATAAGTGCCTTTGGGAGGCTAACATTCCTATTGATGGTTAACATTAGCATGATTGAATTTTAGATCCTTTCTGATTTTGATCAAGGAGAGGAAGTAAAGAACTGACTGAAGAGGGCAAGAATATAGAGTATAAATTGACGTTGTCTTTGCTCTCAGTCTGCTGTAAGAATGATAACAAGACTTGTATATAAGTATGCTATTATAAATCTGTTATGTTCTGCTTATTTCTGTGTGTGTGCATGCGGATACAGATGCATGCGCACACCCCTATAATGAGTTTTTAAAGTTTTTAAATTTATAAATGAAAAAACACAGTTTACCTGCTATTTTTATAGAATTTAAGCAGCAGCCTGTCATTGTTATGCAAGATCAGTTAAATTGTATCATGTAAACAAATGGGCACAATATGCATTAAACACGAAGGTAATTATTTGAGGCTTTTATAATCAAGAAATCATTCAGTTCCAAATAAGGCACCAAATAGAAAGTAAAATGAATAGAAAAAGAAAAATGTTTCCGTTTTTATCTGAACTTTGGGCTGGGATATTCCAGAAAAGATGTGAATTGTAATTTCACCAAAAATTTTACTTAATTTTAGTTGTAATTAATTATTGACCTTTGTTTATCATGAGGATTACCCAAAATGATGCTGAATATGTTTTAAATATGCTAATATCATTAGTTCACTAATTAATTCAAAATTTGTACCAGTGTTGGAGTAAATGCTTTTAACCTAATTGAGTTTGGATCATCCTTACTTTCATATATAGATTACAGGTCTCATGAAATCATAATAAAGCATGAAAAACAAATAATTTATAGGCTTTTGAACTTAAAACTTACAAATTTATGGTTACTATTTTATAGATCAAGGTATCAAATCATTTTGGATAAAATTTCATGTTTTGAACTTTGATAAAATTATCTTGGCAAATTTTCTGCTTTAAAATTTTTCACTTTAATTTTATTTCTTTAGAGAAGAAAGAGTGAATATGAAGGTTCCCAGAGATATGGATGATGCCAAGGCTCTAGGAAAAGTTTTATCCAAATATAAGGACACCTTTTATGTACAAGTACTTGTAGCTTATTTTGCTACATATATTTTGTATCCTTTTTACTGAAAAAAAGTTTTCTAGTTTTATTCAAGAAAGAAGTTTTAAAAGTTCTGTTTAGTTATGCATAACTTTTTTCTTTTAAAAATTGTTAATTCAGTATAATTTAATAAAATATAGAAAAGTTAAAATGGAAAAAATTCTCACTTTAAAACTATCACAACTCAGTTACTATTTCTGAATATTTATTGCCAGTTCTTTTGTTTTCTGCTTATTTCACTTATCATAAACATCTTCCTTTCCTCTGTATTATTCAAGATAATTATTTTATTTATCTATTTAATTTATGATTATATTACTTAATTGATTATTATAATTTAGTTTAGTTATGTTGAATTAATAACCACTACAGCATAATTTTAAAAAATATTCCCTTAGGTTTGAAGATATAATTTGTATTTAATTTTTTATTTTTCTACTTGTCCAGTTAGAAATCTTTTTGTTCATGATTTTTCCCTTCCATTTAATGGTTTCTTTGTAAAAAGATCTTAAGAGGTTAATTAGTCAATTCAAAGAATATGAATTTTTAAAATAATGACTGGTATGTATTTCATTTTATAGAAACATGTGTTAACTAGTCAGGAAAATATCTTTATTCTTCCTACATATTTTCAAATGGCTTATGCTACTGGTCAATAATCTTCTAATTTATGGACTTTAATGTCAATCTGATTTTTTGTATTTTTTATTTTAATCCAACCTATTTTCAGATCTTCTCCATTAATGGAAGACATTATTGGGGTGCCTGGGTGGCTCAGTCGGTTAAGTATCTGCCTTCAGCTCAGGTCATGATCCTAAGGTTCTGGTGTTGAACTCCATGTCAGGTTCCCTGCTTAGCAGGGAGCTTGCTTCTCCCACTCCCTCTGCCACTCCCCCCTGCTTGTGTTTCCTTGCTCTCTCTGTGCCAAATAAATAAATGAAATCTTAAAAAAAAAAAAAAAAAAGACATTATCTCTTGATTTTGGAAAGGTAATCATTATCCAGTGCTCATGATGGAGTGGGGAGGGGCGTGGGGGTGGGGGCGGCAGGCAGAAGGAGATGGGTGGAGTCTTAAGCAGACAACCTGCTGAGCGCAGAGCTAGGTGCAGGGCTTGATCTCAAGACTCCGAGATCATGACCTGGGCTGGAGTCAGAGGCTTAACTGAGCTACCCAGGCATCCTCCCAACCAGCATTTATTTTTAAAATTTGAATTAGTGGGGTGCCTGGGTGGCTCAGCGGGTTAAAGCCTCTGCCTTCGGCTCAGGTCATGATCCCAGGGTCCTGGGATGGAGCCCTGCATTGGGCTCTCTGCTCAGCAGGGTGCCTGCTTCCTCCTCTCTCTGCTTGCCTGTCTGCCTACTTGTGATCTCTGTCAAATAAATAAATAAAATCTTTAAAAATAAATAAATAAAATTTAAATTAGTTACTTTGTTAATTCTCTCAAACTTTTTTTCCTTTCAAACTATTTCTGTTTGGCATCTTTTATTTCCTGAATTTTTGGTTATTGGACTTGTCAATGTAAACTTTTTCTCTTAAAATTCAGTATATATATTTAACAAATATATTTATTATATATTTATATATAAGTGCTATATATTTAACAAATTTGGCTGTATACTTAAGCGCACTGCACCAGTTATTCCTAGCATAAGCAGTTTGTTACAGGTACATTTACAAAATCTGATGATGATATAAACATGACTCTTATCCATCTAGTGAGAATACATTTTTATTTAGGTAGTGTGCTGTATGTAGGAACTTTGTCATTATTTATTTACTGTGAGAAAAAATCAAAGGGAAAATTTAGAGAATTACTATTTTGCACTTATCTTTCAACAAGTTATTTAGCAGCTATTTGTAAAGTAATTTAATAGTAATAAACTGTTTTAAGAAACCCATAAATGCTGCCTTTACCTACTAATTCTATTTTAGAGCCTATCTGGGAAAATCATAGTGTTAGACTTAAGGATTATTTTGCCTTTATACACTTTAACCATAAATTAAAATATTTTTCCTGGGTAAGATAAAAACTTGGTTCATTTTTTTCATTTGACTTTTAAAAGGTTTTTGGGAACAAGACCTATAATTTCTGTTTACTGTGGAAAGTCATCTTGTTTTGCCCTATTTTGCCTCTCAGCTTTGGGGTTATTAATTATATGCTGTTTACAAATCTAGTGTTTTGGGCGTTCAAAAGTAGAACAACTACTGGAGCAATGAGGCGTGGCACAGTCTCATTCTAGTTGGAGCAAGTCTAGAGCAGAGTTTGCAAGCCCAGGGCATTTGTAAGAAGTGATCGGCCATCCAGTTTAGTTGGAGTTTAGGGTATGAAAAAGGGAGGATAGAGAAATAAGCTAGTAAGATAGGCTAGATATTGCACTCAGTCTGTAGAGGACTAAGGAATTTAGAATATTCAGTTGGAATTGGGTACTCATTGAGGACTTTTAAGCTGTGGATGACGTTAAAAGTGTCGCCATCATCCCTTTTTGTTTATTTCCCTAAGACTAAAATCTTTGAGTAACTTAAAAAGTTTATTTTATTATGGAAAATTTGAAATATACACAAAAGTAGAGAAAGTCCTATAATGAACTCCTACGGACCCATCACCTAGTTTCAGCAGTTATCAATATTATGCCAGTTTTGTTCTTGCTGGTTACCTTTCTTTGGCTTTTTGAGAAAAAGAGAATAGGTTGGGAAAGGAAGGTAATATTTACTTTAGATGATTTAGGTAATGCAGAATTTTAAATATTCAAATATCAATTAAATATTTAAATATCCATACCCAGTGTTAGTCCATAGGGGGCTGGTTGAATAAGCCATAGTAAATGTAAACACTGGAGTGGACTCTATTAAAAGAATGAGAAATGTCTCTCTATGCTGTTACTGTGTTACTTCCAGGCTATCTTGTTAAATGAAAAGAGCAAGGGGCAAAATAGTAAGTCAGTATGCTGTGTTTTATCTATGTGAGTACACACATACAGATGCAGATATTTTGTTAGCTTTTTTTGAAAAGAAAGGATATCTTTAAAAACCAACAACAGGGGCACCTGAGTGGCTCAGTGGGTTAAGCCGCTGCCTTCGGCTCAGGTCATGATCTCAGGGTCCTGGGATCGAGTCCCGCATCAGGCTCTCTGCTCAGTAGGGAGCCTGCTTCCCTCTCTCTCTCTCTGCCTGCCTCTCTATCTACTTGTGATCTCTGTCTGTCAAATATACAAAATAAAATCTTAAAAAAAAAAAACAAAACCAACAACAGTGTTTACCTATGGGGAGCAAATGTGATACAGGGATGGAGGTGAAACCTCTAGGTGTACTTCATTGCGTAGATTTGACTTTAGAACCAGGTAAATATTTTACATAATTTTAAAACCAATTAAGTCAGAATGAAAAAAGAAACAGGAAAAAAGTCATTTTTTTTAAAGATTTTATTTATTTATTTGACAGAGATCACAAGTAGGCAGAGAGGGAGGCAGAGAGAGAGAGGGAAGCAGGCTCCCCACTGAGCAGAGAGCCCGATGTGGGGCTCAATCCCAGGACCCTGGGATCATGACCTGAGCTGAAGGCAGAAGCTCAACCCACTGAGCCACCCAGGTGCCCCCAAAATCATTATTTTGGGCCAGGAGGAAGTGTCAGTAGAGTGGGTAGATGGATAAGTCAGGTTGCAAGGGGACAAGGAAGGAATCTTCTATGGGGAAGTAAAGATGAGACGCAGTAGGTGGGGAGAATATCCCAGTCAAGGAAAGCCTAGGTTTTCTTGAGTTCATAGGCATCTGAGCGGTTTTCCATAGGAGGGATCCTGTGGAAGAGCAAGAAGCTGAAGATGAAAGAAGCCAGGAAGAAGAGGAGAGTGAGATGAAAACATGAATAAAGTGGGAATTAGAGGAAAAGAAGAGTGGGAGAATGAGGGAAGATAGAAATCTTGAGATAGTGTGCGCCCCGAGGGAGAAGCAGACTCCCCGCTGAGCAGAGAGCCCTACATAGGGCTTGATCCCAAGACCCTGAGACCTTGACCTGAGTGAAAGGCAGATGCTTAACCGACTGAGCCACCCAGGTGCGCTTGAAGATAGACATTTTAAAGGTAGATGTTGAGGGAATCCACTCAATTCTGACCGACCTATAAGTAAATCATGTTAGGAATTTTTAAAAAGGTGCTGGGGTCAGGGGGTGGAGGGGTGCCTCCACACTAAAACTGGGAACAAGAGGGAAGTAGTAAAAAAGCATAATTCTGTTTTTAAAATATAGTTTGTGATTTTTACTATAGTTTCTAATCCCTATCCTTTTTTAAATGAGTAGTGAGTTGAAGTAAATGTTTATAAGTTAAGTTAAAAACAAGTAATTATTATACCCCATATGTACCTAGATTTCCACGGAAATCCTATTTCCTGTACACATTTTAGGAGTATATGCAGTGCATTAGAGAAACATACCGAAGGCCTCCTTTGTTCTTTTTTTTTTCTTTTGTTCTTTTCTTTTGCCAAAGGGTTCTTTCCAAAGTTCAAAGTTCTTTTCTTTTGCCAAAGTTCTTTATCTGGTACATGTTGGATATTTGTCCTGGTTTTTCTTTTAATAACACACTCTTATTAGCATTGTATTTATGATAATGCTAGCAAGTGGTCAGTTTAGAGTTAAAGGCATTATAACTGAATTGTAGGTTTTTTAAACTTCTAGATATAATTTTGCTTTACTAATACTGAAATATGGATATAATCTTAAAATATAACTTCTATATTGATACTTTTTCCTAAGATGTTTGATTTGTCTTTTAAAAATTCCATTTTATTATGTTTTAGTCCTTAACTTAAAAGTTAACAGCTTGCAAACATTCGCTATCCCGGGCTCTATATTTCTCAGTATACTCTCAGGGTTTCTTTATCCTTTTCCGCTAGCCTTATTTCTTGTTTGTTTGGTAAGTATATAAAATGAATTTGGGAGACTAGGGAAAAAAAGTAGCTTTTGATAGAATGATGAGGGAGAAGGATGGCGTCTAGTCCCACCAGTCTATGTAAGCATAAACTCATTAGTTTTAAGAGGTGATTAATGTTAAAGTAATATCTTTTAAGTCTTCCCATAAGCAGATGTTATAGTTTGTTTTTTTCCTGGAACAGGGACATCACAGACTTAATTGCATAGGCTCTGTTTTAGCCTTTCCTTCTTACTGTGTTTTGTAATTCAAACAGTCCAAGAGTGTTGGTGCGCACAGTGAGTTAAGTCCAGGATGGCGGGGCATAGCAACTGAAAAAAGAATTGGCTCTTTAAGTCTTATTCTTAGGCTAGATGCGGTCCTTAACTATTTGGATATAGTCACTAAGTTTAATCACAAGTGCCAGTTAGTTTCAGCTGGTCTCATTTTAGTCCTGGTTTGGACTGAGAAAGGACTAGATCAAATGGGTTCTTGTTCTCTGCACAGAGAGGAGTCATGCAGAGTATCCTCCCCTAACCCCGAAAAAAGCATACTAGTTGAACTTTTCCTTAAGTGAGTATATCTATATGACTAAGATGGAAAGGTACATAATGCTTATGGCTTCTTGTTATTTCTTAGTGTTCGGGACTCGGTGCCTCATTCTGCTATATGCTCTCCTATTTAGTTGGGAGGCCAGTTGTATACAAATACCTAACAGAGAAAGCAGTAAAATGGTCACAGCAGGTAAGCATGTATTTTTTAAGTTATTTAATGTAATTCTTTGGCTAATTGGGAGGTCATTGTATCAGTGTATGGTCTCTCTAAGAATTAAGCCAGACCCTGGGCTTTAATAAAAATGATCATTCCACCTAAGTAAATTAAAGTGGTGGGCAAATAATGAATGTTAATCCTTTCAAATATGAAGTTTCTGTGCTCTAAAAATAGTTTTATTTTGTTTGTTTGTTTTTTTAAAAGATTTTATTTATTTATTTGACAGAGAAATCACAAGTAAGCAGAGAGGAGGCAGGCAGAAAGAGAGGGGGAAGCAGGCTCCTTGCTGAACCGAGAGCCCGATGCGGGGCTCGATCCCAGGACTCTGAGATCATGACCTGAGTCGAAGGCAGAGGCTTAACCCACTGAGCCACCCAGGCGCCCCTGTAACTAATTTTATTTGATACAGACCCAGCGAGAGAGGAACACAAGCAGGGGGAGTGGGAGAGGGAGAAGCAGGCTTCCTGCTGATCAAGGAGCCTGATGCAGGGCTCGATCCCAGGAGCCTGATGCAGGGCTCGATCCCAAGACCCTGGGATCATGACCCGAGCCGAAGCAGACACTTAATGACTGAGCCACCCAGGTTTCCCTGTCACAGGAGTTTTAGTTCTTCATTCCTAGTAAGGTCAGTCAGAGCAGAGAAGTCAACGTGTGAAGGCATTTGCAGTTTTGGGTACCTCACCTGTTTTGGGTTGATGCAGACCACTGTAGTGGGTCACTGAAAAACTTTCATCAGCCAACTCCTTGAATGCATTTCATCAGTAGAAATGACTGTTCTCTTAGGCAGGATCTCTACAAAGACAAGTGATGATAAATAATAGCAGCACTACACAGTAAGGTCTAATACAGTGTTGCTAAGAAAATCTTATTTTTATAAGAATTAGAAGAAACAACCTGTTAAACCCCAGTAGAATTGTAGAAATCATTCTGCCTTACCCTTTTGCTTTACAGACTACGAAATGACAAAGTAAGCATTTTGCTGCAAATCACCATCATTATTTGTAAAGCAAGATCTAGAAGTATAAACGAATCAGTGCTTTTATTTAACTGGCTAAATATCTCCATATACTTATGCAATCTCATTTATCTAATGAATGAATCACTCATGTAATATATATCAAAATAACAGAAAAATAAAGATTAAATAGGAGGCTAGGTTTAGTGACATGCTGCTGTTCTAGTCCTTTACATTGTAGGAAGTTAAATGCATTAAAATATTAGTCACCTGATGTGCATCTTGTATATAGTTTTAAGTTCAATTTTGCCTTTTTTTTTTTTTTTAAAGATTTTACTTATTTATTTGTCAGAGAGAGAGGGAGAGAGAGTGAGTGAGCACGGGCAGACAGAGTGGCAGGCAGAGGCAGAGGGAGAAACAGGCTCCCTGCCAAGCAAGGAGCCCGATGTGGGACTCGATCCCAGGACACCGGGATCATGACCTGAGCTGAAGGCAGCCGCTTAACCATCTGAGCCACCCAGGTGTCCCCAATTTTGCTTTTTGAGGTGTAAAGTGTTATTGTTGAGCCGTATTAGCTAGGCTGATACAGAACCATCTTTAGTAGTATAACATTAAGCTATAAATACAATTAAAAAAAAAGTCTCATCTAGCTCTGGTAAAGAGCATGTGTTAAGTAGTTCATTGTCATTTTCAAGCTCCTTTTTTGATCAGTTCAATTAGATAGATTCTGAACTATCGGGGAATGAGAATTCAAAATAAATATTTTATATTAAGCAACTTATTTTCAATATTGGCCTTATCTTGATCCTAACTGATTTCTTTCTTATGACAGGTTGAACGTCATAGAGAACATCTCATTAACTACATTATATTTTTGAGAATAACACCATTTCTGCCCAATTGGTTTATTAATATTACATCCCCTGTGATAAATGTGCCACTGAAAGTTTTTTTTATTGGCACTTTTCTAGGTAAGGCTTCTGGTTCACAGTGTCTTAGAACTCGTTGTGTATGTACCTAACAGTGTCTGGCTGGGCTAGGTTTCGGATTCTTTGCGCACATGCCAGCACCATATATAACTCTTGGGCACAGAGCCTGTCATACTTAAATAGAAATGTTTGTTGAATTGTGTTTAAGTATTTCTGTTTTACTTCTTTTAAAGAAGAGCAATTTCTGTTGGATATTTTTATAATCACACAGGTTTGAGCAGAACTTTAACTAACTCTGTTCTCTCCTTGGTGGAGAGAAAAGAAAATCAAGGTACCCTTTTTGAATAATTTACTCCCTTGTCTTTTAATCACATATTGAAATATTGAACTTTAATGTTCAGTAGAAAGTTGATATATTTTTCTTTTTTATTGACATAAGTATTTACTATGGGCATTACCAGAAGTATGGGGCAAGCAGTATTAATAAAATGTTCCTGCTTTCAAGGAGCTGGCACTTAAATTTGAAATTAATTAGTGGACATAAAAATTCATTTGTACATTTTGTGAGTTCTGATGGTTCTTTAGTAAGAGTATTCTGCTTTTCTTTCAAATTTAATTTGAATTGTTTAGATAACAATGAAATGAACAGATTTCTCTTGTACTGTGTGTTGAAGTTTAAGTTAGTATTTATAGATCTTGAAAAGAATAATCAATTTTTTGTTGCTGCTTTAAAAAAAACTCATGACAAACTTGAAAATCTTAGCAGGGATAATTTTGGATTTTGTAAAACAATGTTACGTTCATGGAATCAGAATAGAGAATTTATCCTTATCTTCTTATTTTACATGTGGAATGCCTAGAGAATTAGTTAACTTCAACTTGGTCTAAAATTATTTTTCCATTTTGTTCTGTTGTTTTGTTTTGTTTTGTTTTGTTTCTTAAGATTTTATTTATTTGACAGACAGAGATCACAAGTAGGCAGAGAGGCGGTCAGAGAGAGGAGGAAGCAGGGTTCCTGCTGAGCAGAGAGCCCGATGCGGGGCTCGATCTCAGGACCCTGGGATCATGACCTGAGCCGAAGGCAGAGGTTTCAACCCCCTGAGCCACCCAGGCGCCCCTGTTCTGGTTTTTAATAAAACATTGTTCCACCTATGCTGTTGTATAAACTGCTCTTACTCATATTTTGAGTATCTTCTACCACTTCATTTTTAAGTATGTTCTGTCAAGAATGAATGACAGATCCACTCAATCTTATTTTTGAACATCTAGATTATTTCCAGATTTTTTTGTTACTTATAATGCATTGATGAAAATCCTTGAGACTAGATCTTTGCTTATATAAATTAGTATCCCCCCCCCCCCCAGATTTTATTTATTTATTTATTTATTTGACAGAGAGAGAAACAGTGAGAGAAGGAACACAAGCAGGGGGCAGTGGGAGTGGGAGAGGGATAAGGAGGCTTCCTCCCACCAAGCAGAGAGACCCTGATGCCGGACTCCATCTCAGGACCCTGGGATCATGACCTGAGCTGAAGCCAGATGCTTAACGACTGAACCACTCAGGCACCACCCCTACATTAGTATTTCCTAAAGCTGAAATTGCTGAATCAAAGTACATTCTCTTTTTTAAAGCTATTGATAAATGTGGTCAATTATTTTACAGAAATTTTTCTTGAGTTTTTAAGTTCATTATCCTTCAGAGGTATTTATGAAAGATTTAGTTCTTTATATGGAAATAAATGTGAGGGGCTTTAAATTAAGTTACATTTTTCCAAAATGGAGATCAGTATATTCTTATAAGAAATTTTATACAGAGAAAATTTTAATTTTTAAAAATTTGAATATGGATTTATTTGAATTCATTTAAAATATTACATAACAAAGTGTTAGAATAATGTTAGTGCTGTTATAAGTTATGAATAATCTTGTGAATGTAAAGTATATTACAAAATCTTATTTTTAAAAATTACTGCTGATGTTTTTATTTTTTATTTTAGGTGTTGCACCTCCCTCTTTTGTCGCAATTAAAGCTGGAACAACACTTTACCAGCTTACGACAGCCGGGGAGGCTGTTTCCTGGAACTCAGTATTCGTTCTAATGATTTTGGCTTTTCTATCCATTCTGCCAGCCATCTTCCAAAAGAAACTAAAGCAGAAATTTGAGTGAGAAATTATCTGGGTTTTAGTTTTCCTATCATCATCATCATTGTCATCATTGTCATCATCATCATCATCTCAGGATTGGCAGGTTTATGTGTTAAAATCACCTGTTCAGTAATTTGAAATGAGTTTGTAAAATATAATTTCTGATCACACAGTTAAAGTAATGCATGTAAGTGGCAAGGGAGGGAAGAAAGTAAAAATAGAAATTGATGTACCATGAAAAGTACTGTCAATAGTTATGATAGACACCTTCTAAATCACTACTTCAGGGTAGCTATAGATAATTAGTAGCAGCACAGTAGGAAATTCTTGATCCAACTAATTCAACTTAATATATTTCATGAACTGGCTCCACATACTTACCCTTGACTGGATAATTCAGTGTTTTTCCCTCTTACTCCCTTAATAATAACTGAAATAGGGAAAGCAAACACAAAATAAAAAAACATAGATTCTAGATTTTTAAAAAGTAGTATTATAGTTCTTGCTAATGTTAGTCTTTGTTAAGAGCATAAACTTGAAAACTAAAGCTCAAAAAGAGATTTACATTTTCTTTTTTTAACTTTGAGGTAATAGATATGTTTAGAAGCTGCATGTTGGTAGATTATTGAATTTGGAAAGGATATCAAGTTATATCTGTTTTCTAAATTTATTTTGTTTTTCCTGTTCTAGATTATCATGGGTTAGTCTGAAATTTAAAATTCTGGCCAGTCTATTTTCACCTTTTTTCTAGCTTTCACAGTATTTCCACTGTGCATATGAAAATGGTGATTACATGATAATTGTATTATATTGGTGTTGATAATTTATATTTGGATAATATTTTGTTACACAATTCCCTTTACTGTCTCAGAGGGGGATCAAAGTAAACATTCAAAGTATGCAGTTTTTAGGTGATAGATTAATTATATTACTTTATATTTTGAAACTGAAGCAGTGGCAGCATAACACTTAATGTGGTTAAATACAGTTTATTTCAATAACTGAAAATTTTACCTCATTTATTTATTAGTCTGGTCATTAAAGTATATATTATGTAATTATCCTTTTTATGCATGATACACTTACAAGAATGCCTTGTTTCATTTTTATTGATGGGTTTTTTGGTTGGGGATTGCTTTTGATTAATGTAGTTACCCAACTTAGTGTTTTTACTTTTTATAACTCAAAGTAAAATTAAATTCTCACATGGTAACTATTACATTTAAATGGTCCTAGAAAAACTAAACAGCTTTTTGCTGCTTAATAATACCCTTGAAGTCTTGATTCTAGGACATAGCTGATCTATAAGGTAAAGTACTCTGTCAGTTTCACCTTCACCCAAGACTGTCACATTGAAAAGTACTTTAGCTGTGGGAGAAATCCTTGTATGTTTTTATTGTGAGAGGAATGGTCATCCTCAAAGCTTGTTTCTACTACATAATGTGGACTGATTATTTTTTCTATCACAGTATTAACAAATGGATTTATTGTAAATACAAAGAAAATATATTAATTAATATACTATTCTTATGTCACCTGGCCTTTTGTGTGTAATTATTTATTGTCATTTCTAGCAAGGTTTTTCTTCCTTCCTTATTGACCAGAGATTGAGTGATACAGCTTTTGTTATTTTTACAAATGAACTTAAAACATAAGTCTTTTTGAACAAAGTTCGCTAAATATTACTGTGTAAAATGTAGTTGAGTACATTTTTATCAGACTTTTAAAAATAAAAGTAAGACCTTGGACTCAGGAGAAGCCTACTTACTTCAGTGTGTATATATTGTATTTACTCTATTTTCAGAGTATTATCTCTATCCTTATTATTGATTCTTTCCCTTTGCTGATGATTCTTTTCAGAGTTTCTTAGAAAACTGAGCTGCCATTTAGGTGGGGTGTATTTTCTTCTTCCAAAAGAATAGCCAGTCTTTTTCAGATTCATCATCATTGACTCTACCCTAAACGCAGTCAGTGACCTGTATTCATGGATTTACAGACATGGCCTGATCCCAGATATAGATTCAAGCTTCAGCCACATCTTGAAGACAGTTACATAGTAATAACCACCAGAGAGCAAGTATGTATAAAAAGAGTCAAGCATGCTAACTAGGAAGCTGACATGCTGAGACTGTTCACCTTAGTTAGTGGCCTTTCTCTGGAGTTCTATTACTTTGAATATAATATTTCTAAGCTACTTAATAAATGCAAATTAAAATGTAATAAGAATAAATTGTACTGAAAAAACTTTAATGTAGTACTTGGGATTTATTTCGTGGAAGTATTTATGTTAAAAAACATTTTATTCATTGAACTAAAATATATTCTAAAATTCTGATGCACATTTTCCCATCTAAGAACAAAAAAAAATTTTTTTTAAGATTGTATTTATTTGATAGAGAATAAGTGAGTGGAAGCAGGGAGAGTGGCAGAAGGAGAGGGAGAAGCAGGCTCCCCGCAGAGCAGGGGGCCTGATCCCAGGTCCCTGGGATCATGACCTGAGCCTAAAGCAGACGCTTAACCAACTGAGCCACCCAGGCACCCCCAAAGAAATTTTTAAAGACCTTTAATTTTTATACTTGGCTTTTGATAATCTTATATCAATTTTTAAAGTTGTAGAGGTCAAAAAAAATTATAGAGGTAAGTAATACAAGTAAAAATCTAAGTTTCTGGGGCGCCTGGGTGGCTCAGCTGTTAAGCGACTGCCTTTGGCTCAGGTCATGATTACAGGATCCTGGGGTCTAGCCCCCCATTGGGCTCCCTGGAGCCAGCTTCTTCCTCTTCCACTCCCTCTGCTTGTGTTCCCTCTCACTGTTTCTCTCTATATATCAAATAATTAAATAAAATCTTTTAAAAAAAAATCTAAGTTCTAGTTCATTTAGGATTTCTCTATAAAAATTCTCTTTGATTTTTAAAATTTTATTTGAGAGAGAGCATGAGCAGGGAGAGGGAGAGGAGTCGAGAAAGGGAGAAGCAGACTCCCCACTGAGCAGGGAGTACAACCCAGGGCTGTCCCAGGATCCTGGGATCATGACCTGAGCCGGAGGCAGATGCTTAACCAACTGAGCCACCCAGGACCCCTCTTTGGTTTTTTTGAAAATGGATAGAATAAATCAAAAGGGCTGAAGCTTTCCTGGTGTGTAAATGATAATTCAGGGCTTATAGTTCAGATGTTTAGAAAGTGAATCGTAGCGCAATTTCATTTCTTTTCTTTTTTTCCTTATCTAGGAAAACTTTCTAGGCTGGGTGAATTTAGGAGGAATTTGTTTAAGCTCGGCCTCATTTTTCTCATCTGGTACAAGTGAGTTCTAAAGTCCAGGTTCCTTATAGCTCAGATATGATAGAATTCTCTGAAATTGATAAAAAAAGATTAATAAGTCCTTCTTTGTTTATGGTTTATTTATTTATTAGAGAAGGCGTGCACAAGTTGGGGGGAGGGAGAAGGAAAAGCAGACTCCTCGCTGAACCAGGAGCCTAACTTGGCACTCACCTTGGGACTCATCGTGGGGCTGGATCCCAGGACTCTGGAATCAGGGTCTGAGCTGAAGGCAGATGCATAACCGAGTGAGCCATCCAGTTGCTCCAATTAATAAGCCCTTGTTGTTATGTGTCAATCTCAGCTGGGCTTTGGGACATCCAAATAGCTTGTTAAACATTATTTTTAGGTGCGTTTGTGATGGTGTTTTTCAGAAGAGATTAGCGCTTGAATTGGTGGTTGCAATAAAGCAGATAGCTTTATCCGCTCAAGGCCAGAACAAAATGGTTGAATTCACTCCTCCTGACTGATAAGCTGAGACCTTGATCATCTGCACCTTGCATTTCTGTTTCTCAGGCCTTTAGACCTGGACTAGAATTGACATTGTTGTCTCTCAAACTTTCCAGCTATGCCACTGGCTTTCCTGGGTCTCTAGCTTGCAGACAATAGATGGCAGGCACTCTCAACCTCCATAATCACGAACCACTACCTTCTAACAAATCTCATACACACACGCATGCACACACACACGTTGGTTCTGTTTCTCTGGAGAAACCTAATTCAAGGTTATAGGCAACTGTTACCTGGAGACGTGACATAGCAATAGATACAACAGAGGAAAATTGGAACTTCTGGTTAGAACATATGCCAAAACATTACAGAAGGAGAGGCTTAGGAAATAATGAAGGAATAGTGATAGATACAGAACATTAGACTTTGTCATCAAGAATTATATAATGTGGTGTCAAAGGTGCCGGTACTCATATAACTAGTGGTATGTGTGACTCCTCATAAAATGTATTTGGGAACATGTAGAATTGTCAGAATTTATATATATAGCTAGCCCCTGGCTACACAAAAATAGGAAGGAAGAATAATCTTTATATGTAAGGCTTGGGAGATTTTCATTAAGTCATGTGATAAGGGCGCTAGGGGATGCACCTTGGAACAGCAGTCTTAGCTAGATTTAAACGCTTATAGGAGTGATTTTTAGTGAAGTATAGAAACTAAAACCCCAAAAGACCTGAGAGGCTCTCTGATCTTTCTTAGGGGTCTAATTTGGGTGGAGTAGATGCAGGATGAGACACTGGTCGTCTTCAGATAACAATTCTAACCAGCCTTGTTGGGAAGGGAGGCCTCAGTTCAGACTTGAGCTAGAAGAGAGTTCAGAGGCCTAATGAGCTAGATTCTGGACAATGGAAATAAACACATTCTCTTTTGGTCAAAATGCTGTCTGAAAGCATAATTTACTTCAGCTGTGAATGTATGGGAAGTCTTGATTACAAACAAAACAGAATCCTAGCAGGCCTCAGTATATGGGGACAGTTATGAGAAAACAAAGGGATGCTTGGGAGTGGGAGGATGAGGGTGTGTTAGGGTCAACACTAGCCCATTTTTACTGTTACGGTGAAGCTGGGCATTGGGGCTAGGCTGCACTCATGTCCTAGAACCTAATAAAGTATGTTTATTATTAAGGTTCATTGGTTGCAATCAACAAGAACTCACTCTGGCTTGAGCACAAGGACATTTATTAGCACCTCTGGAGGCCCAGACCCAGAAACACTGGAATGCCCTCAGGAATTCGGGCTACTGCTGATGGAATGAATAAAGTACAGTTGTCTTCACCTTGTCACTTGCTCAGCATTTACATTCCAGGGGTCATATGCCCCCCCCACTCAGCCAGGGGAGAGCAGAGCACCTGATTACAGTTCCACCAAGCTAAGGCAGAAAGAAATTGGGATGCTGACAGGAAGGGGAAATGGATTCAAGTTAACTAAAAAGCAACAAGTGGGAAATTGGAAATGAGATACTAAACAGTGATTGATCCCAGTGAGAAAAAAGCTTTGATTTTATACATGCCATGTCCTTTCCCCTACATGTGACAGAGACTCTGAAATGAAACCCTGAGACCATCAGGAAGCTTATGTATGATAGGCCTTGGCATGGGACAGAGATAAAAGGAAGATGTGGTTCTGAGAGGGGAGAGTGGCAGAAGACCCTACCTGGGAACTCACCCAATTTAGGGGTTCTGCTGTTTGTTTATGCAATAAGAATATACGATACAGAACTCTGAAATCAAAAGTCCCCTAATTTTGCCGGTCAGTCTTTATCCTAAAAGTGGCTCCATTTATCGAGCCCCGCATCGGGCTCACTGCTCAGCAGGGAGCCTGCTTCTCCACCATTATTCTTTCTTCAGCTGAAAACAGTTCATGAGCAAGACTGATTGTACCTCCAGAACTCTCGAATCTAATTTCTTTTATCTTCACTGCTAGCATCCTAGTTCATCCAAGTCCATCATTACCTTTGCCTTGAAGTACCTCAGTAACCTAATTTGTCTGCCTTGTCCCAAGGTCACCCTCCTAAAATCCATTTTCTCCACGGCAGCCAGCACTATCTCTTAAAAACTCATCTCCTATCAAAATGGTGAACTAGCATAACCTACTAGCTTCCTCCCCAAAATCAACCCTAGGGAAACAATGGAAGCAAGAGAGAAGCACAGGTCTGAGAAGTCAGCAACAAACACCAAGAGAAACCCCTGGGGAGGAAAAAAGCTTTAGTTTTGCCTGTGTGTGTGTGTGTGTGTGTGTGTGTGTTAACTATTATTAGCAGCTATAGACATGGTGGAGGACTAGAAGACAATGAGATGATGGGGCTTTGAAGTTCTGTTTTATCCCTTCCTGTGTTAAATTATAGCCCAGACTCACTGTGTCACCAGAATGACAACATAGTGCAAAAGTCCTGTTGGGGTGAAGAACTGGTGAGTATCACTTCTTTTCTCTCCCTGCTCCATCTAGGACCAAGTAATCATAAACTAAGGAGACTGCCTCTTAGACTGGAGTTTCTTCCCTAGAGAAGAAGACTTCCCAGGTGAAGTTCCTGGCCAGAGGAGTGGCCTAGTACAGTGGCAGTAAAAAAGAATCTTTACTGATGTGCTTTAAATTCACAGAGAAAGACACTATAGCTTTGCCTTCAGCCCCTCCTCAACACGTATAAACGGAGTAACCAGGGATGGCTGGGTAGCTCAGCTGTTAAGCATCTGCCTTTGACTGGGGTCATGATCCTGGGTTCCTGACCCCCATCAGGCTCCCTGCTCAGCAGGAAGCCTGCTTCTCCTTCTCCCTCTCCCACTCCCCCTGCTTGTGTCTCTTTCTGTGTCTCTGTCAAGTGATTTTATTTACTTGACAGAGTATTTATTTATTTGACAGAGATCACAAGTAGGCAGAGAGGCAGGCAGAGAGAGAGGGGAAAGCAAGCTCCCTGCTGAGCAGAGAGCCCGATTCGGGGCTCGATCCCAGGACCCTGAGATCATGACCCAAGCTTAACTCCCTGAGCCACCCAGGTGCCCCAAAATAAATAAAATCTTAAATAAAATAAACAGTAACTAGTATTAGAACATGAAGTCTTAAAGCAAGATAACAGCTAAGAACAATCACTATGAAAGAAAGACAATAAATTGAACAATGTATAATACTTAAAGCAGAATTATTGGATCAGATACATTTAAAAATAAAATATTCAAGATGATAAAGATATTAATATGCAAGAACAAGAAATCATAAAGAAGGGGCGCCTGGGTGGCTCAGTGGGTTAGGGCTTCTGCCTTCGGCTCCGGTCATGATCCCAGGGTCCTGGGATCGAGCCCCGCATCGGGCTCTCTACTCAGCGGGGAGCCTGCTTCTCCCTCTCTCTCTGCCTGCTTCTCTGCCTACTTGTGATCTCTGTCTGTCAAATTAATAAATAAAATATTTTTTAAAAAAAGAAATTATAAAGAACTAGGTAAAAACATTAAGTATGATATATGTAATAATTGAAATAAACAATACAGGGGGTGTGCCTGGGTGGCTCAGTCAGTTAAGTGTCTGCCTTCAGCTCAGGTCATGATCCCAGGGTACTGGGCTCCAGCCCCATGTCTGGGCTCCCTGCTCAGTGGGGAGTCTGCTTCTCCCTCTCCCTTTTCCCCTCCCTCCTCCCTACCTCATCTTGTGCGCTCTCTCTCTCTCTCTCTTTCCCTCTCAAATAAATAAAATCTTTAAAAGAAAAAAAAAAATACAGGTGCACCCGGCTGGCTCATCAGAGGAGCATGCGACTCTCAATCTTGGGGTTGTGAGTTTGAGCCCCACGTTGGGTGTAGAGATTACTTAAATAATTTTAAAACGGAATACAATAAATGCATACTTAAACAAAAATTTAAAAATGAAAGGATTGGAGAATATACCAGGAAATCTTTTTTAAAAGAATTTTATGTTGCTTCTTAGATCCTGGAAGAAAGATCCTGCTACTTATACCACTAAAACTCTGTCATATCACCAGCAAGGCTGGAGATGGACCATGGACATCTCTGCAATCCTTCCTGCCCATGGAACACTGCCAAAAGTAGCAGGAAGATAACATCTGTTTCTCTTTTCCATTCAAATTTCTTGCAAGGGCTTCTAATTTGTGGAAACTATTTTGCATGCAGAATTCCAGTATTGAAAGTTTGTAGTTTTCCAGCCGCTGCAATTCAGAGAATAATAATCAGGGCCAGCTATATAATTTGTAGGTGTCAATGCAAAATGCAGAGCCCTTTATTCAAAAGGCAGGGGGAATAAAGGTGCCATTAAAGACAGAAAAATAAAGAGATTTTTTTCCTTTCTTCCAGAGTCTCCTTGACTTGTTATGGTATTTTATTTTCTATTTAACATTGTTCTAAGTAAAGAAAAAGTTAAAATTGTACATTATTAGTTTACATTATATTGCGCTGTGCCGGTTTTAAATGCAAATACAAGAGTATTTACCCGTGTGTGGACTCTCTGAAATAATACAGTTCTACTCTGAAGCTCATACATGCATATATATTCAATTCTTACACGAATAACAGAAATGCTGCCAAAAGTAACTCAACTGTTTTTATTTCACTTCTTGATATATGCACATTCTACCAACAGTCTCAGCCTTCTTCTGACTGATGAGTAGGGAAGGACTGAAAGGAGAAGGGACTATAGGTTGCCCTAATTTTCCCTTTTCCTTCTATTTCATCATTTTTAGCCAGTGATTGCTACAAGGAAGTCACATATGTAAGAATGTGATAGGGTTCCTTGGTCACTTGTGTTTCTTAGAATTCCAGTGCCGCCTTTCTGTGTTGGAAGCAAGTTCTGGTTTGAAGGGAAAGCATACTCTGTCAGGACAGTCAGCACCCCCGCTGATGGGGTTGTAGACAGATCATGCTAGCTTTGCTGAGCTCCCAGGTATCAAGGGCCCACCAGAATTGTCTGCTCATGGAATATGTAAGTGTTCCCTGGGAATGAGGCAGCAAGGAACCCCAGATGTGCAGATTGCTCAAACAGTGTCTGCTTGTGTGCACGCACCTTTGTCCCATAAGACTTCACTTACAGGGGCGCCTGGGTGGCTCAGTGGGTTGAAGCCTCTGCCTTCGGCTCGGGTCACGATCTCAGGGTCCTGGGATCGAGGCCCGCATCGGGCTCTCTGCTCAGCGGGGAGCCTGCTTCCCCCTCTCTCTGCCTGCCTCTCTGCCTACTTGTGATCTCTGTCAAATAAATAAACAAAATCTTTAAAAAAAAAAAAAAAAAAAAAGACTTCACTTACAAAATACAAGTATCCAACATAAAATTATGAAGGATTTTAAAATGGCAATAGCTGAGCATTAAACCGACTTCTTAGCCCTTCTGAACACAGAGCCCAGGGCATAGGTGAAATACCAGGAAGCTGGCCCTGGGTGTAACTGGAGGAGGTAGGGATGGGTGTTGACTGTCAACTACTTTTTAGTTTTGTGAGGCTGAGTCCTACTTCCTGTGTCCTGCTATTTCCTGGCACCACTTTGGGCAACGCAGAGAAAATGCAGCCCTGTGGTTAGCTCATAACATGATTTTGAGTGAACTAGAAAAAGGTGCCCCTTTCTTAAGATGCTTTACTGCCATCTGTTGGAAAACATCATAATCACTTTATAAATTAATGGTGACTACAGTGAATGGTGTCTCTTGGGCAATGGTGAGTCTGTAAAAATGTGAGTGGCAGCCCTGCCTGTTCCCTTCAGGGCCCTGGGGGCCAGAGGCACACACACAGACGACTCATAACCTGAGCTTGGCAATCTTAGTGGGCAGCTGGCAGGGGGCCAGGTGGCAGGCCTACGGGTGGCCCAGGCATACCTCCAAATCCCAGCCTCAGAGGTATTCGTTTGAAAATCAAAACCAGTTGTTCCTTTTTTTTTACATTGCCTTGTCCCAAGGCAGCCCATGAAGATTGTCATGGTGGGGATTTTTGGCTGTTCCAACATCTGACAAAGCTGAGTAGATGGAAATAGTATTTTTATCTAAAGGAAACCTCTACAGGCAAAAATAAATACAAAATACAAACCTCCAGCTTTTTTTTTTTTTTTTTTTTTTGCTTTTGGTTGGAGTTACATTAAATCTTCATGATCCACATATTTTGTACCAATTAGAAAATCTTGGGGTGCCTGGGTAGCTCAGTCAGTTGGGCATTTGTCTTTGGCTTGGGTCATGGTCCCAGGGCACTGGAATCAAGCTCCGTGTCAGGTACCCAGCTCAATGGGAAGCCTGCTTCTCCCTCTCCCTCTGACCAACCTTCCTCCCCAACCTGCAGTGATCTTGTTCATACACACACACACTTTCTCTCTCAAATGAAGAAATTAAAAAATCTTAAAAAAAAAAAAAGATTTTATTTACTTGACAGAGAGAGACACAGCGGAAGAGGGAACACAAGCAGGGGGAGTGGGAGAGGGTGAAGCAGATCTCCCACAATAATAGGGAGCCAGATGCAGGTCTCAATCCCAGGACCTTGGGATCATGACCTGAGCCGAAGGCAGATGCTTAATGACTGAACCACCCAGGTGCCCTGAAATAAAACATTTTTTAAAAAAAGTTCTTGGGGCACCTGGGTGGCTCAGTGGGTTAAAGCCTCTGCCTTCAGCTCAGGTCATGATCCCAGGGTCCTGGGATCTAGCCCCGCAATGCGCTCTCTGCTCAGCAGGGAGCCTGCTTCCCTTCCTCTCTCTCTCTGCCTGCCTCTCTTCGTACTTGTGATCTCTGCCTGTCCAAAGGAAAAAAAAAATCTTAAAAAAAAAAGTTCTTAACATCAAGGGCGCCTGGGTGGCTCAGTCCCTTGATCATCCAACTCTTGGTTTCGGCTCAGGTCACCATCTCCTAGGTGGTGGGATTGAGCCCAGCAATCCGGCCCCGGCTCAGCAGGGATTCTGCTTGAAGATTCTTTCCTCCTGCTCCTCCCCCACTTGCCTCCTCTGTCTCTCTCATTCTCTGTCTCTCAAAAACAAATAAACTTTTTTAAAAAGTCTTAACATCAGATGAATGTGTCTTTTATTCATAAAAAATGGGAAAACTGACTATAGATGCAATTTGTTTCGGAGATATCTTTAAAGATTTTACTTATTTATTTGTCAGAGAGAGAGCACAAGCAGGGGTGGAGGACAGCCGGCAGAGGGAGAAGCAGGCTCCCTACTGAGCAGGGTGCCCAATGTGGTCCTCAATTTCAGGATTCTGGGATCGTGACCTGAGCCGAAGGCAGACGCTTCATCGACTGAGCCACCCAGGCGTCCCAGAGACATCTTTCTGATTATAGGGTCCCTGGGGTGGGAAAACAATAAAAGGATTCTCAAAGATGCAGCTACTGGAAACCCTGCTCATGGCCAGGTCTTTCTTCACAGAAGTGGGTAAGCCAAAGACTTGAGAGAGCTAGGGGGTTTGCCTGAGGTCACATGATCTGGGTAAATCGCAGAATTAGGATTCTAGCTTGGGTTTCCTGGCCCCTGGGTCAAGCGGCTCCCAATCCCCATGAATGAGCATCTGCTTCTCTCTTCATCCTCCTCTTCTTCTTCCTGAAATTTTATGAACCTTTGATCAGACTCAGAAAGGGCCCAAACTACTTCATTAACATTTGCCAAAAGATTACTGGATACTGTGAATACATGGTATTTAATAACAATGGCTAATAAATCTTTTGTGAGCCCCACACTGACTAGTGACCCAGTTATATCTCTTCTTTGTTCACAGAATACATTAAACTGTCCTCTTAAAAGGAATAAAGACAAAGTGTTCTCCAAATATGTTCTAGGACATAATGCTCTGAACTTTAGAAATTCAGTTTATTTTGATTACAGTTAATTCTTGATGTGCTGTTTGAATTCTATCAGTATCATTATTATAAATTTAATCATCTAATAATTAAATACCATTTTCTCTACAATAATTCTGATATGATTTTTCTGTCTGTCACACTAAAGGTAGATTGATAGAACTTGGGGATTGATAGTATGACTCTATGTTTTTGTTTACAATCAGTAGGACAAAATGCTAAAATATTCAATTATCAATTCTATAGACGTTTTCTCATTTTTTATTATGGTATTATCTACAGATAGTAAAATTCACTCTTTTTAGTGTGTGGTTCTGTGAGATATAAAATACAAACAATTGTGTAACCACCACCACAATCAAGATACATTACAGTTCCATCACCCCAAAGAAATTTTTGAGAGTTAAGCCACGGTTAAATATATCTTCCTTTTGGGATCTTGTCCAAGGGCCTTTCATGTCCCTCATTGGGCCATCTGGCCTTTCCCAGGAAGTTCTTGGCCCTCAAGTTGATGGGAATAGTGAGGCCACTACGTTCACAGTCTAAAAGAGAGGGCTGGCAGCAGCACAAATAAGGCCATCCACCCAAACTCTCAAAAGTCTCCTCAACCTAGGAGGATAGAGAAGAAGAGCAGATCATCAGTGAGACACTCCTGGGTTTGTCAAGAGGCAAATGTATCTCTCTGCTTATTTGGTCTCGGCAGTCTGTCCTGTCTTGGCCTCCTCAGGTACACACAACACACACACACACACACACACACACACCATGCAGTTATTTGCATGTACAATTACACATACATCTAATATACATGAATGCACACATACACATGATCAACCCTATACACAAATGCTTCCTCACATATAAACTCCAATACACAGGTACACAGATATACACACGCATGCGCTCATGAACCACTTCTGGGAAAGTTGCATCACTTATGGACCTTATCTGCAATTTGCTTCTCTTGTTGCTCAACTTCATATTTCCCCATGCCATGAGGCATGAGATGCTACTTGATACTGACTCTTCTTTGGGGCTTCTTTGTTACTCTGGGGTGTTGTCTGATTTTATTTATTTATTTACTTACTTACTTATTTATATTAATGTATAATGTATTATTTGCCCCAGGGGTACAGGTCTGTGAATCATCAGGCTTACATATTTCACAGCACTCATGATAGAACATACGCTCCCCAGTGTCCATAACCCAGCCGCCCTATCCCTCCCTGCCCACCCCCCAGCAACCCTCAGTTTGTTTCATGAGATTAAGAGTCTCTAATGGTTTGTCTGGGTGGTATCTAATTTTTAACCAATTTTTAACCTCCCTTGTGTCATTGAGAGACATGAGGAGCCTGATGCCTGTTATGAATGAGGTACTGGAGGCTAGTGAGACAGTTGAGCATGGGAAAGTGAAGCCTGTGTGACTTTTGTGGAGATGGAGTGCTGTCCGGAAGGAGCTGGCTGCCAGAGATGGCTGTGGGTAGATTAGTCTATATCCAGCTGAATCTGTGTTTCTAGTCTTAAGAAAGCCCATATTGTAAAGCATCCGTTTCTCTGTGTCATCAGTGAGATTCATTTAGTTTTGCACATGGTGAACTCGTCACTGAACATTGGAGAGTAAGGGTTTTGAGCATCTGCAGGGGTTCATCAGCTTTTTCTCGAATGCTGTGCTGTGAACTGGGGACTGGGTGGGTTCTGCCTGGGTGGAGTCAAGTTGATTCCGGTCTTGCTGGAGGAAGTACCCCTGTTAGTATAGGCAGAGACTATCTCTGACATGATAAACAAGGCATTGCTAACATTGATTGCTTTGCGGGAAGGAAACAGCCACTGGTATCAAAGTCCTTTGTGGTAAGATGAAGAGGGCTCTAGGAGTTTTCAGCAGAGGGCCCTTAAAAGATGAGGGGCATGAGCTCAGCCCTGAACGGGGTCAACAGGTGAAGGAGGACAATTAATCTGGCAGTAGCTTGGAATCCAGCCTTCGCTTGGCCCTATCCTCTCTTCAGAGGCTCTATATGGAGTCAAGGTAAGAATGTACAGATGGGAAGGTTAGTGGGAGGGGTATTCTAACCTCCTTGCATATATAGTATGCCAGGTCAGGTGAGGGTCCTCATAGTTGCCTAATAGTGTCTCACCACTTGCTTGTCCCTCTGGGTCCAAGGCAGGCCTCGCTCAGAAGGACAAGGTGGGACTGCTCCTGCTTCCTGAGTTCTTTAGTGGACACAGGCCATTGTCCTAGGGATTTTTGGACCCACATAGCTCTTCCTTCTGGAATCACAGGTCTGAGTTGGGGCAGCGAGGCCCTATTCTAAGGCACAAGTGAGATGAGGGGCAGAGGGAAAAGACTCAGGGCTGAGCAGGGAGCTGGACGGACATGGGGCTGAATTCCAGGACTCTGGGAACATGACCCAAGCCAAAAGAAAATGCCAACCGACTGAACCACCCAGGTGCTCCTAAAAAGTTTGAATATTATTTATTTATTTTAAAATTTTTCTTTATTTTGCACTAAAATTCAATTAATTAACAAATAATCTACTATTGGCTTCAGAGATAGAGGTCAGTAATTCATCGTCTTATAGAATATCCAGTGCTCATTACCTCATGCACCTTCCTTAATGTCCATCATTCAGTTACCCCATCCCACTACCTCTCTCCCCTCCCACAACCCTGTTTGTTATTATTTATTTTTGAAGAGATAATACAACATTATGGTTCAAAAAACACAAGATAACATACAATGAAATATTCCCCTTCTATTTCTTAGCCCAGACATTCAGTTTCCTTCCCTAGACTTAATAAGTTTTAACAATGTCTTATTTTTTCCAAAAATAGTACATACTTTTGTATATGTTTTATAATTTTGTATATATACTACACAAAAATAGTATATACACTTTATATACAATACAGAAAGTACATAGTTCAGGGGCCTGGGTGGATCAGTTGGTTAAGTGACTACCTTTGGCTCCAGTCATGATCCCAGGGTCCTGGGAGCAAGTCCCACATCGGGCTTCCTCTGCTCCGTGGTGAGCCTGCTTTTCCCTCTCCCTCTGCCTTCCCCTCCCCCTGCTATTGCTCTCTCTTTCCCTGTCAAGTAAATAAATAAAATCTTTTTTACGAAAGTACATAGTTTTTATTTTCTCTCTTTTTACATAGATAATAACATATTTCATACCCTTGTTTTTTTTCTTACATGTATCATCTAACTCATACAGCAAACATGTGAGACAGGTAGTATTATCTCCATTTAGAGAGGTTAAGAAATTTACCTAACATTACAGGTTTTGTAAATGGTAAATTGGAGATTTGAACCTGGGGAATCTGATTTCAAAGACCCGTATTATTACAGGAATGTCATAATGCCAATCTTTTATTCCACTAAAAATCCCAACAGTAAAATTTATAAATCAGGAAACTGGTCCATTTCACATTAAGTAAGAAGGGCTATCTTTTTTTTTTTTTTTAAGATTTTATTTATTTGAGAGAGAGAGAGAGAGATCACAAGTAGGCAGAGAGGCAGGCAGAGGGAGAGGGGAAAGCAGACTCCCTGTTGAGCAGAGAGCCTGATGTGGGGCTCAATCCTAGGACCCTGGGACCATGAACTGAGCCAAAGGCAGACACATTACCAATTGAGCCACCCTGGAACCTCTACCCTTTCCTTTTTAAAAGCTATTATCCAGGGACACCTAGGTTGCTCAGTTGGTTAATTGTCCAACTCTTGATTTTGGCTCAAGTCATGATTCAGGGTCCTAAGATCGAACCCTGCATGGAACCCTGTGTGGGGCTTCACCCTCGGTGGGGCCCCATGCTGGGCTTAGAGACAGCTTAAGATTCTCTCCCTCTACCCCTCCTTCTCGCTCTCTGATTTAAAAAAAAAAAAAAAAAAAAAAAAAAGCTAGTGTCCAAGAAGTAAGTTCAGAACAACTAAGGATTGATGAGTTACCTTGAAATTCAATTATTTTCCTGACTGTGGGTTTTTCCCTCAATTTAAAAATTTGTGGTAAAATAAATGTATATGACATAAAATTTACTATATCAGTCTTATTTAAGTGTACAGTTCAGCGGCACCTGGGTGGCTCAGTGGGTTAAAGCCTCTCTGCCTTCAGCTTGGATCATGATCCCAGGGTCATGGGATCAAGCCCCGCATCAGGCTCTCTGCTCAGCGGGGAGCCTGCTTCCTCCTCTCTGTCTGCCTCTCTGCCTACTTGTGATATCTGTCAAATAAATGAATAAAATCTTTAAAAAAAAGTATACAGTTCAGTGCTATTAAGTACATTGATAATGTTTATGCAACTCTTTTCATCTTGCAAAATGGAAAGTTTATACCCATCAAATAATGACTCCTCATTCTTCTCTCCCCAACAACCCCTGACAACCACCACTCTACTTTTAGTCACTAGGATTTTTTTTTTTAAGATTTTATTTATTTGACAGACAGAAATCACAAATAGGCAGAGAGGCAGGCAGAGAGAGAGGAGAAAGCAGGCTCCCTGCTGAGCAGAGAGCCAGATGCGGGGCTCAATCCCAGGACCCTGAGATCATGACCTGAAGTCAGAGGCTTAACCCACTGAGCCACCCAGGCACCCCTAGTCACTAGGATTTTGACTAGTCTAGGCAACTCGTGTAGGTGGAATCATATACTATTTGTCTTTTTGTGACTGGTTTATTTCATTTAGCATAATGTCCTCAAGTTTCTTCCATGTTGTAGCATGTGTCTGATCTTCCTTTTTTTTTTTTTTTTAAAGATTTTATTTATTTATTTGACAGAGACAGTGAGAGAGGCAACATAAGCCAGGGGAGAAGGAAAGGGAGAAGCAGGCTTCCGGATGAGCAGGGAGCCTGATGCCGGGCTGGATCCCAGGACCCTGGAATTACAACCTGAGCCAAAGGCAGACACTTAACGACTGAGCCACACAGGCACCCCTGACTGTCCTTCCTTTTTAAGTCTGAATAATATTCAAAGGCTAAATAATATTCCAAGATTCCATTCCATATTACATTTTGCTTATTCATTCATTCATGGATGGACACTTGGGTCGCTTCCATATTTTAACTCTTACACACACTATCTTGCCCCTTGTTTTTGTTTGTTTGTTTGTTTGTTTGGGTTTTTTTCCCCCTTGTTTTTTACATTAATAATATATCTTGGATATTTTTCCATGTCAGTACACAATGAGTCTCATTTTTGTCTTACAATCTCTCTTGCTTTTTTTTTTTTTTACAAATGCATATTATTTCAAGTCTTGCACAAAATGTAGTTTCTTTGACTTGTCTCCTAAAGCTAGATATTTGAATTGTTACCACTTAACTTTTCTCTTCATCTTTGTTATTACATACTACAAAGGATATATGTATATGTATGTATGTGTATACACACACACACACATACTTTTCCAGTTAGTTTTGATCCAAGATACACCAATGACCTTTTCCCATCTTTCAAAGCAGGGTTTGGCTCTGCTCTTGGGCAATCTTTTATGATCATATCCTCCTTCCCCTTTACTTTGGTGTTGCTTTTCCAGGGTAGAGACTTGCAAGGTATAGATAGCCCTGCTATTCCTACATTCCTCCAGGGCAGCACTGACATTTCAGAGAGAAATAAAAGGGCAAATAATCTGGTGTCTCTTCAAACCGGTTTTTAAAAAGTACTTGTTAAGGGGTGCCTGGCTGGCTCAGTCAGTAGAGCATGTGACTTGATTTTGGGTTATAAGATCAAGCCCCACACTGGGCATAGAGCTTACTTAAAAAAAACCGAACTTACTGAATATATATCAAGCAAAAGGAAGCTGATTTGCTAATAGAAATTGTATATTTATATTAAAATGAGGGGTTTATTATATGCATTGTATGTGTCATGTTTTACACACTATGAAATTGTTTCTATTTCCCAGTTTTTCCATTATTGATATCGTTATCCAGCAACCCTCACTAAAAGGAGAGGAAACTTGCAAAGTTCCAAAATATTTTTCAAACTATGCTTAGTGATTTTCTGGATTTCATACAACCAAAACGTTTCATGCTTTCAGTAGCTTGTTCTTTTTTCAGTTTTCTTATGATTTTAGAGCCAGGTAATTTTAAAGGGATTAAAAGCTGGACAATACTGTGCTATGCTTTGTTCACTGTTTTTCAGAACTAATAGAATTTTTTTTAAAGATTTAATTTACTTATTTGAGAGAGAAAGTGAGTAAGAACAGAGGGGAGAAGGAGAAGGTAGAAGCAGAGGGAGTAGGAGAAGCAGGCTTTCCGCTGAGCAGGGAGTCAGTCCTACATAGGCTTGATCCTAGGACCCCCGGATCCCAACCTGAGCTGAAGGCAAACACTTAACTGACCGAGCCACCCAGGTGCCCCACTAATAGAATTTTTTTAAAGAATATTTTTATTTATTCATTTAACAGATAGAAATCACAAGTAGGCAGAGAGAGGAAGGGAAGCAGGCTCCCTGCTGAGCAGAGAGCCCGATGCAGCTAGATCCCAGGACTCTGGGATCGTGACCTGAGCTGAAGGCAGAGGCTTTAACCCACTGAGCCAGCCAGGGGCCCCACTAGTAGAATTTTCCAATGTGTGTGTGTTTGATAAAGGGAGAGAGAGAGATGAAGAGGAGAGAAATCAAGAATGAATGCAAGGTTTTTTGCATGAGTTGAAAGAATGGGGTTGCCATTTATTGAGATGGGGAAGAATGTGGAAGGGCAGCATTATGGCGGCAAATCAGAAATCTGATTTGGGGGGCGCCTGGGTGGCTCAGTGGGTTAAGCTGCTGTCTTTGGCTCAGGTCATGATCTCAGGGTCCTGGGATTGAGTCCCGCATCAGGCTCCCTGAGAGCCTGCTTCCTCCTCTCTCTCTCTCTCTGCCTGCCTCTCTGCCTACTTGTGATCTCTCTCTATCAAATAAATAAATAAAAATCTTTAAAAAAAATAAATCTGATTTGGAACATATTAACCTGGAGATGCCTTTTAGACCTCTAAACTGAGATGATAAGAAGTCAGTTAGATACACAAATCTTAAGTGCAGGGACAGGTTCTAGGCAGAGTTAATATACATAAAGTACTTAAAACAGTGCCTTGGATGTCCTTTTAAGTTAAGTCATGACTCTCTTTTATTCAAAACTCTCTAATGACTCTTCAATTTATTCAGAGACAAAGGCCAAATCTTTACAGTGTGCCTACGGAGCTCCCTGTAATCTGCTTTGCCTCAACCCCAACATCTTCTACTTTGGTGATAGTAACACTAGCTGCTATAGCAAATAAACTCCACAGCACCAGGGGCTTAACATAATTGAAGTTTACTTCTTGGTTGCAAAACAGTCCAGTGTGGGTATTTTTGGTCAGCTGGAGTCTTTCCTCTATGTGCTTGATTCAGAGATCCAGGCTCCTTCTACCATTCTTTAGAACCTCAGAATCCTCTACTTCTAGCTGGTGGTCAGCATGAAAGATAAAAAAAAGCCTCATTCGCTTCTTAAATACCCTGACCCAGCAATGACACACATAAATTCCTACACACATTTCATTGGTGAGAACTAGTCACATGGCCACATCTAGATGCAAGTGGGACTGGGAAAAGTTGCCATGACCAGACAGCTGCT
Organism: Mustela lutreola; assembly: GCF_030435805.1. NCBI lineage: Eukaryota > Metazoa > Chordata > Mammalia > Carnivora > Mustelidae > Mustela > Mustela lutreola. The sequence continues at coordinate 239,804,879 of NC_081290.1, read as the reverse complement.
TCCTAGGGACAACTCCACACACTGTGGAAGGAGAATATTTTTTGGTGAATTATAAGCCAAATCCACCACACCTTCTACCATCTTCTACCAGTCCTCCCACCTCAACACTTTCTAGCTACCTTAACCTTCTTATAACTCCTTGAACACTCTAGGCACACTTTGGTCTCATGCCCTTTCCTGAAATTGCCTTCCTTCAGATGTCCACTTGTTTTCTCTCATGTCCTTCATTGTGAAAGTGGGTGCCCTAATATGCTACTTGGAGTATATAATGTCCCAGATATTTGAAAGCCCTTTTTTACTTGATTTTTTAAAATTAATTTAACAGGGATGCCTGGGGTGGCTCAGTTGGTTAAGCATCTGCCTTTGGCTCAGTTCATGATCCTACAGTCCTGGGATTGAGTCCAGCATTGGTCTCCCTGCTTAGTGGGAAACCTGCTTCTCCCTCTGCCTGCCACTGCCCCCTGCTCCTGTTACTTCTCTCTCTCTAAGAAATAAATACATAAAATTTAAAAAAAATTTTCAAAGCAATCTTGGGAAAGGTAGAATGATTATTCTTATATTCCAGAGAGGTTAACTGCTCACACAGCTAGTAAAGGCAGGAATGGGGATTTAAACACTAAATCTAAAGAGCATCCAGTTCTGTTTTCTCTCCGACTCTCAAAAGAAGCAATCATGTTGCCAAACATATTTCCTACTGGGAAGGAGATCACTTTACAGTTGAGTATTCTGGGCCTCTGAGCAGTTACATTTCCCAGGACAAATTAATACAGTTGGGCTTTTGTTTTGAACTTGTGTTTTATGAGTTGAGTTACTTTGAGAGATCTCCCAGCACCTGGTTGCCCTGGATGCATTGGATAAAAAGTCTCTGGACTTTCAAATTGAGGAGATTTAAGTCTTTTTCAAGTCTCTTCTTCCATATCACCCCCAAGCGATCATTTTAAGATGTCAGTCAGATCTTATCATTCCCCAGCTCAAATTCCTCTACCCCTGACACACTCTACAGGATACAGTCTCTGGCATATGAAGCCTTTCCTGCTCTGTCCCTCTCCTCTTTTCCTGATTTCATCCCCTTTTAATTCTTCATTTCGCATAGAAATGAATTATTTGCTGTTGCCTGAATGTATCACTTTATTTTATTTTAAAGATTTTATTTATTTATTGGACAGAGAGATCACAAGCAGGCAGAGAGGCAGGCAGAGAGAGAGGAGGAAGCAGGCTCCCTGCTGAGCAGAGAACCCCATGTGGGGCTTGATGCCAGGACCCTCTGGTCATGACCTGAGCTGAAGGCAGAGGCTTAACCCACTGAGCCACCCAGGTGCCTCTGAATGTGCCATTTTAATCTGTCACTCCTGGTGATTGCCCATGCTTCCTGAAACCTCTTTTTTTCTCTCTTTTTACTTGAGAAATTTCTTTTGATCCTTAGAACTCAGGTCAGATTGTACTGTCTTCTGGAAGCATTCCCTGACCATCTCCCAACCTGGGGAGATGCCCCAGATGCTGTATAATTATTTAGCTTTCTGAGCCCCCTCTACTGTCTCTGTCCCCCCAACATACAGGATGGGGTGGGGCATCACTCTGAATAGGCTCTGTGGAGGTACCTTCTTCTCCCCATTTTTTTTTTTTTTGAGCCCAATACAGGGCTTAAACTCATGACCCTGAGATCAAGACTTGAACTGATATCAAGAACTGAGCTGAGATCAATAGTCGGATATTTAAGCATCTGAACCACCCAGGCGCCCCTATTCCTCCCCGTTTTGTCCCATCAGCTCAGGCAGGTTACATACAGGGAAGGGCAGGTGCTATGGTACCCAGTGATGTCGTCTGTGACCTCCAGGCCACCCTCCCCAAGGGAACCAATGCTTGAGAGAAGTACCCAGGAGAGAACCCAGGCGAGAACCCATGATTGGCCCTTGGGGAAACCAGGTACTTTCTGGAGTCCTTAGTAGCAGCCTGCCAAAGCAAACCTCTTGCTGGAATAATAATAATCTATAATAATAATTTATAATAATATGGTATGTCATCTATGTTCCAGGCACTATTATAACCATTTAACCAGTCTGCAAATTTATCTTATGTAACTCACAAAAACATGACTGCTGGCACCTGGAGAGTGCCCAAGGTCACATAGTAAATGACAAAGTCAGGATTCAAATCTGGGCATTCTGTTTCTAGAGCCCATGGTAATAACCTCCGAACTATATTATCTTCCTGGCTTCTGATCTGCAGGTTCCTGCCTACCCTCTGTGGGAAACCAAATCAGAGGGTCCCAAGGCAAGGGCTAGGAGGCAAGTTTCTCTCCTCCTCATTTCCTACTTTCTCTCAGGACGACGGGCTTAGAGATGGATTTGAGAATTCTCATAAGTGGAAGGGGAGCTCCTAAGTGGTCTGAGCTTTGGAGGCTCCAGGAGAGAAAAGAGGACAGTCTGGTGCATGGGAAAAGGCCTGCCCTGGGGTGGTGGGTGAGGGAGCTGGGAGCTGACCAGGAGCCCAATATTCTAGACCGGGTTTTGTCTCTTAGGCTCTGTATAGCCTTGGAGGAAGAAGTCCTTGCTTTTTTCTAAGTCTTAGTTTCCCCATTTGTAAAAAAAAGGGTAAATATGGGACTGGCTTATCCACCTCCACCAAAAGAGGGGGCATCTTCAGCTCTCCTGAGGAAAGAGCAGGGCAAGGAAGCCAAGGTGCAGGGCTAGTGGAAAGAGCTATCTGAGGTCTCGGTCTAGCCTGGATATGGGACGAGGTGGGCTGCCAAGCTCAGTCCCGCGACCCCATCCCTGTGACAGGGCCGGGTTAGGAAGACATCGGGATCTCCCGTGTGAGGAGTGGGTAGAGGACAGAACATAGACCAAGGTCTCAGCTCTGCGGCATGCGCCCTCTCATCCCTCACCTCCTTATCCTCTCAAAAGGAGTCGCAGCCTCGAGGGGGTGGCGGTTGCGGGCGACCGGGCAGTGGATGGCCGCGTTGCGGCGGCCGCCTGGGAAGCTGCGGCCCTCCGGGCCCGAAGAGCATCACGTCATCCTTTCCGCCAGGCGCCCGCCCCCTCCCCGACGGCGCCTGCGCAGGCGCGGCGGGAGGGGGTCGCGGTGGGGGCTCTCCTCCGCGCATTCCGCCCTTCTCCAAGCTCGCTCCTGTCGCGGCGCTCTCGGCTGGCGGCGGCGGCGCTGAGAGGAAGGCGTCCAGGATGCGGCGCGGGGCGGCCCGGTGCCCCCCTGCCCCGTCACGGCAGCCGCGGCGGCCGCGGGGACCGGGCCAGGGCCGGGGGCGGCGGCCCGAGCCGCGGTAGCGGCGGCGGCGGCGGCGGCGGGAGGGGCGGCCTGAGGGCGGGCGGGAGCCCTGGTGCGGGGGCTCCGCGCTCCGCACGGCCCGGCCCGGCCCGGCCCCGGCGCCATGAGCGGCGGCGGCGGCGGCGGAGGGGGCTCGGCGCCCAGTCGTTTCGCCGACTACTTTGTCATCTGCGGGCTGGACACCGAGACCGGGCTGGAGCCGGACGAGCTGTCGGGTGAGTGCTCGCGGAGCCCGGGGCTGCTTCCCCGCGCCCGCTGCGGCGGGGGGACCCTCGAGGAAACCTCCCCGCTTTGTCGCGGGAGCTGGGCGAGGGCCGGTCTGCGGGACCCACGGCTGGCGCGAGGGAAGGGGGCGTCGGGCTGGAGGTGGCGTAGCGGGCTGAGGGGGCTCTGAGTCGGCAGGGGTCCGAATGGCCCCTCCGCCCCTTTGCGCTATGGTCCTGTAGTAGGCGACGAGGAGGAGAGGGAAGCGTTGTGTGTTCTGTTTGGTGAAGGTAGAGTGACTTGGTACAAGATGAAGGTAAGCCTGTTGTCGAACACCCGCTACGGAGGGAAGAGGGTCTCCCACATCTCAGTTGAAAGTAAGTTCCACCCAGACTGAAAACCAAAACAAAACAAAAAACAAGGAGAGCAAAACAGAAACTTGTGAGTTTTTCTGGCCTCTTCCCAAGAAGCCAGTTCCTCAAAACTGTTCTAACTCAGCCCTGGGCTGGGCTCCCTGGTTTGGTAGGACATGAAGTAATAAAGTGAACTTGAGGCACAAGAAGGGTGAGAACTCTGTTAATTCTAGAAGGGGCCTATACCAAGCCATGCCTCTTTTTATGAGAAGTAATGGGTGGCCGTTATGAGACCAGCCTCATTTGTGAGTAAAAGGGCGGTGACCTAGTGGGAGAGTCTGGGTTGGGTGGTGATGCTTCTCAAGTCATCTTTCAAAGGGGGAAGTAGTAGGAAAGTGAACATGGGGCCCGGATCAAATTGACAAGAATTGCAGAAGAATGTCATAATTGTAAAATCCCCATGAATTCCACTGCACTGTCATTGGAACCTTTGAATTGCAACAGTTTTGAAAAAGTTTTTGGACTGTCCAGTTTGCAGGTTTCATGTGAGTTTGTTGTATCATCCTGATTTGATGAGGGATTTCCTTTTCATTGTTTTGTCTTGATGTATTCACCAAAGTTTCCTGAAGGTTATTATGCTGTTGACTAATTTTACCTTGCTTCAGAGATAATAGGACAAGATTTTTGTTTTGTTTTGTTTTGTCACCAGAAAAATTCCAGTGTTTCTTGTGGAAAAAAAAAAAAAAATTAGGTGTATACTTCAAATGACAAAAATAGACCATCTTTTAAAAAGCATGATAAATTGATGACCTTTAACAAGGTCAGAACAGATACACAATTTTCTCAAATTAATACCAGATGGAGGAAAAAAAATCATGAAACAATAACGCTATTAATACTAGGCCTTTTGTTGGGGCAACTTTATTGTTTCAAGATCACTTCTTTAGATCTTCAAATTCTAATACAGATGTTGGTTTTTCATGTATGTTTCATATTTATTAAATTTGTGACTTTGTGATGTAGTTGTTGGAATTCAGTCCATGATGTTGGAGCTGGGAGAGATGAACCCCAGGAAGGACAGTAGGGCCAACATTCTGTTAGTTAATTGCCTGACTTTTGGTTCAGTGCTCTCTCTTACACTAAACTGCATTTCATTGCCTGGTTGGGTCTTTAGAAAACACTAACATGTTGAGAAAGACTAAAAATATCACAGTTCTCCCCCGTAAAAGAAACTTTATAAAGTGGTGGAATAAGCAAGTGTTTTTTTTTTTTTTTTTTAATAATGCTGTGCTTTGAGTATCTATTAAATTATATAGAAATTTGATTTTAGGAATGCCTGAGTGGCTCAGTCAGTTAAGGATCTGCCTTCTGCCCAGGTCAGGATCCCAGGGTCCTGGGATTTAGTCCTGCATTGGGCTCCTTGCTCAATGGGGAACCTGCTTCGCCCTCTGCCTGCCCCTCCTCCTGCCTGTTCCCTCTCTCTAACAAATAAATAAAATCTTAAAAAAAAAAAAAAAAAAAAAAATTTGATTTTAGAAAATGAAGAGAATGGTTCGCAAATGGTAAAAGCATTAGAATGAAGCTGGGAAATGATGTGTTAGTGAGAGCATGGGTTTTGCACTTAAACATTACCCCTCTGCAATATGTTGGCTATCTCTGTGACTCCGGGGCAAGTTAGATAACTCTGCTGGCATCTTCATCTATAAAAAAGGGAATGTATATAAAAAGCATTTCATCAAGTAGACACTCAAAAATGTTACTTTTCTTTTAGTGACTATCTGTAAATTATCTGCAAGTGAAAATTATATCCCTGTGAAAATTTATTGGGAGGGACGCCTGGGTGGCTCAGTTGGTTGGATGACTGCCTTCAGCTCAGGTCATGATCCCGGAGTCCGAGGATCGAGTCCCGCATTGGGCTCCCAGCTCCATAGGGAGTCTGCTTCTCCCTCTGACCTTCTCCTCGCTCATGCTCTCTCTCACTATCTCTCTCTCAAATAAATAAATAAAATCTTTAAAAAAAAAAAAGAAAATTTATTGGGAGAATAAAGAAAGGGGGAATCAATTGTATAAAATGTGTGAAGAAAGAGTATTTTTTCTGTCTTTTTAAATGTGGTGGCAGTAGTGGAATGCCAAGACCATTTATTCAGTAGGTGGCCTTTGTTCGAATGGGCACTGATTGAAGGATTTCTTTTTTTACTTCATTTCATTTCTGGTGAGTTGGTAGGGGAATCTGGACTACGCAGAGGGAATCTGAAAAAAATAAAAACAGAATACAAATAGCTTTATGCAGGTCAATCTTGAGGCTCTCCAGGGTGCGTTTTCTCTCTATAGCTGGCCTTGTAGTTCTCAAACTGATGATGTCATAATAAGTGAAACTATAGGAAATTGTGAATTGCAGTCAGGTCTTTAGGGAGGTACTGAGGAGTCTATAAGTTCTCTCTATGCAAATTAAGTTCTATACTTTAGGTCGCTTCTGTACTCTTAAAAGCAAATCCAGAACAGGCAAATCCAAGACACTTATTTGTTCCTTCTAGTTTTGTGGAGAAGGATTAAGATTCATTCTCATGTTGCAATAATAAGAGCCTGCTGAGTTGAATATAAAACTCAAATCACTGGATTTTATAGGAGTCCCTCCCTCTCACTTCCCCTTTCTTTCACACTTAAGCATTTAGGCAAGTCATATGCTTATTTGTTGTGCAAGGAACTGAGGAAGGTATGAAAATTGTTTTCTGGTTAGTTGAGAAATTATTTTGGGTTTGGGGGAGGTGATCCTGAATGAATCGTAAGTCTAGCCAATTTTGGGAAATAGTGTCTGCTTGTTAGCTTCTTGAGCTTGTCAGAGAGATAAGCAAATCTGTAAGAATTGCATTTGAGGGGCGCCTGGGTGGCTCAGTGGGTTAAAGCTTCTGCCTTCAGCTCAGGTTATGATCCCAGGGCCCTGGGATCGAGCCCCGCATCGTGCTCCTCTCTCTGCCTGCTTGTGATCTCTGTCAAATAAATAAATAAAATATTTAAAAAAAAAAGAAAAAAAAAAGAATTGCATTTGATATATGTTTTCCATTCCTGTTGGTTCATCCTAAGTGGGGTGGCAGATGGTAGTAGAGTGCATTCCTTATTTACCCCTTTGATGGATGGATATCTGAGGTGTATCTGTTTCTCCTTTTTCTTCTTGTGATCACTGCTGGTGACTGCAGGAGAAGGCTTACTGTGAGATGGGATTCCTGAATTTAACTTTCCCTGTCTGCCTGAGAATTAAGATTCCAGAATACTTGTGATCTGTTTCTTACTTTGGAATCTTTTTAGGTTCCTCTGAACTGACTTGTACCTAGCTTTGAAATATAAGTATTCTTGGTTCATCCATCCAGTACTGCAGTTTTCCCAGGCTCTGAGCAGAGAGCCTTGGTGAGAATTGAAGAGAAAGGCTTGGGAACATAGATAGGAGACTTGTCAGTGTCCTGTATGAGCCTGTTTAGAATACTGAGAATATACTTAAATCATCTCTTAATATCACTGTTAGAAGAGAGAAAAAAATGCTTACTGACTAGGAAAGTCAGAGGACTGGTGAGATCATATTCCTCCTTAACCATATTGAGCAGTGAATTTAGAACCTAAAATTCATGGCATGTCACATGTGGAAGAACTCTCCAAGAGATTATATAACCTTCTGATTTTACAGATGAAGAAACTGAGGCCATGGGAAATTGGAGAATATTTTTCTCCCTTGCCATGTTTCATTTTTCTTTTCTGCTATTTGATGATGCTTTGCAGTAATCTGTTGAGTAGAGGGGACAAGTGAAATATTTGTTTGGCAGAGGCAGGAGCAGACATTATGGCAGTTTTTCTAGTGCAGGTTTCTGTTTCATGTTAAGGAAGAATACTATGTGATTCTCATGAAGGATGTCTTATTTTTTTTTAGATTTTTCTTTTCATATAATTTCACACTGAGCATTAATGTGAATAGTACAAAGAACTTCAGTGCATCCTTTTTACAGATTGACTGATGAACATTCTGCTTCATTTGTTTTATCACTTGTATGTATATATTTTCTTATATATATAAATAACTTCATTGTGATCTAATTCATATACCATATAATTCACATATTCAAAGTGTACAGTTCAGTGGTTTTTAGTATAGTCACAGAGTTGTGCAGTCATCAGTATAGTTACTTTTAGAATATATTCATTACCCTTCTCCCCCTCCACCCACCCAAGACCCATACCCACCCATTAACAGTCACTCCCCATTTCCTTCCAACTCTGTAACCGTTCTTAGCCCTAGGCAACCACTAATCTATTTTTGATCTCTATAGATTTGCCTTTTCTGGACGTTTCATAAAATCAAGTCCTATATGGTCTTTGTGATTGGCTTTTTTCATTTAGCAAAGTTCATCCGTCTTACAGCATTTATCAGTACGGGTTTTTTAAAGGGCTGAATAATATTCTGTTGTAAGAATATACCACATTTTTTTATCCATCAAATTAGACATTGGGTTGTTTATACTTTTTGATTACTATGAATAATGCTGCTGTGAACATTTGTGTACCTTTTTTTTTTTTTTTAAAGATTTTTATTATTTATTCAACAGAGAGATAAAGAGCACAAGTAGGCAGAGCGGAAGGCAGAGGGAGAGGAAGAAGGAGGCTCTCCGCTGAGCAGGGAGGGAGCAGGAAGGGAGCCTGATGCCGGGCTCGATCCCAGGACCCCTGGGATCATGACCTGAGTGGAAGGCAGCCACTTAACCGACTGAGTCACCCAGGAGCTCTGTGTACATGTTTTTTTAAAAAGATTTTATCATTTATTTAAAGAGAAAGTGAGAGAGCACAAGCAGAGGAGTAGCAGAGGGAGAGGGAGAAGCAGGCTCCCACTTAGTAGGGAGCCCATTGTGAAGAAAATAATGTGGGCCTTGATGCCATGTCCCTAGGATCATGACCGGAGCTGAAGGCAGACGCTTAACCGACTGAGCCACTCTGTTGTCCCTGTACATGTTTTTGTGTGGAGATCTCTCTGCATTTCTCTTGGATATATACCTAGGAGTGAAAATGCTGGTCATATGGCAACTGTGTTTAACCTTTTGAGAAATTGACAGACTGTTTTCCAGTACAACTATACTAGTTTACATTCCCACTAGGGGTATATGAAGGTTCTACTTTCTCTATGTTCTTGCCAATACTTATAACTTTATTTTTGATTATAGGCATCCTAGTGGGTATGAATATGTATTTCATAATAGTTTTGATTTTCATATCCCTGCTAGCTAAGAAGTATACGTTATATAAAAGAAAAAAAAGGCTATCTTTTTCCAGAGATGAATTGACTATAAAAAGCTTGATGAGCCAGTTTCATAGTCAGTATGAGCTAATTTTTATTTTATTTTTATTTTCCTCTGCTGGTCTTTCAATTTTATGCATGGTCATTGTATAAAGGCATCTCTGCTCTGAATCCTAGACTCCTAGCTGAAGCAAAACTTAAATCCTGGTAGCTTACCTCAAGGGTCTGTGATAACTTCCAGAGGTCAACGTTGCTCTGGCAAGAGGAAGCTTTCCTACGTTAGGTCACATATTTCCTTTTTGGAAGTTGAGCAAAGGAGAGATCGAGAGAAGAGATCAAAACACAGAAAACAGAGCAGTCCAAGGCAGTTTAAAAGTATATTCCGGGGCACCTGGTTGGTTCAGTGGATAGAACATGCACCTCTTGCTCTTGGGGTCATGAGTTCAGCCCCCACATTAGGATGGAGTCTACTTAAAAAAAATATTTTTTTCAGTTACATGCTAAATTAAGTTGGAGAGACTGTATATTCTTTAACTTTATTCTTTATTATATATATATATATATATATATATATATATATTTTTTTTTTTTTTTTTTTTTTTTTTTTCCTGTTTAACCCACTCTTACCAGTTCTGGAAATTTTTTTTTTTTTTTAAAGGATTTTATTTGTTTATTTGACAGAGAGAGAGATCACAAGCAGGCAGGGAGGCAGGCAGAGAGAGGAGGAAGCAGGCTCTTCGCAGAACAGAGAGCCCGATGCAGGGCTCGATCCCAGGACCGCCGGGATCATGACCTGAGCCTAAGGCAGAGGCTTCAACCCACAGAGCCACCCAGGCGCCCCTGGAAGTGTCTTTCTTAGATCAAATAGTTACGAGGGCTTTGTTTCTAAGATGCTTCTTTTTTGGTGTGGCTGTTTTAGGATGTTTAATGCTTTTTTGTCTGAGCCACCCAGGCGCCCCGAGACTGTATATACTTTTTTTTTTTTTTTTTTTTTTTTGGTCAGAGAGAGTGAGCACAGGCAGACAGAGTGGCAGGCAGAGGCAGAGGGAGAAGCAGGTTTCCTGCTGAGCAAGGAGCCCGATGATGTGGGATCATGACCTGAGCCGAAGGCAGCTGCTTAACCAACTGAGCCACCCAGGCTTCCCGAGACTGTATATTCTTAAACATGAGAGAACCCTACTTTGCATTCCCTTAGGTAGGGAGGATCAGATTGAAAGTAAGTGGATTTTATCTGAACGGCCCTGGAGCCTTACTCTTCTCTGCTTACAACTCTGCGCGCGACTCTGCTCTGTGTAGCCCTTCCTGCCCTCCTAGATTAGAAACTGTTTTCTTTGCCTAGAACATCCTTTGGCAATGCCCATTTCCAGTTCTATATCCTTTTATAAGCTTGTTTTCTGGCTAAATCTGGTGGATAGCCTTCTTGGACTTGGCTTGGCTTCTCAGTTCCTCTGCTGTCCCTGGATATGAATTACTGTCAAGTGGTCTTAGAGGTCTCTCAGGAACCTAGGTACACAGGAGAGAACCTGCTGGATATGGCATAGGATCCAGTGAAGGAGAGAAAGACAGCCTTTTGGAAGTTGGTGACTTAGGGAATTCATTGATTACACATAGGCAATCATTGCCAGATTTTTAGATTTAGTTCTCAAAAGTTACTAAGTGAAGCAGATAATGGACCGATGTCTGTGTTCCAGATGTCCTGTGGTGACTGATTTTAGTTTGGAGTATATGGAACCCTGCACTGGATTTATGAGTGACATAGTCCTGTCATGGTGGAAAATGAGAGCATGTGCCAGCTCTCAAGCTATTTTCAGTGTGCTGCTGCTAAAGGATCAGATATGACTCCAGGAAGTAAGATGGGAACAGCTATAGTTTTGATCCTCAGGTTTCTCTGATATACTAAGGTGGTCTGATATCTGAGACCTTAAGTATAGTATCTTACACTTAGGATCTGTCATAGTTTCCTGTTAAAGGTAGCCAGGTTAGTAATATTTTTTGTTCATTGCTGTGTTAGGTAAGTCAATTTTGCTAGGCCATCTGTGATCTACTATACAGGTGGAACTAACTGGGTTAGTCTAGAGTATTCACGGAGTGCTGAGAGTTCTAATCAGGGAGAAGAAGGTTTATGGTGGTTCCTCTTATTAAGCTTCATTTCTCTGTGAGTGTGGGATTCCTTGCCTTCTAAACTATTCCTAGTTGGCAAAACATAATATGAGTGTGTGTTTATTAATATGGGTCACAGAATTTAAAAAGTCAGAGCTAGAAATGAGAGGTAGTCTATCACTTTTTACAGAGGGTAATGATTAATATTTGTAAGTGACTTTATACTTTGTAATGTACTTTTAAAGAGTTTTAAAAATTTTTCAGTCCTACTCAAAATACAATTTTTTGTCCGTTGTACCCCAGCAAGTTGGAAAGAACTGTTAGAATCCATATCTTTTGTCTGGTGTCACACCATTGATGAGATTATTGTTTTCAGTTGTATATTTGGGAAAATTGAAGCAATGGCTTAATCATTGAATAGCAGAGCTATGGTGTGGCCTCTTTAGCTCAGTCCCCAACCCACATTGCAGTAGAAGAGCTCTGTCAGGAGAAGAACCAGGTCACTCATGGTCTGAATTGTAGTTAAGGTGGTTGTTATTTTATATATATATTTTCCTGTCTAACCCACTCTTATCAGTACTGGAAATATCTTTCCTAGGTCAAATAGTTATGGGGGCTTTGTTCCTAAGAAGCTCCCTTTTTGGTGTGGCTGTTTTAGGATGTTTAATATTTTTTTGTCTGAGGTTTATTTTCTTTGAAAAAAAAAAAAGGTTTGTGTCTTAACCTCAGAAATCCCTCAGTGTAGGCTGTAGTTTGCATATTTTGTGGTTGTAGTTTGGGGACTGGCTCTGACTTCTGGTTTACCATATTCTGTATAACGAAAGAATATTATGGGAAGCAGCAAAGAAACTTCCGGGATTTTTAAAAGCAGGAAGACAGAGGAGGAAATGATTTAGAAATGGTATTCATAGAGCCACAATTTGTAAGTGGATAAAACCAATTTATAACAAATTACATGCACTTCTGTTATACATTAGAATTACTTTCCACAGGAATGTCAAAGGACTTGGTTCTTCTCTCAGTTGTGTTATCAGCTGATGTCCTTTTTTTCCCTTTAGTAGTTTTATTTATTTTATTTTTATTTAAAAAATTTAAAAAGATTTTATTTATCTATTTGAAACAGAGTGCAAGCAGGGGGAGCAGCAGAGGGAGAGGAAGAAGCAGGCTCTTCTCTGAGTTGGGAGCCTCATATGGGGCTCAATCCCAGAACCCTGGCTGGGATTATGACCCAAGCTGAAGGCAGATGGTTAACCAACTGAGCCACCCAGATGCCCCTGTAGTTTTATAGTAATAGCCCTCTGACACTGTTTTAGCCTAGTTGTGAAGATAGGTATTGATTATTGTTACATTGTAGAAGAAAACTGGAGATTTTATTTTATGTAAATTAGGTGTCCTTTTTCTTGTTTTTCCAAGTCTTTATTTGACAATGACTGTTAAAATTTTTAATTATTTTTACTGATAATAAAAATCATAGGTCATTATAAAAATTAATAAGAATGTCTGACTGGCTCAGTTGTTAAGTGTCTGCCTTTGGCTCAGGTCATGATCGCAGGGTCCTGGGATCAAGCCCCGCATCAGGAAGCCTGCTACTACTCCCTCTACCGCTCCCTCTTGTATTCCTCTCTCACTATCTCTCTTTCTTTGTCAAATAAATAAATAAAAGTCTTCTAAAAAAATGTTTGAAGATCATGGAATTTTTCTCTCTCTAAAAATAAAACTTTGAGTGGGACGCCTGGGTGGCTCAGTTGGTTAAGCAGCTGCCTTCGGCTCAGGTCATGATCCCAGCGTCCTGGGATCGAGTCCCACATCGGGCTCCTTGCTCAGCAGGGAGCCTGCTTCTCCCTCTGCCTCTGCCTGCCATTCTGTCTGCCTGTGCTCACTCTCTCCCCCTCTCTCTCTCTGATAAATAAATAAAATCTTTAAAAAAAAAAAAAAATAAAACTTTGAGTTATAAAATACACATTTCTTATAGAGAATTTAGAAATTATAGAAAAGTACAGAAATAAGTGACTCATAATTCTTCTATCCAGAATTAAGCTTAGTATTTTGATGTCTTTATGTAGTTCCTTTTAGTTTTTAAACATTTTTATTGCAGCATAGCTTAAACACATATCCTAAGTATATAGCTTGATGTATTTTTATATAGGTATGCATGTGTGTAACCATCACCCAGATCAATTCTTTCCAGTTTTTACTATGTGTGGGTGTATGTATGTATACTTTTACATATTGTGATAAAGTGAAATGTAAAATTTTGTGTTTTGATATTTTTCATTTAAGGTTCTATCATGAATATTTCTCAGTATTATCAAGTATTTTCCTGAAATTTTGTTGATCCCAGTGAAGAGTTAATTACAGGGAGCAGAAACTCATTCAGACAATCTAAACTAAAAAGGGGATTTCTTTCAAATTCTACCATGTGATATATTTATAAATAACATCTTAAAAGAATATCCAACATAAATATAAAGATCTATGGAATATTTCAAATTTTTCTTTTTTCAGATGGCCTCATACCTATGCTTTTACACTTAGTGGGAGTCATTCTATAAGGTTATCCCTAAAACAAGTCTTTGTTGAGTCTGAGGAGTGTACATCTTAAGTTTTAATAGTATTGTCAAATTTCCTCAACAGTTTAGACACATACTTCAGTGTTTAAGATTCCAGTTTCTCTACATCTGTAATAAAATGTTAGGACTTTTCTGACATGTTTCCAATCTGCTAGGAAGAAAATATCTTGTTTTAATCTGAATTTAATGATTTGTGAGGCTGAGCATTTTTTCATTTGTATATTTGTATATTTGTATATTTCTTCGGTTCAGGTCCTTTCTTCATATTTTCATTGTGTTTATTATCTTTTTCTCTTTGATTTGTGGAAATTGTGTATTAAGAATATTTTGATTGTCAGGAAATATATCAAAACTTCAAAAATACTTGGAGTGAATGGGATGCTGGCATGGCTCAGTTGGTTAAGCTGCAGTCTTAGCTCAGGTCATGATCCGGGGGTCCTGGGATTGAGTTCTACATCGGGCTCCTTACTCAGTGGAGAGCCTGCTTCTCTCACTGCCTCTGCCTGCCACTCTGCCTGCTTGTGTGTACTCTCTCTCTTTCTGACAAATAAATAAATAAAATTAAAAAAAAATACTTGCAGTGAAAATATATATGTGCACTAGTATATATTTATAAATTGGGATCATAAGAGAAGTGGATTGTGTATATACTGCTTTTTGAATATATTATTATATGTCAGTAATTTTTCCATGGTATTAAAAATGTCTTGAATATGGGGCACCTGGGTGGTTCAGTCATTGGGCATCTACCTTCGGTTCAGATCATGATCCCAGGGTCCTGGCATTGGGCTCTGTGTCGGGCTCCCTAATCAGCGGGAAGCCCACTTCTCCTCCTCCCACTGTCCCTGCTTGTGTTCCCTCTGTTCCTGTCTCTCTCTGTCAAATAAGTAAAACCCTAAAATAAAAGTCTTAAATAGTCTCATACCATTAAATATACTTCATATATGTGATTTTAATTATTTAATTCCATAGTGTGAGTGAGCTATAAAATTTTTTTTTTGAACTGTAAAATTTTTAGTGATTGTTTGGCACTTGGGTGGTTTATACTTTTTTATTACAAATAATTTTACACAGTAGTACTTTATACAGATCTTGACTGCCTTATTTTTGCTTTAATGTAAATATCGATAAGATATTATTAAGCCAAGTTAGATGAATCTTTAAACACATTTAACATGTAGTGATAAATGTTTTCTCAAAAATGCTGTACCAATTTATGTTCACCTCTAGTTTGCTGTTATTTAATCCTATACACACACACACACACACACACACACACGTATTGTTCGGAGGGATTGTATATTACCATAACATAAAATTGAGCATTTAACCATTTAAAAATGTATAGTTCAGTGTCAATTTAGTATATTTCATAATGTTGTGCAGCCATCACCAGTATGTAGTTCGATAATATTTTCATCACTCTTGAGAGCAAACCCTGTACTCATTAAACAGTCACTCCTTATTGCCATTTTCTCCCCAGTTCCAGGCAACCACCAACCTGCTTTCTGTCTCCACAGATTTGCTTATTCTGGATATTTCATACAAATGGAATCATGTAGTATGTGACTTTTTGTGTCTGGGTTCTTTCACTTAATGTTTTCAAGGTTCATCCTAGTTGTTGCATATATCAGTACTTCATTCTTTTATTTATTCTTTATTGAAGTATATGGTAGACACACATTGTTTCATTAGTTTGGGTGTAAAACATACTGATTGAATACATTATGTGATGCTCACAAGTGCAAGTGTAACTACCATCTGTCTCCATAAACACTTACAATATGATGAAGTCTAGTAATTTCATTCCTTTTTATGGCTGAATAATATTCCATTGTGTGGATGTACTACATCTTGCTTATCCATTCATCTGTTATAGACATTTGAGTTGTTTCTATTCTTTGGCTACTGTGAATTATGCTGCTTTGAATATTCATATGCAAGATTTTGTTTGAACACCTGTTTGGGAATCTACCCAGGAGTGGAATTGCTGGGTCATTTGGTAACTTTATGTTTAACCTTTCCAAGAACTACCAAACTGTTTTCCACAGTGGCTGAACATTTTACATTCTATCAACACACGAGGGTTACACTTCCCTACATCTTTGATAATAGTAATTTTTCATTTTTTGATGTCATTATGTTTTAATCTGTATTTCCTTACTACTAAGATATTTTAAAAGGAGCTATTTGCTATCCTTTATATTTATATTGTGAATTGTCTCTTTATAATTTATCTTCTTGCTCTTTTTTTTTGTGGGGAGGAGCAGGAGGGACTGAGGTTGGGGTGCTTTGGAAGGTGATCTCTTTTTGCTTAGGGAAAGCTGATAAGTTTGCTATAGAAATAGGGTGGCTAAAGAAATGTGATTTGTGGCATTTATTTGTTTCCTGTGGCTGCTGCAACAAATTATCACAAACTGGGTGGCTTAAAACAACAATACTTTGTTTTCTCACTGTTCTGGAAGCCAGAGGTTCAAAATCAAGGTATTAACAGGCTGCCCTCCCTCATAAGCTCTAGGGGAGAATGATTAATTGCCTCTTCTAGCATCTGTTGAAGTTTCTTCATCTTTAAAGTGGACTTAAAGTCTATCTCATAGGGTTGTTGTAGGATTAAAGAAGTTAATACATTAAATGGCTTGGGATAGTACCTGACACATGATGAATAAGCATTAAGTATTTTCACTGTTACTAACATTTTTCCTTGCATCACTTAACTCTATAACTTTGACATTAATGCAAAGTGAAGAAAGGGTAATAGTACTACATACATTTTCATTTGGGCCTGTTAGCAACCATATGAGGTATGTTCTGTTGTTATTTGCACTTCTTATGTGAGGACAGTGATGCACAGTATGGTTAAATAACTTGCCTGAGATCATTCGGCTGATATGTGCGAAGATTGGGATTCATCAGATCTGTTGGAATCTAGAGTTTACTTTTTTAAGGAATTAAACTTCAGTGATATCAATATAGTATACAGTAAAGTGCATATACTCAGGTTCACACTGTGATGTGTTTTTACAAACTGAAGTGTTGCCTGCATCCCAGAACCCTTTCTTGTGCTCCTTCTAGTCAGTTTTGGCTCTCTTGTCTGCCAGAGGTGACGACTGTTCTGACTTCTAACAGCATTGATTAGTTTTGCCTTTCTGTACTTTTATATAAATGGAATCAAATGCTGTTCTCTTTTGTCTGGATTCTTTTGTAGAACATCATGTTTGAGAGATTCATCCATATTGTTAAAAGTAGTTTTCCATTGTTCATTCTCACTGCTGTGTAGTTTTCCATTGTGTACTTCTACTACAGTTTATCTCTCATTTCTACTGTTGATGACACTGTGGGTAGTTTTTAGATTTTGAATATTAATAGTGATATATTATGAACATTACTGTATGTGCCTTTTTTGTGAACATGCCCTTTGGTCTTTGGGGTGGGTGTTTACCTAGAAGTGGAATTGCTGGGTCATAGGTATATATATTCACTTTTAGTAAATACTGCCATACTGTTTTCCACTGTGGTTGTACCACTTTACATTCTCACCTGTAGTGCATAAGAGTGTAGGTTGCTCCCTGTCCTCATCAGTACTTGACATTTTCCTTCCTTTTTATTTTAGCTATCTTGGTGTTTGTGTAGTGGTATTGCATTACCAAAATTTGCATTTTTCTGGAAGACTAATGAAGTTGAGCACTTGCCAAAGGTTTATCATACTTTTATATGTTTTTTTTTTTTTTAAGATTTTATTTATTTATTTGACATGGAGAGAGAGAGAGCATAAGCAGGGGGAGCAGCAGGCAGAGCACAGAGGGAGAAGCAGACTCCCATGACCTGGGCTGAAGGCAGATGCTTAACTGATTGAGCCACCCGGGTGTCCCTATAACCCCCTTTTCAGAAGTAACCAAGTCTTTTGCCATTTTTTGTTCAGTTGGTCTTTTTTTTTTCCTATTGATTTAATGGAATTCTTTATATGTTCTACATATGAATCTTTTGTCAGTTACATGTATTGAAAATATCTCTTAATTTGTTTCCTTTTCATTCTCTTAATGCTGACTTTTGAAGAACAAAAGTCTTTATAATATCCAATTTATCACTTTTCTCTCTTTATATTTGGTGCATTTGATATTCTGTTTAAGATATGTTTGCTGTTGCACAGTCACAAAGATGTTCTGTTTCCTACTAAAGGCTTTATTGTTCTATCTTTCACATTTAGATTTGCAATCTCAGAGCTAACCCTCTTAATCACTATACTGTGACAACTCCATACTGCCTGAAAAAAGCTCTTCTACCGTTCTACCGTGCACAGACAGGGGCATGCGCATGGGTGCCACTTTTCAACATTCTACAGAGTGGAAGAGAAACATTTCCATTGCTTTCACAGCTGGGCCTGTAGTACAACAACGCTTTGATACAACCAAATACAGTCCTTTTGATAGATGTTTAGTAAAACAAATGCTTGTCTTTGTGCTTTGATTTAGTACCAGCTGGTAAAACTTTAGTGTTTAGGAAACTGTTAAAAAAAAAAAAGAATATTACTCTAAGATGTCTTAAGGTAAAGAGAATTCACCTCTGTTATTGAGGGTAACCTGATAGGAGGCTCCCAAATTCTTTTTTATTTTAAAGATTTTATTTATTTGTCAGAGATAAAGAAAGAGCCAGCAAGCACAAGCAGGGGAAGCAGCAGATAGAAGGAGAAGCAGGCTCCCCATTGAGCAGGGAGCCTGACATGGGTCTCCATCCCAGGACCCCAGGATCATGACTTGAGCCAAAGGCAGATGCTTAACCGACTGAGCCACTGAGGCACCCCTATAATGATAAATTTTTATGTCTCTAAAACACTTAGTACAGAGCTGTGTAAACAATAGGAACTCAGTCAAGACTGATAAATTGCTTGAGCATGGAATAATGTAGTAATGCAGTAGAGTGGCTGAGGGTGTGGTAGACAAGTATCCTTTGGTGGCTGAATGGAGAAAACATCACTGTACTTATATTTATAGCTTGCATTTGGTGGGAGGGTGTGAGTAAGATGTGAGGTTTTGGATGAATTGTTTTAAGTGTCTTGTACATTCAGTAAATATTTGTGGGTTGATATGTTGATGAATTATGGGGATATTTTCACCTCGAGGGAAAATTTAAATTTTTGGCTTGCACATTTCTTCTGTTTCTCTGTGGTCACAGAGGTGTATTTATTTTTAGAATTCTTCTTTAGCCTTATTTTATAATAGATTGGCTAGTTTGGTTTTTGCTGCTCTTGTAAAAAGAACTGTGTTATAATTAGCATCTCTGCTTCCTTTAACAGTTTTATGGATTTGTTTTGAAGAACTAAAAAAGAAACAAACTAAAAGAAATGTTCGTTGTGCTAAATATTTCTTCAAGAAGAGCATTTTATGCTAGATAGTATTCAAATGTGAAATTCCAAATATCAACACTGGAAAAAAAAATATCTCCCAAGACTGAAATGCCCCCAGAAACTCCTCCCCACATTGTCATGGTAAATTATCTATAGACTGGAAAGAGTAGAAATAAATTAGTGAGAGGAGACCCAAACCTGAGTCCATTAAGCATTTATATAGGAGCATTTAATTCCTCTGAATGAATTCAAGTCTCTTTTTTTAATTTAATTTATTTATTTGTCAGAGATGGGGGCGGGGAGCACAGGAGTGGCAGGCAGAGGGAGAAGCAGGCTCCTTGCTGAGTAAGGAGCCTGATTCAGGACTCTTAGGGCCCTGGGATCATGACCTGAACGGGAGGCAGATGCATAACTGACTGAGCCATCCAGGTGCCCCTGAATTCAAGTCTCTTGACCCAAACAAATTATACCCTAGAGTTTGGAAAGAGAATTGGGATGAGATCATTTAGTTGCTGTCTGTCAGGTCTAAGGATATGGAATTACCACAAAAAGACATATTTTCAAGACTGAGAAGGTAAGAGCTTGACATTTCTAGTAAAAATCTAGAATGGTTTATTAAGGATATGGTAAGAGAATTTAGAAAAGGAAACTGATTATTAAGAGCTGACACAGGGACGCCTGGGTGGCTCAGTTGGTTAAGCAGCTGCCTTCGGCTTAGGTCATGATCCCAGTGTCCTGGGATCGAGTCCCACATCGGGCTCCTTGCTCAGCGGGGAGCCTGCTTCTCCCTCTGCCTCTGCCTGCCATTCTGTCTGCCTGTGCTCGCTCTCTCCTCTTCTCTCTCTCTGATAAATAAATAAAATCTTTAAAGAAAAAAAAAAAAAAGAGCTGACACAGGCCCACTAGAAACATGTTAGGTCAGACTAACTACATTTTCTTTATTAAGCGGGAGTAGACTGGTAGAAGAGGTTAATAACTGTCATCACCGTTTTTGGATTCAGGAATGGTTTGATGGGAAGGATTAAGATATACATGGGGATAAGAAACAGATTTGAGTTGTATGATGAAGGCGGTAACGTGAAAGTAGCAGGGTAGAAAGATGTCCCTGCCCCCCAAAAAAGATGTGTCTTAATGGCAACACTAAAATGTGAGGCTTTTAGTTGGCTGAAACTTTGATTCATGTCAAAAAGTTGTGATTTTTAGCTTGTATTAATAGGTATTGTCAGAGAAGTGGATAGTCCTATTTTAAATGTTGTTAGACCACACTTAAATAGAGTACCGAGTCTAGTTCTAGGAACTAGGGAGGTGAGGGAACTGAAAACCATATGGTAGGAATTAAATTCAAAGGAGCAGACTTGTTGTATGACCAGTAAATGGCTCTGACAATAGGTCCCACAGAAGAGTTTCAGAAGAGCTTGGAGTTGCAGAATTGGCAACATTGTTGGAATACCATAGATTTTGATAGCACTCACTTGAATAAATGTAGATTGGCTAATCAGGCAAAGAAGCCAATGAAGGTCATTCTAAGCAGAGAATAGCGTCTAAAAAAGAACGAAGGCATGATAAAGCATGCCATATTTTAGCAACTACAAGTGAGTTGGTGTGGATAATGTCTAAAGAAGGAGAGAGGGGTTGGGTAGGAAGTAAGACTGGCAGGTGCTTTATTGAAGGTGGAGGAACAGGAGCCCAGGAGATTTGATTGTGTTAAATCAGAAGGAATTCCAGGCTTTCTTACTTCCCTTCAAGAGCTCCGTGCAATACATGCCCTCCATAATACCCACGACCAGGCTCACCTAACCTGCCACCCTCCTCCCCTCCAGAACCCTCCCCCTCCGATTTCCCCTAATTCACTTCTCTCCTTCACCCAATGTCCTCTGTGTTATTCCTTATGCTCCAGAAGTAAGTGAAACCGTATTATACTTGACTCTCTCTGCTTAACTTATTTCACTCAGCATATTTTCTTTTTCTTGTAGTTGTAAATAGCTCTACTATGAGAAAGTGCTTTATTTATTTATTTTAAAAGATTTTATTTATTTATTTTTTTGTCGCAGGGGGAGCAGCAGGCAGAGGGAGAAACAGGCTCCCTGTTGAGCCAGGAGCCTGTTGGGAGACAAGACGCTTAACCAACTGAGCCAACCATGCATTCTGAAATTGCTTTTTTTTAAATGCTATTGGGGTGCTATTTTAGT
The DNA here is from genome assembly GCF_030435805.1 of Mustela lutreola. Classification (NCBI taxonomy): domain Eukaryota; kingdom Metazoa; phylum Chordata; class Mammalia; order Carnivora; family Mustelidae; genus Mustela; species Mustela lutreola. The sequence continues at coordinate 239,783,568 of NC_081290.1, read as the reverse complement.
GGTTGCTATTTTTTTTCTGGTGCCTTTTGGGTGGAGTTTTAGTGGATTTAGCAGCAGACTAAAGGGTATAGGTTTTTTTAATTTTTAAAAAGTTTTTACAGCTTCTATGATGATATGCTAGTTTGGTTGAGCTTGTGTCAAAGGTGTCAATTTGTGGGTTGGAACCTTTTTAATGTTTAATTCTCTGACTCCCGTATGAAGGTTTTAAGGCATATTAACAGTTTGGATAAAAAGAATAATTTTTGTTCTCCTCAAAAGAATTGGGCTTTCATTGAAAACAGGTGGAAGGATGGAAATGAATTAACTGTAAATTTTGCCTTTAGTGAAGTCACAGTTTAGTACAGTACTGGCATTTAGTTCTCTCAGAGAGTACATGATACTGGGTAGGGAGAACAGTCACATATGTTGGTAGTGACTAGAGAAAGCTGCCTAATAAAGGTAACATTTCAACAGTCTTAAAGGATCGGAAGGACTTAGATCTAGAGGATGTGAATGGGGTAAAGTGTGGATCAACAGGGAACTCTTGGGCATGTTTAGGAACTATTTAGTCATCCTGTTTGACTAGAAATATGCTCTTCAGAGAGGATAGTAATGGAGGCTAGGGGAAACAAATAAAAAAAAAACAAGGATGTGTCAGATAGATTGTATGACAAAAGAATAGTGGGGGAATGGAGAGATGATGGTATTTGACTATAATAGCTTGAAGATTGTTAGCTGCCTCTATTGCCTCATAAATGACTCATTTGCAGGAAGATTGCTACCCTGTTAGTCATTCTGCTAGGGTCCTCATTTTAGCTTTTAGCAGACCTAATGATTTTCCAAGAAAAGGAGGATCAGTGTTTTTGTAGTGTTGTTGATTTTAATGGAACTGATTCATTTTCAGAGTGTGTCCAGACAAGAGAGCATAAGAGATACAGATGCTGGAGGAGAGCAAGAGTTGAGGTGGAGAAAGGTAGAGAGAAAGAACTGACATAGCATTTGTTCCTCTGGCTCTTTCTAAGAAACTGTGGGTTTTCACCTAGAGCTTTGGCAACAGTGGTGGCTTTAAGTCTTGGGATTTTTCCAAGAACTGATAGAAGGCCTTAGCCTCCTGTCTGTTCTTACTAATAAGCTCACTTACTGGCAGGTTGTCTCCTCACCCCTTCTCCACCCTCTACCATTCACCATTTTAGCTTCATTTGTTACTTGTCCTGGATCTCCCTATTCCAGCTGCAAGAGGCTCTGAGGAACCATCTGTTAGAGGGTCTTAACTGCTAGAGGTTAGGGCAGCTTGGAGGTTGATGTTGCTTGGTGCAGTGAAAGGATGCAGGAGATTTTGGGTTGCCTTTAGTTAGGGTGGAACCCTCTCATGAGCTGTAGACTGAGAATACTACTCTTTATTACAGTAGAGAATTTGTGGTTTTATGGCTTTTTAGACTTTTTGATGAAGATTACTTAACCCACAGAATGTTCCTTTCTTTACACCAAAGCTGTACTTCTTCTTCTTCTTCTTTTTTTTTTTTTTTTAACATTTTAGTTATTTATTTGACAGCAAAAGAGAGATCACGAGTAGGCAGAGAGGCAGGCAGAGAGAGAGAGGGAAACAGCCTCCCTGTTGAGCAGAGAGCATGATGCAGGGCTCGATCCCAGGACCCTGAAATCATGACCTGAGCCGAAGGCAGAGGCTTAACCCTCTGCGCCATCCAGGTGCCCCAAAGCTGTACTTCTTTACTGCTCTAAATTCCAATGTTCTAAGAGACATCCATTCTAGTGTCGTAGGTTAACAGAGTATTAGACAAGGGTGTCTGGAGGAATTTCTAATCCCATTTTGTGTCCTACTTGTTGAATGATTATCTCTGAGCCAGTTTCCTTATCTGTAAAATCTCTCTTAGGGCTGTGATGAAGTTTAATGAAATAATATATGTGAAAGTGGTTCAATGGATTCCAAGTGGTACATACATACTTTTCTTTCTCTTTTGCATTAACAGTTTCTCATTCCATATAATATAGAGAGGAGGAAATGTACAGAGTAGTTGCAGTACAGAAATTAGGAATTAGGTTAATGTTCTAAATCTGAGTTAAAAAGTATCTTCTTCATCAGCTGGGAGAAATGCACTATTAAATTATTTATATTCTTTAGTGAAATCACTTTATCATAGAGATTATATATGGTCATAGTAGGTAGGGAATTCAGAAAATACAGGAAAGTATAAAGAAAAAAGTAGCTATCACCCATACTTCCACTTTCCAGAAGTCATATAGCCATATCTAATATTTCGTGTATTCATTTTTATAACTTCTTCTGAGTTAAAGTATTTAAAATATGTATGTTAAGCAAGGTATCATTCTTTGTAATTTATAAGAAAGTTATATTCATAGGTGCATAAGAGCATCTATTCTTTTCTTTCTTTTAAAAGATTTTATTTATTTATTTATTTATTTATTTGGCAGAGAGACAGGCAGAGAGAGAGAGAGAGGAGGAAGCAGGTTCCCCACTGAGCAGAGAGCCCGATGTGGGGCCTGATCCCAGGACCCTGGAATCATGACCTGAGCTGAAGGCAGAGGCTTTAATCCACTGAACCACCCAGGTGCCCCAGTAAATAAAATCTTAAAAAACAAAAGAAAAATTCATCAAGAAGCTGACTGGAAACTTGATGTTCATGGGGGAGGGATTGATTTCTGAGAGTTTCACTGGCTGTATAGTTTCTTCCCTGAAGTATGAAAGTCTCTAAGTCTTTTTTCTTGGGCAGGTCAGATTCATAGAAAACATTTCTCTAAATCTCTGCCTCAAGGACATAATCCCAGCTGCCAACTTTGTGAGAGCCAAGTAGTAGAAGGGGAATCTCAAATTCAGTATGTAAAATGTTTTTCTGTTTTTAGAATGATACCATTGCTTTCAGCTATGCCTTTGGTTTCCTAGCTATTGATGCCTGATACCTCAACTGTAGTCCCAAGTTATAGATATGCCCACTCTTTAAAATTTTTTTAAAAATTTTTCAGTTGAGATAGAATTGACATATAATATGGTATTAGTTTTAGGAGTACAACATAATGATTTGATACATGTCTCTATATTGTAAATGATGATCACAGTAATTTTGGTTAACATTTATCACCACATAGTTATAATTTTTTTTTTCTTGTAATGAGAACTTTTAAGATCTACTTTCTTAGCAGCTTCTGACTTTTTTTTTTAATGAGCCTTTTCTTTTCTTTCTTTCTTTCTTTCTTTTTTTTTTTTTTTTAATATTTGTTTATTTAGGGGGAATGAAAGAGAGCACGAGAGGGGGAGGCTCAGAGGGAGAAGCAGGCTCTGTGATGAGTAGGGAGCCCGATGTGGGACTCGATCCTGGGACTCTGGGATCATGATTTGAGCCGAAGGCAGTTGCTTAAACAACTGAGCCACCCAGGCATCCCAGCAACTTTAATATATGCAGTGCAATATTGTTAACTATAGTCACCATGCTGTACATGACATCCCCAGGTCTGACTTATTTTATAACTGGAAGTTTGTACCTTTTGACCACTGACACCTATTTCATTCAGCTCACTTTCTTTTATCTATCCCTTGTTAAGAATAAACTGTTTTCTTCTGGCATGTTGGAGGTGGCAGAGTGGGGAGAGTGTGTGGTGGGGTCAAGCTGGTTCTTTTATTTAAAAAAAAATGAGATATGATTTATGTGACATAAATTAGCCATTTTAAAGTGTATACTTCAGTCATTTTTAGTTTATTCACTGTTGTGCAGCCATCACCATTACCTAGTTCCAGAACATTTCCATCATCCCAAACAGAAACTGTCTATCTGTTAGTAGTTAGTCCTCTGGCAACCACTTTCTGTTTCTATGAATATGTCTCTTTTAGATATTTCATATAAATGGAGTAATACAATATGTAGTCTTTGTAGAAAGAAGCCTGTGGCTTCTTTCACTTAGCATAATGTTTTCAAGGTTCATTTGTGTTGCAGCATGTAACAGTACTCCATTCCTTTTTATGGCTGAATAATGTTCCATTGTATAGTTCTACAACAATTTATTTCTTCTTGAGCTGATGCCAGCTGGTTCTTCAATAGACTTTCAATCAGTCCTTCTGTTTTTAGTCCCATCTTTAACCCCACTTCCAGAAGTGCCTGATGCTACAAGTTCCTGAGCTTTTTGGAGGTTATATTATATCCTAGCTTTCTTTTATCTGCTGTCAGGAACCACTCATCCATCTGCTTTCCAGCTTCTAAAATTCTGTTGCTATCACCTTCACTTTCATTCTGTGTCTATGCTACCCTGACCCCTACCCCTCTACTGTTGTTTTGTGGGGTTTTGGGAAGAGAGGCCCCAGCAGGAGAACTAACGCATGCCTTCTGCTCACAATTTATTTTATTTTTTATTTTTAAAAAATATTTTATTTATTTATGATAGAGTGAAAGTGAGAGTACAAGCAGGGGGAGCAGCCCCTGCTGAACAGGGACCCTGACTCGGAGCTCCATCCCAGGATGCTGGCTGGTATCATGACTTGAGTCAAAGGCAGATACTTAACCGACTGAGCCATCTAGGCGTCCCTTCTGCTCACAATTTAAAAGGTACAGTTTCCATGCTGGGTCAGACTGGAGGCCCAATAGTTATTAAGTCATGAAATGATCAAGCTGGGAAAATCCTTTCTAGTAGTATATATATATTTTTTAATTTGATAGAGAGAGATCACAAGTAGGCAGAGAGGCAGGCAGAGAGAGAGGGGAAAGCAGGCTCCCCGCTGAGCAGAGAGCCCGATGTGGGGCTCAATCCCAGGACCCTGAGATCATGACCTGAGCTGAAGGCAGAGGCTTAAACCACTGAGCCACCCAGGCGCCCCGGGAAAATCCTTTCTAAATTAGGAACTTGACCTCTACTTCTTAATCTTTCATGTGAGGAAAGTGAGACCCAGAAGACTCAAATTGTTTAGGTCACACAACTAGTTAGTAGCCAAAGTGAGACCGTAGCTCCATCTCCTGCCTTCTAGGCTAGTTGCTTACTGTTAATTTAGGCTGATTATGTTAAAATTTCGTATTGAGGAGAGAATGAAGATTGCTTACATTTGTCCTCTGCTGTTTCTTAGAGATCCCAGTCCACTGGGTTTGCCCAAGTCCATTTTTCTGGAGGGGCTAGCTTTTATACAAAAGTGCTTATGTACACGATAACTGCTGGGAATCCTTTCTCTATCAGTAATTCAGTACAGTATGTACTGTATGTAATTCAGTACAGTATGTGTATATCCAACACACACGACAGTGTTCATTAGACTGATCTGAAAGTCCATGAATTTGATAGCTTGTTGCTTCCCATACTAAACAGAACAAATTATATAAGTTCAAGATGTTAGCTCAACAGATGTGTGTCCTATCAAGGTTTTTGGCTAAAAGGAAAGCAGTGTCTACACTTGATATCTTGCTACCAAAGTTTTATCCTAGCTGTTGTTTGCAGCAGTTCTGTCTGGATAGGTTCTCAAATCCTAGACTCTTGTTAAAACTGGGTATATAAGTAGTTCAGTCATTTTAGAAATACTAGATGCAGGAGTTGGACTCGCTGTGGAGCAGCCTGGAAGATGTCAAACAGGAGGCAAAACATCAATAAAAGTAATGGCTGTATCCCTAAATCTAAAGTTATCTGACGAAGAAAATATGTTGAGAAAGAAAGTGAACAGATCTACCTCCAGGGGAAAACAAAGAGGTAACAGATGGTTTCTATTGCTTTCATTGAAAAGCCTGGGGAGCTACTTTTCTGGGTTAGTGACTTAGATAGGACAGGCTTTGTGGTGTGTCCAAAGTGGGGGGGGCAGCTCATTCTCTGCATTCTGGGTATTTGTGAACGTCCTACCCCTGAGCACATGTCAGCTGATGATGTGGGCCAAGATACAGCCTGTCCCTTCAAGGAGCAGGTACCCTCTCTGTGCCACAGGACCTATAAATTTACCTCAAGTTCATATGATGAAGAGGTGAGGGAAAGCGATGAATGAAGTATAGTGTTTTTGTTTTTAAAGATTTATTTATTTATTTATTTGACACAGAAATAGAGAGAGAGAGACAGTGAGAGAGGGAACAAAAGCAGAGGAGTGGGAGAGGGAGAAGCAGGGTTCCGAATAAGCAGGGAGCCTGATGCGGGGTTTGATTCCAGGACCCTAAGATCATGACCTAAGCTGAAGGCGGATGCTTAACAACTGAGCCACTCCAGAGTATAGTGGAGTATAGTGTTAGATGGTTTTGTGTAGCTACCAAAACTCAGCTAGTCTTACTGTGTTTTTTTAAGCTATCCCCATTGAAAAACTGCTGATAGTAATGAAATAGTCACCTAAAAGGAGTAGCAAGGTTAATTCTTGTTTAGCTAGAAATTTGCATTCCCTTCTCTTATTACACTGTGCCTTATTAGAGATGACCAGAGATTATCTCTGATTTATTCAAGAATTCAGAAAATTATTTGAAAGACAAAGAGGAATGAAATACTGAGGCAACAAGTGAATTGGCAAAACACAAGCTGATTTTTCAACATGTACCAGATATATGTATGAGTTGGTAGTAGTACTGTTTCAATGGGCAGTCTGTTTTAGGAATATTTGTAATAGGAAAAATACAGTGACATCTTTTAGTGCAGGAAGTAAACTGATCATAGCATGAGTGGCGCTGAATTGGTTACCAGTGTCACCAGCAGGATCAATTTTAGGACATCCCACACTGCCAGTGTGTAAATGATGGCATAATAACCTGGTTGTATCCATTCCCAGAGGAAGAAAATTCTATCACTCTTGCTGTAGATAATGTGAATTAGACCCTATAGGATTGGTGTGGGTATGGTGAGGTGGGGCAGCCCATTAGGCCAAAGCCTGTGTTTTGGCCCTGGAGTAAGGGATAGCTCAGTTGCCTTTGAAGAGTTTGGTCCAAGGTTTAACTTTGGATGTTTGAATTGTATTACCTGAAATCTCTGCTTTAAAACCTTGACAGGTTTTTAAAAAACATTAAACTTTTTATTTGAGGTAATTTCAGTTGCAGGAAATAGTTCAGAATTGAAACTCTACCCTTTACCCAGTGGTGGTAACTTCTTGCAAAGCTATTGGATGCTCTTAAAACCAGGATATTGACATTAATACACTCAAGTAAAACAATAGTTCCATCACCACAGGGATTCTTGGGCATTGCCCTTTTATAGAACCCTCCTTCTCTCCATCTCTGACCTCTGGCAACCACCAATGTGTTCTTCATTTCTAGAATTTAGTAACTTCAAGAATGGTGTATAAATGGGATCATATTGTATATTATTGGGATAGACTTTTCTCCCTTGTGTAGTACAGGTCTGCAGGCAATGAATTATCTTAGTTTTGTTTTACTTGAAAATATTTTTATTTTGCCTTCATTTTTTTTTTAAAGATTTTATTTATTTATTTGACAGAGATCACAAGTAGAGAGAGAGGAAGGGAAGCAGGCTCCCTGCCGAGCAGAGAGCCCGACTTGGGGCTGGATCCCAGGACCCTGGGATCATGACCCGAGCCCAAGGCAGAGGCCTTAACCCACTGAGTCACCCAGATATTCCTTGCCTTCATTTTTGAAGGAATTTTTTTTTTTCCTAATTATAGAATTCTGGGTTGACAGGGTTTTGTTTGTTTCAGTATTTGTATGGTGTTGTTGCATGTCTTCTAATCTCTGTTGTTTCTGGTAAGAAAGCAGTGGTAATTTCAATCATTTCTTTTCCTTAATGTATCATGTTTCTTTGTATCCTTTCAAGAATTTCTCTTTAATAATCTTTCTCCTTTTATTCCCTTTCTTTAAAAGTTTGACTGTGATGTCCTATTTTTTATTGTCTTCATATGTATTCTGCTTAGAATTCACTGAGCTTTTTGAACCGGTCAATTTAGGTTTTTTACCAAAGTTGGGAAAATTTTGATCATTATTTCTTCAATTAAAAAAATTTTTTTAAAGATTTTATTTATTTGACAGAGACACACAGAGAGGGAACACAGGGAAGTGGGAGAAGGAGAAGTAGGCTTCCTGCTGAGTAAGGAGCCTGATGTGGGGCTTGATCCCAGGACCCTGGGATCATGACCTGAGGTGAAGGTAGACACTTAACAACTGAGCCACCCAGGCGCCCCTAAAAAAATTTTTTTTAACTCGTTTGCCATTCTTTTCTTCCGGGGCTCCAATTATATGTATATTAGACTTGTTACTCCGCAGATCTTTCGAGTCCTCTCCTATACACTCCTTTCTCTCCTTAATCTTTTTTTCCTCTCTGTTCTTCAGATTGGATACTTTTTGTTGATCTCTTTATTTATTTTTTTTTATAATTTTTAAAATTTAAGCTCTTTGCCCAGTGTGGGGCTTGGACTCACGACCCTGAGCTAAAGAGTCACATGCTCTACCAACTAAGCCAGCCAGGCACCACTGTTGGTCTTTTGAAGTTCACTAACTGTTCTGCATCTCCAATCTGCCGTTAACCCCATCCTCTGAATTATAGTCTATTTTGCTGTTGAGATTTTTTTTTTCATTCATTATGGACATAGCTGATCCCTCCCTTCCTCCCTCCCTTCCTCCCTCCCTTCCTTCCTTCCTTCCTAAGTTTTATTTATTTAAGCAATCTCCACTCCCAGTGTGGAACTCGAACTCACAGCCCCAAGATCAAGAGTTATATACTCTACTGACTGAGCCATCCAGGTGCCCCGATCATAGCTTTTTTTTTTTTTTAAAGATTTCATTTATTTATTTGACAGAGAGAGAGAGCGCGAGATCACAAGCAGGCAGAGAGGCAGGCAGAGGGAGAGGAAGAAGCAGGCTCCCCACTGAGCAGAGAGCCTGATGCGAGGCTCGATCCCAGGACCCTGAGATCATGACCTGAGCCGAAGACAGAGGCTTAACTCACTGAGCCACCCAGGCGCCCCCGATCATAGCTGTTTTAAAATCTGTCTGTTGACCATAATATTTGGGTCAAGTCAGGGTCAGTTTCTGTTGATTGACTTTTCTCTGGAGAATAGATCATGTTTTCCTGTTTCTTTATATGCCAAACGATTCTGTTGAGTTGTGTCCTTGATGTTGATTATGATATGTTATAGACACTGGATTTTTCTTCTTCTTTTTTTTTTTAACCTTCCTCTAAAGAACATTGAATTTTGTTTGTTTTGTTAAGCTCTACCCTGCAATGAATGGCAGTTTAAATCTCAGTTCAGTAAAAAAAAAAAAAAAAAAAAAAAAAAAAAATCTCAGTTCAGTTCTTTTAGGAGAACTTTTACACAGGGTTTGAGGCACCTCCTTTTGGTTCTCTTCAGAATTTCCCTTCCTCACTCCTCTGTTGTGGTTGCCTTGAAGTCTGTCCACTGGTTTGTGAAGTTAGTAAGACTGTGGGTTTTGACTTGAATTTTAACCATCTTTCATGGCACAGACTGGGACCTGGTTGGCCAAAAGCCATTAACAGACTTGCTTGATGTCATTACCTATTATCAAGTTTTGACCCTCTTTATTCCATAATAATCTGCTTGCCTTTTTGTTCCCTAGTACCTTCAGGTATTGTTTTTTATATTCTGTCCATGTTCATAGTTATCTGCAAGAGAGTTGGTTTCATAGGAGCTACTCTTCCATAACTGGAAGCATGGAAGAGTATTTATATGCATCATGCTGGATAGAAACAATTCTTCCTCTCTCTCTCTTTTCTTTTCTTTTCTTTCTTTTCTTTTCTTTCTTTCTTTCTTTTTTTTTTTTTAAATATTTTGTTTATTTATTTGATAAGGAGAGAGAGAGAGAGCACAAGCAAGGGGAGCAGCAGGCAGAGGGCAAGGGAGATACAGGCTCTCCACTGAGCAGAGAGCCTGATGCAGGGTCCCATCCCAGGACCCTGGGATCATGACCTAAGCCGAAAGCAGACACTTAACCAAGTGAGCCACCCAGGCGCCCCATCTTCTTCTTCTTTTTTTTTTTTTGGGGGGGGGGTTGTTCTTTAAAGATTTTATTTATTTGAGAGAGAAAGATAGAGTGAGCTGGGATGGGGAGCTGGGATGGGGAGGGGCAGAGGGAGAGGACTCCCTGCTGAGCAGGGAACTCAACTCAGGGCTTGATCCCAGGACCCTGAGATCGTGGCCTTTGCTGAAGGCAAAGGCTTAACCAACTGAGCCACCCATGTGCCCTAGATATAAATTATTCTGTTGACAATCATTTGTAGTTTCACAAATATTTATACTATCCTTCCCTTCTAAGAGACTGGATATAAAAATGCCTTAGGGGCATCTCGCTGGCTCATTCTGTAGAGCATGGGACTCTTGATCTCAGGGTTGTGAGTTCAAGCCTCATGTTGGGTGTAGAGATGACTTAAAAATAAAAAATCTTTAAAAAAATGCTCTTAGGGGCGCCTGGGTGGCTCAGCGGGTTGAACCTCTCTCTGCCTTTCGGCTCAGGTCATGATCTCAGGGTCCTGGGCTCAAGGCCCACATCAGGCTCTCTGCTCAGCAGGGAGCCTGGTTCCCCCCCCCCTCTCTGCCTGTCTCTCTGCCTATTTGTGATCTCTCTCTCTCTCTGTCAAATAAATAAATAAAATCTTAAAAAAAATGTTTTAAAAAAATTGCCCTTAGCTCTTGCTCTTTTTTCTCTCTTTTTTTTCAAACTTCAAATTTTGTGTAAAGCTTCTTGAGTATATGTCAACTCTAATTACTGATAGATTTAGAAATTGAAATACTTTTATTTGGTATATCTAATCAAGATGGAGGTATAACAGATGTGACCCATAAACACTTTCTTAGGGAATGATGGTTACTTTTATTTTTCTTCAATCTAAGCTGACACTATGTTCTGGAGTAGCTTTGTGTAACTTAACATAAACCAAGTGGTGATTTGACTATATTGGGTCTTTCTCACATAGCTGTTTGGAACATGCCTTTTTGTATCTGCACTACTATTCAAAACCATCATTGTTTCCCACAGATGTAATACATTTATTATAAATGTGTGACTTTGAGATTTTGGTGAAAAAAAAAATTTTTTTTTTTTTTTAAGATTTTGTTTCTTTTGGAGAGAGAGAGAAAGAGTGAGCCTGATTGGAGGGGGGAGGGCAAAGGGAGAGGAAAGAGAATCTCAAGCAGACTCCCCACTGAGTGCAGAACCCAGCATGGGACTTGATTTCACAGCCCTGAGATCATGACCTGAACTGTAATGAAGACCAGGATGCTTAACCAAGTGAGCCACCCATACTCCCCTTGGTGAACATTTTCTGATGACCTTTCAGATGACTTCAGATACAAATTTTGAGGAAAAGATTTTTTTTCTTTTTTTAACTCATTCACATACGTGTGTATATTTAAAAAGAGAGAAGTTTGCATTTATAGACTTCTCATGATAAAAAAGGAGAAATAATGTTGTCATCATTAACCCAGAAAGCAGTTATTTAGTAGTGCATATGTTTTATTTTAGACTGTATGTAAGCCTACCAATTTAGGCTTATCTGTAAGTGGTCAAATGTTTCCTGCCCAAAATGGAGAAACATTTGGAGCTGTGGCTTCTGACTTTTTGGGGTCATGGAACCCTTTGAGTATGGGGGCGCCTGAGATAGTTAAGCATCTGCTTTCCAGCTCAGGTGCTTAAGTATCTGAGAATCTGGAGGCGCCTCAGATGGTTAAGCATCTGCCTTCAGCTCAGGTCACGATCCCAGGGTCCTTGGTCTGTCTCCCGGCTCAGCGGGAAGCCTGCTTCTCCCTCTTGGAAGCCTGCTTCTCCCTCTTGGAAGCCTGCTTCTCCCTCTTCCATTCCCCCTGCTTATGTTTCCTCTCTGTGTCTCTCTCTGTCAAATAATAAATAAAATCTTAAAAAAGAATGACAAAAATCGCGTTTCTCTTTAGAAAAATGCACATATTTTCATACAAAATTTTGTAAAGTATTTCAGAGAGTTCAGGGGTTGCTTTGAAGCTTCTCAGTTGTAAGCATCCCTTATTTAGAATTATTCAAATCAAGCTAGTTACCAACGGGGTAGATAGCAATACAAATATCAGTTTGTTTCTTGCTTGATCAAAACAGAACAAGTAAACAAAGAACCTGTTAGAAGTCCTTGTAAGGCGTGCAGGCTTAAAAAAAAAAATCTGTTATGGTTTATCTGAATTGTACTTCCCCAGGGACAGATTCACAAAGATAGACTGACACCTAGTTGTCTAATTTTTAAGTTGCTGTTAGAAATGGGTCTTAGTTCTGGCATCCAGACTTTATGACATTTTTGGACTCTATATGTGTTAGGCAAATAAGTAGTTACTATTTCCAGGACAATAGGACAGTTGTAGTTGCATGTCTTATTCCTAGTATCATTTGAATTTCCAAAGGTCTAAATAATTAGGGATTTAAGCGATCTGTGACATATGTACAGGTTTCCTGAAGTGGGTCTCTGTAGATGTTCCTGAGGCATTAAGTCTCTACTGCTTAGTCTGAAAACTTAGCCCTCAGCAAATGATGAAAGACTGAATTGTTTTAATAAAAATATCTTAGGTTTGTGAATCCCCTTCCTCTGTGACTTTTCTGACATTCTATATACGGTGCTGTAGTGAACATGGTTTGGTCTCAGGGCTCTCATACCTCTTATACACCCCCTTTCTCCTTGCAGTGAAAATACTATATTCCTGATACTGGTCCAGTCCAATACACAGAAGGACTCATGTCTAAGATTGGCAGTCTCAGTGGTGCCTTTACTGACTCTTTTTTTTTTTTTTTTTTAAGATTTTATTTATTTATTTGAGAGAAAGATCACAAATAGGCAGAGAGGCAGGCATAGAAAGGGGAGAAGCAGGCTCCCTGCTGAGCAGAGAGCCCGATGCGGGGCTCAGATCCCAGAACCCTAAGACCATGACCTGAGCCGAATACAGAGACTTAACTCACTGAGCCACCCAGGTGCCCCGCCTTTACTGACTCTTTAACAAGAGATCTTTGCTTAGCTTGTTTGAAGAAGGGGCAGGAGGTAAAGAGGTGCTGCGAAGGATAGAGGATCTAAAGACCACTGTTCTTGTGATTCATAACCTTCCCCTCCTCTTTGTCTATACTCCATTTCAGTTATTTTCACCTCTGGCCTTTTCTCACTGGTTGTTTGAAATGGTCTGTTCTATCCTTTGAATGCTCATTATGTCTTGGGGTCACCTCATAACCATCTTAAAAAAATATGCTTCTCTAAAGACTTTCATTAAGGACAGTGGAAACTGCCCTGATTCCTGTTTCTGTTGAAATATTTTGTGGTTTTTAGTGAGGGGATTTTCTGGCCTAATAAGGAAGAAATGAGGAAACTGACAACTACAAGTGAGGAGGCTTAGGAGGAAGACATAGTTATCTTCTCAGAACTGAATGAGTTTAAATGCATATTCTGAGTATTTCAGAGTGTAGACAAGATCATTATGTCAACTGCTCGCTGTTTAATTTTTCTGTACAGTGAGTGCAGCCTTGCCAAGGGTGTGTTCACAGGTGTTACTGAAAGCTTGAGACTAGCTATACATAGCTGTAGGGGCTGTATTGCTACCACTGTTACCAGCTGCCTGCTGATTTTGCCAGTCTTTAGTGGAGATTACAAAATGTATTTTGAGAGATGAAATTTCCTGGAAAAGAGTTTCGGAAAACTCAGTTTGGAAGAAGGCAGGAAATGAGAGAAATTGAAATTGTGTTACTGGCTTTACTTGTCAGAAGTTGAAAGTTATGAATAAGTGTGCCTCTTATCATGTTGATGACAAAACCTGAGAGAAAGTGGAAATGAGTGTTTTTAGTTATAAGCGATAGCTTTCTGACTGGAATCCTTATTAATTTCTGGACCAAGTACCTTAGAGTTACTATAAACTCTTTAGAAAGCTAAGATGCCTCTGGGATGATTTAGAGTGAAGAACTATGGGACTTTAGGTTTATCCTAATCCTGTTTCGGAAGAATGCAACTTCCTTAATCACTAGCTCCTTTGGGTTCCAAACCAACTCAGAACAACTATAGAACAGAATTTGTTGTATCAGCTAGAATATGTGAGCAGGATGTTGTGCAAGTGTGCTCTCAGTGGTTGGACCACATAGAGTAAAGATCTGGAGCCTCCCAGATAATAACTTCCCTGTGAAGTGATTATTTGTGTATATTCTTTTTTCCTGTACATTTGAGAGGACAGGTGCTTCATTTTGTTCATTTCTGTCCCCTCAGTACCCAAGGCCCTTGTATGACATGATTATTCGATAGATAGGTATCAAATTCATTTGAATTGTTTTTGATCATGTTTTCCACATATGTTTCCATGACTCCCACTAAATTTATTTGTTTGAAGTATTTGGATACATTTAATTTGTCCCCTATTCCCTAACTCCTTAGGAACAGCAGTATTTGGGGCAGGATACTTTTGGATAAAGTAGCAGTGACTTTATAGTAATTTGATACCTTTTGAGCTCTTCATCTCATTATGCTGCATTGTAATTTTTTTTCCCCAAAGAATTGTGTTAGTAGTTTTAGTTAAGTTTGATTTTAATGATGTAGAGTAGAAATTATGAAAGGGCATCACACAGAGTAAGGGTAAGTATTATTTTGTGAAATTGTTTTAGGCAAATTTATATGTACACATCATGTATGTGTATATTGCTTCATGATGTAACATTTGTTTCATACTGGAGTCATGGTCAAATAAGTTTGAATAATATTGCTTTATTGTAATACTCTGTTATTTCATTTATCATATAGCATTATGCCAGTACATACAGGCTTCTAAAGCCAGGGATGGTGCCAGCCCTTTCATTTCCAGTACGACTGAAGGTAAAAACAAAACAAAATTGAGAACACCCAAGCTTTCTGGTGACTTTTACCTGTCTCTACAGTGGTATTTTGTACCTTTGACCTTCTAACTTTCTTCTTCCCTTTTTTGACCAGTAGGTTTTTCATATTTGAGTCCGTCTAGGTGGTGGGTTCCTTGGTTCTTCCTCTTTTCACTTTAATGTTCTTTATTTCAGTATATTCTAGTGTTTTTAGGGGGGGAGGGGAAACAGGTAGAATTTTAGAAATTTCAAATTTTTCTGAATTGACAAAATACCTCATTAGATTTACCCTGAAATTTGCTTTTTTAAATGTTCTTAATCTTTTAGTCCCTTCGTGTTTTTTCAGAGATCATAGAAATGCATACTTTATTCTGAATTTAAAATCATTTATGCTTCTATGATATCAGTTGGTTTTAAGCAAGCTAAATGTTGTTTACAGGGAAAAAAAGGTGGATATAATCCTTTGTCATTCCTTATGCTGTTTCCACTCCCAAGAAGATTAACCAGTGGTTTTAGTAATAATTCATTTTCAAGAAAAGAAAAGAAAAGATAGCTAGTGGTGTCCACTCTTAACCACATTAAAACCTTTTCAGCTTCTTTACTTACCTAATAACTTTAATACCTTTCCTGTTCTTAGATGGTTGGCATACTAACTCTTTTGCCTTTATTTCTGTACCTTGCTGGATTACCAAGCTCAGGCAGTCATAACTCCATGATTTGGAGGGACTCCGTAGAGATGATTTGCTTCATTCTTTTTCTTGCAGGAGAAAATTTTGAGCAGACACCCCTGAGACGAACATTCAAGTCTAAGGTCCTTGCCCGATACCCTGAGAACGTAGAATGGAATCCCTTTGACCAAGATGCAGTGGGAATGGTTAGTATTTCTTAGCTACAGGTATGAAATAATTTACAAATGAATTTACAGTAGAACCGTGAATCCAGACTATAATAGCAGCAGTTCCACTAACTACCAGTAACTTTTGAAGAAGGGGCTGTCTGTATGTTACTCATGATTCTGCATTTTGATCAATATATCAGATACACTGAAAATCACATTGTTTCTGTTTTGTCAGACAAATGCATAGTAATGGTTCAGGGAACTTTGAGGTACTGAGCTATTTGTTTGCCTATAGTACTGAGATTACATGGTGAGTCTGATTTAAAACAGTTTTCTCTCATTCTCACTTGTGTTTATCTGGGTGATATGGTAGAAATGGGTATTATGTTTCATCCTAATTATCCTAATTTTGGACAGGACAGCTTTTTTTTTTTTTTTTTTTTAAATATGAGAGTGCATGGGCATAGGCTGTGGGGAGGGGCTGTGGGAGAGAGGAGCAGACTTCCTGCTGAGTGCAGAGCCCAACTTGGGGCTCAACTCAGGACCCTGAGATCATGACCTGAGCCAAAAGTCAGATACTTCACTGACTTTTGTTTACTCCAGGCTGCTAGGAGATCATATGGAGATTGATTGATTTAGGTCAGTTTGATTAGCTGTCCAAGTTTTTTATATAACCCATCTGAGTTAAAATGAAAAAAGTGCGTCTTTATCCTGATTATGTCATCTCCTTGCTTTATGTGAAATGCTCCCCTTTTTCCTATGAAAAGAGAAGGTTCTCTTCATGACAGGGTTTTGTGAGCTGATAGAGTCTAAAACTTTGTTTATTTTTAGGTGCAAAGTTGGATTTGTCTAGTATATAGTATATTTCTAGCATTATTTTCCAGTAAATGCTGTCATGCTTAACCACCTACCTAAATTCTCCGAGCTTTCTCTTACCTCCTTATCTTTGTGGATTTTCTTCCTGTCTTTGAAATACCTTCTTTCCCTTGTCTGACTGATGAATTCTAATATCACCTCATCTATGAAACCTTTTCTGATGTTCCTGGGCTGGGTTGTCTATTCTGTGTTGCTCTAACACTTTGTTTTTGGGTAGTCCTGATAACTGCATTATAATTTTATTTACTCATATATCTTAGAAGGGGAGATTCTTAGGACAGATATTTTGCTGCGTTGATCTTGACATCCCAAACACCTAGCATAGTAGGTACTCTGTGAGTAAATGAATAGTGGTGGTATTCTGAAAAGAGGACCAGCAGTGAGTGTTCTCACCACTTGTTTCCTTGTTGTCTTTTGCAGCTATGCATGCCCAAAGGGCTTGCATTCAAGACCCAGGCTGATCCGAGGGAGCCCCAGTTCCATGCCTTTATTATCACAAGGGAGGATGGCTCTCGGACATTTGGGTTTGCCCTCACATTTTATGAGGAGGTGACCAGCAAGCAGATCTGCAGTGCAATGCAGACCCTCTACCACATGCATAATGCTGAGTATGATGTCCTACATTCTCCCTCTGTTGATGGTCGAGACCATGGCATGGAGGATGGTGAAGGCACTCCTGGGACCAAGCTTCAGCGCTTCAACTCCTATGACATTAGCCGGGACACGCTCTACGTCTCTAAGTGCATCTGCCTCATCACACCGATGTCCTTCATGAAAGCATGTCGGAGTGTGCTGGAACAACTTCACCAGGCAGTTACTTCACCTCAGCCCCCTCCACTGCCCCTTGAGAGCTACATATACAATGTACTCTATGAGGTGCCACTCCCACCTCCTGGCCGGTCCTTGAAGTTTTCCGGGGTCTATGGGCCAATAATCTGCCAGAGACCAAGTACCAATGAGCTTCCCTTATTTGACTTCCCTGTCAAAGAAGTCTTTGAACTGCTTGGGGTAGAAAATGTGTTTCAGCTTTTTACTTGTGCCCTTCTGGAGTTTCAAATCCTGCTCTACTCACAGCGTAAGTCAGTGCTTACTAGAGCTTTCTCCCTATATAGGGCTTCCCTTCTTTCCATATTGAATACAGTGGAACTGACTGTAAAGGTCATGGGCCGTTACAGTTTGAGCAAAACTCAGATCTTTTGCAGGTGGGTGGTAGATGGCAAACTGATGGAGCACAAGAGAGCCACAGTTTCTAATTGGCTGTCATCCTGGCCTTTTGCTAGGCACTTAAGCCTGGGATCCTTCCTGGCATCCCTTCTAATTGATGCTGAAAAGAGTGGTAGGAAATGGTGGTTCTGGAAAGCTGACTTTTCCTCATTCTGTAGTTACTTTTGCCCCTTCTGCAACCTGACAGTAAAACTGAGGATTCCCAAATAATGATCCTTTGAGAAAATGAGGATGTATTACTTCTTCCTGTTGTTTGTTATCACTGAATTGTTTTTTGTAAATTAGAGGTGAACTGAATGTGAGGGGCAGGTTTGGACAAAATAGTAAAGTA
Organism: Mustela lutreola; assembly: GCF_030435805.1. NCBI lineage: Eukaryota > Metazoa > Chordata > Mammalia > Carnivora > Mustelidae > Mustela > Mustela lutreola. Next base: position 239,765,597 of record NC_081290.1, on the reverse strand, counting down.
GATCAGAAGGAAAAAGATGTTTATTAAATAAATCAGAAAAATAACATAAAACTTATTCATTCAGTACCTATTTATTTAGACCTTACCATGTGCCAAGCATTGTATCAGGGACTAGAGATACAGTGGTAGACAAAACAGGTAAAAATCCTTCCTGTAATGGAACTGATCTTATAGTGGAGAGCAAGGGGGTGACTAAATAAAGTTTAGTTTAAAGTTAGTTTAGTTTAGTTAGCAGATGCCTAACTAACTGAGCCACCCAGGCACCCCTCCACTTTTTAACAGAGTGATTAGTTTAAGCCCTCTCTGAGCGACCCTTGTTAATATCTGTGGGAAAAGTATTCTAGGCAAAGGGCATAGCACATATAAGGGTTTTGAGAAAAGAATGTGCTTGTTATGTTTGAGAACAGTTGAGAAAACTGGGTGGATGGTACGGAGTGAGAAAGCAGGAATATAGAAGTAGATGTTGTTAAGACTTAATAGGAGCTTAGGTATTACAATTGTAGTCCACTGTAAGGACTTTGTTACTCTGAGATGCATAGTCATTGTAAGTTTTAAGTTTTTTTTTTAAAGATTTTATTTATTTATTTGTAAGAGAGAGAGAGTGAGAGCGAGCACAGGCAGACAGAGTGGAAGGCAGAGTCAGAGGGAGAAGCAGGCTCCCTGCGGAGCAAGGAGCCCGATGTGGGACTCGATCCCAGGAGGCTGGGATCATGACCTGAGCCGAAGGCAGCTGCTTAACCAACTGAGCCACCCAGGCGTCCCAGGTTTTAAGTTTTTTGACTCTTTATTTTGAAGTAGTTTCCAGCTTATGGAAGAGTTGCAAGAAATGTTCAAGGAACTGTTTGTGTGCTCTCCCACAATTCACCAATTATTAACATTTGGCCACATTTGTCTTATAATTCTCTTTCTCTGTGTGTGTGTGAACATAAAACTGAACCATTGAGAGTCGTCGCAGATCCCATGTGCCTTGACTCCTAAATGTGTCAGCTTTTATTTCATAAGAGCAAAGATATTTTCTTACATAACCATAGTATGATTATCAAATTTAGAAAATGTAACATTGTTATAATATTGTATTCAGGTTTCACCATTGTCCCCAAAATATCTACTTTGCTATTTTTTTTTTTTAAATTCCTGATCCAGGGTCTTGTCTAGTAATATGCCTTGCTTTTACTTTTTACTTCTTAATGTCTTTCATGACATAGACATTTTTGAAGAGTGCAGCCAAGGCATTTTGTAGAATGTCCTCCAATCTGGGTTTTTCTGATGTTTCCTTGTGATTAGATTCAGGTGTTAAACATTTTTGGTTATAATACATAGAGGTGAGGTTGTGATTCTCTCAGAGCATTGTATTAGGAGGCACATAATGTGTGTTTTTATCATGACAGGAGGCGCTTGATGTCAGTTTGCCCATCTTTGATAATGTTAATTTGAACACTTGGTTAAGATTATGTTTGCCAGTTTTCTTAAATGGAAAGTTGTCCTTCTTCCCTTTGTAATTAGTAAGTTGTGGGAAGTTATTTTGAAACTGTAAATATATTGTTCCTCTTTGAAGTTTTACCCAATAGTTTTAACATCCATTGATGATTCTAGTCTGAATTAGTTAATACCATCATGGTCACAAAATGGTGATTTTATTTTTTTAAAGATTCATTTAGTTATTTGAGAGAGAGAGCTCACAAGCAAGAGGGGCAGAGGGAGGGAGAATCTGAGGCAGACTCCATGCCAAGTGCTCAGCCTGTCAGGGGGTTTGATCTAACAATCTTAAGATCATGAACTGAGCCGAAACAAGAGTCAGATGCTTAATCGACTGTTTGACCCAGGTGCCCCTCCATCTATATATATTAGTTATCATTGTACTATAAAGAATAACATTTATTTTTCCTTGTTTGTTTAGTATTATATGGACTCATAGATTTTTATTTTGTTCAGTAAGTTAGGTACCTATAATGCAGGGGGGATGTTGTAGACATGGGAGAAGGAGGATTGAAACAAATATGACAGGTGACATTTTTCCATCAGAATTTGGGCTAAATTTCCCAGAATATGGGTGGTTCTATCAATAATAGAGCAATAATGCAATCAGTAATACAAATTTTAAGAGATTTGAAGGCGATTAAGAAGATTTGTGTATAAACTCAAATGGAACTCAGGACCTAAAGCTGTGTTTATAGTGTGGGCAGGAAAAAAATTTTTCCAAAAAAATTACTGGATATTGTTGAGCAAGGCTGATTGTAAAATGGTGTTGCCTTTTATCGCATGTAGGTTATGCTCTCTGTTAATATTTAAACAGTTGAGATTGGTTTTCTTGAAATAGTTTTTATTTATGATTCAAAGGCCTCAGGTGGATGAAAATCTTTCTGGCCTTCCAAAAACATGTCATCACCACTCACAGTGTTGCCCACTGCATGTCTCGCCTACTGAATAGAAAAGAAGTGTAACTTAGGGAAAAAATGCAGGCGAAATGGTATGACTTACAAAGTGTAACCCATTGGATGACTGAACTGACAGTTATAAGAATTTTTTTTTAACTTGTACTCCCGGGTAATGTTTGTTCTTTGCTGTATAGATACAGATTTTTTAATAGTGTATTTTTTACCATTTGCTGTTAAATTGTATGTAGAGAAGTTCTTTACCTGATATGAGTTAATAGGGTAGTAGATTGGATAATTGAAAAAGTCATTCAAGTCTGATAATCATAAAAATTATACATTATCCATTAAACATTGTATTTTAGCTTAAAACATGACTGTATAATCACTAGTCTTTTGATGAAGGGACTAGGTATTTCCTTTGATTATAGGTCTACTAGTCAGATGTCTGCATTTTTTTTTAAAGCCACACCCATAATGCATTCACTAGATTTTCTAGATGCATTTTGTTTTTAAAAGGGGAGTGAGAATTTAATGAACCTTGCAAAAGAACCAGAATGGAGACTAAATTTTTGCAGTTTTCCTTGTTTTTTTTGGGCACTTAATAGCCTCATGATACGCTTAATTCAATTATGGTATTTTTTAGCCACTTTGCATTACTCAGTCTTCATATATATATATATATATATATATATATATATATTTTTTTTTTTTTTTTTTTTTTGAGAGAGAATGTGTGGTTTTGGGGGAGAGGCAGAGGGTGAAGGGGAGAATCCCAAGCAGCCTCCACGCCCAGTAGGGAGCCTGACATGGGTTCATCTCACAAATCTGAGATTGTGACCTGTGCCAAAATCAAGAGTTGGAGGCTTAACCAACTGAACCACCCAGGCATCCCTACTGAGTCCTTTTTTTTTTTTTTTAAGATTTATTTAACTTTTTTTTTTTTGTGGGGGAGAGGGGAGCAGAGAAAGAGGGAGAGAGGGAGAGAAATCCTCAAGCAGACTCCCTGACTTGGGGCTTGATCCCAGGACCCTGATATCATGACATGAGCCAAGGTCATGAGTTGGGCGCTTAACTGACTGAGCTACCCAAGTGCCTCAAAGATAAGTTTTTTTAGAAAACAAATAAATAATGTGTGGACAAACAAGGCAGAGAAAGTTGAAAGTTTCCTTTTTCACCTAGAATCCTACTCCTCAGAGGTAATCTCTTAATTTTTTTAGTGCCCCCTCTCAAATATTTTTGAACCATGAACTATTTTTATGTGAAGTGTTGAGTACATATGTATGGCTTGTAACATTCTTTAAAGTATACATGTACATTTTGATATGTGTAGGGTATATTAAAATTAATGTTAAACTTTAATATACCATAAGTATATGTTTTAAATATGGTATATTAAAATGTAGGAAAAAAGCCTTTCAATCATATGGTAGGAATTTTAACACATTACAGAAGGGTCTATATTGAAGTGTAAGACTTCCACCTCTGGTCCCTGGTTCTCCCTCAAGGAGATTACTACTGTTTGCTCTGGTCCCTGGTTCTCCCTCAAGGAGATTACTACTGTTTGCTGTTTCCTTCCAAACATAATCATGCATATACAACATATATACTTTTTAGAAACAACACAAATGGAAATATGCTAATCATTGTTTGCACTTTCTTTCATTTAATAATCTATCTTGGAGAAAGGAACATAGAGATTAGGTTGTTTCCTAAGAACAAAGATTACCTGAGAAACATCCTTATTCATCCTTACTCACTTTTTCACAAAAGTGTGAGTATGCAAGGACAGTTCATGATTCAGTTTCCAATGTGTAGAATTGGCCCTTTAGTTTGTTTAGGGACAAATTATCTGCAGAGTGGTCCCACAGCTATTATCTTTCTTTGCACAGAGACAAGCCATGAAAACATTCCTCCCTCCCTCCCTCACCACTCAGGAGTGGTGGTTGTAATCCCACTATGTTTTGCATTATCTCCTTTTGTTAAAAGTAATTGCTCATTAAACATTATAGGAACTTTAAAAAAATATTTATTTATTTGGGGGAGAGAGACAGAGCATGAGCAGGGAGATGAGGGAGAAGTAGGCTCCCCAGCTGAGCAAGGAGCCCAATGGGGGACTTTATCCCAGGACCCCAGGATCATGACCTGAGCCGAAGGAAGACACTTAACCGACTGAGATACCCAGGTGCCCCAACATTATGAGAACTTTAAGAGAATATAATTGCCTAGAACCTTAGTGTCTCCAGTTGATTTTGTTTGTTTGAAATACTTTGGGTGCACATGACCTTCGGCTGCTTCCTGTTTATTGGTTTCACCTTCTTGGAATAATGAGCACAGACACAGGCAATAGCAAAGGAGATACTGATTTTATCATTTATACTGGTGTATAGAAATGGATTTTGTGCTATTGCTTAAAGCTCTTGGAGGTCAGCATCCTAGTGGGTACCACAGATTACTGGATCCCTGAGGTATTATTTGTTAGGCCCTCCTCCAAGGTAGGTTATTGCTTTTTCAAAATATAAACATGTAAAATAGAAAAACAATTTAAAATATAAAATGAAACCAACAACTCAGACCAGAAAGGCCCTACAATTCCAAATTTCTAGTGTCTGTAAAATTAAACCGTGTAAATGGAAAGTGACTTAGCCTTGAGAGAAGAGATTATCTCTGACCTCCAAAAGTGTTTTGTTTCTAAGAATCCCATAATTTCAAGTGCATCACAAGAAATTCTTCAGAGATTTCAAACTGAGGTAAATAAGGTTACCCACTCTTAGAAAATAAGTGGGCTGAGTTTTAGATACTAGATTAGATTTATCCTGAAAAGTAGGGAAAAACCAGAACTAGATTTCTGTGCTATTGGAAAACTTGCCTTGATGGAGCAGAGCAAGCCTTTTCTTTCAGACTCCAGCATGCCCTGTTTTATGATTATGGAATTGATGTTCCCAGACGCTGCAGCTAGGTACTGTAAGTAGTAGTCCAGTGCCAGGATGTCTCATGACAAAGTCATATTTGGGACTCCTCTACTCAAACTGTTTCCTGGCCTTCTGTGAAATTTTACTGTCCCTGAGCCGACATGCCAGGAATGCCAGCCATATAAAATACCTGCTTTATTGACTTTGGGCAAAGAAAGGAGAAAATCTTTTGGTTTTCTCATGATTGAAAAGGCCTCTGGTACTCTTGCCTGCCCACTCCTCCTGCCCCCTTTAAATCCAGCAGTGATGTGTGTGTGTGTGTAGGTATATATACATAGTGTAGATGGGGATGGGGTATTTCCGTGTAATATTTATTCAAAATATGTTTAAGAGCCAGTGTTGGGACCTAGACCTTCAGCTCTAAATAGCAGTTGAAGGTTTTCTTGCACACTTTTGCATTCTTTTGATTCATCTTAATTTTGAATTTTAAAATAAAATCTTAAGATGTCTGAGATTTTTTTTTTAAAGATTATTTAGTTATTTATTTGACAGAGAGAGATCACAAGTAGGCAGAGAGGCAGGCAGAGAGAGAGAGAGGAGGAAGCAGGCTCCCTGCTGAGCAGAGAGCCCGATGTGGGACTCGATCCCAGGACCCTGAGATGACCTGAGCCGAAGGCAGTGGCTTTACCCACTGAGCCACCCAGGCGCCCCATGAGATTCTTGAGATTCTTGCTCTTGAGTAGATAAAAGAATTGAGGTCTCCTCTGGAGAATCATTAGAATTTATCTTGTTTTTAAAGGTTTTATTTTTATTTCTTTTAGAGAGAGAGCACACGTTTAAGTGGGAAGACGGAGAGGGAGAGAATCCCTGCTAAGTGGAGCCCAGGCTCTACAAGGGGCTCGATCTCACGACCCAGAGATCATGACCTGAGCTGAAACCAAGAGCTGGCCGCTTAACTGACTGAGCCACCCAGGTGCCCCTCATTAGAATTCTTAATAATGATTGTTGGAGGGGCACTTGGGTTTCTTAGTTGGTTAGCAGCTGCCTTCAGCTCCGGTAATGAACCCAAGGTCTTGGAGTCCTGCTTCGGGCTCCCTGCTCAGCAGGGAGTCTGCCCCTCGCCCTGCCCCTCACTCTGCCTCAGCTCTCTCTCTTAATCAAATAAATGAAATCTTTAAAAAAAAAAAAAAAAAAGATCGTTGGAATGTCATTGAGAAGAATTTCAGCAGAGAGATTAAAAAGCCATGTTGTACGGACATCCCATAGAATTGAGGTATTACTGAAGAGGCTGAAGGCAGAGCTTTCAATGCTGTAATTTTTTTTTTTTTTAAGATTTTATTTATTTATTTGACAGAGAGAAATCACAAGTAGATGGAGAGGCAGGCAGAGAGAGAGAGAGAGAGGGAAGCAGGCTCCCTGCTGGGCAGAGAGCCCGATGCGGGACTCGATCCCAGGACCCTGAGATCATGACCTGAGCTGAAGGCAGCGGCTTAACCCACTGAGCCACCCAGGCGCCCTCAATGCTATAAATTTTGTTAGTTTACTTTCATGTGGGACTAAATCCTCTTTCTGAAATTATATATATATAACCTAATTTAACTCTTCAAAGCTTACTTTTTTTTTGTAATTGGGGAAATGTTTTTGTTGCTGCTTGAATGATGGGTGGGAATCTTCACTAATATATATATATATATATATTTAAAGATTTTATTTATTTATTTGATAGAGATCACAAGTAGACAGATCATAAATACTTTTTAATATAGGAATGACGATGCTTTGTGTGGGCACACATGAAAAATGAGACTCTCTTCTTGACCTCTTACTAGTTTGCTTTGATCTTTAATGAATATGAGAAGTTTAGATTCTTTTGTCCTTCTGCTAAACCATTTTTTGTTTGTTTTAATTGATGATCGATCTCTCAGTTCACTTTTAGGCACTAATTGGTTGTATCATTTACCTATGTGCCTTAGTTTCCCCCAAGAAGCATATGAGGCATTTTCCTGTAATGCCCTTAAAATTAAGTTTGAGATGATGATGTTTTAATAATTAATTGCTATATATTTGCCCATTGGTTAAACTCTTTCCAGATTATGCTCTTCTTTGCTTAGCCAGGAATAAGGTGATAGGCAATTTTCAAAGTGTGAGTAGTGAGAAAATATGGGATACTTTGCTAAACTTTTACTTAGTTGATACATACCAGCTGTTGCTCGCTTTTTACTCAACCTTCCTCATTTTGGGGAAAGCTGTTTGATACTTATAACCCCTTTATGAACCAAGGTATTATTTTTTTAAATGATGGGGTGGATTTTTAGTATAGGAGACCACTTTAACCCTTATGAAATCTCCTTTGAAATCAGCCATTCCAGAGGATGTTACTCATCTGATTTTAAAATTTATGTGCCTCTGCTCTGTCTTTAAATGCCAGAAACCATTATACCATTTGTGAATAGCAATTTTAAAAATTCTACTTTTAACCAGTCCATTTTATTGGCTTTGCCAATGTATTTATTATTTTTTTTATAAAATGGGTCTAGAAATTGTGTTCTAAAGGAAAGCAAAACTTTGAACTCAAAGCCTTCCCTTCCAAACTGAGATCTCTGACCTAAAATAAGAGTTTTGAGGCATGAAAGTCAATCTTCTGAGTCTTTCAAATTCTCAGGAAGCTTTTTATTGAAGTATTAAAATAACACATTTGTGCTGTTCCTGTTCAGGAAAAGTTCCAGGTGGAGGGCAGACTTGGCTAGTGCAGAAAACCAGCTTCTGCATGCTTTGTGGTTCTTTGGGTCTAGGTCTTGAAGGCAGAGCTCACATTAGTTCCTTATCGAATGCAGACATATCTGAGTGGTAAAAGAACTTCTTTCCTGAATGAAGACCCAGGCTACTGTTCCTTTTTTTTGTTTGTTTTTGTTGCAGTTCCCCAACCCCTTTCGACTTAAGAGAATCTACTTAACCTTCTGATTTAGTATTTGAAGCAAGGTGCCATTTAGGATATCTACTGTATTTCCCTATTAAATTTTATTATTAGCAGGAACCTGTTATGTGTGGGTACATTTCAGCTTGTGATCCGCTGAGGTCTCAGGGTTATCTTTCTGATACCCATAAGAGAACCACACTTTGAGCATATCTTTGCTGAAGTTTATCCTGATCCTTTCTAAATGTGAAATTGTATTGCAGGTTTTAACTTACTATTTGGCAAGCAAGTGCTTTGTTTTTGACTGGTTTGTATGTGTTTTGTTTTGTTTTTAACTTAGATTACCAGAGACTGATGACTGTGGCGGAGACCATTACAGCTCTCATGTTTCCTTTCCAGTGGCAGCATGTCTATGTCCCTATTCTCCCGGCTTCTCTCCTACATTTCTTAGATGCTCCTGTTCCTTACCTGATGGGCTTGCATTCCAATGGCCTGGATGACCGGTCAAAGCTGGAGCTGCCTCAAGAGGTGAGAGGAATGTGGAGCTTGGTTGCTGGTGCCCCTGGCCCCATTCTAGGATTAGAGAGAGAATGGCTTTGGGATGAGCCTAGGGTGGTGTCACAAAGTTTTTCTTTTATTCTGAGGAATATAAATAACCTTCCAGGAAAAAAATGTAAAAGCAACGAACATTTAGCTTAGTTTGTGTCGTTTGTCATCTTTATTACCTGACTTTATATACATTGTAATCTCTGTGTGTACACTATTGTGAATTGCCTTTTCCATGCATAGTTTTTCAAGTATTTTACATACTTTTCAAGACATTTATTAGGAAATCTTTTCAGGGATGCTTGGGTGGCTCTGTTTGTTAAGCTTCTGACTCTTGATCTCAGCTCAGGTCTTGATCTCAGGGTCCTGAGTTCAAGCCTGTGTTGGGCTCTTTGCTGGACCTGGAGCCCACTTAAAAAAAAAAAAAAAAAAAAAAAGTCTTTTCATTCTGTAAAACTTGAAATATATGCAGAAGAGTAGCATAATGAATTCCCGTGTTCTCAGCACACAGCTTCAATAGTTATCATACATGTTAAATTGTATTTTAGTTTTATACCTCCTACTCCCGATTATTTTAAGGGAGTCCCACATAATGTAATTTCATTATTACTTCATTACTCAGACCAGACCAAGTATTAATAAATCAGTGTGTTTCTTTTATAGGCCAGGTTTATCTGTAAAAGTTGACCTGATCATACTGATTCTTGTGGTGCTAAGCCAGCTTTGAAAACTTCCCTTGTTCAAGATAAGGAAGGCCTTGAGAGAGAAGCTTTTCCTCTCTTGCTATGAGGATGGTCTGTCTGCTCCTCATTCCTATTGGTTGAGATACTGAGAGAATTGATTATAAATATGTATTTCTTTTTTTTTTTTTAAGATTTTATTTATTTATTTGACAGACCGAGATCACAAGTAGGCAGAGAGGCAGGCAGAGAGAGAGGAGGAAGCAGGCTCCCTGCTGAGCAGAAAGCCCGATGCAGGGCTCGATCCCAGGACCCTGGGATCATGACCTGAGCCGAAGGCAGAGGCTTTAAGGCGCTGAGCCTCCCAGGCGCCCCATAAATATGTATTTCTTTATTTCTTGCTTCATTCTAAAGATTTAAAGCATAAAATAAGATTGTTTTATTTTTTATTTTTCTATCTTATCTAGAACTGGTCTACCTTTTTATGTCTTTTTGTGGCTAGTATGAAACCACTTGGGAGAAGGGTTTTCATATTCTGAACTTCTCAGTCATTAGAAAGGCCTGGGAATAAGATTTTGGAGTATACATACACTGGTGTTATGTGGCTCTATTTCCTCCCCTACCAAAATGCTTATGGAGGAAGATTTTTGCATAACTAAGTAATATTAGTAAGGAAGCCTCCAAAGAGTACGGTCTCATGGAATTGGATCTGAGCCTTACTCATGTTGTTGGGCATGTCTTGGCAGTGTCCTTGATGAAACCCTTGTCATTAGATCACACCTGTAATATTTACATTGTAGTCAGATGGATCTCTACTTTTCCTTTCTCCTTTGGTTTTAGAAGGAAAATGTCGTCCTTGTAGCTTCTTCCCTTTCCACCCCCTTTGCTGCTTTGATTTTATATACTTTGTATTGTTTGGAGTGGGATAAGGTTAATTAAGGAAGAAAAGATCTGAATGATGGAGAAAATCATTGAGTTCGGATATTGGGCTTTTATATATATTTGTTTTACTGATAAATATACATGAAGAGTACATGTCAAAGTTTGGAGAATAGAAACATGCATATTTAAATTGACACCTCTTCAGAATAAATCTATCATTTTGTAAAGTCCGAATAAGAATAACAACAAAAAATGGTTGAAGGTGGAGAGCTAAAGAGGCATGCAACATTGCAGTGTAATAAGTAGGTCACTAGGCAAGAAGCCAGTTTTTTCAGTTTTATTTTCATCTTGAGCATCTGCTTGCTGCATATTTGGGGCAAGTTCTGTTCCACGTAGGATCCCTCAGCATCGTTCTTTGGGTGCCTCAGGTACGTGGGTGTATGAAGAGGCTGCTAAGAGACCAGCAGTTTTCTTAATGGGGGACTCAGTGGGAATGTTTGAGAAACCCAAAAGTTCACTCTCTTCTGGGTATCGGGATCTCCACTTCTGCAGTATTCTCCATCATTGCTGCATCCTTTGTGTCTTGCTGTGGTCTGCTTGGGAAGGAGAGATGACGATGTTACTGAGGAATACCTGTGCATACTTAATTAGCAATTCGAGGGTTTCAGAGTCCTACTTCATCCAGACTGTCCTTTTAAAGGGCACATATTTGTGCAGGTCATTTCATAGGTGGATATTTACCTGGACTTTTAGCAGACAACCTGTAGAATACCTGAGCCTGTGTAGTTCCTCCTGGGAACTTTAGACTGGGGAGAACTTTCTCAAGGAGTAAAGCACCCTGAAATGTATGCATAATGAAAGAAGACTAATAATATCTCGAAAAGACAACTTTGGGAGGTTTTGCAAATTATATATATATGTGTGTGTGTGTGTGTGTGTGTGTGTGTGTATAAATTTTTTTAAGGTTTTATTTTTAAGTAATCTCTACACCCAACATGGGACTCAAGCTTACAACTCAGAGCTCAGGAGGCACATGCTCTACCTATCAGCCAGGTGCCCATAAGTGATATATGTTTCTAGTAAAAAATTCTAAAGGTGCACAAAAGTAAAAATGACTTCAGATTTTACACCCAGAGATAACTACTTTTAACCTTTTGGTGGACATCCTGTGGTATCTTTACACTGCTAGAAGGAGGTTTGAGGCAGAACTGGGAAAATTCACCTGGGCCTGTGCAAAGGTGCATCATCAGGGTAATGGGGCAAGGTTGATTTAGAAAAAGGGACTTTCTCCAGAGGGATGAAGACTGTACATTTCTTAGATCCCTGAATCCGAATTTATCAGTTGTCGACCCATCTTAGGGCATCAGAAGACTGTGAAGAAGCCCTTTGTTCCTTTTTATACCAACCCATGAGCTCAGCTGTGCCTGAACAAGGGAGGGTGCCGAGCTGCCTTTGTGAGGCATTCTCTGTCCTGCACTTCTCTTTTGGGTTTCATTGTGTGGATCCAGGAAGGAGGCAGTTTGTCCCTAGCTATGTCAAGGAAAACAGGCAGAGGATATTAGAGTAAAGAAGAGGGTGTTACTTCTTCCTATCTTGGGTCTTTCTTTCCTACTGTTTTTTTCTCCTTTCTCAAGATACTCCTTCAATAGCTTTTCCTGGTAATGTATGTATTGAGCTCCTCTTCCGGGAATAAAATGGAGATAGACTAGGGATGAAGCTGGCTGTGACTGTTATTATGAACTCAGGACCAGGAAGGGGCATTGTGACTTCCTGCAGGAAAAGATTTGGAAGACTTTCTGGGATTTTGGGGGTCCATGTAGTTACTACCCCAGAGTAGCTAAGTCTTCCCATGGCCTCTTCCAGCAAGGCAGGAGGTAAAATGAGGAAAAGTGATCATGTGGTTTCAATGCCTCTTCTAGGCTACTTTTTGTCCCCCAGGCTGTTTTGCAGGAGTTGGCCTCTTAGCTGAGGAAAGGGTTGCATGAGGAGTTTGAGGTAGGCTTGTAAGTTGCTTCTGTTTGCCAGAATTCTCAGTGTGTGGGAGAAAATAGTGTGAGGCTATTGTATGAGCTTAGTATTTGAATGACCTCCTATTTCACTTTGCCTTCTTATCCCTACCTCGAGTTCAACTCTACAAAAAATGGCTAGTGGCATCCAAGGCTCCTGTCTTAATCTAGCCCATCTCTGAAGTGTGTCTGAGCTGCATTCTGTCCTCTAGCTACCTCTCACCAGGAGTATATCAACAGTATGTGGACATAGCATTTGGAGTTCATAAAATTCTTTATAGACATTCTATATTTGTCTCACATCAGTGGCAGAAAAGCCAAACAAGCATTATTGAGGGTTGCAGTTATTTTTAGATGCCTCTGTGTTTCCAGCTGGACAGACTGCTTTTTTTTCTACAAAGAGAGGAGAACCAGTGGGATAAATGATTGCATTGTATACCTTCGGTGGGTCACAGAGATTTGTTCTGTGACAGGTCTTATAAGGCAGGTGATCTTCATGACTAGATTTAGTTGTCTTTACTATCTTTTTTAATGATTTGATATGAAAGCATTTTTAATTTTAAAATCTTTTTTTTTTTAAGATTTTATTTATTTATTTGACAGAGAGCGAGAGATCACAAGTAGGCAGAGAAGCAGGCGGTGGGGGGGGGGGTGCAGCGAGGAAGCAGGCTTCCCACTGAGCAGAGTCCGAGGTGGGGCTCGATCCCAGGACCCTGAGACCATGACCTGACCTGAAGGCAAAGGCTTTAACCCACTGAGCCACCCAGGTGCCCCTAATTTTAAAATCTTAAAGGGACAAACAAAAAGTCCATTTTTAGGTGTTAAACATTTATTAGCCTTTTTTTCTAGTTAAGGATTAAACTTGTTATTCAGTGGAAGAACTCCAGAAAGTTAATTTTTTTCACTTAAAAAAATTTAAATTCAGTTAATTATCATATATTATTGGTTTCAGAGGTAGAGGTTAGTGATTCATCAGTCTTATAGAACACCTAGTGCTCATTACATCATGTGCCCTCCTTAATGCCCATCGCCCAGCACCCCATCCCACTAACCCGCTCCCATCAGTTTTTTCCTATGATTAAGAGTCTCTTATGGTTTGTCTTCCTCTCTGATTTCATCTTGTTTTATTTTTCCCTCCCTTCCCCTATATCTGTTTTTTGTCTTATGTTCCACATATGAGTGAGATCATATGATAATTATATTTCTCTGATGGTCATATCTCTCTTAGCCTAATATCCTTTAGTTCCATCCACGTTGTTGCAAATGGCAAGATTTCTTTTTTTTTCTTTTCTTTTTTTTTTTTTTTTTTTGAGATTTTATTTATTAATTTAACAGAGAGAGCGAGCGAGCACATAAGCAGGGGGGACAATAGGCAGAGCAGGCAGAGGGAGAAGCAGGCTCCCCGCCAAGCGAGGGGCCCAAAGCAGGACTTAATCCCAGGACCCAGGATCATGACCTGAGTTGAAGGCGGCCACCCAACCAACTGAGCCACCCAGGCATCCCACCCAGGCATCCCAAGATTTTTTTTTTTTGATGGCTGAGTAGTATTCCAGTGTGTGTGTGTGTGTGTGTGTGTGTGTACACCACATCATCTCTATCCATTCATCTGTCAGTGGACATTTGGGCTTTCCCGTAGTTTGGCTCTTGTGGACATTGCTGCTGTAAACATTGGGGTATAGGTGCCCCTTTGGATCCAGAAAGTAGCAAATTTTAAAGCTATTCTTCTAATCTTTGTATCTTAGATATGGGAAAGTTCTCTTCTTTGATTGTGGAATGGTAGATGGAGTAGTTAATGCAAGTGTTTATTGAATGAATGCATGCATGGACATGTTAAAATGTGCAGTTTTAATAGATTGAAAGTTTGGGGAATAGTTATATTTAAGGAGACTTAATGTCATCCTCCCACCTCTTCTTATAGATTGAAACACTTATTGGTACAGAGGAAAATAGAAGGATCAGTGGATCAGCAATTTGATATACAATAGAGGTACCATCCCAAAGGTGGGACTGTTTAATAATAACGCAGCTGGAAAAATTGTTCAAAAGGGAAAAAAGTAAAAAGATCCCTACCTTCCAGCGTAACAAAATCAACCTGAGATGGATTAAAAAGTTAAAAACATCAAGAGCAAAAGTTTAAATCTTCTAAAGATAATATCAAGTACATTCTGACCTTTGGGTAGGGACTTCGTAAACAAGATATAGAAAGCACTATCCCTAAAATAAAAGAGATAAATTTGATTTTTTTTTTAGTAAAAGGTGGAACATTTATGTGGTCTAAAGAAAAACCAGAGTATAAGTATGATTTTTTAAATTAAGAGAAAGACATCTTAAAATGAAAAGATGAGGGGCGCCTGGGTGGCTCAGTGGGTTAAGCCGCTGCCTTCGGCTCAGGTCATGATCTCGGGGTCCTGGGATTGAGTCCCGCATCGGGCTCTTTGCTCAGCAGAGAGCCTGCTTCCCTCTCTCTCTCTGCCTGCCTCTCTGTCTACCTGTGATCTCTCTCTGTCAAATAAATAAATAAAATATTTTAAAAAAAATGAAAAGATGATAAAACCTAGAAGATATATAATACGTATAACCCGCGAAGAATTAGCATCAAGAGTTTGTAAAGAAATTGTACAAACCAGTAAGATGATAATCCACCTCTTAGAAAAATGGACTAAAGACATGAGCAAATATTGCACAAAAAAATGCACATTTTTTCACTAGCAACCAGAGAAGTATAAATTAAATGCACCTATTTCAGTGACAAAATTAAGAAATCTGATGATATCCAGTTTTGGTAGGATTTTGATCAGTAGATTGCTGGTAAAAATATAAATTGTTATAACTACTTTGGACACAGCTGGGTATTATCTTATAAAGTTGGACATTTGCTGAGCTTACAATATAGCAGTTCCACTCGTAGGGTAGACCCAGGAGAAGATCTTGCACACGTGTCCCAGAAATCATTTAAAAATGTCAAAGCAGTAAATAGGAAAGAACTTACTGCCCTTTAATGGGAAAATTGATTAAATTGTGCTCTATCCGCACAGTGGAATATTATACAAGAGTGCAAATGAATATAATACAGCTACATATAAGAAAAGGGCTGAATGTTAGTAACCTTATGTTGAGTGAAGAAAAGTAGTACCACAACACTGCTTATGGAATAGCAATCCTTTCATAAATTTAAAAAACAAGCTGACATTTAAGGGCATTTATATGTGATAAATTGTCTAACAAAGGGCAAAAAGATAATAGAGAATTCTGGATTGTGGTTATCTGGGGTTGGGAATGTGTAGGTTGGAGGATAAGATTGGGGAGGTGCTTATAGGTAGATAAAGTATTGGTAATGTTCTAGTTTTTGGATTGCCCAGAAGAAAATGTCTTTAAGATTGTCCTCAGAAAGTTTTCAGTTTATATTTCTAGTAACAGTGTATGAGTTGTTTGTTTTCTAGTAATTTGGCCAGCATTGGACTTTATAAATCTTGTAGATCTTTGCCAATCTAGTAGGTAAAAAATATTTTGTCTATATTTCTTGGATTATTTAGCAGACTTAAACAACTCTGTGTGCGCGCGCGCGCGCGTGTGTGTGTGTGTGTGTGTGTGTGTGTGTCTGCGGTTCTCAAACTTTTTTTTTTTTTTAAATTAACGTATAATGTATTACTTGTTTCAGGGATACAGGTCTGTGATTCATCAGTCTTATATAATGCCCAGTTCTCATTACAACACATAACCTCCACAGTGTCCATTATCCAGTTACCCCGTGCCCTCACCCCTACCCCTCCAGCAACCCTCAGTTTCCCAAGATTAAGAGTCTCTTATGGTTTGCATCTCTCTTTGGTTTTATCTTGAAACAGAAGCACTATTAAGCATTTAATAATGCACTGCAGTGAAGGAAATGATAGTTGTCTTGGCAAGACAGGTTCATGGTTGTAAGATAAATATTTTTTTAAAAAAGTTTTCTAATTTATAGCTATAAGGAAATACCAGTAGGGACAGGAGCTATAAAAGGACCTCTAAGGAGAAGAATGGAAGGTTAAGAGCTTGAGCGTATGTCTGAAGTCAGGCTAGCTCAGCTCAAATCCCAGTTCTACATACTGGCTGTATGACTTTGAGTAAGTAAGATAGATATTGCCAAGTTGTTCTTTGTTAATCCATATTACCTACCTCACCAGCAGTATATGAAAGTTCTGTCTCTGTATCCTCTCAGAAGCAACCTCAAAGCCAGAACAAAGCACAGAAATAATTAAGACCAGCCACTAAATCTAACAAATTAGTACTAAGGCTCAGAAGGGATAATGGTATGCTAGGGTCATATAGAGAGATAGTGCTAGAGTCAGATCTGGAACCTAGACTTTCTGATTCACTCCTGGTGTTCTCTTTACTACTATAAGAATTCATGAATGCAACAAACATTTTATAGGCGTTTGTTATAGGTGTGACTTTTGTGCTAGGTGCTCAATATCTATGTCATCACAGAATCCTTAGCACTCTCTAAGGTAAGTGTTTTTATCTCTTTCTTTCCATTTTATAACTGAAGAGACCAAATCAAAAAGGTTAAGGAACTTACTCTAGAAAGTGGCAGGGGAAGATTGGAACTCAGGTCAGTTTCCCTCCTGAGCCCCATCTTCTTTATACTGTATCCCATACATGCCAGTATCAGATATTTCCTCTTCTCTGTCTTATTCATTATCCTTTCTGATATATATATATATTATATTCATCATGCTCTCAGGTTGTTTACACTCTTCTTGTTTTGACTGCCAGGCTAACCTCTGCTTTGTGGACATTGACAACCACTTCATTGAGCTGCCAGAGGACCTGCCTCAGTTTCCCAACAAGTTGGAGTTTGTCCAGGAAGTCTCTGAGATTCTCATGGCATTTGGCATTCCCCCTGAAGGAAACCTTCATTGCAGTGAGAGTGCCTCCAAGCTAAAGAGGCTCCGGGCCTCTGAGCTTGTCTCTGACAAGAGGAATGGGAACATTGCAGGCTCCCCTTTGCAGTCCTATGAGCTCCTCAAGGAGAATGAAACTATTGCCCGCCTGCAGGCCTTGGTCAAGAGGACTGGGGTGAGCCTGGAAAAGGTAAGATGCTGTATGTGAGTTTGTGACAGGTATGGTCTGTACTAGGGGGCTGCACTAGGGGGCTGCCCTGGTGAAATATAGTATGAGATAAAAAAGCACCTAGTTCAGGGAAAGGCTTATTTGTGAGCAGTGGAAGAATGCTTTTGGATGGGAAACTCTGGATTCAGCTCTGGCGAACATTATCTTAAGAAATTCTGTTTAGGGCGCCTGGGTGGCTCAGTGGGTTGGGCTGCTACCTTCAGCTCAGGTCATGATCTAGGGTCTTGGGATTGAGTCCCGCATCCGGCTCTCTGCTCAGCAGGGAGCCTGCTTCCTCCTCTCTCTCTCTCTCTCTGCCTACTTGTGATCTCTCTCTGTCAAATAAATAATAAAATCTTTAAAAAAAAAAAAAAAGAAATGCTGTTTAAATTTGAATTTGGATAGCTTCTCAACTGCGCATCAAGGAGAACCTGCTGTCATTTTTTGTGAACACTATAGCAGAGTGACTTGGAGGGAGGACAGTGGTAATCTTTGTATTCAGACCTCTTCTAAATCCATTGCCCTGTCAGTTTCACAGCAATCTATAGCATGCAGAGCAGGTTTTCTTAACACTGTTTTATAGATCAAGAAACCAAGGCTTAGAGAGCCCAAGGTTAAATGTCTGGTAATTGAGCAGAGGCTAGATCCTGATCCTCCTGAATGCTAGTCATTTGCTTTTTCCAGGCTGAAGTTTCCTGACTTTGATGAGACTATCAATTTTCTGTAGTTTTTTGTTTTCTGTTTTTGTTTTTTTAGCTTTCTGTAGTTTTTTTACCCATCTCTTCACCCTCCCCAATTCTCACTGTTAAGTTATTTTTGTAAATTACATATAAACAGAATGGCCAATGTAATCATTTTGTTGGGCTATTTTTTTTATTTTTTGCTAAAATGTGAAACATTTTGTTTTCCTGTTCTATTTAGTTAGTAAAGCAGATTTTTAAAAAAGGATTTTATTTATTTATTTGACAGAGATCACAAGTAGGCAGAGAGACGGGGGCGTGGCGGCAGGGGCGTTGGGCGGGGGGAAGCAGGCTCCTTGCTGAGTAGAGAGCCCTATGTGCGGCTCCATCCCAGGACCCTGGGATCATGACCTGGGCTGAAAGCTGTGGCTTAACCCAATGAGCCAGACACCCTAGTAAAGCAGATATTTTAAAAAAATCATGGCTAAAGAGGAGCAGAGAAATATTTAGAGAGGTTAAAACAGACACAGTAAGGAGAAATTCTTAGGGAGAAAGAGAAGAATGTGATGTGGGGGAGAAAATCAAAGAGATGAAGGGAGAGCCAGAGTCTGACTTTGTTGCTTTGCATTATCATTTTCTCATTGACTTTCCAGATTTCCTCCTTTTGATGATCCTTGAGATAAGTGGTAGCCCTTCCTCTATTCCTGAATCTCTGCCCATAATGATCTTATCTGTATTATCATTGAGTTCCTGGGTACCTGCAAGTGCCAACACTCTCATTTTTCTCTTCTGCATGTCAGAATTCCTCTCTCCCTTTGTCCTTCTCTCCCCTCCCCTTCTTTTCCTCCCCTCCCCTCCTCACCTCCCCTCCTCTCCTCTCCACTCCTCCCCTCCCCTTCTTTCCCTCTCCTCTCTCCTCCTCCCCTCCCCTCCTCTCCCCTCCCTTCCCCTCTCCTGTTCTTTTCCCTTTATTTCTTTTCTCCATTTGCTATGAAGACCATTGCAGGGTGGGGGAGTAGGGCGGGTGTGGAGGGAGTTAGGAGGGGAATAAGGGATGGTAGGGGACAGATGAGTTGCGTTTTTTGGGGATAAAGAAAAAGCTTATATTTTCAACTGTTTTTTTCTTTCTTTGTAGCTGGAAGTGCGTGAAGACCCCAGCAGCAATAAGGATCTGAAGGTTCAGTGTGATGAGGAAGAACTCAGGATTTACCAGCTAAACATTCAGATCCGTGAAGTTTTTGCAAATCGTTTTACTCAGATGTTTGCAGACTATGAGGTGTTTGTCATTCAGCCCAGCCAGGATAAGGAGTCCTGGTTTACCAACAGGGAGCAGATGCAAAACTTTGATAAAGTGAGTAATCCTGCTAGGAAGGTGGTGAGGAATGAAAACATTCTAGACTCTTTTTTTTTTTTTTTTTTTTAAAGATTATTTATTTATTTATTTGACAGAGATTGATCACAAGTAGACAGAGAGGCAGGCAGAGAGAGAGAGGAAGAGAAGCAGGCTCCCTGCCGAGCAGAGAGCCCGATATGGGACTCGATCCCAGGACCCTGAGATCATGACCTGAGCCGAAGGCAGTGGCTTAACCCACTGAGCCATCCAGGCGCCCCAACTAGACTCTCTTGAAGATTTAACTGAAGATGGGTTTTCCTGCATTATATGCTGGAAACAAGTTCATAATCCTTGTGATGTTGATGGGAATATAAGATCTTGCTTTAGAGCGCTGGTTATTACTGTCAAGTGATTTACCTTGAGTCCGAGAGCTCTCTTAGGCTAAGGTGCACTTGCAGGTCGGGCATGAGAATTCTGGGATGATTGGTTACCACAGTAGGTTACCTGAGTAAGTTTGGGCTAGTGTGTCAGAGTTTTAGGAGATCTGAAATTATGAGTGTTAAAAAAAAAACCAAACCATGAAGAGATTTTTCTGTTTGCTTTTCATAAAGACCTAAGAAACTTCAGAGAAATATTAACCTACTGGATCCCTTGGGTGGGTTGCCTTTGCTGGTCAAGGCTGATAGACCAGCTTCCCTCTTCCCTATCAATGACTGTTTCCTTTTGGTCCCACCAGGCATCTTTTCTATCAGACCAGCCTGAGCCATACCTGCCCTTCCTCTCAAGATTCCTAGAGACCCAGATGTTTGCTTCTTTTATTGACAACAAAATCATGTGTCATGACGATGATGATAAAGACCCTGTACTACGGGTGTTTGATTCCCGAGTGGACAAAATCAGGCTGTTGAATGTGCGGACACCTACTCTCCGCACATCCATGTACCAGAAGTGTACCACTGTGGATGAAGCAGGTGAGGCCTTTTTGGTGCTATACTTGCCTGTTGGATTATGTCACTAGTGTCCTTGTTACTAAACATGCCAACTTCTTTCCCCGTTTCTGCTTTTGCATAAATTATTCCCATAGCCTTCCCATTTTTTTGCCTGGCAAACTTCTCCTTTCACATTGTGTCGGTTAGGAATGGATCCTGCTATAAGTAATCAAGAATTTAATCACCTTTGGATTAGACGGATGGGGGTTATTTTTCTCAAATTAGTAAGAAATGCAGAATTAGTGGTTTTCGATGTTGGCTCAGTTGCTCAGCAGTGTAATCAGTAACTGAAATTCTGTCTTTTCACCCAATTAATCCTTAACATTCTGACTTTTATATTCATACTTGTTGCCTCATGGTTACAAGAGGCTTTTTATGTTCACATTCAGGGCAAGAAGAGGGGAAGGTTGATACCAATGGTATTTTCCCTCTTGTATCAGAAAACTAAAGCTTTCCCAGAAATTCCCAACAACTTCTGTTGTTTGGTAGACCATGACCATGTTATATGACTATCCTTAAGTGCAAGGGAGGCTGTGAAAGTAAGTATTGAACTGGTTGTGATGTTACCGTAAACAATATCAGGGCTCTATTAGCAAGAAAGAAGGGGTGAATGAGTTATGGTTAGGCATTGGACAGTATTTGTCACAAAAACTTAGCTGAAATGTTTCTTCTTCCGAGGAGTCTGCTCTGATGACCTCACGCTGAGTCAGTGGATTCCCCCTCTGTGTTCCTGTGCTGCTTTGTTCTTGCTTCTTCTCTGTAATCTCTGCTAGTTTGAGCTGTTATTATTAGGGAACAATTTAAGAGCAGAGACTATTTGCTCATTTTCTTGCCCCTAATCTGCTAGAATTGGCCTAGCACATACAGATGTTAAAAGTTGTTCATTGCTTGTGTGAATGAAAAGACCTTTTTGTTTACAGAGGCCCTCCCTAGATCAGCTTAGCTAGTGAATAGTCTCATTTGAGGTGTCACATTAAGTAGTGTGTTCACTTCCTTGTGGGTTGTTCAGTGTCCTTGTTGAAAGCTTTTTGTATATTTTGTTCATTCATTTACCAAATTGTATAATAACTGTTCATGCTCAACATATGGTAAGTGTTAACAAATTTTTACTGGGTGAATGAATGTGCCAGGCATTTTTCTAGTTTTGAAGATGAAACTGGTGACAATTTTTTTTTTTTTAGATTTTATTTATTAGAGAGCGAGAGAATGAGGGTGTGTGTGCTTGCACATCAGTGTGAAGAAGAGGAGAGGGGGAGAGAAAGGGAGGAGGATAGAATCACAAGCAGTTTCTGCACTGAGCACAGGGCCCAATGTGGGCCTCTGTCTCACAACCCTGAGATTATGACCTGAGCTGAAGTCAAGAGTCGGTTGTTTAACCGACTGAGCCACCCAGGCACCCCAAAACTGGTGACAATTTGGACAAAGTCCTAGCTTTGTCAAACTTATGTTCTCTAGCCTTCTCTTTTTACCCTTCAACTCTTGTTTCAGGCTTTTCATTAAGATGACAGTCCTCTTGGCTAAGCTTGAGGGCATGTTGCCAATGCAAGTGGCTTAGTCTGACATAGTCATGCTTGCCTCCTGGAACACATCAGGCTTTGTATTACTGAACCCTGCCTAAATTTTGGTCCTGGGAAGTTTGATGGAGATTTTTTTAAAGAGTGTCAGTTTAGAGAAACATCCCCCAAGCCATCAGTTTAAATCAGGACTTCCCAGTCTTTTCATGTTGTGTTACACTTGAAAATGAAAAATTTATATTTGATTCACTGAAATAAAGGGAGGAGTTTGTGTATAGCTAGAGGCTATAAAGTGAGAAGCTCTAGTCCCTTGAGGCCTTGCCCATCCCCGCGAGGGTTTAGGCAGTCAATTCTCAGCCCATCTGTAATCTATTTGTTGAACACCCAACACTGCAGCATACTGATTTAAATTACTCTGGTCTCACTTGTGGCCAGAGCACATATTCTTATGGGCCTATTAGAATGTGGGGTTTGGGATATGGAAGGAGGGTCAGCTAACCCTCATTTGTGTGATTCATTTCAGAAAAATGGGTGTCACAGACCCTTCAGCAATTCTATGCTCTGCTCTTGGGAATAATGGCAATATTTAGTATATCCCTAGAGAGATGTACTCCAGATATGCTAGGGCAGGGTTCTTGCCACTGGTCTCAGATCCCCAGCTTGGAGGACTACTGGTTTAGTCACCTCACTCCATCTTATATCTCACACCTCAGCTTCTTGAAGCAATCTGACTAGAAAATGGTAAAAACATAACAAAAAGGGTCTTCTTTTTTTGCTTAAAATTTTAATTAAAAAAAAATTATTTATTTATTTGACAGAGATCACAAGCAGGCAGAGAGGTAGGCAGAAAGAGGAGGAAGCAGTCTCCCTGCTGAGCAGAGAGCCTGATGTGGGACTCGATCCCAGGACCCTGAGATCATGACGTGAGCCGAAGGCAGAGGCTTTAACCCACTGAGCCCCCCAGGGGCCCCCAAATTTTAATTTTTAAAATTTTTAATTATTATGTTCAATTAGCTAAAAGGATTTTTGTGGAGATCTTTTAAAAGATCTTTACCTGCTAACTTTATAGATCAAGGTGTTCCTTTGATTCACCATTGTGTCTGCAGGGCCTGGAATAGCACCTGCCACGTTTTGGACACTGAATAAGTTCTGTTGAATGAGAGCAAGGGTGGGAAGAAGTGAGGGAGGCCCAGAGAGAGAATGTGACTTGACCTAGGATAACATCAAGGCCCAACGACTGAGATGTTTTTATATGACTCTAGGAAATGCCAGGAGAGTTACCAGCTTTTTTTGTTCGTTCTCTTTAAATTATTTTTCCTTAATTGTCCAACTTGGCACATGATTCACACCAACCTAGAGTTGCTACAGACATGAGGGTTGGAGGTGTGGTGAGAAGGTGCACATGAGCTCGTTCCTTCTCCCAGCCTGTAGGCAGGCTCCCACAGATGGGTCCAGGGTATGAACCTGTTAGAGCTCACAGTGGTCGCAGGTGGGGACCCGCCTTATTCTTTAAAATTTTTGAAGTTGAGGGGCAGCTGAGTGGCTCAGTTTGTTGTGTTTGGCTTTGGCTCAGGTCATGATCTCAGGATCCTGGGATCAAGTGCCGAGTTGGGCTCCCTGCTTATCAGGGAATCTGCTTGTCCTTCTCCCTCTCCTTCTGCCTTTCCCCAGCTCATGTGCTCTCTCTCTCTCAAATAAATAAAATCTTTTTTTTTTTCTAACATTTTATTTATTTATTTGTTAGAGTGAGAGAGAGAGAAAGCACAGGCAGGCAGAGCGGCAGACAGAGGCAGAAGGAGAAGCAGGCTCCCCGAGGAGCAAGGACCCGGATGCGGGACCCTATCCCAGGACACTGGGATCATGACCTGAGCCAAAGGCAGCTGCTTAACCGACTGAGCCACCTAGGTGTCCCTAAATAAATAAAATCTTAAGAAAATATTTTTTGGGGATGCCTGGGTGGCTCAGTTGGTTAAGTCTCTGCCTTCTCTTCAGGTCATGATCCTGGAGTCCTGGGATCGAGTCCCACATTGGGCTCTCTGCTCAGCTAGGAGTCTGCTTCTCCCTCTGTCTGCAGCTCCCCCTGCTTGTGCTCACTCTCTCTTTTTTACAAATAAAAAAATAAAATCTTAAAAAATTTTTTTTCTGAAGTATAAATGACATATAAGGAAAACTGCACATATTTAAAATTTTGGCATATGTATATATTTACATCATGGACAAGCAAATATACTCATCACCCTCAGAAGTTTTCTTTTGTAATACCTCCATCCTGTCCCCTCCCCATTCTTTCCTGAAATCCTGAGGCAACCAATGCTCTGATTTCTCTTACTATAGGGTTTTCATTTTTAGAATTTTATATAAATGGAATCACACAGTATGTTTTTGTGGGGTGTGTGTGTGTGTGTGTGTGTGTGTGTGTTTTAGTTTGGTTTCTTTGACTCTGCATAATTATTTTGAGGTTCATTCACATTCCCTTCAGTGCTGAGTATTATTCCATTGTATGGCTATTACTGCAGTTTGTTTATTTACCTGTTCGTGGGCATTTGGGCTATGAACATTTGTTTACATGTTTTCCTTTCCCTTGCATAAATACCTAGGAGTGGAATGACTGGATCATGTGGGTTTGTATGTTGACTTTTTTAAAGAAACTGACAAATTGTCTTTCAAAAAAGTGGTTGGTTGTACATTTTATATTCCCATTAACAGTTTATGAGAGCTATAGTTACTCTGTATTGTTGCCAACATTGAGTATGATCATTCTTTTCAATTTTAGCTGTTTTAATAGGTTTGTTGTGATATCTCAGTGTGGTTTTGATTTGGGTGTTCTTGATGACTGATGATATTGAACATTTTTCCATCTGCTTATTTGCCATTTATTTATTTCATCTTTTCCAGTGAAGTGTCTCTGCCCCCCCCCCTTTAGGGTTATTTGTTTAATTTTTATTGAGTTTTGAAAGTTGTTTATATATTCTGGATACAAGTCCTTTATCTATGATTTGCATATATTGTTTTGAAAGTTGTTTATATATTCTGGATACAAGTCCTTTATCTATGATTTGCATATATTGCCCTTACTCTGTGGCTTGTCTTTTTGTTTTCTTAACAGGGTTTTTTTAAGAACAGCATTTTAAATTTTGATGAGGCCTGATTTATCAGTTTAAAAAAAAAATAGATCAGAGGTGCCTGGGTGGCTCAGTGGATTAAGCCTCTGCCTTCGGCTCAGGTCATGATCTCGGGGTTCTGGGATCCAGCCCTGCGTTGGGCTCTCTGCTTGGTAGGGAGCCTGATTCCCCCTCTCCCTGCCTCCCTGCCTATTTGTGATCTCTCTCTCTGTCAAATAAATAAAATCTTTAAAAAAAAAAATGGATCAAATATTTTTTAAAAAATGGGGTGCCTGGCTGGCTCAGTTGATAAAGCATAAGACTCTTGATCTCAGGGTTGTGAGTTTGAGCCTCATGTTGGGTAGAGAGATTGCTTAAAAATAAAATCCTAGGGAAAAAAATGGATTATACTTTTGGTATTATATGTAAGAAAGTTTTGTTTAACCAAGGTCACAGATTTTTTTCTCCATATTTCTTTCTAGAAGTTTTATATTTTTAGGCTTTTTATTTGGGTCTATGATCCATTTCAAGTTAAATTTTATATATAGTATAAGCTAAGGATCCAAAGTTCATGTGAATATCCACTTGTTACAGCATCATATGTTGAAAAGACTATTCTTTCTCCAGTGAATTGCCTTCTAACCTTTGTCAAAATATCCATGATTTATATACATGTCAGTCTATTTCTAGATTCTCTGTTCAGTTTCATTAATCTTTTAGTCTACATTCATATCAGTACCACACTGTCTGGATTACTGCAACTTTATATAAAATCTTGAAGTCAGGTAATGTTAGTCCTCTGACTTCATTCACACTTGCTTTAACTGTTCTGGGTTCTTTGTATTTCATATATATATGGATTCAGCTTACCACTTTTCACAAATAACCTTCTGAGATTTTGATTGAAATTGTCTTGAATTTGTAGATAATTTACAGGGATTTGACACATTAATGTTATTGAATTTTCTGTTCTGTGGACATGGGATATCTCTCCATTCATTTAGGTCTTCTTTAGTTTCTCTCGGCATTGTTATGTAATTTTCACTGTGCAAGTTTTGCATATCCTTTGTCAGATTTATCTTTTAAATATTTTATAGTTTTTGGTATTATTATAAATGATATTTTACAATTTTAATTTCTGATTGTTAATATTAATATTGCTAATATATATAAATATGAGTTCTGCATATTGGTATGTGTCCTTCAACCATACTGTACTTTTTTCTAGTAGTTTTTTGTACATTCTAGCAGATTTTCTACGTAGATAATCATCTTAGCTGCTAATAATAATAGTTTTACTTTTTCCTTTTCAGTCCAGATGTCTTTTATTTCTTTATCTTGCCATATTGCACTGGCTAGAACCTTTACTGCAGTGTCAAAAAGACATGGTGATAGTGGACATTGTTGAGTTATTCCTGATTTTAGGAGAAAGCATTCACCATTAAGTATGATGTTAGCCATAGGTTTAAAAAAAGAGGGATATCTTTTTTTTTTTTTAAGATTTATTTATTTATTTTGAGGGAGCAAGCAAGCAAACACATGGAGGGGGAGGGGCAGATGGAGAGAGAAAGAGAATCTTGAGCAGACTCCCCACTGAGTATGGAGCCTGACATGGGGCTCAGTCTCGATTTCCTGAGATCGTGAACTCAACTAAAATCAAGAGTTGGATGCCAAACCAACTGAGCCATCCAGGTGCCTCTCAGTGGATATCTTTTACTAGATGGATATTTGTTTCTGTTACTAGTTAACTTAGAGTTTTTGTCAGAGAGGATGTTGCTTTTTCTGCCTCGGTTGAGGTAATTATATGGTTATTAGATGTAGTTTTTTAATTTGGTGAATGACATTCATTGATTTTTTTTTTTTTTTTAAGATTTTTATCCATTTATTTGACAGAGAGAGAGATCACAAGCAGGCAGGGAGTCAGGCAGAGAGAAGGGAAGCAGACTCCCTGCTGAGCAGAGAGCCCAATGCGGGACTTGATCCCAGGACTCCGAGACCATGACCTGAGCTGAAGGCAGAGGCCCAATCCACTGAGCCACCCAGGCGCCCCCATTCATTGATTTTTGAGTGTGTGAATCAACTTGCATTCCTGAAATAAACTGTATTTGGGCATGATGTATTATCCTTTTTGTATATTATTGGATTAGATTTACTAAACTTTTGTTTAGAATTTTTGCATCTGTGTTCCTGAGGGATATTGATTCATAGTTTTTTTGGTTGTTTTTTTTTTTTGTTGTTGTTGTTGTTTTTTTGGTAATGGTCTGATTTGGTATTAGGATGATAAAGGTGGCTTCAGAGAATCAGTTGACAAGTGCTTGCTCCTCTTCAGTTTCCTCGAAGAGCTTATGTAACTGGTACTATTTCTTCTTTGGATGTTTGGCAGGATTCATCAGTGAAGCCATCTGGGCCTGGAGTTTTTTGTGGGAAGATTTCAACTTATAGATTCAGGGGTCCCTTGCTGGCTCAGTCAGTATAGCAAGTGACTCTTAATCTCAAGGTTGTGAGTTCAAGCCCCACATTGGGTGTGGAGCCCCCTAAAAAAATAAAATTAAAAATAAACTACAAAAAAATAAATAAATAAACTACAGATTTCATTCTTAAAGTAGATATTGGTCTATTCATATCTATTTCTTATTAAATGAGCTTTTGCAGTTTTTGTTTTTCAAGGAATCTTTTCATCTAACCTATTGTTAAATTTGTTGGTATTAAATTATTTGAATATTCCTGTATTAATATCTATAGAATCCGTAGCAATGTCACCTCATTCCTGATACTGTTAATTTGTCTCTTTTCCTTTTTGTCCTGACCAGACTTTTAAAAATTGGTTTTACTGATCTAAAAGAACCAATGTTTGGATTTTTAATTTTCTCTGTTTGCTATTTCATTGATTTTACTCTGGCCTTTATTATATCCTTTCTTGTATTTCTGGATTTAATTTCCTTGTCTTTTTCTGATTTCTTAAGGTAGAAGCTGAGGTCATTAGTTTGAAACCTTTCTTTTGTAAAATAGGCATTTCATGCTGTAAATCTCCTTTCAAGTAATATTTTAATGACATATGCTGATATTTTTATCTTTATTCAGTTTCAGAATACTTTATTTCTCTTTTGATTTCTCTTTTGAACCATGAATTTTATATAGAAGTGTGTTATTTAGTTTTATGATGTTATTATTGATTATTGTGGTTAGAGGACATATTTTGTATGATTCAAATGATCTTAAATGTATTGAGACTTATTTTATGGCCTAAAATGTGGTGTGTTTTCAAAAAATATTTGACTTATTTTTGTTATTCTCATTCAGAGAAAGCAATTGAACTGCGTCTGGCGAAAATTGACCATACTGCGATTCACCCCCATTTACTTGACATGAAGATTGGACAAGGGAAGTATGAGCCAGGCTTTTTCCCTAAGTTGCAGTCTGATGTACTTTCCACCGGGCCAGCCAGCAACAAGTGAGTCAACCTCAGGAATTCCCTGATCTAGCTCCCTAACCACAGATGGTGAGGGTTTTCCAGTATCTGGGCCTGAGCTGGTAGAAGACTCCTGGAATTTTATAAAGCAAATATGGGAAAGACCCAGACTGTCAGGTTGTTCACTTGTTTGAACAAGAATAAATACAGATGACAAAGTATAATTAATTCTTGTCCGTACTCTGCAAATTGAGATAGCTCCGCATGCCCGAGGCTGCAGAAAGCTATAGATAGATTGCAATAATCTCTTGACTAAATCCCACACCATACCTAGCTAGCATTGTGTCTTCAGTAAGTGGTAGTTGAAATAATTGGAGTCTGAACTGAAAGGAGATACTTTAGCAGCATTGCTCTTTTTTAGTTACTTTCGTAGATGGTTGTATCAAAGCTCAGACAAGAGTTGAATGTGTATAGTTTTGAGTCTGCATATGAAGTTTTTTGGTACATGTTTTAAGAGAACTATGTCTGTGTTCCCTGGGGAGTTTTTCTTACCCAGACACTGAGGTCTGAGCTCCTTTTCCTCAAGGTCTCTGAGCTATCTCAGGTGACTTTTTGGTGGTTTTCCCATGGCCGGTGTTGTTGCCTAGATGTTCAGGTTCTCTCCTGTCAGTAATTTGACCTTACTTTCTCAGTGCGATGTTCATAATTTATCTGCTTGAATTTTGTCAGGTGGACAAAAAGGAATGCTCCTGCCCAGTGGAGGCGGAAAGATAGGCAGAAGCAGCACACAGAACACCTGCGTTTAGATAATGACCAGAGAGAGGTAAGACACGTTAAGAGTGACAGTGATGCTGTGACTATTCTGCACTCTCCTCCTTCCCATTTCCTTGGCCTCTGGTCTAATTCAAATGTCTTAGCAATGACCTCTCCCCATAAAGAAGGGTTAATACTAGAGTTAGTTCCTGATATCTGATACTGGGACTTGGTTATGACAAATCCAGCATGTATGATGTTCTGCAAGTGACAGCTGGCTATTAACCATGTAGATCCTCTCCCTGAGCCACACCCTGTTTGTCGTCCCATTAGGAATGATGTCCCGCTTAAGAAGAGAGCCTTTCACTGTCCTTTTGGTACTCAGTCATGAATGATACTCTGAGGAGTGTGATAGGAACCTCAGAAGATAAGAGTCTAAAATTTGAGAGAATTACTTTTGAAATTTGTGAGTCTTTTTGTGTGTGTAGTGTGTAGTCTGGTAGTAAAGAAGTTAATTCTGTTAGAGTGAGAAGGAAGAAAAGCTGTACTTAGGTTAATACTGTGAATATCTGAAACTTGGGAGTGGGGGGCTTTTCTTCTATTTTTTTGTGTATTTTAATTTAAAATCGATAATCTTGACTTTTTTTCTTAGAGGAGCAAAAGACAGGAATGTTATCATCAGGTCCCTGGGGATTAGGGATTTCTGAATTGACCTCCTGAGTCTATCAGCTGAGTTTCTTAGCTCTACTGTAACTTGTTCCCAGTGAAGTTTCTATTCTAAGCCTCAGGATGGAGACCCTGTCTTAGTTGCAGAGAAGTTGTGAAAATGGAGCTTCACCTTGAGAATCCCATTTCAGGAGCTTCTCTTTGAGAAAAGACCCTGCGGTTTACATTTTATACACTTAAAACCTGTTAAAGCATATTGTTTTCATATATGTCTGATACCTCAGTGAATGGGAAAACAAATACCATTTTGTCTTTGCTGTTTTTTAAATGAATAAGAATTGCAAGGTATGGTTATGAGTTTTTAACTGCTGATTTATAGAATATGATTGTGGTTAGACATTTTGTGAAGGTGGCATAAGGGATTTGGGGTATTGGTGTTATTTTAGAAGTCTCCCTTGGGTCTTCCACCTCACCTCCACATTATTTTTTCAGCAGTGGTTATTGAGCATGTTTCCTTGGTCAAATCATTGTAGTAAGCACTTTGAAATATGAAGATGACAGGAGGTAGGCTTGTTGTCAAGGAATACCAGTTTATTAAGGGAACAAACTGATACACAAATAACTTTAGTAGAACAGTCTTTGAAAGGGCCTTGTGAGAGGCAAGTCAATGTTTGATCTCTGATTATCAGAGCTCAGTTCTACCTGGGGTAGTATTCAAACGAAGACTGAGGAAGCCATCATCTCTTTAAGCCTTAGATTCTGCCTTTAAGCCTGTTGCGGACATTGATGGGATTGTGAGAGACAAAGTTAAGAGCATTCAAGTAGAGGAAATAGAGGGTCAAAAGCTTGATAGTTGTGTGATGGAGGCTGTGGACAGAATCATTTGGAGTAAAGAGATGCAGGAGGTAGGTAACAAAATAGGAGGCAGATAGCAGTAGTTCAGGTGAAGGAATTGAAATGTCTAACCTTAGTGGTTGGTAGGAGGGGCAGACTGAGGACCAGAAGATAGAATGGATAGAATTGTACTACTGGAATAAAGTCTAGGGTGAAAATATTGGTTGCAAACTTGTGCTGCTGAGGGGATGTCATAGCGCAGTTCACTGAATTGCTGTGTGTATGTCAAAAAAAGTAGCATATGGAGAATCACCAGCACAGTGTAGAAGAACAGAAAATGGAGTTGTTGTCTTAAATGCACACTCTTATTTTCCAGGCCCTAATTTAGCAAGGCAATATACTTTATGATAGTAAGGGTAGATATTTTTTATATGGGCAGAAGAGTTAAACTCCTTGCAGTGTGGTGGAGAAAATGGATATCTCATTAGTACTCTGAAACTTGGTTGGGTTTGTACACCGAGCTGTACATGCTGCAGCCATGTTAGCTATGTGTTAGCTGTGTGTTCTTTATCTCTTACATCATTAAAGCAAAGGTAATTACAGTACTCATGGAATGCCTTTTATCAGAGAAAACTCATAATACTGTCTTAGTTTTTCTTTTTGCTGCAAGAGTTTCATTTTAAGCTTTCTACCTCCAACTGTAAGCAAAAGGAGGCAATAAAAAAGTGTGGGGTGATAGTAGTGCCCTCTTCAGGCTCTCATTATTACTGGTCACCTGTGGTTTGTGTGCATGGATCCAAACAGCCTTGATCTTTCTCTTTGCTGTAGAAGTACATCCAGGAAGCCAGGAATATGGGCAGTACCATCCGCCAACCGAAACTATCCAACCTCTCCCCATCAGTGATTGCTCAAACCAACTGGAAGTTTGTAGAAGGCCTGCTGAAGGAATGCCGCAACAAGGTGAGCCACAATTGCTTCTGTTTATGTGCTCTTTCCCTTGGCAGCCAGGGCGGGATGTGGGGGGGACTACGTCTGGGCTCTGAGCACTCTTTCTTGGTTTTAAAAATTTTGTTAATATAATGGGAGAGTACTGATTTTAAGATCCTGTTAACTTGGAATTAGGTGTATTTATTTTAAATAAATATACCGTTACTAGAGAGCAAGCACACTTTCCTTGATATTAACTTAATATGTACTTTTTAAAACTGAGAGATGGATGTACTTTTCAATTTTAGACACCTTACATTACTTAACATGAAATCCTTATAGTTGAATTGTCTTCAACAGATTAATCTTACACACAGGAAAATGTTTTTGCTTCTCTGTTTTAATTTGATGGCAGTAATATCATTATCTAGACACAAAAATTTACGGGGTGCCAATTATGTGCCAGGCCAAAGTATGTTGTTCAGTTTAAGCTTATTGTTGGGATATTTTTTCTCAATTCTACAGACAGCTTAATGTTTTTAAGCTTTATTGAGGTATACTTGATATGCAAAAAATTGCACACCTTTTTTTTTTTTAAAGTAGACTCCACACCTACTCAGGATCCTGAGATCAAGACCTGAGGTGAGATCCAAGAGTTGGTAGCTTAACTGACTGAGCCACCCAAGTGCCCCTACACACATGTTTTAATATATACATTTTGACAAGTGGGACATACGCATACCCCATGACACTGTCACCATAATTAAGGTGCTAAATATCTACCACTTCCAAAAATTTTCTTATGTTATTTTATGGGTTTTTTTTTTTGTTTTTGTGGTAACTATAAGTAACATGAGATCTATTCTCTTAACATATTTTAAAGTGCACAATAATATATTGTTAATAATAGGTGCTTTGTTTAAAAATAGACAGATCAGTGGAATAGAATAGAGTCCAGAAATAAAGCCATGATTAGTTGGTCAATTAATCTTTGACAAGGAGGCAGGAATATGAAACGGGAAAAAGATAGTTTCTTCAACAAATGGTGTTGGGAAAACTGGACGGCTACATGCAAAAGAATAAAACTAGACCACTTTCTTACACCAAATACAAAAATAAACTCAAGGATCTAAATGTGAGACCTGAAACCATAAAAATCTTAGAAGAGAGCACAGGCAGTAATTTCTCTGACATCAGCCATAGCAACATCTTTTCTAGATGTTGAAAGCTAAACAAATGCAAAAATAAACTATTGGGACTACATCAAAATAAAAGACTTTCGCACAGTAGAGGAAATAATTAACAAAACTAAAAAAATGGGAAAAGATATTTTCAAATGACCTATCTAATAAAGAGTTAGTATCCAAAATATATAAAGAACTTACACAACTCAACGCCAGTAAATGTCAGACTTGAACAGACATTTCTCCAAAGAAGGCATACAGCTGACCAACAGACACATGAAAAGATGGTCATCATCAATGAAATGCAAATCAAAACCGTAATGAGATACCACCTCACACCTATCAGAATAGCTAAAATCAAACACACAAGAAACAACAAGTGTTAACAAGGATGGTAGAGAAAAAGGACCCGTTGTGCATAGTTGGTGAGAATGCAAACTGGTGCAGCTACTATGGAAAATAGTATGTGGGTTCCTCAAAAAATTAAAAATAGGGTTCTATGTTTCAGCAACTGTACTACTGGGTATTTACTCAAAGAATACAAAAACACTAATTCAAAAAGATTATAGTAGCATTATTTACAATAGCCAAATTATGGAAGCAGACCAAGTGTCCATCAATTGATATGTATAGGAATATTACTCAGTCAGAATAAAGAATGAAATCTTGCTATTTGCAGCAACATGTGTGGATCTAGAGGGTATAATGCTAAGTGAAATAAGTCAGTCAAAGAAAAATACCATGATTGCACTCATGTGTTGAACTTAAACGAACAAAGAAAAGAGACAAACCAAAAAACAGACTCTTAACTGTAGGGAACAGATGGTTACCAGAAGGGAGATGGGAGGGTGGATGGGTGAAATAGCTGATGGGAATTAAGAGTACACTTATCTTGATGAGCTCTGAGTAATATATGGAACTGTGGAATCACTATATTGTACACCTGAGACTAATATAACACTGTATGTTAATTACACTGGAATTAAAATAAAAAAAGATAAAATTAATAATAAAAGATAAAATAAATTTTAAAAAATAAAGTGATGGGATACCTGGGTGGCTCAGTTGGTTAAATGTCTGCCTTTGTCTTAGGTCATGATCCCAGGGTTCTTGGATCAAGTCCCACATCAGGCTCCTTGCTTATCCGGGAGCCTGCTTCTCCCTCTGCCTGCCATTCCCCCTGCTTGTGCTCTCTCTCTTTCTCTGACAAACAAATTAAATCCTTAAAAAAAAAAAAAAAGTGAGACCAATTGACATGTTTACTGTACAGGTTTAGGCAGAGTAGGCAAAGAGCTGGCTTTTAACTAACATTGTGGTTTTGTGATAAGCACTGAGTAATGTATAGAGTTGTTGAGTCCCCAGTTTTGTACACCTGAAACTAATGTAACTATGTTAACTATATTGCAATTAAAATAAAAATCAGTGCTATATTGACCAGCAGACCTCTAAAATTATTCGCCTTACGTACTGAAACTTCATACCTATAGAGTAACAATTCTCTATTTTCCCTCTTTCCCCTCTCCCAGTAACCACCATTGTGTTTGCTTCTGCGATTTTGACCATTTTGGGTACCTCTTACAAATGGAATTGTGCAGTATTTGTCCTTTTGTGACTAGCTTATTTCACTTAGCATGATGTTCTCTTGGTTCATCCATGTTGCTGCAGAAGGCAGGATTTCTTTCTTTTTTAAAGGCTGAATAATATTGTTTTGTATAGTAAAATTCTATTGAATATCTGTACCACATTTTGTTTACTCATTTATCTCTTGATGAACACTTGAATTGTTTCCGTGTCTTGGCTATCTTGAATAATGGGGCAATGATCATGAAGTACAGATAGCTCCTTGAGATTCTGATTTCAGTTCTTTTGGACATATACTTAGGAGTAGGATTATTGGATTAAAATAAAACCTTTTTTTTTTTTTTTTTTTTTTTTTTTAAGGTTTATGAGATAGAGAGGGAGAAGAGTGTGTATGTGAGAAGGAGAGGGGCAAAGGGGAAGCAGACTCTCTGCTGAGTCGGAAAGCCCATGTGGGGCTTGGACAGGAGATCATGACCTGAGCCAAAACCAACAGTTGGTTGCTTAACTGACAGGCCACCCAGGTGTCTCCAAAATATGGCTGTTCTTAATTTTTCATGTTTTAGTTATGAATTAATTCCTTCCTCCCTCCCTCCCTCTTTTTCTCCCTCCCTTCCTCCATTCCTTCCGTGTGGTTTAGGAGTGTAGGTGAGGGGTTCAGTGGGGTGGAGTCTGGAACCAAAGGCCTAGAAAGAATTATTAAGACATCTTTGGTGCAAAATGGTGGTTTTATTGAGGCATGGGGACAGGACCTCTGAGCAGAAAGAACTTCAGCCTGGGATTGAGGGGTGACTGATTATATACTATGGGGTTGGGGGGAGTTAAGGAAAAAGGGAGGTTTCTGAAAGACAGGCCCTTGTCAGATTAAGGTTGTTTTCCCCCTCTAGCAAGGCATTAACATTAAGTTAGATGGGAGATTGCCTGAAAGAATATCACACACGTCCCACCTAGGGGGGGTGGGGGTGGGGTGGGGGGGTGGCAGGATATCAGCTTGTGGTTTGTCTTCACCTTGCCTTCTGTTCCCTCATATTCCCTCCCCTCCCCTCCCCACCCCCCCTCCCTCCCTCCCTTCCTTCCTTGCCTGGGCAGCAAAGTTTATTGAGAGTACAAAGCTCCCAAAGAGGGAGGGAGCCTGAGAGGATTGCCTATGAGTGTAATTTCTAATAAAAATATAGCCTGTCAACCAAATCAGTGTACCATGATTTTTGGGACAATTCAACTAACTTGATCTCTACTACACCCTGTTTAGTCATCGGTGGAAAAGAAAGATTTTCCTGCATTTTCAGTTTGTAAGTGGTGGTTGTTATGCCCCAATAATGGGTCCCTGATTAAAGGAGGGAGACTGATACAAAGCGAAGGTCAAGCAAAGCTTTATTTTGCGCCAAGCATCAAGAATCTAACTGAATGTTCGGGGCCACACCTCCTACAAGACAGGGTGACCTTCTCTGCTTCACAGACTAGCTTTTAAGGGCAAAGGCCATGCGGTGGGGCCTGGCCATGCACAGGTGGCCAATGAGATTGTAACACACACAGGAAACTCCACAGTGATGCTAGGTGGCCAATTGAGTTACAATTTACTCTAGTAGACATTTGAACCAGCCTATTACACCTTGATTGGGATTGGCGCCCAAAAGGCTCCCAAAGGGCGGGGTCCATACTCCTTGGTAACCAGGGAGACAGTATGCATCCCCCACACTGATGGGATGTCTCCACCTGGCCTGACCCACTTTTGTATCTTGGCTTTGTTACCTAAAGCTGGTTTCCGGGACTTGTCTCCAAGTAAATCCCCTGGGGGAAGGGGAGCAGGGACAGTTTCTAAATAGGTCCTTAACAGTGGTCATTTATAGGGTGAAATCCAATATACTTTCTCTTCCAGAAGAAATCATTACAGTTACTAATTAGACGATATATCAGTACTGGTATTTTGAATTCAGGTGTTTTAAAACACAGCTTCTATCGGCTTACTCTGAGTCATTGGTATCATTTTCCACACAATATTGTCTTTTCTGCTATTCTGCTATCAAGAACATTGGTGGTGCTGTCTTTCTCGAAAGAAGCCTTCTCTGTTGACTCTGAGGTTTCTTTTCCAAGTGGCTAACATTCATTCTCAGGTTTTGAGATGCAAGTCCAGGTTATATCCATTCTTTGGTTAACAATGATTATGAAATACATCCCAATATCAGAGATGTTAATACGCAGAATAATGTATTTATTAGAATTGAAGAAATACAGTAATCAGTCTAGCACTGCCAAATGGTGGTTACCATTTGTAGAGCAACAGGAACTCTTGTACTATTGGAAATGTAAATTAGTGTGACCACTTTGGAAAACAATGTGGCATTATCTAGTATTCTTCTGGATATTTTCCCTAGAGAACCCTATTTTTGCAGTGTGATTCAGGAGATCTGTACAAGTAGCTTATAGCAGCATTCTTTGTAGTACCCCCAAACAGGAAACAACCCAATGCTAATCAGCAGTAGAATTAATAAGTGAATTGTAGTATATTCATATGATGGAATGCTGTACAGTGATGGACATGGACAACAGTTGCCCCCATCAATCTGTGTGAATTTCACAAACATAAAGTTTAATGAACAAGCAAATCACAAAAGAAAATGTACAGGCAAAACTAAATCACCTCGTTTTGCAATGCAAATAAAGATGATAAGCATTTCTTTGCTTCTCTGTAGTTCTATTGTGTAGGTCAGGATAGTGGTCATTTCAGGAGTGAAAAGGTAATTTAGAGAGGACACATGGGATGCTTCAAAGATATGAATAGGCAGTGTTTTATTTCTTAACTTGGGTGATGGTTATAATAGTGTGTGAGATATATATATATATATATATATATATATATATATATATGTATATATAAAAAAACCCACATGATTATGAGGTCTTTTTTGTGTTTAAAATACTAAAAATAACAACAATGGAAAAAATATGCCAAAGTAATAAGAATTATTTTCTTAAAGGTGGAATTAGGGATGATTTTCTTCTTGCTCTTTAAATTTTTGTATGTCAGAAATTTATAACCGAATTAAATCTTAGTTAAGGACTTGAACTCAGTATTCAGGCAGAGTTAGATTCAGAGGCCAGATCTGCTACTTTTTGGCTGTGTGATTTTGGCAAGTTCCTTAAGTTCTCTGACCTCAATTTCCTTATTAGTACATTGGGAACAGTAGTAATACTTTTCTCAGTTGCAGTGTTTAATACAGTGCCTGGCACATAGTTAAAATTACCGTTATACAGTGTTTTTTTTGGTTTTTGTTTTATAACAAGCATTTGAAAATTTTTACTTACAAGTAAATTATTCTGAAAACCATAGAACACTTATGAAAGAAATTGAAGACACAAGGAAATGGAAAAACATTCCATACTCGTGGATTGGAAGAACAAATATTGTTAAAATGTCTATACTTCCCAAAGCAATCTACACACTCAATACAGTTGTGATCAAAATAACACCACCATTTTTCAGAGAGTCAGAACAAACAATCCTAAAATTTGTATGGAACCAGAAAAGACCCTCAGTAGCCAAAGTAATGTTGAAAAAGAAGAGCAAAGCGGGAGGCATAAAAAATTCCAGATTTCAAGCTGTATTACAGAGCCATAATCATCAAGACAGTATGGTATTGGCACAACAACAGATATATAGGTCAATGGAACAGAATAGAGAGCCCAGAAATAAACCCTCAACTCTAAGGTCAACTAATCTTCAACAAAGCAGGAAAGAATATTTAGTGGAAAAAATGGCAGTCCTCAACAAATGGTGTTAGGAAAACTGGACAGCAACATGCACGATCACTTTCTTATAACACACAAAAATAAATTCAAAATGGATCAAAGATCTAAATGTGAGACAGAAAAACCATCAAAATCCTAGGGGAGAACACAGGCAGCAACCTCTTTGACCTCGGATGCAGCAGCTTCTTACTGAACACGTCACCAGAGGAAAAGGAAACAAAGAACTATTGGGACTTCATCCAGATAAAAGTTTCTGCACAGCAAAAGAAACAGCCAACAAAACTAAAAGGCAACCCCTGGGATGGGAGATGATATTTGTAAATGACATAAAATAAAGAGCTCGTATCCAAAAATCTATGAAGAACTTAATCAAACACAGCACATAAAAACCCAATAAGCATTAAGAAATGGGTAGAAGGGGCGCCTGGGTGGCTCAGTGGGTTAAAGCCTCTGCCTTCAGCTCAGATCATGATCTCAGGGTCCTGGGATCAAGCCCTACATTGAGCTCTCTGCTCAGCAGAGAGCCTGCTTCCTCCTCTCTCTCTCTGCCTGCCTCTCTGCATACTTGTGATCTCTATTTGTCAAATAAATAAATAAAATCTTAAAAAAAAAGAAATGGGCAGAAGACATGAACAGACATTTCTTCCAAAGAGGACATACAAATGGCTAAGAGATACATTAAAAAATGCTCAACATCACTCAGGGTCAGGGAAATACAAATCAAAACCACATTGAGATACCCTCTCCCATTGGTCAGAATGACTAAAAGTAAAGACTTGGGAAACAACAGATGTTGGTGAGGATGCAGAGAAAGGGGAACCCTCCTACATCGTGGGTGGGTATGCAAGCTGGTATAGCCACTGTGGAAAACAGTATGGAGGTTCCTTAAAAAGTTAAAAATAGAACTATTGTATGATCCAGCAATAGTACTACTGGGTATTTATCCATAGGATACAAAAATGCTAATTTGAAGGGGCACATGCACCCCAAATTATGGAAAGAGCCCAGATGTCCATCCACTGATGAATGGATAAAGAAGATGTGGTATAGGGACGTCTGGGTGGCTCAGTCGGTTAAGTGTCTGCCTTTGGCTCAGGTCATGATCCCAAGGGCCAGAGGTGAGTCCCATATTGAGCTTCTTGCTCAACAGGGTACCTGCCTCTCCCTCTGCTTGTTGCTCCCTCTGCTTATGCTCTCTCTCTGTCTCTCTGACAAAAAATAAAACATTTTTAAAAAAGATGTGTATATATGTACAGCAGAATATTACTGAGCCATTTACAACAACACGGATGGAACTAGAGGGTATTTGCTAAGTCTGATTTGCTAAATCTAGAGGATATTTGCTAAGTGAAATAAGTCAAAAAGAGATAAATACATGATTTCACTTGTATGTGGAATTTAAGAAAATGAATATAGAGGAAAGGAAGGAAAAATAAGATAAAGACAGGGGAGGCAAACCATCAGACACCTTTTTTTTAAAATTTTATTTTATTTTTTATTTATTTATTTTTTTTAAAGATTTTATTTATTTATTTGATAGAGAGAGATCACAAGTAGATGGAGAGGCAGGCAGAGAGAGAGAGAGAGAGAGAGGGGGAAGCAGGCTCCCCGCCGAGCAGAGAGCCCGATGCAGGACTCGATCCCAGGACCCCAAGATCATGACCTGAGCCAAAGGCAGTGGCCCAACCCACTGAGCCACCCAGGCACCCAAGACACTCTTAATTATAGGGAACAAACTGAGGATTGCTAGAGGGGAGGTGGGTAAATTTGGGGTAGTTAGGTGATGGGCACTAAGGAGGGCACTTGAGGTAATGAGTACTCGGGTATTATATGCAACTGATGAATCACTAAATTCTACCCCTGAAACTAATACTATATGTGAACTAACTTGAATTTTTAAAAATATTTTTTATTTATTTTCAGCATAACAGTATTCATTATTTTTGCACCACACCCAGTGCTTCATGCAATCCGTGCCCTCTATAATACCCACCACCTGGT
This sequence comes from Mustela lutreola, assembly GCF_030435805.1. NCBI lineage: Eukaryota > Metazoa > Chordata > Mammalia > Carnivora > Mustelidae > Mustela > Mustela lutreola. Next base: position 239,725,481 of record NC_081290.1, on the reverse strand, counting down.
TCCCCGACCTCCCACCCTCCGCCCCTTCAAAACCCTCAGATTGTTTTTCAGAGTTCATAGTCTCATGGTTCACCTCCCCTTCCAATTTCCCCCAACTCCCTTCTCCTCTCTAACACCCATTGTCCTCCATGCTATTTGTTATGCTCCACAAATAAGTGAAACCGAACTAACTTGAATTTAAATAAAATCTTGAAAGAAAAAAAAATTATTTGTCCTTAATTTTGATCCCCTTGACAGGTACTTTAGATATATTTCTAGCCTTAAATGCTTACAGGTTTGTTTGGTAAGATCAGTTAAACATTGAGAAACAGAGAATGTTGAAACTGATGTGACCAAAGGGTTTTATTCAACTCTTTTCATCTCATAAATGCAAAAAAAGTTAATCCAGAGTGATGGCATCACTTGCCCAGGGTCATACAGTGATTGCTGTGTTTTTATCTTTGTAACTGGGGGATAAATACATTTAATGTCTCTTGGTCTCACTCATTTTGTCCTTCCCAGCCCAGCAGATGTACTGTGTGGGTCACCACAGCCCTCTGTAGTTGAATGTGATCCTCCTGCTCACCTCCTGCTCACCATGATTATCTAATCCTATTGATTGATTCCTTGTAGACCAAGAGGATGCTGGTGGAGAAGATGGGCCGAGAGGCTGTGGAACTAGGGCACGGGGAGGTGAACATCACAGGGGTGGAGGAGAACACCTTGATTGCCAGCCTTTGTGACCTCCTAGAGAGGATCTGGAGTCATGGGCTACAAGTAAAGCAGGTAAGGATTGTGCAGACTCTCCCTGCTGAGCAAAATCTCTTTCTCCTTTCACTTCTAGCTTTCCCACACTCTTCTAGCTGGCTGGCTTTGAAAAATGGTGCATGCCGTGTGGGATGAGAGAGCTCATAAGTACCAAATGTACTCTACAGGTCCTTTACTAATGGTACATTCCTAGTGGGAAAAGCTCTGTAATTAATATTTCTTTTATATACAGATAGCTTAACTGTCTAAGGATTTGAGAAAGGACTGCAGGAAATTGACTAAGTTTGATTTTTGCTGCTTGATAACAGAGAATTTATTTCAGAATACTCTGGAATAGCTAGTCAAGATGGACAATTTTTACTTTCATGCATTTTTTAAAAGATTTTATTTGAGAGAGAGAGAATAAGAAAGAGAGCACGAGAGCAAGGAGAGTCAGAGGGAGAAGCAGACTCCCCACTGAGTTGGAAGCCTGATGTAGGACTTGATCCTGGGGCTCCAGGATCATGACCAGAGCTGGAGTAACTTAACCAACTGAGTCACCCAGGCACCCCTACTTTTATACATTTTTTAAATTTGAAGAGAATTTGAAATCTTTTCAAAAGCAGTTTTAGGGGCATCTGGGTGGTGCAGTTGGTTAAGTGTCCAACTTGTGATTTTAGCTCATGTCATGATCTTGTGGGTCATGCCCTAAGAGATCTCATAGAGATCGAGCCCTGGGAGTCTGCTTGAGATTCTCTCCCTCTGCCCCTCTCCCCACTTACATTTTCTCTCGCTCTCTAAAGTAAACTTCTTAAAAATGGTTTTAATATGGATAAAATAGAAAATACATGTAAGTATCCGTTTATCAAGGGCTGACAGTGTGCCAGACGTTGTTGTTGAAGGCACTTGAGGTACCTTAGTGAACAAAACAGACTAAGATCTCTGCTTTTCTGGAGTGCTATTGTCATGGGTATAGAGACTGTCTACCATTATCTGTCCTTCAGAACATTTTTTTTCTTTTTTTTTTTTTCCAAAACATTTTTCTGTGTACATCGTACCTACATACTATGGATATTTAAAAATCCAACCAAAATGAGATACTTTTTTACATCCACTAAGATAACTAAAATAAAAAAGACAGTAATAAGTTTAGTGAGGATCTGGAGAAATTAGAACCTTCACACTTTGCTGGTGGGAATGTAAAATGGTACGGCCACTTTAACATTTAACAAAACAATTTAACATTTAACAAAAATATTAATCATGGTGTTGCATGACACAGTGAGTCCACTTTGAGCTACCTACTCAAGATAAATGGAAATGTGTCTATAAAAATACTTATACAAATATTCATAGCATTATTCCTAGTAGGCCAGAAATAGAACAACACAGATGTCTATCAGTTGATGAATAGATACAGTAAATGTGTTGTATCTATACAGTGGAATATAGTTAAGCAGTAAAAGGACTGAGGGATGATACATGGTTCAACATACTAAGTGAAAGAGGCCAGTCACAAAAGACCACATACTGTATGATCCCATGTATGTAAAATGACCAGAATAGACAAATCCATAGAAAGCAGATTAGGGGATGTCAGACGGGCCTGAAGAAAGAATAGGGAGTGACGGATGATGGGTATGATGTTTCTTTTTGGGTGATGACAGTATTCTAAAATTAGGTAGTGGTGATGGTTATACAAATCTGTGAACGTACTAAAAACCACATTTTGTTGTTGTTTTAAGATTGTATTTATTTATTTTAGAGAAAGAGAACGAGAGAGAGAACATGTGAGGGGGCAGAGTCAGAAGGAGAAGCAGATTCCATGCCAGTCAGGGAGCCCAATGCGGGACTCCATCCCCAGACTCCAGGATCATGACCTGAGCTGAAGGCAGTTGCTTAACCAGCTGAGCCACCCAGGCACCCTTTTTTTTTCTTTTTCTTTTTTGGTAACAGATAATCGTATACTTTGTAAGTGTGGATTTATGGTAATGTGAATTATAGTTCAGTAAAACATTTTAAAAATCCAAATGGGATCATAACTATATGTAATGTTCGTAACTTGCTTTTTTTTTTTTTTTTTTTTTAAGATTTATTTATTTGACCCAGAGAGAGAGATCACAGGTAGGCAAAGAGAAGGGTGGGGGGGAAGCAGGCTTCCTGCTGAGCAGAGAGCCCAACACTGGGCCGGATCCCAGGACCCTGAGATCATGACCTGAGCCGAAGGCAGAGGTTTAACCCACTGAGCCACCCAGGCGCCCCTAACTTGCTTTTTTTTACCTAATAATAAGTTTTTCATGTCCGTACCTAATTTTTAGGTGATACCATAGTAAGTGTTGAAGACCTAAAACTATGAATCTGACTTTGGAGTCAGAAAGACTGGGATTTGAATCCTAGCTCTGCTGGATGACTTCCAGTAACTTGTGATTTTTGAATCTCATTTTCTTTATCCATATCCCTGGAATTAATCCAATCTACCTTTGAGGGTTATGATAATTAGATATAATAAACATAAATACCTGGCATGTGGTAGGAATATAACAAACTATGGCTATTATGCGAGGCTCTACATGAAGAATTTGTTTCTTTCCTTTTCTGTATAACAAATGAGTAGAATATATACATAATTATTTTATCATTTTTAAGTTGAGCGATCCCGACGTTTATAGTTGAGCTCTTTAGCTTTTCCGCAAAGTATACACCCCTCCGCCTTTGATGTTGCCATAAAATTTCTAGAGAGTTAGCCTTCTCCTGCATTTTAAGAAATAATACTATATCATCACATGTTCTAAACCTGTTCCCTGAGGCTTTGCAGCCATATTCTTAAAAAATTCCCATAGCATGAGAAATATTTTTTGGAGCCCATTTGACTCCCCCTTCAGTTTGGATAGATAAAGGCTACTTGTTTAGTGAGAAACTAATACAAAATAATGGGGACTTTTCAACTGAGGTCCCGTTTTGTTCTGAATCTTGCATTTGGAGCACTACAAGTGAAGCACTGACATTGTCACCAGAGGGAAGCAAGGGTATGTTCTTTCTGGCAGGGCGTTTATTCCCTCGGGGACCCATACATGTTCAGCTGCAGATTGTGACCATCCATGTTGCGTTTCTACTGCGTGTTCTCCTTAGGCCTTTACTTTGCTAGCGTGTGTGTAGAACACCTTTCTTCTGGTGAGACATTCTCTGGTTATGTTCCAGTCCAGAAGTTCTATAACCTGGTTACTTATCATCATGCATTATGCATGATCCTGTGATCACCCAGATTGTGACCAAATTCACTCTGAGAGTGATCTTATTGCCTTTTTCTGAGGGTACCTTACTGATCAACTACCTGTTTTTTTTTTTTTTTTTTTTTTTTTTTTTTTTTTTTTAAAGATTTTATTTATTTATTTGACAGAGAGAAATCACAAGTAGATGGAGAGGCAGGCAGAGAGAGAGAGGGAAGCAGGCTCTCCACTGAGCAGAGAGCCCGATGCGGGACTCGATCCCAGGACCCTGAGATCATGACCTGAGCCGAAGGCAGAGGCTTTAACCCACTGAGCCACCCAGGCGTCCCTCAACTACCTGTTTTAATCTATTCAAAAGTAGAGAGAACCCAAACAGTTTTTGCTGCTATCTTCCTAAACTTTGTTATTGGCCATGACTGCTCACAACTCTCTGGGTTTTCAATGACATTTTTCAAGGAGATGGGCATCCTTCTCCAGTATATTCTTCTAATGCTAAGAGGTGAGGTTTGGTTTTCATACTGGTTTTGTAACTGTTGCCCTTTGAGTAAGTGAAAATGGGTGGTTTCTCACCTGTGTATGACATCCTTAGAGAATCCAGTGCTATCTATATCTTGCTTTCCCTATATAATACCCTAAATGGGTAATTAGGCTGAATTGAACCTTGCAGTCTCAATCAGCTTCTGTGCAAAGGAGGAAAAAGAATTATTAGTATCTCCTGAACTAGAAAGACCCCAGTGCTCTATCACTGAGCCTTAGCCCAGCTGCTGCACTCTCACTCCTGCCTTTGCTCTCGCTCTAGTAAAATGACTGTGAACCAGAGCATCCCTTCTGGCATGGCGGGCTGGTGCTGCTCTAGCCTTTGGCTTTTCAGTTGTATGTGAGGGCTCTCTGGTGACCGGCTGTACTTAGTGTATGTCACATGCACACAGGTCTATTAAGGGAGGCTGCCTTCCCAGTCTTCCTAGATTCTGGGGCTACAGTGATGAATAAGCCAAAGTCCCTGCCCTTTCAGGAGCCTACTCTGTTTTGGTAGAGGGATGGACAGATTTCTGGAAGTTGAATTACTAAATCAAAGAGTGTGAATATTTTAAGCTCTCGTGTTGTCTTTCACATATATTATATCAATGTACCAGTTAGTGTATAGAAGTTGTAAGTCTTGTTGATATTGTTGAACATAATTTTAAAAAAATACTTAGTTTTTCAATGAATAAAATAGCATTTTCTAGTTTTAACTTGTGTGTGTTTTTAATACCATTATGATTATTGGGTTTTGTTTTAAGCTCGTTAAATCCTTTTTTTTTTTTTAAGATTTATGTATTTATTTGAGAGATAGGGAAAGAGCAGAGTGAGAGCATAAGTGGGGGTGATGAACAGAGGGAGAAGCAGACTCCCCACAGGGAGCCTGATGCAGGGCTCAATTCCAGAACCCTGGGATCATGACCTAAGCCAAAGGCAAATACTTAACTGAGACACCCAGGCACCGATCTTTCTTTTCTTTTCTTTTCTTTTTTTTAAAGTTTGTTAAATCTTATAGGATATCCAAACATACTGCAAGTTTATGTTAACAGCTTGCTAATCTATAGGTGAGGATTTTCTTCCATTCAAATGCTTGATTTCTGCCCCCTAAAATCTATCAAATGAATAGAAACAAAATAGATTATCAGCTCTTCAAGGGACAAATCTTGAAACCTTAAATCCTCACATTCATCTGAGAGCATAACATTTTATTTCAGAATATATAACTTCATAAGTTAAATGATCTCTTCCAGGTAAGTCTATATAATATAATTGGGAGCATTTGTTCTGACATTAGATTGAAGCTTGAATCCCAACACTCTGTTTACTATCTGTGTGATCCTTTATAGGTTACTTAATCTTTCGAATGCTCAGTTTGCTCTTTTCTAAAGAGAATGAGCATAGAGGTACCTATCCTGTAGAATAATTGAGAGCATTAAATAAAGTATTATATTTTGAACATATAACATAGTGCTTAGTTTGTAGCAAGTCTCAGGACATGGTAGCTTCCATTATTATTACTATCACTTCTCTGAAATATGGAACTGAAGTAATTTATAAAATTATTATAATAAATCCTACTACTAAAAAACCATAATACTGTGTTTACATTATATCAGCTATATAGAAACATTTACCATGAATCTAAAATAAAGTTTTTAATCACATAACAAGGGGCACCGTGTACTGCAGGATGACTAGAAAGAGACAAAGCAATGGCTGGATGGCCAGCTGGGCTCATTCATCACCTAAGCAAATGGCTCCCTTACATCAGGCTTGCAAATGTTAATCAGACTTGTGCCTTGGTAAAATGACAAATTACTATATGTCTCAGATAGTTTAAACTGCAGCTCTTACATTTCCAAATGTTAAGGTTCTGTATATTAACTATAGTTAAATGCCAGTGTACCTTCCTGGCGTACCTTCCTGCAGGCTTCTTCATTTTTACCTTCAATAGTAAATCCTCATCTTAATGACAGCTTATTCTCCTCAGCCTGAGCAAAGGGCAATAATGCCTTTAAGTGTTTTAGGAAATTCAGGAGCTATCTTAGGGTCTTGCAGACTAGATATTAGCTCCTCTGTACAGAAGTAGTCATGCTCTACCCAGGCTGGCCTTTAACCAAAGCAGAAGTTGATAGGTTGTTTGCTTTTTTTCTTTCTTATCCACTGGTCTATTCATAGACTCTTTTTGGCCATGTCCTGTTTGAAGTGGTGGACATTTCTCTTTTCTTTTCCTTTCCATTTTTCTTTATATTTTTCCTACATTTTAGTAGGTTGATATATTTATATACACTTCATCTGGGTGTACATCGATATAAGGAAATAATAGTACAGATACTTTTTAGTAAAAGCCCATGTCTATATGTTAAAAGTATCTATGACTCTGTTCACTGGGTGCCTTGGCCTCTGAAATCTGAAATGATAGGTGTTTCTCCTTTGTGTTGGTTCCAGGGGAAATCAGCCTTGTGGTCCCATCTGTTACATTACCAGGAAAACCGGCAGAGAAAACTCACATCAGGAAGCCTCAGTACCTCAGGTAAGATGGTTTCTGCCCCTCTGGGGAGAACCCCGTGCACCTGCTTTCCTATCCCCGACTGGAGTAATCATCTGCAGTAGACTCTTCTAGGTCATTGAAACCTTTGCTGTATAATGTTTCCTTTTTTAAATTTTAAGCTCCTCGGCTCTCTGAACCACAGAGTGTGCTAAATCCATGGGGTTTGCTTTCATTATGTGTTTCTTCCCACACCTCCCCCCCCCCCCCCCCGCCACTTTTTAAAGAAAATTCTATGCCCAACATGGGGCTTGAACTCATGACCCCAAGATTGAGAGTTGTGTGTTCTGTTGACTGAGCCAGTCAGGCATCTTTTTTCTGTGCCTTTTGACAGTGGGATAGATTTGTATCAGCAAGAGGACAGTCCTAAAATGATTTTAGGTTTTTAATCAATTTGTGTGGTGCTGATGTCCTATGTTTGGAGCAGGTTGTCTTCAGAGTTTTTGTTTTATACCTCAGAGATGGGCATTGAGATGGTCTGTCTATTAAGAGAGCTTGTGTCCTACCTTGGAACTCAGAGTCAAGGCCTGGTATGAATGTGAATGATCTCTTAATACTTCTTTTACCTTTTTTTTTTTTTTTTTAAGATTTTATTTATTTATGTGATACAGAGAGAGAGATCCCAGAACCCTGGGATCATGACCCTGAGCCAAAGGCAGATACTTAACCAACTGAGCCACCCAGCTGCCCTTTCTTTTCCATTTCTAATTTAATAAAAATATCAGAGTGAGAAGGCAACTGGGATCCAGAGAGGAATTAAATTTATTCAAGATCACACACTGCGTTCATGGAAGAGGCCAGATTAGGAGCCAGGCCTCTTGTCTCCTGGTCTGGTATTCCTTCTGCAGTGTCCCTTCCAGGATAGTCCCCCTCCTTCCTATACTTCTTGGCAGCTTCTCCCCTTCTCCCCTTTCTCCTTCATTTTCCTCTGTCTGCCAGGGATTTTGTTTTCTTGGATGTTCTTATCCTAATGGTGAAGATCAGTTCAAATGGAAGTAAAGACATAGGCTTGAATTCAGTGTTTCTTTCTCCTTGTGGAGAAAGAAGTGACCTCAGTTAGCGTTGAATGTGGGGAAAATAGTTGGCTGAAAAACAGGTATAAGAGTTCTGTAAGTAGACTGATGAGTTTTTTTGGTCCATTTTCTGGATATTAGAACAAAAAGTCTTCTCAGGAAGGCTATAGAAGTTACTGCTGAGGGATAGACGATAGCCAAAAATTGTCAACAGCTAAATGGTGAAGATACTAAGTTATAAGTATTGTACCAGACATAAGGATATATAAATACATTGGCATAACTCAGAGCTATCATGGGTTTGGTTCTAGACTACCACAAAAAAGTGAATATCACAATAAAGTGAGTCTGGTGAATTATTTGGTTTCCCACTGCATAAAAAAGTTATATTTATACTATACTATAGTCTGTTAAATGTACAGTGTTATGTCTAAAAAATATTTATACATTGATTAAAAAATACTTTATAGCTAAAAAATGCTAGCCATCATCTGAGCCATCAGCAAGTCCTAATCATGGATCATGGATCACTACAACAAATTAATAATAATGGAGGTACCTGGGTGGTCCAGTCAGTTAAGCCTCCAGCTTTTTGTTTCTGCTCAGGTTGTGATCTCTTGGGTCATGAGATTGAGCCCTGTTTCGGGCTCTGCACTCAGCGCAATCTGCTTGGGATTTCTTCTCCCTCTCCCTCTGCCTCTTCCTTGCACTTGAGCACACGCTCATGTGCACGCACTCTATCTCAAATAAATAAATCTTCTAAAAAAGCAAATATAGTAATAATAAAAATTCTGAAATACTGTGAGAATTGCCAAAATGTGATACAAAGACCTAAAGTGAGCAAATGCTATTAGGAAAATGATGCCAGTAGACTGCTTGACACTGAGTTGCTATGACCTTCAATTTGTTATTTAAAAAAAAAAAAAAAAAAGTGCAATATCTGTGAGGCACAATGTTGTGCTTCATGAAAGCGCAACAAAATGAGGTATGCTTATATTGCAGCATTCTGGGACATTTACACATTCCCTTGGCTCTTTTGTAGCCCAGTTTGAGGCAAGAATAGGACATGAATAGCTCCAAATGGAAATACTGCTTCCATGGATACATAAGAACATGCTGGATTAGAAGCCAGAAGATTTGTGTTCCCTCCAGTCCTGACTTTGCCACTTGGTAACTAGGGCAAAGCATTTAACTTCTCCGAGTTTCAGTTCCCTACTCTGTGATACCTTCCTTGGCTATGTAGTTGTTAGAGGATTAAATGAGATGATATGTATAAAAGCATAACATCTGATAGCTACTAAGTACTTCATAAATATTCATGAATTGCTACATGTTACCAAAGTAACCAGCTCTTCCTTGTTCAAATTTGGGTAGTCAGCTCTTTGGATATTCAGGTCTCTCTTTGGACATGACCATCTTTTTTGTTCTAGGAATACTTTTTGATTCAGAGCGGAGGAAGTCTGATGCCAGCTCAGTCATGTCTCCCCTGAGAATCTCCCTCATTCAGGATATGAGGTCAGTCTGGATTCATATATACTAAGCCACTAAGAGCCCGTTTTCAGTTGTTCCTAAAGTGTCTACTTTCAACAGCAGAGTCTAGGGGACTTGGGCTTCTATGGCAGCTGCATTAACCAGGAAGACTCGCCATTGGTCTTGTGCTTCATGATGTAGTTATAGAGCTGGACGAGCAGTTAGTTTCTTGACATTTTTGGAGAATTATACCAGAGTATCACAGGGCTCCAGGGTTAGCTTGATTTTTTGAGAGCTATATTGTCATCCCTCTGCCCCCTGCAAATTGTGATGGCTTTCTGCAAAGCCACAGGGAAGCCCAGGATTTAGAGAATAAGAGAGATGGACTCTGACCAGGATGGGATCGGATTGTTTCAAGAGGCCTGCTTGGCTTTACAGGGGGAGGTATTGGTAGTGAGTTCCTCTTCTACCCCACTCCCCACCTCCTTTTTCCCATTCTCCCTTCAGGCACATCCAGAACATCGGGGAAATCAAGACTGATGTGGGAAAGGCCAGAGCATGGGTGCGACTATCCATGGAAAAGAAGTTACTTTCCAGACACCTGAAGCAGCTTCTCTCAGATCATGAACTCACCAAGTAAGGCCATTCCACCTGGAGTAGAACCAGGCTCCCAGGAATGGTGGGGAGGGTTTGGAAACCCTTGTGTTAGGAGGGAGAATATTCACTATTTCATTTCTGCTGTGTTCAGCTAAACTCAAATTGCATATGAAGATCTTGTAATATTTCCTCTTCTCCCTCTTTAACTATAGAAGAAAAATTCTGCTATGTTTGTTCTTCCTATCTTCTCAATCTGCCTGTCCTCAAATATCTTTCTTAAAGAGGTAGTGAGAAGATTGAGGTCCTTATTGGGTACCTCAGAGTTTTGGGGCTCCCCTCTCCCAACTGCTTGTGGGTGACTTGCATACCTCTTAGGCACAGGGCATTTTCTTGGTCTCTTTCCTGTCCTGGGGAAGAAAGGATTAGGAAAACAAAAGGAAACTTCTAACGTAACCCTTATCTCTCGTTCTTTTCTGAGGCCAGGGTGGGCCCAAAATAACTCAGGCCTTTTTCTTACTGTCTGGACCCTGCCGGAGTCTCCATAGAGCTTAAGGGCTTTCAAGTGGCCCTTGTAGGCTCCCTCCCTCCACGCTTTCCACCTAGAAAGAGGAAGAGGAAAGATTCCAAGGTTCTCACACTCCCAGGGGCCATTCAACCTACAGTTCACTTCTCTGCATTTGATTTTCTTTTTATTTGTTTTGTACCCTACCTACCAGAGGAGTGGGAAGGAAGACTATCCCCCTTCTCTGCCTCTTGGACCACAAACTTTCCACTTTCCCTGTCTATGTTTGGCTCTTTCTTCACTGGCAAGCCTGTTGGGCATTTTTGTTTAGCATTTCCTTAGGCATCTTTTCATGGTGTCCTTTATTATTTGACTTCCCCAAGGATGATAAAGCAGAGGAGTGGGCCTTGGGGAAATTTTGTGTAGACAGTTGAGTAAACCTGCAGAATTTGTTTTTATTCAAAGTGAAAATGTAATGATTTAGATTGTTTACTGTGTATGTAAACCACAACAAGAAGTAGGCTTAAACCCTTCATAGGTCAGAGAGCTCACTTTGAGAGGTTGTGAAACAACAATTCTTAAAGCACTTAAATTTGATTTCCTAGAGGGACAGGAGGGCTTAGGAATAAAATTTGGAGTTTGGGAGAACAAGTGAACATATAAGCCTGGAGTCTGGAAGGGAAGTGTTTGTACACCAGATTCTAAGGGACAGTTGTGTATGGTTAAGAGAAAAACTTGCTATTGTAGCAGGTTAGGGCAAGAGTGTTTCTTGCTGGCCAGTGTGGGTGTCACCAGCAGGAGGACAGGGAGGCATCTGAAAGCAAATCAAGCACAAAGAACTTTGTGAAGTCCAGTACAGTGGATAGATCTGGGTATGTATGAGACAAAAGGCCCAGGCAGCAGCAAACGGCAGGAGGCTAGTTTTGCTTTCTTTAAACTGTAGCCCCTTTAAAAGGAGGTAAGCTGAGAATTTACTCAGAAACTTTCCTCCTTATATTTTGGCTCCAGTACTACTCCAGTGAGTGGAAAATGAGTTTTGCTGCCATAGATTGCATTTTGGGTGGGGTAGAAGGGAGGAAAAAAAGGGGCCCTTCATCAAAACTTATTTATTCCTTCCTTCTGCTCTCTCTTACCTTTCTCTTCAGTCTGCCTAACGCTCCAGCCACATCACACTACTCACGCTTCTCAGGTTGCTAGGTGCTAGATTGCTAGAGTTTGTCTAGACATGTCAGAGACTTGGTTTGTCCTTCCCCTGGGCACCCATAGCATTTGTCACAGTATTTATACAAACCTGCCTCACTACTGATGGGCTATGTTATCATTGTCTAGTTGCTTGCCGCTTATTACAATTTCCTTTCATTGAGGGCATGAATGAGCATGTTGCCCAGCACCTAGTAGGTATTCACCTGGGCACATAAAATGTGTGCATAGCTGCACAGACAGGAGGAGGAGGACAGCCTTGGAGAGTATATCTTGATGGAATGCTCCTGAGTCTCTGGGATTTCCAGGTAGCCTCCAAAACTGTTTGCAGCTTGGAGAAGGGAGTTAGGTCAAGGCAGGGTAAGGGGGCTGCAGGGTCTAGGGGAGAAAGTTAGCTCTTGTATACTGAGCTTACACTGTTTCTCCTTGACCTCATGCAGTGACTAATACTGTGTAGTAGCCCCTCTACCCTGAAACTCACTTTGCGTGGCTGCTGTGGCCTTATATTATCCTGGTCTCTTTCTCTTCCTACCCTTTCCAGGATGCTGGCTTCCACAGTCCTCAGTTCTCTGCATGCACACATGTTCTTTTCACGCTTTCTCTCTCACTTAGTGATCTCACGCATTCTCATGCCTTCTGTTTGCAGTTGTGTGACTTCCACATTTGACCCCGTAGCTTTGACTTTTCTTCTGAGCCCCAGTCCTGCATTTATTTCCATCCAGATTTCTTACCTTTAGCTCAGCGAGAACAAAAACAAGCTTCACAGAATTATTCACCATAACTACCTTTCTCTCAAATGTTTTGTTTATATCACAACTCTTCGCCCTGAATGTTTCTATTCCTCCCTACCTCGTTTGAAATTGGGGTCCAGTTTGACTCCTTGCTTTGCTTTACCTTCCACGTGCACATTTCAGGTCCTTTGCCTCTGTCTCCACCTCTCTTCTTGTCTAGTGCTGTTGTCTTAGTTTCATTCTTGGGCCCTTTTCACTCATCAGATGCACTAAATTTAAATTTTCTGAAGCCAGCTGTGGCTTTCCCTTTACTTCTAGGGTAAATTGCAGAAACCCATTGCTTATAGGGTAAGCAGTGTTTGGACTCATGGGTCTGAGGTCTGCTGGAGGGTCTGAGGCTGCCCCGATCACGACTGGTGATCACAGACCTCCTGCCATTGTTACTCCTACAATGCCCACTGGGGTGATTCCCCTAGCTAGAAGCCTGAAAGGGCCTGTGCCATCCCTGAAGGGTGACAATTCCAGCCCCCAGTTGAGGAAAGGAGACCCTGTGACTTCTGACACTGCATTGTAGTAACGTCAATCCTTGGACACAGGTAGAGTTTGGTTTTGATGTTTCTGCTATGGTTTCAGCCACTTTCCCTATAGCCCTCATTTAGATGGAGTAGCTGGCTTTGTTCCTTTTTTAGGTGGCTCTAAAAAACTTGAAGCTTGACATCTTTTTTTTTTTTTTTTTTTTTTTTTAAAGATTTTATTTATTTATCAGAGAGAGAGAGGGGGAGAGAGCGAGCACAGGCAGGCAGAATGGCAGGCAGAAGCAGAGGGAGAAGCAGGCTCCCTGCCGAGCAAGGAGCCCGATGTGGGACTCGATCCCAGGACGCTGGGATCATGACCTGAGCCGAAGGCAGCTGCCCAACCAACTGAGCCACCCAGGCGTCCCTGAAGCTTGACATCTTGTTCTTCCCTTAGCCATCTCCTTCCAGAACTGAGTAATTCTAGCCTTTCCCCTCCTTTTGGCTGGGAGACTGATGTATTGCCTCCTCTCTGACAGAAAGTTGTACAAGCGCTATGCCTTCCTGCGCTGTGACGACGAGAAGGAGCAGTTCCTCTATCACCTCCTCTCTTTCAATGCCGTCGATTACTTTTGCTTCACCAATGTCTTCACAACTATCCGTGAGTAGCCCTGTGCTCCCCACTAGCCTTCACAATTCCAATCTTCATGAGCCTGCTAGCGCACTGTCCCTTTTTTTAAAGAAAGAAGATTGTCACTTGTACTTTCAATTTGCTTTTTGTTTCTGTAGGAGAGAGGTACATTTGTGCTCTGTGGAGGTTGTTTTTTCTCTGAAGCTTCTTGTTCTTGTTCTGAACTGGGGAGCTTAGTCTTTTTGGCCATCATGTTGTCACTGTTGTCCTAGGCACTGCTTGGGGGGCCTAAGGTGATGAAGGTGGAGTGGAGTTGGATGGCATGGTGAAGTTCACTGCCCTCTTTGCACACCTGTAAAGAAATCTCCCTTTTGTTTTGCGAAAGGGAAAGCAGATTCCTACTCAGAGGAGTGATACAGCATCCTAGAAGGTTTTAGACCAGCACACAGGGAAAAATTACTCCAGGTTGCAGTGGGAGATTTGGGTTCAGGCTCTGGTCTGCCCTACCTCATTAGGTTTCTGTGAGCAGAGTTGACCCCTTCTGTGGCCCTATCTCCCTATTTGCAGAGTGAGGAAGGAGGGTTCAGTATGGTCCAAGGAAGGCTTTTGGAGCCTCATCTTCCTTTGGTACCAGGATGCTCTTTTCCTTAGGGGTTAGTCTCTGACTTTGCCCCATGGCTAGTTGTTTGGCCCATGACTCAGCAGTCTCAGCAACATGGACTCTTGCTTCTGTATGACACCCATCCTCCCTCTCAGAGAGGAGTGTTGTAGGCTGCAGGAGAAGCAGTACTGGACTGGAACTTAGGAGACTCACTATTTCCCTGTCAGTACCTCAGAAAGAACATTATAGGACCTCTCTGGAGATTGTTGTTAGAGTTCATGAGATGATAGATTGAAAAGTGCTCCGAAAAGCAATTCAGTACAACACAGAGTTGGTGATATTATTTGATGAACAAATTCACTTAGCCTCTGAGCCTGCAGATGGGCTTGGATCTTTGACTATGGGTGGTAACCCTGAGAGGAGTGAGGCTGAGGGTAGGATTGGCTGATACTCTAAGCCTGCCAGAGACTAGGTCCTGGGAACTGCTGCTCCTGGCTCTGCTCAGGCTGGTACAACAGGGGCTCCAACCATGCCAGCACACCTGGGCAGGCAGGTCAGGGCCCTTTCAGGTATGGAGGGATTCCTGATCCCCCTCAATGCCTTTGTGGCTTCCCCCAAACAGTGATCCCGTACCATATCCTGATTGTACCAAGCAAGAAGCTGGGGGGCTCCATGTTCACCGCCAACCCATGGATCTGCATTTCGGGAGAACTGGGTGAGACACAGATCCTGCAGATTCCCAGGAATGTGTTAGAGATGACCTTCGAGGTATGTGTTATCCAGGGATCACAACCCCAGGCTCTTGGGGATCTGAGTCCAACAATGCTTATGGAGGCTTTCTGCAGGGTTTTATGGTGGTCTTGCTTTTATAATGTTAATGTATTAGCACAGTTGACCTGTCCTGGGATGATCAGAGGACAAAGCCAAGGGTTGACCCAAGAATGGGGGAGCCTGCCCTGTCTAAGTGGTCTCTGACTCAAAGACACTTCTCTGTCTGGATTTGCAGAACTCCTTGCCTTTGTCATGTTCAAAAGTCACAGAGACTTCTGAATCTCAACTACTGTCCCACTTCCAGACCCTTCTGCGTGCAGGCCCTTTTCTTCCTTTGGGTAGTAGCATCTTCTTTCTTGATCATTCTCCATCAGCGAGAGTGCTGGACCCCAGCCTTGGTGGTAGGGGAGTCATGTGCTCGTCCCTGTAGATACTAAGGGACCAGGTTGCAGGCAGCCAGTCAAATCTGTATCTCTGAGTAGTGCCTCTCTGTTCTCTTAACTTCCTGACCTACCTGCCTTCTTTTTTTGGCTGTTTTTTCACAGTGCCAGAACTTGGGAAAGCTCACGACGGTACAGATAGGCCATGATAACTCTGGGTTATATGCTAAATGGCTGGTGGAGTATGTGATGGTTAGGAATGAGATCACAGGACATACCTATAAGTAAGTGTTCCCTCACCTGTGCCCTGAGATAGTGGGGTAAGGTATACCAGGGGCTGGGTTTGATGCATGGGTATGTGGAGTTCCCAAGGAGATCCTTTAGGTCGTGGTAGACTGAGGTACTTCCTGTTTGGCTCTGCCTCATGCACCTGAAAAGAAACAGAAGGAGGGTTTTCCAGGCTAAGACATCTGATGTTGGTGTACACAGGTTCTAGGCTACCCATCATTCAGGTGTCTTTCCCAATGATGCACAGTGGGGCGGATGAGCAGGGCTTTGAGGAACCCCAGCCTGGTTTCAGAGCCTGTCTCCAGGGATTGGCTCAAAAGATGGCTTTTGCTGAGCAGCATGGGGAGGAGCTGGCAGCTCTGACAGGCCATTGCTTGACCTTTAGGTTCCCATGTGGTCGGTGGTTGGGGAAGGGCATAGATGATGGGAGCTTGGAGCGGGTCCTGGTTGGGGAGTTGCTCACATCCCAGCCTGAGGTGGACGAGAGGCCGTGCCGGACCCCGCCCCTGCAGCAGTCCCCCAGCGTCATCCGGAGGCTCGTTACCATCTCACCCAACAACAAGCCCAGTAAGTGGGAGGAGCGATTGGGCCCTCATGCCCCCCAGGTGGGGAATGTGGGCAGATGTCTGGGACCCTGATGTGTGAGTCCATACCTCAGCCTCTACAGCTGCCTTGGTATCTGTCACCCTCCTCTCATGAATCTGTGTGTGTGTGTGTCGGGGGGGGGGGGGGGGCGTGTCACACTCAGAGGCTTCTGCAGCCTGGCCTAGGTCCTCTGTACTATTTATATATCATTCTAGAGAGTGAGAGGTCTACCTTCTGGCCTTCTCCTTCCTTGTTCTTGGGCCTCACAGCCAAGTCTTGCCCTCTTTTGGTTGCCAGAAGTTCCAGGGTAAAATGGAAAATAAACTTTCCCTGCCTCTTTTAGAAATGGAGCTCTGAGGTAACTCTGAAAAGCTTTTGTTTTCCCCCAAGATTTTAGAAAGGGCTACCTCAACAAAGTTGAATGGGCAAGAGCCACTCTTACTAGGGTCCAGTCCAGGCTATCCTGCCTCTCTCATGTGCCCTTCCTATGTCCTTAGTCTTGTGCTCAGTCAACGAGGCATTGTTAAGCCTCTGAGATTGGTTAGGGATGTCTGCTTGATTTTTATCAGAGCTGAACACCGGGCAGATCCAGGAGTCCATCGGGGAGGCAGTCAATGGTATCGTGAAGCACTTCCATAAGCCTGAGAAAGAGGTGAGCCTTCCTGCCCTCCAACCCAGGGCTTTATATTGAAGAGAGAGAATAATCTTTTTCCAGGCCCATGTAGTGCGGACAACCCGGAGTCTAGAGTGTGTGCCTCGGGGTCTCTGCCAACTTTGGGTTACCCTGTTTCCTTACACACTAGTGACCCAGTAGAGTCCCTTGGGCCCCTAATGAGCAGTGTATTTTCCTGTCTTCTTCTGGATTTTCCTGGATCTCCCTGAACAATGGTCACTCTGGCTTTGCCCCTGTCGTGGGGACCCAGATCCATCCATCTGTTCAGCAGCTACGCACTGGCAGCTGCTCTGTGCTTCTCACTGTGCCAGGTGCTGGGGAGACAGACAAGGTCCCAGCCAGGCTTTTGCTGCCCTCCCAGCTGTGGACTCTGGTTTCGGGGAAGCAGTGGTGGGGAGACAGCTTGGCTGAGGCAAGTCTGGCATTCTCTTATTTCTTTACATAGCGAGGCAGTCTGACGCTGTTGCTCTGTGGAGAATGTGGCCTTGTCTCGGCCCTGGAACAGGCTTTCCAGCATGGATTTAAATCTCCCCGGCTCTTCAAAAATGTCTTCATTTGGGATTTCCTGGGTGAGTTGAGCCAGGGTGTGAGGATGGGAAAAGTATGTAAAGACATGGGGACTCACCCACACACTGTGGGTGCTGACCATTGGGGTCTGAGGTGCAGAAGCCAAACCAGGTGACTCTCAAATTAGATCTAGTTTTGTTTGCTCTGGCTTTTCTTGAAGGCTTAGAAACAGTCCTCACACTTTTTCCTTGTAGACTCAAAAGGCCAGTTGATAGTATTTGGAGCCCAACCCTTGTGATGTACCCACTTGGAGAATTTTCATGCAAGAACCTTTTCCCTCAAGAATGTTTTTCTTGCTTCTTTTTTTAAACTTCAGACTAGGGAAAAGACCATCTTTATATCAAGGGCCACTTAAGGAAATTTAAAACATAAGAATAGGGACCTTATATTTTGACATGTGACCAGCAATGTCAGAACATTCATGTTACAATAAGTTACCTGCAGCAACATGGAAAGACCCATGGGACATGGGACTTGCCCACAGGACAGTCAGGCATAGGTTGGTTTTGAGAGTCTTTGTCACTGGGAAGCTTTTCTGCTCTTCACAGAAAAAGCACAAACCTATTATGAGACTTTGGAGCAGAACGAACTTGTCCCTGAGGAAAACTGGCACACGAGGGCCCGGAACTTCTGCCGCTTTGTTACCGCAATCAATAACACTCCCCGGAACATAGGCAAGGACGGCAAGTTTCAGATGCTGGTGTGCTTGGGAGCCAGGTACTGCAGCCGCGTGGCCCCAAGCCCCGGAGGTGGTGCCGGGGGCTTGGAGCATGCGGGGTGGAGTGGGGAGCGGCTAATGACTCGAGGCTGCTGGGCAGGGGAGGCCTTAGAGGCCCTGAATTTCCCTGTATGAAGCATATGTGTGGGGATGAGAGTATGTGTAACTGGTGGGGGCACATTTTGTTAGGGAGGACTAACACCATCCCGCTGGTGAGATTTGAAGCAGAGTCTATCTAGTCATTCCTTCAGCAAACATTTGGCTGTGTCAAGCATTATGGAAGGCAGGGGGAATGAGCTGAATAAAACATGGTCCCTACCATTTAAAAGTTTACATGTCCAAATTAAAGACGGTTCAAGGCAGAAGGTTGTGAGAGTCCCAAAAGGAAGCATACATTCATAGTTACACTGAAACTGTAGAGGAGAAAGATCAGAGAAAAGAGGAGGTGGTATCTGAGGCTTAGAGGTGGGGAGGGAGTTTGAAGCAGACAGAATATGCAGAGAGGTCCTAAAGGAAGCAAAAAACGTGGAGTTAGGAAATAACAGGTTAACGTGGGAAGGGCAGTCATAGGAAACAGTTGAAAGGAGGATAGGGGCCTTGGGGAGCTGGGGCAGAGAATCCTTCCATATTAGGATAGAGTTGTTTAATCAGGGCACTGAAATAATATGAGTTTGATACCATGCATGGTATACATCAGAGTGGGAAGATTATTGGGGCTCTTCCTGTGGGTCAGGTGAGGACGTGAAGGCCAAATAAATGTAAGGCAGAGGTTCATTTGGGCCAAGGAAGGCATAGTAGTTAAAAACAGACTCTGGAACCAGATTCACTAGGTTCATATTTTCAGATCAGCCACTCACTAGCCATATGAACTTGGACAAGCTACTTAATCTCTCTCTACCTCAATTTCTTCATCTATAAAGTAGGGGTAATAATAACACTGATAGCACCTACCTCATATCATAGGGTTGTTATGAAGGTTAAAAGCTCTTAAAACAGTGTCTGGCACATGCCAAGTGCTATGTGGATGTGAGCGCTTAGGATTAGTTCTGGTTATGATAGTTCTGGGGAGGACTGATGCTCTGGGACAGATTGGCTGTTGAGAGGGAAGAGGTGGTGCTGACTGGACCTCGTGTCTGGCTGGGGTTTAGGGAACTGGGGGAAGTAGGGGGAGGCAGGGGAGGAGGTGTGGACCTGGTGGCAGGTAATGGGGTCATCTTGGGTCAAGTTGGGTTGGTGTCCCTGGGGCTTAGTCCCTAGCAGGAGCCTTTTAAAACCATGTAAGGCCTCTTTGCCAGGCACAGTTGGGGGAGGGAGAAGGGGCTGAGGTAGCTATCTACTTTTCCAGCCCCAGACTTTGTTCAAGGAGTGATGGAGCAAGTTTCCCCCTTGATCTTGTACTAACTATTTCCCTTCCCCTTCCCTTCTGATCTGCCCGGACTGACCCTTCCCCACCAGAGATCACCTTCTACACCATTGGATTGCTCTGCTGGCCGACTGCCCCATCACCGCACACATGTATGAGGATGTGGCGCTGATCAAAGACCACACACTTGTCAATTCCTTGATCCGCGTGCTGCAGACATTGCAGGAGTTCAACATCACACTGGAGACGTCCCTTGTCAAGGGCATCGACATCTGACCTCCCAGCACCAGCTAGCAGCAGGACGGAGAGAGACTCACCCTGCAGCTCTGACCCTTCTTCCCAAGGGGATTTAAGCAAGTTATGCAGGAGACAGGAGATGTACACTCACTGTAAAAAGAAAAGTAGAGGATTTTTGGAATAAATAATCTATTTTAGAGTTTATTTGCTGATTTGCTTTTTACACACTTTCATGTGAAAGAGTGATAGGGAGAGGGAGACGAGGTTGGTGCCGCTTATTTTGAAGCTGGTGCCCTCCCTCGCCGTGGCCGCAAGCTGGGAGCCTGCGGCCTCCCCGGACTGAGCCTGCGGCGTGCGGGCAGAGCAGCTCTGCTTTCTCACCCGCGCCTGGTCATGAGGCCATTCCACGTTGTTTTTAAACTAATGTTTTCTATATTAACATTGTTATGGATACTTGGCTTTCACGGGCCACACACAGGTGTGCTGAGCAGGAAGCCCCAAGCTCCAATCAAAGGGATTTTTAGTAGTGCCTCTGTGAGCACTGATGAGTCAGTCCCACATCTTTTCTTTTTTTGTCAGTATTATTTGGAACGGAGACATGCCGGGATGCACCGTCGTGCAGAAGATCACATTTCCTCTTGGCACACAGCTGCACGAAAGTAAACATAAGCATGTTTTAACAGGTTTTCGTTTTCTTTTTTTCTTCCTCTTATTTATTTAACCCTCCGTTGTGTGTTTTAAATCTTTTTCTTTTCTTTTTTCTTTTTTCTTTTTTTAAGGAAGGAAAAAGCTTGTCACAGTCTAACTGGCTATGTTATTATTGTTAAATTTATGTTGT
The DNA here is from genome assembly GCF_030435805.1 of Mustela lutreola. Taxonomy (NCBI): domain Eukaryota; kingdom Metazoa; phylum Chordata; class Mammalia; order Carnivora; family Mustelidae; genus Mustela; species Mustela lutreola. The sequence goes on along the minus strand of NC_081290.1, from coordinate 239,704,784 downwards.
TTTGCAACCTAGAAACCAGCTACAATATGGCCCACTTAATAAAACACCTGAAACAAAACTGCATGGATCCCTGACTTTTATGGGGGGTTTGTGAGCAGTGGGTGGTGGGGGATACAGTTAGGTCCATGTGAAAGACCAGTGTGAGAGGCGTCGCATTGCCTAGGCTCCTCCCTCAACTGCCCAGGGTGCCCTCTCAGGGCCTGGCGGCTCCTGGGTCCTTCCTGCTGTAGCACCAGGAGCTTTCCCTAGTTTCTTTTTTTAACTCAAATGGCTATTGAGAAGGATGCATTTAAGGGTTATTTTCCCACTCCACAGAAGACGAGGCTGAGGCACAGAAGGGAAGGGACCTGGCCAAGGTTGCAAAGGTGGTCAATTGACAGACAAGGTGAGATATTTCTTGAAGGGTAAGGAAAACCAGGGGTGGGAACATAGGGCGCATGAGACCCTATCTTCTCTCAGGGGGGAAAAGAAGCTTTTTCTTGAGAGGATTTGTCTTTCCCAGGATGGTAGGTAGTAGATCTTTATGAGGGTCCTGAGAACTAGCTTCCTTCAACCACACCATTTTTTCAGGAAGTTTCAGAACTGTGGCTTGGTCAGGTAGAGGGCCTCAAACCAATTAATGTTCTCTTTTATGCTTCCCTGATTTTGCTTGTATGTTCTCCCTGCCTGGATGGAATGTATCCCCTGCTGCCTACTTCCTGTTCATAGTTCATGGTCAGTTTAGGAGTCACCCACTATGAAACCCTCCCTAATCCTCCGTGGGCACAGTTAATCATTCTATCATTGTGCTCCTGTAGTTGCTTAGATGCTGGTACCTGGGGTTATTGCTGGGTTATTGCTGCTTTCATGTTGGGCCCTCTCCTTGGGCTGTGAGATCCTGGAGGGTCCAAGAGGGTCATTCATTCATTTTCATCCGTGGTGACTGGCTGGCGGTGAGTGCCCAGGTAAGGCTTTTTGAAGAGGTGAGGAAAGGGCCTGGAGGCTCTGAGGACAGCTGCAGTGCAATATCCTGCCAGCAGGGGGTGTGAGTGGGCCATAGGAGTCTGCAGTGTTTTGGAAGTTGGGGAGGTACACATCAGGCAGGAACGAAGATTCCTGGCTAGGCAAGAAGGGCAGCACAGAACTCACTGCATGTATGTCTGTGGTGGACCTAGGCCAGAGATGACTGTAAGCCAGGTGCTTTACTCACGTACTTCTCCCTTTTCCTTACACCCCTGTGAGACAAAAGTAGATTATCACTGGTTTATAGACAAGGAAACTGAATATCAGAGAAGTTTAGTTACTTGCCCAAGGCCACTACATCTGCTAAGTAGTTTGTATGGAGAACTGTCTCACTCCAAGCTTGTAGGTTTTCCACTGACAACTACTACTTTCCTTGATTCAGGTTCCTGCTCAGATGCCCTCAGAGACACCCACCCTGAGCACTCTAAAATACCAACAAGTTCTATCAGTCACTTGTATTCCCTTATTCTACTTTATTTTCCTTCCTAACACCAGCAACCATTGTACTAATTATTTGCCAATTCTCAATGTTCGATTTATGAGGGAAGGACACAGTCTGTTCAGAAAGTAGCAATTGGCACAAGGTAGATGCCCACTAAGTATTTGTGGAATAAATTAATTCATTGGCAGTGGTTAAGATAACAGACTATGGAACTAAAAGTTCTTCAGCTAAATCACTGCACTGCTAATGTGACCCAGAGCAACATACTAGTTCCTGAACCTCCATTTACTTACCATCTGTAAAATGGGAATGATAGTGCCTTCATCAAAGGATTGTTGTTCCAGACTGAGACCCAGATACTTGCACCCCACCCCACCCCATCCTTAAGGAACTCAGAGGCCAGTGCCACAGTGGAGGAGTATGACATCAGGGAAGGTATTGACCATAATGAGCTGTGCTTAGGGTGGGGAATTGTCAGAGGGAGTGGATTTTGCTTGTAGTGAGAATAGCTTGAGCAAAGGTGTGCAGACATGAAGGAGCCAGCCAGATTGAGATGCCTGGGGATGTCTAGCACCAGAGTCAATTCTGAGACCGAGAGGGGAGCAGATTTGTAGGTTCCACATCCATAAAGTAGAGGAGAGAAGGAAAAGACTTAAACTTTGCCAGTGCTCAGTAGATGTGGACTGAAGAAAAGACCACCTGAACCAGAGTCGCGTCACCTGTGTGTGGCATTCCTAGTGCATGCTTGCACCCGAGAAGATGAGTCCTGCTGCTTTGAGCCCTCCTGGGATCTGAGACATGGAAACCTGTGGTCAGAGCACAACTGCTGGGCTGAGGCGTGGCAGCTGTGTGTTTCAAGTGCGGTGTGTGGCCCGAAAGACCACGGACAACACACAACCGACTCACCCCAGGGCAGTGACTTCTGTCTCAAGGAATAATGTCTCAAGGAATAAGGGGAGGAATCTCTTTAAGGCAACCTAGGAGAGCTTCTCCTTTATCTTCTTCCAGCTTTTAGATCCTGATTACTGGAGCCAGTGCTCATGCCAGTTAGAGTTAAATGACCCTTTATGTGCTGAGGGATCTGACTTGTCCAACTGTCCCATCGGTCACGGTTCTGTATGGTGGGGGCACAGCACCTAACACTTAGTTATGTGCTTTAATGGAGGGTGCTGGCGGCCTCAGTGAAACCATGCAGGAGTAACACCCCTTCCAGCAGACGTTGCTGAGAAGGTGAGTGTCCACCATGTTTTAAAAATTAAGGCTCTTTTGGGACCATCTATCTGTCTGCTCCTTCTCACAGCTAATTCTGCTGTGAATGCCTCACTTTCTACTGTGTTTTGTTTTCTAATATGCAAATCCTTTTTGGAATGATGTGTGATTTAACAGAATAGGCGTGTTTAGTAGTTCAGTATTTCAAGGACACTTGAGTTAACTGCCTATCCAGCAGCCCTGGGTAGATCAAGTGGATTCAGTTCAAGTGCTGCCTGCTTTGGCTTTTGTACCTGCTCTAATTTGGGGCTTCTCAGACTGAGATTTCAGGGACTGATGAATAAACAAGCATGCAGCTCAGTGAATTATTGAGGACTGAATACCCTTGTAACCACCACCAGATCTAAAATAGAGCTTAAGTCAGCTTTCCTAGAGTTTTTTTTTTTTTTTTATTCCTCCTCCCAGTCTCCGCCTTCTCCTTCCTTCCAACTTTGTTACCTTTATATTAACCACTTCCTTGAGTTTCTTTATTGTTTTATCACCCAAGTGTACATCCCTACATGCTATAGTAGGCAAATTGGTTTCCTTTTTAACTTGATACATCTATTAAGTCCCTTTTAGTCTAAAGGGTTCTCTCTACCTTTTCCTTACAGTTTGTCTCTTGAAGAACCTGGGATGTATGATCTGTAGTTTCCCACAGGCTTGATTTTGTTAATTCCATGCTGGTGGTAGTTCAATGTGCTCCTTTGTCCTCTGCATTTGCTATAAAGCAGCAGCTAGATCCAAGGACCTGATTTGCCTCCAGATTGATCCCTTTGAGGAGACTTTAGGTGGGTGTATTTGTTTATCAGGAGGCACATCATGTCTGGTGTTCACTTCTTTTTAATGTTAGCAGCTATCATCCTGTAAGTCATTCACTTGTGGGGGGTGGTTTGCAACATAGGGATGTTCTAATCTATCATTTTGTTTCATTTATTAGGTGGAATAATTTTATAAGGAGATGCTGCCCTTCATGTATTTGATTTCTCAGTAGAGTTTATAGGAAAGGCAGGGTAAGTGCTTAATTCTTTCCTTTTATTAACTTCTAAGATAATGTGCTGGGATGGTTCCCAGTTATACTCGGAAGGTAGCTATTTTTTAAAAAACATTGTTATGAACTCACAGACTTAACATGTGTCTGGTGAGTTTCATTCCTTTGCATTTATTATCTTTATTGATTGTCCCATTCTGGCAGTTGGGTACCTCTTCAAATTGCCTCTTAAGTTGTTTGTAATGACCCTGGTGGTTGCTTTGTGGAATTTCAAGATGTCCCAGGCTCATTTTATACGTTTTCTGTCTCAGGCTTGGAATCAGCTGTTTGTCTGAGAAGCCCTGGGTTCTGCATATGTTTTACCTTTTCCCGCCACCTCCTCTTGTTAAGGCTCAATTATCTCTGCCAAGTTGGTGACTCTTGTCTGCTGGTCCTCAGACGTAAGAAGTCCAAAGTACGCTGGTGGCAGGTGACACTTATGGTTCGATGCACTAGGGCCTACAGAATGTAGCTCTGGCAAGAGTGTGACTCTTCCAGGAACTATCACTTCCAACTCTGCAGAACTTAGAGTTGCAGGTATGCAAGGGACAGCGTCCCTCAGTGGGTCCTGGAAGTGATGGTAAGTGTGGCCACTCCTGCCTCTTAGTTCCTAGACCCATGTAGTCTTCCTTAGGGACATAGCCCCACATAAAGGTCTTGGATGTAGTGCAAATACTAGATCCTGAAGGATGGCACCCAAGTCTTACAGATTTCTGCCTCATGTCATTGAAGCGAGTGCTTCAGTTGTGCCTTCAGTGAGCCATCCCAGTGTTCTCTGAGGTTGGTAGCTTCTGGGTGGTGGAGCGCATACATGACCAGTAAAAGTATATATGACTTAATGTTATGAACCCGCTCCCTGACTCACTTCACTGTGAAGTGGGTGTGCTGGTTGGATGCTCTGCTGGATGCAATTCCCTGCCGGAGGAGTAGGTACTCTCTGAGCATTTGGATATCGGCGCTGGCTGAGGTTCTGTGGGAAGAAAAAGCAAACCTATTTTCAGAATAGATCTTGGTCCCTGTGAGGATGAACTGCTGGCCCTACCAGGGCCTCTTGGAGTTGATCTGCCCCCAAGTGGCTGCTTGGGCTCCTCAAGGAATAGTGCTTTACCTGGGCTGGGCATTGGCTTCTTGCTGGGAGAGTAGACATTCTGAGGCAGCAGTAGCTAGAGTAGTTTTGGTATGTGGGGGTCCGTGCTCTTGGGCCTCTGAGTGGCCTGCATCTCTGCTGGTGCCAGTGACAAAGTGACTGATTTAATCTACTTGGTTTTCAGTTCCTTTTGGTGGGGAATGCTCTCTGGTGTATACTCATGTGTCATACAAAAGTCTTCATACTTTGTGCCTACTTCCAAATGTCCAGCCACATGCCCATTCCCCAGACCTTCTTGTCTCCAGAAGGAGAGACAAGACCTTTTTCTTTCAGTCCTCAGACTAGCCAGCTAGACCACTGGCCACTGCTCAGGAATGTATACGTAGTGTCCTATGTATTACTCTCCTTCCATAACCATTTGCAGCTCTGTTCTTTGGGAAGATTTCCCCTTGCTTTCCCTTGTTTCTCACTGTCTTTCAAGGCTGTCCCTGAATGTGACTGTCATGCAGCTGCTGTCCATTTCTGTATTCCACCCACCTACCAAGCTGACCCATCAGCAAACCAAGCTTGGTCACTATTTCCATTACATTTCCATTACAGTGAACTACTGATGCCTGCACCTGACTTCCTGGTTTGGCAGAACCCAGTTCATAATGGGAAGTTCTTGATGTATTGTCACTTAATCCTCATGGTCAAGCATTTCATCCAAACCAGGGCCCAGTCATATGCCTGAAGCTCTTTCTCAAAAGGTATATAAATCTCAGTTGTAGATGGCAGGGTTTTGCTCCAGAATCGCAGCATCCTGCTTTGTGATCCTTTCTAATTATTGGAACTGGATGAGATACATGGAAGCTCATTAATTTTTCTTTTCTTATTTTTTTAAGGTTATATTTATTTTTCAGAGAGAGCGCAAATGCACACACAAGCAGGGGGAGTGGCAGAGGGAGAAGCAGGCTCCCTGGTGAGCAAGGAACCTGATGTGGGATTCAATCCCAGGACCCCAGGATCATGACCTGATCCAAAGGCGGATGTTTGACCGACTGGACCACTCAGGTGCCCCTAATTTTTCATATTAAAAAGATTTAGGGGTGCCTGGTGGCTCACTTTGTTGGGCAACCAACTCTTGATTTCAGTTCAGGGCACGATATCACTGTTGTGAGATGGAGACCCACATCAGGCTCTGCACTCAGCATGGAGTCTGCTTGGGACTCTCTCTCTCTTCTTCTGCCCCCTCCCAGGTCATGCTTGCACATATTCTCTGACTTTCAGAATAAAGAAGTGAAATATTTTTAAAAAATTTTAAAAAATATATATGGTTCTTGTCTTTAGGGAGTTTGCAGTCTAATGAAGAGAGAAATATTAATTTTTTAAAAATCTGGGGCGCCTGGGTGGCTCAGTGGGTTAAGCTGCTGCCTTCGGCTCAGGTCATGATCTCAGGGTCCTGGGATCGAGTCCCGCATCAGGCTCTCTGCTCAGCAGGAGTCTGCTTCTCTCTCTCTCTCTCTCTGCCTGCCTCTCTGTCTACTTGTGATCTCTCTCTCTATCAAATAAATAAATAAATAAATAAATAAATCTTTAAAAAATAAAAATAAAACAATAAAAAATCACTCATGGGGTGCCTGGGTGGCTCAGTGGGTTGGGGCCTCTGCCTTCGACTCAGGTCATGGTCCCAGGGTCCTGGGATTGAGCCCCACGTCAGGCTCTCTGCTCAGTGGGGAGCCTTGCTTCCTCCTCTCTCTCTGCCTGCCTCTCTGCCTACTTGTGATCTCTTGTCTGTCAAATAAATGAATGAAATCTTAAAAAAAAAAATTTAGTATTAAAAAGAAATAAATCACTCACATGTTAAGTTCCAACTGTCATCAGTTCTGTGAAGACCCAATGCTGTGAGAACCTAGGGGATTTTGCTTAGTCAGTGAGGTCAGAAGGACTTCCCTGAAGTTGAAGTTTGAAATTGACTGGGCAAATGAGGAGGAAAAGTGTTTATGTAGAGGGAGCAATGGTATGCCAAGTGTCTGTGCTGGGAAGGAGCAGAGAGCACACAAACCCAGAGGATGGAGCAGAGGGTGGTGGGGAGGAAGCCGAGCAAGAGCTGGAGCCCATCTGTGCAGGGGCATGGAGACATTCCCCTTTACTATTAGAGCCCTGAAAAGTCACACAAGGGTTTCTGGAAGGTGGGTGACATGTTCATATTTTCATTTTGAGGAAGGGATGTGAGCCTCCCAGCTAGTGGCCAAAGGGGAGATGAGAGCAGCTTGGACTAGGGATGGTGGAGTTAAAGGGAAGGGGTTCTAGAGTTGCTTCAGAGGCAAGACTGAGAGGACTTGGTGATGGATTGGGTATGGGCTGAGGAAGAAGCATTGTCAAGCCTATCTCCTAGGCCTTAGGGTTACATAGTCTATACTAAAGTTCAGTATGCAGACTTGTGTGTGTAGCCAAGTTAAAATGTGTGAGATGGTGTGTGTAACTGTGCTTACTGGCTCACTCACCTGTGGGACACAGTCTAGCTGTTTTGAACTTCCTTTACTCATACTAATTCTGAGGGAGATGGGGCTGGCAGAGCACATGAGAATCCTTGAAACTTGAGGTTCCTTCCTGCCTTTCCCTCACTCTGCTCTTTCCTCTAGGGTGAGGCAGGCTCTGAACATTTCTGCTTTGACCCTCAGGCTGGAGTCACAGTGATCTCAACTTCCGAAAGAGGCTTATTTTAGGGTCTGACCTTTAACTCGAGCCACACCGGCTGGACAGTTGCAGCAACCTCGGAACTGCAGGATTAATCACTGGAAACTTGGTTTCAATTGCTTGATTGCTGACCCCAGAGCTGGGCCAAGAGCATCCCTGGACCAAACTGTGTGTTACTTTTCTTTCATCTTAGTTCACCTCTTGGTCCCTGATCTCCTGCTCCATCTTTAGTAAGTTCTGGCTTTGAGGGCTGATAATACCTTCCCTACCTCTGTGGGCAGTTGTGGGCCAGACAACTCTTGGAATCTTTATGTTGCACTTTCTAAAATGTTGTTGTTCTCATTGATGTTACAACTGAGAACCAAAAATATTGAACATACTAGGGACAGGCCTTCTATTAAAGAAACCTTTAGCCAAGATCTTGTAGGACTTTGTAAAAGTTTTCTGCTCTTAGGTTTGTGTATGTTTATTTCAGTTTTGGAGATTGGAGGAAACTCTGGTGAGAGCTGGAGTTGGGTGACCTCAGCCCACCATGGTAGCACACCTGGTTGTGCAGTTTGCTAAGCCTACCCCTGTAGCATGATGAGACAATATGACTTTATACAACTTTGTAGCAAAAAGCAATCAGAATGTTGAATTAAAATGGGTGCTTGGTTTTATCTGCAACTTATTTCAATTTACTGAATTTACAGAGGTGTGATTCTCTTGGGTAGTTCTTTGTTTAGAATAAAGTTGCTAAATCCCAAATGCAGGCTTTAATCTGGGAAGCTGGAGCAGCTAGGTTTCAGTCTAAGAATACTGGGTCCACAAACTCAAGTAGGGTGACTTCCTGTTCTCAGTTTCTTCATATGTAAAATGAGCACATTAACTTCACGTTACTGGTGTGTACTGAAGATTGAAGGACTCAGGAAAGAAATGGTTTTCAAAAACAAGTCAGTAGCTATTGGTCAAGAAGACTAAGTAAAATGCATCCAAACTGAAAAAGAAGTAAAACTATCTGCAGATGATATGATCTTGTATTTAGAAAATCCTAAGGAGTCTATTAAAAACTATTAGAACTAATAAATGAACTTAGTAAAGTTTCAGTATACAGAATCTTTATACAAAAATAATTGTGTTTCCATAAAGGAGCAATAAACTGATAATTAAATTAAGAAAATTTCATTGACAATAATATCAAAAAGAATAAAATACTTAGGATTTTTTAAAAAAGATTTTATTTATTTATTTGAGAGACAGAGATCACAAGTAGGCAGAGAGGCAGGCAGAGAGAGAGAGAGAAGGAAGCAGGCTCCCTGCTGAGCAGAGAGCCCGATGTGGGGCTCCATCCCAGGACCCTGAGACCTGAGCCGAAGGCAGAGGCTTTAACCCACTGAACCACCCAGGTGCCCCTAAATACTTGGGAATTTTTAATAAAAGGAGTGTGAAACCTATACTCTGAAAACTACCAAACGTCACCAAAGGAAATTAATGGAGACTTAAGTAAATAGAATGACATCTGTGTTCACGGATCAGAAGACTTAATATTGGTAATATGGTAGTATTCCCTAAATTGGCCTATATTTCACTGAAATTTCTATCAGTACTCCATTTGACTTTGCAGAAATTGATAAGCTAATTCTAAAATTGATATGGAAATTCAAGGGATCCAGAAGAGCCAAAACAAGCTTGAAAAAGAAGAATAAATTTGGAGAACTCACACTTCCCAGTTTCAAAACTTTACAAAGTAACCAAGACAGTGTGGTATTGACAGGACAGACATATATATCAGTGGAATAGAATTGAGTCCAGAAATTCATACTCACATTTACAGTCAACTGATTTTTGATAAATGTGCCAAAATAATTCAATGGAGAAAGAATAGTCTTTTTCAACAAATAGTATTGGGACAGCTTGGTATCAACATGCAAAGGAATAACATTGGCCCCCTGGCATCACATACAAAAATGAACCCAAATTGGGTTTCAGGACAGGTGATGTATAGTTTCTTAGCTGGCCTGTTTCTTCTCTTCAAATTTTTTAAAATTTTATTTTAGAAAGAGGGAGAGAGCACAAGTAGGGGACAGAGGGAGAGGGAGAAGAAGAGAGAACCTCCAGCAGACTTCATGCTGAGTGCAGAACCCGACTTGAGGCTCGATCCCAGGACCCTGTGATCATGATCTGAGCCAAAATGAAGAGTCGGACACTTAACCAATAGCACCACCCAGGTGCCCCCCATCTCTGCAAAGTGTTTTTTCCTTTTCTTTTTTTAAAGATTTTGTTTATTTGTTTGACAGAGAGAGATCAGGAGGAGCAGAGGGAGAGGAAGAGGCAGACTCTCTCTGCAGAGCAAGGAGCCCAGTGAGGAACTTGATCCCAGGACCCTGGGATCATGACCTGAGCCGAAGGCAGACACTTTACCGACTAAGCCACCCAAGCATTCCAAAGTTATTCATTCATTTATTTATTTATTGTTTTTATTAACATATAATGTATTATTTGCCCCAGGGGTACAGGTCCGTGAATCGTCAGGTTTACACACTTCACAACACTCCGTTTCACATACCCTCCCCAATGTCCATAACCCAACCACCCTTTCCATATTCCACCTCCCCCCAGCAACCCTCAGTTTGTTTGGTGAGATTAAGAGTCTCCTATGGTTTGTCTCTCTTCCAGTCCCATCTTGTTTCATTTCATCCTTCCCTACCCACCAAACCCTACACTCTGCCTCTCAAATTCCTCATCTCGGGGAGATCATGTGATAATTGTCATTCTCTGATTGACTTATTTCGCTCAGCATAATACCCTCTAGTTCCATCCACGTCGTTGCAAATGGCAAGATATCATTTCTTTTGATGGCTGCATAATATTCTATTGTATATATATATACACCATATTTTCTTCATGCATTCATCTGTTGATGGAGATCTAGGTTCTTTCCATAGTTTGGCTATTGTGGACATTGCTGCTATAAACATTTGGGTGCACATGCCCCTTCGGATCACTACATTTGTACCTTTAGGATAAATACCCAGTAGTGCAATTGCGAGGTCATAGGGTAGCCCTATTTTCAACTTTTTGAGAAACCTCCATTTTGTTTTCCAGAGTGGCTGTACCAGCTTTGCATTCCCTTTCCCTGCATCCTCTCCAACATCTGTTGTTTCCTGCTTGTTAATTTTAGCCAATCTGACTGGTGTGAGGTGGTATCTCATTGTGGTTTTGATTTGTATTTCCCTGATGCCTAGTGATGTGGAGCACTTTTTCATGTGTCGGCCATCTGGATGTCTTCTTTGCAGAAATGTCTGTTTATGTCCTCTGCCCATTTCTTGATTGGATTATTTGTTCTTTGGGTTTTGAGTTTGGTAAGTTCTTTATAGATTTTGGATACGAGCCCTTTATCTGATGATGTTGTTTGTGAAAATCTCCCATTCTGTCAGTTGTCTTTTGGTTTTGTTGACTGTATCCTTTGCTGTGCAAAAGCTTTTGATCTTGATGAAATCCCAATAGTTCATTTCTGCCCTTGCTTCCCTTGCCTTTGGCGATGTTTCTAAGAAGAAGTTGCTGAGGCTGAGGTCAAAGGGGTGGTTGGTTGCCTGTGTTCTCCTCAAGGATTTTGATGGATTCCTTTTTCACATTGAGGTCTTTCATCCATTTTGAGTCTATATTTGTGTGTGGTGTAAGGAAATGGTCCAGTTTCATTCTTCTGCATATGGCTGTCCAATTTTCCCAACACCATTTGTTGAAGAGACTCTTTTTTCCATTGGACATTCTTTCCTGCTTTGTTGAAGATTAGTTGGCCATAGAGTTGAGGGTCTATTTCTGGGCTCTCTATTCTGTTCCATTGATCTATTTGTCTGTGTTTGTGCCAGTACCATACTGTGTTGATGATGACGGCTTTGTAATAGAGCTTGAAATCTGGAATTGTGATACCACCAACTTTGGCTTTCTTTCTTCTGGCCATTTGGGATTCTTTTCTGGTTCTATATAAATTTTAGGATTATTTGTTTCATTTCTTTGAAAAAATTTTTGGTATTTTGATAGGGATTGCATTAAATGTGTAGATTGCTTTAGGTAATATAGACATTTTCACAATATTTGTTCTTCTAGTCCATGAGCATGGAACATTTTTCCATTTTTTTGTGTCTTCTTCAATTTTTTTCATGAGTACTTTATAGTTTTCTGAGTACAAATTCTTTGCCTCTTTGGTTAAGTTTATTCCTAGGTATCTTAAGGTTTTAGGTGCAGTTGAAAAATGGGATCCACTCCTTAATTTCTCTTTCTTCTGTCTTTTTATTGGTGCAACTGATTTCTGTGCATTGATTTTATATCCTGACACTTTACTGAATTCCTGTACAAGTTCTAGCAGTTTTGGAGTGGAGTCTTTAAGGTTTTCCACATAAAGCATTTGCAAAGAGTGAGAGTTTGACTTCTTCTTTGCTGATTTTGATGACTTTAATTTCTTTTTGTTGTCTGATTGCTGAGGCTAGAACTTCTAGTACTATGTTGAAAGTGGACATCCCTGCTGTGTTCCTGATCTTAGTAGAAAAGCTCTCAGTAGCTCTCAGTTTTTCTCCATTGAGAATGATATTCGCTGTGGGTTTTTCATAGATGGCTTTGATAATATTGAGGAATGTGTTCTCTATCCCTACACTGTGAAGAGTTTTGATCAGGAAAGGATATTGTACTTTGTCAAATGCTTTTTCAGCATCTATTGAGAGTATCATATGGTTCTTGTTCTTTCTTTTATTAATGTATTGTATCACATTGATTGATTTGCAGATGTTGAACCAACCTTGCAGCCCAGGAATAAATCCCACTTGGCCGTGGTGAATAATCCTTTTAATGTACTGTTGGATCCTATTGGCTAGTATTGGTGAAAATTTTCACATCTGTGTTCATCAACGATATTGATCTGTAATTCTCTTTTTTGATGGGGTCTTTGTCTGGTTTTGGGATCAAGGTAATACTGGCCTTATAAAATGAGTCTGGCAGCTTTCCTTCCATTTCTATTTTTTGGAACAGTTTCAAGAGAATAGGTATTAATTCTTCTTTAGATGTTTGGTAGAATTCCCCTGAGAAGCCGTTTGACCCTGGGCTCTTGTTTGTTGGGAGATGTGTGATGACTGCTTCAATCTCCTTACTGGCTATGGGTCTGTTCAGGTTTTCTATTTCTTTCTGGTTCAGTTTTGGTAGTTTATATGTCTCTAGGAATACATCCAATTTCTTCCAGATTGTCAAATTTGCTGGTGTATAGTTGCTCATAATGTGTTTTTATAACTGTTTGTATTTCTTTGGTGGTAGTTGTGATCTTTCCTCTGTCATTCATGATTTTATTTATTTGGGTCTTTTCTCTTTTCTTTTTGATAAGTCTGGCCAGGGGTTTATCAATCTTATTAATTCTTTCAAAGAACAAGCTCCTAGTTTCATTGATTTGTTCTACTGTTCTTTTGGTTTCTATTTCATTGATTTCTGCTCTGATCTTTATGATTTCTCTTCTTCTGCTGGGTTTAGGCTTTCTTTGCTGTTCTTTCTCCAGCTCCCTTAAATGTAGGCTTAGGTTGTGTAATTGAGACCTTTTTTTTTTTTTTTTTTTTAATATTTTATTTATTTATTTGACAGAGGGAAATCACAAGTAGATGGAGAGGCAGGCAGAGAGAGAGAGAGAGGGAAGCGGGCTCTCTGCTCAGCAGGGAGCCCGATGCGGGACTCGATCCCAGGACCCTGAGATCATGACCTGAGCCGAAGGCAGCGGCTTAACCCACTGAGCCACCCAGGCGCCCTATTTCTGAATTCTCTATTCTGTTCCATTGATCTGTGCATCTATTTTTATGCCAGTACCATACTATCTTAATATAGGTTGAAGTCCAGGACTGTAATGCCTCCAGCTTTGCTATTCTTTTTCAGTGTTACGTTGGCTATTTGGGGTCTTTTTTGGTTCCACACAAATTTTAGGATTGTTTGTTCTAGTTTTGTGAAAAATGGTGGTATTATTTAATCACAATTGCATTGAATGTATAGATTGCTTTGAGTAGCATAGACATTTTACCAATATTTGTTCTTCCAATCCATGGGCATGAAGTGTTTTTCCATTTCTTCATGTCTTTTTCCATATCTTACACAAGTATTTTATAGTTTTCAGCATACAGATCTTTTACCTCTTTGGTTAGGTTTATTCCTAGGTATTTTATGGTTTTTGGTATAATTGGGATTGATCCCTTGATTTCTCTTTTCACTGCCTCATTATTGATTTATAAAAATTCCACAGTTTCTTTTTTTTAGTGACTATTTATTTATTTGAGAGAGAGAGAGAGAGAGCATTAAAAGGGGTACGGCCAGAGGGAGAAGCAGACGCCTCACTGAACAGGGAGCCCAACATGGGAGTTGATCCCGGGACTCTAGGATCATGACCCAAGCCAAAGGCAGTTCCTTAAACAACTGAGCCACCCAGGGGCCCAATTCCACAGTTTCTGTATGTTGACTTTATATCCTGTGACTTTGCTGAATTCATGTATCAGTTCTTGCAATTTTTTGGTGGAATCTTTTGGGTTTTCTACATAGAATATCATGTCATCTGCAAAGAGTGAAAGTTTGAGTTCTTCGTAAGTGCTATTGATAGCTGCATGGTATAGTAAAATATGATGGATTGTCCTTCCCTCCCCAAATTTTCTTTTCTCTGGAGTTGTCTTGTATTGCAGTTTGGGGTGTCCAGAAAGTAAACTCTGAGATGGAGCTTCGTGTATTGGATATTTACTAGGGAGTACCTTTAGGTTCAACACCTGTGTATAGAGAGGAAGAAGACAGGGATGGGGATTTGGGAGAGAGAAGCCAGGCTGCTATGTAGGAGGCATGAGCACAGCCTTGACTGATGCCATGGGCGCTCTGGAGCTAGAGTGGTCCTTCAGAATGACCCCTTGGAGTTTCTTTGTTTAGTTTCCTTGAGTTAATCACTATTTAACCCCGAACCCTTGGCTGGTTGTCATCTCTTAATGCATTAGTTTGTACCAGGCATTCAATGCAGTCCCATCATCTTAAAGAAGTCTCTTCTATCCCTGGGCCTGCTTCAGACTGGACTGGTGGCTGCCTGGGGCCCACTGTCATCCTGTGCTCTCCTCTTACCATCACCCTGGCTGTAGGATGTCCCACTGTGTAGAGGTTGTGGTTACTATACTTTCCTGTATTGAATATTCTGTTCTCCTGGTCCCATGCCTGCCTTTTTCTTTATTCCCTTATTAGTGGAATTTATTTTCCAGTAACATCCTTAGGAAGTAATGGCCTGAAAATTTTTTGAGACCTTACGTATATGGAAATGTTGTCATTCTGTTCTTACAGATTCCTAGTTTGGAAAAATATAGACTTCTAGCTTGGAAATACTTTTTCTTAATTTTATATTATTTTTTATTAACATATAGTGTATTATTTGTTTCAGGGGTACAGCTCTGTGATTCATCAATCTTATACAATTCTCAGTGCTCATACTTTTTCTTAATTTTAAATGCATTGCTTCATGACTTCTAGTTTCCAGTGTCACTGCTGAGAAGTCCAAAGCTACTCTGATGTCAGACCCTTTGTATGAGACCTGTGTTTCCTTTCTGGAAGCTTGGATCTTTTTTTGTTTCTGATGATGAAATTTGCCTGAATATGTGTATTTTCATCCGTTGTAGGCACTTAATAGGCCCTTTCAATTAATTTGGAAATTCATGGGCTTCATTTCTGGGGAATTTTCCTAGATTATTCGTTGGATGTTTTCTTCCTTCTCTTTCTGTTTTCTCTTCCTGGAATGTCTGTTGCTGAGATGCTGAATGTTCTGTCCCTCATCTTTTTTTTTTTTTTTTTTTTAAAGATTTATTTATTTATTTATTTGACAGACAGAGATCACAAGTAGGCAGAGAGGCAGGCAGAGAGAGGAGGAAGCAGGCTCCCCGCTGAGCAAACAGCCCAATGTGGGGCTCCATCCCAGGACCCTGGGATCATGACCTGAGCCGAAGGCAGAGGCTTTAACCCACTGAGCCACCCAGGTGCCCCTGTTCTGTCCCTCATCTTACCACTCACTCATTTTCCCATCTTTTTGCCTTAGTTTTTATGAAGATTTCCTCAGTTTTATCATGTAGCTCTTTTCTAGTAGGTTTTTAAAATGAAACACAACACACAAACAGCATGCAGCAATCACAAGCATGCATTTACATCAGCAAATTATCACCACTGAAATAAATGGGAGACACTTGCATGACTCCCACCCAGGCCAAGGAATGGAACTCATAACTACTGCTCTGCAGCCCTCACACACCCCTGCCCCCACACCTACAAACGATCGCTATCCTAACTTCTAACACTATAGATCAATTTTATTGTTTCCGGTGGTTTTCAAACCGTATATATATAGATAGATAGATCTCTCTATATATATATTTAAGTATATACATACACATACACATCTATATATGTGTGTAGGAGGGGAATTGCTGGTACACACTGCATGTGTCAAACTCCTTTCCAGAGTGGCTCTGTCAGTGTTCACGCCCACCAGCTGGGTGCAAGCACCTTCCTTTCTCTGCATCCTACACTATACTTGTTATTGTCAGTCTTTTTATTTTTAGCCATTCTGGTAGGAGTGCAGTGGTATCTCATTGTGATTTTAATTTGCATTCCTATGATGACTGATGATATCTAGTACATTTTCATATGTGTATGGGCTACTTGGATATCCTTTCTGATGAAGTGCTCATTCAAGTTTCTTGCTCATTTTTTTTTAAAAGATTTTATTTATTTGATACAGAGAGAGAGAGAGCACAAGCAGGGGGAGCGATAGGCAGGCAGGCAGGCAGAGCAAGAGGGAGAAGTAGGTTCCCCACCGAGCAAGGATGCAGGACTCAGTCTCAGGACCCTGGGATCATGACCTGAGCCCCAGGCAGCCGCTTAACCAACAGAGCCACCCAGGCTCCCTTGCTCATTTTTTTAAAAAATTGTTTTGTCTTTTTCTTACTGACTTTTAATTGTTCTTTATGTACTCTGGATATAACTATTAGTTGTTAATAGATATTGTAATATCATCTTCCCTTTTGTGGTTTATCTTTACTCTGTTAAGGGTGAATTTTGAGAAATAGAAAAATAGTGAGTTTTGTGTATGTGGTCAGAGCACCTGAATTCTACTCTTACGGCAAATTTCCAGTATAAAATACAATGTTATTAACTACAGTCATCATGCTGTACATTAGACCTCTAGACTTATTCATCCTACTTAACTGTAACCTTCTACTCTTTAACCACCCCCCCATTTCTCCTACCTCTCTGCCTCTGGTAACCCACCGTTTTACTCTCTGCTTCTCTGTGTTCAACATTTTAGATTCTGCATACAAATGAAATCGCAGTATTTTTAGTTCTGCGTCTGGCTTATTTCACTTAGCATGATGTCCTCCAGGTTCATGGGTGTTATCAAGAAAGGCAGGATCTCCTTATTTTTTAAGGCTGAATAATATTTTCATTTATATGTATATAAAGAAGATGCAACAGAAGACAGAGAACAAGATGAAGAAATGGTTGTAGGAGTGGATGAAGAAGAATGAGAAAGAGAAAACAAACCTATAGCTGAAAGAGATGAATTGTAAATTATACCCTCACCACTTGGATCCTGTGTAGAGAGGGAAGGTGAAATTAAAGACAGTTCTTTTGGGAGAGACTTTTCCTTGTGCCAGTGACTATGGCCAAGAAGATAGAATGTGCTAGTTTATATAAACCAGTTAGGGCCTACTTCTGGAAATGGAATGGGGGTCTGTTTTCCAAAGCATATGGGTTGTGTAAGGAGAGGTAGAGGGATACCTGAATGAATGAAAATCTTTGCTTTGTTAGGAGGAGATAATGGATAAGGGATGCTTGAGAGGCAACCAAAAATGCCTTACTACATTTTCAAGTGAGCACAATGAGCTTTGACCTTGACTATGGAACCCCTGCAGCAGAAACAGGTGTTGCCAGAAGTTGCCCCAGTTCAGTAGGAACTAAATAACTCTTTCTGTGATAGATTTGTTTATTTGGTCATCAGCACTGATTTCTAAGTCCCTGTGGTATCACTTTGAGCCCTGCTTAAAAAAAAAAAAAAAAACCAGCATAAACAGCTCTTCTAGACATCCCCTTGCAGCTAGGGTCCTGAATGTAACCTACATTCTGCTAGTGAGACATTATTGTGGGAGATTTGAAAAATAGGAGTGACGCAGGGGCTGTTTTCCATTTGCTTTTGGCCTTGTTTTTGCTCATAAAGTTGGAGAAATAATTCCACAGGTGTTGAGAAGCAGATACTATGATGGTAACTTGCTTATCTCGATTCTTGAGAAGTTAAGTAACTTCCCAAAGGTTACATAGATAAGAAGTGACAGAGTTCAAGCTCAGGTGTCTGAACTCACAACTATTTGGAGAGTTCTTAAGGTTGCGCCCCCCCCCCCCCCCCCCCCCCCCCCGTTGTGCAGAAGCAGCGGCTTCCCCGCAAATCAGGGCTGGTGTCCTCCGGGAATTCCTGAAGGCTCAGCCTAGAGCATACACTTCTCACTCTTCCAAGCATTTTGTAATTTCTCACTTCTCTATATTATATACTTCTGGAGACATTTCAGTATCCTGCACTGAAACCTCATTTGCATAAAAAGGGAAACACCCTTCTGGGATCTAAACGGAGCTAGCTTATCTCCAGAAATTCCAGGTTTCCTAATTACAGTCATGCTATGGGTATGGATTAATAACCAGGTTTCTCCCAACAGGCAGGGGCAGGTACCTGTGCTTTGGCACAGCCATAGAACAGCTCAAATAGAGGAGGGACTTAGGAAATAGGCACCAGCCAGGCTTGGCTTCGGTGGGTCCTGCCTCTACCAGGTGCGGGAAGAGGATCTCTCTCACTGTGTGCCCCTCTGTGCCAGAGCCTGTACTCGGCCCATCACAAACAGTCTGATCTGCAATTAACTTTAACCTTGCAAAGCAAGTATGCTTGCCCTCAGTTTAGAGATGGGAAAACTGAGACTCTGACCAAGATCCCACAGATAACACAGGACAGGATCAGAGTTAACATTCAGGGCTATCTCCACACTTGGCTTATACACATTTACATTTTTAAAATTCTTCTCCCTTCTTGGGGCACCTGGGTGGCTCAGTGGGTTAAGCCTCTGCCTTTGGCTCAGGTCATGATCTCAGGGTCCTGGGATCGAGCCCCGAGTAGGCTCTCTGCTCAGCAGGGAGCCTGCTTCCTCCTCTCTCTGCCTGCCTCTCTGCCTGCTTATGATCTCTGTCTGTCAAATAAATAAATAAAATCTTAAAAAAAAAATCTTCTCCCTTCTTAATTATAAAAGTAATACCTTTTCAGGGCTCCTGGGTGGCTCAGTTGGTTCCAACTTTTGCTTTCAGCTCAGCTTATGATCTCAGGGTTGTGAGATCAAGCCCTACCTGGGGTGCCACACTCAGCAGGGGGGTCTGCTTGAGAGTCTCACTCCCTCTGTCTGGCCCTGCCCTTGACTCTTTCTCTCTCCAATAAATAACTAAATAGATAATCTTCAAAAAAAATGTAAGTAATACATGTTCATTGTAGAAACTTTGTCATCATCCTTCTGGTGCCATGGTAGCGAGAAGGAAGCAAGGGCTACGTTTTCTACAGATGTATTTACATAACTGTAAAGTCCCTGCTTCTGTCGCGTGTGTTGCCCAGTTTTGTTTTTTTTTTAAGATTTTATTTATTTATTTGAGAGAGAGCATGAGCAGAGGGCGAGGGAGAAGCAGACTCCCCGCAGATGCAGGACTCCATCCCAGAATCCTGAGATCATGACCTGAGCAGAAGGCAGACACTTAACTGACTAAGTCACCTAGGCGCCCCACTGCCCAGTTTTTGATGTAAGATATATGAACTCTATTTTTTCCTTTTCTTTTTCTCTTTATTTTCCTTTTTTCTTGAACATTGACATGAACAATATTTCAGAAGTAAGAAGTAATTGACAAACTGGCTTGTGTTGACCAATAATTAATGAAAGGGCATTGTTAGTTATCTGCAAGAAAATTGCAGAATGGTTAAACAGATAATTGCAAGGAATCACAGGTCACACCTTAACTTGTTATCTTATTAATAGGCTCTATGAGCTAATTTAAAAGGATAATAGCATCTCTAATATATAATCTTATATGATGATTTTAAAGACTGACGTGTGTGTGTGTGTGTGTGTGTGTGTGTGTGTGTGTGTTGATTGTCCCATTCTCTTCCCACAGACTTTAGGCAATAGTTAGTAATGTTGCCACAAGAATTAAAAACTTGTTATCTGTTGCCTCTTTTGCCTAAATTGGCCCAGGACAATAATTCACCATAATCAGGTGTTAACAATTCTGTGGCACTAAGAGAAATTCACTTATACTTTATGCTGAAGTTGAACTATGAACAAATACTGAAAATTTCCATGATTTTCAAAAATGGTTGGGATCTAGACTTCATTCAATTTTCAGTTACTTTGGTGGTCATGATAATAAAGACCACCTCTAGTTCTTCTTCTCTTCCTTCTTCTTCTATGGCCATATAGTCAACAATTAAAATGTATAAAGAGATAATCACTGAAAACCTCCCTCCCATCTTCTACCTCCATCTACCCAGTCACCACCTTAATTTCTTTTATTTCTTTCTGGATTCTTTGTGTGTATATAAACAAATAAGAATACAGATTGTTTTTCTTCCTTCTTTACACAGAAGGTAACAGAACATCCACTGTTCTGTGCTTTTTCTCATTTCAAAGTATATCTTGGAGAGGGACCTGGGTGGCTCAATCAGTTAAGCATCCAACTCTTGATTTCAGTTCAAGTCATGATCTCAGGGCTTTGAGAACAAGCCTTGTACTGGGCTCTATATTGAGTGTGGAGCCTGCTGAAGATTCTCTCTCTCCCTCTTCCTCTGCCCCCACCTAGCCCCTTCTGCCTGCTGCTTGCTCTCTTTTTTCTCTCTCAAAAAATGGTATCTTGGAGATCTTTCCATGTAAAACATGTAGAGCTCCCTCATTCCTTTTTTGTAGATGCATAATGTTCTATTTTATGGATGTCATAAAATTTCTATTTCTAGACACTTACTGATGAACATTTGAGTTGCTTCTAATCTTTTGCTGCTACAAACAGACTGCTGAATGGCTTTGTCCAGATGTCATTTTCCAGACATGAAAGTCAATCCATATTAAAAACTTTATATATTTAATTTAAATAGACATTTTAAGATTGCTTTTTGTAGAACCTATGTCCTTGTACACTCCTACCACTAATATTTGAATGCCTATTTCCCTAGTCTTGCAAGGAGAGTGTGTTATCAACCTTTGAATTTTTGTTTCATATGTTAAGTTAAAGATTAATATATGTTTCTTTTAATTCATATCCTTTGCCTATTTTCTTTTGGGTTACTGGTCACTACTTATTTAAATCTAATGACTTTTTGTATATGAGGGAGATTATTCCTTTGTGATTTGATATGAAAACATTTCTCCAAGTTTATTAGTATTATTATGTTTGACTTATGTTTTTAAAACATCAGAGTATATTTTTGGATGGTTGAATTTAGCAATCCTTTATGGCTTCTGGATTTTGGGTGATAGATTTTTCCTCAGTACAAGATGAAAGGTATTTTCCCATTTTTCAAATTTTTAGAAAAGTTAAGTCTTTTATGCATTTGAAATTAACCCAGTGAGACATGAGGAATGGATTTAACTTCATTTTTGTCTAAGTGGCTCCTCATTTGTCCTAGTACCACTTATATAGTGATCCATATTTTCAGCTTTATTATATTGTGTCTGTGTATGATTTTGCAACTGTTTTTGGAAATTATATTCTACTCCATTAGCTGTCTGTCTGTGTTTATACCAACACTACACTGTTCTGATCACTGAGGCTTCATAACATCTTTTAATATCTGGTAGTACAGATCCACCTCCCCCATCATTGCTCTTCTTTTCCACTCTTTTTGGTCATTATTCTTGCCCCTTTCTTTTTCTAGGTAAGCTTTAGAATCAATTTATCTAGTTAAAAAAAAAAAAAAGCCTGTTGGGTCACTCACATTACAAATTGTAATTAAGTTCTGGAGAACTGACATTTTTGTGATGTTGAGTATTCCTATCCAAGAGCATGTTATATTTCTACTTGTTCAAGTTTTCTTTTGGAGAGTGTTTAGTAATGTTTAAAATTTTTCTTCACATAGGACTTGAATATTTCTTGTTATGTTCATTCCAAGGTATTTAACTTTTTATTGTTGCTACTAGAAACAGGGTATTTTTTCTATCGTATCATTTATATTGCGAAAACTTGATTTCTGTATGTTGATTTTGTTCCCTATGTTTTTACTGTGCTTTTTAAAAAATTACTTATAGTAGTTTTGCAGTTGATTTTCTTAGATTTTCTAGGTATACAATTATATCACCTGCAACATGCCTCTCTTCCAAATTTCACCCTTTGATTTATTTTGTCTAGTTGATTTGACTAGTATGTCTTGTGGAGTGTTAAATAGTAGTCAAGTGATCATCTTTGTCTTGTTTCAGAATCTAATAGAAATCTTTCTAGGACTCTGGGATCATGACCTGAACCAAAGGCAGATGCTTTAATCCACTAAGTCACCCAGGTGCCCCTAAATGGTGTAATATTAAACCATATTTGCATTCTGAAATGTATGATGCTTAATTCTAATTGCTAACTTTTGTTTAGGACTTTTTATTGATGGTCATAAGTGATACTGATTTCTAGTTTGTTTTTTTTATGTGGGTGTATAGTATTATCAAAATTTGATTCTTTTTTAAAAGGTTTTATTTTTAAATAATCTCTGTACCCAGTGTGGTACTCAAACTTACAACCCTGAGATCAGGAGTCCCATGATCCACTGACTGTATCAGGTAGGTTCCCTTCAAGTTTTGATATTAATAGTATACTTGCTTCATAGAAAAAACTTGAACTTTTTCCCATGATTCTACAACAATTAAAAACCACTGGAAGTGGTGCCTGGGTGGCTCAGTGGGTTAAAGCCTCTGCATTCGGCTTGGGTCATGATCTCAGGGTCCTGGGATTGAGCCCCGCATCAGGCTCTCTGCTCAGCGGGGAGCCTGCTTCCCTTCCCCACCCCTCTCTGCCTGCTGCTCTGCCTACCTGTGATCTCTGTCTGTCAAATAAATAAATAAAATCTTAAAAACAACAACGACAAACCATTGGAATACTCCACTTTCTTCTTCTTCTTTTATAAAGGGCAGCAAAACATGTTTTGTTGAGTGATAGTAAAGTGATAGTACGAGGCTCCTGAGAAGGGAGGGGACCTGAGGGGGTTGCCCTGGAATAATCTACTTTTTAAAAAAGTTTGTTAGAATTTTGCTTGTGAAATTATCTGGGCCTGCCTCATTTTTAAGAGGTAGAGTAACTCTGACAACCTTCTTTATTTTTCATTACAAATTGATCTCTATCATTTCTGCCTCTTCTAAGGCCAGTTTCATGTGCATGGCTCTTCTGCTATTTAGAAGTCTTGGATTTTTCTTCTTGAAGTTACCTTTATAATTACAGTTTTCTTTTTCTTTTTTAAAATATTTATTCATTTATTTGAGACAGAGAGAGAGTGCGCAAGCAGGGGGAGGAGCAGAGGGAGAAGGACAAGCAGACTCTCCATTGAGCAGAGAGCTCTATGTGGGGCTCGATCAGGACACTGGGATCATGACCTGAGCCAAAGGCAGAAGCTTAACTGACTGAGCCACCCCCTGGACACCCCTAATTATAATTTTCTATGATGTCCTTCACCCTCCATTTCTTTAGATAGTATCTGTGACTTGCCTTTGTGAGAGTAATAAAACTAGCTCATATCCTGATACAAAACTCAGACAAGCAGCTGAGATAGTGGCAGCAGCAAGAAGAAAGGAAGGTGTCTATATGGGGGGCAGCATTGAGACCCACGGTGACTGACCCACCCCCAGAACCTGTTCCTGTGGTGTCACCACAAATATTAACTCTGAAGCACCAGAACAGAAATTGCCCGCCCTCAGGCAGCAAACTTTGTCAGTAAATTATTACAAAATCAAAGCAAGTGTATACGTCCTCCAGTCAAGCATAGTAGGGAGTTATTAGAATTTTTTGAAGAGTTTAGAATCTCTGGTTTTTAAAACTGCTACAACACTGGGAAACAAGTATCCACAGGCTAAGAAATAGAAACCAAATACAAAAATTGTTCCATGCGGTGGAAAGGAATAATTCTTTCTTTCTTCCCTTTTCTTTCGTTCTTTCTTTGAGAGAAAGCACAAGCAGAGGGGTGAGGGAGAGGGAGAAGCAGACTCCCCACTGATCAGGGAGACTGATGAGGGGCTCAATCCCAGGACCCAGGACCAGGATCCTGACCTGAGCCAAAGGCAGATGCTTAACCAACTGAGCCACTCAGGGACCCCAAGAATACTATTTTCATATGAAGCTTCAGATTAACCAATTATTAACAAGGAAGACAGTTTTAAAATTAATTTTTCCTCATTAAAGATATGATGAATACATAAATAGGTGTTTTGAATTACATACAAATCATGAAGCCTCTTTTAGTTTCTTATATGACCTCCACAAATTACAGGAAATGTCAAAGGAAACATTGACATACCATTGTATAAATTTACATTTAAATTAAAGTCAGACTTACCCCAAAGTGATTTGTATGAAGAGTTAAATTTTTTTTTTAATTTTTTTGGTAAGATTTTATTTATTTATTTGACAGACAGAGATCACAAGTAGGCAGAGAGGCAGGCAGAGAGAGAGAGAAGCAGGCCCCTTGCCAAGCAGAGAGCCTGATGCGGGACTCGATCCCAGGACTCTGGGATCATGATCTGAGCCGAAGGCAGAGGATTTAACCCGCTGAGCCACCCAGTGCTCCAGAATTAAATCTTTTTAAGAAAAATTGTTCCACAAAAATCGTAAGCTCCAAAATTTATATTTTAAAATCATTGATCAAAACTGTATCCCAGTATGTTATAGCCTGTACATATTCTCGGTAGACCCAACAGTTGGATCAAGCAGAAGGATCCTTCTCAAAATTACAGATTATTGAAATTCATTTGTGACCTTTCATTTGCCGAGAATGATGATATCCTCTTAATTATATTGACTGAAAATGAAGATCCTAAAAGTATAAATTTGATGACCTCATACATGAATTTCTAGAAAATGAGGCAGAAAAAAATATTATGATCAAGATAGCACATTAATAAAGTATTTTTATTGGGGCGCCTGGGTGGCTCAGTGGGTTAAAGCCTCTGCCTTCAGCTCAGGTCATGATCCCAGGGTCCTGGGATCGAGCTCTGCATCATGCTCTCTGCTTAGCAGGGAGCCTGCTTCCTCCTCTCTCTCTCTCTGCTTGCCTCTGCCTACTTGTGATATCTGTCTGTTAAATAAATAAATGAAATCTTTAAAAAAAAAAGTATTTTTATTTATTGCACTGTATAAAATTAGGTCCCTAAAAAGTTCTTTTTTTGCAGTTTGTAAGCTCTTGTTATTTATGTATTGATATTACCCCTACTATGTTTTACAAGTATAAAATATTTTTGAAAGGGAGCACCTCTGGGTTGTCAGTTTGAGTCCCACCTTGGGTGTAGAGATTACTTAAAAAGAGGAAATCTTAAAAAAAATACATTTTCGAAAGAAAAAACCATTTTTAGCACCTTTAATGGAACTTTCCCCTTGTTTTTTGAATAAGGGACCTTGCATTTTAATTTTGTGCTAAGCCCTGTAAATTATGGAACTGGTCCTGCTCATGAGGTTCCCTACGGAGGAAAAGCAGACAGGGAAGCACCAAAGGTTTATTTTAAAAAGATTGTATTTTTTGAGAGCGAGCAAGCATGAGCACACTCATGCATATGACCACACGCACACCATGAGCCGGGGGGGCGGGCAGAGAGAGAGGAAGAGGGAGAAGCAGACTCCATGCTGAGCAGAGAGCCCAAAGTGGAGCTCAAGGGGACACTGACATCATGATCTGAGCAAAAGGCAGGCGCTTAACAAACTGAGCCACCCAGTCGTCCCACCGAAAGTTTTTAAACAGGAATCGTCATATTTATATTTTGGAAGAGGTCTTAAGGATGAAATTTTAGGTCTTTGAGGGCAGGATTTGCCTCTAAATTCAGCTTATATCTTCCATAATGCCTAATACTGCCTGGCACATGTGGGCTGTACAGAGCAGTGGTTAAGAAGGCAGATCTGATGCCAGACATCTTGGCAATGTGTCCTGGTCGCCACTTTTAGTGTTACTTAAACTTCACTTCAGATTCTACATCTGTAAAATAAAGATAATGGTAATATCCACTTCATAGAGTGTCTATGAGAATTAAATGAGCTAATGCACATGAAGTACTTACAACTGTGTCTGACATTTAGTATTCACTCAGATGTTAAGTATTATCATTTTAAAGTAAATATTTGTTGAAGGATTTTTTTTTAATTTTTTTAAAATTTACTTGACAGACAGAGATCACAAGTAGGCAGAGAGGCAGGCAGAGAGAGAGGAAGGAAAGCAGGCTCCTGCTGAACAAAGAGCCCAATGCGGGGCTCGATCCCAGAACCCTGGGATCATGACCCGAGCCGAAAGCAGAGGCCTAACCCACTGAGCCACCCAGGCGCCCCTTGTTGAAGGATTTTTAACCCTCCTAAAGCAGAAGAGAACATTGATACAGTTTTTAGAACCATTAAAAAATTAAATGGAGTCCTGGCATTTATACCAAGATAGTATCAGCTTTGTGAATAAAACAATTATTTATTTCTTAGGCTTCTGAGAGGATTCAGTTCTACCCAACTATCATTTTCCCATCTCACTGAGAGGATCACCTGCTACCCAGACAAAATTTCCTTATGGATGCTTATATGGAACTGACTAGGACTATTTTGGGGTTGTAAGTAAAAAACCCAGTCAAAAAACCTCAGTGAGCCACCACTTCACATCCCTGATGATGGCTATCATTTAAACAAAACAAAACAACGTAAATTTTGACAAGGATGTGGAGAAGTTGGAACTCCTGCACATTGATTGTAGGAATGAAAAATGGTGTAGTTGATATGGCAAACAGTATTAAAGTTATTCAAAAAATGAAAAATGGGGGGCACCTGGGTGGCTCAGTCATTAAGCATCTGCCTTCAGCTCAGGTCATGGTCCCAGAGTCCTGGGATTGAGTCCTGCATTGGACTCCGTGCTCAGCAGGAAGGCTGCTTCTCCCTCTCCCACTATCCCTGCTTGTGTTCCCTCTATCACTGTGTCTCTGTCAAATAATAAATAAAATCTTAAAAAAAATTAAAAATGGAATTACTGGATGGTCCAGCAATTCCACTTATGGATGTATACTCAGAAGAATTGAAAACAGAGATATAACAGCGGTTTGTACACCCATATTCACAATCATATTATTCACAATAGCTAAAAGGTGGAAGCAACCCAAGTGTCCACTGATGGGTGAATAAACAAAATGTGGTCTACACACACAGTGGAATATTCTTCAGACTTTAAAAAGAGAAGAAATTCTGACACATGCTACGGTATAGACAAGCCTTGAAGACTTTACCCTGGGCGAAACCAGGCAGCCACAATACTGCATGGTTCCATTCATATGAGGTGCTTGGAGTAGTCAGAATCCTAGAAACAGAAAGTGGGATTGTAGTTGCCAGGAGCAGGGGTGGGTGGGGTAGGGGAATGGGCACTTTCTGTTTAATGGTATAAAGTTTCAGTTTTGCAGAATGAAAAAAGATCTGGATGTAGATGGTGGTGATGTACCAATGCACATCACCAGTACAAAATAATGTAATTGTACTCAAGGTCGCTAAATTGTGCACTTAAAAATTGTTAAAGTGGTAAATTTTATGTTGTGTATATTTTGCCACAATTTAAAAACAAACAGTGGTGCCTGGCTGGCTTGGTTGGTTAAGCATCTGTCTTCCACTCAAGTTGTGATCTTGGGGTCTTGGGATTGAGCCACATTGGGCTCCCTGCTCATTGGGGAGAGTGTGTCTCCCTCTGCCCCCCACCTCCCCCACTGCTTGTGCTCTCTCATGCTTTCTCTCTTTTCTCTCTCTCAAAATGGGTAAATAAAATCTTAACAAAAATAAAAACAAACCCAGTGCAAACAATAAGAAAGTGCACTGGCACATATAACCAGAGATCCTGAGGAAGGGAGTGCCTCAGCACTGGTTTCAGTGTTTCTCTTAGTTTACCCTCCTCAGGTTGGTACCAAGATGGCTGCCACAGTTTCTCACTACAGCCACCTCACAGGAAGAAAAAAGAACACTTGCACACCAGCCTTTCAAGCAAAGGGACTGAGATTCACTCTGATTCAAACATATGGTTATCCCTGAACCCATGACTATTCTAAGGGGAATAAAATAAAAGATATGTATTTTTTAAGATTTTATTTATTTATTTGAGAGAGAGTGAGTAGGAGGGAGAGGGAGAGAGAATCTGAGGCAAACTCCACGCCGAGCACAGAGCTGGACATGGGGCTCAATCCCAAGACCACAAGATCATGACCTGAGCTAAAACCAAGAGTTGGACACTCAACCGACTAAGCCACCTAGGTGCCCTAGAATGAAGGATACTATCGTAAGCCAACTCCAGAGCCTGAAGTTGAGGTTGGGGCAGCTTCCCTCCTAGGAACATGGTGTGCCTTAGGAAGGGATGAATATATGTTAGGAAGAGAAAAGGAGCAGATGAGGATGAGTAAGCAAGTAGAAAAATTTACTGCCTCATATCCAGCTCAGACATATTGAAAAAGTTTTTCAGGAGTTGTGAAAACTATCCATGAAGGAGAAATTAATGTGTGGAAGTTTTCCTTCTAGCATTAGTTCTCAGGACCTGCTAACCTGCTGACTCCAGAACTTTCATCCATACCTCATTGCTTTTGTGGGAACATCACAGCAAACAACTTTTTTTTGAGGTATAGTATATTTAGAATCAAGATATACCATTTCATTCATTTAAATATTTATGGAGACCCACTTTGTGTCTTTTAGGCAAAGAGAAGAGTGTGGGTAAAGCGTGTATGAGGGAAAAATGATGAACTTCTGGTATAAGCAGTTTGATGTCTCTGGAGCATAGCCTGTGAGGGAGTGATAGGAGAGAAGCTGGAAAAGTAGAATGGGGTCAGATCATAAAGGTCTTTCGCTGGGCAGTTCTTGTTTCAGCTTAGTATTGAAGTGACACACAGACAATAAAGTACATTAAGCTTAAGCCAACATCTCAGTGAATTTTTACATATGTATACACATCCATATAATCACCACTCAGCTCAAGACGTCAAACATGTGTAGCATTCCAGAAGGTTCCTTCACACCGTTCCTAGTCAGTCCTCACACCCAGGGGAATACTGTTCTGGCCTCAATTGCTATTAATTAGTCCTGTCTGTTCTTAGCCTACACAGAAGTGGACTTACACAATTTGTACCCTTTTGTATCTGGCTTCTTTTATTCATTGTAATGATCATGAGATGTCTCTATGTTGTTGAACTTATAAGACTTTGTTCGTTTTCTTGCCCTATAGTATTCCATTGAATAAAAATGCAACAACTTTTTAATGTATTTTCTTGTTGGCAGCCATTTGGGTTATTTCCAGTTTTGTGCTAGTGTGACTAAAGCTATTATGAACATTCTTGTACATGTCTTTTAGTGAACATATGTACTCATTTCTCTTGGGTATATACCTAGAAGTGGGCAGGCACATTTTTGTTTTAGTAGGTACTTCTCAACAGTTCTCCTGAGTGGTTATATGAAGGAGTTTTGACTTTGGCCTGAGGAAGACTGGGAGAGGTATGTTGAAATTTACATTTTAGTCCGGCAGCCACTTGTGAAAGATGCACTGAAGGCAGGTGAGGTTCGAGACAGGGATACCAGTAAAGAACCGCAGACTAGGAGAAATAGACCAGGTGAGGGATGATGAGGCCCTGAGCTCTGGAAGCTTGCATGGAGGGAGAGGATGGCTTTGAGAGATGATAAGAAGGTAGAGTTGACATGATTGTTTGGATGTAGTGGAGACATTGGAGTCCAGGATGACTGCCAGGTCTCTGACTTGGTGTTGGCAGAATGGTGGTGCCCTTTCCGGAGAGACGGAGCACTTGCGAAGGAGCAGGTTTGAAGGAGAAGATGAGCTCTATTTTGAATATCTTGAATCTGAGGGACCTGTGCAAGATCAAGGTGGAGGTATCTAGTAGGCAGTTGGATACATAGAACTGAAGCTATGGAGAGAGATCCAAGCTGGAGATTTCTGTTATGGAAGCAAGGGAATGAGTGAAACATCAGGGATAGGATGTAGAAGGAGGCTCCCAAGAAGGTGATTGAGAAGGCATTTCCTGAGAGGTAGGAAGAAAACCAGAATCTTGCCTGCTGTGATGAAAATCCAGGGGAGGGAAAGTTTCCAAAAAGAGTTTCTAAAGGCTGCTGAGGAGTCAGAAGAGATGGCCCTTGAAAGGTGTCTAGTGAATGCAGAGTTTAGCCTAGCTGTCCATAGTGCAGAGGCACCCTGGTCTTCTGCCTCCATAGTTTCTCTGGTGCCAGAAGCCCACAACAGTGTGGTGGGGCTGATGGGCCTCTCTTCCCTCTCAGGTCTTGTTCACTGGCCTCTCAGCCTGAGGGAAAGGAGAGACAGAAGGAGAAGCAGATTCAGCCTCAGTCCAGGTACAGGGGCTGTGGCCTCTCAGAGAAGTTTGTGGGGACCTCAGCTGGACAATAGAGGGCAGACGGCAGCTAGTGCAGGGCCCACCGTGTCCCTCCTGACATTGGAACACCAAAAACACTGACATTAGAACACAAACTTCTTCTGGAGCCTTTTCCCTTTGGAAATTTCCAGTTGTAAACCATACTGACTTTAATCTGAAGTGTCAGAAAGGTTGCCCAGGAGTCTGGGAGCCAACCAGCTGAAAGCACATTTGTATGGAAGTCGGGGTGAACAAAATAGAATTCAGAACATTTTTTGAGATTTATGCCAGTGGTGAACTTTTCCGGGAAACGTGACAAAAACTGACCCTCTTAGGCAAAAAAGCACTGGGTCTTATCATAATTAATTTGTATTCTTACTGAAACATAAACTTGGGGAAATAGTGAAGGGGAAGAACAGCACATGTCTTATTTCTTTACCAGGCAAAACAAGGGCTGGAGGAGGCTCCCGTAGAGTTTAATGGGCAGCTTTATGTATTTATATGCTTTGACTGGAGCTAAAGAGGTCTGTGCCACACAATGGGCAGTTTCTAGTTGGATTTTAAAAGAAAATAACTTTGATCATTTCAAAAGCAATGAAGCCTGATGCAGCGCAGAGAAAAGAAAGCGGTAATTTATGGCTACCATTAAGGACACAAAGACAAAGGCGGAGGGAACGTTTCACTAAGTGAAGATTTACAAATGTGTAAAAACCATCCTTATGACCAGAAATAGCTGAGTGTCTCTCTCGGAACCAAACAAAAGGGGATAGGAGGGAGGGGCAAAAGACAGAAAAAGGGATGCAACCTGCCTGCCTTCACTGAGGGATGAAAAGGTCAAAAGAAAAACAACCACAGAAAAGTTATTTTCTCAGATTCTCCATCAGGCAGCCGCACTAGCAATGAAGGCGCAAAGAGGCATTCTTCGCATAGACCCATAGGCATGGGAAAGACAGGGGCAGCAGATGGGGGTTGGGGGTGGGAGAGGTGGGGGTGTGCTACAAAGCGGGGTGCCCTGGAAAGGGGATGGACCCTAGGAACACATGTTCTTGTGCATGAGCTATGTGGGAGTTTTTTGTGACATTTATTTTTTTCTGATTACCAAAGGAGTGTGTGTGTGTGTGTGTGTGTGTGTGTATCCACTATTCATATACATTCATTATTAAATTTTCTCCTGTAAATATATACACGTGTACATACAAACATACATGTATATGCATGCATGTATGTATATGTATGCATAGGAGAAAATGTAATAAAACCCCTCAGTATGGGGCACCTGGGAGGCTCAGTGGGTTAAAGCCTCTGCCTTCAGCTCAGGTCATGATCTCAGGGTCCTGGGATCGAGTCCCGCATTGGGCTCTCTGCTCAGTGGGGAGCCTGCTTCCTCTGTCTCTCTCTCTCTGCCTGCTTCTCTGCCTACTTGTGATCTCTCTCTGTCAAATAAATAAATAAAATCTTAAAAAAAAAAACCAAAAAAAAAAAACCAACCCTGAGTATGGTGTTCAACAACAGCATCTCAGAATCGTTGCTACATTTGTTCCTGGAGTGATGCTGAGTGTAGTGGGCTCATGGCAAGAGGCCGTGTGGGACATTCCTGTATGCATGTGTTCCCTTGTAAGGACTGTCTTGCTTGGAGGGCTGGCTGCCAGGAGCTGCCTGTATTTGCAGCTGGCCAGACCTGATGTTTATGAGTTCAGGTGGTCATAGACACCACGTGTGACCCAGGCAAAACTGGTGCTGTCTCCTGTCCCTGCTGACTCACCTTTGACTGCTAGCCCCCTTTCTCTTCACCTTTTAGGCTGTCCTATAGATACATTTAACCAGTGTTAAGTGAGATGAACAATTTCTACTGTGGCCCAGCGGTGTACCAGAGAGGAACTTTGTGTAAGTAAGCACGCTGCAGGGCCGTGGAACCAGTGGGCCCCTGCTTGGGGCTGGGGATCACAAAAGGCCTGGCTTGGGCAGCATGGAGAAGGGTGCAGCGTGCATGAGAAGGTGAGCAGCAAGCTGAGGTGGTCCTCTCCTCAGGTTCCTGAGGGTCAGAAGTATGTGGAATTCCTCACTCCAACCACATTACCCTTCTCAAATGGAGAGTGGGAAAGCCCAACAGGTGGCTTTAGGGTTTGGGGGACTGTAAGATTCTGAGCTACACAGGACACTTTCTGCGAGCCTCCTGTGGGAATAGACAGAGTGCTATCTGTCCCACAAGAGGGACTGGGTCAAGTTGTAGGACACTGCAAACAGGCAAAGCACAAGGCTCTGAGGGCTGGAGTGGGGCGGGGGTGAGGGAGCCGGCGGTTTGGTGACGGGGCTTGGGGCCTGCGCTGGGGCCACGGGCCCTCCCGGCCAGGCTGGCAGCCGCCCTCGGGCCACCGCGGCCGCGCCCCCTCCGCCCAGCGCCCGGAGGGGGAAGGGAGGGGGCCGGGAGGGGCGGCACTGCCCCCGCGCCGCCCGCCCGGCCCGGCCCGGGGAGGACCGTGTGAAAATGAGGCCCGGGGCTCGGGGGCCGGGCGGGGCCGGGCCTGGGGTGTCAGAGCACAGCGGGCAGGGCGCCCGCACACACCTCCCGGAGCCGCCGCCACGCTCGCCGCCTCTGCCCGCAGCCGCCGCGCCATTCATGGGGGGCTTGGGCCGCGGCTGTCCCGGGACCGCCCGGGCGCTGCTGCTGCCGCTGCTGCTGCCGCTGCTGCTGCCGCTGCTGCTGACCACCGCCATCCCGCCCGGCCGGGGCCTCTCCCCGGGACCGCCAGAAGGTGAGGCCAGCACCTCCCGGGCCTCGGCACGCACCTGGCAGGGCGGGCGGGGCCGGCGCCGGGACGCGGTCCTGGGTCCCCCGGTGGGATCGCGCCGGGCGGGCCGGGGTGGGCTTCGCTGCGGGAGCTCCGCGTGGCCCCCGCTCTCTTGGGGCCTCACCCGGTGGCCCGGCCACGGCACCACGACTGCTTGGGCTAGAGGCCCAGGGCCTGAGGGTCGCCGCCCGGCCTCGGACCCGGGGCCCATGACAGTTCTCGCCCCAGTCCCGCTGCCGGGTGTTCCCGGAGAGTCGCCTGCTGGGCCGACTCCCGCCCACTGAGAAGGACGGAGGGCACCCAACTCTCGGGGTCCAGCTCCTCATTTGTGTAGATGGGGAAACTGAGGGTCCCGGCCGCGGTACCTCCGTGAGGTCCTGGCAGCTTTGCTCCTTCTTTCTTCTGGAGCCAGGAAGTTCTGTAGGCTTCAGGGTGGGCTCTGGTTTTTTCTCTGAGAAACGGGCACGGGTTGAGGATCCTGTTTTATCCTGAGCCTTAAGCCCGAACAAACCCGGATTTCCCCCTGCGGTGGGAGATAAGTCCTCTGGACGTGCTGCACTAACTGAACTTGCAGTATTTTCAAAACTTTTGTTTTTTAGTTAACATCCTGGAATGGTGTCAACCCAGGAAATACTTCAGCCAAGGCCTGTTTCCAGGTTGAGAGGGTGGGCAGCGGTTGATGGGGTGTGGAAACCATTCCCACTTTGCGCCATCTGAGAGCTCAGGACGGTGAGCTCAGAGCCCAGGGCGAGCTTTCCCCACGTACCTCCACCGCTGAGAAAGCTGACACTGCTTGTTCTCAGGTTTTGGTTTTTTTGTTACAGTTTGTTTTGTTTTTGCCAACCTGGTCTTTTCCTTCAACGGGCATTTATTAATGCCTAATCATGTGCCAGGCACTGTGCTTGGCATCAAGGATGCAGTCTGTAATCAGGACACCATCTAGAGGGGAGGACTGGCAGGAAAGCAGTGACAATCCTGTGAGATATGTGCTATGAAAGGAGATAAATATGACAGCAGGTTGTGGGGGATACCACCTACACTGGGAGATCATGATGGGCTTCCTGGAGAAGGTAGATTGGAGCTGAGTCTTGCAGATGAATAGAAAGGGTGTGTGGGGGAGTAGTCTGGTGAGAGGGAACAGGCTGTGCCTGGGAACAGGAGGCTGGAAGTGGAATGGTTCATCCCAGGGTCTCCTGAGGAGTTTAGCGGGTGAGGAGTGAAGTGGGTTGGGCTGGCAGGAGGTGAAGCTAGAGAACAGCCTAGACCAGATCAGGAAGGGCTTGGAGTACCGTACCAGGAGCTTGCTGTGCTCTTTTGCAGATGTGGACGAGTGTGCCCAAGGGCTGGATGACTGCCACACCAACGCCCTCTGTCAGAACACACTCACCTCCTACAAGTGCTCCTGCAAGCCTGGCTACCAGGGAGAGGGCAGGCAGTGTGAGGGTAAGCAACTTGGGGACCCGTGGTAAGTCGACCAGCAGGTGAAGGCCCCCACCCCCTCAGTTCATGTGGTGGCCACTCATTGTGGTAAAAGTGCTCCTCCCCTGCCCCTCAGGTCATATCCCCATCTTCTGAAGTACATTTCAGACCTTTAGAGCACTAGGAATATCGGGTCTTCCCTAGAGCTGATCATATAGTTCCCCTTACCCCCCAGGAAGTAGTAAATTTCTTTATATTAACATATAATATATTATTTGCCCCAGGGGTACAGGTATGTGAATCGTCAGGCTTATACATTTCACAGCATCACCATAGCACATACCCTCCCCAATAGATCATATAGTTTTATGTGGTTCCAAAATGCCCTTTTGTCTAGCTTGTGAAAGGGAAAAGAGGTGCTTTGGCGTTTTTGGTCCTACTCATTTTGGGGTCAGAAAGTCAGCAGCCCTATGGATCAGGACAGCCACTTCTGCCCCATCCTGGGGCAGTTTACACCCTTGCCCTGAGTCTGAGGGTGGGAGTTCTGCCTTCCCCTGCTGGCTCTGGAGGCTCCATTTTGCTCATGGCTTTGGGCTGTTTGGTGTTGTGACCTCCCAAGCTTTAGAGTTATACCAAGGGCCTGCCTCATTTGGAGCTGCGTGCTCGTACCTGAAAGGTGTGCAAAGGGGTATTTTAAACCCTTAGAGTTCTAGATCTTTGAGCCAAAAGTCTGGACTCTGCCATCTTGTGTTCTGGACCAGTGTCAGGAACTCTGAAATTCAGAACTATCCAGACACTGGGCACTCATTGGAAGAGGCTATTCTTGGGAATGGAATCATGGCATGTTGGAGCTGGCAGGGCTCTTCTCTTTCAGGGAGCTCTGAGCCATTACCATTTCTCAGATGTGAGACACTGAGGCCCCTGAGGAATTGGGAAAGGGACTTGTGGCCATAACCGCAGAGCTAACCTGCAGGTTGAAGAAAGTCAGATGTTTACCGTAGCTCTGTCCCTGGACCCATCTCTCTCTTTTTTTTTTTTTTTAAGATTTTATTTATTTATTTGACAGAGATCACAAGTAGGCAGACAGGCAGGCAGAGAGAGAGAGGGAAGCAGGCTCCCTGCTGAGCAGAGAGCCTGATGCAGGACTCTATCCCAGGACCCTGAGATCATAACCTGAGCCGAAGGCAGTGGCTTAACCCACTGAGCCACCCAGGCGGCCTAGACCCATATCTCTTATATTCACTCAGCATCCTGATATCCTTCATTGGTGGGTAAGAAATCCCAATATTTATATTTTTCTTTGTGCATGAGAAGCAAAACTTGCTTCTCCTATCAGAGGAGGCGTGCTCGCAGTCACATTTACAGTGAATGAGGTTGGTAGCCTATCCTTAGAGCCCTTGTGTTTCTCTAAGATCATGTCCTCCCAGAGACAGGCAACCATCTCTCTCTTTCTGTCTTTCATCATGGGAAGCCAAAAGGCTACCTCTCTCTGAAACTTCTCTCCGCCAGTTCCTCTCTACCACATCCTCACTGTATTAAATACTAAACTTACAGTACTGGAATTCGCACATGTTCTTACCCTGTTTGGGGGGGAAATGTTTACTTTTTCACTGGTGTTCTAGTCACTGAATAGTCTCTGGGAGTGGGGGTGGGTGCAGAAACTGCCATGGGTTCTTTGAGATAGAGTACATATTTAGCAAATGATGTGGAATGACACGTAGAAAGAATTTCCTTATTCTTAGCTGTTGAGCTCAACATATAACACATGAAATTGAGTCACTGATAGTTTATCATTGAAAAGTCTACTATTTAGTTTAAAATAATGATGACTGGAGTTGTTGCTTTTATGTATTTAAATTGGCTTTAAAATAATAATAATAATATATATATTGTTATTATAAAAAGTCAAACAATACAGAAAATATATGAAATAGTAAATTAAAGACCCTCTTATTCCTTTATCCACAGGTAATCACTGTTAACAGGGGTATATATTCTTTGTAATGTTATTTAAAACGAAAACACCAGAGGGATATGATCTTTTACACACTTGTAATACTTTTGAATACCTACAAAGCTAGTGAGTAAGGATGTCCCTGTTTGGTTCAGATTTCTTGGCACAAACATTGGGAAGCAGAAACTTTCTTCCAAGAAAGAAAAGGTGAGAAAATAAAGATTGCAAGAGTTCGAAGATGTAGGTTTTTAAAGATGTAACTCTTTTATGTGCGTTCCATGGCTCACTCATTTAAACCTTTTGGGTCCAACCCTGGTATCATTTCTGTTGTGTTTATTGTCAGCTTCACTGCTGCTGTTTAAGTATAAGGATAGGAAGTGGGTTTGCCCAGAGTGGCCAGAATTTTATCCTCCATAGTTTTTTCTGCCAAAATGTTGGAGGAATGAAAATATGGACCCTGAATAAGTATTTTAAAAATACTATAATTCCAAAGTGGCTTTGAAGAAATGAAGTTTTATTCTAAATGGTCTTTGTTTATATCCCAGACTTTGGAGATGGGATATTTCAGCGGTCAGTGTTCATTGTGTTGTTCTTACTTCTCAATCTAGGGAACTGAATCAAATTTAACAAGGATGGATCTAAACTTGGCCTTTGTATTGAGGAGCTGTTTAAAAATTTTTTTTTTTTAATTTTGGAATGGTTTTAAATTTCATGAAAGTTGCAAAAATAGTGCAGAATTCACACATGACTTAAGCTTATCTTACCCTGGTGTTAACAGCTTATATAACCATAGTACAATATCAAAACCAGGAAATTAACATTGGCTCAATACTTCAAGCTAAGCTATAGACCACAGTCAGATTTCACCAGTTATTTCTTAATGTTCCACCCCCAGACCATTCCAGTTCAGAGTCCCACATTACATTTAGTTGTTGTGTCTCCTTTGTCTCCTCCAACCCTGACATGACATGTCCCATTACTGGTGATATTTAACCTTGATCCCATGATTAAGATGGTTTATCCTGGGTTTCTCCATTGCAATGTTACAATTTTTTTCATTTTGCAGTGAACACACATCTTAGGGCAGATACTTTTAGTCTGTGTTAATATCCTGTTTCAAATCTTTGCCCACTGATTTTAGCATCCAACTGTGGATCTTGCCTATAACAGTTATTACTGTGATGTAATAATTGGTAATTTTATATTTCCCTCATCCCTTATACATCTGTTAATTGAGATTCTTCTGTAAGGAAGGTCTTTTGCTTCTCCCCTGTTTATACATTGATTTATGCATTTATGCCCAGATGGACTCATGGGTATTTAATTATATGTATAATAATTTATTTGGGGCCCAAATTATTCCAGCTTTACCCATTGGGCACTCCTTCACATTGTTTCCTATGTCCTTTTGACATGCTCTTATCCTTTTTTGAGAAATTCCTGGTTTTCTGGTACCATAAGATACCATAGACTCCTCTTGTATTTTCCCTTCCCCGACCCTGGAACTAAGCACTTCTCCAATGAGCCCCGGTTCCTTTGATTGGAAAATGGTGCACAGAAGCCAAGATTGGTATTCTCATTGTTACTGGGATGTCATTGCTCCTAGGCTCTCTCAGTACACAGATCTAAGAAATCTAAGTATGGGGCGCCTGGGTGGCTCAGTGGGTTAAGCCACTGCTTTCGGCTCAGGTCATGATCTCAGGGTCCTGGGATCGAGTTCTGCATCAGGCTCTCTGCTTGGCAGGAAGCCTGCTTCCCTCTCTCTCTCTGCCTGCCTCTCTGTCTACTTGTGATCTCTCTCTGTCAAATAAATAAATAAAATATTTTTAAAAATACTTAAAAAAAAAAAGAAATCTAAGTATGTATCCTAACCCATATATATATATATACATTTATTTATAGTTATTCCTTGTATATATCTATTTGCATCTATATTAAAAACAATGGCTTACACTGATGCTTTGGATTCCAAAGCAATGCCACAAAATCTGAGCTCCCTCTTTGTTTTTTCATAACTTCTTTCTCCAACAGTGAAAAAGATGACTTTCATTATCTGCAATACAGTTAATTACCTGTTTGTTGAGTCCAAGTATACACATAAATAATCTACAAAACTACTATTCCATAGCCTTGAAAGTCAAGTAAAACAGATTTATTAGTTGGAGTACAGTATCTGTATATAGCTCTTTTTATTTATAGCCTTACAACATTCAGTCAAGATGTTTTTCAAAGTTACTTGGCTAGTACTTTTCTTCTACATATCCTTCAGTGTGATTGTTACTCATTTGTTGTATAGCTAAGTTCATTTGTTTCTCTTTGTACCCTGTTTTTATCTGTTCCCCTCCCCCCACCTCTGTATACTGGTTGATTGTATGTATGTACATAAGTACATAAGTATGTCCTTATGTATGTATGTATGTATTCATGAGTATATCAGTATGGTTCTGAGATTCAGAACTATACAAAATGGCATACACAGAGAAGTATTACTCCCTCTCCCCATTCCTGTTGCCCTGTATCTCATTCTTCCTTTTCAACCTCTTCCTACACACCATGGATCACCAGTCTCTCTAGTTTCTAGAAGATAAACCAGGTTTATCTTCCCTGGTTCCTAATTTTGCAAATAAATGTGTATTTTCTTTTCTTTTCTTTCTTTCTTTTTTTTTAGAGAGAGAATGAGAGAGAGAGAGAATAAGTATGAGTGAGTGGGGGAGGGCACAGGGAGAGGGAGAGAGAATCTTAAGTAGGCTCTATAATCTGTGTGGAGCCTGACGTGGGACTTCATCTCACCACCCTGAGATCGTGAAATCAAGAGTCAGATGCTTCAATGAATCTTGGAACACTGAAAAAATTAAATTAAATTAAATTTAAAAAAGAGAGACAGATGCTTAACTGACTGAGCCACTCAGGTGCCCTGATAAATGTGTATTTTCTTTTGAACTACTTTAGTGAATTCTAATTTACATACCATGAAATCCACCAATTCAAAGTAAGTATACAAATAATTGATTTTGAGTAAATTAGCTGAGTTGTGCAACTATCACATAATTCAATTTTCAAACATTTTCCTCTTCTTAGTAAGATCCCTTATTCCCAGCCCTGTTCCGGACAACCTCTAGTCTACTTTCTCCCTCTACAGATTTGCCTTTCTGGATATTTCATATAAATAGAATCATACAATATGTGATCTTTTGCTTTTGACTTCCTTCACCTACCATGTTTTCGAGGCACATCCATGTTGTAGCCTGTACTGGCATTTTATTCCTTTTTATTGTTGCCTAATAGTCTATTGAATGGGTATACCATATTTTGTTTATCCATTCACCAGTTGATGGATATGTAGGTTGTTTCCACTTTGGGGCTGTCATAAATAATGTTGCTATGAACATTTACCTGCAAGTCTTTGTGTGGACATAATTTTTCATTTCTCATGAATATATACCTAGAAATAGAAATTTCTAGATTGCATGGGAAATTTATGTTTAGCCTTTTAAGAAACTGCTACACTGTTTCCAAAGCGTCTGTGCCATCTTACTTTACCATCAGCAATGTATGAGGGTTCCCATTTCTCCACATCCTTTTCAACATTTGTTATTGTCTTTTTATCAAAACTGTTCTAGTGAGTGTGAAATGGTATCTCATTGTGGTTTTAATTTGAATTCCCATAGTAATTAATGATGTTGACTGTCTTTTCATATGCTTATTACCCATTCCTATATCATCTTTGGTGAAATGTCTGTTCAAATCCTTTGCCCATTGTGAAATTAGGTTGTTTGTCTTTTTATTGTTATGAAAGTTCTTTGTAAATCCTTTATGAGGTATGTGATTTGCAAATATTTTCCACCAATCTGTGGCTTGTCTTCATTTTATTTATTTATTTATTTATTTTGTGTGTGTGTGTGTGTGTTTTAAGATTTAATTTATTTGTCAGAGAAACCGAGAAAGAGAGCACACACAAGTGGGGTGGGCAGCGGGCAGAGGGAGAAGCAGGCTCTCTGCTGAGCTTGGCAGGGAGCCCAATGTGGGACTCAAACCCAGGACCCTGGGATCATGGCCTGAGCCAAAGGCAGATGCTTAACTGACTGAGCCACCCAGGCATTCCTTTAAAGTTTTAAATTTTTATAAACTCTGATTCATTAATTTTAAAATTTATGAATTGTATGTTTGATGTTGTAGCTAAGAAATCTTTACCTAATCCAAGGTCTTGGATTTTCCTCATGAAAGCTTTATGTTTTATCTTAAAGGTTTTATAGTTTTATCTCTTACATTTAGGAGCCTGATCCATTTTGAGTTGATCTTTGTGTAGGTGTGAGTTAATGGTCTAAATTCTTCTTTTTGCATATGGACATTCAGTTGTCTCAGCACCGTTTGTTGAAATGACTGTCATTTCTTCAAAAAAAATTGCCTTAGCTCTCTTGTCTACAATCAAGTGACCACAGATATATGATGGTTAATTTCTGGATTCTCTATCCTGTTCCATTGATCTGTATGTTTTTCTTTATGCCTGTACCACACTGTCTTGATAACTATAGCTTTTTGGTAAATGAAAGTCCTCCAAATCAAAGGGAAGTTCTGCTTTTTCAATATTGTTTTGGTTCTTCTTAGTCTTTTGCATTTCAGTATACATTTTGGGATAAGTTTGTCAAGTTCTGCCAAAAAGTGCTCTGGAATGTGTGTGTTTTTCATATTCTCCGATTTTTTTTGACATGATAATAAACTACAGATACTCTTTTCCATTTTGATTTTTTAACTTAGTAGCATATCCTAGAAATCACCCCAAATCAGTTCAGAGATTTTTCTCATTCCTTTTTTTTTTTTAATAGCTGCACAGTACTTCATCGAATAAATGTACCATAGTTCTTCAACTACTTTCCTATGTGTGGGCAGTTAGGTTGTTTCTAGTATTTTGTGATTACAAAGAATACTATAGTGAGTAACCTTATGCATGTTATTTTTCCCGTTGTTGGAGACGTATCTTGAGGGTAGATTCCTGGAAGTGGGATGACTGGTTAGAGGGTAAATACTTCTATCTCCATCCTAAGCAATGGCCCCTTCTTTACTTCTTACTTACTTCGCCCTCACTTCTGTTTTATTCCTCAGACATTGATGAATGTGAAAATGAACTCAACGGAGGCTGTGTCCATGACTGTTTGAATATTCCAGGCAATTATCGCTGCACTTGTTTTGATGGCTTCAAGTTGGCTCATGATGGTCATAATTGTCTTGGTAAGGAAAACAGTTGGAAATGTCGGTGCTCCTTCACTTATCAGCTGGTGCTCTGCCCTTTTGCTTCCTTTGATGAAAACATACTCATTAAAACAAAAAGGGGATCAGAGATTTGTGTTTCCTGGCCCCCTAGAAATCACACTCTCTGACAGAAAACCAGTTAAAGTGTTTCAGTTTTTATGGGATCATTCATGATATAAATTCTCCATTAGTCTAAAGAGACAGACATCATTGTTATTACTCATTTCTAGCATTGACTTGTCCCCTTTAAGACCTTTGGTCTTGATTTGAAAGACTTTAACCATTTCTTTAACGCTGTAAGTATCTCTGTCCTAGAATTAGGTAAAACTG
The DNA here is from genome assembly GCF_030435805.1 of Mustela lutreola. Lineage (NCBI taxonomy): Eukaryota > Metazoa > Chordata > Mammalia > Carnivora > Mustelidae > Mustela > Mustela lutreola. Next base: position 239,662,932 of record NC_081290.1, on the reverse strand, counting down.
CTTATTCTGAAAACTCAAATGTGTGATTGGATCTCAGTTAGGTAACCCTGCCACCACCACCTTTTGCTTAAGAGACTAAGAAGTTCAAATAGAAACTTTCCATTAACAACCTCTTTTGACTCTACAAAACAGAACCATCTGTTGGAGTTTTAGTCCTGGAGTTAGGGACTGCAAAGAGCGTTGCTTATGGTGGTTGCTTATGCTGGGAATAAAACAGAATTCAGAACTAGCCAGCAACTGGATGGGGCTGAGTGGGCTGGGTGTTGAATAGTCTTAAGGGATACAGCACACGTGGCAGACAGGTGTTTGTGGTCCATTTGCATTTTAAGGCTGGTGCTATCAGTTGTATAGAAGGACATCCTGGGAAACAGATGGCATTAGGGTCCTTTGACACTGATGACCCTTTGTGTGATTAACCTGCTGATGTCTGCTTGGCTGACCAAGGAGTAACTTGAGCTAGGCCCTGACATGGAGGGGATAGCTATTGAGATGCTCCGTTATAGTACAGGGGGAATGGCTGTTCGATTAAACATAAAAGAGGTCAGCATAAAAGCCACTGGATAAGTACAGACAGAACTCGTTTTTCAAGTGGTGGAGAAGGAAAGACTTTTTTTTTAAAAAGGTTTTATTTATTTATTTGAGAGAGAGGGCGAAGTAGGCTCCCTGCTGAGCAGAGAGCCTGATGTGGAGCTTGATCCCAGGACCCTGAGATCATGACCCAAGCCAAAGGCAGAGGGTTAACCCACTGAACCACCCAGGCACCCCAAGGAAAGACTTTCTCTCTGGAAATCAACCCTTGTATGTTGTTTATCCTACTTCAGTGTCCCCTGGAACCCCACGCTGATATAGATTCTGGCCCTTCCTGTTAGCACCCTGTGTGAGAGATCAGTCTTTGGGCCAGAACACTTGGCCTTGCAAGCAGGCAGCTGTCAGGAAGATTTGATTGAAGGCCAAGGCCTCACTAACCCCTTTGCAGACTGCCTAGGGCAGTCAGGACCTCAAAAAGACACTAGAGAGCCAATTCTGAGAAAAGCAGTCAATTGAGATTAATTAAAAACTAAAAAAAAAAAAAGAAGAAGAAGAAGAAGTCACTTTCAGTGTGTAAGTTTTGGGGACACATGCTGTATGTTTTATTTTACCATTTTTCTGGGGGTGAATCTCACATTTCCTTTTGATTTGCCAAAAGTGCCATTTGCAGGAATTTATGCCTAAGGGCAGATCCAGTCATCTGGCTGGGGGAACGAGTGAGCTTCCTAGGAGCAAACCATCCCAGGGTGGGACCTGGGTCAGGTTGGGTCGGGTGGTTCTCAGTCAAGGCCGGCTCAGAAGTCCTGAGGCCGGGAGTCTGTCCTTGCCCTGGCTGCTAACACAGGTATTTCAGCAGACTATCTTCATTTCCCCTCCTTGGGGTGTCTTTGTGGCCTTGGTAGCAAAGATCTGCCTAGCAGAAATATCATGAAGATATGCTGAGTGTATCTGAAGGGGCTAAGGATTCTTTAAAGGAAGTAGTGTGATAAGAAGAGCAGGACCAGCAGACACAGAGATTTCTGTGCCAGTTAGACTTGGAAGGGCTGGGGCACCTGGGTGGCTCAGTGGGTTGGGGCATCTGCCTTCGGCTCAGGTCATGATCCCTGGATCCTGGGATTGAGCTCCGCGTCGGGCTCTCTGCTCAGTGGGAAGCCTGCTTCCCTTCCTCTCTTTCCGCCTGCCTCTCTGTCTACTTGTGATCTCTGTCTGTCAAATAAATAGACTTGAAAGGACTGAAGTATTTTGTGACATGGAAGCTCAGGGCCAACACTTTTCAGGAGCAGCACTTTCTTGCATTCCCTGGGCTGACCGCGATCCTCTCCTCGGCCCCTCACCACAGATTAGCCACAAATATATTCGCCAGAATATACACAGTGCACATACCACTTAACTCTGGCACCAGACCCAGAATGCTCCAAGGTCCTGAATGTATGGGAGCCTGAGAAACACAGCTCTTCCGTGTAGCTCTCCTTCCTGAATTCAGTTTCCTTTTATTGAGCGTCTAGGAGTGCTTTCTAGTTATTCAGTGTTGTGGCAGTGGTTCTTAACTCTGGCTGCACGTTAGAACATTTTAGAAGTTTAAAACAACACCATTGCCTAGGTCTCATCCAAGACTAGTTACCTTAGTATCTCAGGAGGTGGGGTCCCGGCATCTGGGTCCTAATGCGCAGCCAGGGTTGAGAAGCAGTGTTTTGCAGTCTGGTGAAACTGACCAAGCAAGTGATACCTATTTGTGCCTGGGAACATGCACACTTTTTGTATTAATTCAGAGTACAATCCCCCAACTCAGTGGAACATTTCTAATGGCTTTAGAGAAAGGAATGGTAGGTTAAGTGTAGGGTGGTGAGTGGCAGCTCAGAGGGGAGCTCACCTTGACTCAAAACCAATCCAGTATTTGGCGTTTAAGGGAGCAGATCTCTCCTGCTCACCACAAGTCCTCATCGTGGAACACCCCAGCCAGGTGTGTTCCGGCGCGTCTCAACCTTTGGAATGTGCTCCCTTTACCCTTTGGCATAGAGAAGGGCAAGTTTGTTAGGCTTGAGGGGATGGCTTGAGTCCCATCTGTTTAGAAAGACATCTGCCTGGTAGTGTGGGAGGATGCATGACTGTAAGATCTGAAGCTTGAAACCAGATAACAGATATTTAAATGTGAATTTTCTTGTTATGGATGTGCCCAGAAGCTAGTGTTAGGCACATGGGAAATCAGGCTGTGCAAGTAAATTGCTTTTATTATTTATTTTTATTTTTAAATTTTTAGATTTTATTTCTTAATTTGAGAGAGAGAGAGAGCCCATGTGCACCAGTGAGCAGGGGGAGGAGCAAGGGGAGAGGGACAAGCAGAGTCCTTGCTGAGCTTAGGACCCGATGAAGGACTTGATCCCACAACTCCGAGATCGTGACCTGAGCTGAAATCAAGGGTTGGATGCTTAACTGATTGAGCCACCCAAGTGCCCCAAAGTAAATATTTTTTTTTTTAAAGATTTTATTTATTTATTTGACAGAGAGAAATTACAAGTACACTGAGAGGCAGGCAGAGAGAGAGAGAGAGAAGGAAGCAGGCTCCCTGCCGAGCAGGGAGCCCAATGCAGGACTCGATCCCAGAGATCATGACCTGAGCCGAAGGCAGAGGCTTTAGTCCACTGAGCCACCCGGGTGCCCCAGTAAATTATTTTTCTATCAGTCTTCTCCTTGAGCGTTGTCATGTCTCAGACTTTTCTGGAAGTTTCCTCTGCTTTGGCTCTGGTGATGCTCTGCTCTCCTGTTTTTTTTGTTCATGCACTGAGCAATGTACACCTGCAGTTCCAGGGCTGTTGTAAATAAAACAAATATCTCTGTCCTCAAGAAGCCTGCAGTTTCGTGGAGATGGATAAGTAGAAGGTCTGAGGGGTCAAAAAATACAAATTAAAAAAAGAAGATTTTGAGAATGCAATACGGTCTGTGTATTGATGGAACCAGGCATGGAGTAACACATGACACAGTGGAAGGAAAGTCCCTTATCCCACCCCCAGGGAGGTGAATGAAGACCAGCGGCAGAGGGCTCCCTCCCTCTCTTTCTGATGACTCTTTCTCTGGGTCTTCTGCTCTCTCCTCCACATCCTCCTGCCCCTGCTCTTCTCCTGACTTCTGCCCCTGGCCCTGTGCTCTCTGCAGCCCTTCTCTCCTTTCCCACTCCTGCCTTCGGCTTCCTCATCTACATCCACCGTTTTATCAGGCCACCACAAGACACGGCTTTCAGAGGTGTCTTCACAACACCAGACTCAGGTTTCCCCTGCCTACTGGACCAAGGCCTGCAGGTCAGCATCTCACACACGTCACCTCCCTGCCGTGGTGGGGGCCAACCCCATCTCCACCCCCATTTTCCCATCTGGCTCTGGTCTTCATGTTTCTCGGCCACCCCCACCCCGATGCCCACGTGGTTTTCTACCCTGCAGGCACCCCGCCCACAGTCCTCTTCTACTTCTTCCTTCCTAGGCATCCCCATGGCCAGGCCCCAGGTCTGGTCCCCAATTAGTGCCACCTGAGGCTATTTCAGGTACATGTGTGAAGCCCGACTCCCAGGCTTTCGATTCTCCTTCCTTGCATCCTACCCCTTCCTTGGCTACTACCTTCTTCAGAACTCATGGATCTTCCCAATTCAAGCCACCTTTGCTATGGTGGTTCCTGACTGCCTCCCAAATAAGGCTAAACTTCTTTGTCCGGTATTCAAAATCCTCCAAGGTATGACCCAATCTATTCCCAGCTTTATCTCCTGAAACTTCTCTGCATGGACCTGTGCTGCAGCCAAACTGAATAGCCACTGTTATCGGAACATACCCATGTTCCCCAGCATCTGTACTATGCTCATGCCCTTTCTTTGGCCTAGACTCCCTTCTCCTGATTTAGAATTGAAGACATTCTGTAGGGCCCCTCTTTCATCAGCTTTTCCATAAAACCCATTCTGATACCCCACAACCAAGTGGCCTCTTTTTCCTTTGCACCCACTTTTACCAGGTCTCACAATTACTCGGGACGTTTGCATTTTATTCTTTTATTTGCGTTTCCCTCTGCTGAAGGGTAGGCTCCTAGAGCAGAATTTTATCCTACTCATCTGTGTTTTACTGTCTCCTCTAGCACCATACTTGGGAAACAGAAGATGTTCGATGAATACTTACTAAATTGATTATCGTGTGTTCATGAGGAAGGCCTAGTTAAGGGAGCCCCAGACCCTGCTGACTTCAGTTTTGAGAACTGCTGTGATGCAGGGAAGGAAGAGAGACCTCATCTCTGCTTAGCAGGTGTCCCTGAGCTGCAGGGAGGGGTGGCATTTGAAACCGTCCCCAGAGCAAAGGCTAATTCTCCTCTCCCTCCAGATGTGGACGAGTGCCTGGAGAACAATGGCGGCTGCCAGCACACCTGTGTCAACGTCATGGGGAGCTATGAGTGCCGCTGCAAGGAGGGATTTTTCCTGAGTGACAATCAGCACACGTGCATTCACCGCTTGGAAGGTGCCTCGGCTCTGCTGTGGGTGGGAGTGGGTGGGTAGGTGGGTGGGGCTTGGGGGGCAGGGCCACCTCTGAGACCCTCCCCCACACTCAGTGATTTTCATGAACTATGTGAAAATCTGGAAGCATGAGGATGAGTCCAGTCCCTGCCACTGGGTAACCCTGGGCAAGCTATTTTAGCTTCCACTTCCTCACCTGGCAAAATAAGTGGGTTGGGTGGGGTGAGCTCTGAGTCTCTTCAAATTCTCACATTCCTGATTCTAATCTTTAAATAGAGAACATTTCAAACATGACTAGATGTCTCAGGAGAAATGTAATGGACAATCTGCCAAGTTTTTCAAAAAGGTGCTGCAAACCACAGCTCCAAGTGCAAGCCCGCTCGGGGCCCTGGGTGGGTGGGGAGGAGCAGAGCCTTCTTAGAGGGGCTGCAGACCCGGATCCAGCCTTCCCTGGGTCTCCCACTTTTGAACTCTGAGCCTCTGGGGTTCTAGCTCAGAGGGACCCCCTCCCAGGCATAGGCTTTTGATGCTGTGGTTTCCCCGCACCACTGTTTACCATTCCTCCAGAAATTTGTAGATGGCTCTTCTGATGGCTGCCATCTTGTTCTCTTTGCTTTGGGTCTATACCTTTATTATTCCTCTGTTAGTTCAGTGGATTCTCTGGAGTTGGGGGGAAGGCATTAAGCACACGTGGCCGATCAGCCACTTTTAACGTGATGTGCTTTTAATTGTGTTTTTAATTGGTTGTGTTTTTAATCGTGATGTGTTTTTAATTCTCTGCTCTTTCTTAAGCCAAAGGGCTACGTTTTGGTGGCTATGTCATCCCGGGGTTGCCTGTGTGTGTTTGTGAGGGAAGTGCTCTGAACACTAGACTATTATCTCCTTTTGGCATGTGCTGCTCGTTCATTCTCATCACTGAAGAATGAGGCGAGTTTAATTCTTTTGCTATTTAATCACACATTTGTAGGTTTGTTGTTGAATCAGCATTCTTGTGACTTTTGTTTCTTTCTTTTTAGTTATTTTATTCTATTTATTTATTTGAGAAAGAGAGAAAGTGAAAGAGCACGAGACAGGGGAAGGGGTCAAGGGAAAGGGAGAAGCAGACTCACCCCGAGTAGGCCCTCACCTCAGGGCCCTGGGATCATGACCTGAGCTGAAGGCAGTTGCTTAATTGACTGAGCCACCCAGGTGCCCCTTCTGTGACTTTTCAAGAGTGTCTGTGTGGAAGATGATTTTTGCCTCATTTTCCAAGAATGATGGGTTCTTCCTTCTACCTGACTGGAAAAGGCTGTTTGGGTACAAAAAGGAATGGTCACAGGCCAGTGGGTTTGATGAGTCTTATCACCCTGAGCCTGCTGGTTCTCAGTGTTTGGGCAGGAGAGACACACACTGACTCTAACTGACAGATCTCTTATCTCACGCAGGTGTGGCCCTTAATAGAGTAGCAGTTGGGTTTCATATTCCTGGTGGGTTCTCTGGACTTTTCTGTGAGCCTCACATCTGGGATGAGGCGGGATTAAGAAGCCTGCAGGACGAGCTAACTCAGGGCACCTCCTCAAGTCACTCGCTCTCCCTACAGGTTCCTCGGACAGGAGTGGGGACCTGTGGGTCAGGCCTTTGCTTGAACACAGGAGAGATCCCCACCCACTCCCAAAGCAGTTCACGGCAATTAAGATCATCTCTTACCCTTGTGTTTCCAAAGCAGTGGCTCAGCTCCTCTGTCCCCTCCCACAGAACCACCAGACTGATTACAGACACAGGCTCTTCCTAACAGAAGTAAATACAAAAGCAGTTCCTTTCTGCAATCTGTGTTTTCTAAATTTTCTACAATTCAGACATTCTTGGAGTCTCTGAAGAGTATTTAAAATGAACATACTTGTCTGGAGCTAAAACCAAAATCCAAGAATTTGAGCTGTGGTCTGGGAGTGCTGTCTGTGCCGTTGCAGCCTGATTTCTTGTTGAATTCATGGCAGCCTGGGCCAACAGATTATAGCATTGATAACTGAGACCCTGACCATCCTAAGGTTTCAACTCTTCAAATAGAACAGTGTGTAAACAGTGTTCCTTTAGGATTTCCTCCTTGATGTGCACATTAAACCCTTAGGAACTGTATTAAAGTGGGCTTGAAAACCCCTGTTGATACTCCAAAATTGGTTATCCTGCAAGCTAGTGTTTTTTGGTGTTGTGGTTATTTTTAATAATTATTTACTAAATGTTCTTCAGGGGATCATAGTAGATGATTTTGAGGGAAAGCTTAAGCTATTGATTTTTCTTTTCTTCTATTTTTTATTCTTAGAGACACCAAAGCTCTGGTAAAGAGACTGTGTGTTTTCACCCATGTAATGGGGGTAGGCTGGAGAGAGCCATTCTGCCCCAGCCAGGCTTTGTCCCTATTCATGGGTGCTCAGGCTCTCAAAATGAGCATTCCTCTTTCGTTTTGTCTGCTCTGAGAATATTTTTCGATGTTTGCACCACTGCCTTTTCAGAGTAGGAGGAAGGTGTCAGGATCGTGAGGAAGGGGCTGTCTCTCAGCAGGGACTGGTTCCGTCTTTTATATAATGTTTCCACTGGGTTTGCAAGGCCTGTCTTTCTCCAGTTTCCAGAAATATTCCTCAGTGGGACCACCGCAATAGTGTGTCTCTAGTGCTTTTGAGCTATTTCCCTCCTGGTGAACTAACAGCCCTAAACATGATTGCCAGCCCAGTTTCTTGGGCAAAGGGAGTGAGAACCATGGCAGGACCTCCCAGTTTGGACCAGACCCATCTGCCTCCCTAGCAGTGGACTTTTTTTTTTTTTTTTTTTTTGCATCGGGGAACTTTGAACAGCTTCAGGGGCCCCTTTTGAAAAGCCCCTGGCATTTCCAGAGCTGTTTTAACATCTATTATCTCCTGGTAACTTTGGTATAACTCAATAGGATAGGGCATCAGGGGACAGATTTTCATGTATCCCCACAGCATCTGGCACATAGTCAGGTTTTTGTTTGTTTGATTGTTTGTTTTTTAAATACTCAATTCTTAGGAAATATTTCTTGTGTGAATGAATTGCTGCTCTGAGGCAGGAAAGGTCACTTTGCAGATGTCTTCCCAGACTTGTAGACAGAGTGAGAAGAAGCGGCAGCAGCTGACCTCTTCGAGGAGTGTGCATGGCAGATATTACTGCTGCCTTTCTGGGGTGCTGTTATGTTCAGCTCTGAGTGCTTTCTGGCACCTGTGACCCCAAAAGTCCTGCTGACCCAAGGATAAATGTAATTCTTGCTGGGCCTTCCTAGGAGGATAGAACGTTGCCTCTGGGGGCAGCTCTCACCTCCTGTGCCGTCTCAGTATTAGAAGCAAATAACATTTCCACAAATCACCAGCCAGAGCTATGAGAGAGCTTTGCTCGGGTATGAGCCCCATTCTGTGTTAATGGGCAGCAGCCTTGGCACGGGTGAATGGATCTCAGCGACGTCCCGCAGACGGAGTGCGGGAGTCCAAACAGCTTGTAACTGTCAGATAAAAAACAAAATGGTTTTAAGAGAGTGTGGGATGTATTAACCGTTACACTGTCTTCTGGAAGAGGAATGACATCTGTTTGTATTAAAACGGCTATTCCAGTTAAGCACAGATCAACAGCTCTGTGGTGAGAATTGGAGAGAAGTGACTTTTGACTTAATTAGAACCACTTGGCTAAGGTTTCAAGGACACAATACAGAACAGTGTAGGATCCTGGAGAAGTTGAATGAAAACTTCTTGTACTCATGTTTATTTTATTTTTTTAAAAGATTGTATTTATTTATTTGACAGAGAGAGAGAGAGACAGAGAGAGAGATTGCAAGTAGGCAGAGAGGCAGAGAGAGAAGGGGAAGCAGGCTCCCCGTTGAGTAGAGAGCCCGATGTGGGGCTTGATCCCAGGACCCTGAGATCATGATCTGAGCCAAAGGCAAAGGCTTAACCCATTGAACCACCCATGCACCCCTTGTACTCATGTTTAAAACAGCATTACTACTTCCTACATTAGAGAGTGTCTTGTTAGCTGAGAACCATTAAACCTACTCTGAAAGATGTTCTTTGCACAGATACAAAGAAGTATCAGATGGGTGTGTAGTTAATAACACAGTTCGAATGGAGCGGAGGTCTTGAAAATACTGTTGGGCATGATAATAGTTCCTCCAGAGTGCTGGCAGGTGGCAGGGTCTCAAAGAATAGGTTTTGAGAAGAGGCAGGATTCTGGCAAACTACACAGATGTACACTATGTTATGAACTCCCTTCATTTAAATGCATGTTAAACCAGCTCGGGAAGTTACCCCCCTTCCCTGCACTGTTACCACAAGATTGGACTGCAATGAAAATGAGAGTCTACCTGGAGAGAATTTTACAGTGGCTGCAGAAACCACCTGCTTGCGGGCTCTCTCTGCTCCCTTGCTGGTGTGCTTCAAGCCTGCCATGGGGGGTGGGGTGCAGAGATTAAATGAGAGTGCTCACAGAAGAGAGACCCCTGGGCCAGTGTTCGTGTGCTGATGCCAGTAGTCACAGTCACCTCCAAAATGTGCATTTGGTTAGGGGAGAGATGAGGGTTGATGTTTTCAGAAAATCATTTTCAAGAGTATGTGAAAACTTTGGCCATCTTCATCTATCTGCAGATTTTCTTTTTTCTTTCTTTCTTTCTTTTTTTTTTTTTTTTTTTTTAAGATTTTATATATTTGACAGAGAGATAGTGAGAGAGGAAACACAGCAGGGGGAGTGGGAGAGGGAGAAGCAGGTTTCCTGCAGGGCTTGATCCCAGGACCCTGGGATCATTACCTGAATGGAAGGCAGATGCTCAAGGACTGAGCCACCCAGGCACCACTATCTGCAGATTTTCTTAGAGAGATCCTCCTTCTTTCTTTGTCTTCTTGGTCAGCATGGGTAACAACCTGGCAGAGAGTCTAAGCTGGTTCCTGGGGTCTGCAGGCATGGCTCTACAACCACCAGAGAGCCCCTGGTGGGAGCTTTCTTTCCTGTGTATTAGGAGAGGTCTCTTTCCGCTTTAGGAGACTTGAGACATCGTATCTCTTGGGTGACAGAGGAAATTTGTCATGTCTCTGTTAATTGACCTGATTGGATTTTAATGACATGTTCTCTTAAAATGTGGGGCTGACGGAGACCCAGGCTGTCAGGTCCCACTGTCCAGCCCTTGGCAGTGCCCCTGGGGCTGCAGACTGTATGCACAGTCTGGTCACTGGCTGCATGCTGCTCTTTTGCAGAGGGTCTGAGCTGCATGAATCAGAATCACGGCTGTAGTCACATCTGCAAGGAGGCCCCAAGGGGCAGCGTTGCCTGTGAGTGCCGGCCAGGCTTTGAGCTGGCCAAGAACCAGAGAGACTGTGTCTGTAAGTACAGCCTAGCACATGCCTGTGCTGGATCCAGCCTGCCCCAGACGTTGTCTTGTGCAGCCCAGCATCAGAAACGCCACCTCATGACACAGTGGTCACATCAGGGAAGGTGGGTGTCACGGGACACTCACCTCCACTGAGGACTAAGTTCGCTGCACCGGGGGTGGTCTCCCCGAGGGAAGGGAGGAAGGAAGATGATGCTTTTTAAGGAAACCAATCAGAAGGAAATAAAATCCAGAAGGACCGTGAATGCTGGGGCCGGTCTCTCTGTTCCCACAGAATAAAATCAGATGTGGTCATCTGGCAACCCCAGCTCTTTGCTACCTGGTCCTGCTTCTTCTTTTTCTGTTAAGGTTTTATTTATTTAATTGACAGAGATCACAAGTAGGCAGAGAGGCAGGCAAAGAGAGAGGAGGAAGCAGGCTCCCCACTGAACAGAGAGCCTGATTCAGGGCTCGATCCCAGGATCCCGGGATCATGACCTGAGCCGAAGGCAGAGGCTTTAACCCACTGAGCTACCTAGGTGCCTCCTGGTCCTGCTTCTTGTATAAGCCACATCTGCCTCCTTTTCCCAAAACCCAGCCTCTGCCTGTCAGAGAACAGCCCCGTGTCCCTTCGTACCTCCAAGCCTTCTCCAAGCACTCCTCCAGACCTGGCTTGGTCAATTCTCACTCAACTTTCAATATTCTGCTTAACTTCTAATAATGACAAGCAGAATAGTGACTTTTAAAAAAAGACTTTATTAATTTATTTGACACAGAGAGAGAGGGGGAGAGACAGAACACAGCAGGGGGTGTGGCAAGGAGAGGGAGAACAGGCTTCCCACTGAGCAGAGAGTCCCAAGTAGGGCTTGATCCCAGAACCCTGGAATCATGATCTGAGCCGAAGACAGATGCTTAACCAATTGAGCCATTCAGGCGCCCAGAGATTAACTACTATTGAGAGCACATTTACTACATGTAAAGGCTTGTCCAAAGATGTACCAATTCCACTGACTTCTTAATATCACCACCCTATTGAGCTAAGTATTATTATCCTCATTTTTAGTAGAGAAAATTGTGGAGAAGGTAAAGCAACAAGGTTGCATAGGAAGCATGTACCCAGTTAGCGTTCAGATGTAGGTCCTCCTAGCTCTACAGCCTGGCGCACCTCGCTAACTGTCCCCGGAAGCCTGCCCTGACCAGCCAGGCAGCCACTTTGTATTTTGGCTCTCACAACACTGTTGGTTCCTCAATGATAACACATGACACATGTGCTGAATTGTGCATTTATGTGTCTGTCCCCCCAACTGCGAACACCCCCAAGTCAGGGACCTCCTCTTATTCCCCAGTGCCCAGCACAGGATGTGCCACACACTTGTTTACTAAATGAATGAATGGTGTCCACAGTCTGGACACAGCTGCCCCATGATGATGAAACACAAGAATGAAACTCCAACTGGTCATAGGAAACAACCAGCCATTAAAGGTGTTCCTAAACCACTATTTGTGCCAGACGAAACATGGACGGTTTTCCTTTAGCAAGTCTTCCCAAAGCCATGGACCTTCTATAATTCCCCTGCAGTTTGCCAGGGATGGTTGTTTACAGCGCGTCAACCTTAGTGGTTAAGACAGGAGGAGGTTGTTTCTCTGGTGAAGGCCTTCTCTTCAGTTTCCATCACAAAGCAGAGTGGGCGGCCCTGAAACCTGTCAAGCCAGGGCTGGTACCACCACCACAACCACCACCTGGGGCTCCTAAAAGTAAGGCTGTCCCTGAGGGCTTCCAGTGGGCTGAGCAAAGTGGAAACTGCCTTCCTCGTTCCTGGTCTCTTCACAAGGAGGACCTAGGTCTCCAGATGAGGTTCTCTCTGGGCATTTCAGTCTTTCAGGGACCAGTAGAATACCTGGAATTAATTAATTAATTCATTTGTTTATTTATTTATTAAAGATTTTATTTGTCAGAGAATGCACAAGAACACAGGCAGGGGTAATGGCAGGCAGAGGGAGAAGCAGGCTCCTTGCTAAGCAGGAAGCCCAACATGGGACTCAATCCCAGGACCCTGGGATCACGACCTGAGCCGAAGGCAGATGCTTAACCGTCTGAGCCACCCAGATGTCCCAATACCTGGAATTTAAAATTTAAAATATTAAAATATTTTAAGAGGTCACTTCTTACATAATATTATAATCACATTTGGGGAAAGAACAAAAAGAAAAAAAAAGTTACAGAATTGTACCACATAACCAGCTGTTTCACTTTGTTTTTTTTTTTTTGTTTTTTTTTTAAGACTTTATTTATTTTTTTGACAGAGAGAAATCAGAAGTAGGCAGAGAGGCAGGTGGAGAGAAAGGGGGAAGCAGGCTTCTGTTGAGCGGAGAGCCCAATGTGGGGCTCCATCCCAAGACTCTGAGATCATGACCTGAGCCGAAGACAGAGGCTTAAACCACCAAGCCACCCAGGCGCCCCTGTTTCATTTTGTTTTGCTCTTCCTTCCTGCCCCTTCACTGTTTTCATATTCCTGTTTAGTTGATCTCATGTGTACACAGTGTTTACCTCACTGTGATCTCAGAAGAGTTTCTTTCTAACATCACAAATATGTATTTAGTTTTTTTTTTAACTGGAAAAATTACATATGCCTGTGTAAGTATTCAAACAGTTCTAAGGATGTAAAGAAAACATATTCTTCCTTCTCCCATTTTTCCTACTAGAGGTAACCACTGTTCACTTTGACGAATACATAGTTTTGAGTTGGCTTTTTTTTTTTTTTGGCTGATCATCAATAAATTCATACAGTCTTCATAATTCTTGGGTAATGTTGCATTGTGTGCGGAGTCATCATTTTCTCTGAATATCCTCCCTTCTAACTAATCTAGATAGAATCACATGAGAGAAATCTTAACATATATGTACAAATGAACATTATCTGTTTCTTCCAGCCATAAAGTGCTATAACATTTTCTATAGGCCCAGTACAGCTGAATTAATATGCAAAATCTCCTGATAGACCAACGCAGTAGTCTAGAATCCTTTGACATAATTCCCCTTAAAAAATGAAAGGGGAATGCCTTCCTATCCCCATCTTCCTATGTAATTGCTCAAAACTGTCTTTTGGGATTTCCTGGATTCGTACTGTATCTACATGGATAGCGGCAGGCTCTGAGTCAGAGTTACTTGTTTTATGCACCATGTCTAGCATATACAATGTGCTCAGATGCTTACTGAATGATTATCAGAGACCTTCTGAAACAAAAGCAGCCCCATTTGTGGAAAATGCATGGCCCAACATGTTGATTCCTTTTCATCTCAGTGACCTGTAACCATGGAAACGGTGGGTGCCAGCACTCATGCGAGGACACTGCTGAAGGCCCCGAGTGTAGCTGCCATCCACAGTACAAGATGCATGCAGATGGGAGGAGCTGCCTCGGTGAGTGACCCCGATACTTGGTAAGGGTCTGCCCATCCATAACCCTAACCATAACCCTAACAATAACCTCTGACCCCTAACCCTAACCCCTAAACTTAACCCTAACCCCTAATCCTCTAGCTTCTGGCCCTCTAACCCCCAAACCCCTAACCCTGTCCCTGACTGTGAATGGTGTTTAGCACCAGGTTCAGGGTGCTCCTGGTCCATTTGCCTCCAAACAGGTCCCGTGCTATCTTACACGTGACAGTGGGAGTAAGTGGTCTAGTCCTCAGAGGGGGTCTCTCTCTCTCTCTCTTCCTGTGCCACCTCGGAAAGCCCTTTCTCTCCTAGATGAGGGGGCTCCTGAAGATGGTATTCTGAGGACTGGGACATTGCATCCTAAGGGGCCAGGGCCATGTGAAGTTAAAGCTAGCCATTTGTGATGACTTAGTGGCCATTATGGTGAGCAGAAGACAGGGTTACGTATTTCTGTCAGGATGCCAATCCTGTACTTCGTGGCATGTCTTTCGCTAGCTCCATTTAGAGGTTCCCAGGCCCAAGATTCTTTTTTGTCCTGGACTAAGGGCATTGGAGGGAATCTGAAGCTTGCATTCCCTGGTGTCTCTGGTCACTGCCATATGCTTCAAAAATCTTTTCCAACATTAACTAAGGCTCTGTGGCCATGTCACCGGCCTTGTTCCCCACAGAGCCTCATTACAACACATTATTACTGAGCGAACAGAATCGTGTATCCTCCATTGTTCTCACGTCTGGGGTTTCAGCAGAAGGGGTTGTGCAAGGGTGAGTCATCGGACTCGTTCACTCTGCAAACTGTGCTCTTTGGTGTCTCTTACAGAGCGAGAAGACTCTGCTCCGGAGGGGACAGAGAGCAATGCCACGTTGGTGGTGGACGGCGACAAGCGGGTGAAGCGGCGGCTGCTTATGGGTAGGCGCCTCCCCCACCCTTCCCTGGCCACTGTCGTCGACCCTCTCCCTTTACTACCTCAGGCCTGCACTTGGGGCCCATACCCCCTCGACCAGCTGGACCAGGGTCAGCAGCTCCTGTCAAGCCAGGTGTGTCTGCTCTTCCCCCACAGCTGTCACTCAGTCCCCATCCAAGGACCTGGCAGTTGTGGGAAGGGCACCAGCCCCGAGAATGGCCTGGTTAGGGTCCCAGGGCTGCCCCCACCTGGCGAATGGCCCTGAGCCTGTGTCTTGGGTCTTTCAACTGGGGATCATAAAACCTACCTCTTAGGGTTCTCAGCAAGCTCAGTGAGGATGATAATGTGTGGAAGTGCCCAGAGTCCAATGCCTGGGACTTCATAGGTGGTCAGTGAATGTCAGTTCCAATTCTTTGGAGCGGCTGTGAGCAGGGAGGCACTTTGGGCCATCCCTGGCTCAGCATGGCCTTGTGTCTGGGGTTTTTGTCAACGAAGTCCTTGTCTCTCTGACTTCAGCCCGTGCTGCTGGCAAAAGAGATGAATGCAGAAGAGCAGCACTTGGCAGTGGGGTGTGGGAAGGTCTGCCGGCAGAGCTGGAGACGGGAGCAGAAGTAGAGGCCGTGGCTGTGGGGCGGCTGTCAGATCCCTGGGTGCGTTATTATTCTGGAGAAAGCTTGGCTTGACCGGGACAAAGCCGACTTTTTGATAGCTTCTAGATTTAACAGGTAATATATTGAGCAGCCACGGGTTATGGGGCACATGACATTTCTGAGCTCTTTTCTGCCCTCTTAAAGTTATTTTTAGTTGTGTTAATTCAAAATACTACATACGAATAATATTAAAAAAAACCCTTAAGGACCTAATTAGTGCTATTAAGCTTGTAATGAAATATCATTTCCTTGCTTCAGAACTTCTGTTTCCCTCATCCCATTTGCCAGAGGTTGCAATTTCCATTTTTCCCAGTTGTTTCTTCTTCTCACTCCCCTTCCCCCATATTTCTGAAGAGTGATTACAATTATTTCTCTTTTTCTTGTTTTATTATATTATGCACTTATTTCCTGATATGACAGTTTTGGGTGTTAGTTGGGACTTCTTACCACAGAGCACACGGAGCTTTAGCTCTCTTCTGCCCCCTCCCCCAATGCACGCGCTCTCCCTCTCCCACACCTTTACTGCAGTTCTATCACTATTGAAATCAACATTGCATATTTACATCATTGTGACTATGAGTATCTAAATGTGAGTCACCCCCACCATGTAGTGTGCTGTGATTATTATTGTCTTTGTTTGCCTAGGTTTCCAAGTACCTCTTACCAGTTCCTTTTCACATCTTGAGCAGAGTTCTAAAACCCTTTCAATGTGTTCAAATACAGCAATCAACTTATTGATTCCATTTCTTAAAAAGAGTTTTCTGGGGGCACCTGGGTGACTCAGTCAGTTAAGGGTCTGCCTTTGGCTCAGGCCATGATCTCAGGGTCCTGGGATCAAGTCCCTCACTGGGCTCCCTCCTCAGCAGGGAGCCTGCTTCTCCCCCTGCCCCTACCCCCTGCTCATGCTCTCTCTCACTGTGTTTTGTGCATTCTCAAATAAATAAATAAAATCTTTTTTTTTTTTTTTCTGAGTGTTCCTCTGTTCTAGAGGGGCCTGACCCCGGGGCTGGCTGCACACCTCTCATTTCAGCCTTCCAGCTAGCTCCAGCTTGGGAATCCCCTTCACCTTGCTCCCATGTCTGTGGACCCCAGGTATAGATTGTTAAAAACCTCCCATGCCTGGAAATGCCTTTTACTCTATTTTTATTGAGCATTTGGCTCAGTATAGAATTCAGAGTTGTGAATAGTGAGTGCTCTACTGTTTTCAAGGCTTCAGTGTTGTTTCAAGAAGTCTAAAGTCCTTTTTATTCTAGATCCTTTGAATGGAACCCATGAAAGTTTCTCTCTGGTTGTTTTTAGGGTTTTCTCCTTGTCTCTGGTGGTCTGAAATTTCACAATAACGACCCTCATAATGGGACTTTTACCACCTGTTGTGCTGAATGTCTTTCCAATATGGACAGTGAAGCACCCTGGTTCTGAGAAAGTTCCTTACATTTTTTTCTTTGATAATTTTCTTTTTAAAAAAATAATTAATTAATTAATTAATTAATTAAATTTGACAGAGAGAAAGAGGGAGTGAAAGCAGGAACACAAGCAAGAGGAGGGAGAGAGAGAGAACCAGTCTTCCTGTGGAACTGGGAGCCCGACATGGGCCTCGATCCCAGGAACCTGAGATCATGACCCAAGCCAAAGGCAGACGCTTAAAGACTGAGCCACCCAGATGCCCCTCTTTGATAAATTTTCTTCACTACATATTCCCTATTCTTTCTCTCTGAAACTTCTGTCAGTTGGCTGTTTTAACTCCGCTAATTTTTCTTCTCTTAACTTTAATTTTTGTTCTGCTTCCTAGGAGATTTTTCATCTTCTTTCTTCTAACCCTCTACAGGATCCTTTTTAAATTTCTGCTTTCGTATTTTAATTTTTTAAAAATGTTACTTATGTCTTCTGTTGGAGGCGCCTATTCATATTTCATGAATGCTTTCCTTAGCTCTCTGGGGAAATTAGTCATGAGATTTTTAAAACTTTTCTCTTGTTTCTTGTATTGTCTTTGTTTCTTCCAAGTTCCCTTTTCCCTATTCATTTGATTGGGTGTGTTTATTTAATATTAAAGGCTTTCCTGGAGGCACCTGGGTGGCTCAGTGGGTTGAGGCCTCTGCCTTCGGCTCCTCGGGTCGTCGTCCCAGGGTCCTGGGATCGAGCCCCTCCTCGGGCTCTTTGCTCAGCAGGGAGCCTGCTTCGTCCTCTCTCTCTGCCTGCCTCTCTGCCTACTTGTGATCTCCGTCTGTCAAATAAATAAATAAAATCTTTAATTTTTTTAAAAAAGGCCTTCCTGAAATGTCTGGTGATTCGAGGCTGACTCTTCATATTTAATAGTGAAATACTAAAAAGTTAACTGAGTGTTCTGCCAGCCAATAGGCTTTAAACTTGGATGACTAGGCAGTGACTTGGCCGTTTCATTTCGAGACCCTGAAATGCCAGTGTCTAAATGTCTTTTCACTTGGCCAGGCCAGTTTAGGTGGAGAGGAATCCTTCCGTCTCCTGCCGAGGGAACATAGACTTGACCACCAGTGATTCTGGAGCTGGGGAGGTGGGGGTAGTGGAGGTGGGGCTTTGAGATCTCTCTTTTCAGGGTACAGACTTTCACCTGACAGTGTTCCTCCTCCCTCCTGCTCTTCCTGGTATCCTTGAGTCTAGTGCTTCTCTGGTCCCACTTCTTCAGAAGATGAATTTCTCTGCTGTGGCCCAAATAGGGAAGGGGTAGTCACTTGGCTGTGGAATTTAGGAGGGGATCTGAGGGTTTATCCATTTGTTATATAGACATATAATAATCTTCCTATTTTTAACTTCTTCCTCACCTCTGCCTCTAGGGTAAGTTAGCAACTCCAGTTCCTGGGCCTTTCTGGGGTTCTGTGGCTCACCTGAGCTTACCATTTGTTGGTACCCCCTCTGCAGATTGCTAGGGTTTAGCTGTCTGCTTTGTCCATTACTGCCCCTCCTTGATATGTCACTTACGGGATATTTGATGTTTTTCATCTATTGTCTTTGCTTCCATTTCCTTCGTCATTAGGGATTTGTACTTTTATTTAATTTTTTCTAAGATTTTATTTATTTATTTATTTGACAGAGATATAGAGCACAAGTAGGCAGACAGGCAGGCAGAGGCAGAGAGAGAAGCAGGCTCCCTGCTGAACAAGGACTCCCCCCCCCTTCCTACCATGGGGGACTTGATCCCAGGACCCTGAGATCATGACCCAGGCCAAAAGCAGAGGCTTAACTGACTGAACCACCCAGGCATCCCGGATTTGTACTTTTAATTTTAAACACTTTAATTTTAGTATAGTTAATATATAGTGTTATATTAGTTTCAGGTGTATAATATAGTGGTTCAGCACTTCTATATATGACCCAGTACTCAACACAAGAGCCTACCTTAATCCCCATCACCTATTTTACCCATCCTCCCTCCCAACCTCCCCTCTGGTGACCATCACTTTGTTCTCTGTAGTCAAGAGTCTGTTTCTTGGCTTCTCCCTCTTTTTTTCCTTTGCTCATTTGTTTTGTTTCTTAAATTCCACACAATGAGTGAAAGCATATGGTATTTTTCTTTCTCTGACTTATTTCACTTAGCATAATACTCTCTAGCTTCATCCGTGTCATTGCAAACGGCAAGAGTTTGTTCTTTTTTATGGCTTAGTAATATTCCATTGTGTGTGTGTGTGTGTGTGTGTGTGTGTGTGTGTACACACTACCTCTTCTTCATCCATTCATCAATCACTTGGACACTTGGGCTGTTTCCATATTTTGGCTATTGTATATCGTGCTGCTATAAACATTGGGGGCAGTGCATGTATCCCTTTGAATTAGTGTTTTCATATTTTGGGGGTAAATACCCAGTACTGCGATTGCTGGATCATAGGGTAGTTCTATTTTTAACAATTTGAGGGACCTCCATACTGTTTTCTACAGTGGCTATACCAGTTCTTAAGGATTTATACTTTAGGGGCACCTGGGTGGCTCAGTGGGTTAAGCCTCTGCCTTCGGCTCAGGTCATGGTCCCAGGGTCCTGGGATCGAGCCCCGAATCAGGCTCTCTGCTCGGCAGGGGCCCAGCTTCTCCCCTTCTCTGCCTGCCTCTCTGCCTACTTATGATTTCTCTCTGTCCAATAAATAAATAAAATCTTTTTTAAAAAAGGATTTATACTTTAAAAAATCTGTTCACTCTCATGTTAGGTTTTGAGAGGAAACAGAGATAAACTTATACTGTCTGGCATATTTAATTAGAACTAAGCTTTCCCTCCAAGGCTCTACATTGATGTCGCTATGGAAGTAAAGTCTGTAAGTAAAACTAGAAGGACATTTGCTCATTGTTTCTCTTCTCTATAGCTGTGACTTACGAACTGTGGCTGATTTTTCATGTACTTCTGACCATTCTTTCTCCTTTCAGGGAAAGGTAAACCCCTAATCTGAGTTGACTGACTGCTGCGAGGATGAAGTCATTGTTCTACAGCAAGGGAATGGTTGGAGTAGGCAAAGCTTGCCCTCTCTTGCTTTCCCCATTACTTATTTTGAAGGGAGAGGGTTCCGGATTAAGGAGGGACCATATTCCTTTGCCCTGTTCTGCATTCGCATCTAGCTTTCCAGATATGGCCACACTGTGCGGGTCGGTGGCTACGGATCAGTAGGAACACGTAGTAGCTTCCGATCTGCCATTGGTGGGGGGGGGGGAGGCTCGGCAGGCTGGAGACACATTTTTAACCCTCTATCAAGCTTCTCTGGGAGATGTCACTCATTTAGGTGGGTGAAAGGAGCTGCACCGGCTCTCCATTTATCTCACCTGCAGGTGGTAGAGATTTGGGCTACAACTGTGAGTGCACCACAGTGCTTCTTGGCTTCCGTGAACTTTGTCAAGCATTATTCCTGCAGTCTTATCCTCTCTCCCAGCTGCATCAGGGCTCCTTTAGCAAGCTAACTGTCTTTCTTACCCCCTTGTCAGAAACGTGTGCTGTCAACAATGGAGGCTGTGATCGCACCTGTAAGGATACTTCGACAGGTGTTCATTGCAGTTGTCCTGTGGGATTCACACTCCAGTTGGATGGGAAGACCTGTAAAGGTAGCCTGTGCTTCTCCAAGCTGCTAATGTGTGGGGATAAAGGCAGCTCATCCCCTCCATACCTCCAGAGAGACTCCAGAAAGCTTATGATTCATTTCGGTGGAAGCTTTTCTTCCCTGGGCTAGTGGAAGATTATAATTGAGTAAGCTTAATTAGAGCCAACTTAATTACACTAACTGTTGAGAAGGTCAGCTTCTGCAAACATCAGATAACACAGGCAGCGGCCTTATTAGAAAAAAGGCAGAAGTTTAAGAAAACATTCATTTGCAAGTGATAATATCACATCTCATAAATAACAGCCTAGAGATTATTATAGAAATAACAGCCAAGATTTTTATCCAGAGAACTTAATGAATAGCTGTACAATTAACTTTTACTGATGAATAGAGACCTCAGTGACCTGCTAGTATTTCATGGGCAAGAGTACAAAGGCTTAGTTCTTTAACATGATACAAAGCAGATAACCAGTTACCAGATGAAACTGAGAGAAGATAGGATTAATTTGAGTATCAGGAATCATTTAAAAGCTTTGAGGCTACTTGATCATCATATAATTTGCCCAAACAAATGTCCTAATTCCTTATAACTTTAATCATTAATCTGGAATGGAAAGTATACCGAAGGGAGCCCCCTTATCTCAAGAGAGCTGTGCAAGGATGAGAACTTAACAGGACATTACCATTCTTTTCCCATAACTTGTTTCCTTAATGCTAGCCAAGGGTAACACAAGTCAGAATTCTTGAGGGGCTGAGGCACTTGCTTTTCCCAGTTGGTTCAGCCAAACAAGAAAACATGTGTAAGATTGAAAACATGAGCAAATACCCTTCCATGCTTTCACGGGTCTGTTTCTGTAGCAGAGAGGAATGAAGCACGCACACAGTAGCACGTCAGGGATTTGGGGAAAGGCAGACCCATTTCGCTCTCTGATTTGCCCGTGCTTGCCTGTTACAGATATCGATGAGTGCCAGAGCCGCAATGGAGGTTGCGATCATTTCTGCAAAAACACCGTGGGCAGTTTTGACTGCAGCTGCAAAAAGGGATTTAAATTATTAACAGATGAGAAGTCTTGCCAAGGTATGTGCTGAAACGTAGCCGGGCTGTGCAATGCCCGCTGGTCAGAGCTGAGAAGACGAAACCCCACACTGGCAGAGACTGGCTTTTTGGGCTTCTGGACGGAGTCATTAATCTAACCTCCAGCCCATGCTTCACTTATTTCATCTGTTGGTAGAATAAAAACACTGATGTAGCTCACAAGTGTATTTTGGACATTAAGCTGTTAATGATTAGAGAACACCTCAAAGCATCCATCTGGTGTGATTACAGCAGAGCTCGCTGCCAGAAATGGCATGGATCACAGAGCGTAAACAGGTTTGCATTAGGGTGTTGAGATTATGAATAATTTTTCTCTTCTAAATTTTCCTTTAGTTTTGTGGATTTTATGACAAAACTTGGTGGCAAAAATATGTAGGTTCTGTTAACATACCTTACTTTTTCCTAGCGAAAAGTTGGGGTCAACCCATAATCAAGGTCATGTACTGGTTGGTCTCTTCCTTATAGCCCTTGTTTTAATGACCAACCAGCCTTTGAGGCCTGGGAGAGGGAGGGAGGGGACTGAGTGGAGGCAGTGCTGGTTGGTCTTCGGGCAGTGTTACAGACCTCCTCTTAGATGCATTGCTCCCACACAAGGGGTGTCAAGGAACCATCTTTAGGGAGCAGTTGTTGTTATTGATAACTCTTTGGGGGTGGTGGTAACTCTTTGGTGTGTTGGATGCAAGGCGTGATTGATATTTTCAGATGAACACCTTTTATGCCTCATGGATATACAGGAAGCTGCTCTCAGGAAAGATGTGCTGTCATGTAGTCTTGTTTCATTTCTGGGAATAAGAACAACCTAAATTATTTTGTTAGAAATCCCAGAATTAAAATCAGAAAATAATATTTACTCTCACTTCAAGTAATAAAAATGTAACATTACCCTTTTTTTAAATCTTACAGTGTGTGACTTAGGTTTCTCTGTTCTTTTTTCTCTTTCTTTTAATACATAATTTTCAGGCAGTTCAAGTATAGCCCCATTTAAATTCAACAAGTTCATTCTAGATGACTATTGCATGGCTTTCTTTCATTGTACTTGGAAAGCAAATTTGATGTTCCACATAATGTTTCAGAATGTATAGAGCCAGAAATACTGTTTAAGCTGAGTAAACATATTAAAAAGAAATTAGAAAAGTGATCTCATTATTTTTGGCAAAGCAACAGCTCGTCATTTGCAGCCAAAGCCAGCTACTGAACAAGTCCACTTTCTCAACAACTGGCTGATGTTAATAACAGAATTCATAGAGTAACATCAATTACTAGGAAAGAAATGGACTTTTTCTTATTTTTCAATGATTGGTCTTGGTAGAAAGAATATTTTCACAAAACAGATTTACTGAAGAAACTGCCAGGATTTCTGGGAAAAGCTAGTGATGAAGAGGTTTTGTAAGAATTTGCCCTTTTTAATTTCATTTCTTCATCCCTCCAGTTCCTTCCAAATGTTTGTTTTTTATTAACATAGTTTCTTATGGCACATTTGATGTTGAAAAAGAGATCTAGCTCTGGGATAGTTGGCTTCCACGGAGCTCTGCACTGGTCCTGGGTTATCCATTTGGAGATGCAAGTCGTAACTCTGTTAAAACCCTCCAAAGAGTTGAGGAAGTGAAACACTGAAATTCTAGTCTACGGGAAAGATGTGAGGACCAGACCAGGGAAGAAGAGATGATTAGACTGACAAAGGCAGCCTCCTAAGCTAGTTTCCAGGACCCAAGCCAGAGCAAGCGATGCCTCCACCGTGGACCAGGACAGGAGGGGCTCTGTGGGACTGAACCATGGCAGAAGAACAAAGCCAAGGGATTGGCCAACAGGATCCAATTTGGAGCTTAATCACCAAATCTTATTGTCTGTGATAGAAAATCACTGAGGATGTTAGCATTCATGCATTCTTTTAGTGCAGAGGACATTAAAACCCAGTTGGCCTCTTGGGGCCCAAAGACTAATTCTGGAAAGATAAGAATAGGATTTATTTCCAACCCCCAACTGTTTTCTCCTTTCCATTTGCTATAGCTCATATCATCAGTACTGTTGCTTTACCAATAGTGATGTAACAACAGTAATGCATGGGTTAGCTTATCATTTGCAAACCCTTTTAAGGAATGTTATCTCATTTAGATTCATTTAAATATTTTAAATTACTCATCCCTGCCGATAAGCATGGGATAGAGAGAGGCCAACTGAGCTTAAAGGCAACTGCAATTTACAACAGAATTTAGAAATAAGGATTCTGATTGTGAGTATACTTACTGTAGACTGCTCAACATTTTCTGTAACACAAGTGAGCAGGAGAACTGATGGACACTTTAAAAATTCTGTTTATGTTGTTTTTCTTGTTGGTCAGTAAGTGGAGTTATAGACCTGTTCTTTGTACTTACCCCTCAGCGTTGGTTTCAGCTCCCCTCTCCCTTTGACAATTACAGATGTGGATGAATGCTCTTTGGATAGGACCTGTGACCACAGCTGCCTCAACCACCCTGGAACATTCACATGTGCTTGCAACAAAGGGTACACCCTCTATGGCTTCACCCACTGCGGAGGTGAGCAGAGGGTCTAGAGGCAGGGGAGGTTGGTCCTGCCCGGGAGCCAGGCCTACCTCCCACAGTTTCCCCAGGTCCCGGTCAAGTTTCCCGTATTGGGGAATGAGTGGGACATTTTAGTATAGCAGTAGTGAGTTCATCGATTCAAGGGAAGCATCTGCTAAGGGCTTAAAAACATTGATCCCTTTAACATGTTCCATTACAGAGCAGAGAGAAGAACTGAGCTAATCAACTGCGAACTCTTTATTGACTTTATTGATGTAGTATATTCAGACCGTGGGAGGATCTCTCAGGAGCTGATACCCTGTCTGTTGGAACTTCCCCATGAATCATAAAGTCAGAGACTTGGCAGGGCATTGACCATTTCCACAGCCTTGCTGTGCCCAGGAACCAGCTGAGTAGCCTGTTTCAAGATCTGAGCTGATCTTGGAGCTGGAAGTGGACAATCAACTCCATCTGTCTGTGCTGTGCCCATGTAGCCCTGTGTTCTGATGTCATCTGTCCTGATGCTCATGTAGACTATGGCAAAAATCGGATTTGACCTCAAATGACTCCCACCCTGTCCCCCATGATCATCAGGTTCATTCAACGATCTTTGAGAATACAGTTTCAGATTCTGATTCAGAATGGCTATGGCTTCCATGGTGATCCTGAGTATCCAAATGTTTAACCCGGGGCTTAAATACTTCCTGCCCAATTCTTGTACCCTGTGCTTAAGAAGAATTGGATAGCAGGAATTTGGTGTAGAAAACATCGTCTCTCCTTCTTTCTAATATATCCTTGGCATGGCTACACACATCCTCTTCTAGTCCATCAGGAAACCCCAAGGATGTATGGCCTGAATACGGATGTGTGTCTGGGTTTTGGGTGGAGCTGCCTTCCAACCTGGACTTGGTCTTGGGTAGATGCGGATTAAAGCAAGTAATTTCCCTTCTCTATAATTCAACTACTGAATATGAAATGTCCAATGAAGAGTCCTAACTCTGTCTCCCTTAGCATGTAGCCCAGGAGGATGGTAGAACTTCACATTGGAGGCCTGTGCAGTGTTTGAGTTTGGACGCGTGGAAGTGGAGTATGTCCCCTTCTGAGCATCCTTAATGGGGGAAAGGTTTGGTCCAGAATAGAACTTGAGACCATCCTGGTGAAGCGCGTGCCAGGAGACCCACAGAGTGGGGAGTGGGGTCAGCTGGGGCCCAGTGCACATCCTGAAGGCAGCTAGCACCTTCCCTTGGGTTAATGGATTTCAACCCTGTGACTTCCCTGCTGCTCCTTCCTCAGGGGAGGAATGGCACCAGCCTGGTCCCCCGCAGGCTGCTGTGACAGGAGAGTGCTTTGTTCTGCAGATACTGATGAGTGCAGCGTCAACAACGGGGGCTGTCAGCAGGTGTGTGTGAACACAGTGGGCAGCTATGAATGCCGATGCCACTCCGGGTACAAGCTCCACTGGAATAAAAAAGACTGTGTGGGTAAGGGGTCCCCCGTCTCTCAGTCCGCAGGCAGCTCTGTCCCCCCGGGGCCCGGAGTGCACCCGCCCTCATCTGCCCCTGATGCTTCTTCCCTCAGTGGCAGCAGCCATTCTTGAAATAGTTCAAAAACAGGAGATACTTTACAGGCTCTTCAGTGTTTCCGTCTGTGCTTCTGTGTAGGTTGGAATCCCTTCTGTTTTCCTGCATGGGAAAAAAAAAGAGCATGCAAGTAGCTTCTTTACCTTGGAGGGAAATAGTGCCCTGTGTCTTGAGTTCTGTGCTGGATATCAGCCCTCCCTTCTTTCCTTGGGGCCTTGGGTATCTGGGACTCACCTGGAAGTGTCCTGCTCTTTCTGTAAGTGTCTGCTTTTTGTCCTGTCCAGAGGTGAAGGGGGTCCTGCCCACTAGCGTATCACCCTATGTGTCCCTGCATTGCGGTAAGAGTGGCGGAGGAGACAGGTGCTTCCTCAGATGTCACTCGGGCATTCACCTCTCTTCAGGTGAGTGGGTCCCAGTCCCCCGGGCAAGTCCTTGTGCCAGGGCCAGGCCTTCCTGGCCGTTAGGTGTTTGATGCCCTCAAAGAGTTTCCAGGTCTTTGGCCAGCTGCTGCTTGACCACCGGGGAGGCTCATGCTTTGAGACCCCATATGTTGGGCATTTGTCTGTGGTTTCTGTGGCATGGGGGGCGGGAAGCGAATATATCTGCTACCAGGAGAGACTGTAACCTTGCTTACATGTTGACAACCCACATTCTGTCTGTCAGGACTGCAAGAGGCCTACTCTGTCGCCTGTGGCTCTTCCTCTTCTCTCAGGAGCAAACAGCAAAAATCAAATGACTCAGCTTTCGGGGGTAATTACCAAATCTGTGTGTTCTCTCTGGGGTTCACTGTGTTAAAAGGGCTTCGTTCTTAGGGTGCTGTTCTTGGGCATTGGCTTTATTTTCTTTTCTCTTAATCTCCTCTGTGCTGCGAGCACATTACAGGCTGTTCTTGTCCACAGCCTTGGAGCCTGAAAACTGACTCACCACGTAACAGATATTTACCAAGTGTCCACTGTGTGCTCGGAGGCTCTGTGTTCAGCCCTGGTGGGTCATCCTGTTGGGCAGAGGCCCACAGAGCTCTGGGATCAGGAGACTCAGGTCTCCCAAACTCCCTGTACCTCAAAGGCCGAGCAGGCAGGGTGTGCCTGGAGCACATGGCATTGGTGGAGGTAGACATAGGCATGACGGGGCAAACATTCTGTCCAGAGAAACAGTCCCAAACCCTTTCTGTTTGTCAGAAGACATAGAATGAAATGTAAAGACTTAAAGTAGCCTTATCCTCCCAGATTTAGAGATCTCTGTGATTACATCATGAGGACATCAATGAGGAAATTATTCTTTTTTTTTTCAAGATTTTATTTATTTATTTATTTGAGAGAGAGAGCCCAAGCAGAGTGAGGGTCAGGGGGAGAAGCAGCTGAGCAGGAAGCCCGATGTGGGACTCAATCCCAGGACTCCAGGATCATGACCTGAACCTAAGGCAGACACTTAACTGACGGAGCCACCCAGGTGCCCCTGATTCTTGTTTGATGTCCATATTACATATATGAGCAGAGCTAGAGACCCGAACCATGATAATAATACTCAAATATATTGATCGAGCAGTTAAAATATACCAGCCACTGTATTACAGGACTGAGCTGATTTAATCCACACTGCAGTGCTCAAGGAAATGTTACTATTCTTCTCATTAATTAGATGAAGAACCTGAGGTTCAGAGAGGTAGAATAATGTACCCAGAGTGACTCAGATAGGACACAGTGGAGTTGGGCAAACTGATAGTTACTAGTTATTCAGTTCTTACTGTGTGCCAGACAGTAGGCTAAGCTATTCTTTTTTTGCATCATCTTATCTAATCCTCATAGTAATGTAGGTACCTTAATGTAAATAACTCAATTTTGTCTGTTTTACAGAGGAGGAAACTGAGACTTATTAATTTGCTTAAGTTCTCATCACAAGTCAATAAGCTAGTGTGTGAGTCCTGAGCTTTGGCTCCAGAACTTGACATATAGTTAAGATTGATTGTGGGGGGAGAACAGAATTTTGCACACAAGGCCCTCAAAGTGGGACCTTTGCTGCCCCCCAGAGCCCAGACATCTTAGCCGCATTTGTTGAGTGCCATTTGTTGAGTGTTGAGTGTCTACTCCCTCAAACTTCTCCTCCCCAGGAAAGCCTTCTCCAGGAGAATCTGCCCTCCACCATTTCCCTCAGCAATCGTGTCCAAATTCAAACTAGGGGATTCTGGTCTTCTTTCTCAGGAAGGCACAAAAGTGACCTCATAGTTCATTTCAGTGTTGAGGTTGATTGGGGCCCTCTCTTTATTATATTTGAGCACTGGATTCATCTCAGGTGGACAAACAAGGTTAACTCTTAGGAGGCTCCTGGCATTCCCAGCCTCAGGGTCATGAGCCAAATCTTTTGTGGTCTCAGGAGAAGAGAGCGGCTCAGGATATGCAGAGTGTGGTGGGACCCAGCCTTGGGATAGCTCACCATTATCCACCCCATCTGGGTCTTTCCATTCCTTTGCCTCTGAAGGTAACATTTCTCACTTGTTTCTTTCTGAAGATGTCGCCACCATCAGGACAAGTGTAACCTTTAAACTAAATGAAGGCAAGTGTAGTTTGAAAAAGGCTGAGCTGTTTCCCGAGGGTCTGCGACCAGCACTACCAGGTATGGAATCAGATAGCTGGTGTAGGGAGCTTGCTTGCATGTTGGGAAAGGGGCCTGTAACATGCCGAGCCCTTCAGATGGGAACGAACAGTTCAGCATCTCCAGGGACTATCCCCACAGGAGGAAGAGGAGCCTAGCCTAGCACCCCTGTAGAGCTCTGGACTTACACTTTAGGGCTTCCTTTACCAGGCACACATGGTGAGCCCTGGAGAAACCCAAGGTCACAGCAATCAGTAAGGGCTTTAAGATGATTGGCAGTTTGTGACTGTATTGGGTTAAATTTTTTAGATCTCAGAGTTTGCTTGGAATATAAGCCAAAGAAATGAGAAAGATTTGGTTCAGATCTCTGATGAACAAGGATGTGATATCCAGCTTTCCTGCTGGATCCAGGCTTTGGAGGCAGTGGCTCCATTGGCTTCAGCAGAACGAACACCATCCAAGTAGAACTGGCCTTGTAGAGGAGAGCAGAACCCAACACTCCTCTCCCCCCAGCTCACATTTCCAGTATTATTTTGTAAAATAATTTTAGAGATTAAAAAAATCATGACTCATGTCTTAGGGCTGCTTCTTTCCCCAGTGTGCCATCACATAAATCATACAAATAAATATGAGGCTCACTGTAGTCACTTATGACTGCATATTTTAAGAAACTGAGATGAATTTTGGTACCTCCATTTGATGGAATATTATACAGCTATTAATTGTGTGGTTTTTTTTTTTAAGCTTTTATTTATTTATTTGACAGACAGAGATCACAAGTAGGCAGAGAGGCAGGCAGAGAGAGAGAGAGAGAGAGGAGGAAACAGGCTCCCTGCTGAGCAGAGAGCCCGATGCGGGACTTGATCCCAGGACCCTGAGATCATGACCTGAGCCAAAGGCAGCGGCTTAACCCACTGAGCCACCCAAGCGCCCTAATTGTGTGTTTTTAAAGAATGTTTATTGACATAGGAAAATGTTCTTACAATATAATGAGAGTGAGATTTTGTATGTTTAATACACCCAGACTGTGTTAGAAAAAGTGTGAGTAAAAGAAAAAGAAAGGAAGCTGACCATATCATTATAGTAGTTATAGCTCAGTGGGGAGATGACAGTAAATTTTCATTTTTTTCTTAAGGATTTTCCAAATTCTCCACAGTGAGCATTTACTTTATTTATTTATTTTAATTATCTTATTTTATTTATTTATTCTATAAATATACTTATATATTTATGTTTATTTGATATTATTTATATTTATAATTATATATTTTGTATAACATAAATATATTTATATATTATTAATTAATTTTAAAATATTTATTTATTTGAGGGGGGAGAGGCAAAGGGAGAGGGAGAGAGACTCTCAAGCAGACACCCCACTGAACATGGAGCCCAGTGTGGGCCTTGATCCCATGACCCTGAGATTATGACCGAAATCAAGAGTCAGCTGCTCAATGAACTGAATCACCCAGGTGCCCCAGAATTGATGCTTTTAGATCACAGGAAAAAAGCATTATTTAAAAATAGTCTTGGTCTTTCATCTCCTTAATGGTATCGTACTATGTTAATTTCTCAGTGTTGATAAATGGACACGATAATGTAAGATGTTAGCATGGGGGGGACTTAAAGAGTATATGGGAACTCTCAGTTCTATCTAAGTGACTTTGCTGAAAATCTAAACTTATTTCAAAATAAAAAGTTTGAAAATATAGATTTGGGAAAATTCAAAGAGAGGAAGTTTCAAAGTATCTGTTTGAGGTTTGAAGTTAGCCTTTTGAAAAGGTAAGGGGACTTTTCCGAGAGTAGGGTGGGGTAGGATTAATTTGCCCCCTCCTTCCTTTGGCTCCTGATGACTTATTGCTCTGAACAGCCTTGTCATGTTGAAGAGGAATGTGATACAGATGACACCTCAGTTGAATAAAGAGTTTAAACTAGAGACAGGTCAGTTGTGTGGATGATACATAGAAGTGCTCTTTGGTTTGGATTCACAGTCATTAGTTAAAAGATCCACTGGAAGCGGAGATAGGGGGAGAGACAGCCAGAGTCTGGAATGGGGTTGTGCAGAGCCCTGCCTTATGCAACACTTCCTCCCATTCTAGATGCCTTCATGATACTCTTTGATTTCCTAGATGCCTTCTGTCGTATATGCTCCTGGTTATTCCAAAATGAGACATCACTGTTAATGTGCTTTCCTGCTTCCCTTTGGGTTGGAATTACTCCAAGCTCAGTTTGCCTGAAAGCAGGAGTTGGTTTCCTTTCCACTTTTGTGCTTATTCCCTGTTCAAAGCCTCAGCTCCTGCTTGGTACTTCACAGTCTGGCTCTAAGGAAACCAACCGTGAGAACACAAGCACACCTTAGCAGACCATCAGTTAGGACTGCAAGGCAACCCCACATCCTGTTTTCCACATAGGGGGCTGGTCAGTTGCACACATCCAGCATTCATCCATGAAAATCATTCTTGAGAGCTAAATTGTTAAGTTATATAGGAGGCTCTTCAAAATTAAAATGTCACTGTGCTCCAAGCTGAGGCTTACAGCGTCTTGGCATCTGGAGTTAATCACTTTGTCCCTTGAGAGTCGTTTTAATGAAATGTTTACTGAGCTCTAGCGAATGTTCAACCCCGAGTGCTTTGCCAGGATCTGGCTTCCGATCATTTTGTTTCTTCATACAGAGAAGCACAGCTCAGTAAAAGAGAGCTTCCGCTATGCAAACCTTACATGCAGCTCCAGCAAGCACGTCCCGGGAGCCCCTGGCCGCCCAAGCACCACTAAGGAAATGTTTATCACTGTTGAGTTTGAACTTGAAACTAACCAAAAGGAGGTGACAGGTTGGTTTGAAAACAGTCTTTGGTGCCAGGCTTCTCCCAGCTTGCTCCTTGTTCCTTTGCCTTTCACTTTTCATCATTCTTTGCGGGGGGGGGGGGGGGGAGGTAATGCAACCATTGAAGTATCTCCTGTTTTTTTGTTTTGTTTTTTCTTTTTCACTCCCAAACTAAACTGAATTAGTTTGGAACCTCATGGTATCATCTGTTTCCTAAAAACTCAAAGATTCCATTTTGGTCAACCAATTTCTGTTTGAATCAAATGCTGCCCAGCCTGCAAGGTGCCCAGCCCCGGGTCTCCCCCATTCTGTCCTCAGGGAGCTGCGGGTGTTGCTGGTGGGTCCTGCAGTAGGTCTGGATGTCCTCACTGCTTTAGCCTGATCTCCTCGCCCACAGCCATCCCTCTTATTTCCATAGCTTCTTGTGACCTGAGCTGTATCGTCAAACGAACAGAGAAGCGGCTCCGGAAAGCCATCCGTGCACTCCGGAAGGCTGCCAACAGGGAGCAGTTTCACCTCCAGCTCTCAGGCATGGACCTGGAAGAGGCAAAAACGTCTCCCAGGACACCTGAACACCGAGTGCAGTCCTGTGGAGTGGGTCAGGGCCGCGCAGGAAACCAATGTGGTGAGTGACCGGCTGGCCGGAATATTCTTGCCAATGGAACTGTCTTGAGCTCTGTAAAGACTCGGGGTCACCAAAAGTGTGGCCCATTCTCCCTGTCTGGGCTCACTCCGGAGAATGCTGTGGACACCCACTGTCATTCAGGAACACCATGTTGGGGCCTATTGTGTCTGCTGGACCAGGAGCTCCCTACTGCCTGGCACAGTGTCTGGCTTGTGGTGGGCCCTTAATAAACATTTTCCAGATTGAAGAATGGAAAGGAAGAGGTAGGGTGATGAGAAGAGGGAGTGCTGACCTTAAGGGATCTGAGGGACAGTGGTCTTTAGAGCACTGTGGTCCTGGGCAGGGGCAGGACTATAGGTGTGAGGCACCCATGAGCCTTCTGCATGCCCCACTGTCAGTTCCCATCACTTCCCTCTGGAACAGCTGCTGGCAGACTTGAACAGTCTCCTGTCCATATTTTTGTGCAGAGGCAAGTCTTGGAGGCCACTTGGCAGCCTTATGCGATCTCTGAGCTTTAGCCCAAGACTACTGGTAGTAACAGTACCATATATGGGTGTGTGTGTGTGTGTGTGTGCATGCATGTGTGTGTACGCATGTGTGTGTGTGTGTGTGTTTCAGAATTAAGTTTGAGACGCGGCATTTGAACAATACCAGCTCATGAAGTTCTAAGCAAGGGGAACCTGGGCAAGACATTCTAGGATGGTCAGTCTTGAGACTTGTTTGTTCTGGGCATTTATGGGAGGTTCTACCTTTGTTGGCAATCCCTTTATAGTCTCACTTTTTAATAATCCTGGTAATGATTTCTTGAGTTTTCATCTGACACAAGTACAACATTAAGATGGTACCTGCATTGTCCCATTCAACCCAAATGGTCATCTTTCTAGGCTCGTGTTATTAACTCCACTTAACAGACGAAGCGGAGCTCAGAGGGCTACAGGTTCTTTTGCTCTAGATCACACTGACGATCTGACTCCAAAGCCTGGGCTCTGGACCCAAGTAAGGTGCGTTTGGGTAACCAGCCCCCTCCAGAATAAATTGATGTCCTTTCTCAAGCGTCATTAGAAGGCCCTAAAAGTGAGGCTTGAGCTAAGGAGTAATAAGCCTGTGTTTCTGAAGAAGCAAAGCTGAGCCCAAGGCACTCATTCAGGAGACTTGTCAGCAATAATCCCCTAGCCCAAATCTGTTGCTTTGCCAAACTGTAGTAAAAATCAAGTGTAAAATCAAGTGTAATTGTCCACCAGGGGCTGGTTCTCAAATAGTCTTGACTTTTATTCTAGCTGACTCTCTTTAAAAGAAAAAAAAAAAGAAAGAAAGAAAGAAAGAAACAACCCAGCTGGTTGGTTTGTTCTCATTTAAAATTCTAAGAGTTCCAGTTTCCATACCAAAACAGTGATGAGAGTTGGCTGTTGCTAACCTACTTTTCAGGGTGAGTTGCAGAAAGCTGTCTGGAACAGGCAGGTCAGTCTTCCCACTGGCCCCTCGGAGCTAACCTGGAGCCCCTTCCGCATTTGCAGTCCTGTTAGGGAGAGGCCTTCCAGCCTTGCCAGGGAGCCTCTGTGGCCAGTTAAGAAATCAGGCAAAACTAGAGTATTGCCAATACTACCATGACTGTGCTCCTGGGAAAAAGTCCCAGGAATGAGGATCAGGAGTTACTTCACAGAGGCCTCATGACCATGACAGCTTGTGAAAAGATGCTGTGGCTGTTGTGTGTGTAAATGTGTCCTGAGATGCTTGTCATGCTAAGTTAACGTGGATTGTTGCTGAGAGGCAATGCGTCTTGTCTCAAGAGCTCCCTCTAGCAATGGATGACTTTTGTAGCCCCATGGAACCAGATGGCGTTCACCCTGTCTGATTGCAGTGTTGAAGATTCTACCATGTAGGGAAAACAGCACAAAGAATTACCAGTGAAATTTCTTCCTCCTGCTGAAGGGAGGAGGCATGTATAAGGAGGGGTTGCATATGTTAATTAAAAAGATGCGGTCACTGGGTGATGGGTATTAAGGGGGGCATGTGTGGTGATGAACACTGGGTGTTATACCCAACTAACCACTGAACACTACATCAAAAACTAATGATGTACTATTTGTTGGATAATTGAATTTCAATTAAAAAAAAAGAAGAAAGTTGCATTCTACACAGGATAAAAGAAAGACAAGGGCTAGGGAGTGAGTAAGTGTGCAGGGGCAGGGAGTGTATCTAACATTCTTTATATTCCTGGAGTATTGACTGGTCTTAGAACCTCATAAAGACCAAGTTTACTGGTATTTTCTGAACTCTGGATGGTACATACAATGGAGCTATGCCTAGGGTAGTTCTTTTTGAAAACTATTTTCGGGGCGCCTGGGTGGCTCAGTGGGTTAAGCCTCTGCCTTCGGCTTGGGTCATGATCTCAGGGTCCTGGGATCAAGCCTCACGTCTGGCTCTCTGCTCAGCCGTGAGCCTGCTTCCCCCTCTCTCTGCCTGCCTCTCCGCCTACTTGTGATCTCTCTCTCTCTGTGTCAAATAAATAAATAAAATCTTAAAAAAAAAAAAAGAAAATTATTTTCAGTGTCGGCCAAAAGGATCCCCCCAAAGCATTTGAAGTCACTGGAAGGGCAGATGGAATGGTTACATTTTTCCTTTAATGTATTTTTTACTTCATTTCCAGTTACCAAAATAGTGTATGTTCCAAATGATACAGAAACGTATACAGTGAGGGTAAAATTTCTCCTAATCCTATTCTTTGGTAAGAATCACTGTCAGTGGGTTCGATGTATTTTTTTTTCCATCTGTTTTCATGCACATGTAAAAATGAGATTTTATTTATTTATTCAGTAAATATTTATTGAGCACCTACTGTGTGCCAGGTACTATTCTAGGTGCTGGGAATGCAGTAATTAAACAAAAAGGTAAAAATCTTAGGAAGAGGGAGCCAGGTTACAAACCAATAAAGAAGGAACTATATTGTGGAGCAGATGGCAGTAAGGGCATATGAGGGGTAAGCGGGGAAGGGGACTAGAAAGTAGCAGGGCAGGGAGAGGGCTGAGGAGGAATATATCCCCCCAAAATGTAGACTATGGTCGGGGACTGTGGTTGTTGCAGAGTCACTCGGAACCAGATGTGAGAGATGGAAGGAAGCAAGCTATGGGGGTATCTGGGGGAAGAGTCCAGGTGAAGGACACAGCAAGTACCAAAAGCTCTGAGGCAAGGGAAAGAAAGCGAGAAAGGTAGCTGAGGGAGAGAGGGGAAGGGAGAAGGTCAGAGCAGTCGCCAGGGGCCAGATCGTGAGGGAATGGGAAGCCGGGTGAGGCCTCTGACTCTGAATCTGAGTGAGAAACAAAGCCGGTGAAGAGTTTTGAGCAGAACAGTAACAGGGTTTCTGACTTACGTCTTCAAAGAATAACTTTGGCAGCTATCAGCTTACCTATGAAGAAACCATATTTTAAAAACATGTCTCAATATATGGGGCACCTGGGTGGCCCAGTCAGTTAAGCATCTGACCCTTGATTTCAGCTAAGCTCATGATTTCAGGGTTGTGAGATCGAGCCCCGCATTGGGCTCCACACTGGGCCTGGAGCTGCTCTGGATTCATTCTCTGTCTCTCTCTCTATCTCTTTCTCTCTCTCCCTCTTTCTCTGCCCCTCCCCCCACCTTAAAAATATATATCAATACAATTTGAATAGTGCTGGGTTTTGTCTAATGATAGAGTGGATCATGAGCATTCTTCTAATAGAGGAATTACTTTATTCCTTTTGAAGCTTCCTAGTCTGTATTTGTTCTAAGATGCTGGTATTTATTAATGACACCCCCGTGGTGAACATTTAATTAAATTATTCCTAATTTTTAAACTACAAACAATGCTTCAGTGAAGATTTTGTGTGTGTGTGCATGTGGCCAACATGTCTGAAATGTCATAGAAGTCCACTTATTGGGTCAAAGACATGTAGACTTAAAACTTTAATAGATGCTGCCAAATTAACCTGCAAAAAGACCATTCCTCTGTAGACTCCCTCCAACCTTGTAGCTGAGAGCTCATTGTCCCACATCATTGCTAACATGGGTGGCTTTCCATGGATTTTTTTTTTAGATTTTATTTATTTATTTGACAGACAGAGAGAGATCACATGTAGGCAGAGAGGCAGGTAGAGAGAGAGAGAGAAAGAGGAGGAAGCAGGCTCCATGCAGAGCAGAGAGCCCAATGTGGGGTTCGATCCCAGGACCCTGGGACCATGACCCGAGCTGAAGGCAGAGGCTTTAACCCACTGAGCCACCCAGGTGCCCTGTCATTGATATTTTTAATTTTTGCAAATCTAATAAGCAAAAATGATAGTCAAATGTTAACTTGTTTTTCTTAGATTATTTAGTAAAACTGAGTATGCTGTCATATGTCTGTGGACATTTGGTTTTCTCATTCTGAGAGTATCCACATTCTCTGCCTATTTTTCCACTGAATTGTTTTCCAATATCACTTAAAAATTAATTTTGAAGTCCCAAGTCTTGTCAAAGAACATAATCACTTCTGACCAATTAAACTCTTTTTATAATCATTTTGCATAGGAAGGTCTCATTCATTTAGCATTTAAGGACTTTGGGGATAGCCTGCTGCAGGTGACCTTTGTATCATCTGTGTTCAATTCTAGCAAGATGGAAAAAAATTAGTGATTATATTCTCTGAGGAACAAATTCCTTAATCTCCATAGTAATTCCTAAAGTCCTTTATATCTAAAGAAAAATTAATGATGACATGGATTTCTATTTTTCTTTCATAGCTATATCCCTTCATAAAGGGTGAATTATTTAAGGTCTGTACTTGCCTAAATATGTATTTTTATATTTGATTATTCTTAAAACTTGCTAAAATTTTTAGAAGACACAGCCAGGCAGCTGGCAAACCAGGAAAGCATTTTGTGCCTAGGCTCTTGAGAGAGACTGGGAGGGTTTAATTCAACTCCCAAGAGCAGTAGCTTCCATGTGAAGCAGTTGAGAAAAATTAATTCCACCAGTATATATTCAGATACCACTCTGGGCCACTCTGATCTTGGGATGAAACAGTGAGAACATAAAGGGTGGGGAGCTGGCCTGTATGACATTCACATTCTTACAGGACATGGACAATTAAAAAGTAAAGAAAAAGGTAGTTTCAGAAGTTGTAAGTATTATGAAGATAAAAGTACAGAAAAGGACAGAGTGGAGGAGGGATTACTTCCCACAGGTGTTCAGCAAGGCTTTCAGAGCAGGTGACATTTGATCTAACTGAGAAGGAACTAGCCTTGTAAAGCTCTGATGGGGGCAGAGGGTATTCTGGCTGAGGAGGGATCAGCAGGTGCAAATGACCTGAGGCAGGAATGAGGCAGGCATTTTCTATTTAATTTTTTCAGAATTGAGAAATTATTTGCAATCGAACAGGCAGAAATTTTCTTTTCTGTTTAAATCATGGAAGATATAAAGTCTATATTAGCAATATAAACCAATATTAGACCAATACTTACCATACAAATGGGGTAGGAAATTCTTTTGATTAAAAGAGTTTAAAAAACATAATTTAGGGAATACCTGGGTGGTTCAGTCAGTTAAGTGTCCGACTCGTGATTTCAGCACAGGTCATAATCTCAAGGTTGTGAGATCGAGCCCTCTGTGGGACGCTGTGGTTATGGAGCCTGTGTTAAGATTCTCTCTAACCTCTCCCTCTGCCCCTCCCCACCCCATTCACTCTCTTCCTTTCTCTCTCTCTTTCTTTTTTTAAAATTAATTATTTTTATTAACATATAATGTGTTATTTGCCCCAGAGGTACAGGTTTGTGAATCATCAGGCTTACATATTTCATAGCACTCACTACCTTTCTCTCTTTCTAACCCCTCCCAAAAACCCACAACAAAACAAAATATAATTTAGTAAAATGTTGACATTTATTGAGCACTTACAGTGTGTTTAGCACTGTGCTAAGCACTTTACATATATTATCTCATTTGATCCTCATTGCAAGTCTATTTTGCATCATGCCTTTTTTTAATAGATAAGGAAACTAAGGCATAAGAAGGTAAGGCGTTTTCCCAGGGTCACCCAGCAAGTAAGAGGCAGTGCCGGGGTTTCCACTCCAGATCTGTCTCAAGAGCCTGTGTTCCTAACTCTCTCAATGGGAATGCTTTCTCTTCTGGGTACAACTCCAATAGCACTTGTATGGAGAACCCTCCATGGGCCAGATTCGTGGTGGGTGCTGAGGAGACCTTTATAAATAAGACAACATCCCTCTCGGGGTGCCTGGGTGGCTCAGTGGGTTAAAGCCTCTGCCTTTGGCTCAGGTCATGATCCCAGGTCCCGGGGTCAAGCCCCGCATCAGGCTCTCTGCACAGCAGGGAGCCTGCTTCCTCCTCTCTCTGCCTATTTCTCTGCCTACTTGTGATCTCCATCTGTCAAATAAATAAATAAAATATTAAAAAAAAAAAAAAAGACAACATCCCTCTCAAGTCACACTTGGTCCTCCCAGGGAAGGGTTAGAGAAGCCTTCCCTAGAGAGAAGGAGGCTAAACTGAGTTTTGAGGGATATATAGGTGACGCGTCCATGGAGAGAAGTATTCAGGCAGAGGAGTAGCCTTGGGGAATGTGACTGAGCAAGATGGACCCAGGAGGTGATTGATACCTCAGTACCACTAAACCTCGAGCCCAAGGGGGGATGTGATAGGCGGCTTGGTTTTAGGAGAAGCACAGTAGGTCATGAGAGACCTTGTGTATGCTGCTAAGGAGTCTTGGCTTTAATATCTAGGTGACAAGGTGCCATGAGAGGGTTGAATCAGGGAATGGGTCAGGTTGTATTTGAATTCTAGCAAAATTTCATTTACTGGATTGAGAGTTAGGACCAGAGGCAGAAAACCTAGCTTGGAAGGTTCTGAATGCTTTGCATGAGAGATGTTGAGAACATGATGACACAAGACGTGGTCTAGAATAGAGATGGACTGGATGGACTAGAAAAGAAGCAATAGATTCTAGAAATATTTAGGAGGAAATGCGAGTAGCATTTGGTGATAAATTAGATTGGGGACTTAGAAGAGGAAAGATCTGGGGTGAGCTCAGAGTTTTCTGATTTTGCCTCTGATCCATCCCTTAGTTCCCATGTGTCCCTCATCTCACCCGGCCCTGTTTCATATGCAGGAGGCATGGAGAGAAAGCCTGTGGGTTGGTTGAATGGTTGGATGAATGTGATCACTGGAGAAGAAATAATCAGAAAAGATTTATAGGAAAAGCAGGAAAAAATAGGCTCTTGAGAGAAAGCCCAAGGAAGAAAAAAATTCAGATGCAGAAAAGGAGACTGAAGACTGAGGTCGGAATCAAAGACACCAAAAGGAGTGCCGGGAGCCAAGTCAAGGAGACTCTGGAGTCAGGGAGGGAAGCAGTCAGAGAAGCACTTCAGGAAGGGGAGCCTGACGGTAGGCTGGGACAGGGCTGAGACAAGGAGGAAGGAACACAGTCAAGGGAAGTCGTTGGAAGGTTATGGGAGGAATCTAGAGATGGCAAGGATCAAAGCACTCTGGTGCCGCAGGGATAGAGATTAGCCGATGGACCAAGGGAACACAGCTGCAGCATGCTGCAGCTGACTGACTGATGGAGCAGGGAGGAAAGGTCTGGAATAATAACTACGGGCTGGATTGCAAAGGTTGGAGGCTTGGTGACCGGGGGAGCAGAGATGCTGTTTGCCAGAGGGGTAGAAATAACTGGGCAAGGAAGGGAAGGGAAGCAGCCCCCTTGAGCACGTTGAGTTTAAGTTGCAACAAGACTTCCAGACAGTGATGTCCACGGGCTTCTGGGAATCTAGGGAAATGACTTTATCACGTGCAGACCAAACCTCCGGTCCTGCATCTGTCCACACATACTCCACCCTGCTTCCTCTTAAAATGGATGAACAGCCCATGTTCCGACGAAGGCCAGCTCTTCTACTTGGTCTCTGGAGCCCATCTGCTTTCCTCTTCTCAAGAACATCGCTCCCGTTGTTGTCCCCACTGACCCCTCAGCTCAGCATTCTTCCTCCCTCCTGGGTCATTGCCAACAGCACACCAACCTATCTCCTGTCTTAAAAACCAAACAGACCCTCCTTTGACTTCATGCTTCTCTCCAGATACTGCCTCATTTCTCTGACCCCCTGTAGAGCAAAATTCCTTAAAAGAGTTGTCTACACCCGCTGTATTTGCTTCCTCCCCTCCCATTTTCTCCTCTGCTGTAGCCAGTCTGGAGTTTGTGTTCCCAGCGTCTCTACTGAAACTGTTTTTCCCGAGGTTTCTAACTGCCTTTATGTTACCAAACTCAATTGCTGACTCTCATTCAAATATTGGGGATACCCTCTCCTCCTCCCAGAAACACCCTCTTCTCCCGGGGTTCAGACAGCACACTCTTCTGGTTCTCCTTTTGCCTCCTGGGCTGCTCCCTTTTTACTTCCTATGTTGGTTCTCCCCTCATTTTTGATCTCTCAACACTGGGTATCCCTGGGCTCAGTCCTTCACGCTGTCCTACCTGACCTCATTCACTGCCACCACCATGCGCTGGTACACGCACACTGAAAATAATTTTTTTTTTAAAAGATTTTATTATTTGACGGAGATCACAAGTAGGCAGAGGCAGGCGGTGGGGAGGGGGGGGAAGCAGGCTCCCTGCTGAGCAGAGAGTCAGATGCCAGGCTCCATCCCAGGACCCCAGGATCATGACCTGAGCCGAAGGCAGAGGCTTTAACCCACTGAGCCACCCAGGCACCCCAAAGTAAAATATTTTTGAATTTATGAGCGTTTACTTATTTAAAAACTACATACTGCTTTATTGGCTAATGTATTACGTACATGATTTAAAAAGGAGGTACAGATTAAACCAAAAATTTAAAATAACTGGTTCGCATCTTTAGGTACCACATTTATAGTCTGGCAAGGTCCATTGCTAGCAGTAGAGGTTGTAAATCCATCTTTCTTTCTTTTTTTTTTTTTTTATAATTTTTTTTTTTTAAGATTTTATTTATTTAACAGACAGAGATCACAAGTAGCTGGAGAGGCAGACAGAGAGAGAGAGAGGAGGAAGCAGGCTCCCTGCTGAGCAGAGAGCCCAATGCGGGGCTCGATTCCAGGACCCTGGGATCATGACCTGAGCCGAAGGCAGAGGCTTTAACCCACTGAGCCACCCAGGCGCCCCTAAATCCATCTTTCAAATAACCTTTTTGTTCATTGCTGGTGTTTTGGCTCAGCTCTTGTCAGATCTGATTTCTGTTTCTGTGTTGTGATATTTGACAGAGAACTCATCCTGGAGTAAAAGTTGCATTTGCCCGGCACTTCCCTGCCCCTCACCTGGGCTTGCATTGTTGGTTGTACCTTCGGGCCAGGGTTTTTGTAGGATTTTCTCAAGTTGCTGGCTATTTTGTACCAGTTAGTTTGGCTGAAGGTGGATAATACAATCCGGAGACCTGTTCAACCAGGCAAATTACAATTCTCCATACATTGAAAAGAAGCCACGCAGTCAGGACCTTCCCACGTCCAGAGCTGGGGAATGCCCATCCTTCTTTCCTTGGAGATCTTGTATCTTCATGTGTATCTATGCCTCACGAGATGTGGACTGACGGAGGGACCTGTCTGACACCATACACTGAACCAGTGAACCTTTCCTTTTTTCTTATTGTTAGGTAAAAATAACTAGGCATAGCATGAAAAGGCTTTGCCCACACCCAAGGGATCATTTCGTAAACCCCTGAGGTGTAGCATTCGACCTTGCAGACCCCTGGTAGAACCAACGCCTTCTCAGTATCAGCACTGGCCTGGCCAGCAGGCATCTTCAACTCAGCGTGTTCTAAACAAGACATTTTATCCTCTTCCCTCCCTTTCAAGGAAGACCTGCTTCTCCCTCATCTCAGTAAACAGCACCTCTCTTTATCTCGTTGCTCAAATGAAAAATCTTCTCGTTCTTCTCGATCTCTTTCATTCTGTCACCCTCCTCACCCAGTCCATTAGCAAATTGTCATATCTGCCTTCAGATTATATTCTGACTCTAAGTAGTTTCGTCTTCCTCCATCATGACCACTCTTATTCCAAACCACCAACATCCTGGGCCCAGTCTGTGGTGACAGGCTCTGAGTTGTTTCCTACCCTTGCCTGACTCCCTGTGTTCTCTGCATAGCAGCCAGAAGTTCTGTTGGAAACTTAAGTCAGACCAGGCCATTCCTCTACGTAAAACCTCCAACACGCTTTGAGTAAGGTCTACGTTCCGTACCAGGACCTTCAAGAACCTACATCGTCTGGCCCTTGCTTGCTTTTTAGGATTCCTCTCCTATCATCCTGGCCCTTCCACTCTGTCCCTCCTACACTGGCATTTTCTGCTGTTAAGCAAGTACCATTGCAGGATCATTTCGCTCCTTTCAGTCTGATCTCTGCTCAGAGAGGAAAGCCTGGCCCCTCTTCTGAGACCACAAACACACGGACTTCACCCCCACCACCCTGCCGTCCCTTCTTTACCTTGTTTTGCTTTTCTTCATCATACTTACCTCTCAGTAGCATTCTGCTCTGTATTTGTGTCCATATCCTCCACTAGAATGAGAATCCCTTTAGGGCAGGGCCGTGTCTGACTTCTGTGTGATAGCTCCAGCTCCATTCAGAACAGTACTCTGCACATAATCAGTGCTAAGTATTAAATGGAATTAATGAATTTTCATAGGGACAACAGGTGAAATCTCAAGGATAACCACCCACATTAAGAGAAAAGAAGGCAAGGGCACATGTCTGGAGAAATACTCAAATTGAGGGCAGAAGGGTTACTCGCAAGGAAGTGACATCTCGGCCCCCATTAACTAGATATGACGAGAACATGGCAGGCCCTGGGGAACCCAGCCAGGAAGGCGGCAAGCTGGACTCAGCTCTCTGCCCCAACTCTAGCAAATCTGAACACACACCCAAAACCTGGACAGATAGGATGGCTCAGCCTCTGAGGCAAGGGGCTGCTCTCCCCTGTTACCCTGAAACACTCATTTAAGAGGGTTTTGAACCAGGATCCCAAGGCTACCCTATGGTCCTAGCCTCTGAACTCTGACAAAGCAGCGGTTCCAGAGCGCCCTGGGAATCCACGTGGGCTGCTTGTGGCTTTCCTTCAGAAGTCAAGGCGTGACTCTTAAGAAAACAGTCAGATGCTAGAGAGTGACCTCTTTTATTAGGTTCACCATCTTCGCCACAGAGAGACCATAGTGTTTGTCCATAGCCTGCAATACTCAAAGGCCATGGTGTTGAAAAGAGGGTGAGCCTTCAGGTCTCTTTGTCAACATTAATCCTGGTCCCTGCCAGTCTCTCCCTTTTGCATCAGAAAAGTTTTCTTGTATTTTTTTTTTTTTTAAAGAGAGGGAGAAAACAGCTGTGTGGGATTCGAGAATGGGATTTTAAT
The DNA here is from genome assembly GCF_030435805.1 of Mustela lutreola. NCBI lineage: Eukaryota > Metazoa > Chordata > Mammalia > Carnivora > Mustelidae > Mustela > Mustela lutreola. Next base: position 239,619,957 of record NC_081290.1, on the reverse strand, counting down.
GGTCGCTGAAGACACACAAAAGCTTTGCTGTGATCCTGAAGTGTTTTGGGGCAATTGACTCCTTTGTTTAGGGCAGCAAAACAAGCGGCTGCTCAAGGAGAAAAGAGAACCAACTGGAACGTGTGATTGAGGTCTCTTCAGGCCAGATCTTCAGCACATTTGCAAAAAGCAGCTTTCAGGCATCTCTCAGAGTTCCTCTTTGCTGTTTAGCTCATCTTTACCTTGCGAAAGAAATTAAGTTGGAAGGTGCTTGGCAGGAATGATTTCTGTAGGTCTTTCTGGAATGAAAATGGAAGCCGTGAGCAGCAATGTGAGTTTGTTTCTGTGAAGCGAGACTTTCACGGGGAGAAAAAAGAGCAGGTGCCCTCCCTTCGGCAGGCTGGCCCGAGGGGCATTTCTCAGCTCTTTGCTCAGTTGGAAAATTGCAACAGATATGGGACATTGTGAGGCTTCTCAAAATGTAACCTCGAAATGTCTTTGGGGGGGATAAATACTTCTAACGAAGCTAGCAGATGCCCAGAGCAGTGGGAGCCCATCCAGTTACGCTTTCCAGGGAGAACCAGAGCCATGCTGGCACACCCGTGGAGAGGACCCATGTTCCGCCAGAGGAACTACGATCATGCGATCTGACTCCAGGTTCGGGTTAGTGAGGCTTGACATCATCGCCATCATCTGGCGTTTTCCCGTCAGCCAATAGAATGTTACAGAAATGGCATTGGCTTGGCTAGAGGAGATCTGGATAGCCTCGGTTTTATTTACTTTGTGCCAGCCTTCAGGACACTTGACCCCATAGAGCCATGAGGGAGCTATCCTCTTCCTCCTGGACTGTGGGCCCTCGGAGAGTCAAGTGGGACACGGGATAAGAAGTCATGAATTCCTAGTATATAATTCAGCCCAACTTTTCATGGGAGATGAGCTGAAACAGAGTCATCAGGGAAACCACTATCCAGGGAGACTGCATTTAGAGACCAGGTCTGAAATTATAGGCTCTGTCCGCCACAGGTCTGTGCATCAGACTTGTTATAGTGTTGTTTGCTGAGATAGCAAGAGCTTCGTTCACTTCTAATTTTTTTAATATGATAAATAAAAATGATGCATGAATATTATGACAGAAATCCAAACAACATAAAAAAGCATTAAAATGTTAGATTTTAGAGTAGACTTGATTGATTGATTGCATTTAGTTGTAGACCTAATATTTGAAATGTGACATATTTTAGCTTATGATTTTGAAAAGTCTTGCTTTGGGCTTTTTTTTTTTTTTTTTAAGATTATGAAGAGAATACTGAAAAGACATTTGTAGGGGCACCTGGGTGGCTCAGTGGGTTAAGGCCTCTGCCTTCGGCTTGGGTCATGACCCCAGGGTCCTAGGATCGAGCCCTGCATCGGGCTCTCTGCTCCGCAGGAAGCCTGCTTCCTCCTCTTTCTCCCTGCTTGCCTCTCTGCATACTTGTGATCTCTGTCTGTCAAATAAACAAGTAAAATCTTTAAAAAAAAAAAAAGAAGAAGAAGAAGAAGAAGAAGAAGAAGAAGAAGTAAAGACATTTGTAAGAATGGTAATAGAGAACTTGGCCATGTTTATCCCTAGAAGTGTGTATGCAGATTGCCTTTGTCAGATAGTGTGAACACATGTATCCCCCTCACAGAGACTGAAGAGATGTAATAGCTGATTTTATCATGTGATATTTTGTTTTCTGTTTCTCAGCAGTTTCAGTTAAAAAGAGACTGTGTTTATTCCAGTCAGACTCCCCTAAGGCCACAGAGAGAATCCTTGGCAAAGTCCTGAATTATGATTCAGTCCACACTTTCGCTGAAGACCTCTCTCCCCCTTAAATTCAAAGCTCTTCATCTCACTGTAGGTGTATTTCATAGACTAGCTGTGGGACCTTGGCCAAATTATTTAACATCCTTAAATATCTGTTTCTGTAAAATGGAATTAATAACAGCACCTAACTCCTCAGGGTTGTTAGGTCCTTAGGGTTGTTTTTAGGGATGATTGAGATCACATATGTAAAGCTTTTGGTGTGGTGAACAGGAGATTGTAAGTGCTCAGTAAATGTTAGCCATTAAAAAGGCTCTTTTGATGGTTATGTTGATGTCTGAATATGATACTAGAGAACCCACTTAAACATATTCCTTTATATTCATATTCTAAAACAAGGTATGAATCTACATTTAACTAATATAATAGTACCAGAAATATAGCCAGAAACACAGTTTATTAATTTCCTTATAGTTTATTCTTTTGGGAGACATTAACCATGGTTTACTCTTCATAACATATTAACTTATTATAAACATGAAGCACATTGTGTTGGGGAGCTTATTGGTAAGTCTCTCGAGATCACTCTCCCCATAGCCACCAGAAAGTGAGCTTTTCAAATCCAGCTCTGGTCATATTCCTCTTCTTTCAATGGCTCCTCCCCCTGAAGAAGAAAACCCAAATGCCTGGCATTCAAGAATTTTTAAAATCTATCCCAACCTTTTTTTCTTCCCTCTCCTCCCAGTCATGCATGACTTTCTGTGATCTGCTCCTTTTCCTTCTTGGGGAGATCCTATTCACCTTTAAGTTGCCCCGCAGATGTGGTCTCCTCTAGAAGGCTTCAGGAAAGCCATCAGCCAGAATTAATAGCACCCTCTTTAAGCACTAGGCCTATGTTCAGTGAGTATTTTTACCTTATAATCGTTCTGACAGCCGTGTGAAATAGGAAAAGTGAAGTACTTGTTCTCAAAAATAATTAGGACTAGTGTGATCCCTGCTTCTAAGGAGCTCATGGTCTAGGGACCATGTGGACACCTCAAAGAGTGGGTGACAAGAGGGCAAGAGGTGTGCACAGAAAACTCAAAGGTGGTACACTCCGCATTTAGGGCATTTGTGTGGAGGAGCGTGGGCTCAATGTCATCTATTTACCTTCATCTCAAGCACTCTTATCATCCTTCCTCGGCTTCTGTGCCTTCACTGACCAGATCATTTCCCCCTTTGGCTAGTCAGGTGCAGGGCTGGGACATATTATGATGGAGAACAAGAACGCTGCATTTTGTGTCCAAATGGAACCTTCCAAAATGAGGAAGGACAAATCACATGCGAACCTTGCCCACGACCAGAAAATCCTGGAGCCCTGAAGACTCCAGAAGCTTGGAATGTATCCAAATGTGGAGGTAAGGGTTCCATCTGCCCCTTTTTATTCTCCTGGTCTCCAGTATTACTTAGAAGGCGTAAGTGGCGTTTCAGTGCAAACAGTGCATACTGCACCGTGGGCTTCCTACGGGTGGGGACCATATTGGCTTCACCTTTAGCTCTCCAGTGCCTACCTCAGTGCCCAACACATGCTGGACTGATGCTCACTTGAACACATAAATGAAAAGCTGATAGAATACATTGGCAGAAGAAAAGGTGCAGGTGTTGCTGTTGCAATCTGTACTCACTGTAAATAAATACAACTTGAGACCTGAGTGATCTCCTGGAGTGACCTTCCCGTGTACGGCGGGCTATCTGTAGGTGTGAACATGGAGAAGGTAGTTCTGAGTATTTTTCCAACTTGGGTCTTGAATTCATACCTTATTGATTTTTAAAGAGTATCCATCTGGTTATTTTGCTAGAATTCTGTGAAGAGTTTTTAATGTCCCTTATAAAATGTTAACTCTGGAGCCAAGCTTACTTAGGTTTTGTGGGCTTGGTTCCCATTAATTTTATTAACAAATGTCTTCCTTTTATTAAATGGAAGAAGGTCCAGCTATATTGAGGCTCTGTGAGCTCAAATAGAAGGTGTGACCTAACACTGTGGTTTGTAGGTGATGTCCATGCCACAGACCATGGGGTGCCCTGTGGCCCCTGCTTCTCCTCCCAGTGACTCCCAGAGCTTTAGTGTCCAGCTTTAGTCCCCACCTACACCACGCCAGAATCAACTGCAGGACCTTTCAAATGTTTTAAAAGTCATGGGGCACCTGGGTGGCTCGGTCAATTGTGTCCAACTCTTGGTTTCGGCTCAGGTCATGAAACAGAGCCAGGCTGCCGGCTCCACCCTCAGCGGGGAGTGTGCAGGAGGTTCTCCCCCTCTCGATCTTCCCCTCCCCTCCCCCCAGTCCATCTGCAGGGTTGATGAGGAAGCGCTTTGGGGCATCTATTTACACTTGTATGTGGCCTTGTTAAGATATATTTGTAGTAACAATAATACTAGTAATAATAACAATTGTTGACATTTATGGAATCCTTACCTATGCCCAGCATCAAGCAACATGTAGTATGTGAATTATTCCTATGGTTGCTGTGTGAAGGTGCACTCCCGGGCTGAACTACCAGATGATTCCAGAGCCCAGGGCCCTCCCTGAGGTTCCTGCACTACAGGCACTGGCTGGGCACTGCAAAGTCCTCAATCTTAAGCAAACCCAGGCCTGGGGCACGCTGTGGAAGCAATTAACACTGGGCTCCTTGGTCTCCATTTCTGCACTGTGCTTTGTAGCCTTGCATGTAAACATCGGCACTCACAGGCTCAGGGGCAGTGGCGGGGCAGGACAGGGCTTCTCTCCCTGAGGTGGGACCTCAGGTCAGCACTGGGCCATGGGGCTGACCCACTTCTGAGCTCATCGACAGAGAGACGGGAAGGGGTCTGCCCAGGGGCCTTGCTCACTTAGGGTCATTCGTTTCCCCAGGTCTGTGCCAACCTGGGGAATATTCTGCAGATGGCTTTGCACCCTGCCAGCTCTGTGCCCTGGGCACATTCCAGCCTGAGGCCGGCCGCACTTCCTGCTTCCCCTGTGGGGGAGGCCTCCCCACCAAACACCTGGGAGCCACTTCCTTCCAGGACTGTGAAACCAGAGGTGAGGACTTGGCAGCTTGCCTTTTTCCAGAATGGAATTTCCCTCTTGAGAACCACAGGAGTCCGGTAAAGCTCCAGCCAAGCCCGGCGGCCTGGAGTGCCCTGTGTGGTATCCCAACAGCAGGGAGGTCAGGGCCCAGCTCCATCTGCCCCTGCAGGAAGTACAGAGAGCATGGGAACTCCCTAGATGTGCTCTCCCCCAGCCACCTGGGCCCCTGCAGACGGGGCGGGGGGCAGCTGGTCTGGGGAGAGGTGAGCAGGTTTTGTGTAATAGGTTCTTGGCTCCTTCTTTCCAGCCTTTCTCCATCCCAGTCCCTTTCCCTGGAGCTCCCCTCTCATATAGGTCCTACCTGGCCCCAGAGCCCCAACTCCGCCTCTTCCTGGGGCCCCGGCCTGGCCCTAGGCCCGGCATCAGTTTGGCAAGCTCACGACCCACAAGCAAGCTGTGTATGAAAGCCTGGGCTGTGCTCATTTAGGCCTGACCGCTTGCACTGTAAACGCTTTGAAGATACACTTGTACTTTGTTCCCTTTGTGTTTTTCTCAGCGTCATGAGTCACAAGTCCCACCCAAGCCGGCTATTTAGGGAATTAAGTGTTGATTAGCCCCAGATTAGTAGGAAAGCAGTACTTCATTTGGGCATACAGTTTATGTCACCGATGATGAAAAGACAGTTTTGTTATTTATTTTTTTCATTCCTTCCACTCTCCCCCCACCGCACAGTTCAGTGTTCACCTGGACATTTCTACAACACCACCACTCACCGATGCATTCGCTGCCCATCAGGGACATACCAACCTGAATTTGGAAAAGATAACTGTGTTTCTTGCCCAGGAAATACTACCACTGACTTCGATGGCTCCACAAACATAACGCAGTGTAAAGGTAGGTCTCTCTAAGTCTTTCAAAGTCTTGGCCCAGAGGAAAGTGCCTGGGTCTACCTGACGCTGGTGGGGAGGGTGTTGGGGCCAGGGTCTCACGTCCACCAAGAGCCATGAGGACACTGCTATCCCAGCTCCCAGCACCGCATGTCGGCACTAAAGGAGAGCCAGGCTTGGCCCCCAGGTACTCACCCGTGTGGATCCTGGCTGCTCCTCCAGGCACCTTGACAGGCTAACATTCCCTCCCTTGCTAACATTCCCTCTCAGGGGCAGAATTTCAGTTCAGCAAACATTGTTTGAGGACCTGTTATGTGCTAGACACCACAAGCAGAATAAGTCCCTGGCCCTGTAGACAGGCTGTGGGGTTGCAGAGGAAAGAGCACTTCGTTCTGTCTGGAGAGATAAGGAAAGGCTTCTGGAAGGCATGAGAAGGTTTTGATGGAAAGCATGGGAGAGGGCAGGACAAAGAGTTTTATACCTAAGACCACAGCTGTGAGGAAGAGCAGACACGGAAAAGTGAAAGGCATTTTGAACCTGGACCATGGAGTGTCTGAGGGGAATGAGGCAGATTAAAAAGGGAAGCCTTGAACGCCACACAAAGGAGTTGGATTTATATCCTATAGGAGTGGGGAAGCAGATCATTCAAGGACTTGCCACATGGTTGGCTGGTTGACTGGTTTTTAATCATTATGGAAAATTCTCCAGGAGAGGTCAGAAGTAAATCACAGTTAATCTAGTGTCAGTCAGACAGTGGTATAGGGGAGCAAGGAGGTCTCCCCACACTGGAGGAATTTGGGATTGAGGTTCACAGTGTTGGAAAATTCTTCCCTGGGTGCCTAGGTGGCTCAGTTAGTTGAATGAATGCCTTTGGCTCAGGTCATGATCCCGGAGTCCTGGGACTGAGTCCTGGGTTGGGCTCCCTGCTCAGCAAGGAGTCTGCTTCTCCCTTTGACCCTCTCCCCTCTCATGCTCTCTCTGTCTCTCAAACAAATAAATAAAATCTTAAAAAGAAGAAGATTTTTTCCCTATACTCAGATGGAATCAGTTTCCTTGCCCTCCCATCCCCACCCTTGGTTGACCCTTAGGAGCCACATGGCGCAGATCCTCAGAAGGTCCATCACACTTGAAGGCAGATTTCTGAGCTCCATGGCTCTCCCCACTTGACCCTCTTCCAAGAAGAAAAGACTATTTTTTTCCTAAAGGGAATAATAATTCCCAGTTACAATGAGAGAGGAGAAAGATAGTCCCTTCGACATCCTCTCTTGTATACATTCACTGACAGTTTTAAACAGTAAACTCCTTGAGGGCAAGGACTGTGTCTTTCTCATTTCTGAACCCCCCAGAACTTTTGCTAACATACGTTGGATGAGTGAAGATTCAGCGAATGAAGACATGGGCGAGCTGGTTGTGTGTGTATATGTGTGTGTGTGTGTGTGTGTGTATGTGCACGTGTGCAAATGTGTGTGTTTCTCCCAGAGGTGAGTATCCAACATGCCCCATATTGGCTGATACTTTACTGGAATTCTCTTCCACACCAAAAATAAAATATGGTCTTGACCAGAAAGACAAGAGAAAGAAAACAGCGATCATGAATTCATCCAAGGTCTCTAGGAAGGGGTCAAATGTCCTCTATTTAGCAGTAAGCTCTGCTCTTCCTGTTTTGACAGACCTAGAAGTTCTGTGTCATGGGTTCCCCTGGCACTTAGAATTTGTAAACAAAATATTGAAAACTGAAGTTGTCCTTTGTTTCACTAGGGCCTGTTCAAGATCACCTTCAAGTTAATGAGAAAATGGTAATTCATAGGGGGACTCAGTAGGGTGAGCTCTGTGAGGGGGGTTAGTGTAGCTGGGCTCCTCTGGGGGGCCCTAGGCATTACAGGACACACTAATTCCACAATGGCACCATCTGCAGGCCCCATGCCTCGATAACAATAGGACGTAGCAGCTTTCATCAGCTGAGCTGCTGGTGGCCATGACAGTGTTGTGCCCTCATGACTCATGGCATTTCCCCTTCCAGACAGAAGATGTGGAGGGGAGCTGGGAGATTTCACCGGATACATTGAATCCCCAAACTACCCAGGCAATTACCCAGCCAACACCGAGTGTACATGGACCATCAACCCACCGCCCAAACGCCGAATCTTAATTGTGGTCCCTGAGATCTTCCTGCCCATAGAAGACGACTGTGGAGACTACCTGGTGATGCGGAAAACCTGTGCGTCCCCTCCCTCGGCCCCCCTCCCCTTCTAAGGCTGGTGGGGAAACCTGCTGGCCTGCTCCCCAGCTTTAAATGTGAGCAGCAAGTCTAGGGCGTCACCTCCATATCAGAACAGAAATGGGACACGAGTTTATGGCATTTGCCAAGAAAAAAAATTTGTGCAATTTTGCTGGGCCCCTTGCCTCTTGAGGCTTCTTGCTGAACCCCAGAGGTAGTGATTCTGTAGGCCAGTCTTCTCCACTGGCCTTACCATGGACTCTATTCCACAAGGTCACAGAGAGCCAGTGAAGCTCACAAAGGCTAACCCCACCACTTGCTTTACCATGGGAAGCCACTCGGGCTTGGGGACTGACAAAAGCTAAGGTCAGAGTCCAGCCAGGAGGGACTGTTCTCCCATCTTGGCTCATGACCCAGTGTCCACTGAGAGATGCCACCATCAACACAACTTCGAGGCAGTGTAGTGAGCGGGCCCAGCAGCCAGACTGTCTGGATCGGAACCTAGCCTCACCTCTTGTTAGTTCTGTGATCTTGGAGATATATTCTGGATCTTTCTGTGACTCAGTTTCCTTGTCTGTTAAAATGGGGATAACAATAATTGCTACCTTATAGAGTCATCGTGAGGAATAAAAGAGTTCATATTCATAAAGCACTGAGAGAAATAATGACACTGTGTGTTGGCCTCTCTTTCTTAGTGGTTACAGTGTCTGAAGTCAGGTGTAGGTTTGAATGCTGACTTAGCCACATACTGACTCAGTGACCCTGGGCAAGTGCTTAAACCCTCTGTAAATGAGTTAACAACCACACAACTTGCTATGGTTTTCTGAGGTTTATGTGAGATAAACTCTGTGAAGTGGGCCCCGCCCTGCCTGCCCAGTCTTAGGTGGCGATTCTTTCTGGATGGCAGCAGGTAGCTCCGGAATCGGAGGGCCCCTCCGCAACTCCCGCAGGGAGCACTGGGGCCTGGGCTGCTGCTGTTTGTTCAGCCCTGGGCATTTCAGTGAGCCTTCCCTGGGGGCCTGCGGTCGCCAGCTGGGTCCTCTCCATTTCCAGGGCTTTGGCCCCTGTGACGGCAAAGCAGGGCCTGCGGAGCTCTTGAGCATCGCTTGTTGTATGGCGTGTTTGCAAAGATGAGTGCTGCTGTCTGTCTGCTCAGGATGAGTCCTGAAGCCTGCCCCCTCCAAATTTCCTTGGCAGCTTCATCCAATTCCGTGACAACATATGAGACCTGCCAGACCTACGAACGGCCCATCGCCTTCACCTCCAGATCAAAAAAGCTGTGGATTCAGTTCAAGTCCAACGAAGGGAACAGTGCCAGGGGCTTCCAGGTCCCTTACGTGACGTACGATGGTAAGCACTGTGAGGCTCATGCTCCATCCCATGCAAGGAGCTTCTCTGTGTTCAGTCAAACCAACCCCTGGTGGATTGCTGACAAGCGCACATGCTCAGAGAGGCAGGTAGGATACGGAGAAAGGATGTTGCTGACTCACAAATGCCAGATTTTAAACAGGCATTTGGGTACCCTGTCTATAGGGATGGAAAGATCTTTCAGAAAATAAATACAAGTGAGCATAGCTTCATGGGTAAGGACATGGACCAGCCCTGGCCTAATCTCTTGGGTGACTCTGTGTGAGTTACTTACCAACTTTAAGCCTCTTGTTCTCCCTTACTCCCTCCCTCCCTTCCTTCCTTTTCTTCTTTTTGACCTTTTTAAAATTAAAATTCAATTAATTAACATACAGTGTATTCTTAGTTTTAGAGGTAGAGATTGTGATTCATCAGTTGCATATAACACCTGGGGCTCATGACAACAGGTGCCCTCCTTAATGCCCATCACCCAGTGACCCCAGCCCCCCACACCCTTCCCCTCCAGAAACCCTCAGTTTGGTTCCTATGCTTAAGAGTCTCTTATGGTTTGTCTCCCTCTCTGGTTTTGTCTTATTTAATTGTTTTCCTCTCTTCCCTTATGATCCTCTGTTTTGTTTCTTAAATTCCACGTATGGTGAGATCACATGATAATTGTTTTTCTCTGACTGACTTTTTTCGCTCCACATAATACCCTCTAGCACCATCCATGTTGTTGCAAATGGCAAGATTTCTTTTTTGATGGCTGCATAGTATTCTATTGTATATCCATACCACATCTTCTTCATCCATTCATCTGTCAACGGACATCTGGGCTCTTTCCATAGTTTGGCTCTTGTGGACATTGGGCCTATAAACTTTGGGGCGCATGTGCCCATTCAGGTCACTACATTTTTATCTTTGGGATAAATACCCAGTAGTGTAATAGAGTAGCTCTATTTTTAACTTTTTGAGGAAACTTTATACTGTTTTCCAGAGTGGCTGCCCCATCTAAGCCTCATTTTCTTAATGTGTAAATGAGGATAATCATTAGACCAAAGTGAGAGTTCAGTGAGATAGTCCATAAAGGACTTGGTGCAGGGCCTGGCACATAGTAAATGCTTAGTAAATACTAGCCAATTATGACTGTGGCTTTTATTATACGGCATCTTGAGGAGGGGAGGAAAAGACTCAAGTTCTGGCCCAGTTTCCACTACTAATTTGCTGTGTGAATTGGGGCCACTCAGATGACTTCTCTGGTTTTCTTTTTCTCTTGATAAATAAAGGGGTGGTCCACCTGACCACTAGGGCCCTACCCAAGTCTGGACCTTGGTTGACAAACATTTGCTTGGAATACAAAATGAACTGGACCTTGTCCTAGAAGATGTCATAATTCAGTGAGGAACAAGTCATCTGTTCATTCATGAACTTATTCATTCATCCGTCTAGCTCAATGAATACTTAACAAGCAGCTCCTATGCCAGGCATTGGGCAAGCTGCTAGGAACCACAGGGTTAGTGGTGAAACACAGCTCATAGATGTTATAATATGGCAGATACAGAGCTCTGTGTGAGGAGAGAAGAATGGGCAACAATTAATTTTGCATGGGTATTTGGAAAGAATACAGCAAAATCTCAAGAGATTTGCATCTTCAAAGAAAATGAGTTTTTTTGTTTTTGTTTTTGTTTTTATAATGGGAGGAAGAACATTAGGAAGAGAGAATGCTACAGGATGCAGGACAGAGTACCTGATATGTGTGGGGACTGATTAATAGCCTGACTGGGTCAGTTGGTCAGGTGCATGGGGCTTAGCAGGGAGAGACAAGATGAGAAGGGTATGGAGTTTGCTGATGAGGAGCCTGGAGTGCAGTGTGGAAGGCTTTTAGGCAGGAAGTGTCAAAAGTAGGTGTTTTGGAAAGATACTGTTCTATGGATTTTATAAAAGCATTTCACATAGTTTGTTTCTAACATGTTACAAAAGCCAGGATTATCGTCTCTGTGCCTGAAATCATGTCAAACCCTCAAGACAGGGGCTCTTGGGGTCAGACTCCTGGGTGGACAGCAGTTCCTCCCACGTGGCTCTGCTGAGAGAGACAGAGCACCTCATCTGCCCAAGAGCAGCCAGCCAACAACCTCCTCTCCCTGGAATCAGTGAGGGAACCAAAAAAGACACAGAGACTCCAGAATAAATATCAATAAAGCTCACATATTTTAGTCTGTCTGTTTTTAACTCTACCTTTCTGACACACGAAAACATGGTAATGTTTTTCTCATTTTCTGAAATAAAGATTTGTAGCTTGAGCCAGGGAGATCACACATCACCCCGGTTAGGCCCAGGAGAACGTGTCTTACACATCACAGAAGAAAATGTTTGAAAACTGTTGCAGGTCTTCACACAGAGCTTATTTAATCTTTTTTTTTTTTTTTAAACACATATTTCAGACAAGTTTGATACCTGATTTCCAAGCCCAGAAGAATAGAAATCACATTTAGAAGGGGCAGGTGCTGGGGCACCTGGGTAGCTCAGTCAGCAAGCGGCTGACTCGTGATTTTGGCTCAGATCATGATCTTGGGGTCCTGCGGCTGTGCCCCACGTTGGCCTCCTTGCTGAGTGGGGAGTCGGCTTGAGGGTTTTGGCTCCCTCTCCCGGTCCTGTTTATTCTCTCTCTCTCTCTCATAAATCAATCTTTAAAGGGGGAGGGGCAAGGGAGACTGCTACAGACTGGCTCACTGACCCCTGGAGGACAGGGAGAGTTGTAGTTGTGGCTGACATGCACTGAGTACGTGTACTGAGTGCCAGGCATGTGCTAAGTGCCTCTGACAAGCACATTCCTCACGATCACCCATGAAGTAGACACGATTCATAGCTGGGTCTATAGACAAGGCCACTCAGGCTTAGAGATTAATGTAGACAGCCGGCCTGAGGTTGCAGGAGGACAACACTGCTTAGGTCTTCGGGACTCCAGGGCCCGAGTTCTTACCTACAACACCCGACTGCTTTTCTCATGACAGTTGTAGCAAGTGACGAAACACAGTAGTTCTTAAGAGTGGAGAGAACCGTTTGAAGAGTTTTTTGACAGCAGTCTGGAAGCTTTGGCATAGCGGCCAACAGCTCTTCCGCTCTCTCTTACACCCGAACACAGCACAGCAGCTGCTGTTCCTTTGGGTGAACACCCATCACCCAAAGGAGCTGGTTCACCCAGGAAGACACTCTGCAGCCGAAGAATTTGAGAAAAACAAGTCCCCTTCCTCATATTTTATACTCATTAAAATAAAAGACTAAGAAGGAAGACACCACACGCATAGGGTATCCAGTGGGGTTGTACATGTATTCAATTAGCCATTATGAGAACTAGCTCTTAAGAAGAGCTAACGAGTTTCCATTTACCATCACTTGACTAGGAGAAACTTTTTCAAGAACTCTTCCCACACAATTCCAGTGATGTTCTTATGATTTGTTTGGTTTTTGCTGTACATGATATGCATATAAAGAGGCATTCTTTTCAGCCTGGGATTTGGAAAAGATTGTGTTTTGCATATGCCTGGCTTGAATTATGACTGTAGGAAATAGGCTAGACTTTGAAAGGTGGGGGTTTAGATTCAGAGACAGCTTATGTGATGTACACTGCATTTAACGTATACGTCAGGACCAAAAATTATTAATAAGAAAATGAACGTGGCTTTCTTCCCTCTACAGCCAGCCAAATTCTCCCCCCCTCATCCCCCCCCAAAAGTGAAAAAGAGTCTTCCTTGGTGGGTAAGAAACTCAATTGTTTTGCACAATATGAGGGCAGAGAGAAGAAAGGGGGGAGGACAGAAGGCAGAGAAGCAGAGCAGAGAAAAGCCACGAGCCTGGAGGAGGCCAGCAGGGAGTGAGAATAGACAGAAGAGATGAGACCCAAGCACTGAGCCCTGGGTCCCTCCTACAGTAAGAGGTCAGGGAGAAGAGGAAGAAAAGCAAAGAAGCCTCAGACAAAGTGACCAGTGGGGGAGGAGGAAAATCAGAGTGTCTTATCCTGGAACTGAATGAGGAAGTGGATCCAGGAGGAGGAATGACTGGAGAGAGGAAGTGTTGACAATTCTTTTGAGGAACTTTGCGATAAAGGGGGCAGAAATGTAGGATAGAAGCTGGAGGGAGAAATGGGGTCAAGGGGGGGAAGGACTTTTTCTGGATTAGAGACATAATAGCATATTTATGTGCTGATGGGAATGCCTGGTCGGGCGAGAGAATGTCATCATGTAGGGAAGAAAGGGCAGAATTACTGAACCAATGTCCTTGCCTTGGTGAGAGAAGATGGAGTCGGTGGATAAAGTAGAGGAAGGGCCTTGACCGGGTTGCATAGACGGTTCCTCTGAGGGAAGATGGAGCAGAAGAGATGGGTGCAGAGGCCGGTCAGTGTGAGGCTATGATGGTAGGTATCTGCGGAAGTTCTCTTCTGCTCACCTTCTCAGTATCACAGTGGTCATTGTTCAGATAACAGCTACAGAAGGGGCATTCCTCAGAACCTTATTTTAAAATGAAGGAAAGAATGAGTTTGGAAATAACAAAACCCTCTGAATGTCAGTTATGTCCTATGTTCCAACAGAGGACTACCAGGAGCTCATTGAAGACATAGTTCGAGATGGCAGGCTCTATGCCTCTGAGAACCATCAGGAAATACTGAAGGTGAGTACATAGCCATGGTGGACACTGCAGTCACCCGGCACCCACGGAGCTCCCAGCACCGCTGGAGGAAGCTTTTACTCTTGCTGCATTTGGCCACCTGTCAGACACGAAGCCTGCTCTGGGCTGAGGTCAGTTTTATATCTTCACTAGACTTGATTAAAAAAAAAAAAAATCAGGTGGCTGTCCTCAGTGTTGCCAAGTGAAGCTGTATTTGTTTACATTTGGAAACGTGTGGAGAAAGAGTGGGAAACTTGCTGATCATAAGCCAGCAGCAGATCATGTTTCCATGTTCACTCTCCAGATGGTTGAAGATGTTTGGCTCCTTGTTTATCCTTCAAGCCTAAGGTTCACCAAATTTTAGATACTTATAAGTAATCATCAGACACTTGCCACATCACTAACCCTGTAAGTACTCTTCAAATCCCAGTGTTGTGGCTCATCTGGTTTAGAAAAAGAAAACCTTTTTTTTTAAATATATATATTCACTTTTCCTTTATAAAAATAATACCTTTTTTGTAGAAAATTAGGGAAGATAAAAACTGGAGAAAAGATAAAAATCAGAAGAAACAATTTTCCCAAAGTGTTCCTCAGCTAATCAACCTACTGTCCAACACTGGGCCCATTATAGTTCCATTGGCAAAATGCTGGAATGTTTAAGTATTTTGGCCCAGCAACAGAACTTCTGTTCTTTTTAGGATAAGAAACTGATCAAGGCTCTGTTTGACGTCCTGGCCCACCCCCAGAACTATTTCAAGTACACAGCCCAGGAATCCCGGGAGATGTTTCCAAGATCCTTCATCCGATTGCTGCGTTCCAAAGTGTCCAGGTTCTTGAGGCCTTACAAGTGAGCCCGCCCCACGGGACCCCCGGTGACACGTTCTGCCTGTGGGCTGGTGGGACACAGCTGTCTGCCTCTGCGGCCAACATAGTTGGATATTGCTGCCTCCCGTAGCAGTGACTCATTAGAGTTCAATTTTTATAGATAATACAGATATTTTGGTAAATTGAACTTGGTTTTTCTTTGCCAGCATTGTGGATGTGGACCGAGAATGGCAGTGAGTCCCACCACCTCTCACTGCTGTGGGCAGAGGTCTTAGAGCATCAAGAGCTGGCTGAGCGGGACTCTAGTCAGCTCAGGCAAGACTCACCAGTCCCTCCTGCTTCTCACTCCTCCTCAAGGCCTCCTCAGAGGCCGTGGTGGAAAGGAGGCCACAAAAGAGGCTGCTTTGGCTGAAACTTCAGCTTCCTCCTGCCCGGCTCTCCCTAAGGGAGCCCTCTGCACCGAGGCTGTGACCAGGCAGAGCAGGAAGGGAGGAAGGGAGAGAGGGAAGAAGTGAGAGTGCTCCAGGCACCAGGCCTCACCTAAGACCTGGGAGGATTCCGTTTCCCTGTGGCCTTCTCCAGCCTGTGTGACCTTCGTTGGATGCCAGGAACTTGGGTTCTAAGCAGTGATCATTAAAAAAAGTACTTAAAACAGAATTAGAGATAAAAAGATAAAAATTAAGCACTTCCAGAGACATGATCCGATAGTTCTGGGGACGGCCTTCCTTGTGTCCAGCTTCTGCTCGGCGGCAAATGCACAGTGCTGGTTTTAGCACCTTCAGCTGTCTTTCTGGTACCCTGCTTGGCACGGTGTTAGGGCCTGGAGAGTTCAGGGCGGACTTGATCTCTTTGGTGGATGAGAATCACCTACAGTTAGGAGAAGTACTGCCTCACAAACCCCGAGTTTCTCTTAACCATCACACCACCACCAGAGGCAGCTACACAAATCCCGCTGTCTAGGTACTGCAGTCAACACTGGGTCAGCACAGTGGGGCTTCACAGTCATTTTCTCCCGCAGAATCTAGAATTTTAAATACCAGTTAATTTTTACAAATTTAAATCCATAAGTAAATATCTTATTACAGTGAATTAAAAAAAAAAAAGAAAAAACCCTATCAAACAAGTTGGCATTCCCGAGGGGACTGAGAACAAACAACTATGATGTTGTTACTTCAGTAACAGACTAACTCTGGACACACAACTCTCAACACCAAAGTACTCAAGAATAGTTAACAAATATTTCTAAAGCAAACAAAGACTATTTCATTATTGTTGAGCTCACGTTTCACCTGTTTTTTTTTTTTTAACCTATCCATAACATTGATTTAAAAAAAAAAAAACCCACCTCTAATTAAAATTTTCTTCTTTATTTGGATGGGTCCTAAGTACCCATTTCCAAATTTCTTTTCAAAAATTGAAACATCTTCATTTTAAAAAATAATTCTCAAAATAAGCACTTGGAGTTTGTCATTGCAGAACTTTGCCTACATTTCTGAGTCTAATCATAAAATGAAAGTTGAAATGTAATACGACCAGGTTCAGTGACCTGCCCAGTGTGGGGTGGGGTGAGCGGAACCGTGCCATCCTGTCCAAGCACGTTGGTAACTTTGTGTTCTTGACTGTGTGGTTCTGTATTGCGGGTGTCACAGGAAGGCCAGGGATGGAAATGCATTGGGGGTTGGAAGGAGGCCCCCTCCAGGAGCAGGCCTGCCCACCAGAGCTCTGCTCCTGGTGTAAGTGTGAGCAGCTGAGGCCCTTCCTAAGCACCCTCTCTATCTCCACTAACCACCCTAAGAGATGCTATGGAAGATTGGCTGCTTGTGGCTACAGTTGCTACCTATAAGTCAATAAAGATTTATTAAATGTCTGTTTTGTGCCAGGCCCTGTTCTAGGCCCTAGGGTTGCACAGTGACAAGACAGGGTCCTTGCTCTTGTGGAACTTACATTTTAGGTGGCCAGTGAACAAATAAGTCACCACAGAAAGTATCAGCTAGCATTGTGTTATGTGGTAGGTTAACAAGACAGATGACTGCGTTGCTACTTTAGAATTACGGGTTGTGGAGGGCTGCTCTGGGGAAATGACATTTCAACCTGAAAATGGCCAGAGGGAACCAGGCTTGGGACAAGGCGGGGGGAGGGCTCCAGGTAGAGGAAGGCCAAGTGCAAAGGCTGACAGGCAGGAGCCTGTGTGTGTGTGTGTGTGTGGTCACTGTCCAGTGAGAAGGCAGTGGGACGAGATGAGGCAAGGGAAGTGGACAGGGGCCAGAGCACATCAGGCTTTGGAATCTAGAACAAGAGGTTTGGGTTTCATTCTTGGTATGTTGTAAAGCTTTCAGAGGGGTTGGGGCAAAGGAGTGGGACGAGCTGATTTATGTTTTAAAAAGATAGTTCTGGTTACTGTGTGAATAGATTTCAGAAAAAGGTGGGGAGGCAGAGAGCCATTAGCCAACTATCGCAACCAACCAAGCCGTCATCCCGGTGGGAGATGAGGTGGTCTGGGTTAAGGGTGTGGAGTGGAGACCAGAGAAAGTTTCTGGACCTGTTTTAGGGCAGAGTCAAGAACTTGCATGAGAACTGGATGGAGGGGAAGGGAGAAGCAGCCACCGAGGAGACCTCCTAGTTGCCTGAGCAACTGGTAGCTGGAGGAGATGGGCCATATCAAGTATGAGGTACCTGTTTAGGAATCCAAACTCAAGAGTTCAGATAGGCAACTGATTTTATGAAGTCCCAGAAGAGGTCAGCGCTGGAATATGTCACAGAATAAAGACATGAGACATGAGGTTGAGGACACCTGGGCAAAGTACGGACATAAAGAAGACCAGGGCACTCTCCATTCTGGGTTTCCCTGTGTGGGCACATGACCGGGACTGGAGGAGCTGATTGTTCAGTCAAAAGGAAGAGGTTAGAGCTGTTTCCCCTGCCCTCCAAGGGAGCTTGTTCTGTGGGAAGAGTCTGGGTGGAACTGGAATCTGCACAAGTCCTCCTCTCCAGCTGTGGATATTGTTCCTGAGCCGTTTACTCAAGTGCTGCATTTATGGATTTAGCAACGTTTCCCTTGAGTTTCCAATGCTAATAAAAGAGTGTTTGCCTTTTCACACTACCAGATCATTATCTTCACTGTGGAAAATTGCTTCCTCTGAATCATTCTCTGAGCTGTTAAGTGTGTTTTCTTGAGGAATTCACTGGAATTAGGTTTGCAGGTGATCTTAAAATTGTCCTGTGGTAATTTGGGAAAGATCGTGGCTGCCCAGCATAAGGTACGGACTCACTTGCCCTCGGGCAGATCTTTATGGGGAAAGCTCGAGGGCTCTTGCCTGCTGCAGGCTATGACAGCTGGTGGGCCTGGGCACCGGGAAATCCGGGCCCCCACACCAAGCCCAGCCTCAGTCCTCTCCTCAGTCCGGAAGGGATGCTTCTTACCAGGGCTGTCAGCATCTTTGCTTCCTTTTTCATGGCAGGATGGGTCCTGACAGCCTTACTCCAGTCTTTGTCACTCTTAGCCAGTATTTGGGAGGCAAATGGATTAGATGAAGAGTAAAGCAGTTCTTCACCAAGTTCAGGGAGGCTTGGCCTAGCTATGGCCTTCTTGGTAGGCAAGCCATCCTCCAAATCCAGGTCCTAGATATAGCCATGAGAGCTCCATCCACAGGAAATTAGAAGCCTTGGTGAGGCTTCCTTTCTGTGGCATCTTCTACTCTAGGGGACTGTGAACCCAGCTTGAGTTTCCTGAGTATTTGTGTTCCCTGCTTCCTTCTCCCTTCAGGCAATCCTGATCAGCCTGCAGGAGACCATCCTCAGGGGTCTGATGGCCCAGCAAGTCTGCTCCTGTGACAGACAGCCAAAAAACCTAACTACTCAGCAGGGATCACTTTCCAGGAAACACAGTAGAATCAAAATAGATTTAGAAAAATGAAACCAATCTAATTCTCATCCAGGTTGCCTTAGCTGAATAAAAGGGACAAAAATTCACCTGCTGCAAACCATGACAATAACTTAGCATTATTTGGTTTTCAGAATATCTCAGGGGAATGCAACCACAGACCTTGGTTACTAATAGTTCTTTGTTATGTGTTCACTCACTTGGTCATTTATCCAACATATTTCTTGAGGGCTTACCAAGTGCTAGGTACCACAGGGACAGGTGGTGCTATAATGAACAAAATAAAGTCTTTGCTCTTGTAGAGTTTAGGTTCTTGGGAAGGAGACAGAAAATAAACAAATTGTAAAGTCAAGTGTGATAACTGCTTAAAGAAGGTAAAGGGCAAAATGATACAGGATGAGTAGGTGGTGAGAAGGAGTTGCTATTTTAGGTGGAGTGAGCTCATCGTTAGAGTCGTCAATCCAGGCCTCTCCTGGGTACTCACCGGCTCCTCAAACCTACGCTGGCAGCACAGGCCCTGGTAAGCTCCTCGACCCACCCAGCAAGCCCTTGACATTTCCTCTCACCCCAGGCTGACCAGAGCTCCAAGCTGTCAACAAGTGGTTTTGCAATTTCTGGGACAGGCGCCACCTAGTGGCTCTAAGGTGGAGTAGACGTGTGTCTCTGTCCTCTCCCTGCTTTGGAGCTTAAATGACTGCAGTTTAAGGGGGAATGTAACCAGTGAGATTTGTGGACCAGGGCTGTGGTTTGACAACTGATTGATTGCATGTTGTTCAGTACAGCCCTCAGAACGTATCTGTTTAGATCTTTTCCTTCTCTCTTCCTGGTCTAATGACTAATGACCAAGTGGGATGGCCTTGATTGGGTCTTTTCAAACCATCAACAGTGCTCTGAATCTGTCCAAACACACCCACCCATACTCACACCCCCAGCCTGTACATTCATTCATTCATTGTAATGGTCTAGGCACCATGCTAGGTTGGCTCTATATTGCTGAGACAGGAGGGAAAAGGAGTTGAAAGAATGAGGGAGGAGAGTCCCCAAACTGTAATGTTGTGAAGTATTTCAGCACATATAGTTCCATGAGCTACCACACCCCCTGACTTGGACCACCCTCTGATCCTATAGTTTATCCAGCAATTGAGGGATAACTTTGAGACACAGTTTGGCGTTTTCTGTCTTCTCCCTCCACAGTGCAAAAAGCAGAAACACGAATCTACCCCAGATCTGAGCTTTGGGGGGCATCTGGGTGGCTCAGTTAAACATCTGCCTTTGGGTCAGGTCATGATCTCAAGGTCCTGGGCTCAAGCCCTGCAACGGGCTGCTTGCTCAGTAGGGAGTCTGCTTCTCCCTCTGCCTCTGCCGTTACCCCTGCTTATGTGCTCTCTCTCTGTCAATAAATAAAATCTTAAAAAAAAAATCTGAGCTTTGGTGCTGGCTTTGCCTTATTATGCACACTTTATGATTCAAGAAAAATTAATAGCTGCTGAGCAGGAAATGGAACTGAAGCTGCAGGCAGGACAGTGTGTTACTGATGTGACCACATCCAGCAAGACAGTGTGGCAGTTGGAGTAGGAGTTTGTGGTGAACCCTGGCCAGGCGTATTGTGCTCAGCCCTCTGTAGCCTTGTGGCCATCTTGCTGTGTGACCACAAACTGGTCTTGGGACACACTACCAATGTGTGTGCATGTCCACCATACACAGCTGTGGATGATACAACAAGATGGTAATGGTGGCCAAGCAAGAACATGTGCCCAGAACCCTGACGTTAGATCCAGGTGACTTGGCTTGAGGAAGGCAGGCTTTGGCAGCCACAGAGGTACCAAAGCTGGAGTTTGAGGTGATCCGGGAGCAAGTATCAGAGGTTTGTTAAACCCTCACTCAGGGCTTCCAACGAGGAGCTGAGGCGACTCAAGCAGCATCAGTGATCCAGTATCTGCCTCCCAGAATTCCTAATGTACTTTGCTAAGAATGCATTCTCTCTGTTTGTCTTGTGAAAGATTTCTCTACGAGTATGTTTCATGATGCTCATCTTCTCCAAGATTCCCCTTATGTCCTCTGTGATACCTGGATTTGTATCCCAGCTCTGCCACATCATAGTTGTGTGACCCTACACAAGTCATTTTAACCTTTCTGTACCTCAGTTTCCTCATATGGTACATAAACTGACTGGATAGGGTTGTTGTGAGGATTAAATGAGTTCCTCATGGAGAACTCTTGGAACACTTCCTGGAATGTAGTAAGGGCTCAATAAATGTTAACTATTATCATCACCGTTATTCTCTTCCACTTCTTCAGACTTGAGAAGTTAAATCCAAGATACATTTTTTTGACGTCTCCTGGGTTTATTTTAATATTCAGAAGATTAGGCAAGAAACACTGACAGGAAAGAGGATGGGATGGGACAGTCAGAGCTCAGAGTGCCTCTCTGAGCCAGGAGACACTTAGTGGGTGGACAGAGGGACCCGGGGCCCTAGAGCTCCAGCCACGTCAGTGCCAGGAGAAAGGATTTAGGTCGAGTCCACAAGCAACTCTCTGGCTAAGGGCCGCACCCACCTCAGGAGACATGATGGGTAGGGATGTCTGCTGTCAGTCTCCTCGATGAGGTTGTCCTGGGCCTTACAGCCACCCCAAGGGTCAGCCTAAATCCAAGATCTATTTGTTAATGGGTTCACACTCTGCTGGTCTCTCCTATTTCAGTGACACCAAAAGTCCTTTAGTCATAGGCTTTCTGGTGGGATGTGTTCTAGGAACAGAAGAATTAGAGCGTGAAGCAGGAAAGAAAGGCCACAATGCCTGATCTGGGTTCTCACACAAGACCTCTGAAAATCCTTATCTTCCTGAGCAGAGAAAGTGAAATACACTTTTCCAACCCCGTAAAACTGTTTCAGGTCAGGAATAGCACATGTGCGCACAGACACACACACACACACACACACACAGGCCTGTCAATCCTTTATCTTTTCTTATTTTCAACCTTCAGGCCCTGATGTGTAAGGACATCAGCACATCTTACTGAGGCTGGAATAACACATTCTCCAGAAATATTTACCTCAAGTTTGATGTTCCAACATGGCAAAGTCCACTTCTGACTCCCGAGAGGTAGTGCTCAGGGTTGTAGACTAATAAAGCCTACAAAGAGATTCACTTAGCTAGAGGGGTTTAAGGAAACAGTGAGGAATCTGCATGAGCCCTCACGATCAGTGGGACAAAGTCCTGGATGAGACATGAGGTCATAGGGTCTGTCCACCATGTAGCACATGCCTTGGAGAGCACTGAACTCTAATGGGCTGACAGAGTGTAGATAGCTTAGAAAAGAAAGAATTTCATCCTTTGAAAAATCATGAATGGGGAAGAAAAAAATCTAATAATTATACAGAAGAGAAATCAGGCAGTACCTTGATCAGATTATCAGAATTATCATCTCCAGTAAAGGACACAAGGACATCACATGGCTCCATGTGATGGAGAAAACATAACACCTTTTTTTTTTTTTTTAAAGATTTCATTTATTTATTTGCTAGGAAGAGAACACAAGCAGGGGGAGTGGCAGACAGAGAAGCAGGCTCCCTGCTGAGCAAGGACCCCCCCGATGTGGGACTCACTCCCAGGACCCCAGGATCATTACCCGAGCCAAAGGCAGCTGCTTAACCTACTGAGTCACCCAGGCGCCCCAGCATAAT
Source organism: Mustela lutreola (assembly GCF_030435805.1). Classification (NCBI taxonomy): domain Eukaryota; kingdom Metazoa; phylum Chordata; class Mammalia; order Carnivora; family Mustelidae; genus Mustela; species Mustela lutreola. Next base: position 239,597,652 of record NC_081290.1, on the reverse strand, counting down.
ATCTTCTATACAGTACTCAGGCCAAGAATGCGAAACCTCATCCTCAATATAAGGAAACTTCAGATACAAACAAAGTGAGGAATATTTCACTTTTTAAAAAAGGGAATGAAGCTGAAAAATAACTGGTACACTAATGAAATTCAAAACTTTTGTATTCCAAAGAACACCATCAGGAAAGTGAAAAGGCAACCCATGAATGGGAAAAATTTTTACAAATCACGTAAAAATTGTAAAAATTTACAAGAGACTTGTAGCTAGAATATTTAAAGAACTCTTACAGCTCATAATAAAAAGATAAGTAACTTAGAAATGAGGAAAGGACATAAAAGATATTTTCCTGAAGAAGATAAACAAATGGCCAAGAAGCACAGGAAAATATGCTCAGCATCGTCAGTCATCAGGGAAATTCAAATCAAACCACAATGAAACACTATTTCACACCCACTAAGAGAGCTCTAGTTAAAGAGTCAGATAATAACCAGTGTTGCCAAGGATGAGGAGACACTGGTACCCTCACACATTGCTGGTAGGAATTGTAAAATGCAACCACGTTGGAAAAGTCTGTTCATTCCTCAAAAGGTTAAACATAGAGTTACCATATGACCCAGCAGTTCCACTCTGAGAGAAATAAAAACATACGTCTTCATAAGAACTTATTACACGAGAGCTCACAGCAGCAGTAATCACGACAGCCAAAAGTTAGAATGACTCGAAAGTCTATCAACTGATGAATGGGTAAACAAAATATGATAATACTGGAAATATTATTATTCCAAATAATGGAATATGATTTGGCCATGAAAAGAAATGAAGTTCTATAACACAGATGAACCTTGAAAACATTACGCTAAGTGAAAGAAGCCAGTCGTGTATGATCCTGTTTAATTGAAATAGACAAAAAAGGCCAATCCATAAAGATAGAACCTAGACATTACAAGCTGCCTAGGGTTGGAGAGTTTGGGAGGAAATGGGCAATGACTGCTAAAGGGTACATAGTATCTTTTGGGGGGACAAAAATGTTCTAAAATTTGACATAGTGATATTTTCACAGTTCTGTGAATATATTAAAATCATTGAATTGTGAAGTTTTAAGTGGGTGAATTGTATGGTATGTGAATTATATCGTAATGAAACAGTTTTCCCCTAAAATACGAAAGACTATGTTCTTCAAAATGTCAATATCATACCAGATAAAGGGCTAGTATCCAAAATCTATAAATAACTTCTCAAACTCAACACCCAAAGAACAAATAATCCAATCAAGAAATGGGCAGAAGACATGAACAGACATTTTGGCAAAGATGACATCCAAATGACCAACAGACACAAGAAAAAATGCTCAACATTGCTCGGCATCAGGGAAATACAAATCAAATCCACAGTGGGATACCACCTCACACCAGTCAGAATGGCTAAAATTAACAAGTCAGGAAATAACAGGTGTTGGTGAGGATGTGGAGAAAGGGGAACCTTCTACACACAAGACCTGTTGTGTGGGAACGCAGTTGATGGGAATGCAGGCTGGTGCAGCCACTCTGGAAGACAGTATGGTTCCTCAAAAAGTTGAAGATAGAGCCACCCTACAACCCAGCAATTGCACTACTGGGTATTTGCCCCAAAGATACAAATGTAGTGGAAAGAAGGACCATATGCACCCCAATGTTCATAGCATCAATGTCCACAATAGCCAAACTATGGGAAGAGTCTAGATGTCTATCAAAAGATGAATGGATAAAGAAGATATGTGTGTGTGTGTGTGTGTGTGTGTGTGTGTGTGTGTATGTGTGTGTGTAATGGAATATTAGGCAGCCATCAAAAACGAAATCTTGCCATTTGCGATGATATGGATGGAATCAGAGGGTATTATGCTGAGTGAAATGTCAATCAGAGAAAGACAATTATATGATCTGATATAAGGCATTTAAGAAATAAGACCGAGGATCATAGGGGAAGGAAGGGAAAAATGAAATAAGATGAAACCAGAGAGGGAGACAAACTATAAGAGACTCAATCTCATTGTGGTTTTGATTTGTATTTCCCTGATGCCGAGTGATATGGAGCACTTTTTCATGTGATATGAGGAAGTGGTGATACAACATGGAGGCTTAAGTGGGTAGAAGAAGAATAAATGAAACAAGATGGGATTGGGAGGGAGACAAACCATAAGTGACTCTTAATCTCACAAAACAAACTGAGGGTTGCCGGGGGGAGGGGGTTTGAGAGAAGGGGTTGGGATTATGGACATTGGGGAGGGCATGTGATTTGGTGAGTGCTGTGAAGTGTGTAAACCTGGTGATTCACAGACCTGTACCCCTGGGGATAAAAATATATGTTTATAAAAAATTAAAAAAAAATAAAAAAATTAAAAAAAAAAAAAAAAGAGAGACTCAATCTCAGGAAACAAACTGAGGGTTGCTGGTGGGGGGTGGCACAGATGGGGTGACTAGATGATGGACATTGGGAAGGGTATGTGCTATGGTGATAGCTGTGAATTGTGTAAGACTGTTGAATCACAGACCTGTACCCCTGAAACAAATAATACATTATATGTTAATAAAAAAATTGAGATGGCCTATGACCCAGCATTTGTGCTACTGGGTATTTACCCCAAAGATACAAGCATAGCGATCTGAAGGGACTTCTGTACCCTAATGTTTATAGCAGCAATGTCCACAATAGCCAAACTATGGAAAGAGTCCCGATGTCCACTGACAGAGGACTGAATAATGATGTGGTATATATACACACTGGAAGACTACTCAGCTATCAAAAAAATGAAACCTTGCCATTTGTAACAACATGGATGGAACTAGAGGGTATTATGCAGAGCGAAATAAGTCAATCAGAGAAATTATCATACGATAATTTGATAATTATCGTATGATAATCATATGACAATTATATGTTCTCACTCATATGTGGAATTTAAGAAAAAAGCAGAGGATCATAAGGGAAGGGAGGGAAAAATAATACAAGATGAAACCAGAGAGGAAGACAAACCATAAGAGACTCCTAATCATAGGAAACTAACTGAGGGTTGCTGGAAGAGAGGTGTGTGGGAGGAGGGGGTACCTGGGTGATGGGCATTAAGGAGGGCACATGATGTAATGAACACTGGGTAATATATAAGACTGATGAATCGCTGACCTCTACCTCTGAAACTAATAATATACTGTATGTTAATTAATTAAATTTAAATTTAAAAAATAAAATAAACCAAGAACTAGAAAAAAAGTCAATGTCATAAAAGACAAAGCTGGGGAAATGTTCCAGATGAAAGGGGGCTAAAGAAACACAACCACCAAATATAATACTGGACTCTAGCCTGGGTCCTGTATTGGAGGAATATGTCATAAAGGACACTATTGGGCCAACTGACAAAACTGAAACGTGAACAGTAGTTTAGATAAAAGCTTTGTATCAATGTAAATTTATGAAATTTCTATCTATACACTGGTTGTGTAAGAAAAAGCTCCCTATTCTTAGAAAATACACAATGAAGTATTAGCGGTGAAGGGTTATAATACAGGCAACTCATCCTCAGATGGTTCAGAAAAAAATGTGAGCATACCTGTTTGTGTTGGGGAAAAGCAAATGATACAGCAGATGGAGTAAATTGTTAATAATCTGTTAAAGGGTCTGGATTGTCTTTATCTTTGCAACTTTTTGTAAGTTTGAAATCGTTTCCAAATAAGTTTGCAAATAATCACAAAAGACTTTTCTCTCTGGGCCATGCAGAGCTGTATGAAAACAGGTCAGAGAGAATGATGTGTGAGTGTTTGTGGTGTGTAGATGTCCGCACACCCAAGTGCCTACCCATGGTTCCACAGGGTGCTTCGCCTCTCGGCTGCTATTTGCTCCATCTGGCCTAAGGCTTGCCCAGCACAGGCCACTGACCTCCCACTGTCATACCCCAGCAGCATGTCACACCCCAAGTTAGCTTGGGGGAAGGCTGTAGAGCCCTCCATGTGCTTGAGGCAGACGAAGGTAACCAGTGTGAGCTGCCTGCAGGCTTTCTCGCCTTTGCCTGGGAGCAGGAAGGTCAGGCCTAGTGCCTTCTGAGAGGCTTGCCGTCTTCAGAGGTCTGTTTCCAGACTGAAGAGCTCTCCATTGGCCTCTGGAGGGCTGGTCTTTCTCCAAGTTCTCTACCATCTTGGAGAGGAGAATTAAATAAGGAGAGGAATCATATTTATTGAGAGCTCAATTTGTGCCCAGCCCTGTGCTTTACATGTTATTTTATGAAACCACACAGAGCCCTGCCAGATGGGTAAACTGAGGCTCCAAGAACTGCAGTAATCTGGCCAAGGTCCCACACTGAGCAAGAGGCAGAGCCAGATTCAAAGCCAAGCCTAGTCTCCCCTCTTTCCCCCAGGTTCTCTTGCTTCAGATACAGGATTTTCCCCCCTTCTTTCTCTCCTCTTTGCTGTCTGATTTGAGGTCACAGCCTGTCCTTATCCCAAGAAATGAAACAAAATCATTGCTAACAGGAATGAATCCAAAAGACTCAGCCAACTTTGGAAAACACCAGCAGGGCTGCCATCAGCCCTGTTTTATGAGGCTTCGGTGATGCTGGGAATCACTCCGAAGGAAGAAGACAGAAATATCTCGTCTTTGCTTTAACCTGCCAAAGAAGACACAATCTTCGGAGCTGGGTGCCAAGTCATGGGCTCTGTGTAGCCAGAGATCCTGGCACACATATGGTACCTGCAGTGCACAGCTGTTTGAACAATCTTCCTGACAGAGGGAGATGGGGTGGTGGGGAGGGCACCAGAGAAGAAAGCAGACTCTGTAGCTATAAGGATGGGGGTGGGGAGCAAAGGGGGATCTGGGCAGGATCATTACTTCCAAGGGTGCCCAAGGGCAAAGTCAGAGCAAAATTTGTGTGGGTGGGAAGGAGAGGAGAGGGATAAGAACTCCTTGACAATCTCTTTTCCCCTCTGTTCTTCTCTTCTATTCTGGCCTCCTGGCCCTAGCACTCACTGTGTATCCATTCTCAGAGGTCTCCTTGTTAGCTGAAGACCCAAAGGAGGGGTGTTGGGAGAATAGATTATAAGCTGGGAGCTGCTGACAGTCAAGAGACAGGAAGAGCTTGCCTACGGTGGCATCACCTCGGTGCCTATACTGGATATGTCACTTGAGACCTTGGGTCCAGCCATGCCTGAAATCCCTGCACTTTTAGATCATGGAACCAAAAAGTTTACACTTCTGCTTAAGAAAATTTCAACAGAGCTTCTGTCACTTATCATATGAACATCACAAATAAAATCCTGATTGAAACAGAATTGGCTTGACTAGAACAATTTTCAAGGACTGATCATCTACCACGGCCAAGGCAGGATGGAGAGAACTTTAGTATAGAAACCACATGACATGGAAAATCCAGAATCCAGAGGCTGGCCAGCCCCTGCCTTGGGAGGCCTTGGCTCCAGAGATGGGATAAGGCATTCAGGTCTCACTCGCATTGCCTGGCGTTTCGTAGAAAGCCTTGTAGCAGGCATAGGAGAGGGCCTACTCCGAGACTCAGCAGCCTACAGGTTCTCCTGAGTCTGTCTCAAGCATTGACAATGGTAGCTACCTTCTGCTGAGCCCTTACTATGCACCACCGTATGTTATGTGTATTATTTTATTTAATCCTCACAGCAGCCCTAAGAAGTAGATATGTTACTGGCATTATTTTCTAGATGAGGAACGAAAACACAGCGGTGACGTAAACTTACTAGTCACATAGCTGGTAAGTGGCAGAGCAGGGACTCAAGCCTAGTGTGTCAAACTCCAACAAAACTTGTGCTTTTAACAATTATATGATACTTCTTCCAAGATAGGTCAATAAGGCAGGGAAGGTTGGCTTTATGGAGAATTAATAATAGATCATAATAATGATCTTTTCTGATGGCAAAGCCCTCCAGAGTTCACAAAGCCCAATTTTATATGCAATCTCATGGCATCCATTTTATAGATATGGAAGCTGAGACATAGAGGCAGGAAGTGACTTTCTCATATTCTTTGCGCAAACGGGATAAACTGAGCAGAGGTGAGGATCCTCAAATGGAGCGGCCAGGCTGGAGTCTGCAGAAACTTGTATGTACCGCATGGACCCGTGCTGATGATATCAGTCTGGCTAACAAAGATCTCCAAGAGATAAGAGGACCAATTGTGATTTGGCCACAGATCCAATTGCAGAACACAAATCCCACTACAGCAAAGGGCTCTGCATTCACAAAGATCCCTACCTCCAGTCAAAGCCCTGTTTACTTTTCAGCAACACTTGATATGGACAAATTCAGCTCATTCAGAGACATTCAGCTTTCTGGTATTCCCAGAGGGAGGGGGGAATCTTGCTATAAAAAGAGCCCCTTTCTTCCATTGGGTCATCCTCAGGAAAAAGGCTGTAAGACTGAGTTGAATTGCCTGAAGAGAGGGGAGCTGGAATCTGCCTGCCTGGCTTCCTCCCAGAGGAAAGTAGCTGTCCCAGGGTAAGCCCCAGGGGCTGGAGCTGTTGGGCCCGCCTTGATGCGTTGCCACTGAGCTCAGAGGTACCTGTCCTAGAGAGACAAGGCAAGGCTGTTTTTCACTGTTCCCTGGGCGAGTCTTGCCTGGAGGAGTGAGCAGGCAGAAAGCCAGGCAACAGGACAGAAGGGGCCAGGGCAGCCACTGTTGTTCACTGCTGGAAGCATGCCAAGGGACTGGAGGGTAACTACAATCCCACCTCCTTCTTGCCTGTCTCTCCCAAGAGATCCTGCCCTCCATGAATGGGGCTGGGGGGTGCGGGCTTTCTTGAAGCCAGGTGAGCAGCCTTCTGGATTTATTTTCCCACAAGCAGTCTGTGAGCTGTGAATCTAGGGCAGGCATTGAAGATAGGAATGGAGGACAAGGAGCAGGTTCATGAAGTGCAACCCAGTCCTTCCAGGTCTGGGAAGTCCAGCACAGGTTCTGGGGGAAGACAGTCTGGGTTTAAAATTCCACCTGTACCACAAGCCTTCCCTGGGCCAGATCTTAACTTCTTGCTATGCTTACACTAGTATTTATTGACCACCTTCTATGTGCTGTGCTAAGGATTTAATGGTAAGCAAAAAAACAAGACTCAGTTGCCTTGTTAGAGCTTATAGTTAGGGAAGGAGATAAATATGAATCAAACAACCCATAATACCCCCACCATTACCACCGAGAAAAGTAAAACGTCCAGGAGAGTTGCAGAGCTTATATTTAAGGAAAATTCACCCACTCTGGGAGGTCAGAGAAGGCTTTCCTAAATAAATGATAATGGAGCTGAGGTCTGTTTACTGAATAGGGTAGAAGGGACATTCCATGCACAGAGAACAGGATATTCAAGGTATGCCATACGGCAAGAATGGTTCCTCCAAGGAACTGGAAGAAGACTCATGTGGCTGAAGTACAGACTGGAGAGACACATGGGGATAGACCACACAAGAATGTGAATCTTTGGGGCACTAAGGTGGCTCAGCCATTAAGTGTCTGCCTTTGGCTCAGGTCATGATCCCGGGGTTCTGGGGTCAAGCCCTGGATCTGGCTCCCTGCTCAGTGGGAAGCCTGCTTCTCCCTTTCCCACTCCTTTTGCTTGTGTTCCCTCTCTTATTGTGTCTCTCTCTTTAAAGTAAATAAATAATTCTTTTAAAAAAGGAATGTGAATCTTAAGAGCAATATGAAATTTTCTGTGATGCTCTAAACTGAGAGGTGAGATGATCATGCTTGTAGTTTGAAAAGGTTACTCTGGCAGCAAAGAACAATGGATTGGAAGGGAACCAAGGAACATTCAGGAGACCAGTTAGGAGGTCTCAGTTATTTGCGGGTAAAATGGGGATATTGGATAATACTATCTCATAAGCTATTGCCAGGACTCAATGAAATATGGCATTTTAAGTGCTTATGCCAGTATGTGGCGCACAGTAAAGGCTCAGTAAATGTCGTTATTGTTAGTTTTGCTGGTTCTCTTCAGAGCGCAGATCTTTCTGCTTTCTGTTTCCTCCTGTGAGACAGGGTGGGAGAGGGGAAGGGGTCATGGAAATGTGATTTGTATTAAGTCACAACACAGAGGCCAACAGCCAGGAAGCCTGAAGAACCTACTAGAATGGCTTAAATGCAAACAGGTACAGTCACTCTGGAAAACAGTACAGAGGTTCCCCAAAAAGTTAAAAATGGAATTACCTAGACCCAGCAGCTGCACTACTAGGTATTTATCCAAAGAATACAAAAATAACAATTTGAAGGGGCACATGTACCCCAATGTTTATAGCAGCAATGTCCATAATAGTCAAAACATGGAAAGAACCCAGATGTCCATCCACAGACGATGAATGAAGAAGCTATGGTGTATAATGAAATATCATTCAGCCATTGAAAAGAATGAAATCTCACCATTTGCAACCACGTGGCTGGAACTAGAGAGTATTATGCCAAATGAAATAAGTTAGAGAAAGACTAATACCATATGATTTTACTCACGTAGAATTTAAGAATCAAAACAGATGAACATAGAGGAAGGGGAGGAAAAATAAAATAAGATGAAAACAGAGGAGGCAAACCGTTAGATACTCTTAACTACAGGAAACAAATGGGGTTGCTAGAGGGGAACTGGGTGGGGGGGATGGGGGTAACTGTGTGATGGGCATTAAGGAGAGCACTTGAGGTACTGAGCATTGGGTATTATATACAACTGATGAATCACTAAATTCTACCCCTGAAACTAAATACTACACTATATGTTAACTAAATGGAATTTAAATAGGGTGGCTGGATGGCTCAGTCAGTTAAGCGGCTGTCTTGTGCTCAGGTCAGGATCTCAGGGTTCTGGCCTCAAACCCCACATCTGGCTCCCTGCTCAGTTTGGAGTGTGCTTCTCCCTCTCACTTTCCCTCTATGGTCTCCCTCTCTTTCTCAAATAAATAAATAAATAAAACCTTTAAAATTTTTTTTAATTGAATTTAAATAAAATTTTAAAGTCTATTAGTTTGGGGGGGTGTTTGTTTTTTAAGAATGGGTTGAGAGTGAGTAGGAAGGACTCAAAAGAATACTGGGTTCTTAATTCTCCTGGAAACATGCTGGAGAGTAGATTGAAAGACCCTCCCTAACGGTAACCCTGAATCCCTGGCTGAGATAAAAGTGCTCTTCTAGCCGATGTTCCTAAGAGCAGGTGTGGGCCACGCACTCCTGTGTAGTTGCACGGAGGCGGGGACCATCGCCACTCCTCAGCCCTAGGCTGACCCCGCAGGTTTCCAGCCGCCACTGGTTCGCAAGTGCGGAAAGAGGGTGCCAAGAGCCAGGGCACTGGAGTGGGGTCTCCGGAAAGCCGGCTCCCGTCCGCCCGCAGGGGCTGCCCCCTCCCCAGTCACGTGGCCTGGTGGGTGGGGACCGACCTGAAGTTGCAGAAATCCTGAGCCTTCCCAAATCTGAAGTGCGTTGTGGACGCTGGGGCTCCCGGAGGGGCGCGGAGGTGGGAATTTGCACCGCGGGGCAACTGCGCGAGGGGAGAGATTTGGAGCATGGCGCAGCTGGCGGTGATCCCGGGGTCGGCCACGTCGTGGCCAGGTGAGCTTGAGTCGCGGGCAGCGGCGGCGACTGGGGTGGGAGAGGCTGCTCCTCCGTGGGGCCACCACACCCTATCCCGGTGCAGGGGATGCAGGGCACCCACAACGGGAGAGGCGGTTGGGTAAAGCGGTCCTGGTAGACCCTCGGCGCTCTGAGCCAGTCCAGCCCGCGTCACCCTTCCCCGCGGGTCCTTCCCTTCACCGAGGCGGCGCGGAGACCCACAGCGCGGGTGGGGAGGCCCGGGAGCTGCGCGCTAGGTGGGGCACCGTGCTGGCTCCGCCCCTCCGCGCGCGCACTGGCTGCTCCCCGTGACGTCACGCTCGGCTATAAAATGCTCGGCGCGCGGCTCTCGCGGCGCTGGAGGAGCTCGAGGCTGAGGGTAGCGGGTGAGCGCGGAGCAACCGGGGACGCTGGGCCGCGGGCGCCTCAGCGATGTTTTACTCAGGGCTCCTCAGCGAGGGCGGCCGCAAGGAGACGGACAAGCGGGAGGCGGCGTCGCTGCGGCAGCAGCGCCGGATGAAACAGGCCGTGCAGTTCATTCATAAGGACTCCGCCGACCTGCTGCCCTTGGACGGTCTCAAGAAGCTGGGCTCGTCCAAGGACACGGTGAGCCCCCGCGGCCGTGCCCGCCTCGGGATGCCCGCGCGCGGCGGCCGGTCACCTTCGCGCTATGCCTCTCCCGGGGCCCGCCCTTGGCCGCTTTCACTGAGTCACCGGCCAGGCCCCCGCTCCCGCCCCCTCCTGGCGCTGTCCTCTCTGTTGCTATTGCTGTTCCGAATTCCTCTCCATCCAGCATCTCCCTGCTTCGCTTTCCCTCGGGATTCCGTCGTAGCTTTACCAGCTTGCGCTGCCTTCCGCTCTGCCTCTTCCCTTCGTGCTTCTCTCCTCTCGAGTAGGAGACCCTGCCCTGCCGTCTGGCCCTGTAGTCGCCTTTCTTTCCCGTTATTTTTACTCGTAGTACCGAATCTGATTTCCTGATTGAGCCTCGCTTGGCCGGGCTGCTTGGTCCAGTGACCCAGACAGAGGTGATTCCTAATGGGTTTGGGAAGGAGAGATAGAAGTGGGAATGGGGAGAGGGGGTGGTCTCTTGGCAGTCACCATACCCAGATGATTTTGTTAAATCCTTTTCTCCCTATGCAAAATCAATTTTTCCGTTTGATTTTGGGCTTATCTGCCTTAACCTTCCATCCTGGGGTGGGAGTGGGGGAAAAAGGGGTCGAATGTGAAGGAGGTTTCTTGAACCCCAAACATCTCTTCGGCAATCTCATCTCTTCCCCTACCCACAAAGAGTGAATAAAGGAAACCAGCTGCTCCATCTCACTGACCAGTTAACGTCTGGAGCTGGAGCTGGTGCAAGCTTTTTTTCTGGCAGGGTCTTTCTTTGCCCTAAGAAGGAGGAACTCTAGGACTGGAGGTCTGGGTTCAAAGACCATGTTGTCCTCTACAGGGGAGGGTGGGTGGTCCAGGGTCACTGAAGAACCATATTTGACTCATCCTTCAGTCACCGTAGTGGTACTGGGGCAAATATATGTTTAGTTTTGTGGTTTTATCAGAAGTTTTCTTTTCTTTTCCTTTTTTTTTTTTTTTTAAGATTTTATTTATTAACTGACAGAGATCACAAGTAGGCAGAGAGGCAGGCTCCCCGCTGAGCAGAGAGCCTGACTCGGGGCTTGATCCTATGACCTGGGATCATGACCTGAGCTGGGCTTGATCCTAGGACCTGGGATCATGACCTGAGCTGATGGCAGAGGCTTTAACCCACTGAGCCACCCAGGCACCCCTCTTTTCCTTTTTTAAAGATTTATTTATATGAGAGAAAGAGAGCTCACAAGAGCAGGGAGGAAGGACAGAGAGAGACAGAAAGAGAGGATTCCCTGCTAATTATGGAGCCCAACACAGGCTCCATTCCAGGACCCCGAGATCATGACCTGAGCTGAAATTAAGAGACAGCTGATTAACCACCTGAGCCACCCAGGTGCCCCTATCTGGAGTCTTGTAGTTTTCTCGAATTTCACAGTCACTTTTTGCATCTGGGCAATAACTTGTGAAGCATTAGTTAAATGTCGTTCAAATGAGGTAGGCGCTCTGTACAATTTTTTCAGTATTTTTTGAGATTTTGGAATATTTAATTTGGCAGGGAAGGAGGAATGGTGTCACCTGGTTCACTGAAATTGCCATTTAAAACCCCAGATGATGATGAAGAACTTCTGAATCTACTTCCTTTTTAAAAAAAATATCTCTAATGACAGATACTAATATTAGATTTGCCCTCCCCCATTTTGATAAAAAAATAATTTAGTTATTTTTGTTTTGTTTAGTTTTTATAAGATTTTATTTATTTATTTAAGAAAGAGAGAGCGAGCACAAGCAGGGGGAGCAGCAGGCAGAGGGAGAGAGAGAAGCAGGCTCCCTGCTGAGCAAGGAGACAGATGCAGGACTCAATCTGAGGACCCTGGGATCCTGACCCGAGCCCAAAGCAGCTACTTAATCTACTGAGCCACCCAGGCACCCAATTTTAGTTATTTTTGGGCAGGGGTTGGCTACCCAGTTATTTTGCTCTGTTCCCACTTCCCCCGCTCCCCCCAGAGGTAGTTTTCCTGCTAAAGCCACAGGATAGTCAATCTAATTTATGCTAACTCAGAGTGGTGAGTGACTGAAATACATTCCTAGAAAAGAGAACTCTCTTTTTTCCCTTCTTTCAATTTAAAGTAGTCTCGTTTCATTTAGCAAACCAGATCTAAGTCTTCCTATCTTCAGACCAAAATAATCTAGTTCCTAGAAGCCTTGGGAATGAATAAAGAGGGAGTATTTAGGAAAAGAAGTAAAGTGTGGAACGTTTTTCTTCCCCATAGACTGGATTTAAGAAATGGTTGACGTTTGGTTGTCTTGGGCTTTCAGAGTTCCCTGGCCCTGAGGAATTACCACTCTATCCTTCTGCTTAGCATTCCTTATATTACTTCATCCTGTGTAGGAAGAGTTCCATATGCTCTTCTGACTCCAGTCTGTGTCAGTTGAGCCACACAGGAGCTGATAATATAAAACAGGCAGTAGGCTGGAATGAGGAAGCATCCTTAAGCAAGTTATTGCCATAGGTCTGACGCACAGCGGTTTACTGTGAGACGCTGAATTGGGGTTCACACTTTCCCTCCCCACCTCCATCCCCACCATTGCCATGGACTTGATATCCCTTTCTCACTGTTCTCACACCCTTAATGTGCAAATTATTGCACAGAAGAGCTAGAACAGGTCACAGAAACCAAGGCAGATTGAGGTAGGGAAAGGAAAGGTGTGAGTACTGAGGTGTGGTGACATGATTAAGCTCTCTTAGAACTGATGTTGCTGCCTCAGTACAATCTAAGAAATAACCTTATAAGGACCAGGTCACTTTACTTCATGGATACATCTGGTAATACAGACCAATGTTGACTCAATTTCCTCTTACCGAAGTGAAATTCTGAGGGTGCCAAAACTGATCGAATACGTCTGTAGTGCAAACTAACGGAAGAGGGAAAAAGGAACGGATGGCACCAGAGGGAGATAGGGTGAAAGGACAAATTAGGTATTCATTGTTGCTGATGGTACAGAAATAGAGGACAAATTAGTTTTAATTGACTCTGGGGTTTGTGCCAGTGGAGAAGACTGGGTTGTTTTCCTCACACTAGTGACCTATATTAGAATTATACTCCTGGGTTTTATGAATTATCTACCTTTACCATGCTGTTTCTGTAACATTCACTATTTGATACCAGCCTCCAACTTTTTGTTTGGATTAGCAGAAAGCACCCATAGGCAATCAGATGTGGTCTTCTGTTGGCCCCAGGGGAGTACATTTGTCCTATTCCTGTTTGTGTGTAGTTGGCTACTACAAAGTCTAGTGTGGATATTAATCCTATTTCTTATGTCTGATTATCTTACTTTGCTTATCCTTCCATTTTGTGATGGCTTTTTTTCTGTATTAGATTAAGAACCAAATTCAGAGATATGAGTAATATTTTATGTGATTTATTATTTTTTTTAAAAGTTGATGAAGCTGGGGGAAAAAATCTCCACTCTTGGAGTTTTGGTTCTTGTAATTTCTTTTGTCTTAGCTATCAGTTTCATAAATGTTCTTTTCATTGAGGTAGGGATTTTGATTTTTTTTTTTAGATTTTATTTATTTATTTATTTGACAGAGAGAGATTACAAGTAGGCAGAGAGAGAGAGAGGAGGAAGCAGGCTCCCCGCTGAGCAGAAAGCCCAATGCAGGACTTGATCCCAGGACCCTGAGATCATGACCTGAGCCGAAGGCAGCGGCTTAACCCACTGAGCCACCCAGGCGCCCGGGATTTTGATTTTTAAAAACAGTCTCATCACTTTGGAAACATTGCCAAACTGCTTTCCTATAGAATTGGTCAATTTATATTCCACCAGCAACATGAGAGCCTCACTTCTTGGTTTCAGCTCTACCTAATAAATATCAAACAGTATTACTGAAAAAGTTTTACGAAAATGAAAAATGGTATTTTTGATATTAAAAAAAATAGTCCTGTGGTACTAGAGGGTATTATGCTTAGTGAAATAAGTTAATCGAGAAAGACAACTATCCTATGATCTCCCTGATATGAGGAAGTGGAGATGCAGGGGGGTAGGAAAAGAATTAATGAAACAAGATGGAATCGGAGGAAGACAAAACATAAGTGACTCTTAATCTCACAAAACAAACTGAGGGTTGCTGCTGGGAGGGGGCTCCGGAGAGGGGGGTGGGGTTATGGACATTGGGGAGGGCATGTGCTATGGTGAGTGCTGTGAAGTGTGTAAACCTGGTGATTCATAGACCTATACCCCTGGAGATAATAATACATTGTATGTTTATAAAAAATTTTTAAAAATTAAAAAAAAAGTAAATAGTACTTATACACAAATAACATAACATTACTTCACTATGAGACTAAGTTATTTTAGACTTTTTGAGAATGAACCAAGTCCAGAATATTTTTGCTGAAAAATATAGTGGGGTTTTTTGTTTTGTTTTTTTATTGTAGTTGTATCTCTCAATAGTAGCAGACGATACTTTTAAAATAAGCTCATAATAATAAATATTTGTATGTGTAAAAAAAATGCAAAAAAAATAGTCCTGTCCCCCCAAAAACAAAAAGCAAAACAAAAAACAAACCAGTCCTCTCATGATGTTTTCCCTGTATGATAATATTACTGACCATCAGGCCACATCCTTAGTTGTCCAGGAATAGAGAGAGCATTTTTCTTTCCTATCTATGATTGATTGTGCTTATCGCCAAATGCTTTAGAATACTCACTAGAATTAGGAATGGATGCTAGAGCAAGGATTATGGAACACAGCAAAGCAAACTGACCATGAAATAACTAGCTCTGTACTCTGAGTATCTGATCTACCTGATCAGAATGCCACAAGTCATCTATAATACCACAGGTTTTGAATCAGAGAACTTTGGAGCTTTAGAAGAGGAGTATGAAATACCAATATAATACCAGGATCTGGTGCAAACTGAAGATTTCCAGAGCCATGATTGTGTCCTAATTATAGGAAACATTATTTGAAAACTTAACTGTGTTCAGGATACAGTGCTAGGTGCTCAGACCACAAAGAAGATAGTAAAGTTTCTTTCTATGAGAAGTTTATATAGATTAGGGGGAAGGACAGGATAGATTCATTCATTTATTTCACAAATATTTATTGAATGCTTATTACATGTTGGTCAGTACTGTAAGCATTAAAGATATGATCGTGAACATGGGGCACCTGGATGGTTCAGTCAGTTAAGCATCTGTCTTCTGCTCAGGTCATGATCCTGGGGTCCTGGGATCGAGCCCTCTGTCGGACTCACTGCTTGACGGAGAGGCTGCTTCTCCCTCTCCCTGCCACTCTGCCTACTTGTGTTCTCTCTCTCTCTGTCAAATAAATAAATAAAATCCTAAAAAAGAAAAAAGATACAATAGTGAACCAAAGTGGAGTTTCTGTCCTAATGGAACTTGTATTGTTGTGAGAGGAGAAGGCAGAAAATAAAAACAAGTAAATATGTAATATAACAAGTAGCAATAAGTGCTGTGGAGAAGATGAACCAGGATAAGGAGAATAGAGAGTACAATGCCAGAGTAAGGTGGAGTGCAAACTTACTTCATAAATGTAGTCAGGGAAGGCTTCTCTGATAAGATTACATTTTAGGAGATACTGAAGGAAGTCAGAGAGCAAAATATCTTGGGAAAGAATGTTTTAGACAGAAGGAACAGAAAGCGCAGGGGCCTGAAGTGTCAGTGAACTGATGTGATTGAAAAACTGTAAGGTCACTGTGGCCAGGGCAGAGTGAGCAAATGGAGGGTGATAAGAGATAATATCAGAGGAGTAGTGGGAGGCCAGACCACTCAGGGCTTTATAGGTCATTATATAGATATTGGCTTTTAATCCATTTTGGGAAACCAATAGAAGACTTTGTGCAGAGGGGTAACATGACATGACCTATTTTATAAAAAGATTATTCAGACTACTGTGTGGATTAGGCTGAAGAGGGGCAAGAGTAGAAGCAAGGAGACTGGTTAGGAGGCTGTTATATGGTAATCCAGTTGACAGGTGAAGGTGGCTCAGAGCAGTATGATGGTGGTGAAAGGGATGGGAAAAGCCCTGGATATATTTTGAAGGTAGGCTGATAAGTTTAGTTGACAGATTAGATTAAGGATCTGAAAGAAAGAGTAATCAGGGGGTACCTGGGTGGCTCAGTGGGTTGAGTCTCTGCCTTCGACTCGGGTCATGATCCCAGGGTCCTGGGATCGAGCCCCGCATCGGGCTCTCTGCTCAGCAGGGAGCCTGCTTCCCTCTCTCTCTGCCTGCCTCTCTGTCTACTTGTCTCTGTCTGTCAAATAAAATCTTAAAAAAAAAAAAAAAAAGAAAGAGTAATCAGAAATGACCTTAAGGTTTTTGATCTAACAATTGGAACAATAAAGTTGCCATTTACTGAAATGGGTAAGACTACAGGAAGAGCAGATTAGGGATAAGGAATAAGAATCAGGAATTTGATTTTTGAATGAGTTGAGTTTGGAGTATCTCTTAAGCCAGTGTAGCTGTTGAGTAGACTGGTCCACAAGAAAATAGATAATACCACCAGGAAGTTTATGCTAGTTGCCAGGTCTTACAGTCAATAAGCATTAGAGGAGCTCAGAGAAATAAGTGATTACTCTAACCCAATGGTACAATAGTGATGGAGATCAGCATTTGATTACAGGTTCATCATTTCATGGTGAGTCAGCCAACTATGAGATGTTACAGAGAGGAGGCTATTGCAAGAGTGTGCCCTGTAGAACCTCAGAGTAAGAACTTAACAGTTTATCTGGTTCAATCCCTGCCTATGTGTGAACACTTCCTAACAAAAATGCAGTCCACCATGGGCACCTGAGAAACCACTGTCTCAGACCAATCCACAAAGCAGAAAACAATCAGGAATAAGGCCCTTCTCTTTGAAATAACATATCTGTGGGTCACACAGAAGGTCTAGCGCAGTATGACAGCCTGCTTTAGATACAGCCTCACGTGTTTTTGAGCAACTGTAAACCCAGAGAAAACCTGTCTGTGTTTCCAGGGGGTAGAATGGGTCACATGTTGTATGAGAGAAGAAGAGAAGGCACAGATACTGTGCCTCTTTTAGATTTCTAAGACCTGATAGACATATATATTAGACTTGAAATGAGAGTCAGCTAGGAATACAGGTTTATCTACAAACTTTAAATAAGGACTAAAATGGAATAGGATGATTTCATGTCCTTTTAAGAAAAAAAAAAAGGTGAATGGTAATCAGTTTCAATTTTAGGGTGACTGTCAGAGTTTTAAATACACATACGCACACAGAGACATATACTTAGCAACATTTGAGTGCTTACTGTGTACCTGACACAGTGTTAAGTACTCCATATGGATATCTCATTTAATCCTTATAGATACCCTACAAAGTTTTTACTGACTTGAACTCAACTTTGTCTGACTCTAAAGCATGTATTTTATTTTGTTATTTTTCTTAATTTATTTCAATTTATTGATAGTTGACAAGTTTAATAAGCAAAGGGAACTTACATATGAAGCTTGTCTTGAGCATCACTAAGATGAGTAGATCCATATGTAATCAAATATATTATTGCTGTTAATATTTTGAAAACACTGTTATCTGTTACATTAATTAAGAATAATAAGAAGGGGGGCGCCTGGGTGGCTCAGTGGGTTAAGCCGCTGCCTTCGGCTCAGGTCATGATCTCAGGGTCCTGGGATCGAGTCCCACATCGGGCTCTCTGCTCAGCAGGGGGCCTGCTTCCCTTCCTCTCTCTGTGATCTCTTCCCTTCCTCTCTCCTACTGTGATCTCTCTCTGTAAAATAAATAAATAAAATCTTAAAAAAAAAAAGAATAATAAGAAGGAAGGCTTTATTTTAGCTTCACTTATTGATTTTACAGTGGTCTTGCTGTCTTTATTGAGATTCAGTTTTCTGACTTATATCATTTTCTTCTCTAATATTTCTTGGAAGGCAAATCACTAGCAACAAATTTCTTCAATTTTTGTTTTTCTGAGACAGCCTTTATTTCTTCACTTTTGAAGGATAATTTAGCAGGTATAGATTTTGAGGTTGGTGGAGTTTTCTCTCAACAGTTTATTTTTTATTTTTTTTTATTTAATTTTAATTTTTTATTTGAAAATAGATGACACTATTTTTACATTGGTATCAGATGTACAACATAGTGATTCAGCTTCTCTATAGGTTATGCTTTGCTCACCACAAGTGTAGCTACCATCTCTCACTATACAACGCTATTACAATATCATTTTTTTTTTGCCTTTTCTTCCCATGACATAATTCATTCCACAACTGGAAGGCCATATCTCTCACTTCTTCACCCATTTTGCTCACCCCTCCCACCCCATCCCCTCTGGCAACCATCAATTTGTTCTCTGTATTTATAGGTCTAATTCTGTAAAGCACATATTTAAACACTACTCTAAGCAAGGGTTGGCAAACTTTTTCTGTAAAGGACCAGAGAGTGACTATTTTCAGCTTTTCAGTGCAAACTGTCTCTGTTTCAACTACTCAGCTCTGCTATCATAGTGCAAAAGCAGCCATAGACAGTAAATGAGTGGGGTTGGTTTTTCTTCAGTAAACCTTTATTTATAAAAATGGGCATCAAGCTGGCTTTGGCTGGTGGACCATATTTGCTAACCCCTAGTTCTAAGTAGTTCTAGCTGTGGTTCTATTGGTGGGTAGAAAGGTTGGGTTTCTCCTCTGGGAGTAAATGCTACAAAGAAGGTAGACTTGTGTCATTTCCCCTGTTTTCCAGTCTGGTCTATTCTGTGGATCACAAAACTCCATTTGTTTGATTCTATCTGGGTTCAGTGCAGATAGGTAAAGGGATTGAGAAAGCGGCCTTAGAAGTTCTTGCTCAAATCATGATTTTGTGGCATTCTTGCAGTATAATCTACTTCCTCTCACCTCACTTTTCTTCCCACGCTACAGCCTGATTAGTAGAGATATTTAAGCATATTGGGTGCCAGATTGAGGAACCTCAGCTCTTTCTACCCAGAATACAGTACTGCCCACAGAGCCCATTTCCTTCAGAAACTCCTGATGATAACGAAGGCGGCACATTTGTGCTTACTGCTAAAGTTTAGATGCCTAAGCCCTGGTTAAAGTTTAGCAGCCACATTTCAGGAACAGTAGAGAACCAGGAACTGCTTGGGTTAGTAGTTACCTTGTTGAGGTAAAGCATAAAGCAAGATCCATGTCAGGAGGATGACTTGCGAATTATGTCCAAAAGGTTACCAGAATACCTATAGTACCCTTCTAGCTAATTACTAATGTGTATTTTGAAGGACATCAGGAAAATAGAAGACAGTTCTTAGAAAGCTGATATTTCAATAAACATAAACTACTTAAGTAAATTTACAAAGCAATAGTCAAGGTGTGGGAAAGTAGGTAGTACAAATTGTATAATGAGTAAGTATAGGGATTCTGAAAAAAAGAACTAGATGATGTTAATCAATAAAGGGTTTTTGAAGAAGTAAAGAGTAGAGATTTGTTTGTTCGGTACTGTATCAAGAGCTAAGGATACAGATGTGATCAAGACAGTTAAGGTCCCTGCCCTTGTGGAATTAACAATCTAGTGGGGGAGTAAAATAGTAAACAGGTAAATAAGCAAAATAATTTATAATCATTACAAAAGAAACAGTGGGATATGTTAATAACTAAAGTGGTGGGGTACCCACTTTAAATAGTATAGGCAAGAAGGATATCTTTGATGAAGTGACATTTGAGCTGATGAGAGCAAGCTAACTATTTGAAGTGTTAGTGGGAGAACATTTCAGAGGGAATAGCAAGTGCAAAAGCACTGGAATGAGAAAGTTTTTGAGCAAGGAGGTGTGGATGAACAAAGGGAGTGTGGCAAGTATATGGTATATAGATAGAGGCTGGAGAAATGGACAGGGATCAGATGATGCAGAACCATATGGACCATGGTAAGAAGTTTGAATTTTGTTCAAAGAACAGTAAGTGGCCATTGAGGAGTTTTGAGTAAGGGAATGTATTATCTAACATATATATATATATATATATATTTTTTTTTAAAGATTTTATTTATTTATTCGACAGAGAGAGATCACAAGTAGGCAGAGAAGCAGGCAGAGAGAGAGAGAGGAGGAAGCAGGCTCCCTGCTGAGCACAGAGCCCGATGCGGGACTCGATCCCAGGACCCTGAGATCATGACCTGAGCCGAAGGCAGCGGCTTAACCCACTGAGCCACCCAGGCGCCCCTCTAACTTATATTTTTAAAAACTCACCCTGGTTGGGCGCCTGAGTGGCTCAGTGGGTTAAGCCGCTGCCTTCGGCTCAGGTCATGATCTCAGGGTCCTGGGATCGAGTCCCGTATCGGGCTCCCTGCTGAGCAGAGAGCCCGCTTCCCTCTCTCTCTCTCTCTCTCTCTGCCTGCCTCTCCATCTACTTGTGATTTCTCTCTGTCAAATAAATAAATAAAATATTTAAAAAAAAAAAAAAAACTCACCCTGGTTGCTATGTAGAGAATGAGTTGGAAGAAGAGTGAAAAGAGGAAGAAAACGAGTTAGGAGTTTTTTGCAGTTCAGATAAGAAATGATGAGTCAAGAAATATATATATGGAGGCAACCTAGGTATCCATCTGTGGATGAATGGACAAAGAAAATGTGGGGTGTGTGTGTGTGTCTGTGTGTCTGTGTCTGTGTGTGTTGTATAAAATATTTAGCCATGAATCAAATCTTGGGGTGCCTGGGTGGCTCAGTGGGTTAAGCTGATGCCTTCGGCTTGGGTCGTGATCTCAGGATCCTGGGATCGAGCCCCGCATTAGGCTCTCTGCTCAGCAGGGAGCCTACTGCCCTCTCTCTCTCTCTGTCAAATAAATAAAATCTTTAAAAAAAAAAATCAAATCTTGCCACTTTTGACAACATGGATGCCCATGAGGACATTATGCTAAGTGAAATAGGTCAGACAGAGAAAGACAAATACCGTATGATCTCATTTATATGTGGAATCTGAAAAACAAAACAACAACCAAGCTCATAGATACAGAGAATAGATTGGTGGTTGCTGGAGGGCATGTGGGTGAAATGGATGAAGGTGGTCAAATTGTAAAAACTTCTAGTTATAAAAAAGATAAGCCATGGGGCTATCATGCACAGCATGATGACTGTAGTTATAGTGTACAGCATATTTGAAATTTGGTAAGAGGGTAGATCTAAAAGTCCTCATTATAAGAAAAGAAAAAGATTGTAACTATATGTGGTTATGGATATTAACTAGACTTATTGTGGTAAACATTTTACAGTATATATAAACATGAAATCATTATGTCATATACCTGTAACTAATATAATATATGTATAATGTAATTACACCTCAAACAATTTTTTAAGATTTTGTTTATTTATTTGACAGACAGAGATCACAAGTAGGCAGAGAGGCAGGCAGAGAGAGGGGTGGGAAGCAGGCTCCCTGTAGAGCAGAGAGCCTGATGCGAAGCTCAATCCCAGGACCCTGGGATCATGACCTGAGCCGAAGGCAGAGGCTTTTAGACACTGAACCACCCAGGCGCCCCAGTACCTCAATTTTTTTTTTAAATTGCATTATTTAAAATAAAACTTAGAGGATGAGGACAACTAAAGTTACATTGCATTTTTTTAAAAGATTTTACTCATTTATTTGAGAGAGAGCACAAGTAGGGGGCAGGAAAGGGAGAAACAAGCTCCTTGACCTGCGGGGCACAATCCTGGCACCCTGGGTTCATGACCTGAGCAGAAGACAGACACTTAACCAACTGTGCCGCCCAGGTATCCATACATTGCATTTTTAAGATCTAACAAACTTTGAAACTTTTCTGTAAGTATGCAAGAAAAAAGATGATGGTGGCTTTGATCAGACTTGAGGTAAAGATGGGGAGAAGTAGATCAATTCTAGATATGTTTTAGAGGAAGCAACAATAGTACTTTGGGAGGGAGTGTTAGGGAAAGAAAAGAATCAAGAATGGATGGGTGTTGGGATGCCAATCCTCTCCCTGGGATGCTGCTCCCCCTGCTTGTGCTTGCTCTCTCTCTCTGACAAATAGGATCTTAATTTAAAAAAAAGAAAAGAAAAGAATGGTTGGGTGTATGGTGGTGCCATTTTACAAGTTGGTGGAAAGGGAATAATCCAGAGTGTTAGAAGTGAACAGGACTTTGGAGTTCAAACTTAATTACTGATGAAGAAAGCAAGGCCTGAGAAAAGTAATGCCTAGCAAGATTAGCGATTTGCCCAGGGTAGTATGTGACAACTGGTCATTTTTCTGAAAGTAGAAAGTCTTCAGGCTCCCTGCTCACCAGGGAGCCTGGTTCTGCCTCTGCCTTTCACCCTGCTTGTGCTCGCCCTCTCCCTGTCAAATAAATAAAATCCTAAAAAAAAAAAAAAAAAAAAAAAAGTAGAAAGATTTCATGGAAAAATAGAGGTAAGTTGGGAAGGAAGATGAGTGGCAAGTTAGTGGAAGATCTTAAATGTTAAATTGAAGATTTTGTGTTCAATATAGCTGACAAGAGAACAACTGTAGGGTAAGGAGACCATGAAAGTAATTTTTTAGAAGATTGCTTGAATTAGCAGTAATGGTAGAAATGGATAGAGAAATAAAAGGTGTTAAAGAGGCAGAGTTTCATTCACCAAGATTGGGAATAAGGGAGAAAGTGCAGGTTTTGTGGCAAAGATCAGTGGGACAAGTTAAGTTTGAAAGTACATGGAATGTCTAAGTGGAAAATTCAAAGTGGCAGTTCGATCTGTGCATCTGAAACTCAAAAGTGAGGTCTGGGCATGAGATAATCATCATCATAAAATCATCATTTCATATGCAATGAAAGTAGGTAAGGTTGCCTTGAAAGGATATGTACAATGAGAAAAGGACCAGAGACAGAGTGATGATTTAAGAAATGAGCAGAGGCAGAGGAACTGGTAAAAGAGATGGAGAATAGACAGAAAGGTGATTTTTAGAAGCCAGTGAGGAGAGTGTCAATAAAATGGAATGTTGAGTTTTACTATAGTATTGTTTCTAGTGATAGACATGTGGAAACAATCTAAATGTCCATTAATAGTTGAGTAATTAGGGGCGTCTGGGTGGCTCAGTGGGTTAAAGCCTCTCCCTTCGGGCCAGGTCATTATCCCAGGGTCCTGGGATCGAGCCCCGCATCGGGCTTTCTGCTTAGCAGGGAGCCTGTTTCCTCCTCTCTCTCTCTTCCTGCCTCTCTGCCTGCTTGTGATCTCTGTCTGTCAAATAAATAAATCTTAAAAAAAATTTTAAGTAATTAAATTGAGGTGTATTTGTACCACAAACTCAAATGTCTGCAAAGAATGTGCTGTATTTTTAAAAAGATTTTATTTATTTATTTGACAGACAGAGATCACAAGTAGGCAGAGAGAGAGGTGGAAGCAGGCTCCCTGCTCAGCAGAGAGCCTGATGCGGGGCTCAATCCCAGCACCCTGAGATCATGACCTGAACCGAAGGCAGAGGCTTAACCCACTGAGCCACCCAGATGGCCCAATAATGTGCTGTCTTAAAATGCAGAAAGTAGTGGGCTGAATTGGTGATGGGTATTAAGGAAGATACATATTGCAATGAACACTGGGTGTTTTATATGTGAGTGATGAATCATGAAATTCTACACCTGAAACCAATTTTACTGTATGTGTTAAGTAACTAGAAGATAAATACTTGAAAATAAAATAAAATGCACAAAGTAAGGCAGATGAAAGAAAATATGTGCCAAGGTGGTTATAAGGGTGAGCTGGCATTATACCTGCCTAAGTTACATTGTATGTACACACACACACACACACACACACACTTTGGTCTTTGCATGATTTGGCTGATAACTGGGATAGCTAAATCATAGCCCATTCTCAGACCTTTTCTATCTGCCTGATTCCTCTATAGAGATTAGAAAAGCTGGATTCTCTCCCAACCCCCTTTTAGTTAAGACTGGCCATGAGAATTCTGACCAAGAAAGATTTAGGGAAAATATTGAGGGGATTTCTGAGAAAGCTTTTGCTCTCTTGATAAAAGGGATAGATGGCATGTAGTCCCTTCCTCCTTCCTCCTACATGTGGATGTAATACCTGGAGCTGGGGCACCCGTCATATGATCATGAGGGGATATCCAAGAGTACAGAGACAGTAGCCCTGAAACTGTTAAACTGCTGAATTATTGCTAACATTTGCCTACCTCCAGACTTCTTGTTATGTGAGAAAAAATACACCTCCATTTAAGTCATTGTAAGTTCGTTTTTCTTGTGACTGAACACTTTCCTAAGATGTGGGATGTATTTTTTCACTTAATAGTTATTTTTATAAAAAACGTATGTCTAGGGGTGTGTGGGTGGCTCAGTGGGTTAAGGCCTCTGCCTTCAGCTCAGGTCATGGTCCCAGGGTCTTGGAATTGAGCCCCGCATGGGGCTCTTTGCTCGGTGGGGAGGCTGCTTCCTCCTCTCTCTCTCTCTGCCTGCCTCTCTGCCTACTTGTGATCTCTGTCTGTCAAATAAATAAATAAAATCTTTTTTTTTTTAAAAAAAAGTATGTCTATAATTTAAAACTTTAAAAAAATTTTGACTGTTCCTTGTGCTAGGTATCTCCATACATCTAGGTAAATGGTGGTACTACTATTTCTTGACCTATTCATTTTACCATTATCTATTGATTTTCTATTATAATAGGTAAGGGTTTAATTCTCTTAACCTCTTTATCATGTCCTCTCTTCTATTATACCGATATTCTGTTAAATAGCTGTTTGGGGTCCAATCAGCATTTACTGCTTATGTTATTATGACTATATTCATATTATTCACAGCTGGCTCAAATGATGTACTATATATTTCCTTTCCCATGCAAGTATTTCTTTTTCTAAAAATTAATAATTGCCTAGTTATTTTCTATGTAAAATTTAAATCTCCAGGAACCTTAAAACTGTAGATGATGTAGCAGATCCGTCTCTTTTTTCTTGGAGACATCCTTCCTTGAGCCCTCCATCCTCCAATTTTCATTTCGTACTGGTTGCTCTCAAGGCCTGCTACACATCCTATATCCTAGATTTTTCCTTCAGGGCCATTCTCAGAATGTCCTGTGCTTCTCTTTTCTGTTGGGTCCTTTATTCTTGAACCCTATGATTTTTTTTTTGTTCATTGGTTCCCCTCATTTCTTTCAGTAGCTTCTTGAGAATGATTGGGAATTAATTTTCCTGAGTCTTGATCTATAGTTTGGCTAGGTTAAGAAATTATGTTCTGTCAGATTTTTAAAAAAGTAGTATTCCATTGTCTTCTAGATTTCATTAATACCGTTGAATTGTCCTATGCCACTCTGTTTCCTAATATTTTGTATTTGGATCATCTTTTTTTCCTTAGAATCTTTTGGAATCTGTGTCACTCATAATATTTCAAAAATTCATAGTGATGTGAGATATTATTGTGGATCTTTTTTCTTTCATTATATGAAAGGATTATATGAAGGATTTTTTCAATCCTTAAACCCATATCCTTCAGCTCTAGCTTAGTATAGCACTCTATCCTCACCCTTAGCGTTCTAGAAATCTGACAGTACATAATTGCTAAGCTTAGACAAACTATTAACCAACTAGAGTTTTCTGAGTTACTATTTCAAAAAGAATAAACTTTTGGCGTACTTCCTGGTTGTCTGGGTCAAGTAGGAATTTTATGCAGACTTTATACTGATCTATTTCCCACCCTCTAACAGTAGAAGTTCTAATAACCCTAACTCCTCAGCCTTTTCAGAGTTTTAGTTTAAATAGGAAAACCGCTTTTACAGCTAAACCCCAAAATATATAATAGCTCAAACATGATAGTTCATTTTTCTTAAGTAACAGTACTAATAGGTCAGCAAGAGAGCCCTTTTCCATGTAGTCACTTAGGAACCTAGGCCGACAGTGGCTCTTCTGTCTCCAACATGTGACCTCCAAGGAGGTTACCCCTAGGGTCATCTCATTCTAACCAGTCAGAAGAGGAAAAGAATGGAGGAGTGTTCACAGAACATTTTTATGGGTCAAGTCTAGAAGTGGTATATGTCACTTCGCCTCACATTCTCTTTGCTAGAACTCAGTCTTCTGGCCATGCCTAACTGCAAAGAAGGCTGGAAAACAAAATCTAGATATTTATACAGTAAGAATAGGAGAACACAGATTTTGGCAAACAACTGGCAATCTTCGCCACTCTAGCATTGTGTGAAGTAGAATGGTGTGAAGCACTTACCTTTCTTTACTCTTAGATCAGTTTTCACTTTCCTTTTTGCTTCTCAGATTCCGAAATTTTGGCTGTTTTTGTTTCTCCCTTTTGTTTTTGTTTTCTTTCTTTTTTTTCTTTTTGCTCTTGTATGTTTAGGCCTTTCTTACTCCTTGATTTTGATTTTAGTGAAATTTTGGTTGGGGGCAGAGGTAAATGTGCAGTTACACATGTCAGCATAATAAAATGACCACAGAAAAATATTCCTGATTTTCATATGGGTTTATCAGCTGTGAATTTTCAACTCCTGTACTATCAATACTTTTAGTTATGAAAATGAACAAGGAGAATTATATGTACTGACATAGAAAAAATGTCTTTCATATATTAAACTAAAATAGAAAATTTTAGAACAGTGTTATAGTATAATCCTATTTTGTATATATTTGTAAATGTACAAAAAGTTTTGGAAGGATATACTTCTAAATTTTTATTTATTTATTCATTTATTTACTTAATGTATTTATTTGACAGAGAGAGAGAGACAGACAGGGAGAGAGGGAACACAAGCAGGAGGAATGTGAGAGGGAGAAACAGGGTCCCAACTGAGCAGTGAACCCACAGGCCTCAATCCCAGTACCCAGAGATCATGATCTGTGCTGAAGGCAGACAGGTGCCCCATACTTCTAAATTTAAGGGTGGTTATTTGTAGGGAGTGGGACCGAGAAAAGGTTGAGAGGTTGGGAGGCCTTCCCTTTTGATTTTATATACTTCAGTGAATCTTGAATTTTTTTCGCTGAACATATTATTTTTGATACTTTTTTTATTACTAAAGAAAAGAACAAATGCAGGAGTTGTCATCAGGGTCAAATGCCTTAGAGAAGTTAAGGAAAATGAAGACTGAAAAATATCTACCAGATCTGGAAATTAGGAGATTTTTATTGATGTTGTGGGATCAGAAGTAATTTCAGTGAAGGATATCAGGAAATGTTTGGCTTCTTTAAAAGATGACCATTTAAGACAAGGGTGTAATTAGAGGAGCTGAGGAGGCGGAGTCTGAGGTTATGTGTTTTCTCCCCAGTATATGAGAACTTTGAGTATCTTTTATAACCTGAGGAGGAAGGAGGAAAATTTAGAAGACAGATGACTTCAAGGAAAATAATTTCAGATTTTTCCTCATTTGCCTCATCTGTCCAATGATGATTAGACTCCTTTGGAAGATTAGGAGTAGAGAAGTAAAGCTGTGTTCAGCAAGACTGATGTGGAAGGGAAGCCCCAAATTTTCAGTGAGGGCTTTCATTTATTGGCCTTTGAAGTCCTTTCTAATCTTCAGTTCTACAAGTTCAGCTTACGGTTGTACAAATTCAGTTGTTTCTGCTGAGCGTGGACTTGACAG
Organism: Mustela lutreola; assembly: GCF_030435805.1. NCBI lineage: Eukaryota > Metazoa > Chordata > Mammalia > Carnivora > Mustelidae > Mustela > Mustela lutreola. Next base: position 239,569,967 of record NC_081290.1, on the reverse strand, counting down.
AAGCAAACACCCTGCTTTAATATGACTTGAGCTAGGAATCCAGCCTTATTAGTGAGAGAGATAAGAATGAAGAATTTGTTTCTTTTGAGGAGCAAATCATTCTCCAAAGAAATCTGACAGAGTTAGCACTTCTTCTAGCTCCTTATCAAGTTAAGAAGCTCTCATTTTCTCTTAAGTGCCTCTCTCTCTCCTTTTCCCAAGGATACTAATTTAGAATCTGTTTTGCCAAGAATCTGTGTATTTTGGGAATCCATTTCTTCGCCTCACCAGGGTTACAGTGAGTCATGGCTCTGACTCCATTCTTCCTCAGAAATTGTAAGGTGGTAGATAATGGAGACCTTATCCAGTTCTGCCCCCTTTCCTGGGAAAATTCTAGGCTCTGAGCTTCTAAGAGTGATTTTCTTCCCCCTAAAATTGAGAGGTATCTGGTATGTGTTACATAGAAATTTGGAATCTTTCCTTTGAGAGATTTTAAATATTATTGCAAACTGAGAATCAGATGCTTGTGTATAGATATTCCTCAGGTCAAATAAGTCCTTATCATGAAGTAACTTATATTTTCTAGAGGCCACTTTGGGTAGAAAGAGCAGAGCATGCATATAGCTGCTCTGTGAATTCTCTTAGTTCTGTCAGAAAGCAGACTTGAATTCACATTCCTCATTCTGCATCTTATTATGTATCTTGACATAGATATAAAGTCTAATTAAGTCTCCTGTTTCTTGGTATCTGCCCCTTTTAGACTCCCACTTTTTGACCCATTGTACAGAGAGAGAATGGATATCAAGAATATGTCAAGAGTTTCATTATACTTCTTGAGGTCCAGAAGATGTTAGTAAGGATTATTCCTGTGGGTTCTGCCAAGTTCCAAAGTGTGTCTCCTGGGAGGATTGCTCAGCGGATATGAATTCCTATCTTCCCACCCCAACCACCTCATGGGTTACTCAGCCCACAGGAGAGTCAGGCCACCAAGTAATATGAAGACTAGGTCCAAAAGAAGAGACTGCAAGTCTTCAAGTAAGTCTTGAGATGGAAGTAGGCAGAGCTTCTGATAGCCAGTACTGGGTAGGTTTCTTTGGCCTGTGAGAGTGAACTGCCTCTTCTATAAGTTACCTGGGAGGATACATTTATTCCACATATTCAGTTTTCTCCTGAAATGCCCTTGCAAGAGGAGGAAATACAGCAGGCTTCAGTAATCCAAATCCCAGGGGTCCCTCAATTCTCTTTAACCATAGAATATTCATTGGCTCTAGCCACATTTTCCAGTGTTCCACCTTACTCTTTGATTCATTCAAGGTGGCCTATTACAAACTGATTTATAGTACCTGCACTGAAACTACCAATGAAGTCTCTGCTTGAAGGAAAAATAAATAAGAAGCAAAGGTAGAGCTCAGTTATGTGAGGCTTCTTTATTATTTCTGTGGCACCTGGAGGACAATGGGAAAATGGGGAAATGACTTGTCACTAAGAATATTCTGCTTTCTATTCCTCAAGCAACCTCATAACATTCTGCAGAGGCGCCTCATGGAAACCAACCTGTCTAAACTTCGAAGTAGTTGTGTCCCTTGGGCCTCCAAGACCAACAAACTGAATCAGACGAAGTCTGAGGGATTAAAGAAGTCTGACGATGATGACATGATTTTGGTTTCTTGCCAGGTAATGTTCTGAGAATAGTTTTTCCAGTGTTTTCTGGAGAGTAGGTTGTGGGCCCATTGTGATTCCCATAGTGGTACCCCCTCCTCCAAAGTATACAGAATTCATGAGTGAGTTTTACAGGAAGTGTATGGAATATTTTTATGTGTGTGCATCTTTATGGGAAAAAGGACCAAACTTTCTTTAGATTTGCAAAGGATGTGTGACACACACATGCACGTGTACACACACGATTAAGAGCTGCTTGGTATATAGAATTAAATACAGAAAGTCCTTTGGGATCCTCTGTCAGCTCTAGGTTCAGTGGGAAAAGGCTCCTAAAAGGAGACTCAGCAGTGGTTAAAGCTGAGACATTACCAACGGGTAATTGTGAGATGCCCTCCAGCCCTGCTTTCATGTGACATCTGCAGCTTACACCCTTCCCTTTTGCTTCTCTGGCTCCTGCTGAGCAGTATGTTCCTTTTTCACAGTGTGCTGGAAAAGATGTGAAAGCCTTGGTTGACACAGGTTGTCAATATAATCTCATCTCTTCAGCCTGTGTAGATAGACTGGGGTAAGTAACCACTTGTGCTGGGTGGGAGTCAGGTGCTAATGCACTCTTTGCCTGAATCTATTTTGAAGTTAGAGATAGTGAGGATCTCTACCAAGGTTCCAAGAAAACTATGCAGAGTTCAGATATAAGCTGGATTCTCAGGCACCTGGGAGAAATCAGCAAGCCAGGAAAGCATCAGATTTTCCATTAACTCCCACCTATTAATTTCTGAGCAAAGACCTTTGGGCTCTGTGAGATCCTTGGCTCATTGTTAGCCATGCCTTGGTCCTGATATATGCCCTGCAAAGACAACAGATTAGAAGGAGCAGTCCTGTTGGTATAACCCAGATGAGTAAAAGCAGGGATGTGGTTGGTCTTAGCTTACTCAGGGTTCTTCTGGAGGTCACACTGCCTGTCAGAGGAAGCGTCATTCAGATCTTAGAATAGGACTGCTATTGCTGCTGGGCCTAAACCATCATAGGTGTGATTAATAGTTTCTTAGAACCTTTCCTCTCTGTAAAGAACATGTAAAAGCAAGTCTTACTGCTGTCCCTGCTGGGGATTGCCTTTGAGGCATATACCTCATATATTGAATGTCTTTGGTTCTGTAACAGCTAGAATTGGGTTCTTCCTCTTTTAGTCAGAGAAAGCCATTTTATATCTTTCCTCCCTTTCAGTCAGTTGGTTCTTTTATGTCTTCTTCCTTCTCTTCCCTCCTAAGTACTAGCTGGACCCTAAGGTCTAGCCCAGAATTGTAAAGATCAACCCAATGTCCTTTTCCACTTTTCTAGCCCTAAGAACAACAGATCATTCCCTAGCTTAATCTCTGTATTGAAACAATCTCTGTAATAGATATAATGGTTCATTCTAAGCTGCTTTCAAGATGCTCATACTACTCTTAGGTAGGACTTGAACAAAGCTGGATTTTTATAATTAGTGACCTCTGTTACCTGATCTGTTCCCTTTTGTTTCTACCCTGTCCTCACCCCTCACCACCACTGTGACTCTTTGAGGCTGGCTCTGTGGGTTTTGTACATTGCTATTTAGGCTTGCAGGAGAAGTCCAGGACACAAGTGCTCTTGTGGGAAGAATCCTGAGCTTTTTTATGTGGTGAAGAGATGAGATAGAGTGCAACATGATGGTTCCAGGAAGACTAATAATGTCCTGGTGCATAATTAGGCAGCAGTCTGCCATGGTTCCAGAGGAATTAATAACCATCTGTAAAACTGCAATTATTTTTCTTTTGGATGAGCTATAACACCAAAAGAGAGGAAATGGAGTAAAGCAGAAGTATTGGCACAGAAAGTCCATAATTAAGTTTTTATCCACCAGCCCATGATATCTTGGGTGCTTGCTGTTCCAATCTGCTTATATAACTGCGTGAAACCTGGGTGCTGTTCCTTTCCTTCCTCCCCTGCAGAGACAAGTTAAGTTAATCAAGACCTTCCCCATGATACTCCTTGCTGGTATCAATATCAATATCAGTGCACTTACCAGATAAGTACCAGCTTCCACTAATTTTATATCTGAGGACTAACTGAGGAGGATAAACTGAAATAGAGAAGGCAAAGAGAAAATAAGATGCTGAACAAAAAGCATCTTCTAAAATTAGGACAAACTCCTGCCCTTTCTGACATCTTTTACCCGCAGTGGGTAACAGGACATGTTAACTAAATTGCCTTGCATATAGGTGGGGATGTTAAGATTCAGAATAGGATTTTCTGAGTGTATCAACTGTCGTTTTTCACCAGTACAGATAGTGACATAGCTTTTTGAGAATAGGAGCTGAATCTTTTGTTTTTTGTATCCCCTGGCATATGTAGGACAAAGTTCTGAAGCAAGAAGTATAGGCTGCCTAGCACACTTTTTGGTAAATTAATCCCAGGAAATCCCTGGAAAAGTCCAACAGTGTGGGTGGGGTGGTATTGTATACATTGTCCAATTCCATCAGAAACCTCTGCCAAAGGAATTCCGATATCTCCCTCTCTGGTGCAGACTCAAGGAGCATGTCAGATCTCACAAGCATGAAGGAGAGAAGCTTTCTCTACCCCGACATCTGAAAGTAGTGGGCCAGATTGAGCACCTGGTGATCACACTGGGCTCCCTCCGTCTGGACTGTGCAGCAGCTGTGGTTGGTGAGTAGAATTGAGAACTGGACCTATGGACTCCTATTGTAAACGCCCTCCCTACTTCCACCAAATCCTCATTAAAATCTCATGCTTGTAAATATTAACTTCTAAAAATGTTTGGAATCACTAAGAAAAAAGAGTGTGTAATTCAGGATAAAAAAAAAATGTAAGGAGCAAGAAATGTTTTTGTGTGCCAGTGAAAGTGGCTCCTGAGAGCTTTCTCTGACCTAGTTGGAGGTAGAGGGCTAGATCCCCTTACTCCTTCGCCTTAAATTGTTGACTACCCTTATGTACTCTACTTCAGACTACTTAAGATTCCTGAATTTTATCTAAAGGCCTTTGTCCTTTAGAGTTTAAAAGACCTAGGTTTGAATCTTGGCTCTATTACCTTTTAACTATAATGATCTAGGAAAATTACTTAATATAATAGATGCTTAACAGGTGTTTATTGGATGGATGGATGGATGGATGAGTGGAAAGAAGGAAGGAAGATGAGATGGAATCCAACGGTGATAAGGCTGACTTCTAACCCAGCATAGCAATAGTTGGATCTTAATTTTTTTTTTAGAGGACAGTGAGAAAAACTTGTCCCTTGGTCTTCAGACTCTCCGATCCCTTAAGGTAGGATTGATTCTACTTTCCCTTTGAATCTTACTTTCTGAAGCAGGGGTCCTCTTACATGGACCATTGGCCTTGGGATCACTGACAGTTACCAGTGATTCTCCCTTGTTTTTAGTGCATCATAAATTTGGATAAGCACCGGCTGATCATGGGGAAGACAGACAAGGAAGAAATCCCTTTTGTGGAGACCGTTTCCTTGAATGAAGACAAGTAAGTGCCCAAATGGGTCAGGTCAAGTAAAATCCATTTATCATTAAGTGGAGGGGCTCTCACACAGGATATTGGATTGTGTCTTGCCTTTGTCCTTCAATATTATCACAAGTACACCCATCCCCAACCCCTAGAGTTCACCATCCTAAATAACTCTCTAGCCCACATTCCAGAATAAGTAGTGATGGTACTGCACAGAGTGGTGGGGAAAATAAGTAGCTTTTAAACTAAAATTGTACTTGCCTGCAACCTAACTTCTTTGAATTTGGTATCATTTCTTCTATTTCTTTCTCATTTCAGCACTTCAGAAGCATAACTACAGACTGCAGCATGTCTGCACGTGTGCACACATACCAGGTTGACAGATTGAGAAAATTGGGTTTGAACCAAATGCAGTAGCAACTTGCTGTGGACCAAGTCCTTTCCTCTAATAGAAGCTCCAGGGGCTCCTTCCCACCCAGACTTCTTTAGATTTTAGTCCGTGCTTAGAGATCTTATCTGGTTATAGCCATTGTTTTTTACTCCTCTGGTCACTTAATTTATAGACCTTTTGACACTGCCAGGTCTCACTTGTGGCCTACTTCTCTGCTTCTTTCAGGAATTTGCTTTTATTAGTATAGGGGCTGCCAGGTTCTCTTTCTCCATAGATACACTTGCTTCTTTTCCTATAGTTAAAATGTATAATAAACAGGAACCTGACCTTTATCTCCAGCTGTTTCAAAGAGGTGCAGGATACCTATGTCTCAGAATTAGAATTTCTTCTAATTCATTCGTGATTTCTCAAGAATAAGTTTATCTGAAAGAGCCCAGAGAGATCATCTAGTCCAATTTTTCATTTATAGGTCCAGAGAGGCAAATGAATTAAGTAAACTGTTATACTAAGTCAATGGCAGAGGAACATAGAACTCAGACTTGACAAGCCAAGGCTATGTTCATTCTCCCATGCTGCTTCTTTTGTGTTCAGGCCTTGAAGGAGGATGAAGAGGTAAGATTTTAAAAAGTCAAGGTAGGGGAAGGATCTGCTTTGGAGATGGATGCCAGGAGGTTTTGGGTAGCCCTTCCTCCCATGTGCTAAGTCTGCTAAAATTCTCTGCCCCAAATTGTCGCATCTAGGACCTTATTTTGGTGCCTAAAACCTGAGGGTGCAAAAATGAGTGGGATGACCTCTTACCTGAACTTCTTGGACGGGAGGAGAAGGAACCACAGCCAGAAGAACATTAATCACTTTATGAGATGGAATTGAAGGCTTTGGTAAATAATCTGGGGATCATTATTAAACATTTTTACCCCCAAGATCTGGTCAGTATTTCTGCCCAGTCTGTTATTTGTCTGCCACAGACTCAAGTAGCTAAGATCAGGAATAGGGAAAGGAGATGAAAAAAATCCAAGCAGATCCAGAATAGAAGGAAGTACTGAGTAGAATCAGTTGGTGGGAAGTCCTACCTATGGAAAGCTTTCCGGGCTGGAGGTCAAGAATGAAATTTCCAGACAGGGAGCTGAAGGTTGGAAACTCTTCTGCCTTGTTCTGCTTCAAGAAAAGAGGCAGGGCAAGAGCTGACAGTGTTAAGGACAACTTTTTCCTGCTGTGCAATGTCTTTCGACCCTTCTCAAAATGTTGGAGATCACAGGAGTGTCTCAAAGCTTTTTGGGGGGGTGTCAGTTTAGGCACACAGATACCTGTAATGAAATCTCCCCTTCAATTTGGTAATAGAAGTACATGGAGAAGTCAGAAAAATAATCAGCTGTGAATATCTTCTTATGAGATTTCCAAGCCTGCGCTTGGTTCATAGCAGTAGTTTCCGAGCATTTAATGGATCCCACTTTGAATTTTGAATTGCCAGATCCCACCAACAATCTTGTCAAGTGTTCAGCTCCCACCTCTATCAAACAACTCTTTGGAACTCTGAATGTTTTTAGACTTATAGAAGCTCCCTAAAGGCTAGAAACTTAATGACTCCCATTTGAACAACTAGGCAGCCATACTGCAGCCTGTGTCACCCCCAAACCCCCTTATCAGTCTTTATAGAGGAAGCAAGATGGAAAACTAAGCACAGCCACAGCAGGGAAGGTCATATCTAAACTTTAGCAGGGGTGATCGCACCTTATCAGTCTTCAATGCCCCCTCCAAATTCACCCTGAGCAGGGCAGTGGGAGGGGGGGTCTGTGCCTTTCCACTGAGGCCTCTCCACTCTCCTACTTTACCTATCATGGCACCAATTTGGCTCCTTATCCTAAGGCTGAGTTGAAATACTTCACCCCTTCCTCCTGAGGTTGAAAATTCTACTCCAAGCCTTGACTCTTGGCCACAAGTAAGGCATGTTGGAAGTTCCTGGGCCTGGCTTATCCTTATTTGGATTCCATGTAGATGAGGTACAGCCAGGAATTCTTAGGTGTTGGAAAGATGTGACTAATTCTGCCCTTTGAATTCAGGATTCTGTGGCATCATAGGGATGATTAGATGAACTTTAGTGATCTTTTTGGCTTCTGAGAATCCGTCACTGAATTTCCAATTTTGGAATAGAAACAGTTGGGGTGATCTGAGCTTATGGTATCATAATCTCACTCTCAGAAGTCAGATCATTTGAATTTACTAGACAAATAATTGTACTTTAAACCCCAGGCTTGACAGAGGTACCTAAAAATGTCTAAAGACAGCTATGGGAAATCTTGAGCTTCATTAATCTTTAAATGCTGCCAAGTTGATTGTTCTGATAGTCCATATCTCCTTGATATTCATGAGGGAGTACCTGATCTACCTTTCAGGGGCTGGCAAGGTGAAAAGGTAAGGTTAGTTCTTCCCAGAATCCTAGAAAATTATCTCTGGCATCTCTGACTCAGGATTGGGGAAGAAAGTGTCTAGCCACACTGTGTTCTGAAGATGGCCAGTAGCAGGAAGTAAGCCTATAGAACTAGTACCCCTCTCATTCCTTATTAGATATCCATCACAAATACAGGAAGTTTGAAAAATATTGTTTTTGTTATTTGGTATATCTGTGCCAGAGTTATATGAGGAAAAAATGTTTTCTGACTTTTCTATTTCCTTGCCTTGCACAGACCCCACCTGGTAAGATTTTCTATTCCTTAGCTAAAGTGTCTGTAGAATGGATCACTTATTGTGTCAGCTGCCCTGACTTTTGTGTAATAGAAATATCTTTCCAGGCTGGAAACATGGAGGAGATGAACTGGATTCTTTCCTCCTTCTGTTGCCAGTCCTCTACATTGGCACTTCTACCTGCTCAGTGTTTCTGGCTGTGTTGGGTTTATTTGTGAGATTGATGTAACAATAAAGTGAAATCTTCCCCTCTGTGTGCTTGTCTGACAAAGTCTCTGTGTCAGGGCCCCTGGAAGGTTAGGGAGCCAAGGCACAGCCTAATTGCATCAATGTTTCTCTCATAGAGTCCTCTGAACACAAGGCTTTGAAGTCCTCATTTCTTCCATTGCTACTAGTCCTTCAGCAATCTCTCTTTAAAAAAAAAAAAAAAAAGAAAAGAAAAGATTTTATTTATTTATTTGACAGACAGAGATCACAAGTAGGCAGAGAGGCAGGCAGAGAGAGCAAGAAGGGAAAGCAGGCTCCCTGCTCAGCAGAGAGCCCAATGCAGGACTCGATCCCAGGACCCTGGGATCATGACCTGAGCCGAAGGCAGAGGCTTTAACCCACTGAGCCACCCAGGTGCCCCTCTTCAGCTGTCTCTTATTGGGTATATGTCTTTGGTCATATTAGTGAACCTCTCTGAGCTTGGTTTTTCAGTCTATAAAACATGTGATGATAGTACTTGCTACACAGTATCAATTGTGTGAAGTGGTTGGCATGTGGTAGTTATTTAAAGATTTAACAGTACATGAGAACAATCTTTTATGGTAGGTCAGCAGTGCCTAAGAGAATATTTTTCTAGAAAGGGACATATTTATTTAGTTCAAACAAATAAGACAGGTTTCAGAAGGGGAAGAATTATTGAATGAGCCTTAATATGTAGTTAAAGCCATTGCCTAAATGACATTTCAAATAAATAAATTTTACAGATGATAGAAACTTTTAAGTATTAATATTTTAATATTGAAATAGTAAGATTAAAGAGCCAACAGGAAACATTCTTTAGCTATGACAATGTTTATCACAATTTAGAATTATAATTCCACTACTACTTAGATGGTACTACCATTCCACCTCAAAAGATTTTGTCTTGTTTTGTCCATTTATTCTAAATATAAAAAATTAGGGGTGCCTGGGTGGCTCAGTAAGCATCTGACTTTGGCTCAGGTCATGATCTCAGGGTTCTGGGATCCAGCCCTGCATCAAGCTCCATGCTCAGTGAGGAGTCTTCTTCTCCCTCTGCCCCTCCCCAACTTGTATGCACTATGATCTCTTTCTCTCAAATAAACTCTTTTTAAAAATATTTAAAATTTAAAAATACATAAAAAATTAAAAAGACTTACCCAACCTTAAATAATGAGGGACTGAATCAAGATTCATGATCATCTTCATAAAATAAAATGAAGAAAATTAAGTTTTAAAAGAGTTAAAAAATACATCTTGACTTTTATTTTTTAAAAATCTATTGCTCTTGTACAGTGGGGGAGAGCTTGGATTAACAAAAGTTTATGTGAAGATGATGGTGTTTAGTTAAAACACTTTAGTTAAAAGTATTACGGTCTGAGAGATTTAGAAATCTTACAGATTGTACAAATAAAGCTTGTGTGGTGTTAAAAAAAAGTATTAAGGACTCTGTATGTAGTTGTCATTTGTAAGATAGAGACATGTATACAATTTGTGGAGCATCTAGAAAAGGACAATGATAACATGATTCTTGTCTTCAGAGCTGTCATGGAAAATGTTCTTTCTGGCACCAGAAGGCAAGCATTTCCAGTAGGTGGAGGTTGCAGAGAGGCATACATATCCTGGCTCAATTGGAGGGAAGCATCTATTGTAAACCAAGGCCTATGAGAATACCTGCAAAGAAGGTAGTATTGTTCATAGTTTTTCAGAAGGAAAAGCTAAGGCTCAGAGTGGTATCAAGGTACAACTATTTAGCAAAATGAATTAAATGAATTATCTCTATATTTTCTTTCACTGGAAGTGAAAGGTGGGATGATCATTTCCTAACAATATTGTAAAAGATTTTGGCATTGGATAGAAGGTGGAATAAAGAGAGCCCCAAAGTAATTTCTTTTTTTTTTTAAGGATTTTCAATAATACATAATTTTATTTTTTAAAATTTTTATTAACATATATTATTTGCCCCCAGGGTACAGGTCTGTGAATCATCAGGCTTACACATTTCACAACATCCAAAATAGAGAGAGAGAGCACAAGCAGGCAGAATGGCAGGCAGAGGCAGAGATAGAAGCAGGCTCCCCACCAAGCAAGGAGCCCCATGTGGGACTCCAGGATCATGACCTGAGCCAAAGGCAGTGGCTTAACCAACTGAGCCACCCAGGTGTCCCTCCAAAGTAATTTCTAATGTCAAAATTCTTTGATTCTCTAGGACATCTTATTAAATGACATTGTAAACCAAATGTAGTCTCTTGTTGACTCACTGCCATCACTACAAACAAACTCATTAATTTGGCTTTGAGTTATGATCTTCTTTACCCAGATTGGAAGGGTTGAAGGTTACTGTTCTCATGGAATCAGAAAGCAGAGACAAACTTGTTTTTATTATAGCTTGCACTCCTCTGTCGGCTGCCACCTCTTCCTTCCATTATTAGTTTATCCTGAGTTATACGATGCTACTGTCTTATTTGTCTGGCCAGTGACCTACTGGCAGCTGTTTCTCACATTGTGTCAAGCATATGGACACTGTGATAACTGTTTTCTTAAAGGCACTTTTATTCATGGGTCGTGGTATGTTCTGGAAGACTGGGGCTGCCAGATATCTGGCCAAAATGGAGAAAAATGAGTCTTTATCTGATTTTTTTTAGTAGTGATCAGTCCAAACGTTCAAGTAGCCTGATGACTACAAACTTTGTTCTTTCTTTTCAGCCCATTCTTTCACGCTCTTTCCTAGACCTGTGACTCTAACCAGCAAATCACTGCCACCAAAATCAGAAAGGGTAATTTAATCTTAGTGTTGCTTTTTTTTTTTTTAGCTTCTTTTTTTAAGATTTTATTTATTTATTTGACATAGAAAGGTACAGTGAGAGAGGGAAAACAAGCAGGGGAGTGGGAGAGGGAGAAGCAGTCTCTCTAGTTGAGCAGGGAGCCTGGGATTATGACCTGAGCCAAAGGCAGACAATTAATGACTGAGCCATCCAGGTACTCCCTTAGCATTGCTTTTACTAGAGCCAGGGTAGCCTCCAAATTTGTATTAATACAGAAAAGTTAACTCTCTAGGGAAATCACGTACTTTGATGTTGACTTACTCAAACCATGCCAGTTTCCTGAAACAGGAGAAACAGGTTGGGAAAACAGAGTATGGCTGACCTAGTGGAGATACTTGTGTTTGTGCCAGAGGAGAGACTTGGAGGGTAAAGGACGGGGGAAATGAAATCTTTGTATTATGAGCTTAAGTAATAGGAATTTAACTTTGCTTTCATCATGTGACAAACTAAGGTGGAATGTCTTGGGATTCTGTTATGAACTGCTGGGCTCCATGGATATACTGGATGACCTTGTACTTGGGGAGCTGCTATCGTGATTTCCCATCTTACTTATTTTGAAAATGGGTAAGGACATGAGAATTTGACCAGTGCACTGGGTCTGATCATATGAAGAAGCAATTACTCTATTTTGAAAGTTCTACAGAAACTGTTCCCCCACATGTCTGAGTTCATAATAGTTTCTCTTTGACGGATTCAAACCAGTGGGGAGTATATTAAAGTGAACAGGTCTCATGAAGACCAATTAGACCACAGGGGTGTCTGAAGGGGGCCAGTGCTAAGCTCTGAGGAAGGATAGCTAGAGAGGATGAACAGCTGGGCATGCTCCATGGAGAGTAGAATTTCAGAAATAGTAAGGAGTTAGGAGTAAGGGGAAGGGCAGCAATGAAAAGAGTGATGATTAAAGGGAAACAAAAACAAAGTGGGAATCCCAGCTTCCGCCTAAGTTGATTCCACCACTGTGATTCTGATCTGTCTGAACCAGAAAAGACTGAGTGAGGAGTTGGAGACATCAGTTATCTGAATAGCAAGGGGTAAGTGTAGAGGGCTAAAAACACAAAGATTACTTGAAAGACTGTAAAGTAAATTAGACCTGAAATCCTCTCCTCTTACTCTTTCATTTGTTCATTCTTTTGTCCTCTGGAGAAACTGAATTAGACTCCTCACTCAGTCTTTTCTGGGGTTCTGTGGTATACATTTGCTTGCTTATTATTATTATTGTCCCCTTGCCCTCAGCCCCCACCCCCATTAGGTTTCTGCTTTCTTTGAACTGCTCCAACAGTTGTTGCTTGTCTTTTACCTTCCAGATTCAAAGGTTTTGTTGACAGTGTTTGAGTGCTATTATCTTTTCTCCCATGTTCTTTGTCCTCCTTGATTTATATCATTTAATATTGCTTTGCTGTCATTTTAGTGGTGTTTCAGGAGGAAACTGTAGTTTCAGTCCACATTTTTACTAAGGTGTTGCCAGTAAGACTTTTGTTAAGGGGTCAGACATGTCTGACTGGCTCACTCTTTCCAGGATGCTTCCCAGTCACCAAGAACAGCTGGGAGCTGGGAGGAGGCATCTCACTGAAAATGGGAATTTAAAGTTGAGCATTCTGAAGCATCAGGCACTTCTGTCCCTGGCTCTTTTCTTAGGTCAGTGCTTTCACTGCAGCCCTCTCAGGTGGTTTTTTTCCTCCCACAGTCCTATTACTCCTCAAGAGTTGGAAGTAGATGTTCTTCTTGTACCTTATCACTGTTTCCAGACATTTCTCCCTTTGTATTCCTTTTAAATTCCCCAGCTTTGAGTCTCATGCCATCAAATTGTATCACTTATTTCCCTTCGTTATTGCTGTCATCCATAAAAATCTCTGGGTCATTCACTCTCATTTCTCAAAAAGTTTAGCTCTTGGCTCATTTCACTCCCTACAACACTACTCCTGATTTAATTCTCGGTGATTAAATTACGTACGTGGATAATCCTTTCAACACCCTGACATATTCCTTGAATAACAGTGTTCCGCTGATATTATCCTCTCCCATTTCCTGCATTCATTCCCATGGTCATACCTTTGATTTTCTTAGTTCCCAAAACTAACCCCTCCATAATGTCAGGCTGATGTAGCTCACTGTCTCACCACCCCCCCACCACCACCTTTTATCTTCCAGCCATCTCCTAGTAACTTGATTTCAGCACTCTTTTGACTACCACCTTTCATTGTCCATACCCTTCCTGAGGTCCTCTCCTCACTTCATAACCAGTTTAGATCCCAGGATCAGTCAGTATAATGATTCACTTGCATATACTTTTAACTCCATTTACCCTCTCTTTTTGTCATTTCGCAAAACCACAATATTGGTTAAAGCCAGCTTTTTGCCTAAACCTGTGCAGTAACCATGCTGATTGGTCTCACTTTATTTTTTTAAATGTATTTTATCCTTTTTTTTTTAAAGATTTTATTTATTTATTTGTAAGAGAGAGAGAGAGTGAGAGCGAGCACAGGCAGACAGAGTGGAAGGCAGAGTCAGAGGGAGAAGCAGGCTCCCTGCGGAGCAAGGAGCCCAATGTGGGACTCGATCCCAGGACGCTGGGATCATGACCTGAGCTGAAGGCAGCTGCTCAACCAACTGAGCCACCCAGGCATCCCTATTTTATCCTTTTTTATTTTAAGTATAACTAACATACAGTGTTATATTAGTTTCAGGTGTACAATATAGTGATTTAACAGTTCCATATATTACTCAGTGCTCATCAAGATAAGTGTGTTCTTAAATCCTCTTCACCTATTTCACCCAAGCCCCCTTTTATCACCCTTCTGGTAACCATCTGTTCTCTACAGTTAAAAGTGTGTTTTTGGTTTGTCTATCTTTTTTTCCCCTTTGTTCATTTGTTTTGTTTATTAAATTCCTCATGAGTGAAATCACATGGTTTTTGTTTTTTCTGAGTGTCTTATTTTGCTTAGCATTTATACTCTCTAGATCCATCCATGTTGTCACAAATGGCAAGGTGTTGTTCTTTTTTTTTATGACTGAATAATATTCCTGTATGTGTGTGTGTGTGTGTGTGTGTGTGTGTGTGTACATACTCCATCTTTACCCATTCATATGGGACACTGGGACTGCTTCCATACTTTGGATATGGTAAATAATCCTGCAGTAAACAGAAGAATGCATATATCCTTCAAATTTGTTTTTTAATTCTTTTTTTTTATTTTTTTTTATTTTTTATAAACATATATTTGTATCCCCAGGTTTACACTGTTTTTTAATTCTTTGAGTAAATACCCAGTAGTACAATTACTGGATCATAGGATAGTTCTATTTTGGATTTTTTGAGGAACCTGCATACTGTTTTCCACATTAGCTGTGCCAGTTTGCATTCCCACCAACAGAGCACAGGAGTTTTTTTCTCCACATCCTTGCCAACACTTGTTTCTTGAGTTCTTTTAGCAATTCTGACAGATACGGAGCAATATCTCATTGTGGTTTTGATTTGCATTTCATTGATGGGTGATGTTGAGCAGCTTTTTATGTGTCTGTTGACCATCTGTATGTCTTCTTTGGAGAGATGTCTATTCATGTCTTCTGCCCATTTTTAATGGGATTGTTTTACTGGTGCTGATTTGCATAAATCCTTTATATATTTTGGATAGTAACCCTTTATTGGATATGTTATTTGTAATTATCTTCTCCCATTTGGTAGGTTGTCTTATAGTTTTGTCAATTGTTTCCTTTGCTTTGCAGAAGCTTTTAATTTTGATGTAGTCCCAATAGTTCAGTTTTGCTTTTGTTTCCCTTGCTTCAGGAGACATGTCTAGAAAAATGATGATATTGCTGACGTCAGAGAAATCACTGCCTCTACTCTCTTCTAAGATTTTTATGGTTTAAGTCTCACATTTATATCCTTAATCGATTTTATTTTTGTGTATGGTATAAGAAAATGGTCTAGTTTCATTCTTTTGCTTGCCAGCACTATTTGTTGAAGAGATTGTCTTTTTCCCATTGCATATTCCTGCCTCCTTTGTTGAAAATTAATGTGATTGGTCTTACCTTAAATTCATGTCCGTATCTCTTAGGCTCTTATTGCTGCCCAACATTGTATCTTCCTAGTCATTCTTCTTCCCATTATCCAAGATCAGAGCTCCACTAACTTTTTCTGTAAAGAGCCAGATAATAAGTATTTTAGGCTTTGCATTTCATGCAGTCTTTTTCACAACTAATCTACTCTGCCTTTGTAGCAGGAAGTACATAGGCAAAATGTAAATGAGTTGAATTTGAATTTGTGTTGTCATAATATAGTATCATCTTTATTTTTCCCCCAACCATTTAAAAGTATAAAAATTATCCTTAGCTTGCAGGTGATATAAAAACAGGATTTGGCCCCCAGCTGTAAGTTTGCTGGGCTATGTCCTAGGTTATTTCATACCTTCTTTACTTCTCAAATTTCTAACACTTCTTTCCCCATTCTCACTCTTAGATGATTACTTTGCTTTCAATTTCATTCATGAAATAATTGTAACAATCACCACCCCCACTATATCTACCCCTTTATTGGAATCTGTATGTATATATGCAGCTTTCCCTTGTGTTACTGTAGTACAGTACCTTACCATTGTGTAACCTAACATGTTTGTTTATTGTCTGTCTTCCCCTCTAGAATCTTAGCTCCAAGAAGGTAGGGAGTTTTGTCTTTTTATATACTGATGTATACCCAGTACTGAGAGCAGTGTTTAGCATGCTAAACATTCAGCAAATGCTTGAATGAATGAACACTGGCTACCAGACTAGCAAGCAGAAGTTTGGAGGAATTTTTCTCCAGAGAAACTTACCTCTCCTTCCAAGAGAAAAACTCACCTATTTCGGTACTTGGAGATCTCCTTGAGCACATTAAATGGTAACTTTACAAACTCTTTGAAAAAACACCCACAATAACAAATCCCCATTTTATGGGATTGACTCAGTATTTAATATGCATATATGATGTGTACATGCATAAAACCAAAGTTTCACAAAATAATTTTTTAAAGATTTTATTTATTCATTTGACAGAGATCACAAGTAGACAGAGAGGCAGGCAGAGAGAGAGGAGGAAGCAGGCTCCCCACTGAGCAGAGATCCCGACGCGGGGCTTGATCCCAGGACTCTGGGATCATGACCCAAGCCGAAGGCAGAGGCCTTAACCCACTGAGCCACTCAGGGACCCCTCACAAAATAATTTTTATATGTTATATAATATTTTCCATTCTATTCTGTCATTTGGGACAGGTGGGAAGAAGGTTGGTTGTAAGTGACTAATTTCACAGTTCACTAATAGGTTTGCAACCAGAATTTCGAAAAATACTTCAGGGTGTCCTAAGAACAAACCTTGTCATGTACGTAGGGCTTCCAATCAGCTCTCGTTCTTAAACACACTCTTACATATGAATGGATAGTCAAGGATCTCCAGACATTTAAGAAAAGTTTCTAACACAAAAGACAGAAACAAGGACTGAAAAACTCAACACGGACAATTCAAGAAATACAATTAGAAATATTCTCAGAGAAATAAAATATTGCATACCCTGATGGAACAGAATGCTATTTAAAGGGTAAGGGGAAAAAAATAATAATAAAGGGTGACGGAAGAGTGGGCAAGAAGGTACTCTAGTAAATGTAAGACAGGATAATTTAAATGTAAAAATTTAAAAGAAGACTTGGAATATGGAAATCTTTCAGAATAAAAGAAGTAGAAAAGAGAAGAAATGATAAATTATCCTAGGACAAAAACTGTACAGCAGGCTTAGAGAACAACTAATCCAGAATGAAGGATAATGATAGACTCCTAGAGGGTTGTCTCCAGTTTGAAAAATAAACTGATAGGCTACCTGATGTGTTTGAATGTATTGAGAGTTTTAGGTAAATGAATTATAGATACTTAAGTGCTAGCCACTTAAAGCATGGAAAAAGAGGCACTGGCTAATTTCAGTCAAAAAACCAAAATGTAATATTATGCTAATGGAACCAACTATGAATAATACATACAGTCATAATAATATATTGAGGTTATTTACCTAAGGTGATAGAGATACACTGAAGGATAGAGAAATAATATATATGTTTACAAGAGGGCATTAGAGTATATATGCATGGTCTATTTCTTTTTTTTTTTTTTTTAAGATTTTATTTATTTGACAGAGATCACAAGTAGGCAGAGAGGCAGGCAGAGAGAGAGGAGGAAGCAGGCTCCCCACTGAGCAGAGAGCCTGATGTGGGGCTTGATCCCAGGACCCTGAGATCATGACCTGAGCCGAAGGCAGAGGCTTAACCCACTGAGCCACCCAGGCGCCCCTGCATAGTCTATTTCTTGTAAGAAGAAGTAGAATAATAGACCAAACTGAAAAATCAAGAACTAGTTATAAGCGTATTATTATGGAGATATATCCCAGAAGAGATAGCTAAAAGGTAAGAAAAAGGTGGTTCAATTTTTTTAAATATACAATATTGGTAAAAATAAATATAATGTATTTCATGTTTGAAAATCTTAGTGTTTAGAGAGGAGGGACTGTTTTCCTCAAGTGTTACGTTAGGACACTGGGAAACCAACAATACTCATTTAGCATTCCTCTGAAAGAAGGTTTTAAAATTCTCCCTGCTTTGGGACTAAACCTTGTGTTACTTTGGTATTCTAGGGATTTCAGTAACTTATCAGCAATAGGGGGACCATCTCTAGGAACAGACAGTATTCTGGCCCTATACATTATTGTTATCAAGGTGGGGACCAGCAAGTGATGTGTGATGTGGCATAGCACATATACATGGCTTTACAGGAAGTGAAGGACAGAAAATCTCCTGGAAGGAGGTCAGGTAGGAGGAAGCATCCTGGCCAGGCACATGGTAATGGAGATGGCTCATAGAAGACATTCCTGGGTATGTTCAGAAATAACTGATAGAAACTGGTTGCGTGTGTGTGTGTGTGTGTGTGTGTGTGTGTGGTGTCCTGGGTATGTTCAGAAATAACTGATAGAAACTGGTTGTGCATGTGTGTGTGTCTCGTGTCCTGCCATAACCACTAGAGGCACAATCTAAGGAAACCATCATCACTGATGCTGTGCATGACTCCGTTTGTTCTGGACTGGTATGGCCTGGGAAAGTGTTGAGCAGATCAGGTAAGGTGGAAAAATAAGAAGGGAACATCCAGAAAGCTGTTTGATCACTGGAGGGGAAAGAGGGTGAGGAGGTGCAGACAGACCTGGCAAAACCATGGTCCCGCTTACATAAAACTGGTCCCTTCTGCTTCCTAACCTTCTGACTTCCACACTTAAATCCCTCACTAGGGAATTTTTCAAGCCTCACAAAGAAGTGAGAGGGCCCAGTCCGGGTGGGAGGGTGCCCCTGGACCTGTGTCACTCCTTAAAAAAGAATGAAATAGAAAAACTTAGACACAGGGAAGCAAGGAAAAGGGAGGGGAAGAGTGGGTACTAAGGGAAGATTGGGTGCTAAGTCCACCTTGCCTGTAAAAAGAACTCTGATGTGGCCTAAAGATCTAGGAAGACTCTACGTCAGAACTCTCTCCTCTCCTGCCTACTCTGGTATGTCAGAGCCCATCCATAGTTCTTTGGGCTCAGCATTACCTTCTCATGGCCAGAAAATGAACCATGTAGGAACCTGGTTCTTTGACAAGACCCTGTAAGCCCCTCCCATTCACCTTTTCTCTTTTCTGGGTCCCTACAAATATTGATCAGTTTTTACAATATCCCAGTTTCCAGGTACAAAGGTAAAAGGCAAGGCTCCTGCCCTGAAAAAGCTCACCATATTTGGGTGGAGGCTGGGAATATAGAGGCAGATATAAAGACATAGTTTATATTGCACTTAAGTCAGGTTAGTCTTTCTAGCTTAAAAGACCACTGATCTTAGGGGAAAGTTGTTTAGGTGTGAGCAGGGCAGAACAAGAGGAACTAACCTCTTCCTTTTTTTTTTTTTTTTCTTTTTTTGGACCCTCTTTATTTCTATTCCATCACCTAAAATTACTTTCATTTTCTTGGTGTATATATACCTCCCCCAAACCCTTGGCTCTGGCTGTGCCAGTTTCTCCCAGTCACCCTTCTCTTTACCAAAGCCTGAGTTTTCTTTCAGTCTCCAGACAGGCACACTCCACTCATGGTAGCCATAGTCTATATTCTAGGACAGTGATGGCTAACATAAATATTACATTCTCTAGTAGCCACATTTAAGAAGTGAAAAGAAACAAACTTTTAAAAAATATTTTATTTATTTATTTGACAGAGAGACATCACAAGTAGGCAGAGAGAGAGGAAGGGAATCTCTCTCAGCAGAGAGCCTGATGCGGGGCTCAATCCCAGGACCCTGAGACCATGATCTGAGTGGAAGGCAGAGGCTTTAACCCACTGAGCCACCCAGGCACCCACAAATGAAACTATTTTAATAAAATTTTTAATCCAATATATTTGAAATATTTCCACCTTCAAAATACTGAGATATTTTTTGTTTGTTTTTTACTAAGTTTTTGAAATCCAGTGTATATTTTACACTTACTAGCCACATCTCAAGTGCTCAATTACCACATGTGGCTAGTGGCTATTGTACTGAACAGTTCAACTAAAATTCTGCTTCCACGAGTGTTCTTGGTAATTCTTCACTAAACAGTTAAGGCCCATCAGACAGAGGCATTACCATGTATTTACTTTAAGCCTCTGTACACCAATCAAGTCCCTGAGAGAACAATTTTGAAGAAAAGGCCTGTAAGGTTTTAGCTAGAGTGAGCATTCCATTTAACTGTCAGACGTAGACAGCCCTAAATTGATCCCAATCACAGATTGGGATTAGCAATCACAGATCCACAGTGCCTCATAGACATATTTAACCCCAAGTGTCTCCAAGGTTGTTCCTTGGCCAGCAGAACACCCACAACAAAGACTTAACATTTCACTAATGGGACAGTACCTTCACAGAGCAGCTTGGAGGGGCTATGATGAAAGGGCATCCAGTCCTACCCGTCTGTTCCAACAGGGACTAGGGATTCAAAGGGGCTAAATAAATTTGGCACAGTATCAAACATACTGTGTTAGATTCTGGTATCAACAATAATCACATGGGAGGAGCACCTGACTGGCTCTGTCCTAGAGCACATGACTCTAGATCTCGGGATCCTGAGTTCCAGCCCTTGAGTTCCGTATGCTAGATATGGAGCCTACGTAAAATAATTTTTTTTAAGTAAAGGAGAAAGAGTCATACGGGAGAAAAATATCAAAAATTTTTCTAATTAAAACATTTCCTTGGGGCGCCTGGGTGGCTCAGTGGGTTAAGCCACTGCCTTCGGCTCAGGTCATGATCTCAGGGTCCTGGGATTGAGTCCCGCATCGGGCTCTCTGCTCAGCAGGGAGCCTGCTTCCTCCTCTCTCTCTCTCTGCCTGCCTCTCTGACTACTTGTAATCTCTCTCTGTCAAATAAATAAATAAAATCTTAAAAAAAAAAAAAAACATTTCCACAAACTAGGAAAAGAACTACCTTTAACTGCTATTGTTTAAATAAAGAAACACGGGTATTCCATGCGAGAATTTGAAATCCATAGATGAGTTCAATCTCCTCATAGTGAACCAAGAACCAGAGGCCCAGAAAAGTTAAGTGTTTTGCCCAAGGTCATCCAGCAAATCTGTAGCGGTGCTGATGAGCTCTGTATCCTTTCCACTATCCCGCTCCACACTATCTCCACTCACTGAAAAATATTTTATTTGGAGACACTGTGCCATCTCCAGGGTTCTCTTCAATTACCTGCAGAGGATGACCCACACTAGGAAGACCGGTCAGCGCTCCCCCCAACTCTGACTTAGAGGTCAGCCGCCCAGAATAGGATGGTAGCGCCGCAATTCCCCACTGGATTCCCGGGCGGAGGAGGCTACTGGGGCGGGGGGGGGGGGGGGGGGGCAGGGCTGTTTGCCAACTCCACACCTTCCGGAGCCTGGCCAGACCCGGCCCGGCCCAGCCCAGTCGCGACGCTGCAGCCCAGTTCCTGCAGAAGGCTGGGCTTAAACCGTCAGCACTCACCGCGACGCAAGCGCGGAGACCTAGACAGATGCTAGGGCCGCGAAAGCAGAGATTGTTAGAAACCTGCGTCCGGGAAGCGCGTGCATGCGGGCGGCGGGTTAGAACCCAAAGTGCCCGAAAGGACCCGACCCTCCGGTTGGGGTTGGCTTGCTGGAAGAGATGGCTCGGCCAGTCGGTCTCCTAGGAGCGTCTCCACGCCTACCACCCGCCCCCGCTGCGCCTGTAGGATATGCCGCACTCTCCAGCGATCCCTGGGGCTTGGGCTCCCTCCGGCCTCTGGGGGTCTGGCGACGAACCGCTCCGGCCTCCCAGGGGTCGTTGGGAGGCTCGCGTCTGAGATCTCGTGTTTGCTGGGGGTCTCCCTGGGCGAGAGGACTTCCCAGGGCACTGGCGGGCCACAGCCCCCGCTGCTTCTGCGCCCAAGAAAGACAGCCTCGAGCCCCAAAGCTCTGTTGGGCCGAGGCTGCCCGGCTAGAAGCGCCCCCTTCGATTTCCTCGCCGCAGCACGCCGGAGAGGCGCGGGCACAGCGCAGCCTCCGGGCCCTGCGCACCCGGAACCGTTTCCGGGGCGGATGCTTTTTGTAGCTGACCCGGCGCGGTCGGTGACGCCAAGGCCCAGACGGAAGTGCGGGCGGAGGAGCCCGAGCCCGAGCCGGATCCCGAGCCGGAGCCCCAGCCGGGAGCAGGTCTCGGGGGCTCCGGGCTGTGGGAACCGCTGGGCCTGGCAGCGATGGCGACCCTGTGGGGAGGCTTCCTTCGGCTTGGCTCCTTGCTCAGCCTGTCCTGCCTGGCGCTCTCAGTGCTGCTGCTGGTGCAGCTGTCAGACGCCGCCAAGGTGAGTCCGCCCAGCCTTCGCTCCAGACCGGAGCTCCTCCCCTCCTCCGGCCCTGCGGAAACTGAGTCTGTCAACCTGCTCCCTACCCATTCCTCTCCCAACCCTGATGGCCCGACCCCTGGCTTCACAGCCCTTGCAACACCCCCATACTGCCTGATAGCACCAAACTGCCTGCTAGCGCTCTAGCCCTCCAGCCTGACGTTGTGACAGTCACTGCCCCCACTGCCACCCGTAGCCCTGACACTACTCCCCCTCTTTCCCGCCGGATACCCCGCCCCCGTTTCCAGCTCCACCCAGTCTTCACCGTGCCCACGGCTGGGACCCAAGTCCTCCACCTCCTAGCCATTTCCCTTCCCAGCCCCGACAGCACCCACCTCAAACTTTACCTTTCCAACTCTGAGAGCCTTTAACTTTCCACCCTTAAGCTCCTTAAGTCTACCACCGTCCTCCACCTGCCTCAGAGACAGCCCTCTTCCTGCCCCGCCCCCTGTTCCCTAAATCAAAATTACAAGAAACCCCCAACTCACGGAGATCTTCCCGGTTAGGAACTAACTCATTTCAACTCATCCCTGAACCAGTTCCCTTCCCAATGAAGGAACTTGCCTCTCCTGGCAGCCTTCCTTGCCAGTAGGACCTACCCAAAGTCTCACCAGCCTGATATTCTGACCTAACTCCCTCCAGGATCTCTTGGCCCCCTTTTTGCCTTCTTTCTTCTGGTATTTTAGTGGAGAAGGAAGGGTCCAAACTGCAAGGCAGGTAAGGTTGTAGCCTTTCCCCCTGCTCCACTTCTGGGCCCTTCTCATGCCTCTTCATGCTACTCTTTTAGTCCGCTTCATGCTCCTACCCTCCAGACCTGCTCTGCCCTGTACACACTTGTGCTTCCTTCTTGATAACTTAGTTCTTTACAGGGGAAAACAGAAGGAATTCACATTAATATGGTGGGAAAACGATGAAATTTGCATCTTTTAAAAATAGGAGCTTTAATCGAGAATATCTTTAAATACAGGGGCTGGGAAAGACAGGTTAAATGGGGACAGATGGGGGGGTGGTTTGATCAGGAGTTCTTTTAGAAATCTTTCCTGCCTCCCACCAGCAATAGGGACAACAGCAAGTATCCTGTCTTTCAAAACATTACTGGCGTCCTCTGCACATCTCCTGTCATCACTTTAATAGTGTATCGTAATGATGTATTTATCTGACAGTCTCCATTACTAGGGTGTGTCCTCATTACTGGCAGAGACCATGCCTTACACTTATCTGAATCCACTTCATTGAGCACAGGGTCCAGCACTGAACAAATGCTCACTAAGTGGTGGCTGAATGAACGCGTTGTCAACAGCTCTGCCAGACATAGCACCAGTAGGCCTTGTCCTCTGGGGACTAATGAGCCATTTGCCTTCTCAGATAAATTCCCCTTTGCCGATGAAACTTCTCCTAGTCCCTGTACTCATATATTTAGTCACCTCTTTCTCCACGTCTTGAAACTTGCTTTATCAGTACTTATCCTCTCTGTCCACCAGGGATTAGAAGCAAAGTTTCCTGGGAAGAGTAGACCAAACTGATCTCAGTTAGACTCCAGCTACTTCCCTTGTGTACTTCCTTTCTAAATATAGCTGACTGCCTCTACAATTTCACCCTTCTGTAGAGTTCTGGTAGGACCCCCTTTGTCCATATTAGTGCCATTCTACTGAAGGGGGAAAGGATTGTGATTAGAATTGTGACTTGTTTTGAGAGTAATTTGTAGTTTGATTATTCCTCATCCTTTTGTAATCGGATTCTTATGCAGGCACAGTTATTTGTCTACTGTGTCTTTTTACTGGCAGGTAGCTGGTGATAACATTAGCACAGTTGAACTGTCACGTGACCTACAAATGTCATTAATAAATCACAGATCACGTACAGGTATTATTTCAAAATAATTTTATGTAATGTATATGCAGATTCATTAGCATTACCAAGAAGAAACTGTGGCTTTTATAAACTTCTGTCTGTCAAAATGAATTGTTTTAGAATATTTGACAGGGGATGCTTAGCAAAATGTATATGGTGCAGTTTTTTAAAATATTGTTGCTAACCTGTTAACAAGTTATACTAAGTTTCCATTTTTGTTGCAGAATTTCGAGGATGTCCGATGTAAATGTATCTGTCCGCCCTATAAAGATAATTCTGGGCATATTTATAATAAGAACATATCCCAAAAAGATTGGTAAGTATTCTAGATTACTGAATTGCCTGTCAGATTTCTTTTTGTGGTTGTCATTGTTAGCCCAGAATGTTCATCCAATGTATTGTTTCCTTTTTAAATACAATTGACCCTTGAACAACATAGGGCTCAGGTGTGCTGAACCTGACACAGTCAAAAATCTGCAAGTAACTTTTGACCCCCCCAAAACTTAGCTGCTAATAGCCAACTGTTGACCAGAAGCCTTACCAATAAAACAAGCAGTTGATTCACACACATTGTACATGTTATATGCATTATATACTATACTCTTACAATAAAGTAAACTGGATTAAATGTTACTAAGACAATCATAGGGAAGAGAAAATACATCTGCAGTACTGTACTGTATCTACTGGAAAAATTTGCATACAAGTGGACCCATGCATTTCAGCCTGTTTTTCAAGGGTCATCTGTATTTCTTTTTAAGTATGTCAAATTCCACTTCTATTTGAAAAAGTGAGAGTAAGGCACTGAGTGTGTGACATAAACATAAAGGAATATAGCCAAAACACTAAGCCCCAAGTAGGGAGGGTTTTATAATGGACAGAGCTGAGTTCGTAGCACCTACACTGGCCATAGCTACCTTCCTGTGCCCTCTTAAATTTTAGTCTCTCTTGCTTTTCTGTGGAAGGTAAGCAAGCCTCCTTTATCTGGGTTATACTTTGCACAACTTGTAGGTTTTAATGATATATTGTCAAATATAGGAGACTGTTTAAAAGTGTCAAAAAAAGGAGGGGCACCTGGGTGGCTCAATCATTAAGCGCCTGCCTTCAGCTCAGGTCATGATCCCAGGGTCCTGAGATCAAGTTCCACATCAAACTCCACATCAAGAACCACATCAGGCTCCCTGCCCAGCTGCTGCGCTCTCTCCCACCCACCCCCCCTGCTTGTTTTCTCTCTCACGCTCTCTCTCTGTCAAAAAATAAGTAAAATCTTAAAAAAAAAAAAATTCAAAAGGCTCAGGATGGAATGGGCATGAGCCACGTATATCCTTGTTTCCCTGTTGGTGTGCTGTGGATTTACCTATATCAAGAAGTTGCTCCCTCAGCCCTTGGAGTATCAAGCAGGCCTGTGATGACTGGGATCTTGACTCACTAGTCACCAGCAGCCTTCTCTACTTATGGATCTTACAAATAATAGCTTTTCTACATACAGCATAAAATGATTGGGAAGCAGTTTTTTCTTTAAGATTTTATTTATTTATTTGACAGAGAGATCAAAAGTAGGCAGAGAGGCAGGCAGAGAGAGAGAAAGAGAGAAGCAGGCGCCCTGCTGAGCAGAGAGCCCGATTCGGGGCTTGATCCCAAGAACCTGAGATCATGACCTAGGCTGAAGGCAGAGGCTTAACCCACTGAGCCACCAGGGGCAGCGTAGCAGTTGTTTTATAGCAAGATGGATGGACTCCTTCTCATGTTATTGTGATGTTTTATGGTTTGTAAACATGATAGAATATTGCTGGGGTAGGCATATAAGAAAAATAGCTCCCAGTGCTTGGAAATTTTACATGTACCCGATTTCATAGCTAAATAATCAGCAAAACTTTGAAAGCAAGATTAAATTCATTTGGTTACAATATTACAGGTTTACTTTGAAAAAGAAAAGGCAGACTTTGAGCATGTTTCTTTTTTCTTTTCTTTTCTTTTTTTTTGAGCATGTTTCTTTTTTCTGATGCCATTTTCTGTTCTTCTAATGGTATATATATATAGTTCAATTTGATATTAGATACGCGTTTCTTGAAAACTTCTTCTGAACTTCTGTGCTGCACTTTAAATTGTCTCACATTAAAAAAGTGATTTATGGGGACGCCTGGGTGGCTCAGTTGGCTAAGCAACCGCCTTTGGCTCAGGTCATGATCCTGGAGTCCCGGGATCAAGTCCCACATTGGGCTCCCTGCTCAACAGGGAGTCTGCTTCTTCTTCTAACCTTCCCTCCTTCATGCTCTGTCTCTCTCTCAAATACATAAATAAAATATTTTTTAAAAAGTGATTTAACTATATTCTTATAGATTTTATATCATCAAGTTACTTTTATGATACAAGAAAGCTCATATAAGTTTTTAAGTTATTCCTATACATTTTCCAAATACACTAAGCACTTATAATTAGTTTAATCTATTATCAGGAATAGAATATGATGTCTATTATTTGAGTGGCAGGTGAATTCACTGTTCAAGTGTTTAGCGCTAATCTTTTCACTGACTTTTTATAATTCCAGGTTCAGACGAAACCATATGGCATTCACTCTGGTTTTGGTCAAAATAGGGAGCTTTGAAAAGCAACAGTTGAAAACAAGGCTCCTTTGCGATTTTTTCTTTCCCCTCTCCCTTGCTTCCTTCCTGCAGCTCAGCCTTGTACTGGAGATAAGTTCTCAGCTTTTAACTGGTTTCAGAAGGGTAAGCAGGTTATGATCAATCAGGGTGTTATGACTCTACAATGCCTCCAATACCTGTTTGGTCCTAGATACAGTTTTACCTTCTGGCTTCCATTTTCTCTCATTTTTAGCTTTAATTCTTTATCGACTTACGCTGTCTGACAGAAGGAAAGTTGGAGTTCTGTGGTTTGTGTTTGGGGTGTGACGTTAGCTGATGATAACCTTGTTTTGGCACTAGGGGGAGGTGTTGCCTAGTTCTCAGAGTGGTTGAATTCTGTGTCTAGGTTCTGTGTTTTTGACTAGCCAGCCAGAGCCAACCTTCCTCTCCCACAGTACACAACTTTTTCACAGGGCTTAGTATCTCCTTGTTATTAAACTGTATCTGTACTTAAAAAGAAACACTCAATACTCAACATCTAGTTCCCCCAAGTAATTCCTAGGTATTATTATGAAGGCTCTGAAGCTGAAAAGGGAAACTAGGAGGTAAGTCTTATTTTCCTGAGGTTCAGAGAGCTGCAGGAGAGCCAACCTAGGTCGTAGGAGCCCTGGGTTCTGGTCTTTTTAGCTTCTAATCTACTCTGTGACCCTGTGCAGGTGACTTCTCTGGAAGTGTTGGCCTGGATGACCTCTGTGATTGAATGGGATTTAGCTTCCTCTGTCCATTTCTTGCTTGTATCAAGTTGGATACATTTCTGGTTTTGTTATATGCTTGGAACAGATAACACAAACTTGTATGGTGTAAGTGTGGAACCTTACATACTACCAGTTGAGGCTTATTTTTTCATTAGTATCTTTGTTAAAATCAAATTACCTGTTAGGGATAACTGATTGAATTTTTATCATTTATGCCATTTTGGGTTTTCTCTCTTATACCATGGCTCAGAAGGAGCAGGACATGAAAACGTAGATTTTGCCAGGCAGAGGGAAAGATGTAGCCTAGAGCATTGGGTGCCCCTAAGAAAGATGTGGGGAACGAGACAGGATCCTATCATGGTTCTTCAGACAGTCAGAAGTGCCCGAGGGAGAGATGACAAAAGAAAATTACCTAGCAGTTGACAGCACAGGAGAGTTTTGCCTACTTTTGCTGAAGGTGAACAGAGTAATAGGCTCTTAATAGTTGGGGAAATTCATAATTTAATTATTTCCTAGAATTGGCAGGCTTCTGGGAAAAGATTTGGGGTGGAGGGAGATTTTTTTTTTATAGAGTTGCTTTTTTTATAAGCCATAAATAAGTGGCCTAGAAAATGGGGAAAAAATAAAGAACATCCAACAACAAAAACATTTAGCCTTCTATTATTTTTTATATACTTCTTCTGGGTAATCAGTTTTCATTTTTAAGTACTTTTGTTGTCATAATCCTATTTCTCCATGTTTTCAATAGGCTTTTGCTCATTTAGAAAGATAATTTTTAAAAAATGTAGTTGTTTCTTATTGCACTTTTGACCTTTTTCCAGAGTTTCAGAATTTAGCAACTGTTCAGTGTGATTAGCCATGCATATACCACTCTGTGGCAGTTAAGATTGATGTTAATTCATAAAAGAGATAATCTTATATTTGAACAATGCCCCAAGATACTTTAAAGCATTTAAAGCAATTTTTTCTTGGTAAATGAACAAGTCTAAATATAACTTGATGTGCTAAGTAGGTTTTGATCCCATTTGAGATTTTTCAGGTGCATTTTGTAACTGTTAACAGCAGCACTTTTAGAAATAGCTACTACATATGTGTCTTTTTGGTTCTTAGACTGTTAAATCTCACCATATTGCTAATACTGAGGGAGCAAATGATTTCACTTCCCTTATTATTTGTTCCTTAAATTCTTAAGTTCAGTGATTATTCTGGATCTCATGAAAATTTTGACCAATAAAGGTAGAAAATCCAGGTAGGCTAAACAAGATTTTATCCTCATTTTTTCAGCGATTGCCTTCATGTTGTGGATCCCATGCCTGTGCGCGGGCCTGATGTAGAAGCATACTGCCTACGCTGTGAATGCAAATATGAGGAAAGAAGCTCTGTTACGATCAAGGTAAATAAAAAGATTTCATCTGCTTCTGGAATAGTTTCTGATGGTATCTAGAGAAACAAGACAATTTTGGACATCTGAATTCTATTTCATTCACTCAATCACTGTTCTTCCCTCTCATCCCCACCAGCCACTAATCTCTTCCTTCTTTATCCCCAGTACCAGCCCCATAGGAACCGTGGGTCTTTTCTTTGCCTGCCTCATTGAGATGCTCTGTGGATTGCTTAGGACATGTTACGTGGGTGTGATATGTGAAATGGCACAAAAATGCCCTGCGTGTAATTAGCATATCCTGAAAGATATCCCAGCTTTTCTATGAGCCACATATGCCAGAAGCTGGTGAGAGCACAGCATGACTAAGCCCTTTTCTTCCTGTCCTCTCAACCCTTGGCGGGGGATGGAGGTGGGAATAAATATATATATATATATGTGGACTATTCCAGAAATATTATTTCTGGATTCTAAGATTTCCTTTCTTTATTTTTATACGAAATAGAATGTAGATCACTCTCATCACCATTTGTACCTCTAATGGATTCAATTACTTTATTTTGGTGACTAACAGTTCTTCTCCCCAATTTTTTTATATGGAGCTTCCCATTCATTTCCCCCTGAGAAAAGGCTTGTGGGGAATCGGGTGGTCAGCTGTAACAGTTACAAGATTTCTGTGGGAGAATTCCTGCTCCAGCAGGCTGCTGTCCTGTAGAGAAATCCTCACTGTACTTTTTTGTTTTTTAGCTAAGTTTTGGATGTGTAAGTTATAGACCCTAAAAGTCACTCATTGTAAGTGTAGAATTGAATAAATTTTAGGAAATTTAAACATTCCCATCACCCCAGAAAGATCCCTTTGCTCATTTACAGTTAATCTCATTTCCTCCCCTAGCCTTAGACAGTCACTATTCTGCCTTGTGTCTCTACAGATCTGAATATTTCATGTAAATAGACTCATACAACATGCAGTCTTCTGTGGCTGGTTCTTTTTGGTTAGCATAATGTTTTTGAGGTTTATCCATGTTGTAGCAAGTTATCAGTAATTAATTTCTTCCTGTTACTGAATATCATTTTATTATATGAATATAACATTTTCATTATCCATTCATCAGTTGATAGACATTTGGGTTATTTCCAGATTTTTACTATTAGGAATAATGCTGTCATAAATATCTGTGCACATATCTTTGTGTGGATATATGTTTTCCTGTCAGGTAGATTCCTTAGAGAGGTAAGTTTATTTTAACCTTTTAAGAGACTGCCAAATTGTTTTCCAAAATGGTTGTTGTCCCATTTTACATTCCCACCAACAATGTGTGAGGATTCAGTTTTGCCTCATCCTTGCTAACATTTGGTACTATCTTTAGTTATAGCCATCCTAGAAGTGGGAGGGAGAAAGGTGTCACACTGTACTTCTTGACAGCGTACAGATTAAGATTTCAGGAAAATCACTGGCCTGAAATGTGTTTTTGTATATCTAAATTAATCTTAAAGAGTATTCTGTTGAAATTCATTTGAATTATATTTTTTGTTAGGGTGTTAGGGTTCTTTTTGTTGTTGTTTTGTTAGGGTTCTTTTAAGTTATCTAAACACCATGCTGCTGAATCTAGGACACTGTAATCAGGTCAAAAAAGAAAACTGGTGTGCGAGTAGTGGTGACAAATGATTTGCAGTAGGTGAAGATGGAGTTTTAAAGACTCATAATAAGATCCCAAAGACAAAATGCTCTCTTTTCTATTTTTCTTTAAATAATATTTTGGTGAAGAGTTGAGTTTATGTTGGAATCTAGTTTGTATAGAAATCCTATATGCTTAGCAGAAAAATCAGTCTTCGCTGTGGTTTCACTATTATTACACAAAATTCTGATTTCTTGGCTTGAATAGAGATGTAACTTACTTTCAACTTCCTTCAGGTTACCATTATAATTTATCTCTCCATTTTGGGCCTTCTGCTTCTGTACATGGTATACCTTACCCTGGTTGAGCCCATACTGAAGAGACGCCTATTTGGACACTCACAATTGATACAGAGCGATGACGATGTTGGGGTAAGTACTTGGCATGTCTCAGCTGGTGTATGGCCAATCTCTGTCACCATCTGATCTAAAGAGCAAGTGAAAAAATAGTTACATATAGATGTTTCTGTGCTGGGGCAGATCCTCAACTAGGGGGGCTAAGGACTGTTCTAATTTTAGTATGTCTCTTCATGCGGAAATTGCTCTGGTTAGCCATCAATATGGTGGTCTAAATTGATGATCCTTGGTGACTGTGCTGTATAAGGCTTTGCCCTTTAGTATCAAGGGCACAATTTTCATTGCCTTTCCATGTTTACACCAAGAAAAGCTTCTGAGATAGATTTCTCCCCAAGCTCCTGTCTGGATACTATTCTTGGCAACATGACCAAATATATAGAAGGCAAAGAGGCTTTAGTGAAGGGAAGCATGAAGACAGTGTTCTTTTCTTAATGAAGTGCAGCTTGATAACCTGCTGATGTTTTATATTTCTTTTCTCCTCCTTAAAAAATCTGCGATCTCTAGAGAAAAATAAAACCATCATTCTCGCTTCTCTTCTTTTCTTAAAAACACATTTCTATTTATACATATAATTGGTTTAATCAGTGTGTAAATTATTTTGTGGTTTCCTTTTTGTATTAACATTACTTCATTCAAAAATGTCTGGTAATTAAAAAAAAAAGACATAATCCACAAACTTGTTATTCAGTATAGCTTAGAATTATGTTGTTTTATCATTAACCTCTTTGGGCCTATTTTCAAATTTTCCAGTATTTTATTATTCTATATATCTAATTATTTTTAGAAATTACTTTTTATTTTTGATTACTTTATTGGCCTATGTTCCTTAAAATTGATAAAATTCAAGAGTTTCAAGAACCAATTCTAAAAGCTAAACCCAGGGTGAACCCTTGCTAACTATAGTCAAAAGTCCTTTTATCTTGGAATGGCTTGTGGACCTGTTGAGAAAAAATGAGAAGAGGGAATTATGACTGGATGGCTTGAGTTATTACTACAAACAGAGCCTGCTTTTTGATCAATATATTGTTATCAAACAAATATCAGTTACGAATACTCAACTTATTCAGGCAAGATTTGATTTATGTTTTGTCAAGAACCTATAAAGAAACATTTCTGCTTGCCTCTTTTTCCCTTGCTTCCTTATGAACTCAACCAGCACATAATGAGTTGGACCTGTATCAGGTCCTCTGCTAGGAATAGGGAGATGAACAAAATAGAAACAGACATGTAAAAGAAATGACTAATTATAGTATGTTTCCACCTTTTATTTTTAATCATGTAAGAAATGCTGATTCATTTTTGAAGAATTCCAGGAGGGGATTATTGATAGGCTGGGAGAAAGGTCAAGACTGAGATCTGTTGTGGTCAAAAACTAAGCATATGGGACAAATTGGGGAAAGAGAGCTAGAAGGACAGGAGGTTGTGTACCAGAAGCATTAGAGTCTCCAAAACTGTTCTCATGTCACTTTTCATTCGCATATGACAGATATTTCTCAGCCTCAACAACACTGACATTTTAGGTTGGATAATCCTTTGTTGTGGGGGGTTTCCTGTTCATTGTAAGATACTGAGCAGCATCCCTGACCTCTGCCCACCTGATGCCAGTTACCCCTGTCATCCCAATCATGATAATCAGAAGTGTCCACAGATATCGCCAAATGTCCCTGGGGAACAAAATATCCCCCAGATGAGAACTAACATATGAAAATGTTATGTATCAAAAGCCACATAAACTATTTCTTAATAGGCATATGGATAGATAGAAAGTCTGACTTAAACTATATCCTTTACAGTATTAAATATTTGGTTCCTGATTTTAGAAATAAACATTATTAACGTAGTGCACATAGAACATAAAAGAAATGGGTGCACAAATACGTAGGTGAAAACATGTAGGAAAAACATTTGATTGGTGGGGTCATGTGCTTACTAACCATTTTGTTCATCAGTAATCAATTCTGTGTATATATTAACTGAAAACATTATCTCTGCGAGTCCTGACTAACTCTGGGCTATCTATTGAATTGATTCTGGGCAGAGAGAGGTTTTCTAACCTCTAGCTGTGAATTTCTGGTAACAACTCTGTATCAAAAAAGTTAAATTTAAATTCCTACAGTTGTTGCTTATCTTAACATGAGAATTCTTGACTGTTTTAAAAATGTCTTTGTTAAATTCTCAGTTACATTCTTTCATTTTTGTTCACTGTAGAGCATTTTAAATCAAGTGAGAGGTAGTACAAATAGTTAAGAAACTCACTGCAAGTAGTCACAATATTTATCCTATCATGTATCCATGACACATCATTGCTATTATCAAAGCATTGCATTAAAACATGTTTTGTGTTTATTGTAATTTTATCAGGTGTAAAAAGAACAAACATATAAAAAGGGTAAATCTCTATTTGCATTCTTCTAGCACCCATGACCACGAGCAGCTAGTTCATTCTTGTTCTGATAGGTGGAAAATGGACCAAAAGGATTAACCGGTTTGTTTAGTCCTTTAAATTTGTTCGTTAGGAAAGTTTTTCTCCCTCTACCTTGAAGGGTAGATAACAGGTCTATGAAATTGAGAACTGCTCTCCTGTTAAAGTACATCCTTCTTCCCAGTCTTGTTTATGTCAAAACAAACTAATGGTAATACTATTTTATATACAAGTTCATTGAAGCACTGTATTCCCATAGAGTCATTTTAATCTTCTTGAACAAAATCGGTGTGTTGAGATGATATGACACCAAGTCAAGGTGAGGTGAGCTAAGTGTTGTGTTCATTTGTTAGATGACCTTGGATCGGTTTATTTCCTTATGGGAAATCAAGTAATCCAACAACTTTAGCCTCCCTCATTCCTGACTTTTTTTTCTTAAATCTTTGAAACATTTTGAACTTTATGAAATTGTTTTTACTATCTTCATTTGTAAGGTTAAAAATTTTAAAAATGGATCATCCTCTTTCCTTGTCTTGTAACAGTTGTTACCTAAATTAAGGAAAAAGTTGAGGAAATTTCAGTAAAGAAGGCAGGGAAAGATTCCTTATAGAAAATTTTTTGAAGTCTTTGAAATGTAGACATTGTATAAGTGAAGGACAACCAGGCATGGTAGCTCCATGTAGTTAAAGTTGTATATAGAGTTCTGTGGTTATGCACAGCTCTCTATAGACATG
Organism: Mustela lutreola; assembly: GCF_030435805.1. Lineage (NCBI taxonomy): Eukaryota > Metazoa > Chordata > Mammalia > Carnivora > Mustelidae > Mustela > Mustela lutreola. The sequence goes on along the minus strand of NC_081290.1, from coordinate 239,536,072 downwards.
CTGACTCCTGCCTTGGATGTATAATAGAGCTTTGGCAAACATGCATGCAAAATAATATTTCTTTCTTTGAGGCAAGGTTAATGTAAGAGGTACAACTTGTTGACTTGGATCCTATTTTGGAACATTTAGAAGCTTTGCTAACACAGGGTTCAGGAAAAAGAGATCAAGGAAAGGGCAAACAGAAGCAATAAATTAGTATTGAGAGCTTTTTGTCATTTAGGCAGCTGTGTTTATATCTCTTTCATAGATAGATTAGCATGGTGGTTTCCTGTGTCATGACTACAAACATCAGTGGCATTGGTTTACTTTGACCAGGATAGGTTGGTTTGGGGTAACCCTTCAATATCCTCTTTCTTAAGGCAGCAGCTCACATGGAAGCCCCTGAGTGCTCAGCAGTGAAAGATTCGGGTGTTCATCTAATAAAAATGCTCAAGTAATAAATCCTTACTGTCCTTGGTAATAGAGGGTGATTGTAACCCTTGAGTTGCGTCTCTTCATTACAGATTGGAGGAGAGGAAAATGAAAAGGATTTTGGAAACCAGTCCATTTAGTGTGTGTGTTAAAGGTGCAGGGAAATACCAAAACCAGTTAAGATCAGATCCATCTCCCAATCGTGAATGTGGCCGGCCCTAAGATGACAAGCAACAATTCTAATATAACGGGAGTCAAGAAATTAAAAGACAAGTCTTTCCTCTGCCAGATTAGCTATATAGTATTGAATACAGCAAGGAAAAGCTCTACTTCCCATATCTGTAACATGTGAATTTTAACATGAAAGTAGATTTTCTTTCCCCTACCTGTCAGGGAAGGCTGGCCTTTAACATTAATGACCACTGTCTTTGTCTTGGTACTTGCTTCTTATGGGATATGTCTTTGGAAATGATGACTCATGGAAACATTTCACAAATACCTTCTCATCACTTAAGCTACTTGAACCACCCATTTCTGTTGTTGAGTTCATCCTACTTCTGGCACTTGAGTGCCTGGGAGTCCTTGGCCCCAAGAGATGGTCTGTTTATAAAATCTAGCTGCTCCTATCTCTGGCTGGATAATTGCCCTTTTGTGTGTGTTGTATCCTGATAATGCCATCTCTGATGTTCACCATTCCTGGACTTGCAGGATCACCAGCCTTTTGCAAATGCTCACGACGTGCTGGCCCGCTCCCGCAGTCGAGCCAATGTACTGAATAAGGTAGAGTATGCACAGCAGCGCTGGAAGCTTCAAGTTCAAGAGCAGCGAAAATCCGTCTTTGACCGTCATGTTGTCCTCAGCTAACTGGAAATCAAAATTGAAGGTGATTAGAAAAAAATGAGGCAGACAACTGAAAAAAATTGACTGAGTTTTCCTGGGTTTTGTTTTACTACCCTGTTGAGTTCACCAACTCTTGCTGGGAAATTCAGAATTGGAAACAGAAGTGTGCTTGGTATTTTCTTTTCTTGTTAATGTATTAATACAGACATTTTTAAGAGCACACATCTCAATGTTGGCCAATTAACCTTTTTCCTATTTGTGACTTTTACTAATAAAAATAAGCCTGCCTATAAATTATCTTGAAGTCCTTTACCTGGAACAAGCACTCTCTATTTCACCACACAGTTTTAACTTGGTTTTCAAGGTAATTTTCAGGTGTTTTTTTGTTTGTTTGTTTATCTGTTTGTTTTTCTTTCTGGCAGAGGAGGGCAGGGATGCTGGGAAGTGGTTAACATAACTTTTCTCAAGTCACTTTACCAAACAAGCTTTTGTAAATAGATTTAACATTCTATTTTCAAGTTTCATTTCTATTTTGCAGTGTAGCCAGCCTCATCAAAGCCCTGAATTACCCATTTGAATTTTGCACTGACTATATTATCTAGGTATCTGGTTGGCCTGTGACTGCACTTCATGGTAAAGTGGAGCTGAACTACCTGGTGGCTCTTCATAAAATGCATATTTTCCTCATGTACTGTGATGTCTGATGCAATGCATCCTAGAACAAACTGGCAATTTGCTGGTTTACTCTACTGACTAAACATAGTCCAGTGTGTGTGGTCTTTCTCATCTTTTAGTATCTCTAAGGATGAATCCTAAGAGCTTGGACACTTGCAATAAAGGAATTTTCTTTGAACCCAAGCGTCTCTGGATTGGTGACATACACACATTTGTCAACGTTTCCGGTCAGGTGGAGAGGCAGCTGTTTGAGCTCTAGTGTGTGCAGCTTTGAACTAAGACTGGAGTTCCTTTCTGGGTGCCTCTCTCTGAGAGGTATAACAGTTATTGGATAACTGGCTTTTTTCCTCCTATGTCCTCTTTGGAATGTAACAATAAAAATAATTTTTAAAACACCAGTGTTTCTCTCCTCCTTTTTGCTGTGTAATAAACTCAAACTCAAAATAACAAACAAAGACATTTGGTACCCTGTTATGAGACTACTGTTTTATAACAGTGTTTCATCATAAAATATCAGTACTAAATTATCTAAGTGTGCATGTGCATGTGGAGAAAAAGGAAGAAAGTAGAAATGTATGGTACTTAGATGGGGCTCTGAACGTATACAAATATTTTGATGAACTGAGAGATTAAAATTTATGAAGAAAAAAATGCATGAAGGATGGCTTATTCAAAGAAATTCTTGGCAAAAAGTTATAAATAAATCACATTAAATTAGTAAGGTTGAGGTTTAAGGAATTCTTTTTTTTTTTTTTTTTAAGATTTATTTATTTATTTATTTGACAGAGAGAGATCACAAGTAAGCAGAGAGGCAGGCAGAGAGAGAGAGGAGGAAGCAGGCTCCCTGCCGAGCAGAGAGCCCGATGTGGGACTTGATCCCAGGACCCTGAGATCATGACCTGAGCCGAAGGCAGTGGCTTAACCCACTGAGCCACCCAGGCGCCCGAGGTTTAAGGAATTCTTAATGGATTTTTTGGTTAGTAAAAAAAAAAATTGTAAACCAACAAACCTAACCTGAAATTACTGATTTTATTGTTAGTGTTTTTTTTTTTAAACAGATTTTTAAAAAATATTTTATTTATTTATTTGCCAGAGAGACAAGAGGGTGAGCACAAGCAGGGAGAACAGCAGGCAGAGGCAGAAGCAGGCTCCCTGCTGAGCAAGGATCCCAGGACCCTGGAATCATGACCTTAACCTCACAGCAGATGCTTAACTGACTGAGCCACCCAGGCATCCAGATTTTATTGTTAGTATTAAAAAATGTAAGTAAGTTCAACTACCAACCTAGTGGAATTTATCTCAGGTATGTAAGTCTGATTGAACATTCAAAAATCAATTAAATCTATCACAGCAACAGGCTAAAGAAGAAAAATGACATGATTCTATTAATAGATGCAAAAAAAAGCATTTGACACAATCCAACACCCATTTATGATTAAAAACAAACAAAAAAAACCTCAGTAAACTAAGAATAGAGGAGAAATCCTTTAACTTTATAAAGAACATCTACAGAAACCTAGAGCTAACATCACACTTAATAGAAACAAAAACTTTCCTGTTAAGATGAGGAATGAGGCAAGGACACCCTCTCTCATCACCTTCTTTTCAACATCATACTGCAAATTTTAGCTAATACAATAATAAGAAAAGGAAATAAAAGGTATGCAGATTGGGAAGGAAGAAATAAAACTGTCTTGTTTACAGATTGTTTACATAGAAAATCCTGAAGAATTGACAAAACCCTAAAACTCCTGGAACTAAGTGATTATACAAAGTTTGCAAGATGGAAGGTTAATGTACAGAGGTCAATTGCTTTCCTGTTTACTATCAATGAACAAGGGAAATTAGAAACATAGTACCTTTTACATTAGCACTCCCAGAATGAAAAAGGTATTAAATCTAAAAAAATATACATGAGGAAAACTACAAAACTGATGAAAGAAATCAAAGAACTAAATAAATGAGAGAGATTCCCTATCCTTGGATAGGACAACTTAATATTAATATGATCTTAGTTCTTTCTAATGGTCTATAGATTCAACACAATCTCAGCCAAAATCTCAGCAAGTTCTCTTGTACATATCAACAAACTGATTCTGAAGCTTATACAAAGAGGCAAAAGACCCAGACAAGCCAACACAGTATTAATGGAAGAGAACAAAGTTGGAGGACTGATGCTAACTCTAGGACTTAACTATAAAACTACAGTAATCAAGTGGGTGTCAGTGTGATATTGACTAAAGAATAAAACAGAACAGAGAACCCAGAAATAGACTCATACAAATGTAGCCAACTGATCTTTGACAAAGGAACAAAGGCAATACAATGGAGAAAAGCATTTTCTTTTTTTTTTTAGAGTTTATTTTATTTATTTATTTGATAGAGAGAGAGAATAAGCAGTGGAGAGAGGCAGAGCCAGAAGGAGAAGTAGACTTCCTGCTCAGCAGGTAACATGATGTGGGACTCGATTCCAGCACCATGGGATCATGACCTAAACCGAAGGCAGGCACTTAACTGGCAGCCAGCTTGGTGTCCCAAGAAAAGCATTTTCAACAGATGGTGCTGGAACCACTATACATCCACATTAAAAGAAAAAAAAAAAAAAAAAGCAAGACACAGACCTTACACCCTTCAAAAAATTAACTCAAAATGAATTATAGACCTAAATGAAAGACATAAAACTAAAACTCCTAGAAGATAATATAGGAGAAAATCTAGATGACCTTTGGTTTGGTGATAATCTTTTAGATCAAAGACAAAAAAACATGAATCATGAAAGAAAGTAATGATGATAAGTTGGAGTTTATTGCAATTAAAACTTGTACTCTGAAAGACAATGTGAAAAAATGAGAAGACAAGCCACAGACTGAGAGAAAATATTTGCAAAAGACATATCTGATAAAGTCCTATTATCCAAAATATACCAAGAATTCTTAAAACTCAACAATAAGGGGCACCTGGGTGGCTCAGTGGGTTGAGCCTCTGCCTTAGGCTTGGGTCATGATCTCAGGGTCCTGGGATCGAGCCCTGTGTCGGACTCTCTGCTAGGCGGGGAGCCTGCCTACCTCTCTGCCTACTTGTGATCTCTCTCTCTCTCTCTCTCTGTCAAATAAATAAAATCTTCAAAAAACAAAAAACTCAACAATAAGACAACCTGACTATAAATGGGCCAAACACCTGAACTGACACCTCACCAAAGAAGATAGACAGATGGAAAATAAGCATATGAAAAGATGTTTCACATCATGTCCTTAGGGACTTACAAATTAAAACAACAATGAGATACTACCACACACCAATTAGAAGAGCCAAAATTCAGAACACTGATAACACCAAATGCTGGTGTGGGTGTGGAGCAACAGGAACTCTTATTCATTGCTGGTGGGAATACAAAATGGTACAGCCACTTTGGAAAACAGTCTGGCAGTTTCTTAACAAAATTAAACATGAACTTATATGATCCAGTAATCACACTCATCAGAATTTACCTAAATAATTGAAATCTTATGTCCACACAAAAACCTGCACATGGATGGTTATAGCAGCTTTATCCGTAATTGCCCAAACTTGGAAGGAACCAAGCTGTCTTTCAGTAGGTGAATAGATACATCCATACAATGGAATATTATTCATCATTAAAAAGAAATGAGTTATCAAGCCATAAAAATATATGGAGGAACTTTAAATGCATATTACTAAGCAAGAAGCCAATCTGAAAAGGCCACATACTGCATGATTCCAACTCTGACATTCTGGTAAAGGCAAAACCAAGGAGGCAGTAAAAAAAAAAAAAAAAAAAAAAAATCAGTGGTTGTCGTGTATTGGGGGCAGGGAGGGATGAAAAGGTGGAGCACAGAGGCTATTTGGAGTAGTAAAACTATTCTGTATGATACTATAATGGTGGCTACCTCTCATTATGCATTTGTTAAAGCCCATAGAATGTACAACACTAAAAGTGAACGCTACGGTAAAGTACGGATTGAGTGATGATGCGTCAATATTTGCTCATCATTTGTAAAAATATACAGTGGAGAACTGGGGGGAGATGTTGGTAGTAGGGGTGGACATACATGCATAGGGGAAGGTGTATATGGGATCTCTTTGTGCTTTTTTTTTTTTTTTTTAAGATTTTGTTTATTTATTTGAGAGAGAGAGAGATTACAAGTAGGCCAAGAGGCAGGCAGAGAGAGATGGGGAAGCATGCTCCCTGCTGAGCAGAGAGCCCCATGCAGGGCTCGATCCCAGGACCATGGGACCCTGGGATCATGACCTGAGCTGAACGCAGAGGCTTAACCCACTGAGCCACCCAGGTGCCCCCTCTTTGTGCTTTCTGCTTCGTTTAGCTGTGCATTTAAAACTAACCTAAAATATAAAGTCTAAATAGAGGAAAATAAATTTTAAAAGTATGTTAATAGTATTTAGGTTCATATTGACCTTGCTGGTTATGGCCTTAATTTCTATTTAAAAGAATATTGATCAACATTATGAGACTATTACTTACAGAGATTTTCCATAAATAATTTTGATAGAAAATCTTATAAATAGGATGTATGGGAAGGCATTCTTTTTACAAAAGAATTTGTTACAAGAGTCTAGTTTTGTAAGCAAACCTTTCTACTTAGTATTGTTATGTGTTGTCATACCTACATATTAGGTAGAAAAAATAGCTAAACCAGAACTAAGCAGTTCTGTTTAACTGTAAGCTACTTTGCATATAGTTCCTAAATGATCACCTATAAATCACGTTAAGTCTGACACAGCCCAAAATACCGCATCTTAGCGACAAAACAGGTAAGAGACTCTTCTTCAGAGTAGCCCACAGGGGGAGAATAGGAACAGGGCCTTTAAGAAAATTCCCAGGCACAGTCGATACATGATGAATTTTATGAGCTGAATATTCCATTGTCTTAAACTACCACCTATGCCCACATGTTAAAGAGTCCGGATTTTGCTGGTGATTAGATCATCTGGAAGAGTGGGAAGTGTTTGGTTTGGAAATCAGGAGTCCTAGGTTCCGACCCCTGCTCAGCTGCGTGCTCTGCAAGCTTAGCCAACTCACAGCGTATGAGGGATTGGTTAAGAGGATTTCTAAGATTCCTGCCATCCCTAACATTCCATAAGCAATTATACGTGCAGTTGTAGCTTTGTGTTTTTTGCATGCTATTTTTAATATCTTTGGAAAGTTGAGGTTCTTATGCTCAGCGGCACTACCGGAATCTTAGGATTGTATCTTTAAGACCTCATCATTTATTTCCCAGAAAACAGAAATGCGAGATTTTTCCAGGATAGGTGCATTTGTTAACTGTGCATGCATGTGTATCTGGAGCTGCCAAGCCCCAGCACCAATCAATAGTCTGTGTTGCTTTCTTTTAAAAACTTGTATTCAATTTCTACAAACACTCCCGTCCTCCACTGGGCTTCCTATCTTGATTCTCTTCTTTACTGCCTTTTTCATTCTATCACTCTGTTGTGTTGTGATTAGATGTTCCTCTTTGAATAAATGCTACTACACTGATTGGTGAACTTTTGGGAAATGCTCAATAAAAAAAAGCTTCTCATCGGTGTGTCTACAGAGACACTAAGCTTTTTTCCCCCAAGAATTATGCATAGTCTACTTAAAGCCTAGAAACTTTTAAGTACCTGTGGCATATATGTATATTACTCAGATTTCATCTGGATCAAGGTTTAAGACATTAAAATGATCTGTCAGGATAAAGCCATACCCAAAGAACTCTTGTGTATGATTGGCTTTGCTGACATCTGCTTTGCATTTTGATACTCTGTTGTGCCAAGTCTGGCTTGTTAAATGCCATAGGCAGAAATCAGGCTCTGCTGTTCTCAGAAATGTAGAAATACAGGCTCCATGCCCATTGTGCCATCAATTTGTAGCTTCTGCTATACCTGTTCTTGATGTCTTAACACCTGGAATTCCTGCCTTGGGAATTTCCTAACTTTTTTCTTAACAACTTTTTATTTTTGACAGAATCTTGGCTAGTTTTTAATCTTCTAGAGATTTTTGTTTTAAGTTAATTATTTTAGGTCATTTGGTCAGTAATTTGGAATCTTTCCTTTCTTGTTCTTTCGTTTTGATCTTTGCATTTTTTTTTTTAAGATTTTATTCATTTATTTGGCAGGCAGAGATCACAAATAGGCAGAGAGGCAGGCAGAGAGAGAGGAGGAAGCAGGTTCCCTGCTGAGCAGAGAGCCCAACGTGGGGCTCCATCTGAGGACCCTGGGATCATGACCAGAGCCAAAGGCAGAGGCTTTAACCCACTGAGCCACCCAGGTGCCCCGATCTTTGTGAGTTTTTTTTTTTTTTTTTAATATTTTTTTTTTTTTAATAATTTTATTTATTTGAAAGAAGAGAGGGAACAAGAGCAGGGGGAAGGGGAGAAGCAGCCACCATGGGGCTCCATCCCAGGACTCTGGGATCATAACCTGAGCTGAAGGCAGATGCTTAACTAACTGAGACACCCAAGTGCCCCTGTTTTTATTTTTAATTGCACATTTCACATTTGTCTCATTCCCCACCCTACCCCACTCCCATCCCCAAACCCCTGTGAGAAAGAGTGTTCCCTGGTATTTTTTTTTTTTTTTACCCCTTTCCAGGGTGTTCACCGTGACTTCTTACAGCACTCTCCCACTTCCCACCCTCCCCATCCCTAATCCCCCACCCCTCAGCGGTACTGCCCTTTCTGATCCCATAGTCATTTTTGTCTTTCAGCAGCCATACTAGATAGGATAGGCTTTTTCATACTTTCCTTTAAAGTAATACACTTCATCGTACTTGAATTCTGGGGCTTAGAGGTTGCTCCACACATTACGTAGGGGGCTGCAGGCTGTTGCTGTGCTCAGGTAGAGAAGCAAGGAACAATGTTATCCGATTTTGCTCATAAATAGGGTTGGGGGGAGGAGGATGGCCTCTTTTTCTCTACACATGCCAAGCATAGAGGTCAAGCCCTCATTCTTAAAAATGCTGAAAAATCACATCCTGAGGAATGAACAGAAAGATATATTTCCCTCTTTTCTGGAGGCCCCCGGGAAGATTTCATGTTGCTTTTCCATTTTAGGTATGGTCCTCTCTCAACAAATATGCTTTGCATACATCAATGTTTGATTTTCCAGTGTTAGGGAAAATATAAACCAGGTTTTTCTGGAAGGTGCAATTTAGAAAAGGACACTGCACAAGTATTCATCTGTAAAGAAAGGAAAGAGGAAAAGAACTCATGCCTGCACATTTTTTTTTTTTCATTTGATCTTAACCACTCTGCAGAATAGTTAATACCTCCGCTGATCATAGGAAAAAGGTGAAGCTCAGAAAGGTTAAGAAACTTGCTTAAGGACACAGAGCTAGAAAGGGGCAAAGCCAAGATCAAAACTCAAGGGTATTATAACTGAAAGAACACTGTTCTTTTCCTACAGCATTACCCTGTCTAGCAATTAACTGGCTGAGCTGCGGTATCCCTGTAAAATCTGTTGTGGTTTTATTATTATAATCAAAGGCAAAAAGTAATGGTGGTTTAATCAATGAAGTGCATGAAGACCTATTCAGAAAAAATGACTATCTTGGTGTGGGACCTCTTGGGGTGTCATGCTTTATCCTTATGTTCAATGGGGAAAAAACCCTAAATAGATACACTTCATTCAATATATTTGAAGTTCTGTGTAAGTAAAAATATGTAAATTGACTGTTTTTAATTTATTTAGGGAGTTTCTTATTCAAAGGATCTTAAATTGCATTTTTAAGAGCCAAAGTTTCCTTTCTTATTTTTATTTTTGGTTTTGCCCCTGGCATATCAGGTATCATTTAAGAAGGCTATCCCTGTGAGGTTGCATGATCGTTAACTCCTTTGTAAAGTTTCCAACATGTATTTGAATATTGTGGTATTTCAGTGTTTCCCAAACTTTAATTATTTGCATGCACTTTCATGGTCTTCATTATCTGTGTTCCACCTGTACTCTTATTCACTTGCTATTTTTCTTTAAGTGATGAATTTTGCTCAAGTAGATGTATTTTTAAAAGAAATTTTTGGATCATTCCCCTAAATGTGAAATCAGTATAATTCAAAATTAATAGCAATCAACAGTAAAACATTATTGAATTCTAGATAGATAGTATCATTTGCTGAAGACTTCCATCTGAGGAGGATCAGAAAGCATTCAGGGGTGTGGAAGACCCTCTTAACACGACTAAAGCTGTATCTTTGTAATCACCAGGATTGAAAGAGTTGAAAGGGGTTAATGAGTCAATTGACAAAGTAAGTCAATGTTCTTTAATGCTGTTTCTCTGTACCATCAAGAAATCGTCTCTTTTACTACCCACCATGTATTGTAACCTCATATCATTTCCAAAGTGAGCTCAGAAACTAGTCATTAAAGCACAGAAGGCTTTAAAACATTGATCTCTGAGAAGGTGAACGGTACTGCTCTCTCTTGATCTGGCCAAATAAATCAACTTGGTTTGTTTCCAGGCTAAAGAGGAAACGATGGACAATCGAAGCTACTTGAATCTGCCAGAAAAGCTGCCTGCCTTCTCCGATTCTGCCCACTTGCCACTGACCAGGTCCTTCTATCTGGACCCCTTGGTCACTTTCCACCTGTATCCTGATGCCCCAATGCCATCCCCTTACTCTGAAGACCTGCCATTGCTGTCTTTTCCCAGTGATTCCCTGATCATGGAAAATTATGGTGACCCCTGCCCCTTCTCCTTCCCAGTGCCTTATCCAAATTACAGGAGGTGTGAATACTCCTATGGGCCGGCCTTTATCCGGAAAAGGAATGAGCGGGAAAGGCAGCGGGTAAAGTGTGTCAATGAAGGCTATGCCCAGCTCCGACATCATCTGCCAGAAGAGTACTTGGAGAAACGACTCAGCAAAGTGGAAACCCTCAGAGCTGCCATCAAGTATATTAATTACCTGCAGTCTCTTCTGTACCCTGATAAGGCGGAGACAAAGAATAACCCGGGGAAAGTTTCCTCCATAATGGCAGTCACCAGCCGCCACCCTGACCCCATTTTTAGAATCATCTGATTCAGTGTTCCTGAATAGAAACAGATAATTTCACAAAATGGAGTCTCTTACAGCATCATTCAGCAGTTTTTCTTAAGTGTAATTTCTTCATAGGGAGATAACAGCTCAAATGTCCACCTGTGCTGGGTATTTCCTGCCAGAGTTTCAGATGTACTAAACATGATCTTATGGGCATTGAAGAGATGCGTCTTAAGCTTTGGTGATTTCTTTCAAGAGCTTTAGAGGGGCAGGAGTCCCCAGGATTCTCTATATCCCTCACCTGGCCCTTCTCACACACTTGGCCAGAGTCTCAGCTGTGAGAAACCCTCACGAGAGTATTGTAAGATCTGACCAATGAGTAATCAATGCTTGTAATACCATTTGCAAACACTTCGTGCTAAGTGATCACAATGAACCGCCCTTGATTTGTCAAAGTCTGGTAGTTTTTATTATTATAATTTGGGGTTGGCAGGAGATACCTACATCTATACCCTACCCACATCATGATAGGAAATGTCCCAGGGCTGAAGCAAAGGTAGCTAACAAAATCTTTTTGTCATTTGAAATTATTTTGGAGTCATCCTTTTCCTGCAGGCAGACTTCCTCACAGCAGCTTAATCTGGTGGTTAAGAAGGCTGTGCAGTCGTGGGAATCAAACTGCCTTAGTTTAAACTATGACTCTGGTCCCTCCTCTCCATGTCTCAGTTCTTCATCCACAGAACGACAATAATAATAACAGCAACTATTCCCCCCTAAGTTTATTAGAAGAATTAACACTGCCTGATACATAAGTATTCCTAGCCATTTATTATTATTATTATTATTAATCTTGTATTATCCATAGCATCACCATTCGATAGGTTCTTCTGGCCAGAAAATGTGCAGGGGCCACACCTGTCCTTCACCCTGTGAAGGACCCTCACTGCCCCATATCTTGAAGTCTGCCTTCAAAATGTTTCTATTTCTATTCCCATGACCAGTGTCAGCTCTTCCTTCTCCCTTAACTCCCAGGTTCCATAGGTCGCCAAGCCCAGTCAGGACATCCCATACACTGGCACATTCATCTCTGTGAAGTCTTCCCATTCCAGCCATCACGTGTTCCTTTATTTTGTACACATATTTCCTCACAGTTCCTATCCTACTATCTTTACACACTGTCTCACACACCTATCTCTTTGTAGACAGGGACCAGTCTTATTCCTCCTATATTCCTTGCACCCAGCAAAGAGCCTCAAATCAGGTAGATGTTGTGGGTAAATATTTGGTGTTCCTATTTTCCTATTCCAGTCCTGTCACGGTTTATCTGGGTCACATCTGTCTGCACAGGGTGGACGCAGATCACTAGCCCTTAGTCTCTGTAGGTAGGGGCAGCTGTCTCCCTCACAGGACTCCCCTGGGATTCATGAGAGCTTCCCACCTCTTCCAGCAGTGGGGAAGCCTGAGCTTTGGGGAATTGAGGCTGCGAGGACCCTTCTCTCCAGTGCTCCCAATCCGCCTTTACCGGGAGAAACCCCCTACCCCCTTGCCCCATGCCTCCCAAGCCCCAACCCCCCACTCTCTGCACATGCTCAGTACATTCAGTGCCCTGCGTTCCACTGGCTCGAAGCCATGGCAACCTGCTTGGCAACCTGGAGTCAGTTGGGCTGAGGCCCTGGGCCCCAACTGTCAGAAGGGGAAGGCTGAGGTGGAAGAGTTTGGGGCTGTGGTAAGTCCCTTCGGGGTCAGACCTGGGGACTTGGGCAGGGGCGGACCCTAACCGAGCTCTGATGGGCTGGGGTAGCGGGGCCAGGTGTGTGGAGGACACGACCCTAGGGTCTCAGCTGGAGCTAGAGTTAGTCCTGGAGGTCACTGGATTAGGAAGAGAGTCTGGGGTTTAGATTAGGGGTTAGGCCAGCCATATTTGTGAAGGGGAAGTACTGTTTTACCCCCTGGGAACCCCTACAGCTAGGGAGGAGGAGAAAACTAAGTATATTGGAGCCACTGCTCAGCCAGGTGCTTTCCACTGAAGTGCGTGGTGACGTGAGCACACAGCCTCAGGCTGTGACGGATTTAGAGCTGGGTTTCTCTAAAGTCACAACACTTGTTCTTTCAACCCCGACCCTACCTCCTGAGCTGAGGTCCCTGGAGCAGGTGATTCAGAGAACAGCCTGAGCTGGAGCACATAACCCCAGAAATGAGCCCTGCACCAGCCAGGCCCTCTCTGCTGGGCTGCGGGCTGCAACTCAGGCCATGGTGGTGCTCATTCTCACCGGGTTTCTCCTCCGAAGGCCATGGAATCCTCTGCAGGGTCTGGGACGCCTTTGCCCAAATACTGCAGTGTGGCGAGGACCCTGAAGTCCCCTTCCTGGCCTGGCGCTGCTCCTCCCTGGGGACTCTCCTTCACCTGCCCCTTTGCCATCCGGCACAACCCACTCTCCAGGTACTAGTCTCGGCCCCTCTGGCAGCAATGATGTGCACCCCTCTGCACCCCTCTTCCTCTCTCTGCTTGGCTTTCCATGGTGGGCCATGAGGGAGACAACTTGCTTCCTGGGAAGGCTGAAAGGGTTCTTCATGGTGTGGGCTACGATTTGCTTGTGGTATTCTATTACTCCTGTCTAAACTGTGCTCCTTGTAGCACCAGTAGCAAGGCGGCAGATGTTGGAGTTTGCATGTGCAGAGAATGCAGGCATCACCAGTTAAAGAGCCTCTAGCTCATTTTACTGTCAACAACAAGCCTCCCCCGGCACCACGTGAGAAATTAAGGTTTCTGCAACCAAGAGCTAAGGCAAGGTCTCCGGGTGCTCCTCAGGTTCCCTCAGTAACCCTCAGGGATCCTGGCCTTTCCTGAATTAAATCGTTGGTGAGCTGTCTAAAGTGTGATTGCAGAAGGGGAGGGGAAGCTCAGCCCTCAGTCATACACAAGTGACGTCAGTTCCAGAGATTCGCTTGTGTCCATGCCACTCAATTCCGTCTGCCCAGGTTAGGGACATGCCAGCTTTAACCCTTAAGAGCCTGCCTTCTGGATTCATCTATGTGGACCATTTTGTTCAAAGCCAGAGTTCATCATCCCTGCCCCTCCAGGCCTGCCTACAAAGTACACAGCTTCTTCAGAAACCCAAACTCTGACTCGGTAGTCCTCCCTCACCCCTGCACCTCCCGGTTTGGCCCTGTCCACAAACCTCTCCAGGAACAGCTTGTCCTTCCTGCCTCTCGGCCCGTCAGCCAGCTCCTCTGTGCTTTCTCTGCTCAAACACTTCCTCCTCCCTTCGTATCCTTCCTCTGTTACTCCTTCCGTACCACCATCCAAACGTGCATACCTCATCCTGGATTCCCATGCAGTACCTTTGGATATCCCTCCCCAGTGCTCTTTCCTGGTCTGCTGTTCAGTCTCAGAACCAGCATTAATTCACTTGAACATATCCAGGCTAATCACATTTTGATGACCTTGAAACAGTTCTCAATCCCCAAATGATAGTTCCCTTCACTCTCCTCTCCTTCTGCCCCTTCTAGCAGTTTATCTTGTCTTACTGGTGGTCACAGATCGCCAGCAACTGTCTACATGGATTTCTGTTTCACATGACCCTCTATGTCATATGCACATGGTAGTGCTGCTTAGATCTGCGAGATGCATTTCTTGATGTTTTTAGGGCTTGGTCTTCTCCACCTCCCTAATTCCATTTGCTTTTTCCCAGATATGTGTCTTACCACCCGTGTCTCCACATTGCTGACTCAGCATGGCAGGGGCCTGGCTGGTTGAGAAGAGTGGGAAATGCTGCTGACACATGGGTCCTGGCAAGAAGGGGACCAGATGGCTTTTATTACCGGGCTCAGATAAAGACTGCTCCAGAGGCAAGTTCCTCACATCTCCTGGCACATTCCTCAGGGTGGCCCTGTCAGACCTGCCTAGGCCTCAACTGTGTGTGCCCAGCAGGACAATTTCTTGGATAAGTGCACATCTTTCACGGCCAGGTTCTAGAAGGGGAATGTAATGACGTATGAGTGTATTAACGAGTGTATTAATTTGCTAGGGCTGTGTAGCAGGGTAGCACAAATGGGGTGACTTAAAGAACAGAAATGTATTCTCTCTCAGTTCCTGGGTTCTGAAGTCCAGGTGTTGGCACCGTTGGTTCTTCTAAGGGCCATGAGGGAGAATCTGCTCTACATGCCTTTCCTAACTTCCTGTGGCTTGTTGACCATCTTTGGTGTTCCTTGGCTTATAGAATCATCACCCCAATCTTTGCCTCACCTTCGTACAATGTCTTCCCTTTGTGCATGTCTGTGTCCAAAGTTCCGCCTTTTTATAGGAACATCAGTCATTGGATTCGTCTCCCACCCTACTCAGCCAAGTATGACCTTATCTTAACTAATTATATCTGCAGTGATCCTATTTCCAAATAAGGTCACAACCTGAGGTACTAGGGGTTAGGGTTCTTACAGATGTATTTGCTGGGGGTGCATACCACTAAACTTGTGACAGTGAAGAAAACTGAAAGGAAAAAGTGCTCTGTTCAGGAAAATTCAGTGTGTTGTGTGATTGGCACCAGCCAAAGTGAAGGAGAAACAAAACATGCCCACATGCATGTCTCTGTGCCTGTACCCACAGAAGCCTGGTCCCCCACATGCCTGTGCTTTACTTCCATGGCTGCTTCCTTCTTTGGGGTTTTTCTCTTCTCAGAGTCCGACTTTGTGACGTGGATTCATGGAGGGAAGACTAGTGTGACTTCCATTCAAAAATCATTTTGTTGTTTTCAAGGAACTAATATGTGAATCCAAATGACATATTAGGGTTTTGCTCAAATAATAGACTGTCGAGTGATTAATTTATAACCAGATTTTTCTCTTCCAAATCATACTGAGTTCTCAAAACAGCTTGTACTTTCAATTAGCTTCAAGGCTTCTTCTGCCCTTTCTTTTACAATGTTCATTTGCTTTGCCAAACCTCTCTTCATTGCTGTAATGGCAGTGCCGAGGGCTGTTTTCATGTTAGGCCAGGGCTGCTTGTTGCCTGTGCGGGCCTGTGAGTGAACACTCTATCCTGGGTTGGTCTTGGACACAGGGACAACACTTTTCAGAAGGGCTGGGAGGAGGGGAAGTACACTGGAGAAAGAACCAAGGGACCCAGGTTGTCCCTGGGAACTGCAAGCCAAATATATAGAGGAACACAGAAAAACAGGAAGAGGAGGAGAGTGGGAAAGGAATGGTGGGAAGTGAAACCCAAGAGTTGCCGGTGCAAAAAGAGGAAGAGGGAAGAGCATCCACACTACAGCTTGCCTGTCTTGGCCACAATCAGATCCAAGAGCATCTATCCCTGTCCCTTCTCTAGATGGCCCTCACTGTTTGTAAGGAAAGCCCTGGGCCTGGCTCTAGGGCATTGCGGGGAATCACAGTGCTCCGCACGCCAGTTCTTATTGTGTTTTCTTTTCCACAGTTGGAGAGATGGGGGACCCTGCTGGTGGAATTCGAGGTTCCCCTCATCACAGACCCAAAGCTGCCAGCCCAGCGGCAGAACGTGGTCTTAGAAGATGATGTCATTCAGTTCTTGCCATCCGTGGAATGCTCGCTGCGACCTGGGGACAAAGTGCTTGCCCTCTGTGAGCCAGATGAACAGCGGTATGGCCCTGGCACCGTTCTCTTGGCCTCGGAGGCAAGAGACCCCCAGAGAGGTAAGGGGAGCTGATGTGGCCTAGCGGTGCCCAGGGGGAGCCAGGCTGGTAGGAGAGAGCAAAAACTGTCTTAAAGGTGAGCTGGGCCTCTTAAAGGTGTAAAAAAAAAAAAAAAAAATCCTTACCCCTTCACCTGTACCTTAATCCTGGGTATGGTAACAGACAGGCAAATCCTATCTTTCAGATTATTAAACACCTTTCATTAGGGCAAAATAGCCTGAAACTATGATGTCTTCTGTGGGTTAGCTAACCTCTGGTATAACCTCTATGGACTGGGGCAGGCCCCTTCTGCAAGGCCAGTCAGCAGAATGACAGGAGGGGGCATGTCCTCTTTCCCCATGAAAATCGGGACCGGGAGGTGTGTGCCAGTGCGCGGGAAGTGGCAGTAATTAGGGAGCAGGTGAGGGAATGTTCCTGGCAGGCTGTCCACAGAAAACTGCACTGGAGGAGGCTGGCAGAGCAGTGGGCCGCACTGAGGTTTGCTCCGGGGGCTAGGAGCACCCTTTCCCCATGATATAGAAGCGGTAATTTTAACAAAATGTTGCTCTGTTATACAGCATCAAAAGGAGAAATTACTGTTCACTTCTGGAATGGCAAGACAGCTACTGTGCCTCGAGGCGGGGTCAGGTGGGTGCCCTCGGCTGTCTGGAAGAAGGCTGTGGAGAGGCTGCATAAGCCTTTCACCACGGAGCCCCCCGGCACCCTTCTCCAGGCCCCTTGCTGCTGTCTGCTGGGACCAGCCACGGGGGGGTTTTCCAACGGGCTTTTCCTGGGCACTCCATCCCTGTGTCTTCCCTGCGTCCCTCAGGCCTGCTGCCAACTGCTATGCCAGGGCTGCCTCTGCTCTTGCCCCTTGGCTAGACCTACATGGTGGCCTCTAGCCAGGGCCTCAGGGGTCACAGCCAAAGAACATCCAGAGGTGGAACTGAAGCCCATGGCACAGCATTTGCCCCTAGACAGTCCCAGAGAAGAAGAAGGAGCAGTGCAAGCTCCCCTGGGTGTTTCTTCTTCTTCCTCTTCCTCTTCCTCTGAAGAGGATTTGGAGAATGATCTGCAGATGGGCCTCCCCCAGAGGCTGACAGTGGACAGCACAGTCAACACAGACCCCATCCTTCTTGAGAAGTCTCCGAGGAGAAAAGGTGGCCTCTGCCAGCCCGAATGGAGGTACTGGAGGAGAAACAGGTCTGAGTCGCATCCTGGGAAGCCAGGTATACCTTCTTGTAAGGCAGGGCTGAGGGCCCTGCTCCCTTCCCTCCCATGTCTCTTAGGAATCTCATGCACATGTCACTGTACTGGGATTGGAAGTAACAATTAGGAGTGTGGCCATGTTGAAGGGGAAGCTGTGATAGGTTTCCATCTAAGCAATAGAACCCAATAGGAGAGGATGGGCTGATCTTCATGAGAAGGTTTGCATCCTTGTTTAAAAACTCTTCCTTCTTTACTAGTCTCTGTTGACAGGGATCCTGGGGTCACTAACTGAACTAAATGAACATTCAGTCTAGGGCAGGGAGGTTGCATGGTTAAAGAGTATGATGGCTAAGGGCTTAAAGATCCCCAGACACTACCCACATTGGGACCCACTGTGGGTCCCTGTTTGAAGCCACTGCCCTGTTTCCAGGACAGCTGTTCAGCGGACAGGGCAGACCTCTTAGCCCATGAGGATTTCACTCTTGGCCCAGGGCTAAGAACTTTGTTGGTCTTCATGTCCAGAAAGTCAAGAAATTGTTTCTACACTGAGACACTTTCTTGGTGACTCCTGACCCCTGGGCTTTGTAGGGGGTGGGGGGAGGGACAGGTGGGAATGGATAGAAGTTGACAGCTGTTGTATTCTATGGGAGGGTTCTAGACCTTCCTTGGCTTGCCCCAGGGAGAGAACCAGAGGAACAAGCCTCTTCGGCTTCTGAGAGATGGGTCACAGATCTCACAGTGAGAGGCTATGAGATGTGCTGGCAGAAGCTACATGGAAATAACTGCTCCTCTCGGGAACATTTTCTAAAGAAAATGGTGCCCAAGCCTAGAGTTTTCATGCTAAATTTGTCCTAGCTTCCACTGCCTCCTGCCTTAGCAGACTGGAGAAAGCTGTACCTACCCCATAGACAGGAGTTTGTAGGGAGCAACAGAGAAGCCTGGTCTCAGGAGGGAACGCCAGTAGGGTAACCAGAGGGGCCATGGTAGTCACAAAGGTTTCAGGCACCAGCAGTGCGCGCTCTGCCCCCCACTACCTCTTCTTTGTCATCAGTGTGATTTAGAAGTTCCTTCAACAGGTGATAGTTGGCTACCTTTGCTTCTCCTACGGGCTGTTTTGAAAATCGTGTGATACCTTCTCCCACCTAATTCCAAACGTGGTTATCAGATACAACCTATCCAAAACGCATAATGGCCAAAAATGACTCACAAACTTTCTCTTTAAAAATAGAGAGCAGGGGGCGCCTGGGTGGCTCAGTGGGTTAAGCTGCTGCCTTCAGCTCAGGTCATGATCTCAGGGTCCTGGGATCGAGTCCCGCATCGGGCTCTCTGCTCAGCAGGGAGCCTGCTTCCCTCTCTCTCTCTCTGCCTGCCTCTCCATCTACTTGTGATTTCTCTCTGTCAAATAAATAAATAAAATCTTTAAAAAAAAAAAAAAAAAAAAAAAAAAAATAGAGAGCAGGGACGCCTGGGTGGCTCAGTGGGTTAAGCCGCTGCCTTCGGCTCAGGTCATGATCTCAGGGTCCTGGGATCGAGCCCCGCATCGGGCTCTCTGCTCAGCAGGGAGCCTGCTTCCCTCTCTCTCTCTCTCTGCCTGCCTCTCCATCTACTTGTGATTTCTCTCTGTAAAATAAATAAATAAAATCTTTAAAAAAAAAAAAAAAAAAGTCTAAAAAAAAAAAAAATAGAGAGCAGTGGTAGGAACTTACAGATAGTTAGATTTTGGGATCCTTGACATATTTCTACTTTAATCATCAGGCCTAATCCCATGGTGGCATATGCAACATAACTCACTGAATCTGGGGTTTAGGAACAAGACATGGATCCATCTGGAGAGAAAAGAGGGACAACAAACAACCAAGGGTACAGAGTGTAGTGCTGGAGAATACCAAGGAGCTGGTCCTGGAAGCAAGAGGCGTGAAGCCACCACGAATCCTGCCAGAGGATGGTGAACACAGAAAATGGAGTCAGGGAACAGTGACACAGCAGAAGGACCAGGATGCCCTCAGACTGAAAGCCCAGAGCAGCCAGGTAAAGCAGGATGGCTCCTCACATGGTTCTTCTTAACCCCTTTTGAGAATGGTACTCTATTGTCTTCTCCCAGGAAAATGCACGTACCCACAATTTTGCATTCCATTTCGGAAGGCTTACAGAACCCACAGAGCTGATCACAGGCTTTGAAGGAGGCAAGGATCCCATTTAAGTGACACTTGACCCTATGGTAATGGGCATAGGTCTGCCTGACTAGGACCTCCATCCATGGGAGTCTGTTCCTCACTAAGAACACTAACACAGCCCTACTTAAAACTTGGTTTTCATCATATAAAACTCTGGCGTTTATCCTGAGGGAAGACTTGTCACGTTCAGAATGAGATGAACTACCAGGCAACCAAACTGGCCGATGCAGCCCTGCTGCTGGCCTGGTAGCTTTGAGTTCAGGGCACATCACAGACTTTAAAATCAGCGACTTTTGAGCTTTAAAATTACAGTCCGCATCAGATTCTCAGGATTTTTTTCTTTTCTTTCAGGAAGGTAAAAGAGCAGTGGTGATAACTACCTGAGGAGGTGCTGCTAAGTGGCCACCAAGTCCTCCTGTGAGGGCTGGGGGCAGAGCGCAGGCCACACGTGACTGGCCCAGGAGCAGTGGTGTCCTCATGCACTAGATGTGGCTGCAGATGAGTGGCGCAAAGGCACGTGCGGGGCGGCAGCTGGGGGGCGCTTGGGGGACCTGCTCAAGAGCGCCTCTTCCGCAGACGCACCAGGACATGGCTTTGGGCAAATGTGTCCACAGCCTCTCTGCCGCCTTCTCATAAACCTACAGCTGTCCATGAGCGACCCTGTTTCACCTCTTCATGCCAATAAAAAGGAACTCTTCATTTTCAAATCGCTCCCTTTATTATCATAATTAACCATCTGGAAAGTAAGCAGTTAAAAACTATTCAGATAGCATCATTACATTATGACTTTCAGCAGAAAGTGGGGGAGGGGGGCACTTCTAGACATTCAAATTAAAATAGGCACTGAAAGAGACCAACTCCAGGTCCCAGGAAGGCTGACCCTCTACAGTTCAGCCTTGAAAGCAGGATCACTGTGTAAATATGAAAAGATTCATACAGTGACTTTATTCTTCTTGTTACTTAAAAAAAAGGTGATGTGATAGCCATGATGGTCCACATCATACGGGGAAGACCAAGTCCACACTCTGTCCCGAGTCAACTGCTACCACCTGAGTCTTGGTTAAGTCATTTGTACCCACAGTGACAGAATAGGTCCCTGGATATACTTCTATGTAGAGGTCCTTAGAGGTGTTCTCAGCCTGCAAGGAAAAACAGGTATTAGCTGTTGAGAGACTGTAGGTCACAACGCTACCAGGCCACCTTTGTGTGCCAGCGGTGAAGTGGGATGAAGCCCTGGGCTGGGAGGTCCTGCTTTCAAGGCTCAGTCTGGCCACACAATAGGAATGCCAGGTAAGTCTCAGCCTCCCCTTGTGCTTGTTTCCTTATTTCTAAAGCTGTGGTAATACCTACATCACAAATAAGTATGTACATGAAAACACTTGGCAAGTGTCAGAATGCTATATGAACATGAAGGGTCAAAAAGGGGACCCACCTAACCATGGTAGAAAGAGAATTAGGTAGAAGGAAAGGCGAATGGTCATTGCTTTGGTGCGCAAAAGTGGCATTTGTTAGTACAGATCAGAGGTAACGAGGCACCATGGAATAATGAGAATTTTTCTTTTTAACTGCACTTGGTTTGCTAAATTCATGATGAGGAAGATGAAATATTCTTTTCTGCAAAAGCTGAGCACACGTGTGGATTCCAAGTCGTCATGCAGCAAGTCAGCTGCCTGGCCAAAGCTCTCCCCTGGAGGACTGGTTCTCCTATAGCTATAGTACAAAACACTGAAAGCTAGAGTTAATGGAGAGATTTGTGTTGGAAGCAGTGCTGAGCACAGACTGTCTTCCACAGAGAGACTTGACCCATGGCTGGGAAGTGGGCAGAACTGTAGGCAGAGGAGGGGTCTCAGTTCAAATGGCAGACAGCAAAGTTGCAAACCAGAAGAGAGCTCATAATTCAGAGCCAAAGTTGCTATCCCACAGCTGGGAACCCCCCACCCCTCCTGCCCTACCCACCATGGGCTTCCTCCATGCTCAGAAGGAGCCACAGGCAGCGGCTGTCCTCTCTGCCACTGCACCCAGAGGGACAACAACAAATTACTGGCCAGCAAACTCCACCAGGAGGAATAAATGGTAATATTTACACTTTTATGAAACTTCCTCCCCACCCTCCACCTTGCATAGATTTAGAGCCAACTTTTCCAAAGCCATTTTACATTCTATCCTTTCATATCCAGTTATTGCAAATTTGGTGGTCTTATCATTCAACTGACATGAATGTAAATGACTACGCCACAACTATTTGTTGGTTTTCAACTATGTAAGTACACAAAAGTCGATTTCAGAAAGTACAGCCATATTAGAATTGCAGAAAGCCAGGAGTATTTCATTTGTCTGCATAAAAGGTAACATGGGGGATGAGACTGACATCTTGATCCCCAAACCACGAGTATCAGGAAGATTAGCATTACCAAAATCCAGCAAGTATGGGAGGCATCTTAATCTGACTTGTATTTGTACAAGAAGCAGAACATTCTTAGTTGTTACTAACTCCAGTATATTCTGAGTCCCGGCTAGTCGTGCACTGTATACAAACAAAGATTAAGCAAACTATTCCAGCAACATGCTGGTGTTCCTTTCCTCCAAATTCCAGCCCTTCCAAGTTCCAAAAAATTCTGTGGGTTCATGAACTAATGAGTACTTCCTTAAACTAAAAACGAAAAACTCATCACTGTGTTTTTAACAGAGAACATTTGTGGAAAATAAGGACAAATCCCTTCAAATGTTCTGGAACTCGATCTAACCAAATTTCTACGTTTCAGAATTTCAGCAATGGTTTTCACTTTGTAAGCAGGAGGGTCAGGCCCCTCCTGCTGCTTGAACAGATGGTGGAACTCCAGCAGGACCCAGTGCCAGCCCAGCTGAGCCGGAGGAACTGCAATGGGAATACTTCACATTCTTTCCAACCACAACTATGAGTTCAGGCACAAAAAGTATCCCTTAAGCTTCAAGTGAAGGAAGGATAATGAGAAAACATAATTTTCCATTGAATCCAAATGCTATACTCTCTCCTCAAGAATGAAACATCCCAACTTAGAAATACTATGGATCTGGGACAAAGGACCCTATAACTGGCTCAACTGGTTCATGCAATGGTGGTGAAGCCCAGAACAACAAGCAGAGATCTCTACTCACAGGCTGGGACGCCGCCAGAGCACACCCTGACACGTGAGAGATGCCTCCAAGACCGAGGGAGGTGTCTTTTCTCTGAAGAGACAAGCAGAAACATTGATTAGTGCCCAGACTTTGACTTCTGGATTGTAAAGAGAAACTTTCTTAGTTTATTAGGAACTAATAATTGTTCTGTCGGATTCTTCTAAGTTGTCTCCTAAATCGTTAAAAGACTTCTAGTGAATTCTGTGAGGTATTTGTAGTCAAATGTTTACCGTGATTACTTTTTGTATTTCCATGGGATTTGGAGTCAGACCTGAATTTGAATCCTATCTCCTGCTTTACTGAAAAGGGCAGATGAAGTTCTCTAAGCCTTAGTTTCCTAGTCTACAACATGGGGTTACTAGTTTGGAGATTTGAGTGCAAGAGTGACTGACACTCAACAGGCTCTCAGAAAATAGAATTATCTTCTGTGCTTCTCCCAGGAGTCCAGGTACTAGCAGGGAAAGGCAGAATTTCCTCTAGAGGCACCAACTTACATTTCATAGGAAGGAATGGGAGGGATAAGGAATGACTCTTGCCCACATGTAACCCCCTTAGGGTCAGGCCAGAAAAGAAACCCAGGCTTTGGGCTTTGGCATTGTTCCACACGTCCCAGGCCAGGGAAAGAGGAGGGAACTTCCAGTGTGCATCCAGCCCTCACTCACATCCCTGGGGTCACTAGCCCATCCTTTCCCTAAATCCACAGGCCGGAGAAGTCAAGAATCCAACTTGTGGATTAGACACTGAACATAAGTTTGCTTTCTTTGAGTATAACTAGGGGATGTTTAAAAAGGAAAAAACAAAACAATATAACATGCCTACTCTCTTCAAAAACAACAATGAATTCCTAGTGCATCATTTCAATAAGTAGAATCTTGGGCTTCCTCAGAACATGTTGTAAAAGACAGGTAAGTTTGTAGTGAGAGGCCTGTAATTATTCATTACTAATACTAATAGCTTATTTCCTAATGTTCTAGGAAAATAATTCTTTAAAAGAGAGGGAAGGGGAGCTGAGGACACAGCACAGAGAGCTGAGGATACGTACGTGACTGTTCCCCCTGTCCCAGCAGCAGGGCAGCTTGGACTTCCCTCTGTGATAACGAGAGACGTGGGCTGCCCCTCCTTCCTCCAGCACAGATGAATAGTAGCTCTACAGAAGTAATGTGAAAGATTTCAGGTAAGCAAACAGTCTGGTCAAATTAAAAAACAAAACAAAACAAAAAACTTCCATGGGCAAGGATGTGGAGAAAGGGGAACTCTCCTACACTGTCAGTGGGAACGCAAGCTGGTGCAGCCACTCTGGAAAACAGGATGGAGGTTCCTCAAAAAGTTGAAAATAGAGCTACCCTATGATCCAGCAATTGTACTACTGGGTATTTACCCCAGAGATACAAATGTAGTGATCCAAAGGGGCCCCCTTGAGGACCCCAGAAATGTCCACAATAGCCAAATTATGGAAAGAGCCTAAATGTCCTTTGTCTGATGAATGGATAAAGAAGATGTGGTATATATATACAATGGAATACTATGCAGCTATCAAAAAATGAAATCTTGCCATTTGCAAAGATGTGAATGGAACTAGAGGGTATTATGTTAAGTGAAATAAGTCAATCAGAGAAAGACAATTATCATATGATTTCACTGATATGAAGAATTTGAGAAACAAGACAGAATCATAGGGGAAAGGAGGGAAAAAATGAAACAAGATAAAACCAGAGAGGGCGACAAACCATAAGAGACTCTTAATCTCAGGAAACAAACTGAGGGTTGCTGGAGGGAAGGAGAGTGGAAGAAACGGAGTGGTTGGGTGATGGACATTAGGGAGGGTATGTGCTACAGTGATTGCTGCGAATTATGTAAGACTGATGAATCACAGACCTGTATCCATGAAACAAATAATACATTATATGTTAATTAAAAAACAAAACAAAACTCCATGACTTGGGGTAAGTATGATTAAGGAGGGAGGCAACATAGCAAAGAACAGGAATTACCTGTTCCCTTAACAGGCCTCTGAAGTCATCTGAAGCAAATCTGAGCCCCTGTGAAGTGGCTGCGGAGACTGCATCTGGCATGACTTTGCTGCCATCTGCTGCCTTTGTAGGGCAAGAACTCTGGCCAGCTATGGTTGGGCAGAACCAGGCTCTCTGCCAGGTTAAATAATTTTCACGTCTTTGCCCCAATGTCAAAGACATACGCCCTTTCAACTCCTCTCATCACAAGTTCTGATGAACTGTTCCATGGTTATTGTCTGAGTCTCAGACAATGACAAGGGAAGAGGGGTGCATCTCCTTGAGATTTAGAAATACAACAGGAAGTGTAACAGAAACTCAATAGCTATGCAACCGTTCTCTCCTATGGAGGGGAGAAAGAGATCTCTAATTTAAGGAGAATACTCCAAAGGATCAGAAAGCAGTTACATTTTTTCTTGTCTACTTCCTTCCTCCCCTTCTAAGTTAACCTTAGACTCGCCCCTGATTATGACTAATGATGAGGACATCACAAGTCTGCTTGTTTTGAACATAGTGTACAAACAGTGTTTAAGGCATGAGACCAAAAGAATGGGAAGCTGGGGGAAGTACTTCAGGATATAGGTCTAATAATGTACTTTGGGGACTGCTTCAAAATTGTAAAGGCAAACTCAGAACACTGTTCCTAATTCTATCACTAGAAAGCCCAAGGGTTCTGAGTCTCCCTTCCAGAGTGGAACCTGAAGTATGGACTGAAATTCAAAATGAAGAACACACCAATTTGCTGAACCTCAGACGAAGACTTTTGTTATTCCTTTTAGTGAACCATGAACCAAAATGTTTCAGTTGCTCTCTTCACAAAAGAGCTGAAGTTACGGATTTTTCTAAAAGCATTTAGCAGAATAACATAAAAATATTCTCTGGATCATCTCACTTATGGGAATTCTGTTCTTGAAGTCATAGGTACTTTACAAAAGATGTAAAGAGATTAGAGATTTTTTGAAATCTTAATATATGAAATTGAAGAGGACAAGGTGGCGCCTGGGTGTCTCAGTCAAGTGTCTGCCTTCGGCTCAGGTCATGATTCCAGGGTCCTGGGATCGAGCCCCACATCTGGCTCCCTGCTCAGTGGAGAGTCTGCTTCTCCCTCTGCCTCTGCCTGCTGCTCTGCCTACTTGTGCTCTCTCTCAATCTCTCTAATGAATAAATAAAACCTTTATTTAAAAAAAAATGGGAAGCAGGACAGAAACAAGGTGTTCTCTTCCTTCTCCCTTACAGACCAGCATCCTTATAACCACAAGAGAATCACATCATGTTAAGGCTGAAAGAGACCAGAACCTGCTGTAACTCCCAAACAACAGAGTACCTTCCATGCAGGGGACCTCCCTGGATGCAGGCTGGCCTGCCTTTCCCCTTCCCTCAAAGTACTTAAAGATGAGCCTAACATGTGGGCTTTTGTACACCCACTTCAATGAATGGTACCAAAAATCTCACTCAAGTCCCTAATGCTATAGTTTATGACAATTTTCTGGTATTCATCTCTCAGTGAAACCAAAGAAACAGATCTAAAGGTTGGAAAGCACTTCAGAGATCCTCATTTTATGACAGGGAAGATAGGCTGGGTGGGACTAACTGGCCCAGGGCATTATAGCCACTAAGTGGCAGAACAAGGGTCTGATTCCTGGGAGGCTGCTCCTGCCATTAAGCCACAGCACTTCTGATGAGGGCACTGCATCTGTTCCACAGGACCACTTTTGTGGCCAGCAAGTGATACAAACTCATAGAGACAAACTTAAAAACTACATTACCGGGGACTTGAAACAGAAGTTAAATTCTAGTGAAGGGATTTTGTTTCAATAAATTTTGAAAACCAGAAAGGCTCAATTATAGTTTAGAAAGATCTTACTTATGTTTTTTAACTTTAGTTCAAAGTTTAAAAAATCCCTAATATCTGGACTTGATTGTTGAAATTCCGCAAACTCCCCCACCCCCCAACTAGTCTGAAAAAATAGGGCTGACAGAGACCTTTTGTGGCTTGTTCACTGCTATATCCTCAATAATACCTACAGAGTTAGATGTTCAATAAGTACCTGTTGAATAAATTCTAACTTAGATTTATCACCTGGTTTAAATCCCTCTTTATAACCTAACCATGAAAGTGGGATAGGATAAACGGGTAGTCTCCAGATTCTCCTTACATTCCTCAAACATCCACTTTGTGGTCCATCTGCAGGTGGACCGGGGTATGCTTTGGCTTACACCAACTTACCCCGCACTGACTTGAAGCATAGTCCATGAATTCTGCCATTGTTCTGAAGGAAGCACTAAGGGTTGGTTGTCTGTCTTCTCTCTATTTGAATAAATGGCAGATCACAGGTGAGATTTGGTATTCCCTGCTGTAGAATGAAGTCATTTGGGGCATAGCATCATTTTTACTTTTTGAAAGGCCCCTGCAAATTTAAGTCAAGAAGAAAGATCTTACTGGGAAGGAATTCCACTCTAAAAGGTACAAGGCACGCAGTTTATCCAGGACAAAGAAAGGCTTGCTAGCTTTCCTGTAATATCGGATGGTAGCATGTAAGAACTTAAAAAAAAAAAAAAAAAAAAAAAAAAAAGTAACCAGCCAGGGCCGGGCATCAGCGGTACCGTAAACTACCCAATAAGAATCTGTCAAATGTCAAGAGTTTTCAAAAGACTTTTCTGTTCACTGCCCCGTTACTTTACAGCTTCCGCCAAGGGCTGGATCCCGTGCGTGGGCTCTACGTGCCCTGGTGGCCCCGACCCGCTACCGCGGAGCGAACGAATGGGCTCGTCCCCTAACACAACCCTCACCTCTCCCGGGAGAAAGCGCTGGGGGCCGGCTGCCGGCCGTCTTTCTCTGTAGGGCCACTCCCGGGACGTGGCCCCCACCGCGCTTTTGGGAAGCTCCCGCGAATGCCAGTCCACCGCCCTCCTCTTGGCCCGCTCCAGCACTTCTCGACCCAGCCTAGCCGTGCGCTGCAGGGCACTTCGGTCCACCCCGTTCAGCGCCGCGGCCGCCAAACAGTTCTCCATGTCACCCTGCGCGGGCACATACACACAAACACCGGCGGGTCAGCGGGCCGCCGCGACCCTGCTCCAGCTGTGGGTCGGAGACCTAGCCTTGACCTCCCCGGCTCCCACAGCCCCCGGCTCTGCCCCTAACGCTCTCTCCACCCGACACCCGGCCGGGGGCGAGCGGGTGCGCACGGAGGCCCTCCATTTCTGTCTTCCCCTCCCCTCGGTGGGGACCCCTCACCCGCCCGCTTCTCTAGGCGCATGCGCTCAGCACTGTGTCGGATAGAGGAAGAGCTGGGCCTAGAGCACCCGGCGCCGGCGCAGCAGGCCATCGGCGGGGGGCGGGGCCAATGGCCAGCGCCGGCTACGCCTTCTTTCAGCGACCCTGCCGCGGCCCCTGCGTGCCGGTTGCCTGGCTAACTGCCTGGCGCAGGGGCGGAGTCTGGCGGCGTGCGGGGCGTGGAGGCCGGAGTCTATCCTGCGGCGGGGGCCTCCCGTCTGCTCCATCCGGAAAGCCGGTGGGCTGTGGCCTTACCCTTCGAGGTGGTCTCCAACGCCAAACATAGTGGACCCGGTGTAAAGTCAGGTGGTCTCCTCCAGGCCTAAGAAATTGTGGGGAATTAGACACCTGCCTCCAAGCGACTCTTTCCGTCTGGTCTGTTATCTTGGGATATCGCTATTGTAAAAAACGCTTTTGTTTGAGGAGATGAGTAGGAGAGGCCAAACAGTGCAGCTGCCCAGGTGGCGCTTGGAGAAGAGTTTGGGCAGCTGGCAGTGGGCAGTGGGACTCCCTCCGCCGGATGGCAGCTGTTCAGGGCCAAGAGGGGCGCCCCGTAATCCCCTCACGGAAGCTTCCGCACTCCTCGAGTGGGAAATACGGACTCACATTTTTGGAAGCCTCTTCTTTGGGGGACGGGGTGGGCAGAGGGTTTGAACCCACCTTTCAAGAATAGTTGCACCACATTTAAATAAGCTGAGCCTCGTTACCTTGCACTCCACTCCACTCCTCCACACTTCTTTGTTATTTGATAGACCGTAGAGCCCAAGTGAGTCGGCTACACCACACTGCGCTCAGTAAAGTATTGATCTTTGGGAGGAACTCCTTTAAGGAACACTGTTCAGTGGGAGTCACTTGAAGGGACACAAGGAAATCTTCAGTGCCTAGCGAGTCTCCCCAGCAGATGGCTTGATCAGCAGTTTTGGGCTACCAGGATACTACTATGGCAGTCTCCGTCTACACTGTCGCTCATTTCCTGCTCTCCTCTCACCTAAAGAAATTGAGTAAAAGTCTTCATTATCATCGGGATATTTTTCATTGTAGTATAAAAGTATTCTACATAATGCTGTTTATCAAAAGCCTCCTTCAGAACATAGTGGTTAGGCAAGCAGGGTCCCGAATATCCAGTCTGGAGAGCTGAGTTTGAATTCAGACTCCGCCACCTTTTTGCTCTGTGATTCTGGGTGAACGAGTTACTTAACTTCTTCAAATCTCATTTTTCCTCTTGTCGTTACTCAGGGATACCAAGAGTACCAATCTCCTGGACTGTGAGCTTCTTAAGAGTGGGGGTGGGGGGTGGGCATATCAGTTTTGTTTACTGAGTTTAAGACGCATCTATTATTTCATCTGTCAAAGAAGCTGCTAAAAATAGCTATTGAATGCAGTGAATTAGAAATTGGGTTGCTGTAAGGATTTTGTGAGAGAATTCCTTGAAAATGCTTTGCACAATGCCTTGCAAAGAGAAAGTGCTCCACAGATTTAGCTAGCATTATAATGTTCCAAGCACTGTCGTTGGATTTGTGGAGAATAAAAAATGAATCAGGCTAAAGCAGAATAAAAAAGAGAAAATGGTGCACATAAAATCTGTAATGCTAGGAACTAAATAGTAAGATTTTGTTCATAACCTGTTGCTTTAAGATTGATAGAAAGTGTTATGAAGCTTAGAGGAGAAAGAGATATTGTTCATTTGGGGGTTCAAGAAAGGCTTTCTAGAGAAGGAGGCATTTGAGCAAAGTCTTGAAGTATGGCCAGGAATTAATAAGAGAAGATATATTTAAAATACCTGTTAATTGCTTTTATAATTTAACTGCTTTTATAACGGTTGAGGTTGAGACAGTTTGTTTTTCTTTTATTATTTGTGGTTTTCAAAATCCTGGGCTCCATAACTTAGCCAGGTCTGTGTAACCCTGAAAAGATTAACTGTTCTCTACCTCAGTTTTGTCATCTTTAAAATGGGAATAATAATAGTATATTCCTCGTTGGGAGGATCAAATAAATTAATACAAATAAAGTGCTTTGAATAGATCTTGACACATAGTAAATGCTCAATAAATATTAGCTGATATTATTATCCTTTTTTAAAAAAATATTTTATTTATTTATTTGACAGACAGAGATCACAAGTAGGCAGAGAGGCAGGCAGAGAGAGAGAGGAGAAAGCAGGCTCCCCGAAGAGCAGTGGGGCTCGATCCCAGGACCCTGGAATCATGACCTGAGCCGAAGGCAGAGGCTTTTTTTTTCCACATTAACATTCTTAGTATATTAATCCTCTCATGAAAAATCTGCACAATCCCCACAGATAAAGCCACTGCAGCATCTTTACTCCTTCTGTTGTCCAATCTCCAGCTCACTTTTTATCAGCACCAACATTGGCTTTCGCAGTCCCCCTGACTTTCTTCATTCTGTTCTTGCATTCTTTTTGCTGTTTTCTTGAGGTCTTTTTCTTCTCATACAGATCATGTCTTGCAAGTCTATGTTTGGGTTCATTTTTCTTTGCATAATCCAAGGAATCATAAATCATGCCAAAGCCAGTTGTCTTGCCACCACCAAAATGGGTTCTGAATACAAATACAAATATGACATCTGGTGTGGTCTTATACATTTTGGCTAGTTTTTCCCGAATTTCTGTCTTAGGTACTGTTGCCTTTCCAGGATGAAGGACATCAATAACCATTTGTTTGCACTGAAGTAGTTGGTTGGTCATGAACTTCCTGGTCTGGATAGTTAGTTACTGTGTCGTTCATGATGGTGGCTGAGAGGAGCAGCCGGAGAGGAAAAGAGCCAAAGGCAGAGGATTTAACGCATTGAGCCACCCAGGTGCCCCATTAATACTATTATCTTAATCAGACTTCAGCCTTGTCTCCCACTATGTTCTCCCTTACCTGATACTATGTCCATACCTCATGTCACTTGGGTGACATCTTCCCCAGGAATCTATTATTACCTTCCATCCTGAATTCCATTCCAGTTGAAGCATTACTTTATTTTTGTCAAGTCAACTTTTTGAAATCTGCTATTTCAGGTGCAACCTGTTTCCATGTCTTTTTTTTTTTTTTTTAATGTTGAGGTACTTATCTCAATGTGATTTCAATTATATGTAGTTATGTTTCATTTCCCCCCAACAGCTTATGAACTCCTTGAAGGTGGAAATTGTTCCTAATTTTCCGTAAATAACAAGGGCTTATTAAGCAGTAGGTGTTCAATAAACATTTGTTGAATTTACTGACTTAATTTTTTATTTAAATAGATCCCTGTTAGGCTGGGTAAGAGTTGGTTTCTTCAAAAAAAGTCTACCTACATACTTTAATGATTATAATGAACATTCAGTTATAACAACTTTCCCAGAATCTAACATTTAGAAATATATGAGAAAGAAGATGCTTGGAATGAAATAAAACCTAAAGACTGACATGAAATTAAATCTTTGCATTTATTTTTATATTTATACATTTTTTAAAATAATTTCAAGGTTTGAACCATAAACCACAGAGTGAGAGAATCCTTTTTCTCTTTTTTAAGATTCGATGGGAATGATGATGAAACATGACCTACCACCCCGCCCTTTGTGAATCAAATACAGCCCAAGCCAGGTACTTCTTCAAATGGTTTTTGTTTTGTTTTTGGAAAGAGAGAAAGAGAGAGAGAGAATAAGACTGAGGAGGGGCAGAAGAAGGAGGAGAGAGAATCTTAAGCAGGCTCTGCACTAGGCACCGAACCTGAAATGGGACTCAGTCTCACGACCCTGATATCATGACCTGAGCCAAAATCAAGAATCCAGTGGTTAACTGAACTACCCAAGTGCCTCTAAGCCAGGCACTTCTTAAAGCTACCAGTGAGACTTGGAAATGGAACAGCAAATAGAGGGAGGGCATATGATCAGAAATGTATCTGATCATCAATGGAAAAAGGAACTATTGGTGTAAGTCTTCATGATTTCTCTTTTCATGAGGGTAGATACATTAAAAAGAACACATAGACATTATCTAGCTTGTATTTTGGGGAATAGATGGGTTGGAGGACATCTTTATTCCTGAAATCTGAGGAAAGAGATTGATACTGTATTTGGGACTTCTTGAGGAGAAAAAAACAAGTTTAGTGACAAGCAAATGTAAATTATGTTTCTCTACATGAAGAGGCAAAAAAGGGTTAAATGCCTATGATGTAAAAGTGGGTATCATGCCAGAGTTAGACAATGATTTATACTGTACATACCAGAGAATGTATAAATCACTTTATTTGACAGGTGGTATTTTTATTTCTTCAGCAGACTTAGGGAGCTTTAGAATCATTACAGCTTTGTAAAGTAGTATTATAGACTGAGTCATTAGATCATTCATTTTGCCTGATTACATCAACTCATTGGGTTTTTGGGGAATGAAAGAAACTCATTATCAAAATTGTCATCTTGATTATATGGATTAAAGAGAATGGATCAAAGTTCTGAGAATTAGCTTTCACAGCCTGTTAAAAAATTGGAAGTTAAAAAATTGATTGCAGAGCAGGAATGATTAGGGAAAAGTTTTCTCATTTTAAAAAACTATCAGAGATTAAAGGAATGGTAATTTTGGGAGATACAAATAGTTGGAATCCATGTGGAGTTTTTAAAAAAGACTTTTTTGAAGTATAATTTATGTTACATTATATTCACCTGTTTTAAGAGTACAGCTCAATAAATTTTAATAAATTTGTAGAATTTTGCAAACATCACCACAATCCAGTTTTAGAACATTTTCATTAACTGTAAAAGATTCCTGTGCCTACCATATGTAGTTAGTCTCAGCTCCTGCCTCTAGACCCAGACAACCACTCTTCTGCTTGCTGTTTTTATGAATTTGCCTTTTCTAAGGAGTTTGGATAAATGAATCATGCAATATGGGAATTTTTTTGTCTGGCATGCACTTAGCATAATATTTTTGAGGCTCATCCATGTTGTAGCAGGTATCAGTAATTTACTCTTGTGTATGACTGAATAATATTCCATTATATGAATATACTACTTTTGTTTATCTATTCACTAGTTGATTCATTTTCATTGTTTCTACTTGGGGACTATAACAAATAGTGCTGGGAAGAAAGATTGGGTACAAGGGCTTGTGTGGATAGAGGTTTTAATTTCTCTTGGGGCGATACTTAGGAGTGGCATTGCTGAGTGGAATGGTAAATTTATGTTTAATATTTTAAGAAACTGCCAAACTGTTTTCCAAAGTGGCTATACCATTTTACATTTCCATAAGTGAGGTACGAAGGTTCTGGTTTTCTACATCCTCCTAAATACTTGTTATCATTTGACTATAGTCATTCTAGGGGGTATGAAGTACTATCTCACTGTGATTTTAATTTGCATTTCCATGATGATTATTGATATTGAGCACATTTTCTTGTAGTTTTAGCCATTCCTATTCTTTTGTGAAATGTCTGTTCAAATCTTTTGCCCATTTTTATTTTATTTTATTTTCTAAAGATTTTATTTATTTGACAGAGAGATCACAAGTAGGCAGAGAGGCAGGCAGAGAGAGAGGAGGGGAAGCAGGCTCCCCGCTGAGCAGAGAGCCCAATGATGCGGGGCTCAGTCCCAGAACCCTGAGATCCTGACCTGAGCCGAAGGCAGAGGCTTTAACCCACTGAGCCACCCAGGCGCCTCGTCCTTTGCCCATTTTTAAATTGGCTTCCTTTTTTATTATTGAGTTATAATTATGAGTTCTTGTTCTGACCAAGAATTCTTTATCACCTGTGTGATGTAAAAGATTTTCTCCCAGTCTGTGTCATGTCTTTCATTGCCTTAATGGTCTTTATTGAAACACAAACATCTTAACTGTTGATGAAGTCCATTTACTTAATTTTTCCTTCTATGGATTGTGCTTTCAGTAGCTAGGAAATCTTTGCCTAACTCAAGTTTACGTAAGTGGTTCGCCAAATGATCTGTGTACAGGTTGGGGAACACCTCATCAAGCCCGCTACAATTTTTATTTTCTGTTGTGTGCAAGACCTCGCATTCCAGCAGTGCATACCTAGGACCCATTCATAACTTCCAGACCACCCAGGATACATGCGTGAGAGCTTATCAAGGTCCACTATGATGAACTTGTTTCCTGGATCCCATCGTTAAATTTATGGCTGGTCTGTTGCTTGCTGCAACCAATACTATAGTCTCAGCCAGCTGTGATGTTGAGTTTTCCCGATTGTTTACCATTTGTTTTCTAAGGTCACTTGTTTCCGACAATACCCTGGATACCAAATCAAGTCATTGCCTCCAGGTGCAGAACTGCTGGTCTTCATGGCTTGTCCTGTCTTAACAGAACTACTGTGTTGGCGCTGGGGTCAGGGATAGGGAATGGGAATAGTCTCTGATGTCCCAGATCCCCACTTTCCTCACAGAAGTTCAGCAGTTTTATTATTTATTTATAAAATAAGTGCTTTTCAATCTGTTGTACACCTCTGGTCAATTTCTGCCCCCCCAAATTGCTGATATGCTTATTTTGACTATTTTTTTGTAGTTTTATTGTTGCTTTGGACAGATGATTCATGCCAATCTCCTTACTCCATCATTCTGAAATTATCTGTTATGTACAGTTTTAATGTCTTAAAAACTGATACAATATATCTTGACAGATGCAACAGCTTTTTAAAAATTAATATTTAGATCTTTCTGTTTCTTTCCAATGTTATATCCTTCCTACCCTTTCAAAATGCAATTTTTTTAAAAGATTTTATTTATTTATTTGTCAGAGAGAGAGAGAGCGAGAGCGAGCACAGGCAGAGTGGCAGGCAGAGTCAGAGGGAGAAGCAGGCTTCCTGCGGAGCAAGGAGTCTGATGCGGGACCCGATCCCAGGATGCCGGGATCATGACCTGAGCCAAAGGCAGCTGCCCAACCAACTGAGCCACCCAGGCGTCCCACAAAATGCAAATCTTGATGCTCTTAAATTTACTTTTATATGTTCTCTTAGGATGAAATTTATTATTTCTGTCAGTATTCCTTTATTCATTCAGTTGTCATGCATTAAGTCTTTGTTCTGTATTGATGCTGGGATGTATTTCCATTTCAGGAAGCTCTCACAAGTTGAGTAGGAAGCCACATTTTTAGGGTTAGAATTATAACAGTTTTAGAGTAAACTTTAGTTATATTCCCTGGCCTATGGTAAGTTTACCTAATTATAATTATAGGTGTATCCCATTAGAAATACATTTAAAAATTTAAGAGATAATAGGGTAATTATTTAAAATAAGCACTTTACATTCAAATATTTGTATCCTTCATTCAGTTTTGTGACTTTTTTTCCCCATCATACACCATCCTCTTCACATTGTGGAGAGAACATAAAATGGTCTACACACAAAGTTTCTATATATTTTTTTTCCCTATGGGGCCCAATAGTAAGTAAGGCAAAAAAGTCCTATTTGGAAAGGAGGGAGCAGGTTGGGGGGATATTAGAAGTTGTGTGTAATGGCATTAGAATGTGAAGAAGGACCCCAAAGTTGAGGCTTGACACAAGGCAGAAGATCTTTCTAGCTAATAGTAGGTGTTCTGAGTCAACAGCTAGAACCTCATCATTCTTTTTGCAGTTTAAGAAAATAAAAGTCAGGTGAGGTCAAGGGATGATTTTAGTAAATACTGTAGTTGGATTTGGGGGTCCATTATCTGATGCATAGCATGGACAGAGGAAATGTGCTTGAAAATATTTCACACTAATTGGTTTTAGATGTGGTCCTCTGACTAATGTAATCTTTGACTTAATTTTTTGTAAAGATTTTATTTATTTGACAGAGATCACAAGTAGGCAGAGAGGCAGGCAGAGAGGGAGGAGGAAGCAGGCTCCCCGCAGAGCAGAGAGCCCGATGTGGGGCTCGATCCCAGGACCCTGGGATCATGACCTGAGCCGAAGGCAGAGGCTTTAATCCACTGAGCCACCCAGGTGCCCCTTTGACTTAATTTTTATACTAACATCTCATTTTATAAGTCCTAGCTTGGTCTCAATGCTAGCACTTAGAAAATGAGATGTTAAAATGAAAATTAACATAATGGATACGAAATAATTTTGAAAAACACTTTGCTATATAAATGCCAGAAAATGGGGTGCCAGGGTGACTCAGTGGGTTAGACCTCTGCCTTCGGCTCAGGTCATGATCACGGGTTCCTGGGATTGAGCCCCGCATCAGGCTCCCTGCTGTGCAGGGAGCCTGCTTCCCCCTCTCTCTCTGCCTGCCTCTGCCTACTTGTGATCTCTCTCTGTGTCAAATAAATAAATGAAATCTTAAAAAAAAAATGCAAGAAAATATCATCATATAATACAAAAATATTAAGAGCTACTGCTTTCTTTTTTTATTTTATTTTTTTAAGGTTTTATTTATTTATTTATGGAGAGAGAGAGGCAGAGGCAGAGGGAGAAGCAGGCTCCCCGAGAAGCAGGGACCCTGATGTAGGTAGAACTCGATCCCAGGATGCCAGGAAGAGCTAGTGCTAAATGAAAATGTCTCATAAGATAAAGCTTCCCCAAATTCATAATGAAAATTAATGGAAAGATAAGGTTTAATATATCACAAATTTCAGCAAGCATGTATTGAGTCTATGATTGCTAAACAGTGAGGTTCATGTATGTTAAAAGTGAAGGACAGATCACTTAATTGACATAGATCCTATAGGTACCACAATTTAAAAATCCTTTTCTTCTTATTGTGTTTATGATGCTAGTTTAAACTCAGTACATTTGCTCTGTAAGAATCTAAAAGAGAAGATTTTTCCTAAAAAAGATGATGGTGTGTTTATCTAGGCCCTCCAAAAGCATTTCCTGCCAGGCAGTTGACATGTAGCCTTGGCTCAATTTCAGAAAACTATTTGCTTCTGTTTACCCTTCCAGATACAGCATCTCCTAGGAATTGAGATGAGGAATCTCCTTTAACTCTTTTAAATTTTTGAAGCATACTTTATATATAACACTTTAGAGTCTACTCTTTGTATTAGCACAATGAAAATTCTTGTGTCTTTAAATTCTTAAAAAAAAAATGCATCTGCTTTAGTAATTCACTAGCAGAGACATCAAAGCCTTAAAGTGAGTTAATCCAATGTAATTAGAATATTCTTTTCCCATAAGATTAATAATGGGATAATTTTTAACCTTTTTAAAATCCCTCTTCATTAAGAAACAGAACCCATTATTGAGTTTCTTTGAAAGAGTATGCTCTACTTAATTTACTTATAATATTTTTCTTTTTCTTTCATATAACATTACAGAAATATTTGGGGAAGTGAGGTAGATATTATATTTTAAAAATATAGTTGGGGGGGGTGCCTGGGTGGCTCAGTGGGTTAAAGCCTCTGCCTTCGGCTCAGGTCAGGATCTCAGGGTCCTGGGATCGAGCCCCACATCAGGCTCTCTGCTCAGCAGGGAGCCTGCTTCCGCCTCTCTCTCTGCCTGCCTCTGCCTACTTGCGATCTCTGTCTGTTAAATAAATAAATAAATAAATAATCTTTAAAAAAAATATATGTATATAATTGGGGCCTGGGTGGCTCAGTTGGTTAAGCATCTATTTTCAGCTCAGGTCATGATCCCAGGTTTCTCTCCCTCTGCCCCTCTCCCTGCTTATAGCCTCTCTCTCTGTCAAATAAATAAATAAAAACTAAAAAATTAATTACTCAAAATTTTTATTCTTTTTAGGAAGTCAATTTGTTTTTTAATATTTTAAATGTTTTTAATACTTACTACATAGTTAGGAATACAGGAGCATATTATAACTTTATTGTGATCCCAGAATGCATGTTATTTCAATTAAGTATAAATGTATCTTTGAGGGAATATGATGGCAAATGTATTAATTTAAAGGTGAGAAATTTGAGATACAGAAAGATATAATAACTTGAGATACCTACTATAGTTACATGTGAGCAAATTTAGGTCCTCTTGCTCTGATCCAAAATCAGAACAAGGCCATGGATCAGAACAAGATGACTTCTGAATGGCAAGGATTAGAGCAAGCAACACATCAGAGACAGAGAGTACAGGAGACTGGCATGCAAACACCAATGGGGTGGATAGATCGAGAACGATAAGCACATGTCCAAAGTTTGGAGTCTCAAATTCAAGGTCTGCCATTAGAATCTGTCCCCTTGATACTCTGGACAACACAGGTCTCTCATTCCCTACCCTCCCTTTCTCTCTGTAATTCACAAGGTTTCAGACATAGTTGGAAGACATGGTCCTGCTTTTACACAACTGATACTGAAGGCTTATGTGCTGAGATGAATGGTCGCCTGCATTAAGGGAATAAAGAGTTAATAGAGTCCAGCATCCAGAGCGTTCTGTCTTAGAGGCTGGAGTTATAAGGGCAAAATGATTCAGCAAAGCTAGGGTCACCACTGTATCATGCACAAAGAATTATCTTGGTCTTGTGAATTGGTGACGTTGGTCCCTTCCATGACTTCTTATCTCTGTCTTGAAACGATGTTGGCTCCCAGACTGCCTGGCCCAGTAACAATCTGATTACTGACTGATGGCCTCGGCCCTATTCTGTGGATCTACACCACCTTAATTGTTAGGACTTCCAGCTATGTATTCCAGAGGAAGTAAAGAATAGGAAATCCAAAGTTGGGTGAAACAAGCAGAATGACTGAGACAATCCTCTCAGTTAGTCAGGAACTAGTATTACTGTCCTCTTAGAGACAGAGCTCATCTGCACCTCTCCTGCACTGCCTGTCACAGAGTAAGTAGGTCCGTAACAAATATTGGTTGAAGACTGAATCATTGCAGGGGTCTGCCAGTGATGAAAGTAACTTAATGGGAGAGGGAGTAACTCCTGACATAGGCACAAAGCCTGAGTGCAGCTTTCAGATGTGAGAAAGATGAAACTCTTTTACTGTATAGGGATGTCCTAGAAGTAAACAAAGGCACAAAGAATTATTGAACTGGGTGGTTCAGTGGATTAAGACCCTGCCTTCAGTACAGTTCATGATCCCAAGGCCCTGGGATCGAGCCCTGCACTAGGCTCTCTGCTCAGCAGGGAGCCTGCTTTCCCCTCTCTCTGCCTGCCTCTCTGCCTACTTGTTATCTCTCTCTTTCTCTCTCTGTCAAATAAATAAATAAAATCTTAAAAAAAAAAAAGAACTATTGACATGTCCTAGGCTATAGAGCCATCTAGGGTTATTTAGAAATTAACTAAGTGTCTTTGTTCTTAGATTTATGCTATGCATACTAAATAAATGGTTTGTAAAGATTCTAAACAGTGCTTAGGCCAGCTAAAAAAAAAATTTTTTTAATTAATGTAAAGTTTGAGTAAGTGAAATTTTGAAGATGATGGAATCTAATTGATAACTTCCTTACTCTTTAACCTGTAGATAATCTCCCTTTTAAAAGTGTTCATTATAGTAGTGATTATGCAGAGAAGAAGCCTGTGATGAAAATGTGGTATAAAATTGTGTTCTTTGTTCAGCAAGTTAAAACAAGCTGGTCTGTAAGCAATTATTATCTTCATCAAAATTCCTAGCTCTAATGTTTTGGCTTCATTGGCCCAGCACGTATGCCTTCTCAAACAATTGGATGGATTTAAAACACTTATGAGATGTTTGTGCTTATATCTTAACATAGCATCAGTTCAACAGGAAAAAGAAAAAAAAAATGTAAGATTTGGCATTAGGGCATAGTTTTTTTTTTTTTTTTTTTTTTTTTTTAAGATTTTATTTATTTATTTGTCAGAGAGAGAGCGAGTGAGAGCACAGGCAGACAGAGTGGAAGGAAGAGTCAGAGGGAGAAGCAGGCTCCCTGCGGAGCAAGGAGCCCGATGTGGGACTCGATCCCTGGACGCTGGGATCATGACCTGAGCCGAAGGCAGCCGCTCAACCAACTGAGCCACCCAGGCGTCCCTGGGCATAGTTTTAAAAAGAAAATCAAACCAAAACTAAAGTAAACAAAAAGCCCATAACAGTGCTTAAATCCCTGTATACGAATGAACATTCTTTATTCAGCCTTTTAATACCCTCAGGTAGCTGTGCAGTAGTTAGTGTTCAGGAGTGTCTTTCTGTTCCTCACTCATTAATCATTTAACATTTCTGAAAAAAATTACCAGAGAGTTGGCTACCCATTACTAACATTTTTATATGGGTGATATATTTTTTAAAAAATCTCTTTTTTTGCTTTTTTTGGTTATTTTAAATAATTTTTTTAAGATTTTATTTATTTATTTGACAGATCACAAGTAGGCAGAGAGGCAGGCAGAGAGAGAGGAGGAAGCAGGCTCTCCGCAGAGCAGAGAGCCTGATGCAGGGCTCGATCCCAGGACCCTGGGATCGACCTGAGCCGAAGGCAGAGGCCCGACCCACTGAGCCACCCAGGTGCCCCTTATTTTTGGTTATTTTCAACAGCAACAACAGGGCGCCTGGGTGGCTCAGTGGATTAAGCTGCTGCCTTCAGCTCGGGTCATGATCTCAGGGTCCTGGGATCGAGTCCCACATTGGGCTCTCTGCTCAGCGGGGAGCCTGTTTCCTCCTCTCTCTCTCTCTGCCTTCCTCTCTGCCTACTTGTGATCTCTATCTGTCAAATAAATAAAGAAAATCTTAAAAAAAAATAAATAAACAGCAACAACAAATATATTCTGTATTCTAAGGAAACTGTTCAGGGGCCTGCTTGGGTAAGCAGATGATTTAAAAGTGAATTAGCTTTTTAAATTATGAATTTGCATATGTGTAAGTGACTAAGAAGAATGTACCTTTGGATAAGATTGGGAGTGTTTGGTTAAAAAATAATCATCTTTTAAGATTAAAAATGTCCCCAGGTGCATTTTTAAGCTTATGTAATTTTTTCTAGTGGGTTAGGTTTCTCATTACATTCTTTATTTACTTAGCTAATGATTACACAGTCAAATATTAATACCATATATTCTTTTGAAATTACTGTAGGGGCTCCTGGGTGGCTCAGTCGGTTAAGTGTCCAATTCTTGGTTTCAGCTGAGGTCAGAATCTCAGGAATAAGCCCTGGTAGAGCTCTGTTCTCAGCGGGGAGTCTAGTTGCCCTTCTCCCTTCCCCTCTGCCTTTCCATCCCAC
Source organism: Mustela lutreola (assembly GCF_030435805.1). Classification (NCBI taxonomy): domain Eukaryota; kingdom Metazoa; phylum Chordata; class Mammalia; order Carnivora; family Mustelidae; genus Mustela; species Mustela lutreola. The sequence goes on along the minus strand of NC_081290.1, from coordinate 239,494,672 downwards.
TCCCTCTGCACTTGTGCACTCACTCTCCCTCTCTAAAATAAATAAAATCTTTTAAAAAAATCCAGAAATTACTATATTGCAATAGCTATTTATTGGGTACCTGCCATTTACTAGATGTTGAAGATGGATATACCTTTAAGGGCTGCACATTCTAGCAGAATCAACAGATTGGAGCATGGTGAACAGTACTTGTGAACAGGTGTTATGGGCTGTGAACTGTGGTTGGTATAAAGAGAGGGAGTAATTCATTTTGCCTAGGGGTAGGAGAAGGCTTTGCTGAAGAGGTGACCTTCAAATTGGGCTTATCAAAAGTGTTAGCTTTCTTGACATTTTTGCAGAATGACAAGTTATTAATGAGTTAGAGCATAGACTGCCTGAAGCCAGTGTTAAGATGTAGAGTTTGATAGAAGAGTTTGAAGGAAAAAAATGTGAAATTTCCCATCAGGTAGAAGAAAAAGACAATGAGATGAACAATTAAGAGATCAGTCTAGGAGGTCCAAGAGTTGCTGTGGAAGGCAAGAAAAGAATCTAAATCACTAAGAATAAGTAAAAAGAACAGTTGGGTATTAGTCAGTATTGGGAGGAGGTTTTTAGTGAAACCTGTCAATTTCTTTTGCACCTTTCAGGAGGGTTTCAGAAATGGCAAAGTTACTTTTTGTCATTCAACTTCAATGTTCTTTGTTTATCAGAGATCATTTTTTCCCGAGATGCTCCGAAAATTTGTTTTTGCAAAACTGAATTTTGGTTGGCAAAAGATCTGTTTCTTCACAGTTATCAGAATCTGCATGCTAGGGGCCCCTGGGTGGGTCAGTTAGTTAAGCATCTGCCTTCAGCTCAGGTCATGACCTCAGGGTCCTGGGTTTGAGCCCCATGTCGGGTTCCCTGTTCCATAGGGAGTCTGCTTCTGCTGCTGCTGCTGCCTCATCCTCTGGCTCATGTTCTCTCTCTCTCTCAAATAAGTAAGTAAAATCTTAAAAAAAGAAAAAAAAATCTGTATGCTGGAAAGTTGAGGCTCTTAATAAATCACAATTGGTAGTAAATCTCTCTCTCTCTCACACACACACACACACACACACACACACACACACACGAAGTTTAGAGTGACAGTTTCCAATGTATCTGTAACCCAGACTTTTTGAGCCCTTAAATACTGGCTCTTTAAGTCTTGATGACTTGAAAGTTGGTTGATGAGTTAGATACCCAGTGAGGAGGAGGGAACTACAGACAGGATGGAATGCTAGTTTATCCTGCAAGAAAAGAAAAAAAAGGAGAGTAAGATGGATGTAAGTGCTGGAAAGATCTTGGCCTTCCAGTCCTTTGACTATAATACGTCAGCCATGTTTCCCAGCCTATCAGAGATGCTGGGGTATGCTATCAGCTAGTGATAGAGTAGACACATATGAAATGTCACCCTCATCTAACTGGTGTTTACATTTTCAAAGTCATAACCATGACTATACAAACGTTAGTGTGAGTAACCTTTTCATAACTATTTTAACAGAAACTCCCTAAACATTTATCATTCTATTTGTCAAGAAAATAGTTATTCTTTTTTTTTTTTTTTTTTTTTAAAGATTTTATTTATTTATTTGACAGAGAGAAATCACAAGTAGATGGAGAGGCAGGCAGAGAGAGAGAGGAAAGCAGGCTCCCTGCTGAGCAGAGAGCCCGATGCGGGACTCGATCCCAGGACTCTGAGATCATGACCTGAGCCGAAGGCAGCGGCTTAACCCACTAAGCCACCCAGGCGCCCCGAAAATAGTTATTCTATTATCCTGTTTATTTGAATCCACTAAGCATGTAACTTTTGTCATCCCTGAATTAGTAGACATATTCCCCTTGATTCTAACCTGTAGTCTAGAATCTCCCATAGAACTTTTTATAGTTCTAAGTGTCCAGACCCTACCTCTGGAGATTCTGAATCAGAATCTCTATGGAGATACCCTGGACTACAGCATTCCATTTTTACAAACTCCTCAGATGATTTTTCCCCCTGAGAACACATATTTTATTCTTTAGAAATATAAAAAAATTGGGAGATGACTACAGTTCTCAGGCAATTTCTAATGAACTCCAAGGCTGAAGACCATCTTTGTTTCTAACTTACTCTGCACACTACCTCCAGAATTTTTTCCTCAAATCACATCGTGGGGGTACCTGGGTGATTCAGTCAGTTAAGCATCTGCCTTTGGCTCGAGGTACTGGGATTGGGTTCCTTCTTCAGTGGGGAGTCAGTTTCTCCCTCTGCCCCCCACCACCGCTCATGCTCTCTCTCATACTCTCTCTCATGCTCTCTCTCTCAAAATGAATAAATAAAATCTTTTTTTTTAAAGATTTTATTTATTTATTTGTCAGAGAGAGAAAGAGAGCACAGGCAGGCAGAGTGGTAGCAGAGGCAGAGGGAGAAGCAGGCTCCCTGCTGAGCAAGGAGCCAGATGTGGGACTCGATCCCAGGATGCTGGGATCATGACCTGAGCCGAAGGCAGCTGCCCAACCAACTGAGCCACCCAGGCATCCCGAATAAATAAAATCTTTAAAAAAAAAAAAAAGAAATGCACATCATGTTACTCATTTCCTCAAAAACACTGCCCTTCAGAATAAGATTCAAATTTCTTCATATTGCTTTCCTGGCCTTCCTAGATCTGATCCTGTCAAAGGACATTTAGCTTATGCTGCAGTAACAACCTCCTGGCTTAAGACAATAAAAGTCTATTTCCTACTCCTGCAACATGTCCAGCATGGATCAATAGGGAGGCACTAGTTTATTCAGTGACCCATTCTGCCCCATGGCTTTGGAGCTTTGTGGTTAGAGAAGAGAGATATGCACATCTCTTCTTCCTCTTTTCTCTCTCTCTCTATCTCTCTTTTTTAAGATAAGCTCCACATCCAGCGTGGGGCTTGAACTCAGGACCCCAAGAGCAGGAGTTGCATGCTGAACCAACCAGGTGCCCCTCTCACTCATTCTTAAGTACTTTGACCTGGAAGTGGAATATGTCATTTCTGCTCACAATCTATAGCCTTGCCTAACTGCAGGGTGAGTGGAATATATAAACGTCTGGGGACTGGGAAGAGTATTAGTAAGCATTTGTTGTATCTACCACGGACCCCATATCTACATATTTTTTTAAAAGTTGAAGAGGACTTCATACAACTTCATAAAAACCATTTAAAAATGTATGGTTCAGTGGCATTAATTACGTTCACGATGTTGAGCAACCATTACTTCTGTCTAGTTCCAAAACATCTTCATCACCCCCAAAGGAGACCCCTTACGCATTTTCCCTCCCTCCATCCCCTGGCAACCACTAATCTTTTTGTCTCTAGGGATTTACCTATTTTGGATAGTACATATAAATGGAATCATATGATACGTGGCCTTTTGTGTTTGGCGTCTTTCACTTGTATAATGTTTTCCAAGTTCATCCATATTGTAGAATGTATCAGTACTTCATTCCTTTTTGTGGCCAAATAATATTTCATTATATGAATATACTACATTTTGTCTATCAGTTTGTCTATTGATGGACACTTGGGTTGTTTCTACCTTTTGGTTATTGTGAATAGTGCTATGAAAATTCATGTACAAAATTATTTATTTGGAAACCTATTTTCAGTCCTTGTAGTGTATATATAGGACTGGAATTGTAGGGTCATAGAGTAATTCTATGTTTAACTTTTTGAGGAACTGCCAAACTGTTTTTCACCTGATTTGCCTTCTTAGCCTCTGTTACTCCAGTTAAATGAGGAGCAGCCATTGTTCTTAAAGTTAGTATTTTACAGCTCAGGGTATTTCTTTGGTTTTGAATCATCTCCCCCTTTTTTCTATTTTTTTGAAATAGAAATTGTAACAGTTTTTTAAGGTTCAGTTCCAACCTTCCTTCCATCAGTTCTTGGAAAGAAACTCTTATTACTTCTCAAATTCCAGTGTTTCCTCCTCTTTATCTCTTTTATACCACATATTTTATTCTGACTAGTTGTTTATATATAACTTCCTCACTAGATTTTAGATATGCTTATATGACTTACTCTTTTATTCTACATGATGTCAAAAACAGTTCTTTGCAGATGTTTAGTAAAGGTTGAGTGAATAAAGATACAAATAAATAGCTATCGCCTTTTTTTTCTCATTTGCTATGGGTTCTTTTTTTTTTTTTGGAAGTAATCTGGAAAATAAATGGAAGGTATCACATTCTCAAAATTTTTATTTCAGGGATGCTTTCTGGACAAAATTCAGTGAACTTAGTTAAAAAGGTAAATCATTCTTTTTTTTTTTTTAAAGATTTTAAAGATTAAAAAAATTTTTTAAAAAGATTTTGTTTATTTATTTGCTTGTGTGAGGGAGAACACAAGAGCAGGGAGAAGCAGGCTCCCCGCTGAGCAGGGAGCCCAATGTGGGGCTCTATCCCATGCTGAAGGCAGATGCTTAACCCAAGCACCCCAAAGGTAAATCATTCTTTAATCTAAGGATATTTGATTAGATCTAAAACTGATACCACTGGAACAAAGATCGAGAACTAGTGTTTCAAATCAGTAAAGTTTTAGACTTTAATTTCTCCCAGTCAAAAATTATCTTCAAGCCCCTGAGAGAAGGAAAAAGGACCATTCAGCAAGAGATACGAATGAGGAAACCTTCTAGCCTTCTGAGCCTTGTCTTGTTCCTGTCCATCTGAATAGCAGCCGACATCTCATCTTATTCTTTATTCTCTCCCAGGTACAGCCTACCCAGTATCATCAGCCTTGCTATCCTAATATTTGCTTTAAATAAATAATAAATAGTCTGGCATTTGGAATAAAACCCCAAACAGTATTACAGAGCAAAACATAAATGGACCTAGGTCAGACTGAACCTTTTTGTAAACTGGTTATAGGAAAAGAAACTTGATCTTATTTATTATATCTCTCATGCACTTAGGAGGGGAGGAGTGAAAGACACTGCATGGTATTCAGGCAAGGAAACAGATTCTACTATGAGCAAGGGGGTAAAAAAAATTTACCCCCTTAAAAAAAATAAATTGTTTTGAGAGGGAGAGAGAAAAAAAGAATAAAAAACTAATAACGTATTGTAGTTTTATGTTAAAATCCAAATTATAACACTTAAGAAAGTAATAATCATTGAAATCCAAATTAGATTTACCATCTTGACAAAAATAACATTTATCTTAAAACATATGGTTCTTGAGATCTTTATTAATAACCTTGTAATTTATGTTCTTTATGTTAATTATTCCTCTCAGGAGTACTAAGTTACTTTTCCCCTTTAAATTCTCTATAGATACAGATAAAATCTTTCTTTTATTCCAAAAGAAAATTTTCAGGTTTTGAGAGAAAAGTATCTGCCATATTTTCACTCCCAGTCTGTTAATACAGTAACAGAAGGAACTATTTCATTGGAGGGTTTGTTTAAGAAAAACATAAAAATAAGGAAGTTATTTACAAACAGATGTGGCATTTTATAACCACATCTGCATGTTAACCAACATTGCTTGCTGAAGCTATTTTGTAGTCTGGAATTGTGCATAGTAATACTCATAAGCAAACTGAAGGTTGCTATTCTGCTAATCCTACCAGTGGACTAGAGTAGAGCATGAAACCTTAGTCTTGCTCTGGAACAGTGATTCTTATCTTTTTTGAGATTGCTAATCTCTTTGATAATCTGTTATCAGTTATGGACCTCTCCTCCCAAAAATGCATTATGCACATATAAGTAATTTTGCATTCCCTTTGAATATCTCTGGAAGAATATACAAGAAACTCAGTGATTGCTTAAAGAGAGGGCAATGGGAGGACAAGAGGGGGAAGGAAGACTTCTCTTTCTCTATATATCCTTTTTTAAAAAAAAGATTTTATTTATTGAGAGTGAGCACAAGCGTGGCGGGGGTGGGGGGGCAGCAGGCAGAGGGAGAGGGAGAAGTAGACTCCCTGCTGAGCAAGGACCCTGATGTGGGACATGATCCCATCATGACCTGAACTGAAGGCAGACACTTAACCAACTGAACCACCCAGGCACCCTCTATATATTCTTTTATACTGTTTTCAAGTTTTCAGCCAGGTATATATCTTACATATATATGTATTTTTTAAAAAATATTTTATTTATTTATTTGACATAGAGAGATCACAAGTAGGCAGAGCAGCAGGCAGAGAGAGAGGAGGAAGCAGGCTTCCCACTGAGCAGGAAGCCCGATGTGGGGCTCAGTCCTAGGACCCTGAGATCATGACCTGAACCAAAGGCAGAGGCTCAAACCACTGAGCCACCCAGGTGGCTATATGTATATGTTTTAATCTGTGTTTTTTAAAGTCACAATGTCAAAAATTTTTGCACACAATTTTGGGTTCTGTGCTTCTTATCTCCTACAATTTAAAAACTCAGTAGCTTTTGGGGCCCCTGGGTGGCTCAGTTGTTGGGTGTCTGCCTTTAGCTGGGGTCATGATCCCAGGGTCCTGGGACTGAATCCCACATCGGGCTTCCTGGTCAGCGGGAAACCTGCTTCTCCCTCTCACTCCCATTCCCTCTGCTTGTGTTCCTGCTCTTGCTGTCTCTCTCCCTCTGTCAAATAAATAAATAAATAAAATTTAAAAATTAAGTAGCTTTTAATAGAATATACATTTAGTCAATTGTTATGGATTATTTTACTTGATTACAAAAGATAGAAATGTAATTAATAATTTCAGTAACTTATAAGTACCACTATATTTGTATAACAAAACATGCTGATTCCTCAATGATCTGTTAAAATCTTGTTAAACTTTGGTTAGTAGGATTTTTTTTTTTTTTTAACATTCAGTTTAACGATTTTTTTTCTTTCAGAGGTAGGGTAAAGGCAGTTGTACCTAAAGGAGTTGCTTATTATAAAGGAAAGAGCTATATTATGTTTCAATTCATGTAATATCTTGCTTGATTCCTTTTAGGAAGCCTGTGTGAGTGTGTAGTGATAGAGAGACTTTGCTCTAAGGAAAAATTGGCCTATGTAGAAATGACAAAGATCTTACAATTAATTTAGTGTAGTGTTTCTTAACCTTGGAGTTCTTACTCTGTAGGTCTGGGACTAGGGACCGAGTCTGTATTTCTGACACACTTCTTAGATGATTCCAAAGGGCTCTCAGCTTTAGGAACTAGTGGTCTAGTACATGCTATTATGCTTTACTGACTGCAAAAACTAATCACAAGAATTCATTCTACGGATGTTGCATCTATGTGAATGTAAGCTGCATTCATCTTTTGACAGTCTTGGAAAAGAGGAAAGTAAAATGCCAGAGGAAATGACAAGGTCATCCCTTTGCAGTCATGATAGCTACTTCTGAGTCATGCTGGGCTTCTGGAGATTATAGGTCGGAGTTGTTTTATGTCGAAACTGGCCTTAAGTCTTAAAGCTTATGGAAAAAGTTTAAGGGTAAATATGGGGTGTTTTAGAAATGAGGTTCTACTCAAATTTAGGTGGAATGGAAAGCAGGATTGGGTTAAATAGTACTTATTGAAGTTATGGATTAATAATTAGTAATTAGTTTCTCTAAAAAACATTTTAGGATGATTTCGATCTTTAGCATTTAAGGTTAGCTATTTAAATGAAACATACTATTTTTATTAAAAAATTTTTTTTTTTTTTTTTTTTAAAGATTTTATTAATTTATTTGACAGAGAGAAAGATCACAAGTAGGCGGAGAGTCAGGCAGAGAGAGAGGAGGAAGCAGGCTCCCGCTGAGCAAAGAGCCCGATGCGGGGCTCGATCCCAGGACACTGAGATCATGACCCGAGCCGAAGGCAGCGGCTTAATCCACTGAGCCACCCAGGCGCCCCTTTATTAAAAAATTTAAAAAGGGAAATGATATGTGGAAAAGCATGCCCTGGAAAACGTAAAGGTCATCTAGGACAACCTTCTTGCCCAGTTGCCTGCTTTAGAGAAACCTGGTTATTTGGATCATGAAGCACAGATAAACCTCCCATTGCCCCTTTAACTAAGACTCTTTGTATAATATTATAGGCAGAGTACATAGGAGGAAATAACTGCTTCATGAATACTAGACCTGCAAATCTGAAAGATTTCCTCAAAAATCTTAACCCTTTGTCTCTCAAAGAAAAAAAAAAAAAAAAAGCCACACCCAAGCAAAATCTATGTACTAGAAAACCCAAACTACTTACAATGTTTAAGTGCAGGATTTAAAATAGCAAAAGGAAGTAAAGCCCATCTCTGTGATGTCAAGTGCTATTTTGGTATATAACAAAATAGTTGAATCATAAGTCCCTCAAAGTTAAAATATTAAACAGACTCTTAGCTATAAGATGTGTTGCCAGGCATCTGTATAGAATATAACCATGTAATCAAAGCATATTGTATTTCTCCACACAAAGAGAAGCAAAGCTACTGCTTCTAAAGATTAGGAAACTTTCATTAGACTGACAGAAGACAGTACAGAGGAAATGGCTTGGGGGTGGAGGAGATGTATGAAAGAGGATGAAAGGAACAGTATTCATACTATCCAAATTAGAGCCAGGATGTTTACGCTCACATCTTGTCTTGGCTCTGTGTTGAGGGGACTGAAAAATGGGGACATGGGAAAATGTATCTGTGAGATCCCTAAATGAGGCACTAAATATACTAAATTCCTCCTATAAATGCTTTTTATTTATAGCAGTCTCTGAATATTTCTGAATATATTGTGAGTAAAGCCCAAAGCTATAATGCTAATTACCTCTACCTCTTTTCTGTTGCTAGTATCCTTCCTAAAGGTGTTCTTTCATTCTGTTGTTTACAAGGCACATGCCTCCACAGGATTGTAGCCTTATGGGGAGTGGTCTTATTTACCTTTCATTTACTCAAACAGCATCTATGTATCAGGCACCCGTTTCATGCTGGGCACTGTACTAGGCACATATGGTATAATTATTAGTAAAACAGACCTGGTCCCAGACCTCACAGAGCTTCCATCTCCCTTAGCTTGGTCAAGTGATGTGGACTTTAGATGAATGCAAATTACTTAATTAGCACCATTTAAAACAACTTTAAAAACATTTCAGATGTCAGTGTCTCTAATAAAATTTTGGCCAGTATTAATTGACTAATACTGAAATCTGTGGAGTTAGACTTAAGACAATATTTAGGTTATATTTAGAAAAATTTTTTATTTTTTATTTTATTTTTCTTTAAAAAAAATAAAATTATTTATTTGAGAGAGAGTGAGAGAGTGCACAAGCAGGGTGAAGGGCATAGGGAGAAGCAGAATCTCCACTGAGCAGGAAGCCCAAAGTGGGGCTCCATTCCAGGACTCTGGGGTCATGACCTGAACTGAAGGCAGATGCTTAACAGGCATCCTGTATTTAGAAAATTTAAGGGATGTTATTTTGCTTTCTTAAGGTTTTTTCTTAAGAATTAAAAAAGTTATATGCATAATTTGGAAGAGCACCCAACAAAAGGAGCAACTATTTACATCTCATGATTGCCCTCCTACATTGTTAGCGATCCGACCAGTAAGAGGCAGTAAGAGGCAGCGGTTGCTAGAGGTGAAAACAGTTGACCGTCTGTGTAAAGAAAACCTCCATGCTTTCTTCACAGATGTCACTCACTAGAAAAACAGGATTCTGATAGGAATTTTAATAGTTTTGTAAGTAGGAAACTTAAGAACCTCCTTCCACAGCTTAGGGAGCTACAGGTAGAATTTGCCTGGAACATTATTAAATTCTGTGGCTTGTGTTCCCTAAGGATTCTTCTACACGAGTTCTCTTATTGCTTGTGGTGGACAGAACCACCCTAATTGGAGACTGAAGATTGGAGAATCCTAAGTCCATCCATGTATGTTTCCTGAAGGGTTCAAGTGCTTTACTGAACTAGAGAAGAAACTCGCTGCTAGATTTTGAATTTGGAGTAAACATTGTTCTGACTTACCCTATTTTAGGTTTTCCCCTGTATTTTCCAGTTGCCTCAACAACGAAAATCTTGGGTTTTCCTAATGAAGAACCAATTCACTTTACCAAAAACAGATATATTTTTCAAACACAGACAACTGTGTCACACTGTATATAAAGCCTTCTACTAAAAAGGCCAAGTGTTATCTTTTGGCACTACTACTTATAAGGTAAAAAGTTAATACTAGGGGCACCTGGGTGGCTCAGTGGGTTAAAGCCTCTGCCTTTGGCTCTGATCATGATTCCAGGGTCCTGGGATCGAGCCCTACATTGGGCTCTCTGCTCAACGGGGAGCCTGCTGCCTGCTGCCCGCTCTTCTCTCCGCCTGCCTCTCTGCCTACTTGTGATCTCTGTAAAAAAAAAAAAAAGTTAGTACTAGATATACTCCAAAAAGATATTAATATCTTTTTGGAGTAAAGGAACAATAGATTTTATCAGTTTGTTTCTTGCCACTATTTCTGCTCTATCATGAACAAATACAATTATTTCCAGGATATATCTTAAAATACCCATCGTTTTTTATTCTTGTCCCACAGCTGAGCAAATCCCTCTTTAGGATATATGACAACTGACTTGGCTTGGGCTGTGAAACATGTCTCAGCCTTATAGCCTGTTTATGCTCATTCATGCGCATTTGCTCCTTCAAATTCTAACTAGGTTTGTAAAAGTCAATTTTATGCATTACAATATCAAGGTCTATTTATAGTGATTTATGGGATGAGAAATTGGGTTACATGGCTTCCTAACATCCCACCAAGTATGTATGGCTTTGGATTTTAAGTGGTTTGCGTTATTCTTTTCCAAGTGGATTGTCACACTGAGTTAACAATGTCTTTTGGAATTCCACTAATAAATCACAGATTCTCACTGCTAGTATTCCATTGCTTATTTAATGACACCCTATTCGAGTGCTGGGTTTTGCAAGCTAAATGGAGTACTTAAAATCTCTGAATGCCCTCTGAACTTTTGGTTCAGATCAGACTCATTGGAAGCTTTGCGTTTTCAGAATTTCTCGGCCACGGCTGCAGTTCCAAATGTAGCTTCTTGTCATGTCTTTTTGGGTTTTGCAGGGCTCCCCCAGGCCGGGGGCTGGGAGAACGGAAAGAGCTCATCGGTTTGTTTGAAGGCAGGCAAGCTGTACAGGCAGCTTTTCCCAGACTCTCCCAGCTCCGGCTTTTCATGCATACCAGCAGATCCGCTTTTTTCCTCCAGTGATTGAAACCATCTGGACTGCAGGGGGGTCACGTGTGTATGAGAAAATGACATAAAGTTTCAGACCCCCTTGTGCTTTGCTCCAGATACAGACAATTCTTGTTCGGATGGTGCCGAGGTGAGGGCCGACCAGTTGCGGGCCAACTCCTCATCCTGTCCACCACCCCCATTTTCCCAGCCCGGGTCCCTCCCCCCACCCCCTTGCCTCCCGGCTCCGTACTCTCTGCGCGGTTTTCTTGTTCTCTTCAGTGCCTCGGAGCACACCCCTCTACCGGGTTCCAGCCGCCCACCCTCTCTGTCTCGGGTGGAGGCACACCTCCTCCACGCCCCCCTCCACTCAAATCCGTGCTCCCTCCCATCTCTCTCCCTCCAGCCGGGCCACAGCCTGGGGCGCGGATGCCTGCCGGACCACCGCCCTCTCTCCCGGAGCGGCTCCTCCCCCGGGCTGCGCGGCTCCAGACAAGCCCCCGTCGGTGCGAGCGCCCAGCCTGGCTGGGGAGCTCAGAGGTAAGTGCGTCCGGTCGCCACCCCGGCTTTCGAAGCCGGTCTTCCCGCGTGTTGGGAAGGGGGGGGGGCGGCTGGAGGAAGGAAGGGTTGCCCGTGCCCTTACTCCAGGAGGGGCGCGGGTTCCGCTCTGCCGCGCCCTGCCCGCCGCTGCAGCCCTAGTCCTTTCCCCGCTCTTCACCGCTCCTAGCCTCCGCCGAGTTCCAGCTCCGTAAGTATTCGCGCCGAGCGCCCACACTCGCGGGGCCTCTGCAGGAGCGGAGGAGCAGGGCGGAGGGGCAGCTTCCCGGGGTGGTGGGGACTGCCCTCCCGGCGGTTGGTCGGGGCAGGCTGTGCTTTCCGGCAGGCTAGGGCCACACAGTTGGGGGTGGGGAGCCGCGAGACCAGGGTCTAGGGAAGTACAGAGCTGCGTGCAGCGAGGAGACTGCAGGCTGTCTCGGGAGTGGGCTCGGTAAGCCGCCTCGTCCCCTGGGCTCACCCGAGCTGCACTGCTGTGGCTGTCGAGCCCTTACCTGGAGCTGTGGTAGCTTGTATGCAGGCTCCTTGAGGGACGGACGGACACACACACACACACACACACACACACGGAACTCAAACAAAGGAAAATTAACTTTGCACTCTATCACTTCAGCAAATTAAACTGCGACTCTTTGTGACTGATTAGCTTTCCATTTTTGTCCTTCTCCTTAAAAGTGCACTAAGTATTAAAGATGTATTTTTTAAGTGACTCAAGACTAATGGAATAATACACTTTAGCCAATGTTTGTGCTACCTTATCCAAGAATTTAGGAATTTAATAGGATTCAAGGGAGTGAACATTTTCAAATGTTTCTAAAGAGCTTATTTTTCTGGGACCTTTATATGAATGTTTACAGTTACTTGAATATGAATAAAACAACTTCTTCCCTTCTAAGTGAGAGAATTTGCTTAATGCCGCCTTAGTCTAGTTCTTGATTTTATCCCTATGCAGGTGTTTCTGTGGTTTAGATATCAGGGTCTTGGGAATGGGAGAGGTGTCATTATTTCACCTCCAGGACAGCTCGAGTTATCTCTTAAATCCACACACTTGGACTGACCGTCCTGGGATAGGGCCGCAAGATTAAAACCCAAATGACTGTGTTACTGTTCCCCCCCCCCCCCCCCCAGGTAGTATTTTCAGAAAGTAAATTATTTTACTGATGAGATTTTTCAGAAACAGGCACATCTAAAGAATCAGAAATGGTTTAGGTTCAGAAAGCTGATCAGAAGTAGAGTCCAAATTGGTCACAGTCTGTCTCTAGTTCTGAATTAAGGACTGCACAAAGGAAGAGCTCAGGAGGAGCCTGTTGAATGCAGGGAGTGAAGTAAAGGCTTCCTGGACTCTGCTGGCTTGTTTGAGCGTTCCTCTGTGACTTCCTAGGTACAAACTTCCTTTCCATTTATCTGGTAACTCTTACCTTTGGAAAAAAACTCCATATGATATGGGGGAGATTTGTTCAAGTGTATATGGGGAGTGGTATTCTCTTTAAAGTATTTCTTATGGAAAACTTAGTGATTGATAATTAGTAAAAACTTTGCTATTGGGTTTGTGGACTTATTGAATAAAGAGGAGTGATACAAAAGAGAAGAATAAAAAATTTCGATCCCAATCCCTTTGCTTAGAATATAAGAATTAGTTATAGAAGCTCAGAGGGGAAAATGATTATGAGCCAGTGTGTTTCCTAGAAGAGAAAGGTTTTCAATTAGGCATTAAAGCAAAGTGTGGCCCTGAAACTGGTGGAGAGTTTCCAAGGGAGAGAGAAATATAGATCCTGGGGAGAATTTCCAAGAAGAGAGAGACTAGGTCATTTGGACTGGAGCTGGTGAGAAAAGTAATACTTTCTGAGCATCTTACTCTGTGCCACATGCCGTGCTCTCTCTCATCCTCTAGTCATATGAAGTAGGTATTGTCATTCTTGTCTTAGAGAGAGGGGATTCTTGTTTTAAAGAGAGGATTCCAGAAGATGAGTAACTTGCTCAAGATCACACAAGCAGTGAGTGGTAGAGCCGGAGTTCTAACTCCCGGTTGTCTCCGTCTAAAGCTTGTGCTTCCGCAGCTGCCTTCCGTAATGGGATGTGGGAAGTTAAGCTGAAGTGGACTGGTCAGCTTGAATACTGGCTCAGGAGCTGTAATTTTATCCTATACACACTGTCTGACTTTTAAAGATTTTTGAGAGAAGGAGTGATGGGCAAAGCAGTGTTTTGAAGATTAATGTGACACCAGGGAACAGCAGTGTGAGATGCTTGTCACAGGTAAGGTGCAAGATGTAGTTCTTAATTCAGGAGGTTAAAAAAAGTGAAGATAGCCAAGATACTTGGGTGTTTAAATTCTTGCCGCATTTACCATAGCCTCCAATAGCTTGGTTCCCTGGGTAGGAACTCATTGCACTGAGCACAGGGCTGCTGGGGATCTAGAAAAGAGCTGGATCTGACCAGGCAAACACTGAACTGGAATGTGTATGCCGAACAGCATGCCCAGCAGTTTATCCTTTATGCTCCCCACATGGGTTGCAGTGCTTTGGTGAAAGTTTTTCTTTCTTTTATGACTACCCTGGGACAGAGATCAATGTTGTCATTTGTTTAAGAGCCTTTATTAGGAGGCAAAGTTGAGCTCCCAAACCAGGGCCTCTGCCCTAAAGATCTCATTTAAGATCTCATTTGATGTGTCCTTATCCCCCAGGATTCCCATGTTTCTTAAAAATGCTGAATTTTAAAAATTGGTACTGGCAAGATAAAAATGAATTGAGATTACCTTTCTTAATAAGATCAGTTATGAGAAAATGGACACTTCTTTCCCTTTTCTTTCTTTCTTTCTTTCTTTCTTTATTTTGTGGAGGAACAATAGAGGACTCTGGAGAGTTACTCTGTGGGAATTTTGAAGGACTGGGACAAGGATTTAGAGATGTACAGAGCTCTTCCTACCCCTCTGCATTTCTTACCAGTTAATTGTGTTGTTCATATACACAGCTAGGGAGCTGACAGGGCCTTTGAATACCCAAGTTTATAGCCAGACCCTTTGATTCTCTGCAGATAATGGGCTCAGGAAGGGCAGTAGTGGGTGGAGCCATTTTATTAGAATTGTCTCCCACTTTGAATACAATCTAGATGTCTGGTTCTTCCATGTGCAACCTCTGGGTCTTTTTCTCTGAACTGGTCAGTGCCCTGAAGATTTGGTTTTCAGGCAAGGAATATCAGGTAGTGAGAAAGGGGGTTGTGCAAAAAAAGCAGAAAAATGAAGTTTGTCAGCTACAGAATTTTTATTTTAATTAATGTTAGAGTCCGCCATAGTTTTTTTAACATACAAAATGTACACCCATAATATGATCTTAGTTCTCTGTAACCATTTTTACCTTAAAGAGCCTCTAACTGGAAAGCTTGCCCCATTGAATGGGGCTTTGATAGGTATAATTCTCAGCAGCAGCTCTAATGGTGTGAGGACATGACTTAATTTGGGTTTTGGATCTCAGAAGAATGTGACCTCTCACTGTAGGGGATTTAGACTCCAAAGATGTGGGTTAAAGTTCTTCTTTGCCGCTTTTATTTAAAAGTGTCTGGAGTTTGATATCAGGGCAATCTCTTAGCTTATTTATTCTGGTTCATCTGAAGGAGGGTAATCCCAAGGTCCAGCCAGAGTTCATGCCCTGATTAGTTCTGCGGTTCCTTCTTGTAGTTTGTACTCTTGTGTCACCTGAAAGCCATTTTGTTTTATCTGTAGCCTGTGGTTATGATCAGAAAGGAGAATCAGCTAGGATTTTCTCCAGAGAATGGCAGCTTTCCTTATTAGTTGACTGGTAATCTTGGGTAGGAGTTTTTGTGAGAATGCTCTTGAGGTTAGTTTTGGGAATTGGGGTCTCAAATATTGACTTTGGCGGTGGTCTTATGTAAATGTCAGAAATGTTTAGTTGCATTTTTGGTTCATTGCTTACTCATACAATTGCATTTTTGGTTCATTGCTTACTCATACAATTGATTATTAGTGATTTATGTATTTATTTATTTATTTGACAGAGAGAGATCACAAGTAGGCAGAGAGGCAGGCAGAGAGAAAGCAGGCTCCCTGCCGAGCATAGAGCCCGACTCGGGACTCGATCCCAGGACCCTGACTGAGATCATGACCCGAGCCAAAGGCAGAGGCTCAGCCCACTGAGCCACCCAGGCACCCGATTATTAGTGTTTTTATGGTGACCATTTGTTATTTTTATCATTTATTCAAGGAGTGACTTAGATTTTCTAAGGTAGCTGAACGCTTAGAAAAATACTACTGGAATATCCTTTTGGTTCTCAGATGTAATCTCCATTTCTCCAGTGGAACCATTTGACCATTTCAACTCACTCTGCCTCCAGATATCCCTAAATCTCTCTCAAGTGATTTGCTGTCTCTCAAGAGATTTCACAATCTCTCTAGGAAACTTTTCTGAGCTTTCCAGACTGATGATGATTACAGATTATCTCCTTGTCTTTAGTCTGAGTTTTCTTTTAGCGTTGCTTATTTTCACTGTTTTCCCATCCCTCTTCAACACACAGATGTTCAGAGAGTGAACAACTTGTCTTTCAAGGACTCCAGGGGCAGCTACCAAATGTGCACATTGCCCCTCTGGGCTCATCCGTTCTTTCCCTTTGTCTGGCTAACCAAGCTGAAGCACTCTGTATTTTTCTTTATACGTTTCTCTTTTCAGACCTATGATTATACTTGTTGCTTTGTTTTTTTTTTTTGTTTTTTTTTAAATTCAGGAAGTCAATATCAGATATGTTAGCAATTACAGCTTTTGGTGAAGGGAGACTTTTGGAAATAAAATGTGCTTTTCCTCCCTATCAGAATGAATCATTGTGTAACTTCTGAAAACTCAGGAGATGATCTTCTAAAAAAAATTATCAAAAGAATTTTGCATAAGTCCTTTAAGAGCTTAAAAAGAATCCAGCCTTTGTAAGACTACACTAAAAGTAACAGACAAGCCGAATCAGGGCCTTTCTAGAAGATAAGAATCATTTGTTTATACCAGAATTTAGGATCCCCAAGCAAATATGGTAGAATAAATCTACTAACCCTTTGTTAATAGCATAAGAAATAAGAACCTTTTTAGTGGACCCTTGTGATAAAGGGCCATAGTGATTAGAATATGCTGAGAAACCTGATTGTCAGTGTTCTGGAAACTAACTTTGGGTGGTCATGTATAAAGGTTGGTAGCTTTTAGTCTTCCTTTGGTGTGAAGTAGGGATCTTGGATGTTAATTAAACTAAGGACAAGTTTGAATCTAGATATTTGTGGATTTCCCCTCCTTCTCCCTAAAGGCTAATTGGAGTGGAGCAGAAAGTGCCTTTCATCAGGGAGCCCTTGTCTTAGAATGCTTTGTCAGACAGTCGTCTGTGTTACTCTCATTCATACACTCTTTCTTGTGTTCATCATTTGTTGAATATCCACTGTAGAAAAAGCACTGGGCTAGTGCTTTCAAGTGTCTGTCCTCTCATAACTTTTTTTTTCAGTGAACATGCTTCATATTAGGTGTTTGAAGAGTCAGCGAGTGGGTAAAGTTAAGAAATTAGATGGGGAATTGATTTTGGATGTGGGTGTTGGATAACTCCTGATTGGAATTGAGAAGTGGCCATTTGTATATCACTCTGCCCTCTGGTCTAGGTGACAAGGAGGCTGACCATGTGGGATATATTTTTTAGTGAGTGAACAGGGCCTAGTTATTTATTTTTGCTATCAGTTGTGTTAAATTACATTTTCTGTTGCCAGGAACTCCGCTTAGCATAATATCCCCCATAAGTCCCGGGTAGTTGGTAGTAAGGACTAGGTGGGGAAGTGTTTCCTGAAGGTCTGGTTTGGCCAAGGATGGATTCTAGGTGCCTAGACCCAATGGGCTTCTACACAAACTGGAGTGTTTCTAACCCTGGAACCCAAGGGGGATGGAAGTTCTCTTCAAATGCTGTATCGGTATGGGAGGGATGACAAAGCTTTTGTTTCTCAGTGGACCCCAGAATCTGTACATGGAGACCCAGAGTTGAAGAAAACCCAGCTAACAAATGAATATTTAGTACTATATAGAGTTAGGGAGAATATGGGAAAATGGGATTTAAGATCAAAGGGTTCATTTGTGTCCTTAATGTCAAATTAATCAGAAATATCAGTTGTGAGGGTTTTGTTTTGCTCTTTTTTTCTTTTCCATGTATGTGTTTTGACAGGTCTTGAAATTGACATTATCTTAAATTGGAATAATACTAGGACTAAAATGTTTATATAGAAAGTGATAGTAGAGTTATGGGAGATGGGCAAAGGCCACTCTGTATCTTACTTCAGACCATTCAAAAAATCCCCATGAGTACCTCAGTGGTCAGAATTAGTTTGAAATCGTTTTGCTGAGAGGCATGGGTAAAATAACATTTATTAGCTTTGGTTTATTCCTGGTTTAGATATGAGCAAGAAAGCTACTTTGGGAGCAGTATCATGTGCCCAGCCCTGCCCACATTCAAGCTGCCTACTTAGTTCCCATGTATTTGTCACTGTTACTGGCCCCTGGAGGGCCAGGGTAGATCTCAGGATATGAGGCTCAGATTTGATTGAAGTCACATCAAAAGATGCCTGGCTGGCTTAGGCAGTAGAGAATTAGACTCTTAATCTCAGGGCTGTGAGTTTGAGCCCCACGTTGGGTGTAGAGATTGCTTAAAAGTAAAATATTTTTAAAAAAGGGGGGGAATTGGACCTGGTAGGTCACCAGGGCCATGGGTGTGGGGAGAGAGGTGGATTGGGCAGGGAAGAAAAACTGAAGGGCATGTAGTACGATGGAAATTGAGTAAAGAAATTAAAAAGTTAGAATTCTTTTCCCCCCTCATTGACTTAGACCTTTATTCAGTTAGAAATGTTTATCACTTGAGGTCATTTTTATGAACACTCACTGTAACTAGTTGAAGGCGCTGTGATTCCTGTGTATTGATGGGAAGAAACCTCCTAGATGATTCTCCGGATATGTATTTGGATTATTTCCATTTTCTTTTCCTCTTTTTCTCCTAAGTTGTGATGCTGTTTTTTTGTTTGTTTGTTTTAAGGAATATTCTGGCTTTAGTATCTGGAAACTTTTAGGGCTGTGGGGACTGGGGGCAGGGGTGCTAAGTGTGACATGTTGTCAGGTATGAGAGGCTTTTACACTCAGACAAATTTCCAGGAACTAGGGGACACAAAAGTTTATCTACAAAGTTAGAAGGGAGAACGTCATGGCAGGTGGTATAACTGCTTTGGCCGTTGTGACGGTCTCTGTTAAGATGGGGCTGATTGTTGGATGATGGAGTGGTATTGAGAATATTTTATAATCCACATTACTCCTTGAAGATTTTTTTCTTTAAGGAAAAGCATAGTGCATTATGTTGATTTTTTGTTTTGAAATTTGTATGACACATCCATAAGTGAGCATATAGAGAAACCAGCTCTTTTGAGATCACACAGCTCAAAAGACGAAGAGCCAGGATGTGGTGAATCTAAGCAGAGACTGAATGCCAAGCACTTAACTTGTATGGCCTCTAACTGGTCTTGACTACTCTACTCCCTTCCCAGTCTCATCTCCATATAGCAACCAAAGTATTATGTCTGTCCCTAACTTCAGCCCTCCTATGGAAAACCCCACATCACACTTAGAGTCCAATTGCCAAGTTCTTAAGTGCTCTAACCTGTAGTCCTTCCACCGGCTGTCCAGTGTCCTCCCCATCTCTTCTGTCATGGAGCCTTTGCCCTGTACCTGGGGTACTCATCTTGAATACTGCTAGTTTTTACCCTCCTTCATTTGGGTATCAGCTCAAATGCATCTCCTTGAGAAGGCTTTCCCTGACCATCCTATGTAAACCGCTCTTAGTGAATCTTTAATCCTTCCTTTGTTTTTCTTCCTAAAATTATATTATGTATTTGTGTGTTTTTCCTGTTTGCTTTCACAAATAAATAAACTCCTTGAGATGAGGGAGTTGGTTTATCTGTTTACTGGTATCTTTACTTTTTAGAACAGTACATGGAAAGTTTTCTTTAAATATTTAAGTGAGTAAGTGGTGTCATTTGCATTTGACGTTCATGTTTAACATGACTTCACTTGGATAAAAATAGCAGAGAAGAAAGGGATATACAGGTGATACATTCAGGTCTGGGTCTTGGTTTTATATTTGTTACCAAGGCTTTGCCATAATATGTGGCAGAGAAATGCTCAGAAAATCTGACTTGAGGTAGCTCAGTTGGTTAAGTATCTGCCTTTGGCTTGTGTCATGATCTCAGGGTCCTGGGATTGAGCCCCACAGTGAACCTGCTTCTTCCTCTCTCTGCTCATTCTCTCTCTTCCTCTTTCTCGAATAAATAAAATCTTAGAGAGAGAGAGAGAGAGAAAATCAGAGTTGAACAAATCCACTGTTTGATTTATTTTGGATTTCTGACAAGAGTTCAAAGAAGGGAGAGAATAGGGCACCTGGGTGGCTCAGTGGTTAAGCCTCTGCCTTTGGCTCAGGCCTTGATCTCAGGTTCCTGGGATTGAGTCCCACATCGGGCTCTCTGCTCCGTGGGGAGCCTGTTTCCCCCTCTCTCTCTGCCTTCCTCTCTGCCTACTTGTGATCTCTGTCAAATCAATAAATAAAATCTTTTTTTTTAAAAAAAGATTTTATTTATTTATCAGAGAGAGAGAGGGGGAGAGAGCGAGCACAGGCAGACAGAATGGCAGGCAGAGGCAGAAGGAGAAGCAGGCTCACTGCTGAGCAAGGAGCCCGATGCGGGACTCGATTCCAGGACGCTGGGATCATGACCTGAGCCGAAGGCAGCTGCTTAACCAACTGAGCCACCCAGGCGTCCCAATAAATAAAATCTTTTAAAAAATTTAAAAAAAAAAGAAGGGAGAGAATAGTATGGACTGGAGTGCTTAGAGAAAATTTGTGGAGGCCTTGAAGGAGGATTGAATTTGTTTAGGTGTATAGGAATTGTAGAGATGGGGTTGTTGTTGTCGTTTATTTTTTTTAAAGATTTACAAGTGATTGGGAGAGAGGGCAGAGGGGGAGAATCTTCACGATGACTCTTTGCTGAGTGCAGAGCCTGATCCCAGGACCCTGAGATTGTGACCTGACTGAAATCAAGAGTTGGCTGCTCTGGATGGAAAGCCATCCAGGTGCCCTGTTGTTGTTTTTTAAGCTGGAAAGACTATTAGGATGATCTCTTTCAGCTTCTTGGTTGTAGATGGGGAAACTGAATCCAGAGAAACAAAGGACTTGTCCAAAGGCGCACATGGTGAACCATATCTGGAATTCAGGTATTTTGATTCCTATGTCAGTTCTCTTTCCTCTGTACAGTGCTGCCTTCAGAATCAAGGATGTGCTTTGGGGGTAGGAAAGTGATTAGGAATATTGAGAGCAAAGGCCCAGAAAAAATGTTGGCTGTGTGGGATGGAAATTAGGTCATCTTAATTGAAACAACAAGTTTATGAAAGAGCTCCATGGGAGATATGTAGGCTGTAGAAGCTGGATAAGACCAGATCCTGGAGGATTTTTTTCTTTCTTTTTTTTTGGTCTTAAGTAATCTCTGTTCTCAATGTTGGGCTTGAAGTCACAACCTGGAGATCAAATGTTGTATGCTCTACCAACTGAGCCAGCCAGGAGCCCCATATCCTGGAGGATCTTGAATATTATCTTGGATACTTTAAATTTAGAATTACAGGGAGGCATGTGAAAATACTTTAAATATTGTTCTGTATTTTCTCTCCAATAAAGGTGACCAGTAATGTAGTACAGAAAACGGATTAGAATTGAAGAATACTTTGGAGTCTCGGAGGAGTTAGAAGGCCCTTATAACAATGCAAGTATTAGTGTAGTTTGCGGCCTAGTAACATTTCAGTTTGTTTTGTTCTTGTTGTTGGAAATTGTGCATTTTTTGAAGACAGTATATAAATTTCTGACAAAAGATGTGTATACCCAGATTTCTAGGGGAGTTTGGGAGTAAGAACCCTGAAGAACCAGTTTTTTACTTTATTCAATTTCATATATGTTATAAATGAAATTTCTGTATCTAAATGGTAACTCATCTTAAGAAATCCAGGTCAGGGAGGTGCCTGGGTGGCTCAGTGGGTTAAGCTTCTGCCTTCAGCTCAGATCATGATCTCAGGGTCCTGGGATCGAGGCCTGTATCAGGCTCTCTGTTCAGCAGGGAGCCTGCTTCCCCCTCTCTCTCTGCCTATTTGTGATCTCTGTCTCTCTCTGTTAAATAAATAAATAAAATATTAAAAAAAAAAAAAAAAAAAGAAAATCCAGGTCAGGAAAGTAGGGGTAGAAGATAACACTATACAAGGTGTGAAGCTTGTGGCAGGGGGTATGGGGAAGGGCAGAAGTTGCAGATGGACAATGAATGGGAGCAGCTTCCAAAAGAGAGCCTGGGCTTTTCTGTTAGAGCTGCTTCATCATGGCTAGAGAGTCAGGAATCCAGGGACCTCAGCCTGGCACTGGATTTTTAAAAAAAATATATATTTTTTTCTTATTTATTTATTAGAGAGAGAGAGAGCATGAGAGGAGAGAGGTCATTGAAAGAAACAGACTCCCTGCTGGGCAGGGAGCCCCATGTGGGATTCTGTCCCAGGACTCCAGGATCATGACCCGAACTGAAGGCACTTGTCTAACCAACTGAGCCACCCAGGAGCCCCCCAAAATTGTGGGTTCACAATTCTTTGGCTGGACAGGTTGTGTTGAAACCCTGGCCCATTCATGTAGTCCACATACTTTTTTTTTTTTAAACATTTATTTATTTTGGGGGGAGGACAGAGAGAGAGAGAGCATCCTAAGCACACTAGGCACTGAGCTCAGAGCCCAATGTGGGGCTTGATCCCACAACCACGAGATCATGACCTGAGCTGAAACCAAATGCTGGTCGTTCAACCAACTGCGCCACAAGGCGCCCCATGTAGTCCACATAAGTTTTCAGCTGGAGCTGATGAGACTAGATTGATACAACCCTTACCAGGCCAGTATATTGGCACAGGGTATGATACTTTAAAAGTTTTTTCCATCCTCAGGAATCTTTTTCCATCTCCAAGGAAAAACTGTAAAAGTCCATGTGTAAGTGAGAACACAGACCTTTAAATAATATCTCAAATTTGGATCTGAGAGTTTGGATGCAGAAAAATCCTGGAGCATTAACATCCAACAAATAATTATTGAGCAGCACCTGTTAAACATCTCATACTGTGCTCAGTATTAGAGTTTGAATCTTTTGATCATATTGCATCAGGTGTTATTGTTAGGATATTAACATTTGGTTCTATTTCTTATTTATTTATTTAAAGATTATTTATTAATTTATTTGACAGAGGGAGATGACAAGCAGGCAGAGAGGCAGGCAGAGAGAGAGGAGGAGGCAGGCTCCCTGCTGAGCAGAGAGCCCAATGCGGGGCTAGATCCCAGGACCCTGAGATCATGACCTGAGCCGAAGGCAGCGGCTTAACCCACTGAGCTACCCAGGTGCCCCCATTTAGTTCTATTTCATGCTAAGTTCTTTTAGCTCCCAAAGTTATGTAGCTCAGTCCCTAAACCCTCAGTTCAGACTGTTCACTTATGCTTGCATTCATTTGTTGAATCTGTTAATTGTTGTACAATATGTAAGAGGCGATATGCTGAATGCTGAGGCAGTTTTGAAGATGAACAAGGGTGGGTGAGGGTCCTCAACTGGTCCACTGGGATTTACCATGTAGACCTGGCAGCTGTGCAGTTTCCTGGGATTTCTAGCCATGAGAGGAGTGTTTCAGCAGTGGTGCATCTCTCTTCCCTTATTTTGCCCACACTGGGTTCTCCCCATCCGTCTTGCCCCTGTTCTCTAACCCTATCTTTAAATTTATGAGAAATGAAAATTAGCTTCTTTGCCCTTAAATTTGGGAAGTTTCATTAAGGGTAGAACTTCTCTGATGAAACCTTTATTAAAGTTTGAAATCTTTCCAGTTTCAAGTTTGAATCTCTTCTATCTGTGTAATCCCACAGAAGAGGCTTCTCCATTAGAACTTTCCTCCTTCCTCTGAAAGTCACTTTGCCTACGGAGTAGACAAAGTATGAGTATGCAGACAGAGTATGCAGTATTCGGTATTTTTTTTTTTAAAGATTTTATTTATTTATTTGACAGACAGAGATCACACGTAGGCAGAGAGGCAGGCAGAGAGAGAGGGGGAAGCAAGCTCCCCACCAAGCAGAGAGACCGATGCGGGGCTCCATCCCAGGACCCTGGGAACATGTAGCCTAAGGCAGAGGCTTTAACTCACTGAGACACCCAGGTGCCCTATAGTATCTGATATTTCTCAAGCTCTTCACTTCTTCCTGCTTCATTGGCTCTCTGTGGGGATGCCAGGAGGGGCATGTTGTTTTGTTCAATTACAGTGTTGACAGAACTGAGAGGGAGGTAATGGTGCTAAATTTCCTCATCCTTTGGAAAGACAGCTGCTCAACAAAAGAGAAGCGAAAGAAGGTGGATACAGAAGAGTGTTACATTGAGCCTTTGCATTGCCAGTTAGAGTGAGGTTGTGTTCCCCTCCTTTGCTTGGCAGCTGGAGCCAGCTTGTCCACTCTCTGAGATTTACTCTACTTATTTGTATTGTGAGCTCTTTTAATAGAAAATTACAAAATATAAAATAATCTTTCTCTCTAACTCTAAGTTGATTTTTCTAAAAATGTAATATGTGCATTGTAGTACCTTTTAAAAAAAAGATTCACTTTCCTGTCACCTAGAGATCACTAATCTTAGTGCACTAATAATAGTGCACTATTTCATCAGTATTTTGTTGAAGAATTATCTTTAATAGGTTCCTTCAGTTGAATGCTGACTCTTTACCTGTGTATTGCTAAGGGGTTTGTAAATATTATCTCAATTAACCCTTGCACCAGCACCGAGAAGCACGTTTTATTATTCTCGATTTTTGTATACTCTCTTCCTGTGAGAGCTCAGCTATCTCCAGGGCTTCAACTATTTCCTTTATGGCAGGGGTACATCACTTGAATCTCAGTGGTTACCTTGAGAGCATGAGTTCTCTCTCTGCCTCTCTTTCTTTCTTTTTCTTTCTTTCTTTCTTTCTTTCTTTCTTTCTTTCTTTCTTTCTTTCTTTCTTTCTTTCTTTCTTCTCTCTCTCTCTTTCTTTCGAGAAAGCCCAAGCAGGTAGAGTGGCATGGCAGAGGCAGAGAGAGAAGCAGGGTCTCTGCTGAGCAAGGGGCCCGAAGCGGGACTTGATCCTAGCACCCTGGGATCATGATCCAAGCTGAAGGCAGCTGCTTAACTGACTGAGCCACCCAGGCATCCCAAGAGCATGAGTTCTTGAGCCAGATGGCCTGGGTTCAAATGCTTTTTCTACCCTTTCCCATATGTGATTCTGGACAAGTCCCTTAACCTCTCTATGCTTCCGTTTCCGTTTCTTCATCTGTAAAAGGGCTAGTAATAGTGCCTACCTCCTAAGGTCTTTGTGAGGATAAATAAATTAATGCGTATAAAGTGCTTAAATGACCTGGCATATAGGTAGTGTGTATAGTCATTGCTGCTGGATGACCCACAGGCATCTCAAATTTTCCCTGTTCAGTACTTACCACTATAAAGCTGCTCTTTCTTCTCCTGTACTCATGAGCTCCTTTAAGGGTATCAGAGTCGTCCCTGATTTCTTCTTTTTCCTCGGTAATCATACTCAAAGTCTTGTCAGTTCGATTTCCCAAAAGTCCTTCTCACTGTCTTGCCTCCAACCCAGTTAGAAATTTGACGATTTTTTTCCTGGAATGCATCCTCAGTGTCTTAAAAGGCCTGCCCCTGGATGTTCTTGTCAATTTCCCAGCCTGTTTCCCAGAGTGATCATTCTAAAACAGTTTAATTTTATAGTTCCTTGCTAAAAACTCTTTCCTTTTTTTTTTATGAGGAATAACATAAAGTGCACAAATATTAAGTGTATAGCTTACTGGATTTCAATGTTTTTATTCACCCATGTAACCCCTACTCAAATCAAGATATAGAACATTTCCAGCACTCCAGATGGTTGCTTTATGTCTCTTCCAAGATAGTATCCGCATTCCTGCCCTTAACCACTCTTCTATTACCATTTGTCATTGCCTTTTCTTCCTTTTTTTTTTTTTCAGATCTTTACAGCTACTTGAGATTGAATTCTTTTTTCCAGTTTTATTAAGAAATAATTGCTGTACATTACTGTATAAGATTAAGGTGTACAACATGATGTTTTGATTTAATATTGTGAATTGATTACCACAATCGGTTCAGCTAACATCCTTGGTCTTGTATACACACAGTACAAAAAAAAAAAAGGCAAAAAGAGAGACACATTTTATCTCCTCGTGATGAGAACTCTTAGGATGTCCTCTCTTGGCAATTTTCCTATATGTCATACAGCAGTGTTAGCCACGGTCATCATGTCATACATTATGTCCCTTATTTATCCTACTTTCTAGAAGTTTGTACCTACCCCTGACCACTCTTGTTATCTCCGTTTATTTTGTCTTTTCTTGGGCTTTGTGTAAATGAATCATAAAAGCTCTTTATTGAATCTTCTTAGACAGGGTAATCCCAAACTCATTTAATATGACATTCAGAAATGTTTGTCATCTGGCTTTTTACTTCAAATCCTTCACACTCAGCCACCCTTCTTGCCATTCCAAAATTGTGTTGCTTGCTAACACAATAGGCTCTTTTTCCCTTTCTTTTCTTTTCTTTCTTTCTTTCCTTTCCTTTTTTTTTTTGGTACTTGATATTCTGCTTCATTCCCTACCAAATTCATCCTCCAAAACTCAGCACTAGGCTGGATCTAGCCCTTCTCTGTACTCTGGAAGCATGATTATTATTGTATTATTGTTATTTATTTACATGTCTTTCGTCTCTACTCATCATTTTCAAGAACTCAGGCATGGGACATACCCCCACTCCCTAATTTTACACAAGTCATTCATATTCTCTCCAGGAAAATGAGAATACAGAAACAAACAAAAATAACCCCAAATCCCACTATATAGAGATGATATATATATATATATATATATATATATATATATATATATATATATAATGATGTATATATCTATATGTCTATATACCAGCATATATACACAAACTGTAAAACGTAAATAAACATACATCCATAAAATACAAAATATTTGTTTAATCTATTAATTACATTTGGTTCCCCCCACCCTTTTGTTATAAAAACCCTTTGTATTTTAACATAGTTCTCTTCCCTGATTATTTTTGGAGAATACATTTATAGAAATAAAATGGGTAGCTGAAAGAAACGAACATTTTTAAGGGCTTTTGATATACTTAGCTAAATCAGTCTCCAAAATTTCTTTAACCTGTGTGTACTTCTGCTAGGGTGAGAGTGCCTGTTTCCAGCTGTCCCTACCAAACTTTTTAAGAAAGAAAATAGTATTTGCAAGTCTGATAAGTTTAAAATGGTTTTGCATTGCTGCTATAATTTGCATTTCTTTGATTGTTACCAAGGCTGAATATTTTCTCATAAGCTTGATGCCATTTATATTTATATTTATATAATCTATATTTCTTTTGTGATTTACATGTTTCATGTATTTCTATTGATTTTATCCATGTTTTTAATATTAGCTCATCAAATGTACTCTGTACATTTCCCTGACTTTATCATTTATCTTCTAACTTTATCGTTTTCCACATACAAACATTTTAATTATTTAATGTAGTAAAATTTATTAGTCTTTTAAATAATTTTCTCTACCTGTGGTGTCATTCTTAAAAAGGTCTTTCCTCAGCAAGATCAGATAAATATCCATTCTATATTCATGTACCTCTTTGATGATGTCATTTTTTGCATTTAAATCTTTACTCAGTCTGGAACTTACTGTTATGAAATAATAATACTAATAATAGCTAATCTTTTGAGTGCATATTATATTCCATGTATATGCTTCATTTGTACTGACTCATTTAATACTTTTAACAAACTTATGATGTAGGTATGGTTGCTCAGCTAGTAAAAATGGCAGAGATAGGATTCAGGTTTAGGTAGTTGAGCCCTCGAGCCCATGCCTTTAACTACTCTGCTAACTTAGTTTTTTCCCACTGTCCTAATGTCATTTGTTAAGAAATCCATTCTTTCACACACACACACACACACACACACACACACACACACACACACACGTGTGTTACTATACTTTTGTCCCCCTGAGCTGTCTGTTCTGGTGATAATGCCACACTGTTTTAACTTGTGTAGCTGAAAGATGGTGTTCTCTTCCCCTTAGCCTCTCCAGTGCCTAGCAGTGATTGTTGCCTTGTAGATATTTAATGAATATTTGCAGAATGATGTAACTCTTGGAGGTTCATGGATAGAATTCAGAGGGTCTGCAGCTTGGTTAGGAAAAAATTACATCATCATTTTCATTGATACTAGACTGAAATTTAATATTTCTTTCAATTATGAATATAGGCAGTAAAGCACAGTAGTAATAGCATGACCTGTGACTTTGTCATGGGTATTTGCCAGGGTTAACCTTAGGTTAAAAACTCTTGGTTTAATGTGTTTCTTTCTTGAGGCTATTTTATCTTTGTGTCTAATACCTAGACAGTGCCTGATACTTGGTAGATGCCCAATAAATATGCTAATTTGAAAAACTCTTTTTGTTTAGATTTACCTATTTATTTTATTTTATTTTATTATTATTTTAATATTGCACTTTTAAAAAATTTATTTATTTATTTAAATTAATTTATTTGACTGAGAGAGAGAGATCACAAGCAGGCAGAGAGGCAGGCAGAGAGAGGGGGAAGCAGGCTCCCTGCTAAGCAGAGAGCCCAATGTGGGGCTCAATTCCAGGACCCTGAGATCATGACCTGAGCTGAAGGCAGAGGCTTAACCCAGGCGCCCCTAATATTGTACTTTTAAAAAAAGATTTTATTTATTTTTTTGACAGAGATAGCGAGAGAGAACACAAGCAGGGGAAGGGGCAGAGGGAGAGAGAAGCAGAATCCCTGCTGAGCAGGTCCCCAAAAGCCCCCAAAGCGGGCCTTGATTCCAGGATCCTGGGATCATGACCTGACCCCAAGGCAAATGCTTAACCAGCTGAGCCACCCAGGTGCCCCTACTTGGTATTTTTAAAACTTAAACACTTGTCTCATTTAAAGTTGTTCCTTCAGCCATATTTTGGACTGAGTTTATGCGATGGATAAATTTCTTAAGATCTGAGTTTATGCGATGGATAAATTTCTTAAGCCCTAACAGATATTTCTTTTTCATATTCTCAAGAAGTCTCACTTTGTTAAATAATTTCAGATTAAAAAAATACTTTCTCTGAGACTTTCATATGCATCTCTTGGCCTTAATTTATCCTCTGTAAAACTGGAAGAAATTCAGATTCGGTTTTTTCCTATATGCAGAGTTTTTTCTTTATATTTCAAAGATATGAAACTGTCATAGTGTTAATCTGTGGTTGTTGATTTTGTTTAGGATCCTATAAATCTTTTGAATTTGGGCCAAAATATTTTCTGGACAGTTTGCTTCTTTCATTAAACTTTTAATTAGAGATCTGAGACCATTTGATCAAAGATTGCTCTTATTTGCAGGGTGTTCTCTGAGCTGCATTCCTTCTTATGATTTTCAACTTGTACATTCTTGAATCTCTCTTTTGCTTTCATTCATTTCTGCATATTATATCTTTTTCTTGATTAGCTTTTGGTAGCATCACTTGTGTTTTTATTACATTCATATCTATTCATTGCTTTAGGATGGATCTTCTGTTTTTACATCTTGGACTTGTGTAGTCATTATGATGGTCTCTTTCATCTCCTTGAGAATCAGTGCCAACTGCTTTGTAAATTTGATTGATTGATCAAGTGTTTACTGTGGAGAAGGCATTCCATTACAGGGATTAGCTTTGTTTTTCTTTCCTACCCTAAGGTTTTTTTTTTCTTTGCTTATATTTTTTTCCTGTATTTTCATTTTTCTAAGTTCACTTGTTGATTCCCCTTTCATAGTTTCAGACTATTTTGTTTGCTCTGTATTTACTGAGATTGGTGAGAAGTCCTTTTCAATATATCGAGATACCATTTCAGCCACATTATAAAGGGTTAAGGAATTGAGGCATTTTTTAAAATTTTATGATGGTGAATTTAATTAATGATCACCTAATTAATTACAAATCCCCCATTTTGGAAAATGACTTCGTAAAGGGAGAAATGACATTCCAAATTCCCAGTTCATCTTTGTTAATATGAACTTGAAGGAAGAGCCCTATGATGACGGGAGAAAGCTCTCTACCAAGACATGGCTTGGCTTGTGCCTGAGAGGCTCACGGCTTGGGCATGCTTCTGGAGAGCTTGCCTACTGCCACTGCCTCCAGGCCAGTGAAGGCAGGGGTACTCATGCTGTCTTTTTTCTCAGTCACTCTGCTCCCACTTGGCCATTGCTATTATTCATGCTGACTCTTGCCATTTCTGTGTGAAAACTCCCCGGATAGCAAGCAAAGGAACAAGTAGAAATATATATTTTTTAAGATTTTATTTATTTGCGAGAGAGAGAGAGAGAGAGCACAAGCAGGAGGAGCAGCAGAAATAGTTTTTGATTATAGATAACTGTGTCATTTTGGCATATAACTCAGAAGGAGTGCAAGGATTGATATTGGTATAACAAAATTTCTTTCATTCCTATCTAGTTATTTATGTGAAAATGTTTCTTGGCCCTTGCAACTAATAGACTAAAAATGGAAAAATTAATGCATTTATAATAAAGTTTTACTGTTTGTATTTAATAAAAATTTGTACTATTTTTTTTTTTATCAATTACATAATAGTAGTAAAGGTAAGGAAAGCTCAATCCAAAAGAAATTTTTTTTGAACATTTAGAGTTTATAATTACAGATTTGAAAATACATGTATGAGATATCTGGGCGGCTCATTCAGTTAAGCATCTGCCTGTAGCTCAGGTCATGATCCCATGGTCCTAGGGTTAAGCCCCATGTCCAGTTCTCTGCTCAGCGGGGAACCTGCTCCTCCCTTACCCTCTGCCTGCCGCTCCCCCTGCTTGTGCTCTTTCTGTCAAATAAATAAATAAGATCTTTTTTTTTTTTTTTTAAAGAATAGTATATTAGTTTTATCTTAAAAATGTCAATATTTGTAGCGCCTGGGTAGCTTAGTTGGTTAATCATCTGCCTTTGGCTCAGTTCATGATCTCAGGGTCCTGGGATGGAGCCCCAGAGCTCACCAGGCTCCCTGTTCAGTGGGGAGTCTGCTTCTCCCTCTCCCTCTGCTCCTTCCCCTGCTCATGTTCTCTCTCAAATTAAAAAAAAAAAAACTTTAAAAAAGTCAGTATTTATAAAATATCAATTTCTGTAATATGCTAGAAAGCATATCTCTACTATTTATGATGCAAAAATATAGTTTTTAATTTAAACATCTAGGAAGAATACTTGTTTTGTAAAATTCATTTAGGGTAATATGACAAACATTTATAATACAGTGTGATATAAGTGATTATTAACAAGAGGAAAAGGAAGAAAAATAAGGAAAAGATGTAAAGGATGCGCTAGGATTAGAGAAAGCAACCAGACAAGGTGCTGTTGGAGCTGAAGCTTGGGGGACTATGGGAGTTGGCTAGCAAAGTAAAGGTGGAAAGGAAGGGGGCACAGTGTATGCAAAAGATGTAGAGGTATAAAAGAACATGGAGAGCTTGGGGGGGATGGCAGGAATGGCACGAGCAGGATGGTGATTTACAGCCAGCCTAACAGTGCACTCTGAGGACCTGGAAAGCAGAGACGATGGGGCCAGGAGTGGGGGTGCAGGCAGGTGATAGTGGGAATAAGAGTGATCCATTAATTTTGCTTTTTCCTAGTGATTGTTTCTCATACTGGTTGTCTTCCGGACATTCTTAAAACTGTAGAGATTCTTGTTTATATTCTGGGAGGGAAGAAAAGAGAGGCCCAGCCAGGGTTTATTCCTCTTACAGGTTTTGTATCTCAGTAGTGATGGTCAGGCTAAGAATAGTGCTAGAGGCCAAGGCTTCTTTCCACATACTGGCCACATGTTTGATTGAGGCGTTCCTCAATTAAATTTGTCATTAAAAAGGGTGACTATGTTTTTGGACCCAAATTTGAGATCCTTGGGCCAATAAAAGATTTCCCCTCTGATTTATGAATTTATGTGAAAAACTTTTACAAACTTCCATAAATTAAATCAAATTTAACTAAATCAGCCTTATTATAAAGAATTCTACTGTATAAAATTTCTCTGGTTCCAGAAAAGGTAGCACATAAGGTCATTCTTCTGGCCCATCTGGGAATTCTTTTGCTTTTGTTAATAGAGAATCTCCCCATTATAGGGATCCAAATAGGAGTGCTGTAAAATAAGACTGTATATAGTCCTGAGGGGGAAAAAAAAATATTTGTTCCACAAAGTGGTGGAGCCATGATTCAGTGTTTGGGTAGAGCAGATTGAATGAATTCTGAAAAGAAATCATCAAAGGGTTGATTTGATACCACACAGAAACACGAGGTGGTGAGATGGGTAGTTTTTCCACGTTTTAATATTTTCCAGGATGACACTGAAAGCCTTGCCCTTAGAGAACTTTAGAGAACCTTGGCCTCAAGCCAGCTAATAATTCATTCTTCCAGGCTCTTAAGAAGGAGAAATGGAAGATTTATACCATTTAGTAGATGCCCTGGGCCTTTTCTAGGAGAGCCTGGAAAAGAGTTGAGGAAAATCATGGGAGTATAACCAACAAGGCCTTGCTCTTGGGGATGTGGGTGGGGCGGCAATAGGAGAGAATGGAGTCAAAGAAGTACTGAGTCAGTTCGGGAGACCTATTCTGTGCCATTCACTACTTAACGCTTTCATAAATCTCACTAATTGTCTCAAAGAGAAGAAGGTCAGGATTTGGAGAAATCAATTAACTTGCCCAAGATCCAGATTTTGAACCGAGGTTCATTTGATTTCAAAACCCTTTCCACTATACTGTCATGCTTTCTTATGCTGAAATCCTGGAAAAGGAACAATATTCTGGATTGAATTAGGGAACTCATGGTATCCAGCTAACTGTTCAGAAAAACTCTGAGTTGGAGACATTTGGGGAGAGGAATAATGCTGTCTAGGAGAGAGGAATTGAGGGGAAACACTAGGAGTTCTTCAGATTGTCTGCTTCATAGAAAGGGATTTTGTGTGGTGGCATCTAGTCCTTCGTGGTGGCTTGGAGGAAGTGGCTCCTGAATTCATTTGCTGCCAGTAAGCCCTGTGAAGGAAAATGTGAGAAGACTCTAGGGATATGAGATTCACAAAACACAGTTTTTGTTTGTTTGTTTGTTTGTTTGTTTTTTGAGACCAACAGGGGGGTTCCCAGATTTAAAATTTTTTCTCAGGGTAAGAGGCTAGAAATAAACAAAAAACCCCAAACCTGTTATCTTCATATGCTATAAGGAAAGGCATTTGAAAACCAGAATAGTAAATGGATTAAAAACAAGCAAATAAAATAGAATAAAAGGGCAATCCTGCCCAAGAAAGGACCTTATATTCATCCTGTACAAAATTAGGCTAGATTAAAATACTTTAAATTAAGAAAAGTTTACAATAAAATTTATTGATGTGTTTGTGAGTTTTGGAAGTTTTATTTGATATATAGCATTAGATGAAGCTTGACTGTCCAGTTGTTTCATAGTTTTTTTTTGTTTTGTTTTTTGTTTTTTAGTCACAGTTATGGTTGGTAGTCCATTTCAACAGGTATATTGATGAAAACAGTATTAGTAGTCCTGTAATTCACTCAGTGTGGTGTATTCTGGTGAGTGGAGAGAAGGAGTAAGCGCAGTTCTTAGGTTTCAGTTCTGTGGCCAGGCTAAGAAGGAAGCATAGTATTAGCTCTGGGGTCTGACTGGGGGAGGCCACACGGAGAGTGCTGGCTGCAAGGACCTTTCTACCTCTGATTCCCGTGTAGAGTGGGGCTGAGGGCTGCATGGGCCCCTGACTCCCCAGTATGGAACAGGTAGGAATTTATTTGAGAGGGATGCTATAGATGGTAAAAAACGTATCATGGCCTGGACCATATTTAAGGGAACCACTCCTCTAAAGGAATTATCCTGTTTGGTTCTCCAAGATAATCTAAAGGCAGAGGCATAGACAAAGGCCCATTGTTTTCTCCAGGGCAGCTGTTTATTGCATTGGTGCTAAGGAGGGGTGTGGGAAGCCTACAGGACTGTGGCCTAGGTGCTCGGATTTGGGGTGGTCCTGCTGCTCTGCCTGGTTGTTTTCTTCTGAGTCTCTATTGAGGGGCTCAGGGGCAAACTGCATTTTCCTCCAGGCAGTGTAGTCTTAGCTTTACCTTCTTCACAGTCTCCATGCCCTGGAGTTTCGGTGAATGCTGAGGGCCTGGGAATGGAATAAAAACCTAAATGCAGTTTGGGAATTCCCCAGCAGTCCTAGCCTGCCTCTCTTGTTCAAGGGAACACTTACCTTCTGCATTTCCAGGGCCATGCTGGGGGAAGTGTGTGCCTTGGCCTCTCTGGAGAAGGGCACATTAGCTTCCCCGGCCTGTTGACATTAGTTTGGTCCTTTCTGCCTTGATAACAAATGAGGCCTTGGATGGGGGATTTCCCTGCTTCCATGGAGGTCACTCCTTCCTTTTGTCTGCTTTCTCAATTTTTCCACCTGGAGAAGAGCTCTCTCCCCACCCCCACCCCATTCTCCACCCTCATTATTAAAATACTGTCCTTGACTTAACTCCTTGTATCCTAGCTTTGGCCTAGTGAATGGATCAGTTCACAATCAGGAAGCAATTAATCTGTCTTCTCAAATTCTCTTTTGCTGTGTTCTTTCACTTAATCAGATCTTTTTTTTGTTTGCCTGTCACTGCCTTAGGCGTCAGTACTCTCCCCTAAGAAAGGGTTGTCTTCCAAGCCCTGTGGCTGGACTGCTTCTTGGTTCTTGTTGTATGGATGCAGGATTTCCTGGTTTTTTGGAATGTCTTGGCTGCTCCAATCAAGTGTAAACTCTTTGAGGCTAAGAGCTCCAGGTTCACTTTTTCCCTTTCCTCCAGTATGTGTTGTGGCACGTGAGAGGAGAGGTGGGCCCTATGGGGAGCATGACCACCAGTGGCAGACTGCCAGTGAGGCTACCTCAACCTTGCTCTCAATGTCAGCCTGTCCAGCCAGAGCACAGACACAGCTATACCCCCACTGAGGCGGACTCCATTGTGTGCTGGACCATGGCTCACAGTAGGTACAAGACGGGCAGTAGTAGAAGCCTGCTTCAGAACTCTGTGTTTCTTTGTGCTAACTTCCCTTTTCTTCTTGTTCATTTGAACCATCCTGATTTCAGAGCTTCTGATGTAATTGAGGGATCTTATTTGACCATCGAAGCGTTTTCTTTCTTAAAATGTCCTTGGAAAGCTCTAGTAAATTTTACTTGGTGGTAATAACTTTTGCACTCTGTTCATAGCTTTCAGATTTGGGGAGGCTTTCTCTCTTGGGTTATTCAGGTAGGATTATTATTTTTTTTTTAAATCAGTAGACCTTATTCTGTACAGTGACTTCTGTTATCCCAAGTCTTCCTTCAGATTGATCTTGGGTCTTGTTCTCCTTCTAGAAGAACCTTGTTTGGGTCCCTTGAGTTCCCTTCCAGTTCCACTGATGATGCTTTGTGCTAGTGGTTCTTTGCCTCTAGCCTGTCTTCCTCTCCTTGAGCTTCTGGTTCCTATCTCATACCCATAGATTCCTGTCTACACTGCTTGGTACTGTCATGTATTTTCTTCTGATTTCTGTTTGGTCAGTTGTTAGATGACAGCCTATTTACATTCATATTTAGATCTAGGATCCTATTTTTAAATCTCAACTTTTTTTTTTTTTTTTTTTTTAAATCTGATTCCCTGCCCCTAGCTTATCTTCAGTTTAAGCCTGGGTTTTCCTTTTGTGCCACCCATCTGCTTGTCTAGCAGTGGTCTTTCCTTCAGTTTTCCTGCGTGCTGCGCCTACCTCACTCCCACAGTCTTCCCCTCCAGCATAGATCACAAAGGAAATATTTAGTTAGTCTCTGCCAAACATTCTGGCTGTGTTGTTTTGCTTAAGAAGACATGCAGATAAACTGTTTTGATTCTTGGTCTTGGTGCTCTAGGGCAGATGTTCTCCTGAAGCGGAGGTATTGTGGTCAGTGGCAAGAGTGCAGGAGTTCGGAGAATTGGATTCTAGTCCCTGCTGCACTACTAATTTGTGGTGTGATATTGTGCAAGGCACATTTCTATGTCTCAATTTCCTTTTGTCGAAAGAGACCTTAGGATAAAAAAGACAGGAAATCTGGGGACATGAGCTGGGAACCCAGCAAGTAAGTCTGGGGATCAAGGAGAGAGTGGAGAGGCTGGAGGTAGAGAACCATTACTACGAGTATCATTAGTGGAACCAAAAGGAAATGCAAATTCAAATGCAGATAATGTATATAATCACTTTGAAAAAGTCTAAACTGTGATAACAAAATGGTAGAAAAAATTTTTTTAAAGATTTTATTTATTTATTTGACACACAGAAAGAGATCACAAGTAGGCAGAGAGGCAGGCAGAGGGAGAGGGGGAAGCAGGCTCCCTACTGAGCAGAGAGCCCGATGCAGGACTCAGTCCCAGGACTCTGAGATCATGACCTGAGCTGAAGGCAAAGGCTTAACCCACTGAGCCACCCAGGTGCCCAAAATGGTAGAAATTTCTTGACCAGGATGACTTCAGGAGATCATTGCCTTGTCCATCCCTGGGCTTGCTTTGGGTCCACACCTGTTTGCTGTCACCCTTGGGATGTGGGAGGATTGGCCTTCTGTGGGTTTGGTTCCAGAATTCCACTTCCTACCTTCTACCTCTTTTATAACCCCAGGAATATTTGAAACTCAGCCCAGATCCTCACCTGGCTTTGATTTTATCATCATGTGGAGAATGGTCCTTGGAAGTTGTAGTTTCCAGTAACCTTAAATGTTTCCTAACATGTCCAACTTCTGCATTTGTTGATCACTCCTTCTGTGCATGGCTGTGTTCCAGTTTTTGTGCCCTAAAGGTGATTGCAGCAACGAAGGGGGGAATCTGGGGGATCCTATCACCAGGAACTAGGAAATAAAAGTAGACAAAAGAATTGAGAGATGCCCTCTTGGTGTTCATGAGAGGCAGGTATGTAAAGGAGAAGCAAAGTGGTTTAACATCTTCCTGTGTAAACCACAGCCCCCATGTACGCATACTCAGATAGGCAGAGCTACATTTTTTTTCTCCCTTATCCCTACCAGTCCCCTTCTGAAATAATTCTGGGATTTTATCAGATTTTGCCTTTCTCTTTACAGTTAAAGGTTTCCATTGGTTTCTTCAGAATGAGTTGGATGAAGACAGCGTCCAGAGTCTTTTGCTGTCTTGGGATCCTTTGTCAGACATAATCAGCAGAAACTTTCCTAAATGAGTGCTGAGGATACTTGTTTCTGCGGGGTTAGTGAGAAGTTTTAAGTTTCTGGACCACTATTGCTATGCCCAACCCTGGGAGGCTCTTGGCTGCTGAAACCCAGAACTGAGTGAAATAGTTCTGGGTGTGGAGTTACTTCATCGACTCTATATACTTTCACCTGGACCTTCTTTGCTGTTCTGCAGTTATTTATCTCTTAGTCCTTTTGACGTACACCAGAGTGCCCATCCCTTATTTGTTTTGCATTCTGTAAGCTCTGACTCCCTCTTGACCCTGTATTGCAAATGAGGGCAACCTCTACTTTACTGGGACTTAGAGCTGGGTTAGAGCTGGGTGACTTAGAACTCTGGGATAGTTCCTGTTCTTTAGACAGCTAGGTACTCCAAATCATCCAACTCTGAGGGAACAGGCAGTAAGCATTTCCTGTAACTTTGTAGTTCATTGAGAATGTCAACATTATCTTGGCAAAATAATGGTTTGGCTTTGGGCTTGATAAAGGTTGTGAGCCCATGTCTGGCTATTTGGCACTTCTCCCCATCCCATTTGGTGTTAAACCAAATTGTCCAAGGAAGATGGCCCACCTGCTAGCTGTCAGGTGATGCCTGGTGTGCCCTCTGCCACCCCAGTTCTGGATCCTCATGAGCCCTCTGGCTTCTGTGTTTCTCATCAGTCATAGCTCATACTGTCACCCTCAGGTAGGTGTTTTTTAAACCCCACTCGTATCCTCTTTAACCCTCTTCCATCCTCTTTCTCTCCTGTTTTGCTTGGTTACCTTAGGAAGTACCCTCCTTGTCGCCTTGCCTCTTTGAGTGTGGAGGAAGAGCTAGCCCTAATCATAGCTGAGAAGCATGACGTCAGAACCCTTTGCAAAGGAAAGTCAGACATTTGGCAAAGAAATTAGGTGGTGTGAAAAATCAGTGCTATATGTCCTGTCCTTGTTGAATGCCTTTTGAAATCTCTAAAAATACCTATCTTTTTTTTTTTTTTAAAGATTTTATTTATTTACTTGACAGAGAGAGATCACAAGTAGGCAGAGAGAGAGAGAGGAGGAAGCAGGCTCCCTGCTGAGCAGAGAGCCCGATTTGGGACTCGATCCTGAGACCCCGAGATCATGACCTGAGCCGAAGGCAGCGGCTTAACCCACTGAGCCACCCGGGTGCCCCTAAAAATACCTATCTTGTAATTAATCTGTCCTCCTTCTAGGACCACAATTTTGGATATGTAAAAATTACTTAGTTTTATTTCTATAATGTTTTATTTTACTTCTAGTATTTACATAGGTTTTTTTTGTAGGTTTATTATATATCAACAGTATTTTGGCCATATTATTCAGTAATGAGCTTATCTGGGCATCCAGCTACCATGTCTAATATTATTTCTTTGGGAAAGATCTTCAACTCATAAACTGATAAAGGAGCGATCATAGTCTTCATGCTTTGGCCCCTGCTGGTACTGGTGCCTTGGAAGGGGCCAACTGTATTCCTGTCCTAATGAGAGGGAGAGACAGCTGCCAAGGCATGCCTAGAACTGAAGCAGGAAGGTGTGGTCCTGGTCCTGCCTTTTATCTGAGTTTCTCGGAGGTAGTTAGAGGTGCTGGAATCTGCCGTGCCTGCCTTGGCCTAAGCTCTTTTTCTCCCCACTTTGTGTCACTTCAAGAAGTACTTTAGCTTAAAGACTGAAGAATTACCCCTACTTTGAAAATCATGGTCTAATTATGACAGGACCACATTCTTTAAACATGTTGTTTGGTGGAGTTAATTGAATTATCCCCTCTTATTTTTGAGTGGGAAATAAAACATTCTTGTTGTGATGCTGTATCAGGTCTTAAATGGAAAGCTCCTAGTTTGAAGCTGTGTACATTTCCAGCGGGAGAAATCTGCAGCCAATTTATGAAAACTGAAGATGTCCCTGTGCTCTGGGTGTAAACTGCCGCATCTCCTCATGGAATGAACAGTTCAGGAAAATGAGACAATTTTTTGAATAAAATTCCAAGCTCCATTAGGTTCCAAGTGACTGAGAATTTCCTGTTGGAGTGGGAAAGCTTATCCCTGTGTTTTTGCCTGGTATGATACAATGTGTATCATTTAGTTCTAGAGAAGTTCCTCCAGAGCTGATTTCCTCTTTCTTTGTCCTTCTTTCTCTGGTGCCCAGGGGTGGGTTGAGCTCATTTTGGTCTCATCTCCCTGAAAAAGCAGCATGTATTTTGGTCAAGGTTTGAGAATAAAATCTGTAGCCTCAGGGCAGGGTGAGACTAATGGTTCTTCCAAGTAGCAAACCTTTCACCTCTGCTTCATTGGTACCAGGCTGTTGTAAGTAACTGTACTAACCAGCTACAGACGCTTATTGTGCAATTCTGAGGTGAGCATGGGCAGAATCCCAGGGGCTGGGAGGCAGACATGTGGCTACCAGAGAGGTGACATCAGCTGGTTTCCTGGTGCTGTGGAGGAAGGGGAGATTCCGGGTGCTCAGCCACCTTCCCGCACGTGGTGGGGGGGCAGTCTCAGGCAACCCGCTGTCCTGTTGGCGGCCAAAGCCTTTGCTTGGGAAAAGCCTTCGTCTCATTCTTAGCCTATCCTGTTCCCGTTGGGACCTGAAATTGGAAGGGGTCTTGCAGTCTTGGCTATGGGCACAAAGCTCTGAGGAGGGAATATGCATGTGTGTTTCTTTGTGTCTGTGCATTCTGTGTTAATGCTAACAGCTGATGAGGGTTTCCAAACTGAGGGTTGGATATGAGATGGGAAAGCATTATCTGCCTTCTTTAGTATCTTTATTAGGAATTGCCCTTTTCTTGGAACAGAAAGCCTTTTCAGATTTAACTAGCTTTTTAAATTAAAGTTATCTGATTATTTTTTGATACTCTTAATACGGACACTTCTAAAAAGAAGACATTTCTAATTTCCTTTCTGAATTCTGCTCCTTCCTCTAGCTTATCCTGGGACAGACCCTCACAAAGCCATAATAGGTGACAATTGGTTAAAGCACTTCTGCAAGAAAGGTCTTCCTTTTTGCTTAGCCTTGCCTCGCATATGGGCTTCTGGGAACGGAGGTGGGGCTTCTTGGGAAGCCTGCACCTCATAGTAGGAATGGAAAAAGTTTTATGATTTCTGAAGCATGACAGAGAGAGTAGGGAATAGAGCAGGGAGCCATTGGAGCCCGTGAAGCCCATCTGCTTACCAGCTTTACTTTCCAGTCAGATGTTGGGTACCCCGTCTGGTTCCACCCTCCTCCCCTAAGAATGTGGGGAAAAATGAAGCCTCTGGATAGAAAGCAGGTGATAAAGCCATCAGCAAAAGCTTACACTACGAGGTTCAGACATCCCCACCCCAGGCCTGCCTTGAGTTTTTCTGGGGCTGTTGGTACCCTAGGGTTTGTTTCTGAGACTCTTGCTCATATTCAAATGTAGCCACTGCTCACTAGAAGCCATTTGGGGCCAGCCCAGACTTGTTCTACCTGGGTGTCTTCCCACGGCTGTACTTTTCTCTTCTTTTGGGCTTTCAGATATGGGGACCTTCAAGGTCTGTGAGCTGCTAGAGCCCTTCTGAGAGCCTGGATCATCCCCTTCTGGGCCCCGGAAGCTGTGGTAAGCTCTTGGTTTCCTTCTTAGCTGGCACTTCCCACTGTCTACATTCCTTTCTGGCCAGCCGTCTGCCTCTAGGGCTCCGCGGGGTGCCGTTGCTTCAGGCCTCTGTGATGCTGAGTACTAAGGCAGTTCCACGGAGGCCGGTCACTGGAGATCCCCAGGAGTTGGAAGAAATTGGAAGCTGGAATTGCCGTTTCTTGCTGTCCTGGAGGAAACAGGAGCTCGCTTTTCATGGGCTATGGTATGGTACTGATTCGTCTTAAAAGTTTCCAGCTCGCTTCCCTGTATCCTTGCCACTCTGGGAGGGAGGGTGGAGGGAGATTGGTGCTGTTTTCCTTGATCTTGCACTGGAGACGGGTGCAGCAGATGCCATTTGTGAGGAAGGAGCTCAGAGGCAGGCGAGAGGATCTGTATTCTGGTTGCCATATAGCTGGCTGTCTTCCCAATCAGGGCATGTTGATGCCCAGTGGTTCATGTTGGCATCTCCTTGTCCTTAAAGACAGGTGCCACCTTTACCTGTCAAAATCTTTTTTTTTTTTTTTTTTAAGATTTTGTTTATTTATTTGACAGAGAGGTAGTGAGGGCGGGAACATAAGCAGGGGGAGTGGGGGAGGGAGAAGTACTTCCCAGTGAGCAGGGAGCCCGATGTGGGGCTCGATCCCAGGACTCTTGGGATCATGACCTGAGCTGAAGGCAGACGTTTAACAACTGAGCCACCCAGGTGCCCCTTCACCTGTCAAAATCTTAACAGAGGGCACCACCGTCTGCTCCTGTAAAGTTGAAAGGACCCAAAAGAGCATTAAAAGGAATGAATATGCTGGGCAGAAGATGAGCCTGAGAGAGAAGTTCCTTGCCTAGGTACTACCCAAGGAGGGGTGTGTATATGTGTGTGTGTGTGTGTGTGTGTGTGTGTGTGTGTGGCAGCTGGAGGTGGAGGGAGGGAGTAAACACTTCTATGGAAAAGGCAGTAAATCTGGAGAGGGAATGGTTGGCTGTGGCGAACACGGAAGCTGGCCATTTTTGCAGAGATGTGTTCCAGAGTAGCTGGAAGCCAGTCATCACAGGGAGTGGGTTTGGACATGCTCAGTTGTGCTTGCCTTGCTGAATACCTCAGGTATGATAGCCATGAATGCCTTCCTCTGGGAGTAGAGCTGGTCCCACAACAGCCCTCCCCACTTTGCATCTGTATTATACCTATGTGGTTTTTGTTCACCAGGGGTCCTGGCCTAGAGTGTTCTGAGGCTGAGGCACTGGGTCTGAAAGTGGGCTGGCCAGCCAGAGCCCCACCTCCCAATTTCCTGGCTCCCTGAGGATGAGAAGTAGCAGGTTTGCAGCTGCCAGTGCTCACTGACACAGCCTGCAGAGGCGTCTGTGCCCTGGCAGGTGTCAGAACGTTTTCATTGATGCCCCTGCCTCTTTGGGGTTTGAGAACAGAGGGGGCTTAATTTGAAGTAGACCAACCTCAAGGGCCAAATCTGAAATGTGTATTATAAAATTATTGCTAATCTTGGCCTTTCTTCCCTCCATGTCTCTCTCTTCCCTTTACCTTCCCATTACTGTCCGGGATTGTGCGCAGCTGCTGCCATCACATAGACTGATGGGACATGAAGACTCATCCTTAGAGAAGAGGTTGATTTGAACCTGTGATGGTAGAGAGGGCCTTTCCACCCCAGAGCGGATGAGAGCAGGAAGGAATTGGGAAGAGTATTGATTCCACCCCTCTCCTTTCCCCTCCTGTGCCCCCAACTTTTCCTTTCAATGGTCAAGGGCAGGAGAGAAAACCCAGGTCTTGCTTTTCAGCCTTTAGGCAGTCATCAAGTACTTGTGGAAATTTTCAGCTCAACCAGCATTGTGATGCAAATATTACATCAATCTTGTTTGCTGCCTGAGGGAACCTATAATCTCCAGGAGAGATAAAATCTGTTAATTAGAGGATATCAAAGATCTTAACTGTGTTTGGTTACAAACTGAATATATCTATAGTTCAGGAATGGGAAAGATGTGTATTAAAACTATAGGAAAGCTTTCTTGGGGTGGCAGACTCTTTTCTGGTCTTTGAAAGTTAGATTAACTTGATGTAAGCAAAGGAGAGATAGGAAGTGTTCTGGATGTGGAGAAGAGCAAGATCCTAGAAGGAATGTGGCATGGTCAGGGTCACTGTTATAGTCTGCCTTGGGAGTGGTAGGTGTGGCCGCTCAGAGCTGGAAAGTTGAAGCCTGGAACTTCCGCTTGGTGAATAGGATATGAAAGTGAGGCAGTCAATGGAGGTGGGAATTTGTGGAAATCACTCTTGTAGAAGAAAGTAGGATAATTTTGGAGAGGACAGAGACTGGAAGAAAGGAAACCAGAAGAATAGAGAATATCCTAGAGAATATTTAGAAGTAGAACAAGTAGGACGTAACATGGATGTGAAGGATGAAATTGAGGGAAAGGCAGAAGATGTCAGAATGTCTGCCCTATCAGAATGAACTGTTACTGATAGCTTACATTTATGAGATGCTTTGCACTGTTCAAAGCACTTTTTCATTCAGTAAGTATCTCAGAATTGTATGGGCTCTTAGAGTTCACCTAGTGTGGCTTCATTTTCCATATAGGGATTAGAACCAAAAAAGGGGAAGGTGCCATTTCCACCTCACAGGGCTATTTAGTGGTAGAATTGGGCCTCCAGTCTCAGTCTTCTATCTCGTAGGGGAATTTGAAGAGAAGAGTACATGGAGAAGAAGTGTGGGATCAGGGAAGAGTCCTGTCTAGTTGGGTGACAGGAGATTACTGACTTCTGAGTAAAATGAAGCTAACTCAGAAGCATTCAGACCAGATGAGTGATTTTACTGCTACGATTTTTTTTTTTTTTTTTTTAAAGAATCACTAGACAAGGAAGATGGATTCCTTGGGTCCTTCTACTTTTGAGAGTCTTTTTTTTTTTTTTTTTTTTTAAACGGTTTCATTTATTTATTTGACAGAGCAGTGGGAGTGGGACAAGCACACTCCCTGCTGAACAGGGAGCCTGATGAGGGGCTGATCCCAGGACTCTGGGATCATGACCCAAGCAGAAGGCAGCTACTTAATTGACTGAGCCACCGAGGTGCCCTAGTTTTGAGATTCTGATGAGTGCACAAAAAATGTATATGAAAAGTACTGAATTCGGTTTTCTGGGAGATGGGCTGGTTTCCAGGTGGTACTTTTCTAAGAGAATTTCGAGAGTAATTTGACTTCCATGTGTTTTTCAAGTTCTGTGCTGACCA
Organism: Mustela lutreola; assembly: GCF_030435805.1. Taxonomy (NCBI): domain Eukaryota; kingdom Metazoa; phylum Chordata; class Mammalia; order Carnivora; family Mustelidae; genus Mustela; species Mustela lutreola. The sequence goes on along the minus strand of NC_081290.1, from coordinate 239,450,835 downwards.
CAGAACCTAACTACCTAGGAGGACACAACTCTGCTGTTCAGACTATGGGCAGTGAAATCAGCAGCCAAGAGCTCAATATTTGCAGAGTTACATTTATGGCTCTGTTTGCATTATCCACTTCCTCTCCTCTTCTCCTCCTAAAATACACACACACACACACACACATTTACCTCCACTCCCCTCTTTCTCTTTCCTTCCTTTCCTCTTTTATTCTTTCTTCTTCACTACTTTTCTTGTCCATCACCCCATCCTCCATCCCTGTTCTTCCCACTCTTTTTTTTTTTTTTTAAAAGATTTTATTTATTTATTTGACAGACAGAGATCACAAGTTGGCAGAGAGGCAGGCAGAGAGAGAGGAGGAAGCAGGCTCCCTGCTGAGCAGAGATCCCGATGTGGGACTCGATCCCAGGACCCTGAGATCATAACCTGAGCCAAAGGCAGCGGCTTAACCCACTGAGCCACCCAGGCACCCCCTGTTCTTCCCACTCTTGTCTGTCTTGTCTGAACAACTTCCTGTATTGGAGTGACTTCCCTTCTTTGTTGAACTCAGACATGACTATAGCAAAGCCGTGGAATATCCTGAAATATCCTGATGCAGTGGAATCACCGTGGACTATCCTGGTTTGTCTATATCCCTGATGCAGTGACTGGCGCCCAGTGATGAGAGCCAGAATCTGGGCCCCTCCTTATCTTCACAGTCAGTCATCCTTCACATTCTTCTTTCCTGTTAAAATACCTCCTAATCTGGGGCGGCTGGATGTCTCAGTCCGTTAAGCATCTATCTTCGGCTTGAGTCATGATCCCATAGGTCACACATCGGGCTCCCTGCTCAGTGGGGAGCCTGCTTCTCCCTCTCTGCTCTTCCTCCCCTCTTGTTCTCTCTCTCTTTACATAAATACAGTCTTTTAAAAAAATAATAGCTCCTGCTCCTCCCTCTTGTGTCTGTTGTCATTGCCCATACAGCAGGAGAGAGAGCAGGGAGAGGTCATGGTTGGAAAAAGAGAAGTAAAGGTCACCTTTGGTGTCCTCAGAAGCATTTTGTGAACCTGCAGATCCCAAGTAGAGCCTTCATGTTTGCCTGCCACACTCTTGCAGCTCTTTCTGGGTTTCTGGCCCTCTGTGACGGGCTGCTGGCTGTGCTTCAGCTGGTTGTGTCTGGATATACCCTGAGTCTGAAAAGGAACAAGAATTTAATAAGCGGTGGTTATTCTCTTGGGAGGCCTCATCTTCGTGGTGAATTTTCCCCAAGGAGACTTCCTCTCCTCAGCTCCTGGAGGCCTTTTCCTTGGAAGACGTGTGTCCCACACACCTCAGGTGTTCTCTGCATTCACCTGAGTAGCTGCAGCCGTTCATCACCTTGAGGACTCTTCCTTGGCTTGCTCAGGTTTCAGGAGAGCCAGCGTCTCTGAGATATGGCCTCTGGAGTCCCACAGTTTAGGGGAAAGAAGCCTTCTGCTGGCATCGCTGTGCTGGGGACAGTGGTCCTCAACACTTTGTTTTTTGTACTCTGCCCTGTTTCCTCCCAGTCATTTAGCCGTGTTAGCCAACCAGTTACATGGGCTTTGGGCCATCTTGTTAACTCGGGAAGGAACCCTGACACTGAAGGAATAATAGGCTTTCTGAAATCTTTCTTCTTTCAAAAGGCTAAGTGGTACTCAAATATGTCCCTTGACATCCTTGGGAGTAATGCTCAGGAATTCCCCCAAATATGCTATTCTCAGACTTCCAAACAAGTGTCCTTCTGTTTCTGTCCTTCCCGGATCTTAAATTGCTCTCTCCTCTCCCTTCACATTCCTCTGTCTTCCTGTCTTCATCTGTCTTCCCTTCCTTGCAGCCTGGGGCTTAATTTTTCCCCTAGTGCATAGGTTCCTCTATATTGATCTCTAAATGAATGAACGTTTGAAAGCACCTCTTTGTACACAAAAGGCAACTAGCTCTATTTTACATAAAATTGGGATATACCTAGTGCATGTGTTGTTTTTAGATTTATTTATTTATTTTAGGAAGAGAGAGCAGGAGTAGGGGGAGGGCCAGAGGGAGAGGAGGGAGAAGCAGACTCCTCACTGAATGTGGAGCCTGACACGGGGCTCAGTCTCAGGACCCTCACATCATGAGCTAAGCTGAAATCAAGAGTTGGAGGCTTAACTGACTGAGCTACCCAGGCACCCCCTCCTAGTACATGTATTGTTAAGGAGCTAATCATTCTGGAAACTTCTAGGTTCTTGTCCTTGGGAAAAAGAGAGAAAATGGTTTAAAAAAATGGCATCTTATATTTAGCGTGACAGTCATCTGCAGACCAGGGTCTCCTTCCACGTTCCTTGGGTGAGAAGTGGGTATTGAGGGGCTGCTGCTCTTCTCTCTTAGTGTTCTTCTTAGGTACCTAGAAGAAGCATCGTAGTTTTCCATTATGGGAGATAAGCTGGTATTTATATATCCCAGTAATGCCTGATGGAGCTGAAATGCTGCATTCCTGCAGTCTAATGTTTCCGTTAGGATAGTCAGACCCGAGTCCTTGCTCACCAACAGCTATCAGATGAAGGCTTAGTAGAGAGGGCTAAAGATTCACAAGAATTCGCTTTGATAGTTAAAAATATCACCTTGTAATTCTGATTATGATCAACCATAGTTCAGGGAGATGATGGGTAAGAATTGTTGAGATTCCTGAGCTTCCCTGTGTCCTTACTAAAGCTTGGGTGCTCAGAATCCCAAATAGGAGGTTCCAGTGTGAGGACAGAGGGTTGATCAGGCAGGGCTCAGCTGGCCCTTCTTCCCATGAGCTTTCTTTACCTCGTCTAGCCATGAGTCCCCAGAGATGACTCCGTAGGGCTAAAAGTGGTATCTTTGTGTTTTGTAGGAAGACTTAAGAGCCTCACGAACCAGACATGTGAGCTTATTTCTCAGCTTAAGGGGCTCCATAGAAACTTGATTTTCTTTTTTTCCTTCAGTATACTTGCCTGAGATGTTATTAAGAATCCATTTTCCCCTGGGTCTTCAAATATAGTGTGTGTCCCCCCAGACACACTTGTTCTAATAGGTATGGACCAGGGTAAAGACATGGACCTCATTTGATCTGGGCTCTGTATTTTAGTCAGTGAACCTAATCATTTGAACCTCATCATTTGACTCACATTGAACCATTTCTCAAGTCTCCTTCACTTCTACTGTCTTCATCCTGTTAGTGCAGTTTTTTTTTTTTTCCTAAACTTAAGAGTAAAATAATATCTTTTTTTTAAAAAATACCATATTGCTATATTTAACCAATGGTTCCAGTTTGTGGGGGCCCTTCTTCCTGATTCTGATATATTAACAATCCTTCCATTTAGTTTGCCGTAAGCATTTTAGTTAAGCATGTCTTCCCCAAGTCATTGATAAAAAGGGTGACCGTGATAGGATCTAAAACAGATGGCCAAACTTCTAGGAATTCCAGAGCGCTTCTTCCTAGTTGATGATCCATTTTGCAGCACCATTTGGGCCCAGCTGTCCTGAATTACCAGACCATCCAGCTGCCAGTGTATTTCTGTTTTATCCTTAAGATCAAGAGAAGTTTTTCTGAAATCCAGAAAAATTGTGTCCCTGTCATTCTTTGATAAATGTGTGTGTATAAGTATGTGTTTATTTATATGATATTCATATATATATCATGGAAATAGGTATGCATATTATATATTAAACCCCAAACTGTTGTTTATAGACCACTTGCTATCTATCACTGTTGCACATATATTGTCTCCTTTATGCTCTGTAATAATTTTATATTAACTTTATTTTTTATTTATTTATTTTGAAGATTTTATTTATTTATTTGATAGACAGAGATTATAAGTAGGCAGAGAGGCAGGCAGAGAGAGAGAGGAGGAAGCAGGCTCCCTGCTGAGCAGAGAGCCAATGTGGGGCTTGATCCCAGGACCCTGGGATCATGACCTGAGCTGAAGGCAGAGGCTTTAACCCACTGAGCCACCCAGGTGGCCCCTTATATTAACTTTATTAAATGAAAGTTTAGTTTTATGTTTTAGTATGACTTGTACTTAATCTCTAGTAGCTGGTGCTTCCTTCTCCATGTCCTTGCCACTTTTCATATTTCTTTGTTCTGGAGTTTTGCCCATGATATTGCCTATTCACTTATTATGTGTAAAGAAAGCACAGTATTATAGCCAGTTGGAAATTCAAAGACTAATAAGAAGTGATCACATTTCTCAGAAGAGCTTATATGTAGTTAAAAATATGAATGGATGACTTGGTGGGGGGAGGAGAGAAAGCAAAAGAACTCAGAAAAGAGAGTCCTGAGTGGTAATGGAGTGCCAAAGCTAGCCCGCTTACCAAGTTCTGAATGGAAGGTTCTAGAAGCCATAGTGGCAGTATGTTCTATGTCAGAACCTTTTCAGAAAGATGGAGGGTATCTGATTGACTGACTGTTCTAAATCCTATCCCAGCACTTTGTTGGAGTGTCTTCCTTTTTCACTTATATGTGTTTGTGTTGTATAATGTAATTATAGCTTTGTGAGGTGCAATTAGCATTGCCTGATGCTGTGTAAGTCTTCACAGTCATTACTTAAGGTTAATTTTCAAATAAGTATCACATGTATCTGTTGTAAATTCAAAAGGTGCACAAAGGTGGCCCATGAAAGCAAGTCTTTTTCCCACCTTCTCTCCTCTTTCCCTAGAGACAGTCGTGGTCACCAGCTCGGGTACTGTAGTCATCTCCTTAATGGCTGTGCATTAGTCCAGTGCAGTGTTTCTCTAACTGCAGGTCAACATTAGTGGGCTGGAAAATCAAGTTAGTGAGTGCTGTACAAACTGAAAATAACAGAGAGCATCACACATGCCGTCTCATACATGCACATTCTACATTACTATATTACATATATACTTGTTACTCTGGGTCTTGCTCAAAACATAGTTGAAATTTACCATTCTAGTAATGACTGATATGGAGATTGTTCCTAATTTTTCATTATCTTAAATAATGCCGGAGTAGGCATTCTCCCCCTCACACTTCGGATCTTTTTTCTTAGAATAATGTTCTAGAAGTGAGGATACTGGGTCAAAAGATATGAGCATTTTAACTGAAAACTAGGTCCCCTTTACTATTTAATAAATGCCATCTGTATTTTATTTAGTATAGGTTATTTTTATTTTAACACATTTTTCTATGCACTATATGTGTGATATATATTTTAACAAAATGGGGTGATTTATTACTTTTCTCAGCCTGTTTTACTAAATATTCTTCTGTAAGCCACAATTCTCATTCTGGCATCAGCTTTTCTTGGATGTGAAGAGTGACTGCTGTAGTTCTTCTCAACCTTGAGCCATTCTTACCCATTCTTATGATTTGTATTTTATATACTTTTTTAAAAAAGATTTTATTTATTTATTTTTAGAGAAAGAGAGAGAAGGCATGTGTGCTTGAGTTGGGGGGAGGGGCAAAGGGAGAGGGAGAGAGAGAATCTGCAGCAGACCCCGCGCTGAGCACAGAGTCTGAAATGGGACTCGATCCCACGATCCTGAGATCACAACCGGAGCCAAAAGCAAGTTGAATGCTCAACTGACTGGGCCACCCAGGCGCCCCTGTATATACTTTTATTTACTGGTCTTTAAATTGACTTTTAAAGAGCTTTTTATTTTTAAATAATTTTAAACTTACAGAAAAGCTGCAGAAACAGCTTTATAGAGCTAGGGTTCAGTTATCAACAAGAAGTTAATAGTAGTGTAATGTCAACTATAGACTTAATTTGGATTTCATTAGTTTTTTCTTTTCCAGGATCTAATCCAGACTCCCACATTACATTTATGTGTTGTGTCTTCTTAATATCTTCCAATCTGTGGCAGTTCCACAGTCTGTCCTTGTGTTTTGTGACCCTGAGACTTTTGAGGGAGTACTAGTCAGGTATTTTATAGAATATCCCTCAAGTCAGGTTTGTTTGATGTTTTCTTATAATTAGATTGAGGTTATGGATTTTGGGAAGAATGCCACAGAAATGAAATGCTCTTTTCACTACATCATGTCAGGGTTACATGGTGTCAGTATGTCTTATTTAACCCACTGAGCCACCCAGGCGCCCCTCAGTATGTCTTATAATCTTATTAATAATAACATTACCTTTGATCACTTGGAAAAGATAATGTCTGCTAGGTTTCCTCATCATCAAGTTTTTGTTTGTCTGCCTTTGTAATTAAACATTTTGAGAGTGATACTTTGAGACTGTGCAGGTCTCCTATTTCTCTTTAAACTTCTGCCCACTAATTTTAGCAAACAAAAAATATACATAGGTGACCTTTGAACAACATGGATTTTAACTACGCGGGTGCATTTATACATGGATTTTTTTTGGATAAATCCTTTTTTTTTTTTTAGATTTTATTTGTTTGATAGAGAGAGGGAGAGCAGGAACACAAGTAGGGGGAGTGGGAGAGAGAAAGCAGGCTTCTTGCTGAGCAGGGAGCCCGACGTGGGGCTCAGTGTGGGCTCAAGTGTGGGGCTCGATCTCATGACCCGGGGATCATGACCTGAGCCTAAGGCAGACGCTTAAACTGAGCCACCCAGGTGCCGCTGGATAAATATATTATAATACTGTGGATGTATTCTCTTTTCATATGATTTTCTTGTTAGCATTTTCTTTTCTCTAGTTTACTTTATTGTAAGAATGTGGTAAATAATACACATAACATACAAAATATGTGTTAATGATTTTATGGTATTGGGAAGGCTTCTAGTCTGCAGTAGGTTCTTAGTAGTTAAGTTTTTGGGAAGTCAAAAGTTATTTGAAGATTTTCTTTTTTTTTTTTTTTTTTTTAAAGATTTTATTTATTTATTTGACAGAGATCACAAGTAGGCATAGAGGCACAGAGGCAGGCAGAGAGAGAGAGGAGGAAGCAGGCTCCCTGCCAAGCAGAGAGCCCGATGCGGGACTCGATCGCAGGACCCCGAGATCATGACCTGAGCCGAAGGCAGCGGCCCAACCCACTGAGCCACCCAGGCGCCCCTATTTGAAGATTTTCAACTGCACAAGGGGCCAGTACCCCTAACTCCAGCATTGTTTGTGGGCCAACTGTACCTTCTTTCACGCTGGTCTAATCAATGAGATCAGTGAAAATGGGGTTAATAGCTGGTTATGTTTTTGTCTTATGCACATTAAGATAAATATAAAAGTATTTGACATTTTAAAAATGTTTGTCCATGTACCACTTAAAATCAATCATCTTCTATACATGCCATACGTTGGGAACCCTTGACCCTTCTCAGGTGCTAAGCACCAGATGTTTTGGGTTTTATGGTGACATTATTGATTCCTTATTAATTGGATTGATTTGTTGGTTGGTTTCATTAGTTCATATATTAAAAATGTATTAATTGTGCTTGGTACAGAGTTCTAAGCTAGAATTCAGAGTTAAGACATAGTTCTTGTCCTAGAGAATATTGTAGGCTTATAGGCTAGTAGGAGAATTAAGTTGAATAAGCCTTGTGCACTAAAATACAAGGCAGTGAGCATGGCTAACAATGGAGTAGTAGACTGTTTTAAGTATAGGGGCAATGGATTCTCTATCCATTGCAGGCAGGGAAAATCAGGGGAGATAGCATGGAGGAGGTGACATGGTCTGGGCCCATATCTCCCACAGCCTTGCCCAGATCTTATTCTGAGGGGTGCTTTTCCTTTCAGCCTTAAGGTTTTGTTTTGTTTTGTTTTGTTTTTTTGTTTGTTTGTTATATCATGGAAGAGCTATTTAAGTCCACATTCTTCTTATCCCCCGAGTCCCTTTACTCCCACTTTGTGCTCTACCTCCCCTGTCCTCAAGCTTTGGTCATGACAGGTTAAGATCTTGGTTGAGCTCAGAGTTCCTAGGCAAGTAATTGTGAGAAGCCTGTTCTGGCAAGGTAAAATGGTGCTTTTAAAAGGGGCCTGGAATATTGCCTCCTCAGTCTAGTCTTTCCCGGCCCCAGACTGCATTTATGTGGCCCAGAGTTAAAATGCTCAGACTTAACAAGGGACAGTATTCAGTGGTCTGTGGATTTGAGAGATTCTAGGAAATGAGTGCATACATAAGCATTGAGACAGGTACTCCAAGAGACTGGATCAAGCCACTGAGTATTTTGTGCCCTGGGGAATCTGAATTTTGAGTTTCATGTTGAGGGTTGTAAGCTGAGGAGAGGTGAACTAGCGCTGGGAGGCCGACAGACCAAAGGGGAGTATGCTCAACCCAGTGCGAAGATGTCCAGTAGCCGCTTCGACACAGGGCAGGATAGTTACAGGCTAAATCCCACACTCTTTCAGTTCAGAGCCTTAATGTTGGGTGGGAGGGTGGCAGATGGGTGGGAGGTGGGTGGGATTGGGCAGGAGTAAGGACCCCAGAGAATTTCCTGCCATAAAATGCCAGGACTTGAGCACAGGATAGCTATTTCATCTGTGCAGGCAGAAGCAGAGTATGTGTAGCAGTGGACAGAGACCGTTGGTTTGTTGATTCACAGGTACCGTCGAGGCCATGAGGAGACTGCGTGATTGGCAGTAGGCATATTCTCTTTCAGAAGAACTTAGATATTGCCAATTCTTCTGCTCTGTAAAAGCAGCTTTGTCTCAGACCAATGGCTAAGGAACGAGTCCCAGGCAAAGGCTCAGTCTCCTGCGGCCTTTCTCAGGTCATTTCCAAATTTTCCCATCCTGTGTTTGGTATCTTTCTTCTCTTTTCAGTCTTCTTTAGGTGAGAAGCCTAAATCTCCCATCTTCTCTAGGAGAGGCTGCCTTTTGTGGGGCTGATCTTCGTCTCATCCCAGGCAGATGACTCCAAAGTTCCAGGCTAGGGGCTCTGCTGAAAGGCCTGGAGGAGACTCTGGAGCCCCTGAAACAAGAAGTCTTTCTGGAAGCAGTGGCAGTAGCTGCTTGCGACAGAACAGTTGGACTGAGCAACTGTAACAGAAAATCCAAGTTGTAAGGACCCTTAGAGAACACCTAGTTCCAACAGCCCAACAGCCCAGCAGCCTTCTCATTATGTGCAGGGAAAAGCAGAGGCCCTGAGAGGGGCGGGGACTTAGCTCAAGGTCTCACCACCCTGGCAACCAGGACCTGGGCTCGAGTCAGCTGACTCTTTCTCTATTCCTGCATTTTTAATTTTTCCCTTTTTAACCACATTGCTGCTCAGTGGTAGCAGAAGAAAGCTGTAAAGCCCTAAAGGGATGCTGTGTAAACCTGCCTGTTCACACGGCCACCAGAGCCCAGTGGAGAACCGGACAGGACACATACAGATTCCCCTGCTACTTGGGCAGAACTAGATGTCCTCGGTGGAGAGGCGGCTGGACTCCACAGTCTGGCGGGCACTGGAGCTTGGCTCCCAACAGCTGAAGTTCCACTGCATCTCTTAGGCACTCTGGGATCCAACAAGTAATATCAATATAAAAAGTAAGCAACAGCTTACTTTTCTTGAACTCCTTTGATTCTAAAATAAGGAGTGACTTGAACAGATTTACTCCGCTCTTGTGTTTTTAGGTTTAGAATTTCAGTTGCTGTTAAAGAGACAAGAAGATACTATAAACTCTTCTAGTGACCAAATGTAGACTCTAATTATCATACATACATATAAACACACACACACACACACACACACACACACGCACACACAGATATTCTCTTGGTACAGTATAAGTCTGTGCACTCAGATTCCCTCATCTTATGGAGGGGACAGCTTCTGTTTTTGCTTTTAAAAAGTCTTTTTCAAAGATTGATTTATCCCACACACATTAAAAGATTGCCCACTGTGAATGAAATAGAAAAGTTGGTAGACCTCATGGGGCTCATGACCGTGGGGGGACAGGGGTATGAGTGACGGTGATAAAGTGCTGTAAATACCACGAAAAAGGCATCTTCAGACTGCTGTGCGATTACAGAGCAGACAGACAGACAGAGTCTTCTAAGAGATCAAGAAATATTTCACAGGGGAGGTGATCACTGCGTTGGGCCTTACAAGCAATAAGATTTTGCTTGTTGGTTGGGGGGAGGTCCTCCAATAAAGGTAACAGCATGAGCAGCAAGGAAGGAGCAGTGGGAGAGGAAGAATGCAGTTAAATTATAAAACATAAGATGACTTTTTCAAAGGAAAAATGTCTTTTTCGTAAGCACAGTGACCTGCAACGTAGAGGTAAGAGGAAGTGTTTTTGTCCCTGCACGGAGCTGACCCGAGAGAAGCTTCTCCTCTATGGGAACCTGGCCCTTCCTACACCCTGCTCAGTTTGGCAGTGACACTGGAGGAGGAGTGCCTGCAATGGGTAATGGGAGAGGCTATAAAACCCTGGAGCTCGTCCCTCGAAGAGTGACCTTACGAAGAAATTTCTGGGAAACAAACCACAGGGAGACTTTACAGGAATTTTTGGTCGAGCCCACAGGCAAGGCACATGAGGAGAGGAGATGTAATTACAGTTTGTAAGTCTATGAAAAGAAACAGTGAGTAGCATGGAATAGCTGTTCTAAGTTTCTTCTTCCTGTAGGACAAGAGGAAATGGGTTCTTTGCATTCAGCAGATCTTTATCGAGTGCCAGCTGGGAGCTGGGCCCTATCCTGGATGCACGGAATATGGTGGCAAAACAGTCAGGGTTTCTGCTCCCAAGGAACTCATCAGGGAAAGCTGGCCTTAATAAAAGGGAAATGTATTTTTGTTGGATATTGTGATGAGCGCTATGAAGGATAAATCCTCATTTTGATTGGGGGATCGGGGAAGACCTCTCTGAGGAGGTGAGACACACGTAAGGACAAGGTAAGAGCCAGTTAGGCAGACTGGGGGCAGGGGGAGTGTCCCAGGCCAAGGAGAACAGCTTGGGAAGAATCTGGCCCTTTAGGGGAACTAAAAGAAGGCTTGTGTAGCTAGCACATATAGGTGGAGGGAAGGAAGTATGCTGAGAGGAGACTGGAGAAGGATGAAGCAGGGCCTTCTCGGTCCTGATAAGAATTTAGATTTTATCTCAAGTGCAGTGGGAAGCCATTGAAGTGCGTCAAGCAGGAAATGACAGGATCGGATGTAGATGGGTGATTCAGACAGCGGCATGGTGAAGGGAGCTAGGAGGATGAGAGTGGAAGCTGGGGCAATCCAGGAGGGTTTTAAGTAATCAAGGAAAGGGACTGAGATGGCAGTGGAAGGCAGAAAAATGGACAGACACATTTTGGAAATCGAATTATTTGGAATCAGCAAATCGATCGGATATGGGGAGAGAGATACACACAAAGATGGAAGGGTGTCTCCCAGATTTCTGGCACAAGTATGCATGTGTGCCTTTCAACAGATCCTAGACCCCACAAGGCTGTAAAAGCCCTATCATTTGGGAAAGGTCACGTAGGGTTGATCTAAGTCCAGCCTTGCAGAGGCAGTGGAGGGATGCAGCTCTCCACTTGCCCTTCCTAGTTCAAAGAGCTTATACCTGCAGCAGCCCAAGCAGGGGTTACAGTTCTTCCATGATGGGCCCTTACGGTCCCCCTCCCCCCTGAGGACAAGGTTCTAAAGAACCTCTGTGAACTGCAGTGTGCCACTAGAGGGAGCATGGCCTGCATTCAGCGCCTGGCCTGGAGGGCTTTTTCGAAGTTGGATTACTTTAGAGACTGACTTGTATCCGCTTCAGTACTCAGCCCAGGCCCCTGGCCCCTCATGGTGCTTAGAAGAATGCCTGACGTATGGTAGGTGCTCAGTAAATGTTAGCTGGTGCTAATATTGTAACTCTGAGTATTATCTTGTTGTGGAAGTGGATGGGCAGCATCTCTTCCTTCTCAGCATGGCTACTCTGAAGTGCGGTGTGCCTTTTCAGGATCAGGAGTTCAGGATCAGGAGAACAGAGGGGTGCCCGTGGGGGATGGGAAGAGGGGGAAGTTTAGGGACCTGATGGTGTTGCACTTGCCATTTCATCCTGTCTTCCATTGCAGACATGGGACACTAGGGCCTGTGAGGGGTTCCTGAGGTGGTGTTTGGCTCAGGTCTGGGCATTTATAGTGGGAGACGGGTCCTTGCTGCCTTTGAAGCTCCGGTGTCTTCACTCCAGCAGTAGTGCCCACCACTTAGGGTTTATACCATCCCATTATTTCCTGTTGCATTTTCTTGACACTTTTCCTCCTTTAGCTCCTGGCATATAGTTAGCTTTATACACACACACACACACACACACACACACACATTCACCTTTTAAACTCAAGTCAATTAAAATCTCATTTTGAGAATTTCGTGATACATCAGAAGCTAATAAAAACGCAAGGATTCTGCAAGAGATCACTGCATTAAAGATCCCATCAGGACCTCTCTGGCACTGTTCTAGGAAGCAGCATTGAAAAATGTCTTTCTTGAGCCTCAGTGTCCTCCTCTTGGAGAGATACCAAATGCCGTGGGTTTTTGTTTGTGTACATGGTAAAAAATGGCTGAGATGAATGAAAGTCTTAGCTCAGAGCCCAGTTTAAGGAGAATGCTTTCCCACCCATCATCTCTTTTTATGCCCATCCCAGCCCTATCAGTTGCCCGTGGGGTAGGTTTCATAGGTGGAAACTGGGAGAGCCAGACACTTCCAGGGTCTTCTGACCCCTGCTCCACCAGTCCTCCTGCATCTACTCTGCCTAATATACACATGAGGGTTGAAAGGCATTGGTACTATTTCTAGGTCTGTTCTTTCCTGCTTCTGTGACCTGGGGCAAGTCATTTGACCCCTCTTTGAGATTTTCTTTAATCTGTTAAGTTAGTATGATAAGGGGCACCTGGGTGGCTCAGTCATTGGGCGTCTGCCTTTGGCTTGGGTTGTGGTCCCAGGGTCGTGCGATCGGACCCCACATCAGGCTTCCTGCTCCGCAGAAGGCCTGTTTCTCCCTCTCCCACTCCCCCTGTTTGGGCTCCCTTTCTCACTGTGTCTCTCTCTGTCAAATAAATAAATGAAAAATCTGGAAAAAAAAAAAAAGAAATAAAATAAAGTAAAATAAAATAAATTAGTATGGTAATACCAGTGCTAACTTTTAGGTCGGTTGTGTTGAACAGATGAGCCATGATTTATGAGAGTACTTGGGAAAAGTGTAAGGTAATTTATAGCTATGGGGCAGGACTTTCCTCTCTAATCTGTGCACCATTACCTTCCACATCTCATAGATGCTATCGTAGAATCTTCAGACCAACACGATGGTAGTCAGGTCTAATGCATGATGACTCTGAAAGATTCTCCACCTTCCCCTGGGAATTCAGCTTTGTATCTCCATAGCAGTTACCAGAAAAAAATTTAGTTCTTAAGATCAGATGGTAGTGTACTTTAGGGGAAAGGGCCCTGGACTGGAGGCCAGTGGGGCTGGTCTCTTAGTTCTTTGACTGCCTAACTAGCTAGCTAGGTAACTGTGCACTAAACATTTGCTCTCTCTGAGCCTCAGTTTTCCCATCTATACAATGGTAATAATATTGTCCAGTGTATTTTAAATGGTTTGAGGATCAGACAAAACAGTGCATATAAAAGAAGGTCACAAAGCAGAAATGTACATGGCAGGGGCGGCAGGGCGGAGGCCTGAATTGAGGGCCTACTGTGTCCCAGACTCAGTGCTAGCTCTTGGACAGGAATGACGGTATTCCTGGCTGTGACAGCAGCTCCCAGACAGCTGGGGCTTTGGCTGCAGGCCCTCTGCAGGGCAGAGAGATAAGGCTGTGTTTGTATCACGTTTGTTGCTTGGGCTGTGATTCTGGACTTGCCCAGGACTCTTACTGGTCCTGACCTAGTGTCTTTCCTCTCCATTGCAGGAAGATGAGAGACTGCTTGGGCACCAACAATAGTACCACGAGTCCCTGCACCGGTTAAAGCGATCACCACAACCTGGGCAGGCAGCAAGGTAAGCAGAGAGGCCAGTTCAGGCGAGCTCCTGGGATGTGAATGCATTTCCGCCTCAAGTGCTGCCCGGAAAATCCCAAGTGCACAAACAAGTCAAGGCAATGCATCTGGGTCCTCCTACCCCCCACTCCAGGACCCAGAGGAAGGGCTTGCTTCCCCTCCCATGTGCTCCAGCGAGCTCCCTCTCTTCTGGCCAGGATTCCTCTCAAGTTAAAAAAATGAGACACTGGAGGGGAGGAAAACAAGTCCACTCACTGTCTTTCCCATCTCCCATCTGAGCTGTTGAAGCAAGTTCCCAGGAGCTGCCCAGAGCCCTTGTTTGACTGGAAGGGAGGTAGGAGGAGTGGAATGTGTGCAGAACCCGGGCTGATCAAAAGACAGTGCTGTTTCATGGAAGCCTCCCAGAACTGAGAGCGGGGTGAGGGGGGGGGGTGGAGGAGGAGAGAGGAGAGGAGACAGAGAGAGAGAGAGAGAGAGCACGAGTGAGAGAGAGCGAGCTAGCCGAGCAAGCGCGAGCGCAGGAGCATGCTGGCTGGCGAGAACAGGGTCTCCATGACAACTGGCCTGGCCAGCTAGAAGTGCTCTGCTCACTTGGCTGGAAGGAGCGCCACGAAAGGTCAGAGGAAGGAGCTGTGGGAAGCTCGCAGCAGGTATCGGAGCTTAAGTGAGTGGATTTTGGGGCCCTTGGGCTCCCTTACAGACTGTGGTGCGAGCCAAACTCTGCCAAGCATGGAGTGGGCAGGAAAGCACCGGGACTTTCAGGTAAGGTCAGCTCCGGCTTGGATTGTTTTTTTTCTCCTTTCCTGGCCGTAGTCTTGGGCTGTTTTCTGGGAGGCAGGCAAATGTCTGTACTCTCTGCTCGGGGTTTGGGGCTCAGGAATGATGTCATGCTTCAACAGTTGGATTCTATTAGCTTAAGGAGGAGGGAAACAGCCAATTTTCTTGACTTTGCAGATCTAGCTGATCTCACTCTTGCTGAACCTGAGGTGTTTAGACTTTTCTGTAGAAATCACCATCTTTTATTTAGCACAAAGGCTTAGGATATTTTACAGAAAGTAAATTTTTATATAGAAAAGGCGAGTTATCATCACTTCAGTATTGTGTTTGAAGTTACTACACGGAAACTCCAGTGTCTTTTGAGTGGCTCGGTTTCTTCTAGTGAACACTGTCTGTTTTGTCTCTTGGTGCTGCTCTGTCTGACCTGTAATGAAAAAAAAAAAAAAAAAAAAGCCAGTTAACTCAGCTAGGAGCCTGTGGTGAGTTCCCAGTCTCTGGAGCAGTTCTTAGGACAGAGGGACCTTCTTAGGGATATCTAAGCTGAGATCACATGCTTAGTCTCTCTCCCAGGTAATCTGGAAAGAAGCATACTATTCTCCTGCATTAAGGCCCATAGCAGGCTTTCCTAAAAAAAAAAAAGTATATGGGGTGGAGGCTGGCAGGTGTGTGTATATTTTGGGGTTGGGGGGCCTGTGAAGAGGTTTCCTATACGAGTACCTCTGAGTGAACTCTCAGTAGTGGCTGCTAAGACCCAGCTTGTTGGTGGAGACATGAGGTATTGTGGTTGTGCCAGATGGATACTTTGGGTTAATGTTTTAACTCAAATATCAGGGCATTCACTGTCCATGCTGTGCACTCCTCTTCTGTTTTTCCTATGTTTTGGTAAAGCTGGTTCTGACTTAGAGGAGTGGTGTGTGGTAAGCTCGGTGTGGCCTAGGAGAGGAGACCCTTCCAGAAAGGTGATGGGGTAGCTAGGTTGTTAGTAATCTTATTTGAAGGATTCATGCAGCAGACACTCCCTGCGGTGGGGACCCATCAGGAGATGTGCTTCCGCTTCAGCCATGTTATATCTCAAACTTACTCCTGGGCCTCAGGGAACATTGTGGATGCCTTTGGTTTCTCTGTGGGATGAGGGAACAGCTGCTGTCCTGGCGCTTCGGTTTTTCTTCTTGAACTTTCTGAACAGAATATCTTTTGTATTCTGGCAGACAATGAGGGGGCCTTCTGATTAACTTCGGGTCAGCTTGCCAATAAAGGCAGTGACCATGTCCCCAGTTTGGGCTCCCTGAATGTGTATATGTCTGCATCAGTATTGTGGCCTGAGGGTCCACAGGGGTGAACTCCATGGCCCTGGACCTCAGAGGGGCCACTGCTAAAGTGATGCCTCCTTTTAGTATACCCCCAACAATTCTCTGCTTGGTTGAAACCTCTGTTTTGTTGGGGGGTGGCTATGGCATAGCACTGTTGGTTGGGATTAAATTTGGGGGTTGTGAGGAAGGGGCAGTGCAAATTCAGAATCTGAGTTCTCTGCTTAAAAGGCTGTGGTTGGGCCTCACCTCTTCCCCCTCCCCCGCCCCGACAATGTGAAGATGGCTAGCAGTTGATCATTCTTTTGATATAGCAGAATGGACACTGAATTTGGGGTTAGTAGACTTGAGTCCATGGTCAGATTCTGCTACTTGCCATCAAGGTGGCTGCCAGCAAGTTCGTTAACCTCTGTGACCTTCAGATTTACTAGCTGTGAGATGAGAGATAATGGTATAACTACTTCAACAGGTCTGTTGGGAGGAACAAAAATGAGATAATTTCCATGAAAGTAATTGTAAGCAAGTCAAGTCCTACATAATGTAAGATGCTGCAAATTAGAGCTTGAAGGATGACTCCACTCTCTTCTGAAAAGTCATTTTGCCCCTCTGTTCTGGTTTCCCAATTTATTTTTATTTATTTATTTTTTTTAAAGTTTTTTTATTTATTTCACACACAGAGATCACAAGTAGGCAGAGAGGCAGGCAGAGAGAGGGGGAAGCAGGCTCCCCGCTGAGCAGAGAGCCTGATGTGGGGCTTGATCCCAGGACCCTGGGATCATGATCAGAGCGGAAGGCAGAGGCTTTAACCCACTGAGCCACCCAGGCACTCCTAGTTTCCCAATTTATAAAGTGCCCTTTTCTTTTGTGCATTTGTAAGTAAAAATGAGGGGAAAAAAAAAACCTTTAAAAAGTTCTTTAAGATATTAAAGGAAATAAATAGTGCTCTCTTTGGGTTGGGAAATAGGGTGATATTCACTGTAGGCTTTGAGCCTTATAAATGACCCTTCAGAGATGAAGCTTTCTTTCCCTTAGGTTACCTGACTCATGTGTTTAGTATAGAAGAGAGGAATTCCAACAGACCCTTTGCTTTTCCAGTGTCCTATAGCTAGCTACCTGCTGGTTATGGTATCATAAATTTCAGTAGCTGGAAGAGAGGCTTCTGATTGTCAGGTTTGTCTCCCTCTTTCTTTTTTTTTTTTTTTTTTTGACAGAGAGAGATCACAAGTAGACAGAGAGGCAGGCAGAGAGAGAGAGAGGGAAGCAGGCTCCCCGCTGAGCAGAGAGCCCGATGTGGGCCTCGATCCCAGGGCCCTGAGATCATGACCTGAGCCGAAGGCAGCGGCTTAACCCACTGAGCCACCCAGGCGCCCTGTCTCCCTCTTTCTGCTGAGGAAACTGTACCGAGTGGGCAGAGAGGCCTTTTCTCCTGTTCTGGGTTTGAAAGGCAGTGTCTAACTGGCAGGAACAGTTATCGCTCTGAAGGGCTTCTTGGGGGCTGGGCAGCTTTCAGGAACCTGTGTGGCTATAGCTTAGAGGGAAACGAGAAAGAAAGAAAGAAATGAGGAAGTGGGAATTTCAAGGGCAGAGATTCTTGATTTGCAGTGGAACTGTGCCAAGGAACAGAATAGCAGGGGTGGGGAGACTCCAGGCAAGGACACCCGGATCTGATCTCAGGGAGTGTATACGGCTCATGGCCTGCTTGGGGGGAACATGGGGAGGGACCCAGCACCCCACCTGCAGCCCCAGCTTTTGTCGTAGGACAGGGAAGCTGCCTACCATGCCCTGGAGTGGGCTCTGGGAGGAAGCCCCTGGGAAGACCCTAAGGAGGCAGATTTGTTGTTGTTTAGCAGCAGAGCCTTTCTTCTAGGCAAATCACAGCCCAGCAGCCTCTGAGGTCTGATGGCCAAGTTGTCCATAGCTTAGATTGGGGCTGCAGCTGTTCCCCACTCCCCCTCAGTCCAGCTTCCCAGAGCTGAGTCACACGTTGGATGGATCCCTCCATGTTCTTTAAGGATTAAAAAGTAGTAACATTTCTGTTCTCACTCCTTCTCTCCCCCTTCCTTTACTCCCCTTCCTGCACACTCTCCCTCTGGGCTCCCTCTCTCTAAAATTAGAATAATCAGTTATCCAAGGAAGTTGAAACTTTGAAATGCCTTGGAGGACAGGCCTGGGGCATCCTGAATTCCACTGGCTCTGCCCTGTCACTGCAGTGGAGGGCTTGGGTATAAAGTTTGCAAGGGCTTCCCCAGACTCTAGGTATCATGGCCACACTGCTGGCCTGGAAGTAAGAGAGGCTGTGCTCCATTTCCTACCTAATCTGATTCTAAGAACTACTTTGGGAAGCACCGCTGGGCACCTGAGGGTGGTGGGCGGCTCTGAGTCAGGGACTGCCAGAGCACCTCCCTGCACGCAGGTGGGGCAGAGAGACTGAAGAGCATGTCTTCCTGTTGCTTCTCTGGTCTCCTAAATGTCATTGCGCTGGAGGCTCCTGATTTCTAGTGTTGGGCCCAAGAGAGTATACTGAGGCAGCCGAGTACAGGAACTCGTACCTCAGCCTGGGGGAGTATAGGCATCAGCCCTGCAGGCATCAGCCCTGCAGAGCGTTGGCTTGGCCTCCCTGCTCCACTACATTAGCTTGGTAGAAGAGGGTGTTTAGGGTGGGCAGGGGGAGGGGAAGGGGAAATCTGCTGGCAGATAATTGAGTTCTTTGAGTTAGAAGATGCATGGAAAGTGGAGAAGGGGGACAGGGGCATGAAAGAGGGAAAAAAAAAAATTAGCATCTGGCACAGTCTGCAGAAATTTCTCTACAAAGCCTGAGGGAGAAATTGTGTTAGTGAGTGCCTTCTCCTGGGGGGTGGGGAGGGAGAGTCTGAGCATCTATTTTTGCTGGGGAGGAGGCTCTGTGTGCATCTGTCTCAGCAAAATACTGGGTGCATCTTGTCTGTCTTACAGGAACATGCCGCGGAATACTGCCTGACAGAAAAATTCCCCGTGAGACCTAGTGTGTTGAGGGGAGAGGAGGAGGTTAAATGAGTCTAGACTACCTTATTGTAGGATTTCTCCAAAGATCCCTTCTCTTATTATTTTTGGCTCCAATATACTGTCGAAATTATCACAATAATCTTCTCATTTAAAAATTGCCCATGTGTTAGATTGTACTGTCTCTATTTTTTTTAAAGATTTTATTTATTTATTTGACAGATTTGACAGAGATCACAAGTAGACAGAGAGGCAGTGAGAGAGAGAGAGAGAGAGAGAGAGAGGAGGAAGCAGGGTCCCCACAGAGCAGAGAGCCTGATGTGGGGCTCAATCCCAGGACCATGGGTTCATGACCTGAGCTGAAGGCAGAGACTTTACCCCATTGAGCCACCCAGGCGCCCTGTACTGTCTCTATTAAGGGTGAATTATATGCAATTATATACCTTTTTAAGCAAAGCTGACTTGCATCTAAGGGTTTGTCATGAAACCACGTATCTCTCAAAGATGCAGATTCTTGTGTGTGACTTGTCACTGAAGGCGTTTGTAGGTGAGCTGGAGGTTGATTAATGGGAAGGAGCACAGTGAATAAAGGACTGTTTGACCCTTGGGAAAATGAGATGAACAGGGGGCTTTGGGAGACTAGGAAGAAACAGGAGAGAGGCTCTGGGCAAAGGGATTGGGGGTGTGGGAGGAAACTAGTTCTGAGGAACAGCAGAGGGGTAGAAGGCAGTACCTGGGCTGCTCTAGGAGGCCTTCGCAATTTAGCAGAAGGTTGCACTGCCCCCAGGGGATCCAAGGAGACCGTGTCCTAGCAATCAGGGGGTTGACGCTCTGTTCCTTTGTTCCTGGGTTTGGAGGCATCTTTGGCGCCCATGTGCCCTCTTGTTCTGCCCACCCGTTTTGTCAATGAATAAGGAGGGCCTGGGCCAAGAGCTAGGAGGGTCTAAATAGTATTGAGTGTGAACTTGATGTTGTCACCAGGTGTTGTATCGTAGTTATTTCCTCCCCGAAGTGAGCCTCCGTCTCTGTGATGAAGAGAGAAGAAACATAGGCCTGCTGAAGTTAGGGTTTTGCAGTAGGGTTAATGACCATCTCGTGCTTTAGGCTGGGAAGAAGGCAGAACATCCTAACTCTTAGAAGCTGATATAAAGCACTATTTGAATGATGGAAGAGAGCCAACTAAAAAGGACTGGAGATAGGAGGGAGAGGTCGAAGCTTCTCTCAGTGTCAACAGATCAGACGTTGTGGGGGGAAGGAAAAAGGTAAGGGGAAAACTGGAAAGAAAACTATATAGTTTTCTATATATATAAAACTTAGAGTTTTCAGAACTCTTCAGCCTTTTCGAGGAAGTGAGTTCTGGTGTGCTCATTTATGTCTTGGAACACAGGCTCCCTTATGCAGTTCTGACAGTTGAGTTTTAAAACTTGCTTTTAAGTGAGTCAGCCTGTGTTTGTTCAGCTCTCAGGGACTCTTGATCCTTAGTGCGTGTGGTGGAACAACCCATCAGCACTAACGTGAGCATATCAGTGCTTCGAGGTGCAGCGGCGAATAGCTGGCACTTGTGGGCCATGCCCGCCTAGGTTTAGAGCCCAATGTTATAGCTACTATCTGTGTGACCTTGGGCAAGTTGTTGAATCTCCCTGAGCCTCTGTTTTCTGTGAGGTATCTGTAAAATGGATATAATAGCAGTACTTAACTTGTGAGAGTTTTGCTGAGGATTGAATGAAATATTACATGGAAATTTCTCAGCCCAGCACCTGGCACTTAGTAAATGTTCAGTGCTTTCCCATATTATTATCAACCTAGAGCAGCATTTTGAAGAGTAAGGCTGGCATCTCTTAATCAGGTTGGGATTACAATGCAGGAAAGTCAAATCAGATTCCATATCTTTCTTTCTTTAAAGATTTTACTTAGTTTTTTTTAAATTTTTTGTTATTTTTTTTTTTAAAGATTTTATTTATTTATTTGACAGAGAGAGATCACAAGTAGGTAGAGAGGCAGGCAGAGAGAGAGGAAGGGAAGCAGGCTCTCTGCTGAGCAGAGAGGCGGACGTGGGACTCGATCCCAGGACCCCGAGATCATGACCTGAGCCCAAGGCAGCGGCTTAACCCACTGA
The DNA here is from genome assembly GCF_030435805.1 of Mustela lutreola. NCBI lineage: Eukaryota > Metazoa > Chordata > Mammalia > Carnivora > Mustelidae > Mustela > Mustela lutreola. Next base: position 239,429,846 of record NC_081290.1, on the reverse strand, counting down.
GCCACCCAGGCGCCCTTATTTAGTTTTTTTTGAGAGAGAGAGAGAGCGAGAGCACGAGCAGGGGGCAGGGAGAAGGAGAAGCAGATTCGTTGCTGAGCAGAGAGCCTGATGCAGGGTTCGATCCCAGGACCCTGGGACCATGACCTGAGCCAAAGGCAGATGCTTAACCGACGGAACCATCCAGGTGCCCCAAATCAGATTCTTCTTTTAGAAGTTTATACTTGGTGTTTCCTTCACCTTTCTGTCAAAACCTCAGGAGAGTCTCCATGGTCGTTAGCCTTCACTGTCATGGGAGACGAGAACTGCTTCTTGCCTGCTGCTTTCCCTGTAGGCCTACCCATGCAGGGCCCTAGGTCCTCCTTTGCCCAGCACTGGCTGCCCTTCACAAGCTGCTGTTGGTGCTCTAGACGCAGGCTATCCCAGCACTCCTCACCTCTACTTCGTGAATTCTGTTTATCATCCTTGGAAACCCAGCGTAGAGCATAGGCTTTGCAGCCAGCTCTGGAAGGCTGTAGTCTGGCTCTTCCTGTTATTATCTGTGGATGTCTGGCAAGTTAATTTTATAAACCTTATTGTCTGCAGCTGTAAATTGGGAGTAAAATGGTACTCATCTCAAAGGTTTGCTACAAGGATTAAATGAATTTATAGAAAGTACTTCATTTAGTTGCTGGCACAAATATGCTCTTGGTAACTGTTCACTGTGATAGTTGTTTGAGATCCCTCCCTCTGTGTTTTCCTCTGCCTCCATACAGCAGTACAGAGAGCCCTGGTCAGGTCAGCAGATCTGAGCGATAGTCCTGGCTCTATCTGTGACTTGTCAGGTGACCTTGGGGAAGTCACCTTGGCTTCTCTAGACTTTAGTTTCCTCTTCTAAACGGCAGAAGGTTTAGATTGAGGTTTTTTTTTTTTTTTTAAAGATTTTATTTATTTATTTGACAGAGAGAAATCACAAGTAGATGGAGAGGCAGGCAGAGAGAGAGGAGGAAGCAGGCTCCCTGCTGAGCAGAGAGCCCAATGCGGGACTCGATCCCAGGACCCTGAGATCATGACCTGAGCCGAAGGCAGCGGTTTAACCCACTGAGCTACCCAGGCGCCCCTAGATTGAGGGTTTTCATTGACATTCTGACTTGATTCTTAAATGCATGTGTCTTATCTTACCAACAGATTCCCTGAAGTTGTATAAAATTAATCGTAATATTTTATACATTTTATTTCCCCAAAGTGGCCAACATATATACCTTTTGCTTAAAAAACATTTGAGAAGCTTTTTTTAAAAAATCCCATCAGCTGGAATCTAGGAAGCATTTGACTTGGTTCTCGTAACTTGGAGCCTGGGATCTTGTTCTCAGAGGCGCAGGGCTTGGCTGTAACAACTTGAAAAGAGTGTCCAGCATTTAGTGAGTTAGAAAGTCTACCAGCTTAGTAAGAAAGGAGGTGGATTTCACTTGGTGCTGCTGGGAAAATTTTGGTCGACAGATGTTTGGAGGTACTTATTGGTTGTGCTGTATAGACTCAGATCAGCCCTGTAAATAAATACTGCCGTCACTGTTTCCTTCTCTCCATGGAGAAAAATGGCAGTGTTTCCTGGCTGACCCTCTCTCTCCCTTAGAGTCTGAAGTGAGTCAGTGGTGCTCAAAGACAGATCTGTGTGTGAGGATAAGAGACGTCTAACAAAAGGGTGATACTTAGAGCCTGGGCTCTGGGGTCACACAGTTGGGGTTCATATTCTGGCTCTGCCACTTACTCCGTCTAAGATCTTGGGTGAATTGTGTAGCTTGTCCATGCCCCACTTCCTTTTCCATGAAACTGTGAGTCCTATTTCATAGAGTTGTGGTAAGGCCTAAGTGTCACGTGCTTAGGATAGTACTTCGTATCTGGTGCTGAATGAAATACAAGCATTGACTGTTAGATTTCTTCTTCCCTTGTAAGCCAAGCAGAGCTTGTTTCCAAGTGGCTGGTCTGTCTGGTTTGTTATGCTGAGAAATGGTGGACAAAATCCGCTTCTTTGTCATAGACAGACATCTCTAGTATCAGGAGAGCAGTGCTAAGTGTCCTGCAAACAGTACAGAGATCATAGCTCTTGTACTTTGCTTTTGCAAAGACATATATAAACCAGAAAGGGAATCTGAGTTAAAGAGCATTTAGGTTGAAAGGATCCACTCTGATGTGTAACCTATGTTATATGGCACTGGAGTTAGGGACAGGCAGAACTCTGGGTAAAAGAACAAGGTGGGAAGTGGGCTGAGGGAGAGATGGAGCTAGGTAATGAAGAGTGGTGAGTATTTCTGGGCAAGTGGTAGTGGCTTCCACAGTAAGCCCTGTGGAGAACCTCCTGGGACTCTCCCTTCCCAGAGGCACCTTGACTTCCCAGCCCCAGGTGAGAATTGCCCCCACAGTGATCACTCAGACCAGTCTCAGGGGAGCAGTGAATTGGGATGAGGTGGTTCTTATCTGTTCCTAACTAGAAGGAATAGCATGAGTAGCTTGGTGTATCTTATCTACAAGTGTAATTATAAAGAGATTTCCTTTTCCAACTGCAAGAAACAGGAACTTTTGCTGCCAAACTTAGCGGCATGTTTTAAGTCCTTCAAATCTCCTCTGAGTGCTACCAAAGCTCTGAGCTTTGTTGTTATCTCTTGTTGAAATATAGCCTGGAAAGGTCATCTCAACAGTGCCAATTTATGGGCCTTGCTGAACCCAGGCAGGCCTCGGGTATAGTGGGGAGTTCCTGGGAGTAGGTGCTTCACAGATTTTCCCTTTGAGTCAGGTTGTTTATAATTTAAGGTTCCTTTTGCTTTAGAAGATCAAACTCTGCATATTAGGGCCAAACATTTTACTTCTTCTGTTTTCCTTCTGTAGGCAGGAGCTCTGATTCCACAGTAACTCCCTGTATGGTGGGGAGCCTTGATGGTAATTACGCCGCCAAAACCATGCCTGGCACTCCTCCCTGGAGGTTGGTTTTCTCAGCACAAGTTATACCAGGATCCTTCACCCTATTTAGTTTATTAGCAGTTTTTTACTTACACTGTGTGTTTTGAAGGAGCGATTAAAAGAGGTGAAGACCACATGGTGTAGAAACCACACATAGGTTTTTGCACTCATTTGTAAAGATCTGAAGAAAAGAAGGTCAGACCCGTGTGTGCGTGTACAGTACTCTGTCCCTTGGCAAAGTGGATGCAAATAGGGAAAGGAAACTAAAGAACCTAACTGACCCCAGCAACTGTAAAGAAGTGTGGCACTTGAGTGTGACAGAAAATACCTGGGACAGCTGAGGTGAACTTGGCAATGGCAGTGACCTTGGTTGGCAGTATGTGACTTGGCTAACTCAGCTGCTCTGTTTAAAGAATTGAGGCTTTGGAATCTAAGAAGGAAAGAGAGCACTGAAATTTTTTATTTTCTTTGCCTCCCTCTAACCCTGATTCACTTACCCATCTGGGTTCAGACACCCGTGGAAAGACTGCCAGCTAAATTGCTGTTTTTGAAGTGGTGCGGGCAGCACTGTCCTCTCCAAGTTTCTGTATCTCTGGGTTGGAGTCCTCACTGCCTCCCAAGAGTGAGTTATTGCTCATTTGTGCTGGGAGAGCCGGCTGGGAGAAGACTGGTGGTGAGAAGGGCAGTGGGTTAAACTCTTAGGAAGTGCCCGAAGGGAAGTGGCAGGGATCAGGTTAAAAAGAAAACAGTAAGGAACAACTGGGGATGTTTGTCTTATTTAAATCTCATCAAATAGAAGTAGAAAAGCCTTTTTTTTTTTTTAAGATTTTATTTATTTGGGAGAGAGAAAAAGTGAGAGAAAGAGAGAGTGAGTGCCCAAGCAGGGAGGGGGCAGAGGGAGAGGGAGAAACAGACTCTCCGCTGAACAGAGTGCCTGTGTGGGACTTGTTCCCAGGACCCTGGGATCGTGACCTGAGCCTAAGGCAGACGCTTAACCCGCTGAGCCACCCAGGCATTCCTCAGGTGGGTTTCAAAAGCAGTGCTATCCAGGCTTCTTTTCACCTGAAGAATACCCAAGGTCAGTTGTCTACACAGCTTGCTCAAACAAGTTGAGCCCTGAGAAACTGTAGAAACTAAAGGAGAACACCACAGAGTCATGTGTATTTACCACAACAAGAACAAATCAGCAGGGCTTAGGGTGTGGAGCAAGCTATGGAGACTCTAACACCTGTGACATCATCCCCACCCGTGAGATCTGTTCATGTTTTGTCACCAAGGGTGTTAGGATGACTGCTTGTGTTCCCCAAGAGTTTATTTCTGCTTAGCCTTAAAAATTTAAGTAATTAATCGAAGTATAGTTAACATACAGTTTGGTATTAAATTCAGGGGTACAGCATAGTGATTCAACAACTCTATACATTGCTCAGTGCTCCTCATGCTGTGTGGTCACCCTTTCTTACCATCCAGTGTTACTTCAACATTAGTGACTCTGTTCCCTAGGCTGTGCTTTTTATCTCTGTGATGTATTTGTTTTATAACTGGAAATTTGTGCCTCTTAATCCCCTTTATCTATTTCACCCATACCCCCATTTGTTGCCCCTTCTAGCAACCACCAATTTGTTCTCTGTATTTAAGACTTTGGTTTTTGGGCGCCTGGGTGGCTCAGTGGGTTAAGCCTCTACCTTCGGCTCAGGTCATGATCCCAGGGGCCTGGGATCGAGTCCCGCATGGGGCTCTCTGCTCAGCAGGGAGCCTGCTTCTCCTCATCTCTCTCTCTGTCTGTCTCTCTGCCTATTTGTGATCTCTCTCTCTGTCAAATAAATAAATAAAATCTTTAAAAAAAAAAAAAGACTTTGGTTTTTGTTATTGTTGTGTGTTTATTCGTGTTTTGTTTGTATATTCCACATATAAGTGAAATCATATGTTATTTGTCTTTCTCTGACTTATTTCACATAGTGTAATACCCTCTAGGTCTGTTTGTGTTGTTCCAGATGCCAGAGTTTCATTCTTCTTTATGGCTGAGTAATATTCCTGTGTGTGTGTGTGTGTGTGTGTGTGTGCGCGCGCGTGTGCATGCGTGTGTACCATATCTTTATCCATTCATCTATTTTTAAATGTTTTAAGTTTTTATTTATTTATTTAAGGATTTTATTTATTTATTTGGGTGAGAGAGTGAGTGAGAGCGAGAGTGCACAAACGGGGAGGGTCAGAGAGAGAGAGAGAGAAGCAGACTCCCCACTGAGCAGGAAGCCTGATGCATGCCTTGATCCCAGGACGATGAGACCATCACCTGAGCCAGAGGCAGATGCTTAACTGACTGAACCACCCATGCCCTCCCTATCCATTCCTCCATTGATGGACACTTGGGTTGCTTCCATATTTTGGCTGTTGTAAATCGGTACAACTACTGTGGAAAACAGTATGGAGGTTCCTTAAGAAATTAAAAATAGAAATACCATATGATCCAGTAATTCTGCTACTGGGTATTTACCCAAAGGATACAAAAACACTAATTTGAAAAGATATATACACCCCTATGTTTATAGTAGTAGCATTGTTTATAATAGCCTTTCTCTTTTTACTTTACATTCTTTGCCTCAGATTCTACCTTCTGCTATCACATAGAGAAGGAGGGTGTGGGTGTGCATGTCAAACTCTGCATTCTCTTTTGAGAAACTTTTTTATTCATTCATTCATTCAATACATAATCATTGAGTATCCTTCTGGTCTAGGCACTGTTCTATATACTGACGATATGGAGATAACGAAGACAGCAAAGTCCATTTGTCATGGAACTTAAAGTATTTGGGGTAGCAGTCAGTAAATAAGTAAACAAATCAATAAATGAGATAAAGGTAGTGACAGGAGCTACGAAAGAAATTGTGGTGATATAAAAGAGGATAAGTAATAGGAACTTGAAAGCTATTAAGACCGAACTTAGAGAAAGCGTCTCTGATGAAGTGACATTTGCGCTGCAAGTTGAAGCACTAGAAGCAGCCATGAAGGTGCAGGGTTGGGGCATGTACATTTCTAGAGGAGTGAACAGTAGGGCAAAGCCCCTGGGTTGGAAAGAGCTTGGCATGTTGAAAGAGCATGAAGAAGTCATCATTGTTAGAATATAAAGGAGCCACTGGTTAGAAGGGTGTAAGACATTGGTTGAGGTTAGACCAGGTACAGCCTTTTGGGCATGGGAAGGCATCTGGAGAGCCAGTGTGGGGGCATATATTCTAGGCCTGTGGCGCAACGAGGGATAAGATGTCAAAATGTGAGAGGGATGATTGGCTAAGAGGAACACTGAATTTGAGAATAATAATTAAAAAAAAAGAATATGGGGAAATAGAGGGGATCTGGAGTGGGGATAGGCATAGATAATTAGCTAAAAGAAGTGGGATAAGTATAATTCAATTCTGCATAATTCTTGGGATCAAGGAATATATGTTTCAAAAATTGCTGTAAATTTTAGGTTTGTAGTGTATTGTTAGAGAATGCTTTCTCTATTCCTGGCATTGTATTAGACCAGGCATTTCCCCTTGCATCATTTGAGTAAATTCTCACAATAATCTTTGAGTGAATTTGATGTTCTGATGTCTACAGATGAGGAACTCAGAGGGTCTAACTTGCTTAAAATCCATATCAGTCTGTATGATTCCAAAGTATGTGTCCCTTTTATACTTCCACTCTGACTGGTACACCAAATATACCTCCTCTTCGTTATCTAAAATATTTCATGTGCATTTTCCCCTGGAATTATGTGTTGTTTACTGTCATGTTCTCCCTTCTATCCTTTGGAAGCTAGGATAGATTTGGGATGTTTGTGGATTTTTTTTTTTTAAAGATTTTATTTATTTATTTTACAGAGATCACAAGTAGTCAGAGAGGCAGGCAGAGAGAGAGAGGGGGGAAGCAGGCTCCCTGCTGAGCAGAGAGCCTGATTCGGGGCTCGATCCCAGGACCCTGAGATCATGACCTGAGCTGAAGGCAGAGGCTTAACCACTGAGCCGCCCAGGTGCCCTCGATGTTTGTAGATTTGAATGAGGTCTTTTCAGCTTTCCTGAAAGGAGTACCCGATTAAGTATGGAAAATGCCAGTCTAAAAACGGGGGACGTGGGGGTAGGTGGCAAGATTTGGAAACAGATAATCTGATTCACATCTCTTTGGGTAGGAAGAGCGATGGTCTTTCTCATGGACAATCCTATACAAGTAGTCACATGTCTTAGATTACAATTTCTTTTGTTTTATAGTAAGAAGATAAAATTTGTTTTGGAAAATTTAAGTAATTTTCAGTAAACTAGCATTTGTAAATGAACTATGATTTCCTAGTTTACAGGTCTCCTTTAGAGTCTCAAAGTTTATTGGAAATGTCTGAGGAAAGAAATTTATCAGGCCACAACTTTCACTTGCTGGAAATTGAATATTGACTAGTTTCTATTGGTGGCTATTTCTTTTATGAAGGATTGATCCTGTTTGTATTCTGTAAATCAAGGGTCAGGATTCTGGAATGAAAATGTGTGTGCTGTTAATAAACTCTCATTCCTCAGTGCTCATGAGATCTGAGATCTGTGTTCAGCCTCCTCAGCCAGCTTAGATGCATTGGTTTGTGAAGGGCAGAGCAGGGTTAGATTGAATTTCATTTTAGCATAGATTCTTGACACACAGAGGAATTTTGTTTTGTAATGGGATTCTGCTTTCCTGTCTCCCCTGTCCCTGTCTGTTTTAGTAACTACTTTGCTTCTGAAGGAAAAGATACGTGGTTAGAAAAAGATTCCTTTAGACAGTGTTTTTATCTTTAGCACTGATTCACTGAGCAGACATGAGATGGTCACCTACCATGCATGACCAGGTCCCTACCATGAGTGGGGCCATACAGATGAATTAGGGGTCTCAAAGTTCATTTAAAGCAGAGTATAACGGAATTCTGGAGGGTCTGAACTCTAGTTGCAGGTTTTGAGACTTGAGCAGGCCCCAGATTCAGCTGGAGAGCTAGTTTCCAGTTCAGTAGGTCTGAAGTGGGGCCTGAGAATGTGCATTTTTAAAAAGATTTATTTATTTATTTATTTATTTACTTACTTATTTGACAGAGAAATCACAAATAGGCAGAAGTAAGTAGAGAGACAGGTGGAGAGAGAGGAAGAAGGCGGCTCTCTGCTGAGCAGAGAGCCTGAAGTGGGGCTCCATCCCAGGACCCTGGGATCATGACCTGAGCCTAAAGCAGAGGCTTAACCCACTGAGCCACCCAGCCACCCCGAGAATGTGCATTTTTAACAAGTTTCTAAGTGCAGCTGGTGGCTGTGGAACACAGTGTAAGAGGCTCAGCCTCTGAGATTCAAATAAGGCTGTGAGGGCCAGATGTCATCCACATGCCTTCTTTCGGTGACCTAGCATTTCATGCTTGTACTTTAGACTCTCTTGGGTGGCTTACCACCACAATGTCAACAAAGTCCGGTAAAGGCCTGCTCCCTCAGTCACAGTGACTCTTCTCACGATATCTGTATCACTTCCGGCGGAGACTTCCGGCCAAGTGCTCGTCTCTAAACAAAACAGCTGTTTGACTTCTTGGAAGATGCCCATCCCAGGCCCTTGATTTGATTAGGATAGGTGACATTTCTGCCAGGGTAAGCTCCCGTCTGCCCTTTAGCACACCCTCCTTCTTGGCAGAACTGTCTCAGGGACTACAGGCAGGCTGAGCACGGACTGTGTTCTGTTGATTAACCAGGTTTACACAGGATATGCCTGGGAGATTATCTCTTTAGCCCAGGAGTTGAATTTCCAGGGCAAAGTCCACAGTTGGCCGCTGATAGGCTGAGAACACCTGGAAGAGAGGATTTCACTTGGCTTTCACTTAGCCAGGCCTCAGTCCTTCTTCCCAGAGAGGTCAGGTGTTCTACTTGTCTGCCGCCCAAGCAGGTATCTTTGGGGTGCTTCTCCAGAGCCGTGTGGCTGCAGGCACTGCCCCCTTGCTATCTAGTTCAGGACCTGTAGCTTCAGGTGAGACACTTGCTTGAATAAACACAAGTTGCCCTCTCTTCCTTGGCATTATCACTTCTTGCAGCATTGTCTGTGCTTGCTTCTCTCCTTGGGGGAGGATCTCCCAGGGCTCCCCTTTTCTTCACTTTGCTCATTAGCTCAGTACAGTTGTAGAATTCTGTTTCAGTGTGGGAAGAGATATTAAAAGTTACCTGACTTAGCTCTGCCCAAACCTTTTTCATACCCCTGCATACACAGGAAATGATCATTTTGGTAAGGCACATTGAGATAATAGGAGGAGGCTCTTGGTAGTGCTGAGCTCCAGCGCTGCCCTGGAGCTTGAAGGAGTCGCTCTGTCTGCACAGTTAGCACCCACTCTTGGCATCGTGGTTGGGAACTCTGGTCCCAAGCACACCAGCGTTTAGAGGTGAGAAAACAGAGCGCCCAGAAAGGTAGCAGAGCTAGGCCAGTGATGCAGGTCATTGCACTTTGGATTCCTCTTCTGTAAGCATTTCACAAGAACCGTAATGTATTGCGATTTCAGATTAGTAAGTGTGGCATGAAACTGTCTCAGGCTAATTTTTAAGATTTTTTTTTCTTTTTTGATAACAAAAGTAATACATTTGTTCTGTAAACTTTTACACAATAGGAAAATATATGTTGGAATATGAGCCTCTCCTATAAACCAATGCCCCAGGAGTATAATCATTGTTAACAGTGGGTAACAGTGGGTTTTCCTCCCAACAATACACTTATATAAATATTTATTTTATTTTTACAGAAAGAGATTATAGTCTAATCAAAGATGGAAAACAAGAAGTATTGGCAAGGTTGTGGAAAAATTAGGAACCTTTTACACTGCTGGTGGGAACGTAAATGGTACAACTGTTGGAGAGCCGGATTCAAAAGCTAAAACTTACCATATGACCTAGCAATTCCACTCTCAGGTAACCCTCCCAAATTGAAAACAGGGACTCAGATACTTATATGCCAGTATTCATAGCAGCATTATTCACAGTAGCCAGAAGGTGAGGAAACAACCCAAGTGTTTAGCCGCTGATGAATGAATAAATAAAATCGGTATAGCCACACAATGGACTATTATTCAGCCATAAAAAGGGACGAAGTTCTGATCCCTGCTACAATGTGGATGAACCTCGAAAACATTGTGCCAAGTAAAATACACCAGACACAAAAGGACAGATACTGGATGATTCTGCTTGTGTGTAATATCTGTAATTGGCAATTCACTAAGACAGATAATAAACTAGAGGTTTCCCAGGAGTTTGGGGACAAGGGAGAATGGCGAGCCATTGCAAAGTTTCTGTTGGGGTGATGGAAAGTATCAGAAACAGGTAGTGGTGATGGCTGTACAACATTGTGAATGTAATTAGTGTCACTGAATTGTAAACTCAAAAATGCTTGCAATGGCAGACTTTATATTTTGCCATAACAACAAAATGAAAGAAAAGATTATACTCTCCTGAAAATGTTTTCACTTGGTCATTTACCTAGGCTGTCTTTCCTTGTCAGTGCATTCCTTTTAACAGCAGCATTGGGTTTCTTCAGGTGGATGAAGCAAACTTTAATCCTGCCCCTGTTGATGGATACTGAGTTGTTTCCAGTTTCTCCTGTCCTGAGCAGGGCTGGCCCGCAATAGCCAGCCATATATAGCTGTCTTTGCCCGAGCACTGTAGTACTTGTACTACCTTCAGCAGAATTCCTAGAAGGGAAGATTTGCTGATTAAGGGTATACTCATTTAAAATATTAGTAAACATTGCCAAACCGCTTCCCAAAGAAGTTGCATCAATGTAATTCTCGTCAATAGTATGGAAAGGTTTCTCCTGCACCCTTTCCAACACAGCTATTATGAATCTGATACGTGAAAAGGATTTCTTATTGTAACTTTATTTAGGATTTCTTTCCTTTTTTTTTTTTTTTTTAAAGATTTTATTAATTCATTTGACAGAGGGAGAGCATCAGCAGGGGGAAAGGCAGAGAGAGAGGAAGAAGCAGGCTCCCTGCTGAGCAGAGAGTCCTATGTAGTGCTCAATCCCAGGACCCCTGGGACCATGATTTGAGCCGAAGGCAGATGCTTAACTGACTAAACCAGGTTCCCTGGGTGCCCCAGTCGCCCCAGGATTTCTTGCTAGTCAGTTGAACACCTTTTATGCTCAGTGTTTAGCCGCCGATGAATGAATAAATAAAATCGGTATAGCCAAAGAAGTTGCATCAATGTAATTCTTGTCAATAGTATGGAAAGGTTTCTCTGGCAGTTGTGCTTATTCTTTTGTGAATTTTTGTTTAAATACTTTGTTTGCTTTTCTGTTTGGTCATTGTTTTTTTCTTAAAGATTTACCAGGAGTTTTTACATATGTGTTACATTAGAACTGTTCACTGTGTAAGTTGCTGATCTTTTTTCCTCCAGATTATTTTTAATTTTTGACCTTCTTTTTTTTTTTGCTAATTATTTGCCTTTCACATGTTATAAATTTTTCTTGAGGCAAATATATGATATTCTCCTTCAGAGCTTGTTTATTCTTCCCTTAATGACTTTCGAGTTGAATTTTGTGTCATACTTGGAAAAATTTTCTTCACTCATCAGAATTATACAACTCATTGATTTTTTTTCTAGTGTTTTTATGGTTCCAATTAAGCTGTAATTAAGTTTGTACTAAGGATTGAGGTAGGAGTTAAATTTTATTGATAAAAAACCTAGTAATAACCCTTCTCCTATTAAATCAGCTCCTATATAAAAATTTGTAAATGTCTGTTTACTTTAGTGTTTTTCATGAGTAAGGCTATCTATATTTAAATTTTTTGCATATAAAAGTCTTTAGTGAGAGAGGCAGATCAAAAACAAGGAATTGTGCCCAGGTCTTCTGATAGCCAGTCATGGCTTTTGTTTGTTTTCTGTTATCCTTAGACAATGCAGCCGGATTCCTTTCCTTGAGGTTTGGAGATAATTGCATCACTCCCCTTTCTGAAGAACTTTACAGTGAATCCCGTGTGCAATTATGTTTGCTACATTAGACCTAGGTAGTGTGACAGGAAAGCTTCACTCTTATATTATACTGAGTGAGATGAGCTCAGCCCGGCTGAGGTGGGAGCAGAGAGGCATATGTGTGTTTGGTGCTGAAGAGGCTCAAGGGCCAAAGTCTGGAGGGATGTTAGGACAAGACCCAGGAAAGGTGTGATTGGGGGGGGGGGGCGGGGAGCAGCAGGAAAAAGTGTGAAGAAACTTGGCCGCTTAGAAGATTACTGAAGATCTTTGAACTGAGAGAAGGAAGAGGAATCATTATTTATGTCCCAATGACTAAACTAGTAGGTCCCACCTAGTTGAATTTTAAAAGTCACCTTTCAGTGCTGGGTCAACCAAGGGTTGGTGTCCCCAAGGGTTGTGAACCCAGAAGAGAAAGGCTTATTTAAGGTTCAGAGTAAGTAAAATCCTACAGCTAGAGAACTTAGGCTTTGAAAGACCCAGGAGAGCAGCATCGACCTGGCGTCGTTTCTGTTCTTGTCAGCCAGGAGCTTAGGCGGAAGTGTTTTTAGTGGAAATAGGCTAAATAAGGAAGCAGGAGAAACTCCTTCAGACCAGCAGACATTTATTAGGCCTGTAGGACTGGCTGCATATATACATACAATCCCTACCCTTAAGGAACTTAGTAGTTCAGTGGATAAGACATGGAAAATGTCAATACACTGTAGTGTGATTTATGTTCCTCTAAGTGGTACCAGGAGGAAAGGGTTCATGTAGTCACTGGTGGGAAGAGAGGGAGAAAGATAAAGGGCAAGGTTTCACAGAGGAACTAATGCTGATTCAGATTCTGAAGGATAAATGGATTCTTTTTTAAAGTTTGTTCCTTTTGACCACCATGAAGTGTTATTTTCTAAGTGGCCAACCCAAAAGAAGGGCATTCCAGGTAGAGGGATCAGCGTGTGCAAAGACAAAGAGGAGTGAAACAGTATGTGCAAAGTTATGTGCCAATATGTATATGCAAAGTTATGTGCCAAATGTAACTGCCAATTGGTCATTTTGGCTGTGCATAGTAGGGAAGGGTGAGTAGAGTCAAGGTGAGGCTAGAGGCAGGTCTTCAGGAACTAGGCCTTCAACGGCTGGTCTGCCATGGCCTACTGGATTACCCCAGACAGAGTGGGTTTTAAACAATAATTCTCATGGTTTTGTGAGTCTCCTGTGGAGTATTCTAGTGTAGATTTAGTCAGATGGTGGCTGGCACTGGAATCTTCAGAAGACTCACTCCCCCCCATGTGTGTGGTGCCTGAGCTGGGAAAATTAAAGAGCTGAGGTTTCTGTACTCTGTTGCCCTTACTCTGTCTTTCCCTTACCTTCCATCACTATTCCCTGGGGCTACTCTAGCATGGTGGGCTCAGGGATCACTGGGTCTCTTGTAGTGTGGCTCAGGACTTGGAAGCCAGTGCCCCGGGTGAGGCTGGGAGAGGTTTCCTGGCCTTTATGTAACCTGGCCTTGAAGTTAAGGACCCTCAGCTAGCCACATTCTGTTCCTTGAGGTAGTTACAGGGGTTCTTCTGGTTCAAGGAGAGGAGTAGCAAACTGTTTGTAAACTTGTTTTGAAATCACCACAAGCATACAAAGAACCTTGAATTTTATGCTATAGGGCAGTCTTAGCTAAACTTAATTCATTGCTTACCATCTTTACAGTATTACCATGGCCTCTTAATACCTGACCTGTTATTTACATAATGTTTAAATCAGCTCACGTTCGAACTTAAATTTATTTTAAAGGAAATGTTATCTCTCTCTCTTAAAGTGGAAAATCAATATTCCTTGCCATACACACAAGATAACTTTTAAAGTAAATACAGTGAGAATAAAAAATTTTAGCCAGATACTGCTGCCTGTGAAAGTATCTCCAGTGTTAAAGCTAAGCACAGCAGCAGCGAGTGGAGACTTTCTTCTGAATCGAGTGAGAAGGTTTGAAAGAACTAGCGGATGGAAGACTTGATCACCTTGTGATTTGATGCTGTCAAGGGCGTGCCCCCCAGTTCCTTACCATGTTCTAGCCATGCAGCTGCTAGAAGAACTTGAGGCCTGGAGTCATCCAGTAAAATTTGCATTGTAGCAGGATCACTCTAGCTGAAGTGCAGAAAATAGACTTGAAGAAAGTAAAAGTAGGCGCAAGGAGATGGTTCTGAGGAGATTATGGCAGTAAGTCAAGCAATTGATAATAAAAGTGGGGTGAATGAGTGGCCGGCCGGGAATGGAGGAGGTGAACCCAAGGCATTAAGGAGACAGGTTTGTAGGTCTTGGGGACAGACTGAGCTGGAGGAAGAAGGAGGAGGAGAAGTCAGAGACAGCTTGTGGAGTTGGGAAGATGTGGAGAAAAGCTGTGGAAAAAGTACAGGAGGGGAAAGTGTTTTATTAGAGGTAGAGTGGAAATGATGAGTTCTGGTTTAGGCATTCCTTTTTCTTAAATTTTTAAAACTGATGTTTTTTCTTTTTCTTAAAATTTTTTTTTTTTTTTTTTTTTTTTTTGGTCATGAATTCAGTTGGCACTCTATGCATTTGTCTGATTGTTTCTTTGGGGTATTGTGTAGGTTCTTCCTCTGTCCCCTGTATTTTCTGTAAACCACAGATTAGACTTAATTAGATTTAGGGCAAGCATTTTGGGGGGGGCACTTTTTATTTATTTATTTAACATAGAAAGTATTATTTGTTTCAGGGGTATAAGCCTGTGAATCATCAGTCTTACACAATTCACAGCACTCATCGTAGCACCTCCCCAGTGTCCATCACCCAGCCACCCTATTCCTACCCCCCCCAACCCCCCAGCAACCTTCAGTTTGTTTTCTGAGATTAAGAGTCTCTTATGGTTTGTGTTCCTCCTCTTATGGTTTGTTTCCCTCCCCGTCCCATTTTGTTTCATTTGATGCAGCAGATCAGAGAGGCACATAATATCTGGTTTTCCAGACATTATTGATGCTAAATTTGGTCACTTCTTAAGGTAGGGCCCGCCACATTTCTCCATTGTAAAATTATAGTTCTCATTTTATAACCAGCAGATAATCTGTGGGTAATCTTTGGCACTATTCCCCATCAATCTTTCACTTAACTGGTGTTATTTTTTAAACTTCTTATTGTGGGAAGTGTCAAACATACACAAACATAGAGAAAATCAAAGATGATCAGCCATATATCCATCATCCATCTTCAGCTTTTATCAGTGCTTGGCCTAGCTTGTTTTATTTCCATCCTTGTCCACTTACCCCTCCTTCTCCATTGGATTTGGGGAGCAGATTCCAGGCATCATATACCATTGCGTCCATAAATCCTTCACAATATCTCTCTAAAAGACCTTTCAGACACATTTTAGATGTGTTAATTTCTGACCAGTGGGTTTTAGCTGCCCTCATGAGGAAACAAAGAATGCTGATGGTTAAACTGATCCCGAGTTAGGGCTTTACAAGTAGGTCCAATAGAAGGAGAAAGGGCTAGAGATTTGAGGGTGTGATGAATTGTGGATTCCTGCTTGAAAGTTCATACTGCCCCTCAGTCTTTTCAGTCTAAAGACTTCATCTTCCATCCTCTTACGGTGACTGTACCTTTGACCTCATCACCTGGAGCCGTTCCGCTTACAGGATCCTAAGCTCTGAAATTCCCTTCGTTCCCCCGTCTTCTGAATGTTTACACCTCCCACTCTTCATTGTCCCCTCTGGACAGCTGATTCTCTGACCTTTCCCTGCCTGTGGAGGCTCTGACCGCTCTCTGGACTGCCCACTTATTTTCCTTTTCAGACCAAACCCCAAAGATAAGAATTCCAGTCATGTGCTGGATTACCTGAGTTCCCTCCCTCTCTTCTTCCTGGGTTCTTCAGTCCTGGTGGGCTCCATAATCCGATTTTGCTGCTATGGTCCCTAGATTTCTGAGGGCTTCTTCATTTTTCAGAAGCACATTTCCTGATGCATCTTTCCTTTCTCAGAAAATTTATATGATTTCCCAGACAAAAGACAAGACCCTTTAGCTTGGTTCTCAAAGGCCTCTGAGAGCTGACATTTCTTAGTCTTTCCACTTCTCCTTTTCCCTGATCTTCTTCCAGTTAAACTCCTACCAGGCTGAACATTTTGCCATCTTCTATATGTCTTCTGCTTCCCTGCCTCCAAGACATTGCTCATGTAGTTCCATCCACCCAGGTTTGCCCCTTCATTCTTTTGCCATTTGACCTTCCCTGCCCAGTGCAAGGGCAGCCCTCTCTAGGAATCCCTCCTGCTTCTTCAGTTGGAAGTAATCCCTGTCTACCTAAATCCACACCATTTCTTCTCTCCAGTGGCCCTTAGAATAGTCTTCCTCGTATGTATTATGTTTCTGTTTCTCTTCTATCCACCTTACTGGAATGTTTGCTCTCTGAGGGGGGACCCAGGCCTGAGGCATTTTGGTGTCCCAGCCAGCACTAAGCACATTAATTTACACATATTGGTGTTCACTATGTATTAATTGAATGCACATATGATTCTAAGTGTGAATGGAAGGAATGTTAAATGTGAATTCCCCTGGCTTAGCAGAATCTGTCCTTAAGATTTCCTACCGCTTCTTCTGTTCTGGTGAGTAAAGAATCAGACTTAGCTTGACCTGGCCCTGTGGAGGAATAGACCAGTCTCCTGACCCACATTGCAATGGGTGAAGCACCAAGCATGTCCCACGGTGGGAGCAGGAGCCTTGAGTACCAAGAGTTCCAGCAGGATGTTTCAGGTTTAGGGAGTTAGGCTGGCTTGGCTACATTCTGTGCACTGTAGGGGAGAGGATTTCAAAGTAGTACAGAAAAAGGAAACACTGAGAATGCTCTTGGCAGAGGTAGGAGCAGAGGGATTGGAGAGCATGGTGACCCTGAGGGGAGGGTTTTATTTTCATCAAGTGAGGCCAGTCCTTTTCCTCCGTACCTCCCAGGGCTGAGCCTCAGTTGGATATGGGAAAACATGTGGGCATGATATTTGCCATTCTTCCTGCCTTGGGACCTTGAGTCATAGTCTAACTCTTCATCTCAAATTGCCTCCTGTCTCGTTCTGTCCAACTATTGTTTGTCCATTAAGGTCTTACTCACATTTCGTCTCCCACAGAAAACTTATCCTGAGCTACTCTAGCCCCTCTGCTCCTGCCCATTGTACTTTAGAGTACTTTTACTCTGTATCTCACATTTGAATTATTATTTCCTACTGTTATCTTGTCTCCCTAAGTTAGTCTGTGAGCATCTCATGGCTTTTTTTTTTTTTTTTCTCCCCTGTGCTAAAAACAAAGCAGTGATCAGTAATTACCATTGCTTTTATGGAGGAGCCTGATATTAGAACTTGGAAGATCATCAGTAGCAGAAGAACTGAAGACGGGAAACTTGGTCATGGGCTGGTTCTCCAGTGTTTGGGTCTGGGGAGGCAATGCCTGTTCATCTTTACAATTGCCTAGTGTACAAAAGAAGAGAGTGGGTCTCCTAAATTCTGGCTTTTGAAACTCTGAGTTCAAATATACTCAGCATCCAGGCAGGTAAGGGAACGAGGTTTTCAGGGCCTGGCCTCCAGGGAAGAAGAAGGAGGGCTGATGGCTGGGGCCCCACAGAGCAGTGGCCAGCTTGGGGTAAGCTGGCACTGTGCCAGTTCCCCTCATCCATACGAGCTGTAGGCACACGTGGTAGATTGGAGCTTGAAGGATCCTTCACCAGCCTCTTTCCCGAGCTGGAAGCAGGACAGGGAGCAGCAAGCCAGTTGGCTGACTCGCCTTTTCTGCCTTAAAGTACTTTGTTTCTGTTGCTAGCAACAGACATGGGTAGTGTAAATAAAACACAGACACACAGGCACATAGACACATATGTAGAGACTGAAAATTTGAGTTGTCAGGGGCAGGAGTGGGGGCTGAGGTGGAAGGGGACTGAAAACGTGTAGCTAAGTTTCTGAAGATACTGAGTATGCTGGATCCTCCTCTAGCCTTTGGCAATAGGGTAGCTGAGTTGGGGGCGCCTGGGCTCTCGAGTAGGGTTAGATACTGCCTGGATACCACAGGTGTCGAAGACGGTGCTTGTTAAAACTTGGATGCAGAGCTTCCCCCAGGCAGATACTCCTCTGAGGGAAATGCTGC
Source organism: Mustela lutreola (assembly GCF_030435805.1). NCBI lineage: Eukaryota > Metazoa > Chordata > Mammalia > Carnivora > Mustelidae > Mustela > Mustela lutreola. The sequence continues at coordinate 239,411,853 of NC_081290.1, read as the reverse complement.
TGATCTGAAGGCTGCTGGCAGCTTCTTCCTGTCTGTCCTGCCTTTCTTTTATGGCCTTTTGCTCACTGATCCCTTGTGATGCTACATGTGGTTTACATTGATGGGCAGAGGCTGGGGCATTTCTGGTGGTCTTGACCTGTTAAAGCCCCCCAGGGTCTGCACACTTAAACATGTGCCTAGCGTTTTGGGTAATGTCCCGAAAGCTGTGATCTTCCCTAGCATGGACTGAGACCCATTTAGCCTTGCTGGGGAGGGTAGTCCTACTAGCAGGATGCTGAATGGTTAGTGCCATAAGAACTAACAATTGTGTCTCATGTGAGATGAGCTTTTTAGAGACTTGAGTTCCAGATAGACTGGGAGGAGCGTAGGTAATGAGGAAGACTATGAGTCTCCGTTGCTGGAAATGAAACTAGGGGTGGGTTAGGTGTTCTCTCTTCCTTTATTCCTGGGTCCAAAAGGCATTTAAGATTACATCTGGAGAACATTTTCTGTTTCTGTTCAGGGGGGAAAAAAAGAGACTGCAATGATATGATATGTCTCATGGAGTTACTGCATTTGTTCCTACAGGAGTTAAAGGTTCAAGGTACATGTGCATGGGTTACCCATTTTTTAATTTAGAAGGTCTGTAATATTATGCTGTAATAACAGCAGTCTGACTTATATACTGATAGCCTTTCTTGAATAGGAGAGAGAGGAATAGAGTTACTGTCAGGGTCTGGGGATTGCACATGACCCTGGAGTGGCTGCAAGGGCTTGCCTCCCATGTGACCTCTATCAACTGTGCAGTCACGGTGGTGCAAAGTCTGGGAGCTCTTGATGAGACTTGGTCACCTTCTCTCCATTCCTTGGTTTAGGTGGCATAGTTGACTAGGGCTGTTATAGAATGGGGTGGGATTCAGTCCACCTCTGAAGTTGATAAAACTCCAAAACAAGAGGTAGTACTCCTCCAAGTGGTCAGAGAGAATGCTGGTTCTTATAATAAACTATGTTCTAGACCATCAAGCCTGGCTGGCTTCATGGAGAGGCTTAAGGGGGAGGCATGAAGACCTCAAAGAACTGGACTTCATCTCTCACCCCCGTCTCCGCCCCAACAATTTTCACAACAAGTTGCCAGTGAAGTTTGGTTTTTGACGTCCCTACCTGCACAGTTCCAAGTGGGCAGGGAGGTTGACGCTGAAGCCCCTCCCACCAGTTAACAGCATGGAGGGTTGTGTTGTTTTCCATATTGTGTCCTCAGTGTCTGGCCTCCTGCCTGGTATAGAGGAACTGCATGGTCATTGTTTGTGGATGGAGCGGTTTTCCAACCTAAGCTCGTGAGCAATGTTAGACTGGGCCTTGAAGTTTGGATAGGATTTGGTTGATAAGGGAGGAAGGAAAGTACTCCAGGCTGGAAGTGGTTTGAGCACAAAGACATGGAGGCAGAAATGGACATATTTGCAGCAGGAGGTATTCTGCCTGGAGAGAGAAGTGTATTTGTATGTGTGTCTGTGTGCAGGTCTGGATGTCTTTGTGTGGAGGGGAATGGAGGGTGTGGTGGTATGATGTGGGATGGTTGAAGGGGAGAAAGGAAGAAGAGAGAAGTATGATGGGTTGGTAGCCTTTGATAGGGTTCAGGAAAACCTGGGGGAATCTGGGTCTGGTATGATTGGCAGTTAAGGAGCCCAGAGGAAGGACATAGTGATATTGATGTTCTAGGATGCTTAGTCTGTCATTTATGAGCAGAGAGGACTGGACGTGGAAGAATAAAGGGAAACTAGTAATGATAATAGTAATACTTCACATTTATTTAGTGCGAGGTGATAAGCTAGAGAAAAATTGCACAGAAGATGACATAGTTAGCTTCTTAATATTTGGCTATATTTGGCTTTTATTTGGTTAAATAAGAAATGGCTCCAAGGACATCTTCTTCCTGGGCTCTGCTTCCCAAAATGCGTCCTTGAATCTGCTGGAGCTGGTGCTGTTATCTGGCTCAGCTGGGCTGCTGAGTTTCTGCATGCTCCCTGCCAGGAACTAATGTCCTTTGGCCTCAGTTGGGGTGTGTCCCCAATCCAGCCATCTGGAAGGTCAGAGAAATTAGCCACTAGAATGTGCCCATTAGTGCGATGAGGGGTTACAACCTGTCACTGGAATCTTAAGCCTGGGAACTGCTTCTCTCACAGGGCTTTTCCAAGTTGGAACAGGCTAGCTGTTCTAGCACTGACTGCTCCCTTATTTGGACACTAAATTTTCAGGGTGAGATTGAACTTCTGCTTTGGTTTAGGAGAGTTATTAAAGGATCTGATATTCTTGTGAGTGATTTTCAGAGATAACGTGACATTAGAGCCATACCTTTCTTCACCTGATTCTTTCCTTGGCCTCTAGCCCATTCACTCACAAGACCAGGATGGGATCCTGTCCTCTTACCTCAGTCTTCCTAGGGGAAAAACTAGAGAACACATCATGAAGCCAAGAGTCAGGGTGGCTGAGGCTCGAGAGTCTGGCACCAGGGCTTTTGGGTGTGACTTCATGCCCAGCGCTGGGGCTTATCTCCTGGCTTTGGGGAACTTATTCTGTGCATCGGCTTGGTGGATTTGTAGTTTATTAGCCCAGCTTCATGGGGTGACCAGCCAAGGTGGGGAACAAGGTACAAGGGAGAGGTTTTGGGGGGTGGGAGTGGTGAATGGTGGTGGATATTAGTGGGTGGTGGTGGATGGTCATGGTGGGTGGTGTGGTGCTGCTGAGGGTGAGGAATCTTTCGTGGTAACTTTGAGAACACGCTTCTTTCCTGCCCACACCCCACCATGGAAAGCTAATTATACTGAAGCCCTACCCCTCAACTTCTGCCTTTCCTTGTGGTTGACCTCTGTGAGCCTCAGGAATCTAGCTCCTAATGGTGACGTTGGATCCTCCTGGAAGAAGGAAAGCAGGAAGGAGAAGAACATGTTTCCAGTGGTGTGCTTTCACTAGTTGGAACTCGCTGTGGGGCAGCCGTCAGCCCTTTGGGCGATTACAATGGGCTTAAAGTGTGATGCTGGATTTGGAAGAGGCTGTAACTCATAGAGACAGGTCTGACTGTGGAGGGGAGGCAGGGCCTCCCACCCAACCCCAGGTGAAGGCTGAATGCACTGAGAAACGGTTCCTGCCGGGAAGGAAAGCACCTCAGGCGGCGGTAAATTCTTTTTGCGCAATGCCTCACTTCACCTGCACAACCACACTTCACGGTGGGAACTGTCATTTCTATATAATTGAGGAGGAAACCAAAATTTCGGGAGGTTGGGAACTCCCAGCTAGTAGAGGCAGAGCTGGAATTTATATCCAAGATCACGCTTTTCCATTATTCCTTATAGAGGAAACTATGACAAGCCATTTATTTTAATACACTTTTTTATTTTAGAATAGTTATAGATTTACACAAAAGTTGTAAAGATAGTACAGAGAGTTCCTGTAGACCCTGTAAGCCATTAGGTTTTTTTTTTTTTTTTTTTCTTCCCCTACTGGTCCATTTTATGAGGATTCATGGTGTGGGAGAGGGGGAGTACAGATTTGGAGTAAGGATATATTTTCCAAAGATCTTAACTTGGAGATTTTTCAGCTAAGAGTTCTGAAAGTCCCATCAGAGTACATTGTTTCTTCCCTAGTTCCACTGTATCTCAGCTCTGCTGCACTAGGCTAGACCTGGCTTTGACATCTGGTTTCAGAGTCAAATACCCTAATTTCTGATGCTCTCAGTAGAATCAGATAGCAGCAGAGTTTTGGTGTTAGGGAAGGCAGGTCACTGTGGGGATGGTCCCTAGCAGCTTGGCTCCTGGACATTCTTCTGTCTGAGAAGAGGGGAGTGTTAATAGTTTGAGCTGATGTTTCATGGCCTGGAGCAAGAGCCCTCCTGAGGGACACAGGAAACATCAGTGTGGTGAGACCTGTTTGCTTGGATGCTCTCTTGAGTCTGTCTTTGTGTAGTGCGGAGTATCTCGTATCCATCGTATCCGCCCAGGCCTTAGTCTGCAAGCAGGCAGGCTGGCTGTGGGCAGGATAATGTCCGTGGGCAGCTGGTGTGCTTTGTTTTGGGCCCCAGGCATGTTCTCCATTTAAGGGAAAGGGGTCTGCAATCTCCTTGGCTCTGGGTGTGAATGGGCTGGCCCAGCGTTTGCTCATGGCCTTTGCTGGATGTGCTTTTTCAATGAGATCATTTCAGAATTACATTCCAATGAAATTATATTTCACTCAGGACGTGAAACTGGATTTGTGTAAAAGCATTGGCACTAAAACTCAGGGCTCAGAGCAGGACAGAAATGAAGATAGGGATAAACAGCTCTTCTTTAGAAGGAGAGACAGAAAGAGAGAGAAAACAGTTGTTAAAGGATTTTGTATAGAGATTTGGTACACTGTGAGCATCCCCGGGGAGTCAAGATTGCCCCTCAGACCCTGGAAAGGCAGATATGATGTTTGTTGTCCCAGCTGCCTGCCACTCCCAGGCAGTATGGATTCACACTCTCACACTGTCCTCTCTCATAGCTTGTTCTGTTTCTGTCTCTGTCTCTCACACGCACACACACACACGCACAGCCCCTCCATGCTGACATTATGATATTATCGTACTCTGTATGATTCTGATTTGTATCTCTGTGTAAATACTGATCTCTCCTCTCAGAATGCCCTTCTCTCTCCTCGTCTGCCTAGGAAACTTTGGTCACTCTCTAAAACTCATGTCAGTGTTGCCTTCTCTGAACTCTGTGGTGCTGCCTTGAGACAAAGTATTTTCTGGGACCTCTGTGCTGTCATCCCCTTGTGCATCCCACTCCATTGAACTTCTCATCCGCTGTATCCGGAGAGCAAGGACATTTCCCCCAGGACCCCGTCCTGTGCTTCATAAAGACCAGGTGCTCAGTAAATGATTGTTGATGGAAGCGGACGAATGAGGACTTGGATGCAAGCCCAAGTTGGGCACTGCAGACAGGGCGAGCCACAGAGTGGTGGCTCACTCAGCATAAGTAATGTCAGAGTCCCCGAGACTAGAGAGTCAGATTTGTGGAAAAGGTGGTGCTGCTGATAATACTGATACTCAGCATCGATAAAGTAACATAACGAAGCAACATAGTCTTTACTGTGGACCAAATACCATTCCAGGTAATTTTCATACCTGAGTCCATTTATCCTTACAATAAGCCCTGTGAGGCAGCTACAGTATCAACTGCTACAGTATCAACTGTTGCCATATGAAGAACTGAGGTCACACAGCTACAAAGGAGTTCTAGACCTGGTTCTGCACTTACTGCTTGAGTGACCTTGGGGCAAGACCAGCCTCCCTGCTCCTCAGTCTCCTTGAAAAAATGGAAAAAATACTGGTGCCTGGCTGGCTTTGTCTGTAGAGCATGTGACTCTTGATCTTGGGGTAGTGAGTTCAAGTCCCTTGTTGGGTGTAAAGACTACTAAAAAAAGAATGGAGGAAGTACCTATTGCATTCAGACTCTGAGGCTTGTTTGGTAGGCTCCACTGAGATAACATGTGCAAGTGGTTTTGGGAAGTATAAAGCACTCCTCAGTACTGTGGAGCCAATGCTGGAGAAGAAGGGAAACTTGCACGGTAATTGTGGTTTAGATATTGGGCTTGTACTTAATGTGTATGCCCCACAACTGTGGGCCACAATTGTATTTCATGGCTCCTTTGGGCTACATCTTTGGTTATATTTAGAATTGGGATTTGAGCTGTTATTAATGAATCAAGAAACCAGTTTTTATTGGAGCCAAGTGTATATATGAATAGTCACTAGAAGCAGATTCTTCGGGCTAACCAGTTCTTCCTTCCTAGTCAGGGAAGTAGTGTGGAAGCAGGGTGGTGGACATTTGCATGGGGGAGAATTACTCTCTCGGGCCCTGAGGAGCAGTGAGACCACTTGAACCGGTGGTAGAGAGGCTGGGTCAGAGAAGAGGCCTGTGTCAACTCCCAAGAGCCCAGCTGCCCAGCAGTGACTGCAGGAATCTGTGGGCTGGTGGATGTGACCTATTTTTGCTCAGGTGAGAAATTTGTGGGGAGTTTTAGAAATTGATTTACGTCACCATTGCCTTGATAATAGAGACTGTGTCCAAGAAGGTGGTCCTTTTTGTGGGCATTGGGCCCATGAAGGTGCTGATGCTTCGGCTTGGGATGAGCTGTGCTGAGCCAGGCAGTCGATAGGGAGAGGGGTGAAGGGGATGGAGGAGGTTTATCTCCATGTGCAGCCAAGGAAGAGCAGTGTGGCCCTTCTGAAGCCTGGTGTTAACTAGTATTCTCTGCACATCCTTTGAGCCAAGCAGCCTCCTCCATGAGGCCTGAGCTTGGAGCGCCTCCAGCCTGATAGCTGCCTGGATGGGCCCTGATGCCTGTGTGCATAATTATAGGTCACTGAGCAGAACCACTAGTCAGCTACATCCCTCAAAAATGCCTAATTGTAGGCTACACGTATGAAAATATACAAGAGATTAGATACATGTCATACCTCATTACAAAGAGCAATGGCATGAGTCAGATGTGACTTGGGTGGTTGTTAGTATGTGAGAGCTGCTTGATGAGCTTGCTGGCTGGCCCAGAAGGACGCAGGAGACCTATTCCCTGTGCTTCCCTTAAGAAGACTGGGCACTTAGGGAAAGGGGAGAGAGTAAACGCTGGGGCCATTGCTTGCTCTTTATATCCGCACTTAGACGTAAATGAGTGTGGCTGCCTAAAGGTGGATCTGATTCCTCTTTGGGAACTGTCTCCAGCACCAGTTTATAAACCACATTAGAAAATGTCACATTTGAGTCCCAGGACCCTTGGCATTTGTGAGTCTTTAACATTCCTGGATTTAACCATTTCTGACACTCCTGAAGTCCTGTGAAGTATAGTAGTTTGTAAATGGTGGATTGTCAACCTTAAAGGTAAAACTTACCTTACCAGCACATGAGGTTTATTCAGGAATAGCAGAGAATTGCAGTTCAAGACAAGCAAGGTATGGCAAAACCACAGGCAATTCCAAAGAACAAAGGAGAGGATTTTTTTTTTTTTTTTTTTTTTTTTTTTTTGAGAGAGAGTGTGTGAGAGTGTGCGTGGGGGTGGGGGTCTGTGTGATGGGGGAAGGGCAGAGGGAGAGAGAATCTTAAGTAGTCTCCATGCCCAGCTCCATCTCACAACCCTGAGATCATGACTTGAGCTGTAATCAAGAGTTGGAGGCTTCACAGACTGAGCTACCCAGGAGCTGGGATGTTCTTTTCTTGAGGGAAAGGGGAAGTTGGGCAGGACTGCTATGACAAAAAGCCTGTTGGAGTCAACTGGGGGTTTCAGAATGTAGTGGCTTTTTATTGGCTCAATTGTGACAGCCTCTTACTGGCTGGGCAGTTACTGGGGGAGGAGAAAAACCTTCTTTCCTCCTGCTGGGACAGGAAAGTAGCTAAAGTACTGTAGACTTCTGTTGGGCCTACAGTTGTGAGGGCTCCCACTTCTGGCCTCCTGACTCCATTAGGTTTCTTTCTCTTAATTTTCACCCTGAGGTGAGTTTGAACCATGGTGCTGCAAGGACTCAGGAGAGCAGGGTACTTTGTTCCAAGTCATCTCTCTCTGTGCCCAGCGTTGACATATCTGCTGAGCTCTGTAGACCTCCATTCAGAATGATCTTTGCATTTATGAGGAAAGTAAAATGGGTTAGGATAGGGACTCTTTTTTTTTTTTTTTAAGATTTTATTTATTTATTTTAAAGACAGAGATTACAAGTAGGCAGAGAGGCAGGCAGAGAGAGAGGGGGAAGCAGGCTCCCTGCTGAACAGAGAGCCCAATGCCGGGCTCAATGCCGGGCTCGATCCCAGGACCCTGAGATCATGACCTGAGCCAAAGGCAGAGGCTTTAACCCACTGAGCCACCCAGGCGCCCCTGGATAAGGACTCTTTTTTTTTTTTTTAATTTTTAAAAAGCTTTTTCAGTATGTGGGACGCCTGAGTGTCTCAGTCCGTTAAGCCGCTGCCTTTGGCTTAGGTTAGGATCCTAGGGTCCTGGGATCGAGTCCTGTATCGGGCTCCTTGCTCAGCAGAGAGCCTGCTTCTCTCTCCGCCTCTGCCTGCCACTCTGCCTGCTTGTGCGTGCGTGCACTTTCTCTCTGACAATTAATAAATAAATAAAATCTTTAAAAAAATTGTTTTTTTTCAGTGTTCCAAGATTTATGGTTTATGTACCACACCCAGTGCTCCATGCAATACATGCCCTCCTTAATACCCACCACCAGGCTCACCCATCCCCCAACCACCCCCCAAACCCTCAGTTTGTTTCTCAGAGTCCACAGGCTCTCACACTTCATCTCCTCCCTCCGATTTCCCCCAATTCACTTTTCCTTTCCTTCTGATGTCCTCCATGTTATTCCTTAGGCTCCATAGGTAAGTGAGACCATATGATAATTGACTCTCTCTTCTTATTTCACTCAGCATAATCTCCTCCAGCCCTGTCCATGTTGATACAAAAGCTGGGTTTTCATCCTTTCTGATGGAGGCATAATATTCCATTGTATGTATGGACCGTATCTTTATCTATTTGTCTTTTGAAGGGCATCTTGTCTCTTTCCATAGTTTGGTGATTGTGGCCATTGCTGCTGTGAACATTGGGGTACAGATGGCCCTTCTTTTCACTACATCTCTATCTTTGGGGTAAATAGCCAGTAGTGCAATTGCAGGGTCATAGGGTAGCTCTATTTTTAATTTTTAATTTCTTTTTAATTTTTTAATTTCTTGTGTAATCTCCACACTGTTTACCAAGTTGGCCGCACCAACTTGCATTCCTGCCAACAGTGTAAGAGGGTTCCCCCTTCTCCACCTTCTTTCCAACACTTGTTGTTTCTTGTCTTGTTAATTTTGGCCATTCTAACTGGTAAGGTGGTTTTTGATTTGAATCTCTCTGATGGCTAATGATGATGAACATTTTTTCATGTGTGTGTTAGCCACTTGGGGAAGTGTCTGTTATATCTTCTGTCCATTTTTGGATGTGACTATCTATTTTTTGAGTGTTGAGTTTGAGGAGTTCTTTATAGATTGTGGATATCAGCCCTTTGTCTGTAGTGTTGTTTGCGAATATCTTCTCCCATTCTGTGGGTTGCCTCTTCGTTTTGTTGACTGTTTCCTTTCCTGTGCAGAAGCTTTTAGGATAAGGACTTTTAATATGAGTCTGTGGAGTAGCTTGTGAACCCCCTAAAAGGAAAACCCTAAAATAGTAGACAGAAACTTATGTTCTTACAAACTTCCCGTGGAAGTTCTTGGGGTTTATTAGATAATCACAGGTCTCTGGGACCTCCAAGTAAACAACTGCTGTACTCTAAAAAGTGGAGATTTGGGGCAGTTTCCATACGCATCCCCCTTGATATGAAGTTTCTCCAGTACACTGGCAGTTACGGTTTATTCTGACCTAAGATGGTTTTCTCTAGTTTGTGGGGTTTTTTTGGTCATATGGCTCTGAATGAGTTAGCACCCTTGAAGAATGCAGATTTTCCTTCAGAGAAAATTCAAATCATGTTCCAAAGCCTCTGAGGGAAGTTTCCAAATGGGAGTTTCAGAAATGTTTTGAGAATGTATTGGAATAAACATTCAAGCCCCTAAGGACTACTTTGAAAAGGAGAATGTTTGGTATATCGTGAGTCTGTGTATCATGATTGTTAAATAATCTGCTTCATTACCTGTAGTTATAACTCTCTTGCCCTTAATGGTTGGAACCAAGCCTACAGCCCTAGCACAAGCTAGACAAAGATGATCTTGGAATTATTTCTTTGAAAATCGGTCAGTAATAACTATGTTGTCATTCAGATGTCCTCTAGCAGGATAAATGCCCAAGGTCGATGGGGAAATTATAAGCTCCTTAAGAGAAGTGAAGGCATCTGAAAATACCTCATGTTACCTAGCTGGACCATACTTACCTACTGCTGGGCTAAGGGAGCCTGGGTTCACACAGGAGCCTACTTTGTCTGGTGGTGGTGGGGATAGGGGCGCTTTAATAAATACCCAGCCAGTTGCTCTGGTCTGGTCTGGTCCAGCACACTGTTGTCTCTGCATGAGGCCTCTCCCTAGCTCAGAAGGCAGTTTCTAAGCTTGTTAGTAACAGTAGAGGTGGTAGGTAGGGTTCATCTGTGGCCTTTGCGGTCCTCTTTCCTCCCAGTTTCCATTTTTTTAGTCATCTCTAAAACCAAGGAATCTCAATAGGGAAGGGACCCTACATGTCCTCTGTGCTAAACTACAAAGCAGGGGGAAAGGGGAAATAGACTAACCTTTTCTCCCTCATTCACTGCGTTATTCCCCAGCATTTTAATTGAGTGGCATGGATTAAAAAAATACCTTTCGAAAGAGAGAGCCCTTGTGAACAGACCATTGTTTATAGCTTCATTTGCTCATTTATTTGACAACTATTAATAAACACCTACTGTGTGCTATTTACCCTAAGTTCTGGGATATACTACAGTGAACAAGACAGTCCTTGTCCTCAAGAGCATAGTCTCAATGAAGAAATTGGGAATTAGAAAGAACTTATAGTCTTTAATTGCAATTTAGGAATAAAAAATTCTCCCTCATTTTGTCCATTCTAGATCTTCTCATGTCTGAGTTCTCTTTGGGGGCCATAGAAAACACATATAATCCCTTTTTCACATGAGAGCCTTTCAGAATTCTCAAGGCAATTACCCGCTTCCTCCATCCCGTCTTGTCTTCTCCAGGGTAAACATTCTCCATTCCTTTAGTCATTTCTCCCGTGACATGCCTCTGAGTGCCCCCTCCATCCTAGTCGCTATCCTCAGGATTCGGTCCAAACCAAGTCTGTCCCTTTGACAGCGTGGAGTCCAGAACTCAACACAGTATCCCAAACATTAAGTTCCAGAGACCATTCCAGCCTGGAGCCTTTCTGCATTTCCACTTTTCTCTGCTTGCTCTGCGCCCGGGTGACGGGTGATGGGAAGAGAAGGTCCTGGACTTGGCCAGACTGAGAACATCTTCATATTTGGCTGGCTAATCTAAAAGTGAAAACTCCTTTCTTTTGTCTCCTTTCTGCCTTCACCCCTCACCCCTACCGCTCTCCAGTTGATATAGACAGTCTGCATACAGCCTACAGCCTTGCTGCCAGCAGTTTGCCTTTCCTTTTCTGAGTCACTGCTCTTCATTTCCAGGGAAATTAGCATGAAAAAGCAAATTCCAGTTCTGTAACTTTATTCTGTTCCAGCCCTTTGTCCCATTCTGTATCCCAGCACCCCACCCCAAAGGACAAAAGTTGAATCTTGTGACATCACCCTGGTTAGCTATTGTATCAACTGTAGTGATGTCACCAACTGAGGATTATGACTTCAGGGAAGAATGGAGGGAGGGAGTAGAGCAAGCTAGACTCCTTGGGAATAAAGGAGTTATTTTCATGCAAATCTTCACCCAGAAAGCCCAGCTGGCCTTTCTGTGGATGGGCTGTCTGTCAGTGAAGCCCTCACTCAGATTCCCATTGCTCCCTCTCTCTGTGGATTAATGGTTTGATTTGTGGACGTTGCCCAAGTCCGAGCATGTGTGGAAGTCCCCTGCCGGCCTGGCTGGCTTCTGGGCTGGCTTTGGGGTTTGTTCACGAGGTCAGTGCTGAATAGAGGTTTTTAGGGAGGGAATTCAGAGGAGATCCTGGGAGCCTGGGGTGAAGCTGGCACAGATGTGCCCTGGCTCTTAGCTGAGAGGGAGCTGGAGTGCAACCACTTCTCTTCAGGCATGGGATGGGGTGGGGGTGGGGAGCAGCTGTTCTGTCAACCGCTGTGTGCCCAAGTGTGCCCTCCATAGACCTGAGTGTTTGCTGCCTGCCTCCTGGGACCAGGTTGGGCCTGCCCTGGGAACTCCTTCTTGGCTCCTTGATGCAGAGACGTAAAAACACCTGCTGCCGAGCTTCCCAGACTTTCTCAGTTCCTGGGCCCTTAGCGTTTCAGTAATGTTTTTCATAGTGTCCTTAGGCCAAAAGAAACACCTAAGCTTCATTTGTGAAGTATTTAGGTCTAAACCATGTAGTAAGAGCTTATATCCTAACAACTGAGTAGTCATTTGAAAAAAATTATACACATAAATTGAAAGGAAAAATATTTGTATTTTCATGCTTAAATTATCACAGTTACTAATTAATGGGATGGACTGGGCCCTATACAACATCTCTCTTCTTTGTATGGGGACAGATGGAGGCTATGCTTGCAATGAACATAGCATACTGTAGGAACTTGTAGAATCACTATGTTGTACACTTGAAATGCAACATTTTACTATAGTAAAAAAAAAAAAAGGACATATTGGAATTAGAGTGAGTATTGCCATCCTCATTTCCTGTTCTATATTGCTTTGCACAGGGAACTTGCTTTTTGTCACTGTGATTGCTGACAAGCCAGTTTCGCAAAGCAATGACATCACTGAAAAGAATGTAGTGCAATCTGATGTTAAAAGTGTGAACTTGTGGGGTGTCCAACAAATGTTAAATACTGCTCTGTTCCCCTCAAAGAATTAAAATATTTTGCAGCACTCCCGTGAGTTCATTGTAGTGCTCTAGGGTCCCACAGCACACAGTTTGAGAACCACAGACCTGCGATCAACAAGTAGCACTTGCTTTGTTTAAAGGAGGAAAAAGAGGCAAATTCTGTCCTCATCATAACTCTGAAAGAAATTGGACAGATGGGTGGACAGAGTCCCCATACCTGCTGTCTCTGCTCCAGTGTGACTGCATTTTGGGGGGAAGGCCTTTCTTTGACCAGGGTCTGTGTTTGTGAGAGCTTCCATCTCTCCATCTCTAGGTGGGGAAGAATGATGAAGAGAAAAGGTCTAAAGAGCAGCACTAGAGGATATTTATGATTTTTCTGATATTTCTGATATTTATTTTGTGTTGATTCCAGGTCCTCTGAACTAAATGGCTTAAAGAAAAATGAGGTTTTAACATCAAGAGTTTGAGGGGGGCCATATGTGGGACCTCTGCTAATATCCTTTTCTAACTCTATCCAGATAAGCTGGGCTGCAGGGGTATATTTGGGATGGAGGATGGCTTCCTGACACAAGAGATGGCAAATACCAAGGGACAGACATGCTCTGGTATCAATTATAGAACTTGGTGCCAAACTCTCTAGACTCCGGTGTCTGCCACTTTCTGTGAAACCCTGGGCAAATTTCTTAACCTGAGCCTCAGTCTTCATCCGTAAAATAGAGATACTGACAGCTAGGTTAAATGAGACAAATGCATGGGACGCCTGGGTGGCTCAGTCAGTTAAGTGTCTGACTTGGGCTCAGGTCTTGATCTCAGGGTCCTAGGATTGAGCCTAGGGTCAGGCTTCCTACTCAGCAGGGAGCCTGCTTCTCCCTCTCCCCTCAACCCTCCCCCAACTTTTGCTCTGTCTCTCTCTCTGTTAAATAAATAAATAAAATCTTCAACAACAACAAAAAAGAGATAAATGCATGCATGGAACCAGCAGAGCCTGACAGTATGTGGGTACTTTCTTCTACTACCTTCCAAAATTGAGAAAGGGCTGTTCTCCAAAGGGAAATTCAACCCTATAGATCTGGCCAAGATCTGTAGTATGAGAGTGACTCTGTTTCTTCTTGATAACTTTGTATATCTAGTGTTCCCAGATCTGCTGAGCCCTGTAACCTGTGTACCCACTATGTAGGTCCCTTTCTTACTCTCTAAGTGGCATTTTAAAAATGAACAGAGTTCTTGGGGTGCCCGGATGGTTCAGTCCTTAAGTGTCTGCCTTCGGCTCAGGTCATGATCTTGGAGTCCTGGGATCGAGCCCCACATCAGGCTCTCTACTCTGTTAGGAAGACTGCTTCTCCCTCTCCCACTCCCTCTGCTTGTGTTCCCTCTTGCTGTCTCTCTATCAAATAAATAAATAAAATCTTAAACAAACATAAAATGAACAGAGTTCTTATTTAATGTAGCTGAATTTATCAGTGTTTTTCCTTAGTTATCATTTTTTGAGTCCTGTTGAAGAAATCTCAGCCTACTCCCAACGTCTGTCTCCTTGGCTTTTGCTTGAGGTTTTTCTTCTGCTTTCAGTGTTCCTCTTCTGCCGCCTTTATCTTTCCCAAGGCCTGCAAGACTCAGCCCAGTGTCACTCCCTGTCTCCTCCGGAAGCCCTCCCTGAAATCCATTCTGTCCACCTGATTAGGTGTCTTTCTCCTTGCTCTCAGAGCTCTTTGTTCATACTACTTTCACAGTTCTTGTTACATTGTACCAAATCCTTTTCAGTCTAACTGGGGCAGGATGGCTTGCTGCTCAGGGGCAAGGGTAAAGCACAGTAAGTAGCATGGGGCTTGGCTGGGAAGATGTTCTCAAGGGGTTCCAACAAGTAAATGAATGAAAGCCTTGGATGCCCACACCTGTCCTTTGGTCTGCTTTTCTGACAGTATTTCCCATCCTTCCTCAACCTGTTTCCTCTTTTGATGAGCATAAAGATCTTGTGGGCAGATTGTGAATCCCTTAGCGAGTATATTCCTGATTGAGAGTTAACTACATTACAGTGCCTCAGACAGGGCTGATGAGTTGTATCCAAAACAGTAGACATCAGAAAAGGAAGGTCCTGTAATTCTTTAAGATCCACAGAAAGGACACTTGCATTTTACAATTGGGAAATCATTGTAATCTTTGCAGAGAGCAATTTCAGGTGAGTTTTTGGGCTGAAGCCACCCCTGGGCTGAATCTTTTGGCCAGTCAGAAGACTGTCCCCTTTTGGGTTTTCTGAGTGGGTATGATTTTTGCAGGTAGGTCAGACTGAACTGGGAAGGCTGGTGGGGTTGGAAGATGGGCCTGGATAACAGAGCCCAAAGCTGTTAACCCTGCCCAGGGAGGGTCACTCTAAACTGGTGGCAAATCTTTTGTCATTCAAAAAATATTTACTGAGGAGCTGTTTTGTAGCCACTGATGATACAGCTGTGAACAAAACACAAAAATCCTGGGCGCCTGGGTGGCTCAGTGGGGTAAGCCTCTGCCTTACCCCACAGGCCCCACAGGTCATGATCTCAGGGTCCTGGGATCGAGTCCCGCATCAGGCTCTCTGCTCAGCAGGGAACCTGCTTCCTCCTCTTGCTCTCTGCCTGCCTCTCTGTCTACTTGTGATCTTTGTCTGTCAAATAAATAAATAAAATCTTTAAAACGCACACACACACACACAAAAAAAAATCCTTAGCTTATATAAGCATAATGAGTGGGAAAGAAAAGTAGACCATAAATGACATGGAGAAAAATAGAGCAGAAAGTGGGGAATAGGAGTGCTGAGGGACAGCACTTTGTTTTTCTGTTTTTTTTAAATTTTATTTTAAGATTTATTTATTTGAGAAAGAGAGAGAAAGAGCACTCATGTAAGAGATCATTGGAGCGGAATGGGGAGTAGGAGAGGGAGAGAAAGAATCTCAAGCAGACTCCCTGCATGAGTGTGGAGCCTGATGGAGGGCTCCATGTGGGGCTCAGTCTCATGACCCTGAGATCATGACCTGAGCTGAAATCAAGAGTCTGATGCTTAGCCCACTGAGCCACTCAGCTGGCCCCGTTTTTGTTTTTGTTTTTTTAATTTTATTTTTAAGTAATCTTCACACCTGGACTCAAACTCACAACCCCAGATCAAGAGCTGCACATTCTACTGACTGAGCTAGCCAGGTGCCTTGAGGAAGGATTTTTGGTAAGAATTTTGTTAATATTAATTTTTTACAATGTGGTCAGGGAGGTCCTCACTAAGAAGGTGGCATCTGACCAAAGTCCTGGAGGAAGAGGGAGCAGGCTTTCTCAGGGGTCTGCCCTAGTTACAGGGCATGGCAGGTAAGAAAGCCCTGAGGTAGCACTGTGCCTCATATGTTTGAGGAAGTAATAAGGGGACAGTGGGACTGGTTGGAAAGAGTAAGGGGAAGAGTAGTTGAAGTTAGGTCAAAGAAATCATGGGGCCTCAGCTGATCAGGGCCTTGTGAGTCATTGTAAAGACTTTACTTGGAGTGATTGGGAGCCCTTTCAAGGTTTTCAGCAGAGAAGTGACAATATCTGCACTAACGCCAGTGGTAGTTTATTGAGGGTGTATTGTGTTAGTTTCCATTTTCTCAGCGAAACAGGAAGCAAAATCAGCTAGAAGAATAAGGACAAGGAAAAAATTTGAAGGCCGAGAGTTGGGGGAAATAGAAAACCATTGCCTAGAGACCTCAGATGTGTTCCTCTTGGTTCTGAGTACCCTCTGTTTTTTGTAGATGGCCTCTTGTTGGTCTCCATATTCTCTTTATAGAGGTGGGGTCTTCTCCCCATGCTGCAGATAGGAGAATGGCAATATTGAGACTTGCCCAGTCCCTTTGGCCCGTACTATTTCCTAGTTGCCTTCTGGGAAAGTTGGCCTGTGGATGGTGTGTTTTTCAGAGCAGGGAGGCATCTTGCCATCAGTCAGGTTGAGTTCAGCTAGATTGGAGAACGTGGGAGGGGTGAGAAGGTCGTCAAGATTCAGGATCTGGAAAGGCTTCAGAAAGTTGACATTTGAACCAAATATTTAAGAAAGAATGGGGGAGGAGGACATCAAGACAGAAGGAATTGGTTGAACAAAACCAATGAACGTTCCTGGTGTGCAGGAAATGGCAACTAGTCTGCTGTGGCTGGCTGGAGGGAAGGCACTGTTATGAGGTAAGGGTGCAGCCTTTGAGTCAGCATCATGATGATGGACCCATAGGTTCCTCTCACCAAAGTGAAAGAGGGCAGTGGTTAGCCCCCAGGAGCTGGGCTCCTTGTGGGGCAAGGCTCTGTTCTACTTGCTTTTTCCACATTTGCCAAGTCATTGGACAGAGTAGGCTCCGTTGTCCTGGCAGAGTTGGGTTCAGCTGCTTGCTGAGAGGCTGAGTTTGCAGACTGTGTCTGGGTTTTTAAAACTATCTTGGAAGCCACCAGATTTCCTTTGGCCTGGAATTGCCTCACAAGCCCTCACCCCTTTTCAGGCTTTCAGGAAACATTTAAACCCAGCTTTCAGCCTCCACACAATCTGTACTGAAGTGGAGAAGGACCATCTGGCAGGAAAAAGGACAAAATGGTTGAGGTTGAAAACCCAAACTTATAGGCCTCTTTGAAGAGGAGGGTTGGGAAAGAGGATGTGGGAGTGATAAATGGACAGTGAAGAGATGGAAAGAGCTTAATTTTTTTCTGATTATTATTCAACAACAACAGGGAAAAAAAAACAAAACAAAACATCTTTTCCCGCAGCTGGTTGAGAGGATTTCAGTCTCATAAGGGACCTGTAAAAACAAACCAGATCTCAGTTCCTTTCCACTTGACCAGGCTCATAATCCCCTTGACATTTTTGCTTGAAGGGCTTTTTGGACCTACAAACCCAGAACCTGGGGCTGGAGTGGGGGAAGCTCTAAGGTATAAGTTATGTAGAAATAGTAACAGAGAAACAGGGTCTGGCATTTTGGAGGGAAGCATGGGATAGAGTGGAGAAAATCCTTCCTGGCTCCCGTTCTGAAGCTTCTATTGCCCACCCAGCCAGCCTCCGAGCCCACTTTGTCCCCTTTCCCTTGGAAACCCTTGCTTTTAGGCACAGCAGAGCCAAAGATAGGTTGTGCGCAGATGAGCAGTGAGAAATGAATTGGGAATGGAGGGGTGGAGAAGGGGGATGAAGGAGGAGAAACCCATTTGAATGAGATGAAAGCAGGTTTCCCAGGAACAGCCTCTTCTTGTGGGTATGTTGGATGAGAACCTGTAACTGCAGCCCCGCTCCAGAAGGTAATAGTGACCGTTGTGAGAGGATTGACTGAAAGCTCCAAGGTGGACAACATCAGCTGAGGGATGGAAGGAGGAAAAGGCCTGCCATTGACAGTCCGACGGGGTGGCAGCCACAGTTGGAAAACTCCCTTTTCACAGTTTTATAGCAGCTGTGACTTTGGGAAGAGAAGGAGTGCCCTTTAAAGGATACGGCCAGTATGGAATTTCTAGGACCCCTTATCACCGTTGCTTTCAACTCTTTAGGGATCCTCTTTTGTCATCAGTTAAAAAGTCAGTTAACATTAAGTTGAGGACCTAGGGAAGAGCTAGCTAAAGCTGCCCTCTAGCTTTCTCAGCCAGGTGGGGACAGAGGGGGCCAGCATGGCAGGAGAGCGGTGTGGCTGAACATCCTAGGAATCCCAAACAGCAGAGACTGAGCCCATGAGCTGTTAGTCCAGGCAGAGCCAGGAAAGGGAGACACAGCCCTTAGCCCAAGGCCAGAACATCTGCTAGAGAGAAGGGAAGACTCAAACACTCACACGTTTGAGAACTCTGGTTTGAGTGGTTAAACCACTTTGGGTGGTTAAAAGGAACTCATTCTAGTGATGACCCTCCTGGAAGCTGGTAGTGCCAGTGTTGCTTGCTGGGACTTTTGAAGGGGGGAAATTAAAGACCTAAGCCCTCCTCTGGGGGAGCTGCTGGTCTGTCTATTCCTTTTCTTGGCCAAGGACCTGCAATGATGAAAGGTTGCAGGAGGGAGTCAGTAAGAGGGGAAGGAGGGTTTGAGCAGGTGTTCCCTGGGCGGGGGGGGCGGGGGTGTGCTGACGTCACCATGGTGAGACCACAACTGTATGGAGCTGTGCATTCTCTAGGGTCTCAGTGCACACATAGAGCTCTGTTCCCTTTCCCACCTCTTCCTTCCCTCCAGGCTGTCCACAGGGGAGATTGCTTAAGAAATTAGTGAAATGCAGTTAGCAGAAATTCTCTGATATGGTTTAGAGGTTTCCTTTGTCGGATATCTTGACTTCTTACCTGGACCAGTAAAGTGGAGTGCTTGGCAGGGTCTGTGTTTCCTCTACAGGGCAACTTTAACTCCAGCAGAATGGGACTCTTCCATCCAAGTGCTGCTGTCTGTTTCTCATCACCAAATGCTGGTTCAAATGTCTCCTCCTTCAGGGGCAAGATGTCTTATCACGTCCACAGTTAGGCCCATTGGGAAAGTCTCTCACAGACCTTTAGAAGTATCACCTAAACAGGGGGGAACTTTTTTTTTTTTTTGTCTAGGGTAGGAAGATTTATTCTTAGAGGTTGGGCATCCCTCGGAAGGCATGCCCTTCAGAGCCTGACCTGATGGATCTCTTTCTGGACCTTCAGGAGAGCATTTATGGTCATGGGATTGGATTATAGGGAGAAGGAGTGGGAGAGAGAGAGTTGCAAGATGAAGGCTGGCCCAGGCTAAAGCTAGGAGCCTTCCAGAGGTCTTTCTTCCAGTGGCAGTGAGGAGTATAGAAGGGAAGGGGGGGTTCAAATGGCTCAGAGGTGGTGTGCCCTGCACTGAAATAGCCTCCTCTTCCCTGCACTACGTAGGCCTGGCTCTCCAGAGACTTCGTGTAGCTGCTCCACTGGAAGCATGTTCCTGGTACAGTGCCTCTTAACCCTCACCTGCTGGGACTTAGTCTAGGGCTACAGCACTCACCTGCTGATGGAGAGTCAGCTGGCCAGTGGCAGGCACCGGGTGGGGAGGGACAGCCATAAGTTGGAGAGAGCTTGCTGCATCTAAATGGGCCCCTTTTACTCAGTCTAGTCAGCTGTGGCCACGCAGAAATGCAGAGAGTGACATCAGATTTTCTAATGCTTCAAGAGAAAGGCCAGTCTGACTTTTTATTTGTATTTTATTTGTATCTCCCCACTTTTTTTTTTTTTTTTTAAAGATTTATTTATTTATTTATTTGACAGAGAGAGATTACAAGTAGGCAGAGAGGCAGTCAGAGAGAGAGAGAGGAGAAAGCAGGCTCCCTGCTGAGCAGAGAGCCCGATGCGGGACTCGATCCCAGGACCCTGAGATCATGACCTGAGCCGAAGGCAGCGGCTTAACCCACTGAGCCACCCAGGCGCCCTGTATCTCCCCACTTTTTAAAATGTTTGGTAATTAATTCAAATTTCTTAAAAATAAAGGGAAGGCCGGATGAGACCTATTTTTGCTCTTATAAAACATCAGCAATGTCTTCAGGTATAAACTCTTTCTCCTAGGAGTCGAAAGTGAGGAGAAAGTGCAGAAGGCAGATGTTAGCTACCAGAGGTGGGTGGCAGGAAGAGTTGCTCTGAGATACAGGAGCATTGAGCAGCAGAAAATTGAGGAACTGTTTAGAGGAGACATTGATAATGCTTTCACCGGACCTCATGTTGGACCTGCTCTCTGTCGTCGAAGGTCGGTGGTTCCTGTGCAGGTTGGAAGAAGCTGAGGGGTGGGAGGAAGATAAGGGACTAAATGAATATCCGTCTTTTATTTGCTTGCAGCTGGGAAACCTTAGGAAGATGGTCAGTAGTCACCTTTGTACCTTTCCAAGTCCTCAGAAAGCAGTAGGACACAAGCTTTCACCCTTAGAGGTATGTAAACTAGCTTAAAATGCAAATTCCTAGGCCCTATTCCTATAGATTTCCATTCAGGAGGTAGAGGTGGGGCCTGCGACGGTATTTTTAATAAGTGCCCCTTTGATGTGAAGGAGGGTAAGTAGATAGTGGAGTCAGACAGAGCTGGGCCCACATTCCTGCCCTGTTCGTTCACTAGGTGAGTGATCTTGGGCCATTCAATCTCTCTGAACCTAAATTTCCTGATTAGAAAACTTGTCCTGGAGAGTAGTGAGAGCTGAATTAGAAGATGATTAGAGGTAATACAGAGTCCTGGCTCCAAGCTGGGGCACTGGTGCAGGCTACCTGGCTCAAATTCCTGCTGGGCCACTTTCTAGCCTAGTGACTCAAGGCAAGCTGTTTAAGTGCTCTGTACCTTGATTTCCTTGGTAACATGTAAATAATAATAGTATCTACTTCTTAGGGTTGTTCCTAGGATGAAGTGATTTAATACATGTGAAGTGCTTATAACTTCAGCTGTTACAGAAAGAATTTAGGAACATGTCTTAATAAATGTACCTTTGCCTTTCCCGAGGTCCTCTAACATAGGTAACAAATAGGTTAAGGCCTACTTCAAATGTCACCTCCCTATGAGGCATTCCTGGGGTCCAGTTTTTACCTGACTCTTCTCCCTTTATAGTTATATCTTCCGAGGGCAGAGACTGTGTCTGAATGTTTTTATATCCTTGTGCCTTTGCACAGTGCTTGCATAAGCAAATGGATTGAGTGACAGTAGTAACAGGGAGTTTAAAGATGACTTAAGGCCAGGAATGGACTGGTTGTTTTCCAAATACCTCGAGCAGCATGACCTGGAAGCAAAACCATTTATTAAGCTTCTGTGCCAGGCAATCACATGAGGTAGGTCATATTATTATTATTGCTCTTAGGGTGAGAAAGTTGAGTCTTTGAAACTCACTTGTGCAGTGAGTTTTGATCCACTCCTCTTGGTTACCTCTACCAGTTGGTAGAGGCAGGGTTGGAATTAGTTATTTGACCCCAAGTCAGGTGTTCTTCCCGCTGCACCTCAAGTACCTGGGTTGGTGGTTTCTTTGTCTCGTCTCAATGCAGAGTTTGTAGAACAATTTTAGGAGTACCTTATTATAGTCCTTTTTCTGGATAGTCCTGACTCTTCAGATGGTTGTCTATAATTTGTCAGAGTTGGGTTTTTGAGCTACTCATGACTGGTGGTAGATGCTAACTGAACAATTTCATTTTCTAAACATGCAGTTTCTGCCTGGACTTTGCATCGAAGGGCCTGAGAACTAACGAAACAGCCTCTCAGCCCCCTTCTCTGCTCCATTCCCAATGGGTATTTCCTCTACTGGGAGTATCTTCTCTCCCTGCAGCCAGTCTAACTGAGATGTCAGACTGAAAGCCTAGCTGAGGGGCACCTGGGTGGCTCAGTGGGTTAAGCCTTTGCCTTTGGCTCGGGTCATGGTCTCAGGGTCCTGGGATTGAGCCCCACATTGGGCTCTCTGCTCGGCGGTGAGCCTGCTTCCCCCTCTCTCTGCCTGCCTCTCTGCCTGCTTGTGATCTCTCTCTCTTTCTGTCAAGTGAATAAATAAAATCTTAAAAAAAAAAAAAAAAAAAAAAAAAAGCCTAGCTGAGAGCCTGGAGTTGCTCTTAGCGCCCTGGAAGAAGCAGTGTCCTTCAGGAAGCCATCCATGTACAGTGTGCAAGTCTGAGCTTCAGGTGTAAAGGGTTAGCCTGGTCCTTAGTTTCTCAAGCCCCTAGATTATTCCCTGATCTCACAGACCTGGCCTAGAGAGAGCAGGTGGGAGGAAGGATGGCAAGTTGGCATCTCTTTTCTTCTGACAGAATGGGCCTGTCTGGGGTTTTCGGCGGTGCCTGCCCAACGTGCCTGATCTCCAAGGCTACTTTTTTTGAGAATAGCAGCTGTGCTCTTGCAGAAGTGTGATCAAGAATCCTTGCCATGGGCCTCGTAGAAATTTTGATCCACTCCTCTCTTGGTTACCTCTTCCCAGGCTTTTTCTTCTTGGCCCAAACAAATGTCAGAGTCATCTGTATTTTTCCTTCTTACTAAGTTGGCTCTGTGTTCTCATATTCAACTACATGAAAGCATTTCTGAGCAGTGGGCCCACCCTCCTTAGATCGGAAATTCGGGGAAAGAAAGAATATATTTTTTATCATGTTATTTTAATATCTTTCAGTTTCTGGTCTTTCCACAGATCTTCTACCCTTTCCCTGAGGACTTGCCCTGGAGCTGCTAGAACATGTCTAGTGTTGTTTTGATGGGTTATGATGGTTATTGTGACCATTGTTACCATGGGCACTGTGCTCCCTGAGGACCCTGAGAGCCGGCCTGGGAAAGCTTCCAGAGGCTGCCTCTCTTCTCCTTCTTCTGTTGCACACACAGCCATATGCCAAGCACTTCACTTGGCACTGGGTTGGGGGCAGATAAAGATCTCATGAGAGCCGGTGTGCACAGAGGCTCTGGTGGCAGGCTTGACTTCTGCTTATCCTCAGTGTCATCATCATCATTGTCATCATCATCGTCATTATCACTAACATGCTGTATACTTAGGTTTATAAAGATTCCCCCCTCCCCAACAACTAGAGAAAGCTTTTCTCTACTTTGTGAAGGACAAAAGTGAGGCTTAGGTTTGGTTTTCTTGTTACTGAGACCAATCACTTATTCGTACCAAGGTAATAAGTAAGATGGCCTCTAAGAATAAGGTCTTTTAGTGGCTGTAAATAAATCTGTTTAACTTTCCCATCCCAATGCACTTCATTTTTGGGAATGCTTGGTGTATCAATTGTGTTCTTTCTCACATCCACTCTCCAGCGCACTTAAAAGATTTTTTTTGCCCTTAGGTTTTAATGGCTATATTGAGATGTAATTCACATATTATAAAATTCACACATTTCAGTTGTTTTTAGTTTATTCACAGAGCTGTGCAACCGTCACCATGATCTAATTCCAGTACTTTTTTTTTCACCTCAAAAAGAAACCCATACTCATTGTAGCTATTCCCTATTCTGCCACTTTCAACCCAACCTAGGCAACCACTAATTTACTTTTTGTCTCTATAGATTTGTCTGTTCTGGACATTTTGTAAAAATGGCACCAGGGTTCTTGCACATTATATAGTGTATCACTACTCATTCCTTTTTATGTCTGAATAATGTTCCATTGTATGGATATACCTTTGTGCTTTCATCCATCAATGGACATTTAGATTGTTTCTACTCTTTGGCTATTATGAATAATGCTGTTATGAACATTTGTATATAGGCATTTTATGGGCACAGTGTTTTTATTTCTCTTGGATATAAACATAAGAGTGGATCATGTGAGGTCATATGGTTACTCTGTACAACTTTTCTGAACGCCGAACTGTTTTCCAAAATGGCTGCACCATTGTACATTCTCACCAGCAATAAATGAAGGTTTCAGTATCTGCACAGCCTTACAAGCATTTGTTTTTATCTGTCTGTTTCATTATAGCCATCCTGGTGGGTGTGAGGTTATATTACTTCATTGTAGTTTGGATTTCTGTTTCCCTGATGACTGGTGATTGTTTCGTAAGCTGACTGGCTGATTTTATATCTTGCCTATTCAAATCCTTTGTCCAGTTTTTAATTGGGTTATTTGTCTTTGTTATTGAATTGAAAGAATTCTTTTTTTTTTTTTTTTTTTTAAAAGATTTTTTATTTATTTATTTGACAGAGAGAGATCACAAGTAGGCAGAGAGGCAGGCAGAGAGAGAGGAGGAAGCAGGCTCCCCACTGAGCAGAGAGCCTGATGCGGGACCCGATCCCAGGACCCTGAGATCATGACCTGAGCCGAAGGCAGCGGCTTAACCCACTGAGCCACCCAGGCGCCCAAGAATTCTTTATACAGTCTGGATACAAGCTCCTTAGCAGATATATGATTTGCAAATAATCCCCCCCCCATTTGTGGGTGTCTTTTCAATTTCTTGGTGGCATTTTTATAGCACAAACATTTTAAATTTTGATATAATGCAGTTTATGTCTTTTTTTGGTGCTGGTCCTTTTGTTATCAGATCTAAGAAACCATTGCCTAATCTCATGATACAAAGATTTACCCCTGTTTTCTTCTAAGCTTTGGTTTTGTAATTTTTTACTTTTACACTTAAGTCGGAGATCCATTTTTACTTATTTATTTTTTTTGTATGGTATAAGGTAAGCATCCTACTTTATTTTTTGCATATGAATATCCAGTTGTCCTAGCATCATTGGTTGAAAAGACTTCTTTCCCTATTGAATAGTCTTGGCATTCTTGTTGAAAACCAATTGACCACGAACGTTTGGGTTTATTTCTGGACTCTCAGTTTTATTCCCTTGATCTCTGTTTCTATTCTTATATCTGTATACACTGTCTTGATTACTGTGGCTTTGTAGTATGTTTTGGAATTAGTCTGAGTTTACTAACTTTATTCTTTTTTTTCAATATTGTTTTGGCTGTTCTGGATCTCTTGGATTGCCATAAAATTTTAGGACCAATTTGTCAGCTTCTGCAGTTGATGGATATTCTGTTAATTTATAAATCAATTTGGGGAATATTGCCATCTTAACGAACGATTTTGAATTTTCTGATCCATGAACATGGGATGTCTATTTATTTTCATCTTCTTTAATTTCTTTCAATGATGTTTTATAGTTTGCACTATACAAGGCTTACGTTTCTTTTGCTAAATTTATTCCCAAGTATTTTTGTAAGTATTCTTAGAAATATTAAGGTTTTTTCCTGCTCTTATTAATGGAATTGTTTTTCTTTTTTTTTTTTTTAAAGATTTTATTTATTTATTTGACAGACAGAGATTACAAATAGGCAGAGAGGCAGGCAGAGAGAGAGGAGGAAGCAGGCTCCCTGCTGAGCAGAGAGCCCAATGTGGGGCTCGATCCCAGGACCCTGGGATCATGACCTGAGCCGAAGGCAGAGGCTTTAACTCACTGAGCCACCCAGGCGCCCCGGAATTGTTTTTCTTGATTTCATTTTCAGATTTTTCATTGCCAGTGGTTGGAAGGAAAATTGATTTTTAAAATATTACTCTGTATCCTGCAAACTTGCCTGACTTTATATATTAGTTTAAGAGTTTTTAATGGATTCCTTTGGATTTTTTTGTGTACATGAGTTTATCATCTGCAAATAAGAGATCATTCTACTTCTTCATTTCCAATCTGGATGTATTCTTAAGTTTTAACCTTTTTTCCTTCTTTTATTATTTTAACATAAAATAATGTTCCCCAA
Organism: Mustela lutreola; assembly: GCF_030435805.1. NCBI lineage: Eukaryota > Metazoa > Chordata > Mammalia > Carnivora > Mustelidae > Mustela > Mustela lutreola. The sequence continues at coordinate 239,386,334 of NC_081290.1, read as the reverse complement.
AGAATAATGATATATTTGCTAACTCTGTATGGTACATGAATGGACCTTTTTCACTTTATCAGTACTTAAATGCCGTAATGTGTGTTAGTTTAATTTTAATGAATATTAGAAAAAATACAGCTCATAATTTTATGGTGTTGGCTCAAATGTTACTCTTTTAGAATATTCCTCCCTGAACCTTCTATTTCAAATAACAGATCTTCACTGTCTCTCTACCTTGCTTCATTTTCTTCTTCATACTACTTATCATGACCATACATATTATACATAAAGGTACAGTGATGTATCACACACGTGACATGCGCAGGTTTATTGTTTGTTTTTCCTGTGATGTGATCTCCCTGAGGGCAGAGACTTTGTTCCATTCTTTGTTGGATGGTGGTGCCTAGGACATAGGTGTTCAGTAAATATTTGTTGAATGACTAAATGATTAATTATATTGAACAAGGTTAAATCTTAAAGACAAGCAAGTTAGTTTCAAGTTGGTTCAAGAAAATACTGAATAAATAGTTATTCAGGAGGTATGCAAATAGGATGAATTTGCCAAAGCTCTATGGCATGCTAGAAGTTTGGGAATCTTTAAGAAATGAGAAGAGGTAGGATGGAAATGGAGTTTTGTCATTTTCTGTGAAGTGATAAGTTATGTGTTAGCTCACAGACTCATTGCCTAGACCAGATGAGGGGATCCCTTGAGGCTCTTAAGCTGTAACACATGGAATTAAATCTATGTGGGAAAGTGGTTCCTGCCACCCGCCACAGAAACCCTCTTAGCAGTTTTGGAGGTCATCTGGAAATGCTTGAGGTACTTTCGGCTGCCTGCGGAAACTCAGCTAATAGGGCTTGTCTTCTTTGCAGGGCTCTGGGTTTGCAGAGAGCAGAAATGACCATGACTGCCAACAAGAATTCCAGCATCACCCACGGAGCTGGAGGCACTAAGGCCCCTCGGGGAACTCTGAGCAGGTGAGTAGGGGAGCACTCTTGGGAGAATGGGGTTCACTGGAGGGTGGCATCAAGGGGCAGCCAAATGTCTTGGGTCCAAAATATAAATGCTTATTGTCATGACTCTGACACTTGTCCAGGTGAATGACCTGGGCCCAAGTTGTGCTGACTATGAAGCAAAAGCCATCTCTAATATCTATGCTATTTTCCAGTTGTATAAGTGTCCATAGGAGAGAGCAAAGGGACCCGTACTTTACAGACTTTAATTTATACTGTTGGAGGAGCCTAGAGCTCCAGGAACTGAGCCAGAAAGAAGCAGCTGACATTCTCCCAGCTATATCCTTTTCCTTAAGATGAGGACAGCTTGGGGCCTGTGCCTGAGCTAGGCTACACTGTAATGAGGGATGTTGACCACACTGGGGATCGGGGTGGGGAGACAGATATGCATGTTAGCACAAGTTGCAAGCAGAAGTCTAGGTTCTACAGGAATTTAGGCTGGACTGTAAACAATGAAACTTGGGGAATTTTAGTCAGTGTAAGCTATAATTCACTTTCTTGGTTTGGTCTTCTTCTTTATAAAGTGGAATGTAAAATTCTAGATAGAAAAACCACAGATTTTGAAATCATATACAGTTGGCTTCAAGTCCAAGCTCTAACTACTCCCCAGATAGTGAGATCTCAGGATATTTTCTTATGCCCTCCAAAATTTTGGATACTCATCTATGAAATAATAATACTAGTATGTATCTCACAGAGTTGCTGTGAAGATTAAATGAGATAATATATGTCAGTGCCTAACATAGTTTCTGGCATAAAGCTTCTCAATAAATGTTAGCTTCGTTCCTATGATGGGATAAAAGCTTCCAGAGCTGGAAGATTGACATACAGCTCTCAGCGGGGCTTCTCAAGTTTGGTTCAAGGCTGGATGCTAATGTCCTAGAATAACCTCCGGACTCTTTTACTAAAGCCATGTACCTTTCCTAAACCCCTCTGCTGAAGCTAAGGGGGATAAATTTGGCTTTGGGGACCTCAGCCTCTAGAATGGGTAGCTGTGAGGAGGATGCTGCGCTTTGGTTGGGGTAGGGCTAGTTATGTTCTGGGTGTCCAGGCTGTGAATCGTCAGGTTTACACACTTCACAGCACTCACCATAGCATGTACCCTCCCCAACATCCATAGACCAACCACCCTCTCCCTACCCTCCTACCCCTGGCAACCCTCAGTTTGTTTTGTGAGATTAAGAGTCTTATGGTTTGTCTCCCTCCCGATCCCATCTTGTTTCATTTATTCTTTTTCTAACCCCCAAACCCCCCACATTGCATCTCTACTTCCTCATATCGGGGAGATCATATGACAATTATCTTTCTCCAATTGACTTATTTTGCTAAGCATAATACCCTCTAGTTCCATCCACGTTGTTGCAAATGGCAAGATTTCTTTTCTTTTGATGGTTGCATAGTATTCCATTGTATAGATATACTGTGTCTTCTTTATCCATTCATCTATTGATGGACACCTAGGTTCTTTCCATAGTTTAATAGCCCAGTTTTGATTGTCAGGGTAGGTAGGAGGAGGAAATCTAAGCCTTTTCATTTGACCACTGAAGTTCTGTTCTTTGCTGGGTTTTGGTCTCTTGGAGCAGGTTTCCCTTTCTCTTTGTTAATGAGGCAGCATGGGCATGTTTCTTCACCCTCAGCTGCCAGATATACCCTCCCTACATAGGGTTTGCACCCCAGCTCAAAAAATTTGGTTGCATCCAGTTTTGGGAGTGGGAGGTGGGATTCTCCAAGCTCCCCTGGATTTCAGAGGATTTATGATTTTGGTGTGGATGACCTAGAGGGAGAATAGAAGCAGTGTGGTGACTTGCAAAAAAGGAATTGTTTATGTTTATTGTATATGTTTAAAGCTAATTCAGCCACCTAAATGGGGTGAACTTTGCTACGTGTTGCTCTCAGGAGATTTCACTTGTGCTATAAGGCCTGGCAGGCTGTAGGGGCACTTCTCAGAAGGCTCATCATGCCTCCTGATTTCCTTGACAAGGTTCTTCACTGTGAAACTCCAGCATCCAGGTCACTGCCCCATGGAGGTACAGGCTATCAGTATTGTGTTTGGGAATATTGCTTCTGGATGTAGGTGTGAGAAACCTGGGTGCCTGTGAAAGTGTAGACTTCTTGGGGTCATGGACTTTGGTTGACTTCTTTTCTTCTCCTTTGAGCCTGGAACAATGCCTGGTATGTAGAAGATGATAACTATTTATTGGCCAGTTGATTAGATGTCTGGGAGAAGAGCTTCTTGTAGCATAGCCTGCTGTGCTGTTTGAGTCCTCATAGTACCTCTCTCATAGGTCTTACCAACTTCAGGCTCCCTTTCCATTCAGTCCCAAGGCTCTTAGAAAGGCAGAACTGAAAGGAACCTTAGAGCTCATTCAGTTGAACCCACTTGTTTTACAGATTGGGAAGCTGAGACCTGGACAAGGAGAGGCACTCCCTCCAAACACAAAGCTAAAGGGAGAGAGAACTTAAGGCTAACTGTCTTGGTCCTTTTGTTGTTTTACTACACCACTCCATTCACCTCCCTCTAAACATTCCTGGGATCTTCCTGCTCAAAAACTGTTGTCAAGTATGATATGGTCAAATTTGGCCTGGCTTTCATAAAAAGCCCAGGTCTTTTTTTCTGCTCTTACCCTTCACTGTTGTCTACTGCAAACCTTACCTTTCTGCAAGTTTAGCTGAAAGAGTTACTTTGCAAGAGTTACAGGTCAAATTTGGCCTGGCTTTCATAAAAAGCCCAGGTCTTTCTTTCTGCTCTTATCCTTCACTGTTGTCTACTGCAAACCTTACCTTTCTGCAAGTTTAGCTGCAAGAGCTACAAAGTGCTTTTCTTAACCACCCAGCCAAGAAGGATTTCCCTCCCCTCTGTATTCACTCTTAGAACCCTTGTTTGGAGCGTCCAGATGGCACTTCTTATACAGTACCTCCTAGGGTGCATTTCATGGGGGTCTTATTTCCCCTACTCTGTTGGAACTCTTTGGAGGCCCAGCACATACTCTTTTGGAATGTTAGAGTTGGAGGGGTCTTGGAATTCATCCAGTTACTTGATGTTACATACGAGGAAGCTAAAACCCACATAGGTAATTGACTGTGGAACCATAATTTCAACTCATATGTGCAGGTTTTTGGGGCCCCACTGCTAAAGTGGGCACTGATCTGGGCTCACTGTCTTAGCGTTCAGGAAGAGGGTAAGAGCTCGCAGATAGGGAAACTCTCCTGAGAGTGATGGCTGTGGGTAAAAGATGGTGCTGCAGAGCCTGTCCTGATGTGGCAGGCCACCTCTCTGCAGGACCTGTGGCCTTAGCCCCTTGTTACCTGAGATGCTTCCTAGAATCCAACAGTGACATCAGTAAAATTTGCCTGGTTGTTTATTGCTGCGTAACAAACAGCCCTAAACTTAGTGGCTTAAAACCTTAACAGTCACTTATTTTGCTCATGAATTGCAGTTTGGGTAGGGCTCATTAGGGAAAGCTTGTCTCTATTCCTTGCAACACTGGTGACTCAGTGGCTAGGGGCTAGAGTCATCTGAAGACTTGTTACTTACATGTCTGTTGATGCTGGCAGTCAGCTCGGACATCAGCTGGGGACCACCTACATGTGGCCTCTGTGTTTGGTTACATACTTTTATAGCATGATGTCCAGGTTCCAAGAGTGAGCATCTCAAGAGAAGTAGGCAAAAATGCATGACATTTTAATGACCTAGCCACAGAAGTTGTGTGGTATCTTTTCTGTTTTACCCTGTTGTCTAAGGTGATAATGAAGGTCTGTCCAAGTTCAATGTAAAGAGCTCTGCACCCCAGTTCCAATGTGGTGGGGTGTGTGAGAGTGCTCCCCGAACCACTAGGCAATTCTCTGACACCAGTTGGGTGCCCTACAATTCAACTCCATTCTGAGACTGTCTCAGTCCCACAGACTGCCCTTTGGCTCAGATGCCAGCCCCAAGCCCAGGATGTTTCCTGTGCTTTTGACAGACTGGCTAAACATCAGAGGTTCCCTTGACCCCCTCCTTGGGTTCATGAATTTCCTAGAGGGGTTCACCGAACTCAGAAAACCCATTTACTCACTAGATTACCAGTTTATTACAAAGGATATTAATGGGTACAAATCAACAGTCAGATGAAGAGATATATAGGGCAAGGTCTCAAAGAAAGGATTTTTTTGTCCTGGGGATCTTGGGCCTTGCACAGTGGCATGTGGCAGTATTCTGATTCACCAACCTGGAACTTCTCTGAACCCTGCCCTTTTGGGTTTTTATGGAGTTTTCAGTTGCATAGGCATGATTGATGAGATCACTGGCCATTGGTGTCTGACTCAACCTCCAGCCGGTCTCCCCTTCCTGGAGTTCTGGGGAGGACGACAACTGAAAGTTCCAATCCTCCAATCACAAGGTTGGTTTTCCTGGCAAACAGCCCCCATGCTTAGGTGTAGTCCAAAAGTCACTTCATTAGCACGAAAGACACCTTGACCGCTGCCATCACTTAGGCAATTCCAAGGGTTTTAGGAGCTCTGTGCCAGAAATGGGACTAAGACCAATTCTATATTTCTTACTATAAATCACAACATCACACAAGTGGAGGGAAAATAATTCCCACCTGATGAGAGGAATATCCACTTCACATTGTTAGAAGGGCAAGTGAGATGGGATAGGTCATGGTCACTGTCTTTGGAAAATGCAACCGGCCATAGTCTGCCCTCTGATCACAAACTTCACGTCCTTCCCCAATGTGAAATACACTCAGTCTCTCCCCTAACTTCCCAAGTCTCATCTTGTTCATGGCATCAGCTCGAAGTCTAAGATCTCATCATGTGAGTCAATTTCAGGTATAGATGAAACGCTTTGGGTGCAGTCCCTTTCTCTCATTGTGTGCAGTTCCTTGGGTACTATTTCTCTTGATGTGTAGACCTGTAAACTGAAGAGAGTATGTATCTGCCACCCAAGGTACCCTGGTGGGACAGGCCCAGAAAAACTGCTATAGATTGCCCTCTTCACAGAGAGGGAAACCGGAGACTGCGCAGCAGTTACTGGCCCATTATAATTCTCATACAGAGCGAGGCACGAGTGACTGGAAGCCTTCTTTAGGTCCTGGTTTTACTGCCTGGGAGGCATTTACCTTGTCTCTGGCTCTCCCCTCAGGGCTTTGAGTTCTGCCCTGACTCTGACTCTTCCTTTTCTATCAAAAGTAGCTCTTTCGTGTAGGTGAGTACTTTTCTCCATCTGCTTCATGCCCATAATATTTCAAGTGCCCAGAGTCTTCCCTGCATTTTATACTGTCTCTGTGCTTTCTAGTACCAGCCAATATACTTCATTTAAAAACTTCGTGGGTTTCTTTTGAATCCCTTTACAAGGTACTGAAGTCGACAGGAGGCCATATATAGATCCCTTTACCGTGAGTCCCTTCCTGCATTGGGTTCCCTTAGAGAGTGCTCTGGGACAGGGGTTCTCAAGAGTCTCTGAAGCCTTACCATTTACAGAGGATCTGCGAGGCCCACCCTTCAAATCATTAGAAGGCCTTTTGTCTGTCTGTCCCTGAGATTCTCTGAGGCAATGCTTGAAAACATTTTTTTAGGTCTTGACAAAAGATTTTTTTTTAAGATTTTTATTTATTTATTTGACAAACAGAGATCACAAGTAGGCAGGTAGGTGGGCAAAGAGAGGGAGGAGGAAGCAGGCTCCCCACTGAGCAGGGAGCCCGATGCGGGACTCGATCCCAGGACCCTGGGATCGTGACCTGAGCCGAAGGCAGAGGCTTTAACCCACTGAGCAACCCAGGCACCCTTGACAAAGGATCTTTTAAGATTAGACAAGGGTCTAGTCCTACTCTAGCTCTTTTTCAAAGAGGTTTATTGAGGGATAATTAAAACTACAGTAAACTGAACCCTTTAAAGTGTATAGTCTGATCAGTTCACATACCCACACGCACACGAACACGCACACATATAGTAAAACTCCCAGTACAATCTGGAAGCCATTTCTTAATTTGAGAATTCTTTCCTGTCTAGAGAGACAGAAACAAGTGTTATTTTCTAACCCAGAAAGCCCTTTCTCGTTTCTGTTTCCTTTCTGTGTTGCTTGAAAACGAAACAGTCCCTTTTCTGCCTCCTCTCTTCCGTCTTATACTGTAGGCAGCTAGACGTCGGATGGCACCCACAGCGCTCTGCTCCAAGATACTTCCAGCTGGATCATCGAATTAGGTAGATTTCCCATTTTCCATATTGCTGTTGGGGACAGAATTACCAAAGTTTTCAACCTTTTTAAGAGGGTCCTCTTCCCTCTAGCTTCTACTAACATTTCCTTACTTTCCCTTAACCCCTCTTGATAGCCTGTCACTCAGTCCCCAAGTCAGTGATTGAGGATTTTGTTTCAACAGCACTAAATTTCTAGGTACCAAAATCTGTTCCACGTATGGACTGCGACATAACTACCCCAGAATTTATGGTGTAAAACAACTATTTTATTATGCTCGCAGACTCTGTGGCTTAGGAATTCAGAGAACACTGCAGTGATGGCTGGTCCCTGCTCCATGATGTCTGGCACCTTGGCTGGAAGGACTTCAAGGTGTAGGGTGACTCATTGACTAGGGGCAGGTGTCACCTAGAGGTGTCTTGACTCATGTCTGGGGGTTGATGTTGGCTATTTCTGGAACCTCAGCCGGGTCTATTAGAACACCTGTATGTACCTTCTCTACGTGGCCTGGGCTTCCTCACAGCATGGGAGATAGGAAGTAGAAGCTGCTGGTTTCTTGAAGCTTGGGCCTGAAAATTGGCACCGATTCATTTCAGTTATATGCTATTGGTCAAACAGTTGTAGAACCCAGATTCAAGGAAAGGGGTGGTTTTTATAGGAGACATGTCAAAGAATTAAGGGATCTTTATTTTTTTTAAAGATTTATTTATTTATTTGACTGAGAGAGATCACAAGTAGACAGAGAGGCAGGCAGAGAGAGAGAGAGAAGCAGGTTCCTTGCTGAGCAGAGAGACCGATGTGGGACTCGATCCCAGGACCCTGAGATCATGACGTGAGCCGAAGGCAGCGGCTTAACCCACTGAGCCACCCAGGCACCCCGGGATCATGTTTTAAAACCATTGTAAGTATCTTTAGTATGGTTTCCTGGAGCTACATTTCTCTCCCTGTTGGCTTTGCACAATACCTGGTTCTGCTTTGTAGAACAGTCCCATTTTTACTAGACTAGGGTTTGGGGGATATTCCTGTAAGGCGTCATTTTTTACCTGCCTCAGGGAGGGCTTCTGTCTTGTAAATACTCTGTGTTCATTGCAGCTACAAGTTAGAGGATTTGGGGTTCCTGATCCTCTTTGTGCTTCCCTAGAAATCAGCTGGAAGGTAGACAGATAGGGCTTTGGTAGATTCTTAGGTGTACTTTTAGAAGTGAAAAGGTGACTTAGTTTCTGCTCTGACCCTACTTACCATTCTACTTACTCTGACAAACTATGGTTGACCTCAATAGTCTCTGTAGATGGTGACCCATATGTAGTTCCTTGGAGGATGAGGCATTCTGGACCATGTTGAGGGCTTCCAGTCTTTTGAGATGAGGTTGCTTTGGGAACAGGAAAGCCAACTTGTGTCACCCTGTCCTTTGGCTTTTTATCAGGACCATCCCAGAGTGGGATGTCAGTGGGAGTTACTGAGCTGAGCCCCTGCTTTGGCCTGGGGAGCAGGCTTCAGGGTTTGCTAATGGGACTCACGAAGCCTTCCTCTCCTTTCTCCTCCTCGGATGCCTCAGAGTATGGCCTCGAGGGAATACATTGAGAACATCATCTCCAGAGTTGAGGCAGTCACTGTATGGTGGGAGGATGCTGATGTCCACTGAGTCAACAAGGGCCCACCTTCATTTGAACAGCCCTGGATTGGTGAATGGTCAACTCCCAGACTGTTTCACTGGGGAGCAGGCTAGATACCTGTTTAGTAGAGACTAAGCACATTGAAGCTGGGCTCCATATAACCTTAATCTTCAGATCAAGGCTTGCTTCATGACATCCACAGTCCATCTTGTTACCTCCAGGGCTATTTCCTGGACCCACAGGAACTTTCTCCAACTGGCCCCAACTTGGTCCTCTTCCTGACACCGACAACCCCAGAAGCCCTGACAGTGAACATGATGAGTTTATAAACCTCTTGTCATCAAGGACTAAGATCGACTTCCCTCTCAGAGAGCTCTTGGGTACACTTGGCAATTTATGGGGCATCCCTCGGCATGAATGCTTACCACTGTGTTCCTGGAGAGTGGCTCAGATCACTAAGCGAAGGGTTGGGTTGTATTCTTAGGAAACAACTCCAGAGGGAAGGGCACATAGTTTGCATTTTAACTCTCAACTTTTGTCTATGTATACATATACTGCACATGTTTTTTCTGTAGATTTGTCTTTCTGTACCCTTAGTTCATACTCTTTCCTATTCAGTTGTCTTACATATTTGTCTGAGTGTTTATGCTCCTCTGTTTCCTTTAAATTTCCTTTGCATTCTCCCCAGCCTCTCTTCTTTCTTTCTCATTTTATCTGTTTATCTTACTCCCTCTCCTGTAAATGTTGCTTTTGGCCAGTCACATGCTGCAGTGTTGGCATCCCTGCCTGTGCTGAGCTGCAGATCTGGCTGCCTGCTGACAAGGCGGTGACATGAGTGCCCAGTTTCACAGTGCCTCCCCAGGGACAGGCCTGAGGTTTTAGAATAAAGAGCAAAAGATGATCAGAGCCCAGGCTTAGGTGTCTTTTAGCTGTGCTGTATTTATTTTTATATTTCTTTTACCTTCCTGGAGGTATTGTGTTCAAGCACTTTTTAAATGTACATCATTTTAGCCACACAGCTAGTATGTAAGGATACTCAGAGCCAAGTGTTTTTACTGTCCCATGGATAAAGAATTGGAGGCTCAGAGAATTTAGATGACTTTTCTATGAGCACATCCAGAAAGTGAGGGAATCAGGACCAGAGGAAATCCGGGTCTTTCCTCTTGGTCTGGTATATTATTTTTGCCTTTATGGGAGAGTGCTTTACAGCTGTGCTGGTCTTCACTAAGTGCTTTATGTAACTTTTTGTGTTGTTCTTCAGGTCACATGTGACAAAGAGGGGGAAATAGGGAAGTCTGTGACTAATATCCTAGGTAGGCATAAAGAAACCTAGGTTTTAACTATTTATCTTTTCTTTACTCATTCAGTCATTCAATATAAATATTTAGTCCCACTAACTTCTAGGTGCAATGCAAAGAGTAGGGGATATCAAGATTAATAAGACACCATCACCACCTTCAACTAGGTCCACTCATCATCTATTAAGAGATACAGATGAGGAAACAGTATAGTCCAATAACATGTTACAAGTACCATAACAGACATTTTCCCAGGTGCAGTGGAGGCATAAAAACTTGGCCATCTCCACCTAGATGAAGGGGGTAGGGTCAAGAGGGGTTCCAGAGTAGAGCCACAGAGATATGTACGTGAACAAGCCAGCATCCTAGGCAAAGCAAACAATATGTGAAAGCCTAGAGGCATGAAAGGCGAGAAGTTTGATGCGAGTGGTTTGGGGATTGTATGTAGGAAAAGGCAGATGACAAAGTGAAAATAGGAATCAGATCATGAGGCACCGTGTCATCCATGCCAGTGAATTTGGATAGTGGGGAGTTTCAAGCATGAAGAGTTTTGCATTTTAGAAAGATGTCAGAAGATGAGAGGACTGACTAGAACTAGGTTAAGATCGAAGGCAGAGAGAGAAATTAGATCGTTTTAAGAGTCCTGGTGAAAGATCAGAACCAAGGGTAGTAATAACAGAGGAGATGAGGAGGAACTGGGGCATTATCTGAGAGATGTGAAGGTTATAGAATTGATAGGACTCAGTCATTAAGTACATCGGTGTGTTTTGGGAAGGCGCTCGGTACAGATGCTTGAAGGAGTAGGAAGCAAAGAACAAATCTGGACCTTTTTCTCTCCTCTATGGAATGCACTGGAAAACATGAGGCAGTAAAAGCCAATGATGGAAGCCTAGAGCAGCATAGGAATGAGACCATGTGAGAAGACATTCAGCCCAGGTGGGTAGGAATGAGAACAAAAGTGGTTGTGCTGTCTGAGGCCAACCCTTCTAGATGGGCATGGTATCCCCATCCCCTTTACTGCTTGTTTAAGTATATTATTCCGAGTTTGCTCTCTCTGCATTGGCAGCTTTTCTCTGTAGTGGATCATTCCAGTCATCATTCAAATCATTCAAGCATACTGCATCAGATCTCCCAGCTCAAGCTAACCAACAAAATGCTTCTATTACACTACATTTGTTCTCTTCTACACACGTCTTCATTTCCTTCTTCTGCTTTTAGGAAAACCCTTTGAAAGAGATGCCCGCACTCTGTCTCCACTTCTCATTCCATTTTCTTGAATTCCTTCCAGTCAGGCTTTCCTTCTTACCTCTCCAAAATCTCTTTTCTCAAGATCGTAGCATCCTCTGTATTGCTAAAGCTAATGATCAGCTGTTTCTCAGTCTTCCTCTTACTCGATTGTCAGCAAATTTGACTCAGTTGGTCACTCCCTGTTTTTTGGAGGTTTCCAGTCCATCAGTCTTCATGATTTTCTTCCTTCCTTATTACATGCTCTTCTCAGAGGTCAATCTTCTTCACCGGTTCTTCCTCCCTCTACATGACTTTGAAACACTGGAGTGCTCCAGTTCAGGCCTTGGGTTTCTGTAGCTACTGACTCCCTAGATGAGCTCTTATAGTCGTATAGTTTTCTGTCTTTTATTATTGAAGTATGGTGGACAAACATGTTATGTCAGTTTCAGGTGTACAACATAGTGATTTGACAATTCTATTTACTAATGCAATGCTCACCACAGGGAGTAACCCTACAGTGTTATCACAATATTATTGACTATAGTCCCTATGCTGTACTTTTCATCTCTGTGACTTATTTTTTTTTATAGCTGGATGTTTGTACCTCTTAATCCCCTTCGCCTATTTTGCCCACCCCCCCACCTCCCTTTCTTTTGGTAGCTATCAGTTTGTTCTCTGTGTTTAAGGGTAAGGGTTTGTTTGTTTATTTTTTTGTTTTTAGATTCCACATATAAGTGTAATCATAGGGTATTTGTTTTTCTCTGTCTTACTTCATTTAGCATAAGGCCCTTTAGTTCATCCGAATCATCGCAAATGACAAGATCTCATTCTTTTTTATGGCTGAGTAATATTTCATTGTATGTATATACGTGTGTGTGTGTGTGTGTGTGTGTGTGTGTGTGTGTGTGTCTATCCTATCTTTGCTAGCCATTCATCTACTGTTGAACACTTAGGTTGCTTCCATAGTTTGGCTATTGTGAATAATGCTGCAATAAACATAGGAGTGCATATTTCCTTTTGTATTATTGCTTTCATTTTCATTGGGTAAATAGAGTAGAGTAGTAGAGTTACTACATCAGATGGTATTTCTATTTTTAATCTCTTGAGGAACCTCCATACTGTTTCCCATAGTAGTTGTACCAATTTACATTCCCACCAAAAGTGCACAAGGGTTCCCTTTTCTCCATATGCTTGCCAGTGCTTGTTATTTCTTGTCTTTTTGATACTAGCCATACTTAGTCATGTAGTTTTAATACCTATATACTGCTAATGATTCCTAGATGAGGTTTATAACCCTAACTCCATTCTACCAGGTGCTCAGGCCAAAAACCTTGACATCATCCTTGACTTCTCTTTGTCTCTCATACCTTTTATCCAGTTCATCAGCAAATCCTCTTGGTATAGCTCTCAAAATAGATTCTTCTCTTGTGCTCCCATTCTAATCCAAGCCGTAATAATCTCTTGCTTGGCTTATTGCAGTGTCCTTTAGGTGGTCTCCTTGCTGCCACGCTTGCATCCCTGAACTTCATTCTCTGCTGTGAAATCAGAGCATATCATTTTTCTGCTAACACCCTTTCAAGAGCTCCCTTTTTGTCTCAGAGTAAAAGCCCAAGTGTTATTATTGGTCCACAGAGTGTTCTGATGCATCTCCAACTAAGCTCCAGCCTTCTGCTCTCCTCACTCCACTCTGTCCACGTTGGGCTTTTTGCTGAGCCCAGAATACAGTAGGTAGGTAGTTGCCTCAAGCCTTTGCGCCGCTGCTCCTTTTGCCTACAACATTTCTCCCCTGATAAACTCACTGTTTACTTCCTTAAGACTATATTCACATTGTCCCCAGCAGAGGGGCCTTCCCTGATCTCCCTCACTGTGACTCTCTCTCTCCCTTTAGCCTTTTTTATTCTTCTTCATTGGCTCCATATCCATCTGTCAGTGCTGGTTTGTTTATTGTCTGTTTGCTCTAAACAAATAAAACCACACTGCTTCCCTCCACCAGACTATAACCTAGCAAGAGACTTCGTCTAATTTAATCTCTGCTGATCCTTGATGCCTAAAATAGCTCCTGGTATATATTTGGATCAAGGTACCACCATTCATGTAGCTACAGTTTCTCATTGTCCAAGAGAGGGAGAGTTACCTTGCTTTCACTGCCAGCCTGCATTTGAGGAACTGGAAAATAGCTAGAGGAGACTGGCATCTGTGAGGGAGGGAGCACCCCCTCCCATCTATGCCCAGGAGATGCCACCTGCCATGGGGACACTGCCACAAAGACCCATGCATCCTCATCGCCAGTCCTCAAGCCTCCTTGTTTTCTGGGTTAACAGGTTGTTCCTGAGCCCTCCTTCCACTTGGGGCAAAGACTGATGGAAGCTTATTCTATTATTGGGATTACAGTACTAGCTCCAGGAATTGCCCTGAGGAGAGTCTCAGGCCAGAGCTCCTAGAAGGAGAGAGAATGAGATCGAAACAACAAGACCATGGAAGCTGCTCTTTGGGGAAGTGAAGGAGAGAGGCATGGGGAAGGAAGGTTCAGGGCAGTGGTTCTGCACTGGGATAGGGCAGATCAATTATACACACAGCTGACCTTTCCTCCCTGCATCATTTTGCTATTAGAACATTTTGTTACTTCTCACGTCTCTGTGCATTTACTGGGCAGTCCCTCTTCTGGTTTGCCCTGGAGTCTTTCATGTAGCCAAGTTTGGTTGAGTTCACGATGACCTCTCTCACGTGCCAGCCTCACGTTGGGGCTGGCTATTGGTTTCGGGGACCTCGGTTGCGCTCCACATGGCCTCTCATTCTCTGAAAGACTAGCTTGGCTTCCTAACATGACAGTCTCAGGGTAGCATTCCAGGTACGTGAAGGTGGATTCTGCAAGGCCTCCTGAGGCCTCAAGTTCGGGACTCAGCTTAATTTCTACTCCATTCTGCTTAGCGAAATAAGTCAATCGGAGAAAGACAACTATCATATGATCTCCCTGATATGAGGAAGTCGAGAAGCAACATGGGAGGTTTGGGGGGTAGGAAAAGAGTAAGTGAAACTAGATGGGATTGGGAGGGAGACAAACCATAACAGACTCTTAATCTCACAAAGCAAACTGAGGGTTGCCGGGTGGGAGTCGGGGAGGGAGAGGGGGATGGGTTATGGACATTGGGGAGGGTATGTGCTATGGTGAGTGCTGTGAAGTGTGTAAACCTGGCAATTCACAGACCTGTACCCCTGAGGCTAATAATACATTATATGTTAATAAAAAAAAAAATTCTACTCCATTCTGTTGGTCAAAGCAAATCACAAGGTCAACCTAGTTTTAAGGGGCAGAAAAATAGAATCCACCTTTTTAATAGCATGAGCTGCAAAGGATTTATGGCCAGTTTAAATTTACTCTCTTCCTCTTTCACTCCAGATGTTTAGAATCCAAGGGCAAAGGTAAGCTCTTTGAAAAAGTTTGCCAAGTGAATATTCAGAATAGTGAGCCCCTTGTTAGTTTAGTAATTATCAAGCTAAGACTGAGTACTATGTGTTAGCCACTGAGCTCAACACTTGATGTGTATTGTCTCTATTCCTTACGATAACCCCCTGAGATGTGTGTTCTTTTAACCTCCATTTTACAGATCAGGACACTAAGATTTAAAGACATAAAGTTATTTGCTCAAGGTCACATAACTTATTAGTAGCTACTCTGAAATGTGAACCCTAAGGCTTTATAATGTTCTTACCCTCTGTTGAGAACAACTGGCCTAGCATAACCTGGTGAAAGACTTAATACTAATGATAATTAACAGTCATAGTGAGTTACAGTGTATGATATCAGTTCACATCCATAGTCTCATTTGCCCATTAAGACAGCCCTGTCATATTGTCAGAACAGTTTTAAGGAGTTGAAACTGGAAGCTCAGAGTGAGTGAGTGGCTTTGCTTGTAGTAAATTCCTAAAAAGGTAGAAGCAGAACCTTGGAGACAAGCATTGAGTTCTTCTGTCAAGTGAAATCTCATGAGGGCAAGGCCTTATCTCTCTTGTTTGCGAATTTATCCCTAGGACCTTGGAGTGAGTGAGTGCTGCCTTCTCTGGGCTGAACCTGGGGATGACTAGGCTCCAGGTCAGCGTGGGCAGGCCCCTTCTCCCATCCCAAGCTGCTAGAACACACTGGGCCTGGCCTGTGTGGGGAGGTTGCGCAAGGAGCCCCTGTAGCTCTGCCCCAAACAACAGTGACATGAAGACCAGCACCTTTAAAGGGAAGGGCCAGTCTCTTCTCTATCTAATCCTTCCTGAGAGGAGAGAAACTAAACTTTAGTTAAAGCAGGCTAGGTTTTCGGGCATTTGGGTGATTCAGGCAGTTAAGTGTCTGCCTTCGGCTCAGGTCATGATCCCAGGGTTCTGGGATTGAGTTCCACTTCGGGCTCCTTGCTCAGCGAGGAGCCTGCTTCTCCCTCTTCCTCTGCTACTCCCCCTGCTTGTGCTCTCTCTTTCTCTTTGTGTCAAATTAAGAAAAAAAAAAAAAAAACCTCTTTAAAAAAAAAAAAAAGGCAGGTTAGGTATTTAGGGTTTGAGAGAATTTCTTACCTTGTAGAGGTTTTTCTATGCTGGAACTACTAAGGGAAATTAGGGAGTCATGTTCTAAAAACATGCTTGAGTTCGACAGACCAGAGATCCTTACCATATTTCTTTTCATGTGGAGCCATGCTGTCCACACCTCCTCCCCCCCACACCCCATAAACACAGTGGCTTCATGGGCTGGTGAATACCTTACCCTGATTAAGGAAACTCATCCCTCAGGGAGCATATATCAAAAAGTGAGGAGAGATGAGGCCCATTCAGGAGGGTTCCTGAGAGATTCTGAGTGTCATTAGATGCCTGTCCTCTCCCACTAGAGTTTAAGCTTCATGAGGACATGAATTTTTGTCTCATTTATTCTTGTGCTTGGCCCCTAGAACAGGCCCTGGAGGTTAGTAGGTGCTCACTAAGTATTTGTTGAATGAATAAACACATGTTCAGGTTGTTTTCTATTAAAGGCATCTTCTCCTACCCTCAAATGAGAATAATGGAAACATAGAGTCCTTTGTGGAGTCCAGATACCGCTGGCTTACAGGGCTGGACCAATGATGACCTTTGGCATCCACGGTTCTGTGAAATAAATGAGGGACTTAAGGCCTCCCTCAACTGTTGAGTAGGTTGGGATCTCCCAAGGCTCAAGCCTGGCGCATTGCCCTGCTGCTGCCTACCCCGGGGAGTGCTGAGGCTTATTCTTTTCACACGTCCTTGCTGCGCCGACTCTTTTTGGTCATTGGCTTGGCTGGGCACTGCATTTCTCTCATCTGTGCCCATGTACACGTGGGATGGCTCTTGTTTGACTTGCCCTTTTAAAAACAACTTAAGCATGTTGAGGTTTCCTGTTGATCGGGGGCAGCCAGAGGCTATGACCCAACAGGGAATTGTTGGCCAATCCCTGACTCACCCAAGCTCCAGTTTTCTGTGTGTGAGCAAGCAGTGACAGCAGGCTGGCTCGAGGGCAGCTGGCTGCCTTCCTGTGGATGGCATGGCCCTCTGGAGCCTATGAGGCTCCCTGCCCAGCTTTAAGGGCCATGCCTGCGGGTCAGGTGGGCCTTCGTAGCGTGCGGCATTGGCTGTCTTTGAACTAAAAGAAGATGCCTGCTGTCTTTGAACTAAAACTGTTTGAGAAGAGGGCCAAAAGTTGACCGTGATTACCCTAACAGACAACTAGAAATGTGTACTTTAAGAGAAGTCTGCTCAGGTTCTCATCATTAAGCTCCCCTTTACCTTTTCCTTTATTTGTCCGCCATTCACTAAGCACCTTCCAGATACTGAGGACGTGTCTTTCCACCTGGAAGAAATCACGGACTGGTAGGGAAGACGTCCCTGATACTTAGAAATGCTATGTTTGCGACAGGACTGTGCGCGGTGCCCTGAGGGTTTCTGCTGTGTTGTGTCTGGGAGCCTTGGCAGTTCACAAAGATGGCAGAGGCCACTGCTTCCTCTTGAGTGGGGCAGCGTAGTGTTCTATAGCTTCCTGTCCTGGCTTCCCGCCTCACCAGCTGAGGGACCTTGGCTGAGATATTTAGTTTCCCTGTGCCTCTGTGGTTTTCCCTTGTAAAGTGGAGATAATAATAAACAATAATAATTGTGTAGGGTTTTTGTGAAGACTAAATGAGTTTACTAATATGCGCAAAACCAGTTAGTTAGAACTCTTCCCCCTATTGGCTAAGAGCTGCCAGTGGATTTAATGCTGAGGAGCGGCAGGTGCTTGTCTGAAGTGGTGCTACCGCTGAGGAGTTGGCCTCCCCTCCGCACCGGCATCCTTGTTAATGGCGTTGGAGGGACCCTGCTGATGCTTCTGAGACCTTCAGAGATCTGAATTCTGCCGAGGGGCAGCATGCTGTGCTGGTAACCGAAGTCTCAGGAGATGGGTTTGTTAAGGAGACAGAGCGAAGGGCTTGGGGGTATACTTGGGGATATACTTGGGGTACTTCAGGAAGCAGCATGCAGGAGATGCTCTCCTGAGAACCGAGCACCAGCATTTCTTCCTGGTGCCACGTTCAGTGGGGCTGTGTTGGTAGGTTGAAATCAGCCATGGTGGGAATATTTATACTACGGAGCTTGGCCAGTGTTACAGTTCTGTGCTTTCTCTTCAGAGGGCTGATGGCTAAACATTTCTACAGCACGGCCCTGGCCTTAGTGTTCTCTGGGAGCCTGTGTAGCTTCTTGGGATCCTCTCCCCTGACCTAGAGCTGGCCTCTGTTCCAGACGGTACTTAGGGCCTCTGGGATCGAACTGAATAGAGAGACCCATTGAGTTTGGCCTGCTGTGGATAAGCAGCGCTCCTTTCCTTGAGGACAGCTTTGCCAGGTATACTTGAAAAGAGCACTTTGGGCTTGGGTGCCCTGCAGGAAAGAGATACTGAGCGCTCCAAAAATGAAATGCTGTGCCTCTCGTTGTCAGGCCACTCACTGCCATTTTCTCTTCTTTTCCTTTTTCTGGTTTTGTTTTTGTTGCTTTTAGGTCTCAGTCAGTCTCTCCACCTCCAGTTCTCTCCCCACCAAGGAGTCCCGTCTACCCGCTCAGTGATAGTGAAACGTCGGCCTGCAAGTACCCAAGCCGCTCCAGCTCCCGGCTGCTCCTCAAGGACTGGCACCCCCGTGATCTTTTACCCCCAAATCCTCAAGCTCCCTCCCCAGGCACTTCACCACCTGTCTGTCCCCTCAAGGCCACCAACTTCAGTTATTCGGACCGAAGCCCTTCAGTGTGCAAGAGAGAGGACCAGAAGGAGAACGTCCAAGGGGAAGGCCAGGATGTAGAGGGAGTAGCTGCTTGCCTCCCTCTTGCCCAGAGCACCCCATCCTTAGGGACAACAGCTGGCCCACGGAGCTTCTTTTTGAACCGCACTGGCAGCCGTGCCCACAGCCTGGGCATCCGAGAGAAGATTTCAGCATGGGAGGGGCGCCGAGAGGCTTCGCCCAAGATGAGCGTGTGCGGGGAGAAGCGGGAGGGCTCTGGGGGCGAGTGGGCGCTCAGTGAGGGGTGTCCCAGCGTGGCGCCATCCCCCTGCAGCTCAGAAAAAGCCTTCGATTTCAAGGGCCTCCGGAGGATGAGCAGGACCTTCTCAGAGTGCTCCTACCCTGAGACCGAGGAGGAGGGAGAGGCGCTCCCTGTCCGGGACTCTTTCTATCGGCCGGAGAGACGGGCAGGCCGGAGTGAGCCCAGCGCCTTCCTCAGGGGGCATGGCAGCAGGAGAGAGAGCTCAGCAGTGCTGAGTCGGATCCAGAAAATTGAACAGGCCCTGAAGGAGCAGCCAGGCCGGGGACTCCCCCAGCTCCCCAGCAGCTGCTATAGTGTAGACCGAGGGAGAAGGAAGACTGGGACCTTGGGCACGTTGGAGGAACCGACAGGGAGCACGAGTGTGAGCACTGGCAGCCGGGCAGGAGGAGTGGCTGGAATTGGGGGGGAGGCAGGCCCACCCCTGGAGAGGGAAGGCAGTGACTCCACTAAGCCAGGGACCCCTGGAAATAGCCCGAGCTCCCAGCTGCTGCCGTCAAAGAGCTCCCCTGATCCCGCTGTGAACCCTGTCCCCAAACCCAAGCGCACCTTTGAATATGAGGCTGACAAGAACCCCAAGAGTAAGCCAAGCAATGGTCTACCTCCTTCGCCCACACCTGCTGCTCCACCCCCCCTGCCCTCTACCCCCGCCCCACCAGTCACCCGGAGACCCAAGAAGGACATACGTGGTCACCGCAAATCCCAGAGCAGGTAACAATTGCTCTTCCAGTGTCTTTAACGGCTGGGCACAGTGGCTTTCTTTTCAATGGAAGTTGCAAAAACAGACTGTAATTGTGGGTCACAGTCAGTAGTCCTTCCTTGGTCCTGGAGCAGTGAATCATCGTTAGGTGGTAACAGGAGTTAGGTGGAAAGGAATTTGCTCTGCTCTTGCTGGGATAAGGATCCATAAATGTGAGTGGGGCGGGGGTGGGGGGAAGGCGAAAGTGGTTCTTCCAAATGTTGCCTGCTGAAGGTGTGGGCTAGATTTGGCCTTTGGGGGAGAGTGGGGCTGTGTCTTGAGCCCTATCAGAACTTCCTTGGTGCCTGTGGGAGGGGTAGGGCCACCTTCCTTGTGGATAAAATGGGCAGTCCTTGAAGACTAGCAGTAGGATCTTAGCCTCATGACCACCTGAAATGCCAGCGCTAGAAGCTTACTTCTTTGAGGGAAGCATCATCTGAATACTGCATGTTGTCCTTAACATGAGAGTATTGACACATTTAAGCTGATTTTCTCTTTCCTGAGGGCTTCCTGGCCATTTAGGGACTCTGGCCTATAGGGAGAGGGGATCCTGGGATCCTGAAAGGGGAGACTGAAGGACAAAGGAGTTGAAAAACACTTTCCTGGCTTCTTGGCTGTGTCCAAGAACGACCTGTCCTGACACTTTCAGTGTCTTCCTGGCAGTCTCGGCATTCCTGGCCCTGGACTACCTGGGCCATCTTAATGTGACCAGGAGCTTGAGGTGCTGGGGTTCAGGATAGTTAATAGGCATCTTATTCTCTGAATTGGGGTAGGCTGGAAGTCTACCTCTTTGAGAAGTCCTATACCCCTCTTCCTCTTTGCCTTTCTCTTCTAAAGTAAAGTCAGATGGCATTCAGGTTCATTTCAGTTCTCGGGATTCTTCCATTGGACCACAGACTTCAGGCTGCATCCCACATATCCTATCTCATAAAGTAACTGTTCGTGAGAGGAGGACATCAGAAAGTCTCAGATCCATGGGCCAGAGGAACCCTTGGCTAAGGGTACTCCTACGTTTTGGCTCACCCCAGCATGCTCCCTGGCTCTTAAGTCTTTAACAGCCTACCAAGAGTGTTTGCTTTGATCTTATTTATCCATTTCTATAAACACCATCTAGAGCGTGCCATGCACCAAATCCTGAACTGGTTAAGGGCACACAGGGTCAGATAAGATGGGGTCCTTCCATTCTTGATGTGGTACAGGAGATAGATGGACAAATAAATGGTAGATGCTCTTCTGTGTGCTCCCTGTCAGAGTAGGGTGCTAAAGAGACCCAAAGGAAGAGGCAGCTAAATCAGGCTGGGGAGTGAGCGAAGCCTCCTTATAGAGGGAGTTGCTGAGCTAAATTTAGAAGAGTGAAAAATTTGCAGTTAGCTAGGTGGGAAAGGGGGGTGCGGCAGAGTATGTCAGCCTGGAGGCTTTACACATACTCCCACACACATTACATTTATACGTAATACATACACACACACACACACACATACACCCCATATACGGAAGGGTCACTTCACATAAAAAGTAGCTTCGCAAATTTAAAAATCTGTGCTCTTGGGAGAAAAAAAAGACCACTCAAAATGCATAGCCTGTTTTATTTGCCTGTTCACATTGTGAGCATATTCCCTCGTAGAGCAGGTGAGTTTGTTTCTATTGTGTCCGGTATGATTCTTATATTCAATACACCTTTTTTATTTTTAAAAAATGCAAGCCAAATATTTCTTTGGGTATTCAAGCAAAGAAAAAGAAATCTGTTAAAAAAAAAAAATCTGTGGAGAAATTGACTCTATTAGTCTTAATTCAAGACAGTGTTTTGGTCTTCAGCATGGTGCCTTCCTGAGGTATTTTCAAGGGTACCATAGCAGAACATAATTTGTGTCTTATTTGCTGACTTGAGAACTACCTGCAAAAGATGTTGACCCCACTGTATGTATATCCATGAGAGCTTGATCTCAGACCACCAGTTTCTGTGGGCCCACGTTCACGAACCACTGTACTAAACCTTTGCATATTTAACTGGGTGAGAAGTCTGGGTCAGAGACAGATTTGGGAGCCATCATGGTAGGAATCGTAGATAGAGTGATGGCCATCAGTATTTGGCCCCCAGAAAGTACAGAGTGAGAGAGTCCTAAAGATGGGACTCTGAGAGACCCTGGCATTTAAAAGACAAGTGGAAAAAGCGAACCCCTCACAAGAGCCCAAAAAGTAAGTGCCAAAGAGGCTGTTGCCTGTGTTACAGAGGTGAAGGAAGAAGACTGCTGTTCCAGAGTGTTCAGCTGTGTCAGGTACTCCAGAGTAGCTAGGCAAGCTGAGAACAGAATATGGCTTTTAGGACACTTGTAGTCCTTGACTTGTACCCCAAGACTCTCAGGAGTTTTTCATTAAACAAGAAAAAAAGGCTGAGATGTCCAGTGGTACCCAAAAGAAGAGGGAGGTGTTCATGGGTGGGAGGAGGTCTTCAGTCAGTGCCTTT
This sequence comes from Mustela lutreola, assembly GCF_030435805.1. NCBI lineage: Eukaryota > Metazoa > Chordata > Mammalia > Carnivora > Mustelidae > Mustela > Mustela lutreola. The sequence goes on along the minus strand of NC_081290.1, from coordinate 239,364,280 downwards.
CCTTTCTCCCCTTCCCCAGGAGTTTGCTGGGACCTGCCTTGGAGAGAGAGAGAAAGCAGATGGGGGTTACGTCTTAGATAATGGAGGAGAGGAGGAGAGAGTACTGTGGGCCCAAGCTATCTGAGGAGCTGACAAACTGTGGTTTTGAAATTCTGCAAATGACCATTTGCAGTGTGCAAAGGAGATGACTAGCTGAAGGGAAACTGGGTCTTGGAAGTAGCTTCTGACTACAAATTGGCCTTCCAGTTCTACCTCAGAAGCAGTATGGTTTTGTTTTGTTTTGTTTTTTGAAGTCTCAGCCTTTCCTCTTCCAACAACCCACCTACCACCCCAACTGCTTCCCTGACTCCCAAACAGCCCTGGGCACCACCCACCCACTTTTGAGCCCTTGCCACCTGTTCAGATCAGGAGCCTTTGCTAGAATGCAGGTGTGATGGAGTCTCCAGAGGCAGAACAGGGACTCCATTCTTGTGGTCCTGGCGGATACTTCTCAAGGATGATATGCTCCAGGACTTGGAGGCCCAGGTCAAAAGCTTAGACCCTGGAGCCAGACAGCCTGTGTGAGTCCTGCCTCTTGTCACTTCGTCTCCCTGAGCCTCCACCTCCACATTCATAAAACGGCACAATAGCTCATAGCAGTGTTATGAAGATGAATGATATTCGCCTGCAAGGCATTTGATACGGCATCTGACGCACAGTCCCCATCCTAGCTGTGGGGGTTGTTACAGGCTGTTCCTGGGGTGCAGGAACCCAGTCTGGAGCCTTGCAGACCCTTTTCTCCTCCTTTGAATGGTAAGTTTTGACCCATCTTGATGCATTGCTTGGTAGCTGTTGGTGAGGAGGACGTCTCGTCTTTGCTCTTGCTCATGGCCATTCCCCCAACAAGGCAGTCGGACCCTAGTTTTACTGGAATGACTTATGCTCTGTTATCCACAGAAAATCCTTTGAGTTTGAGGATGCATCCAGTCTCCAGTCCCTGTACCCCTCTTCTCCCACTGAGAACGGTACTGAGAGCCAACCCAAGTTTGGATCCAAAAGCACTTTAGAAGAGAACGCCTATGAAGATATTGTGGGTAAGCTCTGGCAGAGGGGGTGGGCTGGCTCGTCTCTGGGAGCTGTAGGGCAGGAACAGGAGGGACACCTTAGATTCAGCTTCATTCACCAGGGGCTGAGTTGGCCCAGCTTCTGGAACTTCTCAAGAAAATGGGCACTAGAGGAAGCAGCTTAGTAAAGACTGAGCAGCTGAGAAATTAAAGCCTGACCTTGAATGAACTGAAACCCAAAGGGTTTCTGGGACCACAAAAAGGGGAAAACCACATCATCCTTTTTTTTTTTTTTTAATTTTCAGAAAACTTCCTTAGCTGTGTGTCCTTCCTTAGTGGTGTGTCTTTAGGCAAATCACTTTTCTTAGACCTCTGTCTTCTCATAAGGTGGTGATGATGGATGTTGTGATTTTAACAATAATAATGATAATAGTAATAAAACTTCAAGGGATTATTGTTAGAATTCATTGAGATAAAATGTTTATCAAAGTACCTAGCAAAGTGCCTGGTCCTTAGTATCTGTCTCCTACTTTCCTTTAAAGTAAATGGTGTCAAGAAAGTGTCTGAGATTTTACTCTGCTTGCAAACAAGTCTAGCCCTCCCCAGTTTCACAGATGCTGACGCAAGACACAAGACTCTTGGGAGACAAAGGACTTTATTGCTCATGGCACACAGGAGGCATGAGCTCCATGTCCATGTGGGTCCCCCTTGCTCCCAGGTCCCATGAGGCAGTGTGGAGGAGGTCCAGGTAGAGGCTGTATATGCACAGTGGGTCTGTGTCCCAGCTGAGGGTCTCCAAGCTTAAGGAACCCCAATCTTTTCAGAGGGTGGCTAGCAAACATGCCCAACCTTTGCCCCACAAAGAGACATTATCTTTATTCTGGTCAGGAAGCAAATCTGCCTCTACCCTCTGGGAAGACACCCTCTGTCTTCTGAGGTGGTTTGCTATACATCTTTGAAATGGTAGTCTGGATGATTTCATTCCTCTTGCTCAAAAGTCAGAAATATAAAGTGCCATGGAGAATTGTCCTTCAACAACTGGGAAGACTTGGTGTTGGCAAACCTGTGTTCCAGGGTCAATGAAAAACCAACAGAGTGGGGTGGGTTGGGTTTATTTTGGGCTTTCATTCTAATTCTGGCCTCGTTCTCTTCCGCGGATACTTCAGTTCCGTTCAAGTAATGTGCTGTGTGTGAGTGTAGATCACTCAAGAGAAGAGAAGCAGTGTGCTGTGCACTTGACCCCTCCTCTCTCATCTCCAGCTCTGTCTCATCTCTGTGTTAGGACTTGAGGCTGGAGACCATAGGCTTAGATAACACATTAGAGAGGGAAGTGGCCCTAGTGGAGAACCTTCCAGATTCTCCAAAGACTGGTGAATCTTCAGAAGAGGAGGTCATCTATTCCCTCATTTGATCTGAGCCACTAGTTTCATTGTTTTCTCCTTACAACTCGCTGGGCTGGAGTTTCTGGAAAAATAGCAGAGCACTGCTTGGATCCACTTAGGCACTGCTTCCCCAGGAATGGAGTGCATAGTATACAGCCATCCAAAATTAGGTCATAACCGGAAGACTGTGGGAGTGGGATCCCTAGAATAGCAAAAGGGTTTAGGGAGGGAGACTTTTTCCCTTAACACTGGGAAAAAGCTTTGTACACATGGTCTCCAGAGTTGAGGTCAAGAGCTGTGGGGATCAGAGGCACAACCCCATCTTCCTCCCCATTCCCGTTGCAGGGTACATTCCTGTTCCCTCTAGCTGAGAAGAAACTGGAATGTGTTCTTGCTGCCCGGGGCCCTTGGGAGCACCCAGTGCAGCAGCTGCCCCCTCCCCCAGCCCAGCGGGCTCTGCCCACGCTGTGCTCCTCTTCTCTGAGGGGGCTTTGCAGCCTGACCGGGCTGACCAGGGATTTCAGGAGAGGAGATGGATGTTTTTGCATCAACTGAACAAGAGAAAGAGAGGGTTTAACCATTTCTCCCTGTCCAGAGTTCCATGATCCTAACCTCTGTTTAGCCTTGTTTGGGGACTGTGTCTGGTGGGGCGGGGGGAGATGAGAATTTGGGGGGCGCTGTCCTGGGCAACAGAGCTGTTCTCTGGGCCTCTTTGGTCAGGTTAGAGAGAAGAGGAGGAGGGAGGCAAGGGTGTCTGGGTCTCAGTCTCCAGACTCAGTAGAGGAGTCTTTGCCACTTTGGGATGCTGCAGGAGGAGGGAAGGAAATACCGGAGCAGCGTGGCTCCTTCCTGAACGGATGAGCTAGAGCTAGGGGTAAGGGCCCGGGATGGGAGGAGGCTGCAGTGGGGGCGTGACCCTCGCTGCTCACCTAGCTTCTGGATTTGGAGCACTGTGCAGAGCACAGGAGTAGTGCTCGGGAGGGTATTGGAAGGAGGGCAGGGAGTGACCTAGGCACCCGGGTTTGGCTTCAGCCTTGAGGGTGGTGGGGTAGGGCTGTTCAGCATCTGTAATTAGTTCACTGCCTTGGACACAGCTTCTTCCTTTGTATCCCCTAGACCAAGGAGGCTAGAGGGAAATCTAAGAGAGAATATCTCTTTCTCTTAGATTCTGGTTGATCTGTCCCTTTCTCCTTCCCTGATCCAAGAATTTGGATCCCCCAGAGGCTTCACGGGGGCCCTCGTTGCTGCACTATGAATGTCAGTTTCACTTTTGCCTGGGATTGAACAGTTTCCTGGACTTTCCAGGAGCCTTCTCTTCTGTTCTTGGCCCAGCCTGTGCTCTGTGAGCTTCAGGCTGGGCCTGTTTGGATTAACCAACTCTTACCCTGCTTTGCTTGCACAGGGACAGACAAAGCTTTGTTTTGGGTGTGTCATCATGGGCTTGTGGGGGACAGGGAGCTCCTGTGTTAAATCTCCATCTTGGGGACCAGTTGATTGGATTGGAGTTGCTGGTCGGTTAGAGGTTGAGGTTTAGTTGGCCCAGAAATGAACATGTCTTCTCTATGATCAGTGGACTTGAACGAGAAGCCTTGGGGAATTTGTTGGACTCCCGCCCACATCAGGCATGACGCCTGGGGACCTGGGGTGGGATATTCCGAGACAGGCTGAGGTTTGTCCTGCTAATTTGCAATAGAGGGGTTCAAAAATAAAGTTACTGCCTTGCTGCTTCCTGGGCTGTTAATTCTCGCCTGTCCAATTTGACATCTGCCCCTGGAAGATGCTGCCGTCCCACAAAACCTTATAATCGTTTGCATTCTGAGGCTGACACTTAAAAATGCACCGAAGGAAGCAGCTTATTAGGGAGTTATGTGGAGTGGCCTCGGCGCCTGACCAGGGAGCCTGGACTGCATTCCTGCAGAGATTCCCACTCCCAGCAGCTAGTTGGGGCTGAGGGAGCGTTTCCAGGAACTTGAGCGGGATGGGAGCTGGGGATAGGGCCGGTCAGCCTGACTGCAAAGCTTTTGGAGCTTCTGCTCTCTCCGTCTTCTCTCACTTGTCCCCAGGCTGGAAAGTAGGAAGGCACAAAGGGTACCTAACAACACCAAGGCTGTAGGCTGGCCAGTTGGAGAAGGGTGTCCCGGCTTGGAGGGTAGGTAACAGTTGGCTCCTTAGAGCTCCGCATCTGATGTACTGTGTGTTGGCGGGGAGAAGGGGTGTGTTGGACCTTTATCCTGGCCCTCTCCGCTGCGTGAAGGAGGGGAAGAGGCTGAGCACCAGCACAAGCAGCTGGTTGGAACCAGGACAGGTTTTGACAGGGAAGCTACAGACCCTGTGCCCTAGCCAGGGCACGGTCAAGAGGCTTAGGATTCTGTGGAAAGAAATCCTCAGTGTCTGCGCACTTACACACCTCTTCCCTGACTGGTTCTTCTAGTTGTGCGTGTGTGAGTGAGTGTGGGTTGTTGTGTGTGGTTCATGACCAAAGGAGCTGTGGGGAGGAGCGGGGGCAGGGCTGGGTGGGGCTGGTTTCTTCCTTCAAGAGGATCCCTATGCTAAGTTTGGGCTCTGACAAGCCCCTTTAAAAGAGTGCAAAGCAGAAATTCTTGGCGATGCCCTTGTTCCATATCTCATCAGCAAAGCTGGGAAGGGTTGAGACCTCTGGCTTCCCCAGCTGGGCTTGATGAGATGGGGCTGCTCAGGGTCTGGCTTCTGGGGAACAGGGCCTTCCTCTCCCACTCCTCTCCTCAAGCAGTCAGTGCGGATCGGCCTCCAGCAGTCCGTGTGGGTAGGAATGCAGGTGACGGTCTGGTGGTCTGCCAGGCTTCCTGTCTCCCATCTATGCCCCTGCTAACTCTTCACCATTTCTCTCCACTCAGCTGTAGCTACTCTAGCCTTGCTGTGGCTTGCTCCCGGGAAGGAAGTTCTGAGCCCTATTCCACAGCCTCCTGCCTCTCCCAACTCTGAGCCATTGCTTTGGGATTAATTTTCTCCCAGCAGGTTCAGGTGTGGTTCGCCTTGGGGCCCACTTGGTATCTGCATATTATCCCCATCCCCTGGGCATCCTTATTACCTGGAAGGATGACAGGGAATATGTCCGTGAGACAGCTCCAGAACAGTGGCTGGGAATAATCTAGGACATGGAGAGTAGCAGGTGAACGAGGGCTGTGAGGGCCCAGCTAAGGCTGGGGAGGCAGGGCTTGGGCTGGGGCCAGCAGTCATTTCCTGGAGCGGTGATGAGTGGCCTGATTCTATCAGAGAGAATTTGAAACATTGCTGAAGAAAGAGGCTGGTGTTAAGGCTGGGAAGGCAGGAGGAACAGGCTTTTGAGGCTTTCCTGAAATTTTGTTTCCAGAGGCAACGTTAGTATTGAGACCCTGGTGTTCCCACCTGTTTCCTCCCAGGTTGTCTTCGATGTGCCTCAGTGTTGTGCAGCTATTACTTCCCTGGGCTTTGGTCTCCTGCATCTTTTCCTTGGAGTGTTGGATTTTGTATCCATGTTCAAAGCTCTGATCCCTTGGGAAGAAAGGAGGAGAAGGAGAGAGGGAGGGAGAAGGAAGGAATGAAGGGAGTTTGCCTTGGGAATCATGTCATGGCACTCCCAATCTAGTAGAAAGTTTAGAAACATCTATCTAAAGCAATGGTTCCTAACAGGGCAGGGGGTAATTACATCCATCCAACCCATTAATCCATCCATCCATCCATCCTTCCTTCGTTCCTTCCTTCTTTCTGTCTTTCCATTGCTCCTTCCTCCCTCTGTGCCCCCTGCCATCCATCCATGCCTGCATTTATCCTTCTGCTCAGGGAACATTTGGCAGTGTCTGGAGACATTTTTGGTTCTTAGAACTGAGGGGATGCTACGGTCATCTAGTGGATTGAGGCCAGGGTTGCTGCTAAGCATCCCACAAATGCGCAGGCGAGCCCACCACTGCAACAATCATCCAGCCCCAAATGTCAGTACTTTGGACAAACTCTAACCTAAAGCAGTTGAGTCAGGGTCATCATATTGATTCAGGGATGATGATAAGGACTCTGGCGGGTCAGCATCCAGCCCAAGGCAGTCTGGATTTGATGAGCTTGTAATGAATGTTCTTCCTGCCCCCATCAGAACAGTGATGCTCTGGCCCCATTTCCCAGGGTCAGGAAGATTGTGTCCCGGCACTCTTGACTCCTGAATCCTCCCACCTCATCAATACAGGTCATATGTTGGAAACAGACCAAGAAGAACTGGGTGTCTCCTGCCTCCTCCCTAAGTGCCCAGAGTGGGGTAGGCTGGATGCCAGTTTTGATGCTTGGCTTCTAGAGCAGGGTTGCTGGCCGGCTCTGCTTAGTCAGGACTCTGGAATGGAGACCGGTCATCTTTCTAGCATGGCTGTGTTACAGGAAAACGTCTGCTCAGTTGCTGAGGACTCGGCTTGGTGCTGGGAATCACTTCCTCCTGTCCCAGATCCTCTCTTGACCCGTTCTTGACTCACTTTCAAGAGATTTGTGTGGCTTCCCTGGTGGCTTGAGTAGGTGTGACAGAAATCTAACTTTCACACCTCTTCCTTCCCCCTACCTCTGCGAAAGCATTTCCTCAGTAGTTTTCCATGGTAGTAATAAGTAGATACCCCCAGTTTGACTTTGGAAATTGAGAATTCTGTAAGCATATAGGGATTGGTTTTTCTCCTGTGTCGCATCCTAGGAAAGCCTACAGTCTCAGCAGCCTTATTTCTAGTCCTGTAGCTTTTTCCTCACCTGCTCTCCAAGAAGTGGTGTCTGAACTCCCCTGGGGTGTGAGGTACACCTGGGCATCTGCAGGCTCAGCAGTCACCAGCTTCCAACCCGCTGCGGAACAGGGAGAAGAGGAGTGAGCCCCGGTCTCTTTGTGTATGCTGCCCCCAGCAGAGGGTAGCATATATTTGTTGGTTACCAGTTGCCTGGGTCCCCAGTCCCAGACAGGGATGTCCATGTGGCAGGGAGGATATGGAAAGATAAAGGAAGGAGAGCAGAGGGCCACATTCACTCTCATTGCCCACAGATCCGTGGCAGGAGGCACGTGGTGTTCTGAGGCGTAGAGAAGTCCAGGTTTGGGCTGCAGGGAGAAGGGCAGGTGCGTAGGGCTCTGGGATGGAGATGCTTTTACAGGCAGGGACTGTGCTTTCTGCTCCCTGAGATTGGCTGGCAGTGCCAGGATGGTGCCTGCTGCCAGGGATCTTAGCCATTCGTCCTGAGAAGCTCAAACTCCCCACCCCACCTCTTTGGCAGGGATGGCTAGCAGGCCTTTCACACTTCCCCTGTGTCACAGCAGGAGGGCTTGTTACAAAAGGGGATTGAAGACCATTCTCTTATTGTAAGGCCAGTGGTGGAGTAAACTGTGACCCTGTAGTGAGAGTGCTGTCACTACTTGGCTTGCCCCTGTTCTGGTGTGGGGTTACCTGTGGACCAGATGGAAGAGCTGCCCTGAGAGAGTTGGTACATAGGACAGTCAGTGGGAGGGAGGCCTGCCAGCCCCCTGCTCTTTGTAGTTAGGTTTGTTCCTCCGTGCCCAGCCTCTGGAGTGGGTCCTCAGGGGGCATCTGCAGTAGGACAGCCATGTGACCTCTGAAAGCCTTTCCTACCTTGAATTGTGCATCTCTGGGGCTTTCACAGCAGGAGGCCTGGAGCTAAGGAATGAAGCCCGGTGTTGGCTTTGTCCTCTGGCTGGGCACAGGCAGGGTAGCTGAGCCAGTCTTGTGCAATCTCTGAATTTATAAAGCAGAGGCCAGACGAGGCTGAGCTGAACTGGGGGCGGGGGGTTTGCTTCTGGACTTGGAGCTGGGATCTGTTTGTAGCCTCCCCGCAGCAGACGGGCAGCTGTATGACTCATGGGCTGAAGGGCCAGGCAGAAGCCATTCTCTTTGGTTCACAGGAATTCTGCTTGTTTATTTGTGAGTGTGTTTCCTCCTTCCCTTCTCCTAGTCTCTGACTTCTCCCCCTCTGCAGGAGATCTGCCCAAGGAGAATCCATATGAGGATGTGGACTTAAAGAGCCGAAGAGCAGGACGAAAATCCCAGCAACTGTCTGAAAACTCCTTGGACTCTTTGCACAGGATGTGGGGTCCTCAGGACAGGAAGTACAACAACCCACCCACTCAGGTAATGGCAGCCCCGACTTGGGCCAACACAAGGGCCACAGTGGAGGCCTGTCCTGCCAGGGTGTGGGCCTGCTTCCACTCCCACTCTTTCCTTCACTAATACTTGACAAAGGAGGTGACCTCAGGGAAGAGCTCTGCATGCGGGGACTTCTGCCACGTTGAAATCCTCGTGGGCACCCTGCCCTCCGTGCTCCCCTTCACTACTTGTGCTCTGCGCTGCAACACGAGCCCCAGCTGCCTCCTGTCCTGTCATTGCTCCTGCTCCCTTTCTGTGGGTAACAGGAAGACGGGACCCTGGTTGGAGTCTTGGTATTCAGCAGCTCTGGCAGAAATGATCTCAGTACTGACATTCGGGGGCCAGGCATAGGCCCAAGAACCAGATATGGAGAGCTAGATAGGTGTCTGCCAGACCTGGAGCCACTCATGTTGGAGGGAATTAAGACTGAATCGTCAAGAAAAGGGCTGATAGAAGGCAGGATGAGAAAAAAGGTGAAGAGTCCAAGGAGACTGTTAGACTCTAGCTCATTCTGGCCTTGTCCAGGGTGGACAGGGGGCAGGAGAAGGAGGCAGGAGGCGCTTTCTTGGATCTACCCAGGCAACTCTAATTCTCTTTGCAAATGGAGGGACCTGGACATTTTATAACATTGGCTAGAGAATACAGAGATGGTTTCTTCTGGCTTTGGAGTGATATAATCATTTTTACAAAAGATTCACCTTTCTCATGAGCTATGTTCAAACAGGCCCCCACTGAATTTGTGTGGCCAGCCTGACTGGGTGGGAGGACGACTGGCTGAACAGTGATGAAGGATGATGCCAGGTGCAGAAAGTGGGTGGGAGGTGGGCTGAGTGGGCAGGGGTGCTGCCTTGCTAGCAGGCAGCGGGATCTGTGGAGAGTAAGGTGCCTCGGAATAAGGGTGCTGGCTTCGACTGAGGGAGTAGATCGGGGCTGGGGAGGGGCAGCTGCAGTGAAGGAACCACCTGGCTGGGAGGCCCACCTTGCCAGGCTTTGGGAGTGAGAGCCCAGGGCCCTTATGTTCTGCCTAGAAAAGGTGAGCAGGGCCAGGCTGCTATGTGGATTATGGCCTCTGCTAAGGAAGCGTTTTAGGACTGGCTGTGGGAAGGAGATGACCTCTGTCAACCAGGCTGAATACTGAGCCAAGGCTAAGCCTTGTCCCAAAGCTCAGGAGGAGCCCCCAGAATTCCCGCTTGTCCTTCTCTTTCCACTCAGATGAGAGCCCAGTTTTTTAGCCTCTGTTTTCTTTTATCTGGTAGAGGTGGTTTGGCTTCCTTTGTGGAAGCCATGTCTCATCTAGCCCTGACCTGCTGATGAGCCGCTGAGGTCTTACGAGAGGAAATCCAGGCAGAGGGAAATTCCAGGGTGGGATTCAGAGGAGCCAGGGATGCCAGCCAAGGCATATGTGCTGAAGCCCTCTCCCACGTCTTCTCCCCCGTACCAGCTCTCCCTGAAACCCAGCAGCCAGTCCCTGCGCAGTGGGAACTGGTCAGAAAGGAAGAGCCACCGGCTGCCGCGATTACCCAAGAGGCACAGCCATGACGACATGCTGCTGCTGGCTCAGCTGAGCCTGCCGTCTTCACCCTCCAGCCTCAATGAGGACAGCCTCAGCACCACCAGTGAGCTGCTGTCCAGCCGCAGGGCCCGCCGCATTCCTAAGGTAGCCTCCCCAGAGGGGCCACCCGGGGCTGGCTGGGCAGGCGGGCAGGCAGGTGGGCAGCTCTCTCCTCCTCTTCCTTCCCTAATCCAAGGCTGCTTCCTCAGTTCTCCTTGAATAAATTCTGGGCCCTTGCGCTGGCCTTTCTTTTTCACCTGGTTAATTCCCTGTCTTATTAACAGAGATGCAATAAGGGGTTCGTGGGTGCACAGATGTTAGGGGAGGGGCAGACTGGGGAGCACTCCTTGCCATTGAGTGACCGGAAGCCAGTCCTTTAGGAGACTCCCCACTGGTGGAGTGTGCACTTGGAGATCTCTGTGTATACATAAACACTTCTAGGCTTTGAAGGGCCTAAGACTCAAACTTGAGTCTTTCTTTCTCCGACTCTCAGAATTAAGAGTTTTCTGCAATGAGTTGCATACACAGGCAGTCAGACCCAAATCCCCAGCCCAAAGCAGCAGGATTTAGCCAAATGGTATTTTTAGCCTGCAAACAATGCTTGGGTATATTGGGAATTAGCTCCTTCCTGTCGTGGCCCCAGGTTATAGCCTAGAGGGAAAGGCTCCAGTCCTTGTTCCTGTTATTACGTCTGAAGAGCTCTTTTGTCTCCGTTGGTTCAGTGACTCTAGGGACCCAGAAGCTCCCATCCTGTGTAGTTTGATCACAGTTCCTTCCTCTGGGGAGCTAAGTTTAACATTCTTGTGTAGGAGCGGGAGACCACTTAGGGGATGAGGGAGAGGAGAGCTACCGGCCAGTCTGCACTTGGGGTCAGTGCAGCAGGGAGACCAGAACTGGGCCCCAGTGTGGGGAGGGCAGAAAGCATGCACCTTGAGGGAACAAATGGGTTACTAATCAGCCTTCTTAGAAATAGGGGCAGCTGGTGTTAGGGTTATCTCACGTTCCCTGCTTTTCTCACCCAGCTTGTCCAAAGAATTAACTCCATCTACAATGCCAAGAGGGGAAAGAAGAGGTTAAAAAAACTGTCTATGTCCAGCATTGAGACAGCATCACTGAGAGGTAGGCCTTGATGTCTGAGTGGTTCGGGTATCGGGGGCCCTTGGGCAGTAGGAACAGGGAGAGGTACATACTAGCCTCAGTTTACCCTTCTGTGGGCCAATCCCAGGATCCTCCTGCCTTCTAGGAGGGTAGAGTCCCCCCAAGAAACGGCACATAGAAAGGGAGGGCCAAACAAGGAAGGAAGCCATGGGTTGGGTTAGTTCAGGCACTGGGCTGTGAGGCCCTGATGAGGGAGGTGGATGTGGGATTCTGGTTCTGCCAAAAGGAAAGGCCAGACTTACTGAGCACTGTGGTCTGTTTCCCATTTCAAATCTTGGCCTCCTGGAGGTAGTCCCTGTGATCCAGGCCTGTAGGCTTCTCTGCTGTCTCGGCCTCCAGCTCAGGCCTTCAGTAGCTTCCCCCAGATCAGGACTGGATGGAGAGGGGTTTGTATAGCAATTAGCACCTGTGGTTTGAGCTCAAAGGGACCCTGGGCCTTGGGGGGCCAGAAGAGGTAGGATTCATCCTTTGTGAGAAGAGCTGGGAGGGGGGCCCAGGAAACATTGGCTGTGGAGCAGTGGCTCAGCAAGTGTGCACTCCTGCTGTTACTTTTACAGATGAGAATAGTGAGAGCGAGAGCGACTCTGACGACAGGTTCAAAGGTGAGGCCTGGAACCCCTTCCCAGCCCTGGCTGTAGAGTCACCCCCCCTCCTCTGCATGTATAGTTCCCACGTCCCCAGCTGGCCTGCTTTGGAGGGGCCACAGGCAGGCAGGATAGCAGCTGACGGAGCAAAGAGCTCCAGGGAAGTCCCCTCCTACTGTATGCAAGGCAGCCCTGTGAAGGTTGAACTCAGACAGCCGCCTTCACCTGGACTTCCCCAAGGTATTGTCCGTGAGAATTGGGTGTTGATTTGCCTGGTAAATGCTGCGAATCTGGAGGGTCAGAAGTGGGTTTAGAAGATTACAAGTACCTCTTCTGGCTTTAAGAATTGTGCCCGTTTGAGGAAACTGGTCCTCTAGAGGCATTGAGACTACTAACCCCCCATATCCACAGAGAGGACTGACACCTCCCTGAAAAGGTTCTGGGAACTTCCCGTTCCAGCAGCCTTGGATGAATTTCTATTTTTTCTCTCCTGGGAAACCTGTCTAGACTTTCCTGGAGGGTTAAAGTCTATGGGAGCTAGCTCCCTTCTTCCATCCTCTACTGGGTTTCCCTGGGGTAGGGACAGGGACAAAATGTCCAAGGACTCTGAGAGGGGCCCGGGATAAAGCCTGCATGGTGGTTCCTATCTTCTCCTGTTGGTACGAGACAGGGGTAGGTGGGTGCCTGGGTTTTGCCTGGCTTAGGCAGTCCTGTCAGCCCCAGCCCAGCCTCCAGAAGGCCCAGAAGGCCTAGCATAGCAGCCCCCCATTGCAGGGCAGGGCCTCTGCATAGGCATAGACGCTTTGCTCCTGCCACTTCAGCCCCAGACCCAGCTGCAAGAGGTGGTCAGACCAGGCTTCTGCACTTATAGGTGGTCCACAGAGGCAAAGCCCGAGACTGGGGTTGGGGGGGCGCTGATGTGGGGTCTGTGAGGGTCCAGTCTGCCTGTCCCCTGACATACAACCTGCCCGCAGCCCACACGCAGCGCCTGGTCCACATCCAGTCAATGCTGAAACGCGCACCCAGCTATCGGACTCTGGAGCTGGAACTGCTTGAGTGGCAGGAGCGGGAGCTTTTCGAGTACTTTGTGGTGGTGTCCCTCAAGAAGAAGCCATCTCGAAATACCTACCTCCCTGAAGTCTCCTACCAGTTTCCCAAGGTGAGGCCATCTCTCCCCCATCCCGCCCCTCCTCTGGCACCTTCTGTCTGCCTGGGCTATCTCTAGGGCAAGAGAGATCCTGTTCCTGCCATCGCCACTTACCTCGCAGTGACAGCCCCGAGCCTGGTGCCTGCCAGCTCGCTGGGGAGAGAGGCGTTCTGAGCCGTGGGTTTGGGCCAGTACTTGTTCAGAGGGTGAGGGCACAGAGAACACCTCTTAGTATGCTTAGAATAAAACCCAAATTGGTTATAAGGATGGCACGGGGCCTGGTGCTTCTACTTTATTTCTCTTTTTTAAACTACTTTATTGAAACTTAATTCACATACTATATAATTCAGCTATTTAAAGTATACAATTCAGGACCCCTGGGTGGCTCAATCGGTTAAGTGGCTGTCTTCAGCTCAGGTCATGATCCCAGGGTCCTGGGATTGAGCCTCGTATTGGGCTCCCTGCTCGGTGGGGAGTCTGCTTCTCCTTCTGCCAGCTCATGCTCTTTCTCTGTATACAATTTAGTGACTTTTAGTATATTCAGAGTTGTAAAATGAATATTAGAACATTTTTTTTAAAAGATTTTATTTTAGAGAGAGAGAGTGCAAGCAAGTAGGGGGAGGAGCAGATTGGAAGGTAGAGAGAGAGAATCTGAAGCAGACTCCGTGCCCAGCATGGAGCCTGGCACAGGGCTTAATCTCACAACCACGAGATCATGACCTGAGCCAAAACCAAGATTTGGACGCTTACCTGACTGAGCCACCAAAGTGCCCCTGAAACATATTTTTATCACCCCAAATGGAAACTCTGTACCCTGTTAGCTGTCACTCCCCATCCCCCCACCTGCATTCCCTCTCACCACACCTTCCCTGCCCATCACCAGCCAGCCAGCCAGCCAGCCTGGCCTCCTTGCTCTTTGCCTCTGCCCGGAATGTTCTTTCTTTAGCTCTGCACATTGCTGCCGGCTCTTTTTCATTCCTCATTCTCTGCCCAGATAGTACCTCTTCCAGGAGATCTTTCCAGATACCTAAAGTATACCTCCTCCTGCCCAGTTCCCTCTGTCACAGCACCCTATTTCTTTCTTTTGTGGCAAGATCTCCTTTGGAGATTTTGTTGTCGATTGCTCACTCTCCTGACCAGAATGTGCAGGGACGGGGACCTTGTCCACTTTGTTTTCCATCAGTAGCCCTAGCATGTGACACAGGGCCAGGGGCCACATAGAAAAAGCGCTCACTTGGCACATACTGAATGAATAGATGATGACTCAGCTCTCTCCAGACCTCTCTGTAGGAATCGGGAATGGGGACAGGATTGCTGAGGAGCATGCCAGTTGGTAGGATGCCATCTAGAGCTCTCAGGACAGGAGATGCTTCTCAGCTCCCCTCCCCTACCAACCAAGGATCCATGTCTTCTCTTGTCTATCTCTCCCCATATTCCTCTCCCTGCAGCTGGACCGACCCACCAAGCAGATGCGGGAGGCAGAGGAGAGGCTCAAGGCCATTCCCCAGTTTTGCTTCCCTGATGCCAAGGACTGGCTTCCTGTGTCCGAGTACAGTAGGTGAGGCGTGGCCTGGTCTGGCTGAGGTGAGGCAGGAAGGGGACACAGCCTCCTTGCCTCCCACAGCAGGGGCAACTGCGTGGGACACACCCGAGTCCCAGCCTCCACTTTTACAGCAACCTAGCCCTTCTCCTCCTCCCTGGGAGGGCATTCCCTCTTCTTGGGTGCTGTTTCCTGGGTCCTCTGATCCTTCCCTGATGCCAGACCCCTCCCCGTTCCAGTGAGACTTTCTCTTTCATGCTGACTGGGGAAGATGGCAGCAGACGCTTTGGCTACTGCAGGCGCTTACTGGTGAGTAGGGCCATGTGGTCCTTGGGGGACTGGGCCACAGTATGTATGTATGTGTGCGTGCATGTGCGTGTACACATGCACACGCACCTTCTTCAACTCTAGTTTATGTGAGATTCTGCATTCTGCTTCCTTGTATGCTTCTTGAGGCCACCCTCAACACAGACAACATGTGCATATAGGCACACTGATGAGGCACTCCTGGGATGGCAGGACTCGGAGTGACCCTTCCAATCTAAGATAAACTGCACTACGAGGAGAGAGTGGATCACCTTCTACTGATATGTCCTGTTTTCAACTTTCCTACACTTTTTTTTCTCATTCATTTCCCTCGGGCTCTGGGGCCCTGGATACTGAAGCCAGATTGCAGGATCATATCAACCCAGCAGCATACCTGGCCCATAACTGGCCAGCTGAGTGAGGAGGCATCCTGTCCATGGTCTGCTAGTGCTGGAGGCTAAGGAGGGACAGAGCAGTACCTTCTGTGGGATTCTGGGAGAGGTGCCTTGAACAGGTGAAAGGGAGGGTTTTGAAAGTATAAACCATGTTATATAGAAAGAAGCCCGTGCCCATCTCCCTTCCCATTAGTCCTAGGAAGTAGGGATCCCCAGGTCCCCAGGTTCCCAGGTCCCCAGCCCTGGGAAGTAGTAGTAGTATCTTGAGGTAAGGTAAAGAGAGATTCCTGTTGCACTTTCCTCTGGAATTCACTAGGGATGTTGTTGGTTTGGGGTATCAGCAGTGTTTCAGGACTCCCATGCCTTAGTGGGACAAGGACTCACTAGATATCTAGCCAGTCTAGGGGTAGATGAGAAGGATCCTAGGCAAGGGTCATGTATAGCAGGGACCCCAGACAAAGGATCTTGGGCCATTCATTAATTCATTTATTCATTCATTCTGAAACACGTCCCATACTCCCACTGAGGGTCAGGCAACATGTTAAGGGCACCTAAAGAGGAGTTAGACTTGAATTCAATCCAATCCTCAAGAAAATTTAGATAGTCTAATAGAGGAGGTCAGCCTTTGAATGTAGAAGGGAAGACAAAGGGAATAGGCTATTATTTAGGACCTATTGTGTTCCAGGCTAGACGCTTTAAGTATGTCATCTTCTTGAATCCTTATAGTAGTTCATGAAGTAGTACTATGTCAGTTTCTGTAGATTAAGAAATTAAGACTTGGGGGGAATAACTGCCCAGGATCACACAGCCAGTGAAACACAAGCCAGGGCTGACTAAGTTCTTTAACACCAGGTCTGATACTCTTGGATCGCCCCAGAGCGTAGTCTGGGCGAAGGGATATTTGGATACTGACTGCCCGGTGAGCAGGGCTAAGGGGATGTGGAGCAATGCAAATGCCAGGTGGGGAGCCAGGCAGAGGCCAGCTTGCCACAGGTTCACCTGTGCCCAGAGAGGAGCATTCCAAGGACTGCTTTTGCAGGAATAGTGATGGAGCAGAGCTGCTCCTTTGCAGCGGGCCTGCCGCCCCCAGGGAAGAGCATGTTTGTCCTGGCGTGCTCGTGCTCAGAGAGGGCCTGGGCTGGGTCCCTGCCAAGGGGGCTGGCACTAGCTCGGCATTCCTGCAGATTGGACACAATGATTCTAACCCAAATCCCACATACTTGATTTAATCACTTGGGGCTTTAGGGGAGGCGGGGGAGAAGGAAAGAGAGAGGAGTGAGTTTCAGGCCTAATATGGACAAAAACAGATTCTGCCTTCTCTTTAGATCTGTGACGTGTGGCCAGCAGGTTTGGAAACTGAAATAGACCCATCTGCATTTGCTTAGCGGCCTGCGTGAGGGGCCAGCACCTGCTGCTCTGCTCCCTCCCTACTTGGCCTTGCCAGGCACTCAGGCCTCGGAGCCAGAGGCAGCCACAGCCACAGAGCCCTGCCAGCCCCTGGCTGGAGAAGTAGACTCCTGTGGCCTCACCCCAACCCACATATGGGGGCTCCAGGCCTGGGGCGCTCTTAGTGCACATCTCCTCCAGCCATTCACTTTGCCAATCCCCTTTTTTCTTTGTTCTCTCCTAGCATACCTCTGTTCTGTGTCTTTGTGTCCCTTTCCCTTCCGTGTCGGGTCAGAAAGCAGCATGCGTTAGAGGTGAGACAGTAAATCTGAGGCCAAAACAGACTCCTGGATCTATGACTTTTAGATACATGGCTCACTTTCTTTGTGACTCAGTTTACTCATTCTACAAAACGCAGGTGGTAGTGCCTGTGCACTACCTCTCACAGGCAGTTTTAGAGTACTAAGCCTGGGCCTCAGATATGGTAGGCTTTCAACAAATAGTAGTTTGCGGCTCTTATCCATGTTCAGTTTGTCTTACTATAATAGGGTGGATTAAGGAAGGGAGGTAAGGAGAACCTAGAATGGGGCTGTTTTACAGAATGTTCCCTGTGAGGGATGGGGGACTCCGTGGCTTGCTCTGAGGAATGTATACAGGTTCCTCTCATGACCACTGTGTCCTCTGGATTCCCAGCCTTCACCTTGTAAATCCACAAATCACCCTATAGCTTCTGCCGGGCTGCTTCCTTCTTCACCAGCCTCTGTCAGCGTCCTCCTGGGAGGAGCTCAGCAGGAGTCTGGAACCTTGGGCTGGAAGACCCAGTAGAGGCTAGAGCCTTCCCCTGGAGGGTGTCAGCCTTTCCTCTGGAGGCTTGGTTGAGTAGCGGTTAGAAGAGGCTTGCTATCGTCCACTAGAAGATCAGTCCTTAGTCCTCCGTTCCCCAGGAAAAGGAGCCAGATGTAGTAATTGTGGCTTCTCTGGTATCTGTCTGTCTCTCCTCCGCCTCATCCCGACCCAGCCGAGTGGGAAAGGGCCTCGGTTGCCAGAGGTATACTGTGTCATCAGCCGCCTTGGCTGCTTCGGCTTGTTTTCCAAGGTAAGAGGGCTGTGGCTTACTTCCCTCCCCTTTCCCCAGCTGACAGCTCCCACAGGAATATCTGTGGCCAGCTCAGATGAGAAAACCACCTGTGTGTGCGAGCGAGCAAGCGAGCGGGCGGGTGTGAGCAAGAGAATGCAAGAGCAAGCATAGGGAGCTCGTGGACTCCTTCCTCTTCCCAAGCCTGGCTCCCCATCTGGCCAGCTGGCATCTCCCCAGCTCCTGTGCCAGCGTGGTCTGCCAGTGTCACAGTCCACTCTGAGCCCTGGGTAGAGCCAGAGTCCTTTGGGAGAGAGAATCCCCTTGGGGAAACCAGGTGCCCAGGGACCCGACTCAAGAGTGGCGTTTCATTTACCCACCTCCTGGGTGTGGGGCAAGCACGAGTTAGTAAGCAGAACAGTCATCGAGTGCCAAGGGAAGCAGGAAGGCTAGAGTGTAAAGCTGCTGGCGAGATAGCCCTTCTGTCCCCTAGCTTTTGGCCCCAGCTGGTCAGATGCCAGGCTGCCCTGTTCTCTGCCCAGGAGGTAGGGAAGGGCAGCGCCTGACACCCTTCCTCTTCCGGCTGCTGGCCGTGGGCACAGGTCTTAGATGAGGTGGAGCGCCGGCGTGGGATCTCTGCTGCCTTGGTCTATCCCTTCATGAGAAGTCTCATGGAGTCACCCTTCCCTGCCCCGGGGAAGACCATCAAAGTGAAGACGTTTCTTCCAGGTGCTGGCAACGAGGTAGGGATTTCTGCTGCCTCTTCTCTCAGACTGTGGATGGGGCCTGGAGGACGGCCTGCCTGGCCAAGGCTGCAGTCCCTGGGAGGGGCAGAGCACGGCCCCTTCCTCTCTCACCATGTGTGTATAGCTAATCAGTCAGGACTGGAAAAGTGAAGGACAGAACTGTCAATGGGGCCTAACTCCCCACAGCTCTTAGGGGGCCTTCCCTGACCTGCTGGGACTTGACTGCATTCCACCTGCCCACCTTTTATTCATTCATCAACTATTTACCAACAGTGCTTTCTCACAGTCAGGGATGGCGCCAGACCTTGGAGCAGCCATGAGGTTGAAGTGGGCCACAGCTCTGTCCCTGTGGAGTTCATCCTCTCACGAGAGAGACCAATATTAAATACATGTGTCTGCTTTTAAGTAGATAATTCCTGAACTTTTTAAGTGCCAAGTGTGAGCATGGGAGTAAGAGTATGTGACGGGTGACCTAAAACCTGCTTTAGGGGTCCCGGGAAGGCCCCCTCTGAGGAAGTGACTAAGATTAGTAAAGTCAGCTAAATGAAGTGGGAGAGGGAGACTGTAAGAGAAGGGTGTGGATGGGAGAAGGTTATTCCAGGTGGAGAGGGAATAGCTCCTGCAAAGGCACTAGTTGGAAGAGTGACAAGGAACTGATAAAAGGTCAAGATGGTTAAAAGGGTGTGAGCAGGGCAGGATGGACAGCGAGGGCCACATCACAGTGTGCCTGCTAGGCCGAGTTAAGGATTTTAGAGTTTATCTAAGCAGGGTTATAAGATCTGAGATATATTTTTAGAAGCTCACTGTGGCTGCTCTGGAGATCACGGATTGGAGTGAAGGCAGGAGACCAGCTAGGCTCCTGTACGGAAGTGCAGACAGGAGATGATAGTAGCTTGGATTAAGGTGTGGTAGAAAAGGTGAGAAGTAGGTCGATTAGAGACACATTTTAGAATGAGGATCAGAGTACTTTGTGTTGAGTGGAAATATGGAGTAAGTATTAGGGAGATTTTAAGGCTAATCCCAGCCTTTTGGCTCAAGTGACAGGGTGGCTGCCGGCCTGCTGCCTATGGAGGGAGTGGGCTCTGAGGAGGAAGTGGGAAGGTGGATTTTGTACGTGTTACATTAAAGATACCTGTGTGGCACCCAAGATAAGATGTTTCATAGCAGAAAGGATAGAAAAGGAAGAGAAGAGAGCCTGGGCTTGGTCCTCCTCGGACTTGGGGAACGCCCAACATCTGGGGATCCTGCAGAAGGGGAGGAGCAACCCCCAGGAGGGAAAAGACAGGAGGCTGAGGTCAGGATGGGGAATGGCCAGCTGCCTTGACAAGACTAGATCTTGGGGGAGCAGGGATGGAGGGGGCCAGATACCTGAGTGGAGTAAGTTGAGAAGTGAAGAGGGGTGAGAAAGTGGAAATAGCTTGTACAGACTTCTCTTCAAGAGGCTCGGTTGTGAAGAGGACTAGGGAAGGGGGCAGTGATTGAAAGGGGGAGTTTGCCGGAGATGGTCATCTGGAGGCTGGTGGGATTGGCCCCAGTGGAGGCAGAGGTGAAAGCAGATAGTCAGGAGAGGGAGGGAACAGTCAGGCTGTGGCCCAGGAGGTGGCGGGGCTGTGGGATCCAGGGAGGGACTGGCTTCAGTTTGGAGAGACGGGCACTTCCTTGTGTGATGGCAGGGAAGGGCCAGGGCTGGTAGATTCTGGCTTCTGCCTGATGGCTTTGGTTTTCTCAAAATGGAAGAGAAGGTCATCCTCTGAGTGAGAGGTAGATGTTGGGCTTTGGGAGAGGGAAGAAGAAATGACTATTGTTGCAGAGAGCAGGAGAGGGTCTGACTAAAGAAACACGGGATGTGCTGGGAGTGGCGCGAAGGCCATTTCAGGGCTTTCCTTCAGCCTCTTTTCTGCCACCCTCCTCTGGAGGGACTTTAGGCTTCTTGAGAGGACTGGCGCAGGCTGATGGCTGGCCCTGCCCTGAGAGCCCAGCAGCTTGCCTGGGAGACCTTGAGATGGCCTCGCCCTCACCAGCCTCACTTCTCGTCACTCTAACTTGAATTGCTTACTGTCACTGAAACTTGCTTCGTTTTGCCTTGAACACTCTTCCCTTCTCTCCTTGGACAGCCCAAATGAAGTATCTTGTGCTCTAACCCCCCACCCCCCCGCCGCCCGCCGCCGCCGCCGCCGCCATGAAGACACGAATCATGGCTTCCTCCATCTTGGTTGTTTAGACTCAGTCAGCCCCATTGGACTGTGATCCTTGAGGGCAGGGATACATGAGAAGAGGTCCTATAGGATGCTTCTGGGAATTCTCATACCCTGGAGGGAGCCAGGACCCGGGGTGGTAGGAGCATGGCGCTATGCTACAGAGCCAGTCCTGTTGGACTGTGTGTAGGCTCTTGGGGGTGGAGGGGTGTGGGGGAGCCTCACTGTAACTTCTTGGGGCTAGGACAGGGGCTCATACAGAGGCCTCTTGTGTCCCCGTGGTGTGGGTTTCCCTCAGGCCACATTCCGGGAGCATTTTGGGTGAGTGTGGAATTGTGCTCATCCCTGGGCCTTCTAGGAGGTCACCGGTGGTGGGAAAGGTAGTATCCGCTGATTGCGGGGGCACCTTGTACCCATTTTGCTGCTTCTCTGGGAGCCAGAGGAATTGAATATTGAGCTAGGAGTTTGAACTCCCCTTGCTTAGACCCTGAGGAATAAATGAAATGATAGGGGCGAAAGCCCCTGGAAAAGAGCTCTGATGCCCTGGGCTCTATGAGGGAACCCATTTCTCACCCTGCTTAGCAGGAGGCCTAGACACCCTTGCTGCCCACAGGCACTGAGAGACCAAGGAGAACACGAAGCAGGCCCCTATGGCAGCTGCTTTGGCCTGGCCTGAGCTCCCGCAGTTCCTCCTGCTCTCACTGCTAGGGTCAGTTGCTACCCTTCACGCTCAGGACCACCTCCAGGGAAGTGACTTTTTGTGCCATAGCACCGACCTTGGGAGTGGCCTTGCACCCCCTGGAGGGCGGATGGCTGGGTCTGGCCCCGATAAAGTCCTGCTTCCTGGCACGGTAGTGGAGTAGCCAGCCTTTTCCTTGTGTTTTCCTTGTCCCTGGCACAGAGATTAGATGGCTCATGGAGATAGAGGCCAGAAGAGTAGCAAAAACGGGACCTCTGGAAGGAAGAGGGAGAGGACATGGTGACAAGGACACTAGCATTGCCTTCTGAGAGATGGCAGTCAAGGGATACGGAGATGCTGCTCTTCCTGTGGCCGGGGGAGCAGCAATGGAATCTGGTCAGCATGGGCGCCAAGACCTCTACTGAGGGGATGGACCTGGGCGCAGGGAGTACCCCACAGATAGAGCTGTGTGGTTTCCTCATTCTCCTTATCTATAAGAGCAGCCACCTCTCCTTTTCCTGTGAGCCCGATGGATGGCTCATCAACTGCTTCCCCCCCGGAGCCTCCTCCACATTCCAGTTATCCCTCTTGCCACAGGCTAAGTGTCTGAGTATTGTGGGAACAGAGCTGTGGTCTGAGAGGAGACGGAGACTGGATCTTACTGTACAGTGGGGTAGATTAGAAACCTGGAAAAAGAAGAGAGAGAAACCCACTGCCCTTCACTTTGTGTAGGACCTGGGAGGCACACCCACCTCGCCTGCCTGGAGCCACTTTCCCCCTTGCTGTCCTGCAGGTGTTAGAGCTGCGGCGGCCCATGGATTCCCGGCTGGAGCACGTGGACTTCGAGTGCCTCTTCACCTGCCTCAGCGTGCGCCAGCTCATCCGAATCTTCGCCTCGCTGCTGCTAGAGCGCCGAGTCATTTTTGTGGCAGATAAGCTCAGGTAAGGCCCAGCAGGACAAGGTGAAGAAGGGAAAGGACACGTCCGCTAATCTGACTTGTACTTATGAGCCCTGCTACGTGCCAGCCGCTGTGGTGTTGGTGTGGCAGGATAGAGAACCCAAGGGAGGACTTAGCCTGAGGGAAGAGGTGGGGACATTTGTTCTTTGGCCCAGCCAAGAGGGTGCAGATGCAAACACATGGATATGGAGAGAGGTAGAGTAAGGAGATTTCTGGCTGGTGGTAGGACTTCCTGTGGAGGAGGAGGCAGGGTTGTCTCTGTGGAATGTGGGGTTGGAGGAGAGTGATGAGCTCTTAGGCAGAGCCACTTGAGGAAGGGGCAAGAGCGCTGACTAGGGTTTGGAGGAGCGCTGAGCCCCCCCAGCAAGGAGCCAGTTAGGGCATCACCTGGAGAAGGCACCTGGGGATTTGTGGAGAAGGTCAAGGGGAGGTATTGAGGGTGCCAGGGAGGAGAGTGGTTGCAGGAAGGTTGGCCAGTCAGACTAGGAGAGGGAAAAGATGTCTGGGGACAGGAGGTGCCCATGAGGCAGGGGAGCTTGTTTAGAAGGAATAGGAAAAGAGCTGGGTAGATCCTGGGTCTTGGTCTGATATGTTGGCATTTATGATTTTAGAGGCAGAGGAGTTTCAGATGCCAAGATCTGGCTGTGGCTATAGGAGGGGGTGGTGGAAGGGTCACAGAACATGAGGCATTATGAAAAGAGTTGAGCTCTTCTAGGCAGTCAAGATCCATAAAAGAGTGTCGCAGTCTCCTCAGGCTGCTATAACAAAACACCAGACCGGGTGGCTTGTAAACAATCGAAGTGTATTTCTCACAGCTCCAAAGGGTGGACATCCAAGCTCAGGGTGCCAGCGTGGATATGTTTTTTAAGAGCCTGCTTCCAGGCTCATAGCCAGAGTCTTTTCATTGTGGTAGAAGGAGCCAGGGAGCTCTGTTGGTCTGTTTTATAAGCACATGAATCCCATTCATGAGGGCCCCACCATCATGACCTAAGCACCTCCCAAAGGTCCGTGACCTCATATTTGGGGTTTAAGATTTCCATACAGGAATTCTGGAGGGCACAAATACTTAAACCACGGCATAGAGTGTATGTGGGGAGTGGACAGGAAAGTAGAGGATGAGATCTTGGCAACCCGTTGTGTATTTTTTTTTGGTCAAAGAATCCATCACAGGAAGAAGAGGTTTCTTGAGAATGGTGGAGTTAATTCAGTCACCTGGACATTTATTAACCCACCTGCTCTATGCCACACCATATGCCAGGTGCTGATAGGAGGGGCAGAAAAGAAAAATCCTCTTGCGGGTTGGTCATCAGTAGGGCCAGGCTCCCTGGAGTCTTCCTTTCTGTCTGTGTGAGGGGCTACTGAGGGGAGCAGGAGAAAGGGACTCTAGAATGCCATCTCGGGGCACTGGGGCAGGATGCCAGGCCCACCCTTGGTCCAGGAGAAGGAAAAGGAGGAAATGCCAGGGCTGCTGGCTTTTCCAGAGAAGGCCTGCTTTAGAAACGAAAACGGTCCCTCGCTTCCCACCCCAGCCTCAGTGTTTCATAGTTGTGTGTCTTGTGGTCTGTCAAGAAGGGGCTCAGCCTGGCAGTTGGAAAAAGCCAAGGACAGCGGCCCCGTAGAGCCTTTGTCTGCTGCCTCCCTGCCACCCATGTTCATTCTTCCTCATCAAGAGAGCCTGGCCAGACCGCGGTGTCCCTGCCAAAGCCTGGACCCGAGGTTCCTTTTTTGTGAAGGTTCCATTCCCTCACTCGGGGCTTCCTCTTTGCCGCCCCCACCCATAGCCCAGCTCCACGAGGGCCCTGAATGCAGCTATTGTTTCCTTTGGCTGCTCCTGCCTCTGAGCACATTCCTGCACCATCCTGGAAGGAAAATACCCCAGGGCTCTGTTCTTTGCCGGGCTCAGCATTCAAGTTCTGCCACTCTTGGGTCTAAGAAAAGATACCCACCCTCCTCAGGGTCTGCCTGTGACTAGAGAGGGGCAGGGTAGGCAATCCAGTGATGGCACCAGGCCTGGACTGGGTCAGGGCTCAGTGAGCCCAGCCATCTCATGTCCTGTTGCTTACATTTTAGGTTGTCCACAAATCCTTTGTGCCTCCAGGTCTAGTTTTGAGGTCTGAGTATATGGAAGTGTGCACCGTGTATGTGTACAGGTTCTGCAGTGATCAGCCTCAGGGGCTGTACAAAACCTTCTGTCTCCAAAGAGCCAGGCCCATTGGAGGGGAAGGTGGAGATCAGTGTGTCCCTCACCCTGAGACAGCCCTTTCTTAGATCTTTTCCAGATGGCTCTCCTTGAGGTGTGGGGAACTGCTGTCCCCAGGGGAAGGGCTGTCAGAGCCAGGACACCTGTGTCTCTGCCTCAAGACCCAGCACTATTTTAGGCATCTCTAGGGTGACAGGACAGCCAAGCAAGGCACTGGCTGACGAAACACTTGTGAACATCCACAGGTCCTTCAAGAAAAGGGGATTTGTTTCTGTCATGGGTTGGAACCATGTTCTCTAACTGAGGGGGCATTATTCAGGAAAGGGGGCGAATTCCTGCTGGAGGTGATCCTGTAGAGTCTATTGTGGCTAATAGGTGGGACCAATAGAGGCAGAGGGTCAGAGTGGGAAAGTCAAGCTTAAAACTGAACTTGACCGTGGCCTTTGACTCCCCATCTACAATGTGGTCCCTAGGGGAGGGCCTTTGATTCTCTTCCCAGCAGATGTGTTGTTCAAGCCAGGTGTGTCTCCTGTGTCTACTAGTGCCCCACACCAGCCCTCAACACACATGGGGCATGTACACTCACTTCTGCTCCCACTGGCTAGCACCCTGGAGGTCTTCCTTCCCTCTTGCATTGGCCATTCTGCTTAGATAGCTGGTCCTGGAGTGCTGCTAGGTCTAGACGCCTGGAGCCCCCTCTAGGCGGAGAGAGGAATGACCCCACTGAGACTGTAGACTATTTTTTGGAGCCTGTGAGGAAAGATGGGTGGGGGTGCCTTTTCCCAGCTTGGTAGGAGTGGTGCCGGGCTCCTCACCTCAGTCAGTGGTCCTCAGACCACTTTTTGCAATTACAGAGAGGAAGGGTTGGATAGACGGCAGAGTAGTCAAGTGACATGGGACTGGGAGACAGGACAGTTGGTTGTGTCCTGGGTTGGCCACTTATGAAACTGACCCTTCGTATCTGTAGGCCCAGCTATAAAAGGTAGACCTGGTAAGACTACCTCTGACGGCCTTCCAGCTCTTGCATACTCCGATTATGTGATCAACTCTTGCTCCCCTTACCTTCATGTTCCCTGGCTTGAGCTGTTACTTCCCCACCAAGTTAGGCCTGTCTGTGCATTAGGGTGGCCATTGCGGGTATGTATGTGAGTCGTTTGTGAGTTTAAGCTTTACTGTGTATCTTCGTGGCTGTTCCTAGGTCAAGTCCCAAAGAAGGTTGGTGGTACCAGTGTCCTCGAGGCCCTGAGCAGTGGGAATGTGGGGGCTTCACCAGTCTGCAGGGTCAGATCCTGACCTGAGCTCCATTAGCACTTCTGTTGCACTGGGAAGCTTAACCTATAAAAGGATGTTCTAACTCCCATTCCCCAAAGGTGCTAGGCCTGGGCTCAGGTGCTTTGTCTCTGTCTGTCTACCAGTACACTCTCCAGCTGCTCCCATGCCGTGGTGGCCTTGCTCTACCCCTTCTCCTGGCAGCACACCTTCATTCCTGTCCTTCCGGCCTCCATGATTGACATCGTCTGCTGTCCCACACCCTTCCTGGTTGGCCTGCTCTCCAGCTCCCTCCCCAAACTGAAGGAGCTGCCTGTGGAGGAGGTGGGCCATTGTCTGGGGGACCAGCTGGGTGAGGGATGGAGGAATGAAGGGACTGAAGGAACAGAATCTCCCAGGAGGGAGGGAGGGGTGGAGGGGGAAAGGAAGGGACCAAGACCTCTGGAATCTTCTCACTTGTGGCCTCTGGGCCTCTCTGCCCAGCTCCTGTCCCTTCCTGGAGTTATTCCTGTTGTCTGACTCTGAGGGCATCGCAGGGGCTCATTCCCTGCATCACTGCCACTGATGATTCTTTCTTTTAGGCACTGATGGTGAATCTGGGATCCGACCGATTCATCCGACAGGTAAAAAAGAGCAGGACCCCACAGAATATGTCCTGCCCTGGGGTAGGTGCCTGTTTGCTGCAGGCCCCAGGGCACCCGACACTGGTACACACATTGCTCAACCCTTACAGCCTATTTGCTGAGCTCTCTGGGCTCCAGATTCACAGACTAGACAAAGATGGGGAGAAACTGATCGGGGAAGTGTTGACCCCAGCAGGATCTGCCTTTCTGGTTGGGATCATCCAGTGTGATAGAGTGTGGGAATGTGAAGAGCATGGCCTGGAAGTCTGAACACTTGAGGTCTGGTTCTGCCACCTTGGAGCCCCACGATCTCAGGCAGGCCTCCCAACTTCTCCAAGCCAGAGTTCTCATCTCTAAAGCGGGCATGGTGACACCACCTGCCTTGAAATGTTGCTGGGGGATGATACATGATGCACAGGATGCTATGGAATTCCAAGGTTTACAGTCATCGTAGTAACTTTAGAAAGCCTTTGTTAGCCATGGAAGTTCTTCCGGCTTTCCACTAAGGAGCACAGCCCACTGGTGTGCCCTCCGGGAAGGTAGAGTGTGTTACACACCACTGACAGCTGCCACTTCTGGGTACAAGGCATCAAGGTACAGACATAGAACAAGAATGCAGAGATAGGAACGACAGCCTAACCTCATACCTGAGCCACAGGCTGGGCCATAGTTTCCCTACACTAAGCCAGCTCTGCTTCCCACCATGGAGCTGGAGAAAGAGGAGCTGGGGAAGCTTCCTCAGGGTGCTGGGCAAGGAACCCCGAGCTCCTGGGCAGTGAATGCCACGGCCTCCACCACTTTTTATCTTTTTATCCTTGGACGAGTTTCCTAACCTCTCTTTCTGCTCAGCTTCTCATTATAAAATGAGGTTGATAATAGTATTAGGATTTGGGGGAAGAATGAATAATATTAAATATTTAAGCTCTTTAGCCAGGGCCTGGCATATAGTAAGTGCTCAGTGTCTATAATTATGATGACTGTGTGTTTTCCTTCCCCTGTAGATGGATGATGAGGACACGCTGTTACCGAGGAAGTTACAGGCGGCTCTGGAGCAGGCTCTAGAGAGGAAGAATGAACTGATCTCCCAGGACTCTGACAGCGACTCTGATGATGGTGAGTGAGGCTTGCCCCAGGGCAGAATCAGCTCTGGCCCCAGGACTCCCTCTGCTCTGGATCTGGGCCTTATGGTACCAGGACCCTGTTTCTACATACCAGAACCGTCTCACTGATGGGGCTTCAGGTACAGGACCTTGGTCTCAGCCTAGCCTGGAATTCTCCAGCCCCACTACCAGTGGGCTCAGGGAGTAAAGGGCCTGCAGGGAGAGAAGATTGTGGTGTTTTGTCAGGGGGAGTTGAGAAACATAACTTTGGGGGCACTTCTGGGGTGGCCCAGGCTAGAAAGCTACCCTCTTCCATCTAATTCTTCTCTACTTCAGAAGGTTTGAGAAAGAAAACCCAAAGACATATGGCAATGCCTAGACTCTTCTTGCTGATAGGAAACTAGTTATTGCTCCCTCAGGGGCCTTGCCTTGAGCCCCTGCAGGAGATGGAGGGAACTTCCTCTTCTTGTGAAGCCCAGGAAAACCACCAAGGGTAAGGAGTATGGGGAAAGTGATCCTCTGGTCTCTGATTTCCACTCACAGTTGCACAGTGAATATTTGCCTACTTGCATGTGCAGAGCACAGTTTCTGACCTAGATCAGAGGCTAGTTACAAGCCCAGGAGCATAAGAGATAAAGTTTCAAAAACCGCTAAGTGGTTCTGGCTAGAAATTCTCTTGGGGAGAGGGAGACAGACAATACCAGGTAGAGATTGGGGTTGGAGGTTGGAGATGACCGGTTCTTGGCCTGAACCTTGCAGATTTGTCTTTTCTCTTCCAGAATGTAATACCCTCAATGGGCTCGTGTCAGAGGTGTTTATCCGGTTCTTTGTGGAGACTGTCGGGCACTACTCCCTCTTCCTGACTCAGAGCGAGAAGGGAGAGAGGGCCTTTCAGCGAGAGGCCTTCCGCAAGTCTGTGGCCTCCAAGAGCATCCGTCGTTTTCTTGAGGTTTTTATGGAGTCTCAGATGTTTGCCGGCTTCATCCAAGACAGGGAGCTAAGAAAGTGTCGGGCAAAGGGTAAGGCCAGAAGAGATTGAGGTTGGGGGCTATGGGCCATCTTGTATAAGTTGTCTGCTACTAGCAGGCCAGAGTAACTGGGCACCATGACAGAAGCTCTTAGCTGTTGGCTGGGCCAGGCCTCCTACCATCCCTTTCTTCTGCTAGAAACCACCAACAGAGCTTTCTTCTCCTCCTGTTGCAGTAAATGCCTTCACGAGACTGTGCACAGGCCGCAGCCATGTGGCTGGTAGCGTCTCCCTCCACCCAAGAGCAGCGTACCATTGGTTGCCCATCCCCTCCCCAGATGCTCTTCTCATTCAGAGAAAAAGGCCAGACTGAGCAATTTAGGGGGTTCTAAGAACCAGAGGTTGGAGAAGCCATGAAGAAAATTGAGCTAGCTCTTGGGGTTGGTGGCAGCCTCCATTCAGAATAGGTTACCTTGTGTCTAATATCAGCTCAGCTCACTCTAGGACTTTTTTGTGTGGGTTTTTTTGGTTTTTTTTTTAATCTCATCAAGATCTTTTTTTCTAACCTCTGGGTTGTTAGTTACATTTTCTGTTCACTAATACCATCCAT
Organism: Mustela lutreola; assembly: GCF_030435805.1. NCBI lineage: Eukaryota > Metazoa > Chordata > Mammalia > Carnivora > Mustelidae > Mustela > Mustela lutreola. The sequence continues at coordinate 239,335,239 of NC_081290.1, read as the reverse complement.
TTAGTTTAACAAACCTTTTGGAACAACATGGTAGAGTGTTCTAAGAGGACCTAGAGAAGGCACCAGCTCTGAAACAAGGAGTGGCATCTTTGCCTTACAGAGTGTAGCTCAGGCACATGCGCTGGGAAGCAAGGTGCTGAGGACCTCTTGCTTCAGCAAGTGAGCACAGTGAGATGTTATTAACTACAGTTCTGATGATGAGACAGTCTGAATTCTAGTAAGATGCTCCCATAAATTGTAATTGCAGATCCTTTGTTTCTCTGTGCCCATGGTCCCCTCCAATAGGCCTCCCTTCCCTTCCTGCAATGATGGTTCTATTCCCTGTTCCTTCTCTTCCCCAGGCCTCTTTGAGCAGCGAGTGGAGCAGTATTTAGAGGAACTCCCAGACACTGAGCAGAGTGGGATGAATAAGTTTCTCCGAGGTTTGGGTAAGTAGCATGGTCACTGATGAGACAGATGTTCAGCAAGAAGCTGGGGCTGGGGGATCTGTACCCAAACTACTCTAAACCAGTACCAGAGGGTATTTATATTGGAGCTGTAGACAGAAGAGTAAGAGATCCCCTGGTGAAGAGGTTCTCAGCCCAGTCCTCCAAGAGCATTAAGCACAGTATTTTTTTTTTTTACGATTTTATTTATTTATTTGACAGGCAGAGATCACAAGTAGGCAGAGAGAGGAAGAAGCAGGCTCCCTGCTGAGCAGAGAGCGCAATGCGGGGCTCGATCCCAGGACCCTGAGATCATGACCTGAGCCGAAGGCAAAGGCTTAACCCACTGAGCCACCCAGGCGCCCCTATTAAGCACATTAAATTGCAGAACCAGGAGAAACCAGAGATCCTTACATAAATCAGGTCTTTTCCTGCGTGTTCCTTTCTGAGTGTATATGAGGATTCTGGGGGCAGTGAGCTTTTCTCTAGGCCTAAAGGGGTCTACAAAAGTCTCAGTGCCAGAGTGCCCTTCTCTGAAAACCTCCACTGTCTTCATAGCATGTCTCAGTTTAAAGGGAAATTGGGGCCAAAGAAGTTAAATAGCTTGTACATAGCCACAGAGTGATTGATACCAGTGCCCTAATTAGAACTCTAACATATTTTCACTGCCCCGGATCAGATCCATCTCAGCTAAAATCCAGTCTTTCTAGCCAGATCTCCCACTGAGAGTTAAGGCTGTTACAAGAGTTGATACTGAAACCTTACCCTTGCCCTCTCTGACCCACAGGCAACAAAATGAAGTTCCTCCACAAGAAGAATTAAGCCCCTTTCCCAGTAATGGAGCCCAGTGCCTTGCCAAGCCTGGAGCCTGGGGAGGGGGCCAGCTTGGAACCTTCTGGGCTGCTGTGGCTACTCTGCCCCCACAGACCCTGCCCTCCAAGCCAGCCCACCTCTGCCTTCACAATATCCCAGGATACTGTTTGTAAATAATCTGCTGTAAGCTTTCTTATCTCTTTTTGTAACAAGCAAAGAGAATCTGGTAAATATTTGTATATTCCCAAGGGGCTGGGTGCTGGCGACTGGCCAATTATGTGCAGCTGACTGTCTCAGCCGAACCACTGATCTTCCCCTGGAGGCTCCAGGCCTGCCTGCCTGAGGCCCCTGCTGCCAGTCTTGGGCCCTGGAGAGCAGATGCTGTCTTGTTATGTACAGGAGGACTATTTTTTTTTTTTAATCTTAGAGTTTCTATTTTTTTTCCAGTAGTCCCCCTCCCCTAACCCTCCGTTTTTGAAAGGCAAAGGCCAATCAGTTCCCATTTGCAGCGTGGTACCAGACTCTCGGGCCTGGCCCTCTCTTGTTCCTCCCACCTTTGTGATGATGGTCAGTGAGTCACGGGAAGCCCACCCCCCACCCCCGGCTGTTCCAGTGCTCTCCAGGCCCAGCTCGCAGTCCGTGGTGGCCACGATGCGGTACAGGGCATCCCTCCTTCCCACCATCTACGGGTGTTCTCAATAAACAGTGTACAGTTGTTTGGGCCCAGAGCCCTACGTGTTCCTTGGCTTCATTTTCTATAGTTCTCTCTCCTGGGGGATGGGCTCAGATAGGCCAGTCAGGAATGAAACACCATCATGCAGGGAATGAGCACTTCCTTAAGAGTTCAGCTTCAGTGTGAGTCACTTACCTCCCCTGAAACAAGTTCTCTGGCTTGAACTGTTATGACTGGTCTAGAAGATACCTTGTCATTGTTTTGTTCAGCTTGCCACTTCGATAACCAGCTGTTCAGACTCTCTATGTAAGTGTTCCCAGTGATGGAAAGAATGCTCAGTGCTTGCAGCTCCACTGTTAGGTGAATCTTAAAATTTTGCTCTTTAGTATGAAGCCCTCACTTCATACTAAAAGTGATGAAGACATCACTGGGTGTCCTGACATTGGTGGTTAAAGCTCAGCAAAAGCCAACCCAGGCTTGCTCACAGCTCTGGCCCATTGCCTATAGCTCTTCTGTCACTCTGTTACTAGTTTTCTCCTGTTGACCTCTGCAATATTCTTTGGAAAAGCAAGAAGAGCAGGGCAGGAAATATGGGTGGCTTAGGCTTTTCACCCACCCAAGGCCTTCGCAGAGCAAAGACTGTGAAAATTTCTAAGACGAAAGATGAGGCAGTAAGCTGGAACTCCCTTAACTGAATTCAGTTTGGCACTGGCAGGATTTGAACCAAGAAGTAGACCTTCCTGTCCTTCCGCCCTGGCCTACTTAAACAGGAGACAGTCCTATCCTGGACTCCCTTCCCTCTTCCTTCCCATTTCCATTGAGGCTCCCAAGGTCCCAACCTGTTTGGGGTTTGAGGTTGCTATCTTCTTCCTAAAGTGTAAAGGGTTTGTTTTCTGGGAAGACAAAGTCGTCTTCTCCTCTGAAAAAGCCTCTTACATAGTTGGCTTTGGCATCTTCCAGGAATAGGGAGGCAGAGATTGAGGCCTCATGAATCTGAGTTCTCAAGCTAAAGTAGAGAAGATAGTACTTATCAACAGAAAGTCCAGGGTCCGGTATAGTTAACTTCAGGACTCATTACTGCTAACCCAGCCTGGGCTTCATGATGGTCACAGAAGTAGATTCCTTAACAGTAAAATAGTAATAATACAGTTTCCAAAAGCTGTTTCTTTCTCCTTTCCTTCTCCCACTCCCCTCTTTTTTAATGTGATTCCAAAGAATCCTCACAGATATGTGGTCACACCACAAGAGATATAGGTATAAATTCCTTTTTTAAAATAAAATTTGAAACTTTTATGTATCTTTAAAATCTTAGGATACCTAAGATTAACCCCAAGGATTTTTTCCTCCTGTAAGGGCCACAGCTTCATCCTAATTCAGAAAATCAGTACAGGCCCATAATGGCTCTGGTTAGGCTACAAGGGTCCACACAGGGAGTACTATGGACTAGGCACGGAAGACTTTGGGGGAATATAGAGGAGGGTATGATAGCAGGCAGCCTGGTATGGGGTTGACAAAAAGTGGTCAGGACTTCTTTCAAGTTGTTTTACATGACCCCTAAATAGATGGTTCTTAACCCTATTGGATCCAACACTCTCCTTTTCTATAGCACATACTCTAATTCCCCCCTTTACTATCCTGAAATGAAATTGGTATATAAGGTAACCTACCTAAACATACCTTAATTTTCATATAAATAGGGAGAAATAAAAGGAAAAATTTTGTTTAACATGTATTTAAATATGTAAATGCTTGGGTATAGCTGTACTAGAAGATATAATGAGGTTAGATATAGAATCACTGAATTTAGCAGCTACACAAGCACAGATCAAAGTGTGTTGTATCAGCAACAGATTCTACTGAGTAAGTGCTACCATTGGTAAAAGAGCTGGACAACTTTTTTTTTAGAGGGTATGGAGGGGCAGAGGGAGAGGGAGAGGAAATCTTAAAGAGGCTCCACACCGAGCATGGAGCCCAGCACAGGCTCAATCTCAAGACCCTGAGGTCATGACCTGAGTTTAAATTAAGAGTCAGATGCTTAACGGACTGAGCCACTCGTGCACCCCAGAGAATTGAACAGCTTTTGGCAATGTTGTGAGCAAAACACAGTATGAGCTTTCCCTTAACTTAAACAGCATTTGGAATCCTGGAAAACTGAGAAGTATATATACCCTGGGGGAGGGTATTATGTGTAAAATGGAGATAGATCTAAACTAGATTTTTGTTGTTTAGAATCAACCCATACATTGCAGGATGTCTAGCAACCTGGACCCTCCATGATTGTGACAAAAAAAAAAACCTGCCCCATTAATTTTCAAACTGTCTCCCCAGAGGATGGTTTTTGCCACCATTGAAAATAAGTGTCTTTAAACCATCTTTCTGACCACCCTAGGGCACTTACTCAGGGACAACACAAAGCTTTTCCTCTACCAGAAGCCCCAATGCCTACAGAGTGTCAGCCCTCTTCTATTCTGGAGTCAATAAAGGCCCTGGGTTTTCTTCTTAATCACTTTGGTAACTTTTAGAGCAGGGCAGGTTCCCAATACATCTTCCTAAATGCCTTTTTGTTTGTTTGTTTTTAAACTAAATATGCATGCTCTGGTAAACTGTAGTGTCAAAATGAGGAATCTGGGTTCCTTAAAGGCAGTATTTTGAAGGAGTATCTTTGGAAAGCCATATTATTCCAACTCCAGCTTATATTGGAATTAGGGCTCCCCCAAAAGCATTCTAATTATAATCACAGCTCAGTTCAAATTTTTGCTAATAATAATATCCTTTTACATGGAGACTTGTAACTTGTACCCAAATGACTTATTTATAAAGATACAGAAGCAGTATTTTAAAAAAAAAAAAAAAAAAAGGAGGGGGCGAAATAAAAGTAAAACAAAAATTGGGCCATAAAACAGAGCCAGAATTCAATTTACATTCTTAATAAAGGTGATACACGAAATTAGTTTCTAGAGCCAAAGTAGTAGTATGCCTTCCTAAACATCTTATTTGCCTATGGAGGTGGGGGGGAGTGTCACTTAAAAGGTCATGAAAACTTAAAAAAAAGTCATGAAAATTCTAGACCAAGAGAAAATACTACATTTCGGTACTGGCAAGTTTCTGGTAACTTGGAAATTATTTTCTGTCCATTTATATTGCTTTTTATATTCTATTAAATATATTAAATATGCATTTGGTTAAGCAAGAAACTCAAACTATCAAAACATACATCTCCCCCACTTCACACAGCTCATTAGAAATGCCTTCTCAGTTTTATGTCCTCCCATTTCCATCTCCATGTACGTACAAGCAGGTGTCCCAGGTACCGTGAACGTCGTAATTGGCGCTCATCTTTTTGACAACCAATTAACAAGCTAATTCTGAGAAGTTTGGAAATTCCCGTGTTTGACGTGAATATAAAAACCATGTTTCCATAAGCGTCGCAAGGTTGGCCCGGCCCCCTGTTCTGAAGGGGCCCACGCCCACCGAGAGCCGCCGACTTAAACCTCCCGCCATGCCTAGGAAAGTCTCCCGGCCGCTCGACAAGCCCGGCTCCGCCCATTCCGGAACTGGCTGCGCCCACGGAAGGAACCGGTGCCGAACGTGCTTCCGGTCGTGGAGCGGGTGAGGTTAATGTGACCCCGGAACCAGAACCTTACACCCTCAGGAAGTGGTTCTCCGGGGCTGAGGCGAGAAGAGGTGGGTGTTGTGTGATGGCGTCGCAGAAGTAGGGCCGTGTAAACCACAAGGGCAGCTGCGGGAGCCTCAGGCTCTGTAGGGCTGTGGCCTCTGCCGTCTCCGTTGTCGTCCGCCTTCCGCCGATGGTGCGCCCTTAGGCACACCAGGGGTTTTCAGACCAGGGGCTGATTTTGTGTGGCCTGGCCATCAAGTAAGAATACGCGTATTTGAATTGAAACCTTAAATTCGTTAGCGGATTTTGAAAATGGGGTCGAGTCCGATATCGACAAGTTATCTTTTTAAAGCTTCAGCTCCGAGGTTTGTATGAAAATGTATCTAAAGCACATGTACATTAGGCCAGAAATCCTATCCTTAGCAATCCAAGCTATAGAAAATAAGCAGGTCAGCCTGATGGGCTAGGTGACGTTATTTTACCAGTCTTTAGAGGAAGGTAAACATGGTTGAAGACCACGGACTTGGAGGTTCTCTGACAACGCTCTGGCCTTCGTTTATGGGAAGACTTCTATTGACCCTGTACCCAGATCAGCCACTAAAAAGACCAGTGGCAGTGTGGGCCTCTGCCTGCAGCACAGACTAAGCAGCTTGGCAGCTTCATTTGTTTCTTCAGCGTGGATTGTATCTCAGCAGTGGCCCCTTTGATGCAAATATAAAGTCAAAGTGTAAGGTTTGCGCTTGGTCCCATCAAACAAGCCAAGTGGTCCCTATAGGTCTGTGCTTTTCATTTGCAACAGGAAAGTACGGTTTTGTCTCCTGGCTTCCTCGACAAGATTAACACCTGAATCAAAGCATCTGCCAGCTATTAGTTGTTGGTACTTGAGTAAGCAAGCTGGAGAGTCTGCTTCAGCTGTCCTTCCAAGGCCAGGTGGGATGGCATGGTATCTGGATTATCTTCTATTTAAAATGGATGAGGGACTTTCACATTCAGCATGGCCATCTACACCTCCATACAAGGATAGGTATTATCCCACTTAACCCCACCATGTTTATGGGTAGTGATGCTACACAGTAAATTTCTTGGTAATAAACTGGCTTCTAAGGGACTTGTTTTCACATATGGGCTAAATCCTACCTGTCCAGGCCTAACCATTTAGCTGCCAGCCCCACCCCAATTCATCCAGTTGCAAAGTCCTATCCATTTAATTTTCTGAATCCTACTCCTGCTTTCTCATTCCCATTTTCTTTGCTCCACCTCCCACTGCAGCCCAGTCCCTAACTACACTCACTTATTTTGCTTAACTTTCCCAAATTGGATAGCATGTTTGCTCTTCTCTCTGCTTGATCATTTTCCCTTATCAGACCATGGGGATTAATTTGTCCACTCCCATAATCGTTCACAGGAAGTTGAAAAGGTTAAGTACTTCCATTTTAATCCACACAATCCTCAGTCTTTAAAGATGCCACACACAGCTGTTAAGATTTGGGTCAAAAGCTCAAACCCCATCTGTATCTCGATATTTTTAGACTCTTCATTGTGTAATTATAATCAGACATTTAATTCTCTTAGTATCAATATCAACTACAACCCATTTCAGATCCATGACCTCAGCTTCCAGATTGTATGTCCTCCAAGACACTAAGGGACCAGTTTTGCCTTTCTCCATCATCAAAGATCAAATCTGAATTATCCAGTTTGTCCAACTGAGTAAAGCCTTTGCACACTTTTCAACCAAATCACTAAGTTTGCTGTCCATTTTCCTTTTACTTGGGGGTCTGCAGAATCCTCTAAAGATTGTCACAAATTTGTCCCATCGGAAGTCATGGTTCCCAGCCCACATATCACCCTAGAGGACTAAGAAACCACCACTCAAACCTAGTAGCATTTTAAGTGTCATCCTATTTTTTTTGGCCAGGGTTGTAGACACCAACTTTATTTGGGGCCAAAGAAAACGTCACAATTTTTGGAAAGAACTAGAAAAACTGTAGCAAATTATAATTTACCCTGAGATCTGAAGGTCCTATCTGCACACAAGCACTGGTCACCATTTCATTTTTGTAGGATACAAACCTCAGAAAGCCCAAGTACAGCTTCTGGCTTTCCCAAATTCTATGCTAATTTCAGACTAGAATCTTTAGCATCTCATGATGTAGTTCTTTGAACATTAATACACAGGGATATGTACATCCTGACAAATGCTTTTTAGATCCCAAACCACTTTCATGTATAAAAGCCCCGATGTGTCTAAGATTCAGACTGGGCCCCCTCTCAAGATTCTGGAATGGTATGATAAAAGACAGAGTCAAGGAGGAAAAACCTTAGGCTCAGGAATTATATCCTTCACAATCGCTTCAATCCTATCACTTTGTCCACTCTTTAGAATGCCCCATCAAAACTGAGTTTTCCTGGGACACCTGGGTGGCTCAGTTGGTTAAGCGGCTGCCTTCGGCTCAGGTCATGATCCCAGCATCCTGGGATGGAGTCCCACATCGGGCTCCTTGCTCAGCAGGAAGCCTGCTTCTCCCTCTGCCTCTGCCTGCCACTCTGTCTGCCTATGCTCACTCTCTCTGACAAAAACAAAACAAAACTGAGTTTTCCCTTTTGGAGTGCCTGACTGGCTCAGTTGGTAGAGCAAGTAACTCTTAATCTGACGGCCTTGAGTTCAAGTCCCATGCTGGGTAAGAGCTTACTTTAACAAAACATAACTAACCGAATATCCCCTTTTGAGCCATGTATTACAGTTAAAGGGTGTATTCTCCCACTCATTGTAAATTCAGAATATACAATGCAAACTGGTCTTTTAACTCTAAGATACATACATGTGCTATCATTCTCACTTTATAAATGAAAATGTTCTAGTTAGGTACTGGGCCAAGTCCTCTAAGTGCTGTTGCTCTCTCTTCCACACTTTCTGAGGGGAGCTGACCGAGTCTCAGGCCCTCATACCCTTACTCCTGGAAATCCATTAGGTGGGTTTCTGATATACAGGTCAGGAGGTAGGGGTGCTAAAGAATTTACACCCAGACCAGAAAAGAAAAGCACTTGTTAGCATTTAATGAACCTCTCCCCACGGGGCTTCAAGCTACTAGAACACAGGCGCCCCCGACACCCTTGATCTTCTCCTCTGCTCTTCTACTGAAGAATTTGGCCTTCACGATGACAGGCTGTTTTGGGAGTTTCCCCTTTCCCAAAACTTTGTAGTAGCCCTGCAGGAATAGAAAAAAAAAAAAAAAGCTTTAATACACACCACAGCAGATGACAACTCCCTGGATGAAGAAAGGTGCCTGCCAGTCTATGCCACCTAGGAGCTAGGACAGCATGTTTCTGATCTGGGCACTACCGGGGGCACTGACTGCCCTCGCCAGTGAATCAAGACCAGCAGATTCTCTCTGAGGACTCTAGCACACCAGGACAAGAGATGTGTCAGGATGTGACTCTAGCCTCAAGCAAACATCTCCCCCACCCTATTCAATTACCAGGTGATAAGCAAAAATAAAGACTACATTCCCAGCAAGGTTCCAAGAAGTCCTGACCATCAAAATTGCTCAAGGAGTGTTAAGTAGGCTGGGGAAAGGTATTTAAAACTTCACCAAAAGCCCCTTTAGGATTTAGACTATCTCCATACCCATGGGAGGTAAAACTGAGACAAGACTGGAACTCCAAAAGACATACAAAAATGCTTTGTCATCACTGTTCTGGGGTGTGTGGAAATCTCTTCAGATAGCGGAAATCCATAAATAACAAACATCTCAGGATTTTATTCTGTAAGGGACATAAAGGGCCAAGAGCTGTGCCTCACATAAGCGGGGCTGTCTAAGAGGGATCAGAGCCAAGATACTGCCAAAAGCTTAGACCAGAAATGCAAACCTGTATAAATCAGGGCAGTAACAGTGGGGATAAGATTACTGATTTTAAAGATTATTATTCTTCAAATATTTTATGTGAATCACAACTGAACTAGAGTTCAATTTTGGTCAGTTACCTGTGGAAATTCTATCAAAAGATGAAATAGTCTAGTAGGTAACTGGGTAGAGATTCCATATAGATCATCAAATAGATTAGATTATCCAGAATTTTGAGAGGCAAGGACAATATGAAGTCAACAACTATTCCTTCACTCACCGATCGCACCACATCAATGATAGGAGCAGCTCCAGTCTTGTTTTTGGCGGCATTTACTCGTGTCTGCTCACTGACTAAGGTCCACAGTTTATCAAGGTTGACAGTTGGGCAGAAGCTCTGGTTCCTCTTTAAGTGGTAATGTCTCATACCAACTTTTCCAAAGTAACCTGGGTGACTAGGGAAGAGAAGGGCAATCACTTTTATAACCTGACTCCAATTAAGAAGTGATGTGTAAGATGATACACATTGTTCATCTCTTCATTGTTCATCTCTCCTAGTTTCAGTGTAAATTGTTCACTGCTGTACAACAGTGACATAGCAGGTATTCTATCCATTGTTGAACTAAAACAAATATTTAAAAAAGAAGCCACCAAAGATGCTCGGGAGTAGAAGACTAGCCTTATTTCATGGAACCAGGAGAAGTCACTGAAAAAGTCAGAGGCAATGCCAAGACTAGAGGTCTTCAAGATCACTTGACAGTATTTTATGGCAATTTTACACATTCTTGTGATAAGAGATTTTCTAAACAAATTTGGGGACATAAGTCAATCTAGGAGGTGCATAGTTAATCTGATGTCACTAACCCGGTGACTGACTATGCCATGAGGGTCACAGCCAGTGAATAAGGTCAGCAATTACTCTTCGAGGGCTCTAGCACACTAAGGCAATAAGCGGATACCCAAGCGTGACTCTAGCCTCGATGAAAAGTTCTCAGTTTGCATCAAATGTTAACTTGGTAAAACTCAGCCACACACAAGGTTTTCCAGTGGCAAGAGGCTTTCTTCCCATTGAAGGTGTCCTGAGCCAACCCTCTGCCCCTAACTCCAAACTGTCAGTGCCAGGAGAAGCACAAGCCAAGAAACACTCACTATTTGTCGAAGTTGATCCTGTGGTGATGCATGCCACCAGCATTACCCCGGCCTCCTGGGTGCTTCCGGTGCTTGCCTGCAAGAATACAAAGCTACATGGCTATAGCCTTCTCCAGCCCCTCAATTCTTCTCCTTTCCCCACACTTCTACATATTTACTTATCTTGTTCCCAGTCTACAGTACCTCTTTAAGCACTGCTATTCCCTCAAGTTTACGGGTGAAACATCTCTTTGCAATGTTCCACATCACAGCACTATCCACAGTACTCCATGCCTTCGACAAATTAACACCTTGCCCCAACCAAATTTCATTCCCCCAACTGATGTTAAATTCTCTTCAAGTGGAGTACTGTAGAGAATTCTAAAAATTCTACCAAAAAAAAAAAAAAAAATCAGCCGCTAACAGTCAAATTCGCAGAAGGCGAACCCACTTCTACCCTACCCACTTCCCGGCTAGCTAAGTACCCAGCGGGGAGAGCTCAAAGCCGACCAGGATGGGATGCCGACACTTACCGATGCGGCCGTGGCCGTGGCTCACGTGGCCCCGAAGTTTCCGGGTCTTCCTCAGTCTGGAAGGCTGTATGGAAAAAGGTGCTTGGTGATAAGGCCAAAGGGAGATGGGGCAGAGGGCGAGCTTGACCGTGTGCGAAGGGTCTGTAGGCTTTGGGGATCAAGTATCTGCGCTGGGTCACATTCAGCAAAGGTGAAGTTACGGACTGGCCCGGGGCCATGCGGCCTCATCAAGGCGGCGCCCGAGCGCGCGGGTCCCCGTGTCTCAAGAGATTCGAACCCAGGAAAAGCACGCGGCCCGACTCCAGGGCCGATGCCGGCCACCCTGCCCTGAGGTCCGCCATGGACAGCCTGGAAAGCCGGGCCAAGATCGGGGGTAGGTGGCTGGGTGCAACTCGAGTAGTGCTCGCGGCCTGCACCCGCAACTAAGCAGAGGCACGAAAAGAACCACCTACCATGTCGGCAGCCCAGACGGAAAAGGGATGTTTTTGCGAAATCTCGCGAGGTACCGATGAGGGGGGCGGAGCCAATGAGACTCACTTCCGGCAGGGAGGCCGGGCTTAGGGCGGGGGGTCTCTTGAGTCTCGCGGGTTTCGTAGGTCTCGCGGGTCTCGCGTGACTGCCAGACTAGGCTGTCCCTTCTTTGAGCTGGACTTCTCAGCGGAGTCCGGGTTGCGGTGGTGGCCGGAATTCCTTGCGCGCGCAGACCGCATTCCCTCAGGTTCTGAGGCTGAGAGCTGTCGCTGAATCCGCGGCTTGGGGCGCTGTGTGCTGCACGCCGTCGCGGCGCTTCTGCTCTGGAACCCGCCTAAGCCACCGTATCTCACTCAGGTCTTCGCCAGACGCCCAACTCTGAGCCATTCCTCGCGCCTCGCGTTCTTTGTGGTCTGCTAGGCTCTAGCGGTAGCGGTTGTTTGCTTGTTCTCTGGCAGCCTTGCGGATTCGCGAGGCGCCGTCTGACCCTCAGTGTGCCCACCGGGTATCTCGCTCTGCTCCCTTTGAGCCCTTTCCTAGGTGTCTGCCACCCACCGGCACCTGCTCACCCACACCCGAGGACGCACTCGGTCTTAATTCCACCTTTGCCTTTGTGCAATCATCCTGGGCATCCCCAGTTTGAGCAATACTTAATACTTCAGGGATCTATATACCTGGTTGCTTTATGGTCCTTTTAATGCAGACTCTTAAGTACTTTTTTCTAACCACCAAATTTTAATTTTTCACTTGAATCTACCTGACATGGCCGTGACCCTCTCTCTCTCGCACCAGGGAACCCCTGCTCAACCTCGAACCTGCGAAACTTCTCTGGCCCATTCAGCCATTGTTGTTTACTTCTCCCACGTGTACCCGCACGCAGTCTCGTAGGCAGCTCTTATATAATTGTCGACCACATTTGTCTTCCCTTCTCCACCAAATTCCGTGGTAGTTCAGGATTATTTTCTTGTATCCACGCACTCCCAGTTCCTGGCATGTAGCAACCTTCAACAAATTAACGTGACTGAATGTACTTACTGTCACCTCACTCAGTGGAAGAGCCATTTCTCAGTCTCAACAGGTGTCCAAAATCCCATTCTTTCAATTACTCTATGTGTGTATCTTCCCTACCCCGTTCCTGTCAGGTAACATGTTTTAGCGAAATATCCTAAATTCTCCCTGACTGATACCTACCTAGCACCCTTACTCTTTCCTTTACAGTCAAGCTCCCCAAAAGAGTAGTCTGAATTCTGTCCATTTGTTGATTTCCCATTCATTGTTTACTCCGCAGCAATCTAGCCCTCAGGCACACCACTCTGACTCAAATCATCAATTAAAAAATACCAAATTGAGGGCGCCTGGGTGGTTCAGTGGGTTAAGCCTCTGCCTTCGGCTCAGGTCATGATCTCAGGGTCCTGGGATCGAGTCCCGCATTGGGCTCTCTGCTCAGCGGGGAGCCTGCTTCCTCCTCTCTCTCTCTCTGCCTGCCTCTCTGCCTACTTGTAATCTCTCTCTGTCAAATAAATAAATAAAATCTTAAAAACAACAACAACAAATTGGATGGACTCTTCCCATTCCTTTGACCACTCATTCTTTCTGTTGTACTTTACCTCTTTGACTCCTTTTAGAAACTTCTCTTCTTCATATTTCTCTGGCCATTTCTTAGTCTTTTCAGGTTCTTTTAACTTTATTAATCATTTAAGTGTTGCTATTTTTCAACCTCTGGTCCTTGCCTCTCTTAACTTTTCACAGTACACAGTCCTTGGGTGAGCTTATTTTGGGTGTCCTCAATTCACATCTCCATTGCTGAGCTCTACACTCCTGTATTTACTTAATCTCTGATTATTATTCCTTGAACATTCTAGAGACAAACCTGGTAAACATATTCAAAGACTTCAGTCTTCTCTGCTCACTGGTGCCTTCTTTATACTATATCTTGGTGAGTGGCACCCTTGTCCACCTAGATAGTGATGTCAGAGAGACCTGAAAATTGTTCCCAAGCCTTCATTTCCCCTAATACACTGTCACCATACCCTTTTGTTCTATATCTCAGATCTGCTTCCTCCTGTTAAGCCCCCAAGCCACTCCCTTCATTAAGACCCTCATCATGTCTCTTGAGTTCAGCAGCCTTCTGTGGCCATCTTGGCTGCATTCTAACCCTCCTCCAATCCATTTATCCTTCACATCTCTGCCAGGTTCATCTTCCCAAAACATGGCTTTCATCCTTTCACTTATTTGATCAAAAAAGTTGGATAGCTCCCTATTACAACAGAATACAGCCCACTTGCCTTTCCAAACTAACCTCAGCTTCTCTTACGGGAGGTTTTTCCTGCAGCCAGACTTGAAACATCTCTTCTGCCTTTTTGCCTGTGCTGGTGCCATTTCTCACGTCTGTAGTGCTCATCTTCTTCCTGATCAGATATCCTGAATCTTCCTCAGCCTTCAAGGCCCACCTTATATTCTGCTTCTTCCACAATGATAATAGCCAAGTACACCTTGCAGTTTACAAAATGTATTTGCCTGAGAGGTCAGCACTACCAGCACCCTTTTATGAATAAGAATGAGAGAACTGTGGCACTGAAGGTTGAACGACTTGCCAGAGGCTACAAAGCTGTCAAGAGACAGAGCCTGGGCCTACCTAGTCTTTAGTCTTCTCTTTCCAGATCTGTTTTTACCTCAGTGACCACTCCCTCTCTGACCTCACAGCATTATGGTCTTCATCAGTCCTTCAGTCCTTGATTACATACTGCCTGTGACCAGCAGAAAGAGTGGCCTTGAGAGTGGGGGGTGAGACCTAAGAAGAGATCACCCCCTATTTGAATCAGATCTGGCCATTAAGGGCACAAGAGACGAACTGAGCTATCCTTGGGAACATGGTCTATGAATGGAGGTAAGCTGGGCAGAGCTCTGGGAATGAAAGGTAACCATCAAGTGTCCTGTAAGGAGGACTAGAGCAAGGACCAAGACTGTCCAGGGGTAGTGGTAGGGTTCTGGGTCATGAGCACTACTTCTGGGTAGTTTTGCCAGCTTCCATGGGTATAGAGGAGCTATATTCTACCCCTCAGGCCATCCATCAGAATGGAAATTCTCCCTGAGTGGACCAGCACTCTGTTGGGTTCTGTGTTCACTTAATGCTCTTCTCATTGGTGGTTTCATCTCCAGGGTAGAGGGCATGCCCTGGGCAATCGTCTGGCTCTGGTTTCTAGAAGGCTCCCTTTCATTCCCAAGGAAATCCTATAGCTTTAACATAAGGCTTATGTGTGTTTTGTCAGTGCAGGTCAGTTTCCCTAGGTTGACTAGCTCTGAGAGAACAAATGAAGTTTGACACCGAGAAGCATTCAGACATTAGGCATTTGGTGACCTGTCCTTCTCCACTCAGGCACACGGAACATGACCCTGAGACTTGACCTCTGAGAGGCCTGCTTCTCTGTGACATCTCTTCTGAAGTAGAGCGTGGCCTTGTGACATCTCAGGCATTTGGGCTCCCCCAGAGAGTCAGGGCCTCAGAAAATACCTGTGAAATGAGCAGAAGGGAGATGATGCCAGGCAGCAACCTGGCGAGACAGGTAAATGTGCTGAACTTTTTGGTACCCCAGACCTTTCTCCAGGGTACCTTATGAACACACCCCCACCCTGAAGAGGGCCCTGTGATCCCTCTTTCTTCATCTACCCTCTGGGTTCCTGAGTTCTCAGCAGTCCTTCTGACAGCAACCACAAAATGGGTGGATCCAGTTTACTTGCACTCCGTCTTTAGGTTCAGACATTTGGAAATAATATGTTGCTTTCCTTTTTCAAGTAGAGGATTGTTCATTTAAGATGGGAAGAGCGAGGGTTTCTGTTCTTTTTAAGTGAGAATGCTGGAAAAACTGAGAAATCCAAATTTATTTCAGAAAGGATTTTTAAGAACTGCATATAATAGAAAAGTCAGTGAAACATTAAAGAAAATGTTAAAAAAAAAAACATCTTGAATCACAATACCTTACAATGCTCTTTTTATGTCTGAATATTACCTTTCATGGAAAAATAGCTACCTACAAAGCTGATGATTGTAGCACACAAATCCTTTTGTATTCTGCTTTTCATTTGATATCATGACATTTTTTTCTGAATCACTACCTGGTCTTCATCATTATTATTATTAATAGCTTAAGACTAATTTATCTTCAGCATATACTATAATTTACCAAGCCATTTTCTCCTGTTTTTGTTGTTGTTGTTGTTGTTATTCTTATCATGTCCTCTGCTATCAGTGATGCAGTGAACATTTGTGTGTATGTGGTTTTTTTATTCTATTGAATAACTTGTTTAGGGTAAATTCCCAGGAGTGAGATGGCTGTATTATAGGGTATGAATATTTTTATAATTCATTTTATGCTGTTTTTCCCCCCCAAATGGATTGTAGTAATTTATGCACCAGTAGCATGTATAGTTACCACTTTCAACTACCAGGTTCAGGTGGTTTTGTTGCTGTTGTTTGTTTTGTTTTTGTTGTGGTTGTTTTTGCCTCTATAAGTAGTTGTTGATATATGGCAATATGGCATTTGGAGGAAAATCCACAGGACCACAGAGTTGTCTTCAGCACAAAGTAAAAATAATCTAATTTCCGAGAGTCTTTCTGTGCTGTGTTGAATAGATTTTAAAAAAATAATCATGTTACGGGGCACCTGGGTGGCTCAGTGGTTTAAAGCCTCTGCTTTCAGCTCAGGTCATGATCCCAGGGTCCTGAATCGAGCCCCACATTGGGCTCTTTGCTCAGCGGGGAGCCTGCTTCCCCTCCCCTCTCTCTGCCTGCCTCTCTGCCTACTTGTGATCTCTGCCTGTCAAATAAATAAATAAAACCTTAAAAAAACATATCATGGTAATACATGGAAAATGCATTCCTAGAGTTTTGTTGAAAGCTAGGATGGAAAACCTTGCTGCCATTAAACTCAGAATAACAAAATGTGAAGAGAGGAATTTGTGTACATTAGAGGGCAGTTTATCCAATAGCACAATAAAGAAGGGCTTAAATACTGGGGTTTTCGTTTAATTTCAAATGATAAAATTAGCAGAAGGAACACAGAAGTTTGGGGTCCTTTCCCAGCTAGCCAAATGATATTGAACAAACAGCATATTCTCTTTGGATCTTATTTTTCTTGTTGAAAAATGCTGAGATTCATTCTTTCATTTTAGAAATATTTATTGAGTGCATGCTATGTTCAGACACTATATATGCCTGTCAGGTAGTGAGGAGCAGGGACAAGGGTGAACAAGAAAGACTAAGTCATGTCCTAGGACTGTGTCCGAAGAGACAGTAAACAAGTACACAGGTAATAATGTCGCATTCAACACCGTCTAGCTCAAGTGGATGTTTTCTCATTACCTAGTGTGTCTCTCTCCCCATTTTTGCCTGAAGTACTTGTTTTTGATGATTAATTTTGTTCTCTCCTACCCATGCAAACAGTCTTTGGAAATTCTTACTCCCAGTGTGACATGGAATGACTTGCTCTGCCATTCCTTGGCCAGGTTGTAGAAACCCTCAGATCAGGCTGTAAGGTGTTAAAAGGAGGGATTTGTAGCAAGGTAATGTTATATGAGAGGTTTTCTGTCCTTCCAGACTTTCACATAATGTTCATTTAGTCCATGTTTGTCTGGGACTTAAAGCAGAGGTCACAGGCTAATGACTGGTATGTTTTGACTCATGCTGTTTTCTCATGTTTTTGAAATGTAATTAGTTGCCAGTGTTTGTGAGTTTAAGTAAAAATGTGGATTTCTGACATTTTGGAAAACTAAGGTTTGACAACACTGGACCCACATTCTTTTAGGTGGAACTATTTGTATGGCTAGCCCCTGTGAGCATTTGAATTTGCTACCCCTGCCTTCCTCTATCTTCTATCCTCTTCCGCAGGTCAGAGGAGATAGGAAGGAGAGGGAAGAGCTAAGGTGTAGTGAAAAGCAGCCAGAGGAAGGGGGTAGAAGTTCAGTCCTTTGGAACCCCCCAATCCTCAAATCAGAGACTCCATTTCTTGGCCATGTCTTTAATTTAAACCTTATCCTCATAGAGTTACTTCAGTTGGTTTTCTAAGACAAATGAAATATTTATTTGTATACTCATCCCGAGTAGTACCCACTGGTGTTGGAAAGCCATGCCACCACATTGAATCCCCAGAGTAATTATTTAAAGCCTAATGCCGCAGTTCTGAAGGTGCTGTCTATAGACCGATGACAGGTGGTGGGAGCATGGGGGTGGTCCCTGAGACTTCCGTTAGTGTCCATGGGGTCACAGGTATCCGCAAGTGTCCATAGCATCAAAAACATTTTCATAATAATATTAAGATGTTATCTGCCCTTTTCGCTGGGTTGGCATTCACTCTGGTGCCAAAGGAAAAACCAAAGATGGTGTGTAAAAAGCCAAAGATGCTGGTACAAGTTATGCTGTTCTTCACTGCCAGGCATTTGCAGGAAAAGAGAGAGAAAGGAAAGAGAAGGGAGTCTCACTTAGGAGTGTCCATGACGAAGCAGTAAATAGTTTACTACGTTTCAGTCCTTGAATACATGTTTTTAATATTCCGTGTGAAGAAACTGGAAGAATGCATAAAGCACTTCTACTTATCAAAGAGAGGAACTGCACATGTGCTGTAGTGTGAGTTGCAAGCTGAACTAGCCTGTTTTTTGTTTTTGTTTTTGTATGACACCAGTTTTACTTGAAAGAACAACTGACAGACTGTGGTTATTCAACCTTGGGAATCTGGCAGGTATTTTCTCAAAAATGAAGTGAGCCTGTCATTTCAAGGAAAAAACCCGACAGTATTTGTTGCCAATGATAAAATTAGAGTTCCCAGCAAAAATTAGAATTCTGGTAAAGGTATTCTGAGTCTGACATCTTTATTTGAGTCTGACATCTTCCTTGTAAAGAATTTTTCAGTAAGATTTGAGGCAATGTCAAAGAGTGTGATGTTTTGTTATTGTCTAATGAAACGTCAGTACTCAGAGCATCTGCATAAGTCATTTAACCAGTATTTTCCAAATGGCAAATGCTTGGTGTTATAAAATGATGCCTGAGTAAAAGAACAGTTCACAGTGCAAGATAGTACAGTGGATTTTAATGTAACAGGGTAAGAAATGTTCACTGATGTAGTTTCAGACTCCACATGGCAACCAGCCTCTAAGAAACTACTACTTGTAGAATCAAAGAATGTGCACAGTTACCTGACAAGGCTATTAAACATAGCCATATTTTTTTCTAACTGTGCAGCCCCATGAGGCTGGATTTTCCTCATACACTATAAACAAAACAACACAGAGTGGATTGACTGAAGAAGGAGGTATAGGATTCCATTTGTCTCCTATTAAGACAGATATTAATGAGGTTTGCAAAAAGGAAAAATGATGTCACTCTTCTTACTAAATTTATTGTTTTGAAAATAGTTAATTTTTTCCCAAAAAAGTACGTTATTCAGGTTGACATGTAATAGGTTTATTGTTTTTGCATGAATTAATAGTTTTAATTTTCTCAGTTTTCATTTATAATATGGTAAATAGTAATAGATAGAACCCAAATAAATAAAATCTCTCTGGGGTCCTGAATAATTAAAAAACATAAAGGGGTTTGAGACCAAAGAGTTTGGTATTCTCAAAGCCTAATGAAATGAACTCAGCCACACTTAAACCTTCTAAGACAGACTGCCCTTACCTCCATGGGGCTACTGTGCTGCCCTGTGCTAAATAAGTGTGAAGTCTGATTTTGAATTTGAACTTTACTATTTACCACCTGTCTTTGTACAATTACCCAGCCTCTCTGAACCTCAGCTTCCCCAGCCTGTCCCTCATGGCTTTATTTAATTTGTGAAAGTATCATAATGCCTATTTCCAAGAATACTTGTGAGGACTGATGAAGCATAGGAAGCACAGGAAGCCCCTGGCATATACTTGGCTTTTAATGCATTTCCTTCTCTTTTCCAAAATGAAATTTCAGCTCAAGCCTGTCCACTAATAAAGAGAAGCACAGGTAGATACTGGACACTTTTGAAAGTAAACAAACCCTGTAAGAAGCACACAATCTAGCAGACCTCTGCCACTTTGCTTCCTACAGCGGAGATGCTGGACTCTCTCTTTGAGCTCAGGTGAGGGTGTGAGGCTGAGGCCTGAAGGCTACAAGGCACGAGCCTCCAGCTCTCTGAGTCCTCCCTGGCCTGTTCAGGAGCATCCCCCACCCAAAAGAAATGAGTCACTCTGCTTTGTGCTTCACTTACAGGGAGTGGAGCTTGCTCGCTCTACACACTGCTTCACACATGAGGATATCACTGGAAGAGCCCCGGTCCCCGGCATGAGCATGGGCACCAATATGGGCATGAGGTTTATGTGGCTGCCGCTAGTTGACCAGAAACACAGGAGTGGTCAGATGGAGGCCCTGGTACAGACCTGCTCAGTGTGCCGACAGGACCTGCACGATATGGGGGCCCGGTTTCTACCCTGCCAGCATTTGCTCTGTAAAGGCTGCTTCCAGGGTTTGATCCAGGAACTGAGGCAGGTGGCCAAGGTTCTCGGGTCTGTCCCAGATGGTAAGTACAAAAGTAAAGCGCCACTGGTTCCCCTCCTTCCACATAACTGGTCTCTTCCTGTTTCATAGGAACTGAATTTCAGGAGTAGAAAGAATCAGAATTTAAATGCCCAAGGGATACTCGTTGCCAAACACAATTCTTTGGGGAATCTGTGAGACAAAGGAATCCTCTTGATGCCTACTATATCTATTTTGTAAGCTGGGACTTTGCATGTTTGGGATTTCCTTGAGTTGGTGGCAAACTGAGAAACCTGGGAAGGTGTTGATTCAAGGTTTGGCTCACTCCCCAGATGGAGAGGACGCTGTCCTGATTCACCAAACTTCCGAGGCAGAGGGAGAGCTGCTGCCCCCCTAGGATTGGTTGGGAACTAACTTTGAACAGACTCTCTTGGACTAGTGAACCATTCACCATTTAAGTCACCACCAGGCGGGAGGAGCTTGTGTCTTGCACCTGAATATCAGGTTTCCTAGGGAACAATCTCATTGAGGACTGTGAGTCCTTGGAGATGTGAACTAGGACTCTTCAGCTCAGCATTCGAGTACAGGCCTGTAACAGAGATGTAGTCTCTGTTGGAGGAACTTGGAGGATGAGAAAGTCTAACAAGTTGTGAATGTTTAGAAACATCATCTCTGTTTTGTTGTCTGTAGTATTATTAAAGTGATTTGTAGCCAAAGGCTAGGCATACAAATTTGAGGTATTACAACAGCACAGTTGTCTTTAGCTATGAATTTGGGGCCTTCTGAACTCTTGGGCAAACTGTATGACCTCCCTGGGCTCTTTTGTGAGTTTGGAGCCCAGGAAAGATGATCTAGTTTGATTTTTAAAATTAAAATCTGAGGGGCGCCTGGGTGGCTCAGTGGGTTAAAGCCTCTGCCTTCGGCTCAGGTCATGATCCCAGGGTCCTGGGATCGAGCCCCGCATCGGGCTCTTTGCTCAGCAGGGAGCCTGCTTCTTCCCCTCTCTCTCTGCCTGCCTCTCTGCCTGCTTGTAATCTCTGTCTGTCAAATAAAATAAAATAAATAAAATCTTAAAAAAAAAAAATTAAAATCTGATTTTTAAACTTAAATTTAGTCCTTCCTTAAACTTTTAATTTTAACTTACACGTCTTACTCTATTTATAAATGTAGCAAATTTTAACAATCACTTTAAAATTTTTAAATCACTTTTATTGGGGAGCCTGGGTGGCTCAGTGGGTTAAGCCTCCACTTTCGGCTCCAGTCATGATCTCAGAGTCCTGGGATCAAGCCCCGCATCAGGCTCTCTGCTTGGCATGGTGCCTGCTTCCCCCGTTCTTTGCCTACTTGTGCCTGCCTCTCTGCCTACTTGTGATCTCTGTCTGTCATATAAATAAATAAAATCTTTTTTAAAAAATCACTTTTAAGGGGGGTGGGGTTATGGACATTGGGGAGGGTATGTGCTTTGGTGAGTGCTGTGAAGTGTGTAAACCTGGCGATTCACAGACCTGTACCCCTGCGGATAAAAATATATGTTTATAAAAAATAAAAAATTTTAAAAAATCACTTTTATTTATAAACCTAGCTAATATTTGCTTTTATAAATTAAATGTTTTTTATTTTCTTTTTTAAATATTTCAGTTGTCTAGCAAATAATTGTTGGAATTTACACTTGGAAATCTTATAAGTTAAATTTATAAGCATGGTGAATCTTAAATATGTCTTAAAATGCTCCAGCATTGTTGGGTGAATATCCAGAATATATAAAGACCTTCTCCAACTAAACAATAAAAAGCAATCTAACTTAAAAATGGGAAAAGGATTTGAATGGACATTTCTCCAAATAAGATATACAAATGGCCCATAAGCACACAAAAAGATGCTCAACATCACTAATCTTTAGGGAGATACAAATCAAAACCACAAGATGCCACCTCACGTCCATTAGGATGGCTACTATTAAGAAAAAAGAACAGAAAATAACAAGTGTTGTGAGGACATGGAGAAATTGGAATCCTGTACACTATTGGTGGGAGTATAAAATGGTACATCCTCTGTAGAAAACACTATGGCCATTCCTCCAAAAAATTAAAAAATGAAATTACCAAAAGCAGGGACTCAAGGAGATATTTGTATACCTGTGTTCATAGCTGCATTAATCTCATGGCCAAAGGTGGAAGCAATCCAAGTGTTCATCAACAGACGAATGGCTGAACAAAATGCGGTATATACATACAGTGGAATATTATTTAGCCTTAATAAGGAAGAAAATTCTGACACATGCTACAACAGGAATGGCCATTGAGAACACTATGCTAAAATAAGCCAGTTACAAAAAGACAAATAGAGGGTGCCTGGGTGGCTCAGTAGGTTAAAGCCTCTGCCTTTGGCTCAGCTCATGATTCCAGGGTCCTGGGATCGAGCCCCACATCGGGCTCTCTGCTTGCCAAGGAGCCGGCTTCCCCATCTCTCTCTCTGCCTGCCTCTCTGCCTACTTGTGATCTCTGTCAAATAAATAAATCTTAAACAACAACAACAAAAAGACAAATAGTCTATGATTCTATTTGCATGATGTACCTTGAGTAGTGAAGTCACAGATACAGAAGATAGCCTGGTTGTTGCCAGGGGCTGGGGAACAAGGCAGGGAACAGAGAGTTGTTGTATAATGGTATAGAGTTTAAGTTTTGCCTACATTTTAACTGGGATTTTGTTGTTGTTGTTGTTGAGTTGTAGGAATTTTTTAAAACATTTTATGGGTACTAGATCCTTATCAGATATATGATTTGTAAATATTTTCTGTTATTTCAGGTTGTCTTTTTGTTCTGTTAATAGTGTTCTTTGATGCACAAAAGTTTTTAATTTTGCTAAGTACAATTTATCTATTTTTGCTTTCATTGATGTCCTAACCATGAAATTCTTGCCAAATCCATTGTGATGAAGCTTTTCCCCTGTGTTTTCTAAGGGCTTTCTAGTTTAACTCTTATGCTTAAGTCTTTGATCTCATTTAGGATTTTTAAAATGAACTAATGATGCATGTTTCAAGTCTTTGTATGACCCTGAAGTCAGAAAACTAAATCATGCTAATGACAATTATTTGAATTATACTGTTCATTCACCAAGTTATTCTGAGTGTAATGGAGAATAAAAACATTAGCTTTGGTGTCAATATGTGTGGGCATGAGTGTGAGGTCTAATCTGCCTGCCACTTACTAGTTGTGCAGCTTGGGCAAGTTTTCTCACCTAGAATGTGAGGATGGTGATAGTAGTATTTATCGTACAGGATTTTTAGGAAGATTAGATGATCATGTACATGTAGAACATTCTGTACTGCTCATAGGAGATAGTAAGAAGCTTAGAAACTTAACAAAATACTATTATTTAGAACTTTAACAACTGAAGTAGAAAAAAAATTGGTCAGATGTGAATATGTTTGATTCGGAACAAATCAATTTCTTAAATATGTGGCATCTTATATTCTTATATTCTTATATCTTATATACTCTTATATCTTATTTATATTCTTTAGTCTGTCCTGTGACCTGGCCAGGCCATTGTTACCTTCCATATTTGCATTTATGGGTGAAGAGTAGAATCAGCTTCTCTGACTTCTTGGGAGATTTTAGGACTCTATGCTGTGTGGGTGTTTGTTGGTTTATCTGCCTGTGTATGTCTGTCTTCTTTGCGGGTATTTGACTTCTATGTACTGGGCTCTTTGGCATTAGGGTATAGAGATGAAAAGACAGGGCCCTTGCCTTCAAGGAACTCCTGTTCTGTTGAAGGGCAGAGAACTAGACATATAATAATATGGTGTGGTATGGATGTGAAGAGAAGATTGTAAAGTTCAGGCAAAGAGGGGCACCTGGGTGGCTTAGTCGGTTAAGCGTCTGCCTTCGGCTCAGGTCATGATCTCAGGGTCCTGGGATTGAGCCCCGCATTGGGCTCCCTGTTCAGTGGAGAGCCTGCTTCTCCCTCTCCCACTGCCTGCCACTCCCCCTGCTTGTGCCTGCTCTCTTTCTGTGTCTACTAAATAAATAAAATTTTACAAAAAAAAAAAAAAAGTTCAGGCAAGGAAGCAAACCTCCGGGAGGTTCTCCATGGACCAGACTGGTATATATCAGTTGCTCACTGAATGTTTTTGGAAGAACTGAAAGAATGGTACCCAAATGAGCTGTCTCATGAAAATGAGAGGAGAGCTGTCATCTATCTCTAGTTAGTCTAGTGAGAAACCCAATACCTGAATTTGATTTCTGGTCCTTAATTTGAGATAACCTGCTTGGGATCTGGTTCTTTGGAAAGAGCATTTAGCACTGCCGCTTTATCCAGCAGAGCAGGGGCCCAGACTTGCTAAAACACTTGTCCTACTTCTGCCAGTTTGGGGTTTTCAAAAGTAAAACATGGGAAACAGCTAGAGAGGAGATGGGTAGAAGCTAAAGTATAAATAGGCCCATCAGTGCCTCCAGCCAGGTGGGCCAACAGTGCATGGGGTAAGTCCACTTCCATAAATCCAAGTCAGCTGGTTGCTGGGAGAGCTGAGCATTGCTGTGTGCATGGGCCCAGGGGCCGTCCAGCTGATTTTCAACTCTGATCCCTGGGGGAGCCTCCCTGGGGCCTGCACGTCTGCACTAGGGGAGGCATCTGATTTAACTGCACTGGGCCTTTCATCTCTACCTCTCCACAGCCCAATACAGAACCTGACACAGGATGAGGGCTTCAGTGAATATTTCTTGAACAAATGATTGAATCAGTGAATCCGCAGAGATCTCCTGTGGCTCTTACATGGAAGGCACACTGTCCCACTTGTGACATTGTCCTTTCTGTTTCTCAGGTTGCCAGGGGCAAACATGTTTATCAAGCACCTGCTGGTTGGCAGACACTATACTGGGTGCTTGTGCCTATATCATCTTTTTAAAACCGTGCAACGACCCTGTAATTAGGTGTTATTCCCATTATATGAAAACCCTGGGTATCATGAATATGTGGGGTCTCAAGTTTAAAACAACTTGTTGTAATTGCTACGTCAGGTCAAACCTCTTTTAGGAGCTTGTGATCAGCCCTGTAAGCACTCAGCTTAGGGGAAGATTTCACGTGGAATCCCTGAACGGATGGGGAGATTCCATGGAGAATCTTTGCGGAAAGAACCAGCACTTCAGCCTGAGTCCTCAGGTGCACATCTTTAATGTGGCCATGGCCTTGCGGAGATTTTCCCCAGCAGCTCTGTCACACTAGGAAATGTGTCTGTGTTAGGGCTCTGCTAAGGCAACCAGAGGGGCAAGGTCTTTAAAAGCTAGTGATGGGGACAA
Source organism: Mustela lutreola (assembly GCF_030435805.1). Classification (NCBI taxonomy): domain Eukaryota; kingdom Metazoa; phylum Chordata; class Mammalia; order Carnivora; family Mustelidae; genus Mustela; species Mustela lutreola. Next base: position 239,309,944 of record NC_081290.1, on the reverse strand, counting down.
GAGCGAAGGCAGCAATGTTCTGAGCACACAGTGACTTAGCTGTGCAGTGGGATGACTGGAGCTGCAGACTCTGTACAGAATGCCTGAGAATGGGAGATGGGTGTACCTAGCCCACTAGAGTCAATATACGTGGGACTCTGCTTCTCAGCCTAACTGAACATGGTCCCAGGTCAGACTCTATGGAGAAGTCAGCCACAGAGTGGCAAAGTGATACTTAAAATAATGTAGCAAGCTCTGAAGGGAGTTGGCTGCCTGAAACTGACATTTACCATGCACTGCATTTGTCTTCAAAATTCTCAGGACCCCTATAACTCTATAGGAGTTAACTCTATAACTCTAGTTGTTGTTTTAAGGGAGAAGGGCAATTAATTGGCTATTTCCTACCCCATGTAAGAAGGAACATTGTATTTCCTTTTCAAATCTACTAAAGATAAATCCTAGCGGAGAGACCTTGATTCTGATATCACAGTTTTAGCATCTACTTGTTTAGTATCTTACATTTTGATGTGGGTGATGTAGGAGATGTGGGCAGAGCCCTGGTCTGGACGTCATGGCCCTTGGAGCTCAGTCTGGACTCTGGCACTAATTGACTGGGCAATCCCAGGTCTTCTCTGGCTTTCAGGGCTGGACTTGAAGAGCTCCGAGAACACCAAATAACCATCATGGCCTCATGCTTCCTGAAGCTAATTTGGGTAACAACATGTCTCTTGTAAGCCACAGATGCTGAAAGGGGGGGCAATCTCTGTCCCTCAGTGGGCAAGCCTTGGGACTTTGGGAAGATCTGAAGAGAGGGAACTGATGCAAGATGCTACAACCTCAGAGTCAGAGAAAGAAATGATGATCTTAATGAGAGCTCAGCTGGAGGGGCTCTAATGGCCTCGGGTGAGGGTGGGAGGCAGGGGCATGAGAGCTCAGCTATAGGAGCCTGGAAGGCCAGGTGACTGCTATTTGCTCAGTCCAGGTACTAATGTTGTGTCCAACCATTGTGGGGTCTGTTGTGGGCAGTGACCCAAGTCTCCTAGGTGGAGGACAGGCAGCTGAGCTGGATTGAGCTGGGTGTGCAGCAGGTGCAGGAGCTGGAGCTCCCAAGCCCTATCAGCACGATGGCTTTTTAGTTCATGAACAGTTTCCTCACCCTAATTGGCTCTCTAGGGCCCCAGGAGTAGCACTGGCACCTCAGAACGGTACCTGTTACTGGGAGAGCAATCCCCCTGGTACTGGGAAGGTAGCAGGCTGTGTTCTGGGGGATATGCTGGCTGCTACCAGCACTGCTCAGAAGGATATAGCCTGAGTAGGTTGCTGAGGGTTCCCTCAGTTCAAGGTAGCTGTGATTGATGGACAGGGTCTTGGAGGGGCCCCTTGTCTACTGGAACTCTCTGATTCAAGGGGGACCAGTCATGGTTGACTGCTGTGAAAGCTAGAGAGCAGGAAAGACCCTTGGAGCTTATCTCTAATCCCTTACCACATAAAGGGAGCATCAGGAGTCCAGAAAGCCTTAGAATCCTGCTGAATGCCATAGTTGTTACAGAACCTGAAAAAACAAATTCATCTCCTTTGCCTGCCGATCCAGGGCTTGCCTGGACCTGATGGCCAGTAGGCACTGCAGACCTAGAGTAGGCTGCTGCTCTTGGATCTCCCACTATCAACTCTGTCCAGACCAGCTGGAAAGTGGGGACAGGGGCTTTGCTGGAGTATGTCAGTGCAGTCCTTGGATTGACTCTTGAGATTTGAAGGGAAAGAAATAGAGGTGCCAGTCTATCAGATGAGATGAGTGAGCCTAGATCCATCCAACCTGTACCTTCTGCATTCTGCTATGAGCTATTTCTTGGCCCTGAAAGCTTGTTTCACAGCTGGATTGTCCTACGAACATGAGCTCTGAACGCTGTGGACCATCATCTCCTGCCTCAGCCCATCATCTAATCTCATGCCCATGTTCTGACTCTGGCTTAGATGGGCCACGTGGCCCTGCCGCACACTCTTTGGATCCCCCTGGCTGAGCTCACTTTACTTCTTGCCTCTGTGTGTTATTCTCCCAAATCCTCTGGCTTCAACCCTGATCACTCTCTTCTGTTGTGAGCCCGCCGCTCTAGCTACCTGAGAGGCTCTTGATTGCTTATGTTTCAGAGCAGACACTTAGCTTGGCAAGGCTCTTCCCAGTCTGATTCCAGGGTAACTTTAGAGCCTCATTTCTGTCACTCTTCTCCATGAACCAGCTTTACCAGTCTTTCCCCCAGAGGCCTCACATTTTGACATCCGCAGTCCTCTGTTTATGATGTTTCCTCCTCCTGGAATATCTTCTTCTTGTTCCTAGCATCCTACTCCAAATGGAAGTTTGTTCCTAGTGTCCTACCCCAAATGGAAGTGTGACCCAGATATCAGAACTCAAGCACACAGGGATGGAGGTAGAATTGGAAACAAGCAGGATCCCCATTACGAGGATTGAACCCCAAAGGGTGAGGCTAGAACAATTGAAGGGACCAGCAAACTTTGTAAAGGGCTAGGTAGTAAATATTTTTGGCTCTGTGGGTCCTACAGGCTCTGTTATCACTTCTCAGCACCGCCACTGCAGAGCAGATAATTTGGGAATTGATGGACCTGACTATGTTCCAGTAAAACTTTATTTACAAAAAGAGCAAGCTGTGGTTTTCTGACCCCTGGTTTAGGCTCTGCCTTGGGAGATTGGATGGATTTGAATCCGTGAGTGGAATCAAGTAGGAATATCTGTGTAGGAGCCAGGCAGGGCCAGACTCTGGATGGGAACTGAAGGTAGGGAATAGTTTTAAGATGAGGCATATGGAGGGATGACAGGAGGAAAAAGAGAGAGTTAATTTTGGCTGCAATCTAGGATTGTTTGAAGGAGGGAAGTGGGAACTCCGGAAGGGAAATTTGGGGACTCATTGTGAAGGGTCATGACCAATTTAAGCTATTCTGTAATGGAATACAATCAAATCTGTATTTTTGGAAAGTTATTCTCGCTTAGGGAGAAGAATGATTGGAGGAGACGACTGGATGCAGAAAGCCCTTCTGGGCGGTCACTGCAGTTGTTTTTGCCATTGCTTCTAGCTTACTGGTCTTTGAGCCAGTGCTGTGTCTGAATGCCCAAGAAGCACTTGGGTAACTTGCCAAAAATATAGATTTTTGGTCCCGTACCCATACCCAAGAGATTTGGATTTGGTAGATTCAGGATTTCTAACAGTCCCTCCAGATTTGTGAATTACGGGTCTGGCAAAGCAGGATGAAGCCTGACCTGAAGAGGCTATGGACGCCAGAGAAAGTAGAGCACACATTAGATGGGGTCTGGCAACAGCACTCTCCCTCCCTCTTACCTCTTGTCCTGACAGCCCCTCCACTTAACTCCTTTATCTTCACATACCACTCCCTGCCACATCCTATTTTGGTCATGCCCTATTGGTTCTCTTTGAAACAACTCTTCTGTCCCTGTCTTTCCATTGCTACCCTTGTTCGGGATCCCACTACCACTAAACTGGACAAAACTTCTCCCTGACCCCCCAGTCCCCAGTTCATCAAGGAAATCATAAAGCCCAGCTCTGTCCTCTCCAGAGCCTTTGCTTTTAGGATAAAGGTCAAGCTCCTTAGCTTAGCATTCGGGGCCCTTCAGGAACTTACTCTCCTGCCAGTCTTTCCAGGCATATTCCCTACCATTCCCACCCATGCTTTTGCAACCTTCCTGTGCTCTCTGCTTTTACGATTATCTTGTATTCCTAGCTTTGCCCCCCTCCTTATGTCTTCCCTCCAACTCAACCTTGCTTTTCCTTCCCTTTTCTCTCCCTGCTTGTGTTTGACTGTATCTCCCCCGGGGTGGGGGCGGGGAGGGTAGAGTTAGCTGCCAAGGGACACCTCCCAGGACCTTTGTGCATCAGAAACGTGTGTCTTCCCCATCCGAAGTCCTAATCCTCCACTTGTGACGGACAATTGGTCACTATGGCAACTGACTGTGACGTCACAGGATAAGGACTTCAGGTGAAGTGGCAGGAGCAGGTGAGTGTGTAGGAAATAGATTTTAATGTCTGTTGAAGGTCCCCCCCCCCCACACCCTCCTTCCATGCCGGGGGCACGGAGGGCTATCTCGGGCTCCTGCTGATTTTTAAAATGATGCGGTGAGAGCGTGTGCCTGGCATCTGCGTGCTGCAGCAGTGTGGGGCTGACAGAGTGTGTCAACTTGAGCTCTGGGTGTGCAGGCACCGCTGCTGCGTGAGCCTGTTATTCCGTTCTGGATTGCTATTTTGATACCCAGATTGCATCATTCTTCCTACGTATAAACAGGGGGTCCCCAGGGCCCTGCAGCTACTCACTTCTCCACCAACACTGTTGTTGTGATGAGCTCTATTTAAATGAGCTGCCGGATCGGGGCAGATTCCAGCCATACATGAGCACTGTCATTTTGGGGAACATGGAGGGCTGAAGGATTTTTGGATCGAGTCCTAAAAGGCTGAGAGTGATGGCCTCCTGAGCCGTGCAGAGGGCGGCAGAGCTAGTTCCTGAAAGTTGAAAATCTCGTTTTCTTCCTTCTGAGCTTCTATTCCAAGGCACCCAGAGGATTAGGAAGGAGATGCAGCTAGGAAGAGAGTCGCCTCTTTGAGGTCTCCCTCTTGCTGCTCAGTTTGGGAAATTGCTGCAGAGCCTTCGAGATAAACAGGAACAGGAGGAGTCAACCAACCTTTTCTTGCAGGAGCGTCTCAGGTGAGCTGGAGAAACGCAGCCCTGGCTGAGGATATATCAGAGAAAGGAGAGGACCCAGGGTGCTCCCCTTACCCTACCCAGGACCCAGTTCCCCAAGGGTTAGGCCCCGCAGCCCAGCCGGCTGCAGCAAACAGGGTGGGTGTGCCTGGGCACTTGGTGAGCACCGTCCTTGGGGACCCGTGGTGGTCTCACCTGTCGCTCTTCTGACTTCTCTCCCAGGTGTCGCTCTCATCACAGGGCAGCAGGGCCACAGGTGAACCTGCTGGCAGCCAGGGGCAGGAGCAGCAGTCCCCATAGGATCAAAGTCTGCCTTTCTAGTAGGGACTAGGCAATCTCGGGAGTGGGTGCAATGTGTTTCTAGAGGGGGGTGCTGAATTGAGTTATGGGCTAGAAGGCTGCAGGGGCTTCTGTGGTGGGGGGCTTAGCTGGTGCCTGGTACCTTGGGACTGTCCCTGGCTGGGAGGGCAGGAATGGGTAGTGAGGATGACCAGCATGCCAGAGGATACCACCAGGTTTGTTTTTCTTTTTTTTTTTTTTTTCTCCTTGCCTAGTGACTGACAGAGGCATAAGGAGGTAGAATGTCTTACTTATGGATACAGAGGTAGATTGTCAGGGACTGCTCAGTGGTTCCAGGTAGCACCTATATTTTATAAGGGCTCCGTGGTTTTCAGCTAAGTACCTCCCTCTCTCTGGGCATCCACGTCACCATCTGTATGGTGAGGGAATTGGCTACATACAAAAAGCTAGGTCTGTCCAGCTTTGGTTCTACAGGTGAGAGCTGCCAGGGGAGCATCAAGCTGCTTCTGAGGATGCCACTGCTCTGTGGGAGTCAGAGCTTGGGCCCCAGCTGTAAAGTTCCTTGGAGCGGTGGACAGGAGCTGTAGCATGAAGGACTTCTTAACCCTCAGTGGGCTGCATAGCAACGGGTTCAGGCTTAGGTACCTGGGGTTCATGTGTCCTACCTGGTGAGCTGAACTGACCACCTCCTTGGGATGTTTCTCCCAGCCTAGCCTCCTGGTTCCCGGTTGCCTTGGTGCTGCTATTCATCTTTGAAGGGTGGACTATCCGGTCTTGACCCCCTTCCTTGCTGCCCTACTAAGTCCTGAGCTCAGCACACTCTAGGCCCTGGCAGCAGTGGTTGTCGTGCCGGAGTTCAGGCAGCTTCCCACGCCCTTAGCTCGTGGGTCCTCCAGTGAAGCTGGGAGTTAGGGGAGGCAGGATGTGTCCATCAATCCCCAGAGAAGCTAGGTGTCAGGACACCCTGCTGTCTGTCGGGGATCTGCCCTCTTCCCTTCCCTGCCAGAAAGGAGATACATCACAGCTGCATTCAGTACGTTTCCTAACTTTGTGGGGCCTCTTTAAAACTGGGTGGTCCTGCCCTTCTCAGCTGCATGGTATGGAGAAAGAGCTGTCAGGCTCAGGTTTGGGGCCAGGGGATGCTCTCTCTAAGGTGCTTGTTCTCAAACATGGTTGTATATTGTTATATAATATACAATTTTAACAATGGCTCATGCCTCGATTCCACCTTCTAAAACTTTGATTTAGATGATATGGGCTTGACATCAGGGTGTTTAAAGTGCCCCATAGGATTCAAATATGTAACAAAGTTTGAGAACCACTGGTTCTATAATATGAAACTATATCCAGATTTATTACCAGGCAGAAAAATTCTTCTTCACCTGCCTTTTCTCAAAGATCATATTTCTTAAAACTTGAAGCACGGATGGGCTGGCTCCCAGTTCCTTCCTTCTGGATTCGCATGATCCAAAGCTGGGTTCAGGTCATCATTAGAGTCTGATCATTATTATGGAATATTTTACTTATAATAAAATTATGGAATTAGTTAAAACTACCTTGTTTAAACTTGGAGTAGAGAGCTATAGCATAACAGAAAGGGCTGGGTTTTAGAATCAGGGAGACTTGGATTCCAGTCATTGGTCTGCCCCTGTTTTATATGACCTTTGCCAGGTGGCAACTTCTTGGAGCCTCAGTCTCCCCAGCTATGAAATGGGGACAAGGCCTGCCTCTCAGAGGTGGTTTCATGATTAAATGAGGTAACGTTCCTAAAGGTCTGGTGCGGGGAATGGTGGTAAGAGAACCATCTGCCCCACACCTCCCAGGGACCAGAGTGCTCACTCTTATGACAGGAGGACTGAACTTGGGCTTTCAGAGCTTCTCTCCCAGGCCCCTAGATCCCCAGGAGAACTCTGGTGCCTGTGACTTCTTCATTCAAGAGGCAGAAACCCCACTTGCTCTAGGAATGGTTGTGTGTGACCTTTGGGTCCTGGCTCTGCATTGCTCAGAATTGATATTCCTGTGTATGAAATAAAAGCTTAAGGCTATTACTTGAAAAATCCAAATAGAAAAAAGGAAGTGCACCTAAATATTTTATGTGATATGTGATTTAAATATGTATTAATAACTAAGTATTAAGTATTAAATGTTAAATATTATAAGCAGATGTTTGGTTATTTTATATGTACATCTGCAGCCCTACAGGTTCATGTATTCCAGCTGTCCCAAGTGAAACTTCAGGCATGCTTGGGTGGTTTAGTTGGTTGGGCATCCAACTCCTGATGTCAACTCAGGTCTTAATCTCAGTATCGTGAGTTCAAGCCCTGTGTTGGGCCCCAGACTGGGCGTGGAGCCTACTAAAAAAAAAAAATAAAGTAAAACTTTGTTTTGGTATTGACATTGAAGAATGGGGAACCCTCTGGAAACAAAAGCTCTAAGTTAGTACACCTTAATGGGGGTTAGGGGCCTTCTAAAGGAAGATAAGAATTTCTGGACAAAGATGGGACCTGGGGCACCTGGGTGGCTCAGTTGGTTAACGCCCAACTCTTGATTTTGGCTCAGGTTGTGATCTCTGGGTTTTGAGATTGAGCCCTATGCCAGGCTCCATGCTGAGCAAAGAGTCTGCTTGAGACTCTCTCTCATCCCTCTGCCCCTCCTGCTTTTGCCGGTGCTCTCTCATTCTCTTTTTCTCTCTCTAAAATAAACCTTGAAAAAGGAAAAAAAAAAAAAGAAGATGTTGTGACCCAAAGAGAGCACATGTCCTCTGTGTCTGCTCTGGGCCCCATAGCCTCTCTGGGACCTGCTCGTACCACTGGCACAGCTCTCTAGCTCTGCTGTCTGCCATAGCTGCCCCTCTTCAATGGGATGAGCTTTTAGATGTAGGCCTCTCCTAAGCCATAAGCCTGTCCCCTGACTTGCTGAACAAAGGGGATAAGCAGGTCACTGCTTGGCTCTCTGTCCCACCCAGTCTTGCCCAAGGGAATATTTCTGAAGCTTGGGTGCAGGAGGCAGAGGAATAGGGTTGGATAATCCACAATTCCCTGCTATTCCTATTCCCTTCATGTTAAGGATGTAGAAAGTAAGATTCAGGGGGAAAGGGGTCACTTTCTGGGGGTTACACAGATAGTGCCTGCTCTGGGCCTGGAACCCACATCTCCCAGTTCACAACCTTTCCCAAGCACTGCACCTCTGCTCTGGGTCAGACCTGATTCCTTTATCATCCTGGCTGGGTTTTTTCTCATTACCCTAAAAGCTTCCAGATGACTTCTTACTACTTTCAGTGGCTGTGAATGCAAGGAATACACATGGGATACCCAAACCCAAAAGAAATATAATTGTCCAATCTGCTAAAAATTATGCAATATCCTTTAGTGGCAATTGTGGATTATTTTTGTATGCAGACATATGAACAGATAGTTAAAATGCAATGTGATATTTGTCATACTAGAAGGATGTTCTGGGTGCTTTGGGAACCCAGAAGAGGGAATAATTAACTCATCCTGGGGGAAATCAACCTTGCTTCTCCAAGGTAGAACATTCAAACAGGTTTGGAAGGATGAATAGGAGTTTATCTGAAAAGGAGGGGAGAGGGAGCAGCACTTTCACAAACAGAGTTAGGTGGAGGTTTGATATTAAGAAGACAGCAGAGTTATTTGTCCTGGCGAGGACACAGGATGCGGGGCAGGTGAAACTGAAGATGAGACTAGAGAGGGGTAAAGCCAGTTTGGAGGGGCTATGAGCACCAGGATGCGGACTTTGGCATTTAAGCCCAGGGGCAGTAGAGGATGTGCTATGAGGCCTTGCCTGATCTCTTCAATTAGTTCTCTTTTTTCATGAGGTAAATAAGACTAATGTTTGGACATCTGCTTCCAGAGGCTTAGAAGCCTTGTGGAAATCATTTTCAAAAAATAGAGCAGCATTTCTGACCTGTGGGTAGATGAGGATCTCCTCAGGATGAACCAGGTGGAAGGGAGGGACAGTCACCTGATTCTCCTGGGTGATGACACCTGTGAAGAGCATTCTTTTTCACCTTTGGCCACTGTTCTTGACAGGCAGGAGAATATCTGGGAAATGGCAGCTCCATGGCTCTGTGAAGTCTGAGGAGGGTTTCTTTGTGGGAGGTGTTGGGGGTGGAAGGGGAGAAAGAGTATTGAATTACAACTTTGTGTGATATTGTAGATTTTGATTTTTCCAGGATAGATCAGGTAGCTGTTGCTGCATTAGGAGACACTCAAAATTTAGTAGTTAACAAAAGCTTTATTTATTGATGATTCTATAGTTCTGCAATTTGGACTGGGACTCTCTGGGTGGTTCTTAAGGGCTTGGTTAGGCTGGGCTGGGCTTGGTTAATCCCAGATGTGCTCACTGTGGTCACTCCTGTGTCTGTGTTCAGCTGGTGAGGCATTTGGGGCTAACAGGTTTATGATGAGTTCCAGTGAGCCCCTGAGACAACCAAGGTGTCAGTCTGCCTGGTCTCTCATCTTCCAGCAGCTCCAACCTGGGCTTGTCCATGTGGGTGGTCATAGAGTTCTGAGAGCAGAGCGGAATCATACAAAGCCACTTGAGGACTAGGCTTGGAGCTTGTTCAGTGTCACGTCTGCTGTGGCCGGAGCAGGTCATGAAGGCAGCCTGGCTTCCAAGGGTTGAAGATAGACTCCCCCTTTTAATGGTTAGGATTGCACATGCATGGATGCGGTGCTGGAAGAGCTTGTGGCCATGTTTTTGCTCGACCTCTCAGACTCTCTGACTTTGATCACCTGGGAGAGTTGAAATTGAGGTCCTGGCCTTGCCGTGAATGGGATATGAGAAAACTTTTGAATTTAGAATCAACATTTGTCGAGGATCAGGTGCTTTCTAAAGTATTACAGAAAATAAACCTCATGGCAACTCTTCTTTTTCTCTTCCTATTTTACATCTGAAGAAACCAGAGCACAGAGGAGCTGAGTAGGATTAAGTGACTAGCCCAACCAAGGTCACTGGGTGGTAAAACTGGTATTTAGACTTCAGTTGGTCTGACTGCAACTGCCATTGTTTCATTTCGATGGTATGAGGCTGAGCAGATTGTAGTGGTCCTGCTGCCTTTGCTGCCATAGCCACCGCTTTCTGGGTGGCCCTTATGCCTGGGCACAGGCACCTGGCCCTACTCAGGAGCCTCATTTCCTTGCATGCAGTGGGTTTCTTGCTCTTGAGGTGGGCCTAAAGAGTACTCGAGTCTTTAGGGTGGCAGTCTCATGATGCTTATGTAGTCCAGGTACCCCTTGTGCTGGGGAAAGTTTGGAGACTGTTACATTTCTCTAGGAAAAGGAGATAGGACCAAATGTTCATGTTCACGGGTGAGACATGGGCAGTTCCTGCAGTGTGGCTGGATGGAGAAGGCCCAGCGAAAGCTCTCTGAGCCTCATGGGCAGACTGACTGGTATTGGCAGTAGCAAGAGAAATATACCTCCTAGATGAGTAGGCAGGGAGGCCTTGCTTTCTCGGGGGAGAGCTTGCTTGAAGCTCTAGCTGTGAGATCTTTAAAGTCATTCTGCTGTGTGGGAACCTTAGTGGCTGGATCTATGCCCTGGGCTAAACTGACCCCCTGGAGCTTGGCCAATAACAGGAGCTGGGCTCTCAGAGATAGGGAATGAGGAGTGGGAGCAGCAGGAAGGCACCCAGTTGTCAGAACCAGATCAGGGTTGGGCCTGTGATAGAATGGCTTGTGAAGGAGGGCAGGACCAGGCCAAGACAAGGATGCAAGGAGGTCTGTAGGACTGGCCCTTACTGAGGTGGCCATGTCCAGAGTACCTAGATGTTAAGTGCAGGCCATGACATCAAATGTAGTTCATAAGTGGCACTGGCACATACCTTGGTGTTGTATATTTAAAACCTTGTGTCTAGGCCTTATGTATAATCTGCCATGTTGCCCTGACTCTGCTTTTTTGCTCCCCTCCCAGAGCTCATCTCCTGTCCTGGGTGTAAGCGAGTATACCTTACCAGGGATGTAACTGAACATTTTTTCCTGCAGTGCGTTTCTACTGGGCAATCCAAGATGGCCAGGGTAAGTTAGGACGAGTAAAGAAACAGCTGATCCTTTTCAGAAATCTTGGGGACCCTGTTCATAAATTCACCGGTTCACCCATCACTTCATCTGACTTGTTACTCCTCCATCAATTTGCCTAATCATCCATCCATCCATCCATCCATCCACCCAGCCTTCTCCCCTCGTCTCTCCTCCCCTTTCTTCCCCTCCCCTCTCCCTTTCTTCCTTCCTTCCTTCCTTCCTTCCTTCTTTTTATCCAAAGAGTATCAAAATACTTGAATTGGGGAAAGTAAAATGGGGATATTTTTCTCTCTTATATCTCTTACTGGAAAACACTAGTACTAAGCTTTTATCCTGCTCTCCTCCCCAAGCTGAAACTTATATACCAGCTTGAACTAAATGGGTTCATCAATCTTGCCCATATTTAGCAGCTAATACCTTTTTCCTGAGTTTCTGAAATTTCACATCACTTACTAACTAGCACCTCCTGCTCCTCCCTCCTCTGGGGTACCCTTGCCACTGCATTTGATCCATTTGCCCACTCTACTTACTTGATCCTGTATCTAATTTTTATTAAATGTCTGGTATGTGTTGGGCCTTGTGCTGGGAGCTAGGGACACAGATACCCATGTTCTTTGCTTTCAAGAAATTCATAGTTTAATTAGTAAAACTTGTATTTCTCTTCTTTTTTCCCCCCAATGTGGGTTTGTCAGATGCCAGTAAGAGGACACTGTGAGAATCCACACCATTCTGATGGCCTGTGTTATTCAGGCCCAGACAGGCCAATTTTTTCCAAATCTCCTTTTTCCTCATGTTTTTACAATTAGCCCTGCAAGATGTTTGCTGACCGAATGAATGAACATCTGGACTAGGAGAGGACCAGGTTCTCTTGGGCCCAGCAAGCCCCAGTTGTGGAGGCATGACTCTGAGAGTTGGTCTGCACTTGTTCTTTCTTGGTCATATATGATCATCTCTCTCTGTACTTCCACAGCTCTGACTGCGCCCTTTTTGCAGGCACACGGGATTTTCTGTTTTGCCTGTGCGCTCCCATTTCAATCCCTCATCTGCCTGGCGGACTTTTACTTGTCATTCCCTATCCAATCAGAAGTCACCTCCTCATGAAATAGTTCCTGGCACATCCTAGGCTGAGCCCCTGGGAAACCCCACTTTGCTTCCTTAGAACTTGATGTGGCCTTTTATCACAGCATCACCCACTGATGCTGCCAGTCCACCACCCCATGCAGGCTGTGCATGCCTGGGGAGCCTCCCTCTGCCTTACTTACTCGAGTGTCCTCATCTGCAGCATGGGACTTGGGGGAATAGCCCCCGAGGCCACTCTTGTTTTAGTCACAGAGGATGCTTTGCTTCACAAGCCACCTTGTGGCCCTCCCCAGAGGTTCTCCAAAATTGACTGCCCTCCAGGGAACAGCCCTCCAAGCTCCCAGCCCCTCCCAGAGGGCCCCCCACCCCCGGAGAAGGATGGGTCAGTAACTGCAGACCTCTGTGCTTGCAGAACTGCTCCGAGTGCAAGGAGAAGAGGGCAGCGCACATCCTGTGCACCTACTGCAACCGCTGGCTGTGCAGCTCGTGCACCGAGGAGCACCGGCACGGCCCTGCGCCTGGGGGCCCACTCTTTCCCCGGGCCCACAAGGGACCACCAGGTACCTCTCCCTGCAGTCCTCACCTTGCTTCCCTGCTGGGGGTGAGGGTAGGGGTGGCCTCCATACTTTTCCCAGAGGACACGACAAGTTCATGCTAGGCTCTCCCTTGTTGGGAGACAGGGCAGGGAGGGGTGAGTATGAGCCAGAGGTGCAGAGAATAGTCATGAATTATCATGGGAGCTAGCTGAGTTCCCTACTTTCACCTTCATTTAGAGCAGTCATGCCTCACTTCTGTTTAGTGATTTGTCTAATTAAACAGCCAGGATCAGGGCTTATCCATTCATCCATCCAGTGCTGCTTGTTTTAAGTGACAGTCTCCTTGACCATCTTTGTCCAAGATCCTTGAACTGTGGGAGGGGTTTTACCTTTGTGACACCCACAGGAACCAGAGTTAATGATCCATGTGATCTGGCCTGGAACCCCTCCTTCCACCACCCACCCTGCACCCCCCCTGACCCCCCCTCCCGCATCCTGGTAAGTGAAGAGGTTTAGGTTGAATTTTAGAGGATTCATTACTCGGCAGGAGATCTGTTGCTGCAGCAGCAAGCATCTTCCTCAGCAGTGGGCAGGCAGTGAGGGGTCTGGGGCTGGGCCTTGTGTGATTTCTTCACAGCTGGGCAAGTCCCACCAGGCTTCGCTCACATTCTTCCTTGTGCTCCAAAAACCTCACTGGCCCAGAGAGAGGCCTCTCTTCCTTTTTCCAAGTTCTTGGTCTCCCCTGTGTTCATTGAGGGCTGAGGGCTGCTCAGTGAAGCTTACCTGAGTCTTCCTAAGCAAGAGAAGCCCACTTTCTCTATCTTCTCTGGCAGGAGTGAGTGGCGCTTCTGGGGACTTCGCTTTGTACTGTCCTCTACACACACAGGAAGTGCTCAAGCTATTCTGTGAGACCTGCGATGTGCTCACGTGCCATAGCTGCCTCATGGTGGAACACAAAGAACACAGGTGCGGCTGGCCGGCTGCCCCGAGGCGGCTCGGGAGGGCTCTGGACTCCACTTTGCTAGTGCTGGGCTCCCAGTGTGTCAAAATGTTCTCCCTGCCGGTGCTAATCTGGGGCCCTGAGACTGGAGTTTTTGTCTCTGCTCCCACAGTAATCCTTCTCTGGGAAAGGCCTAAAGGGCCAAGACTCAGCACTTTCCCTAGATATAATCCTAGCTTCTGTGGGCCAGGCTGAGACAATACATAGTGGGGGTTCTTGCTTGGCTGGCATGCTCAGCTCTCCTCAGCTTTTTCTTTGCCTCCTTCTTTAGGTGTAGACATCTGGAAGAAGTTTTGCAAAACCAGAGGATGCTTCTAGAAAGTGTGACCACACAGGTGGCTCATAAGAAATCCAGTCTACAGACATCTGCAAAACAAATTGAGGACAGGTAACACATACTAACCCCTTGCCAATGCTGGAAATGCTTTGTTTCCTGACATCCTGGATCCCGATACCAGGTTATCAGATGTTGTACTTAGGAAGAATGCAAGGGGTTAAGCAGATGTGGGCATATGTCCCAGTAGACATATGTCCTGAAACTTAGAGGTCTTGGGGCCACTGAAAGGGCTTTGGGTCATCACTTAGTAGACAGAACCAAGCTAGATCAGAGTGAGCAGTGTGAGTTTGGGCCTAAGCACATGCCTTCTGAATGTGGCCATGACATAGCCAGGGGTAGGTGCTCAAGAAGGAGGGCATAGAGCAGATTCTGGGTTTATCATGAAGATGCAGTAAATCGGTGGCAATTTGCCCCTTATCCACCCTATCTGAGTGTCTTTTGTATAAATCTACAAGTGATATGGGGCCATTGATATTTAATGTGGGAAGAGGAATTAGTAGGAGCTCATCATGTAACAGGCACTAGGTTGGGCATCTATATGCATGATTTTGTATAATTCTTATAATTTTTTGAGTTGGATTATCTCCATCGTTTTGATTAGGAAACTGAGGTTCAGAAAGGAACACAGTTAGTCAGTGACTCAGCTGGATTTGAAAGCAGATCTGTGTGATCAAAGCCCACATTCTTTAAAAAAAAACAAAAACTTTACTGATATAATTTATATACTTTAACATTGCCCTTTTAATTTTTTTTTTTAAGATTTTATTTATTTATTTGATGATCAGAGATCACAAGTAGGCGGAGAGGCAGGCAGAGAGAGAGGAGGAAGCAGGCTTCCTGCTGAGCAGAGAGCCCGATGTGGGGCTCTATCCTAGGACCCTGGGATCATGACCTGAGCCGAAGGCAGAGGCTTTAACCCACTGAGCCACCCAGGTGCCCCTGCCCTTTAAAATTTTACAATGCAGTGGTTTTCAATGTATTCACAGAGTTGTATAAATCAGTATTACTGTTTACTTTTAGAATACTTTATCACTCCCAAAAGACACCTGATACACATTAGTAGTCATTCCCCATTCCCCCCAATGTCCCCAGCCCTTTGCAACCCCTAGTCTGTTTTCTGTCTCTGCCCATGCTCTTTTTACTGCATGGCATTGTTCAGTGACATAACTCACTCTCTCTGTGCTGCCTCGAGTGCTGTGTAATCAGTGAGCTACTGGGTTGACCTGAGTGTGGACCTGATACTTACCAGAGAAAACCTGGTCGAGCTTTGGGCCCTTGGCCCACTTAGATCCAGTGTGCTGCACAGTACCAAGGTTAGGGTGGTGAAGGAAGGTTATCCTTTCTTTATATTTGATGTCTGCTGGGCTCTGATTTTCACAGGCAGCCTCTAAGATATTGGCTGTTATGTTTGCTGTCTCTAGTCCCTCGTAGGCCCGGAGGGAGGAGCTCACCATGCTTTGTCATGTTCTGTTTATAGGATTTTTGAGGTGAAGCATCAGCACAGGAAGGTGGAAAACCAGATCAAAATGGCCAAGATGGTTCTGATGAATGAGCTGAACAAACAGGCCAACGGACTCATAGAGGAGTTGGAGGTATATGAGGACAGATGGGTCACATGGATGGGTCAGTGTTCTCCCTAGGTCAAAAACCAGGCACATATCAAACTAATCCCAGGGCTCAGAGCTGCCTGAGCTGGAATTCAAATGTGCAATTTGCACAGCTCTCTACTGTTCCCTATATCTTAAAATGTCCAGTCTCATTTGGGGAACATGGCTCATTAAGGGCTAGAAAGTCAGTTCAAACTCCCATCAGTGCTATGGCTATAAGGCAACTGCCTTCCTGGGCTCTGCAGACTTAGAGCCTCAGAAAAGACAGCCACGAAACAAGTCATGCCTGAGAGATACAGACATTTGTTCACGTCCTCCTTCATTTGTCACACATTCCCTACTGGCACTATACAATTCACCCACCTTCCTCCCTCCTCTCCCGTGTCCTTCTGCTGCCCATGGCAGCACTCTGTCCCACTGTCATCCCCTTGGGGACACAGTCTCATCTGACTCCCATCAGGTTTCCCACCGAGACATGAGCCACTAAACTCCCCAAACAGGTAGACCAAAGTCCAAGAATAGGATGAGGGACTCTGTCTTCTCTGTCCATACCCAGGGCATTACTAATGAGAGAAAGCGGAAGCTGGAACAGCAGTTACAGAACATCATGGTCCTCAACCGTCAGTTTGAGCATGTGCAGAATTTCATCAACTGGGCTGTCTGCAGCAAAACCAGTGTCCCTTTCCTATTCAGCAAAGAGCTGGTAAGAGCTCCAACTCAGTAATCACTGCTTTAGGGTTAGTAAGTGAAAAGTATCTTTTACCAAACTCCACAGTGTCAAGGACAGGTGCTGAAAGAGTCCTGCTTACCTCCAGGCAAGTCAGGTGGGAAATTTTGTAGTTCTGTGTTAGGTCTTGGATTTAGGCATGAGCCTGGACACTAGCAGTGTTCTTTCCAGACATCCCAGGGACAGTTATTTGTGTTCAAATGGGGGCTTGTATTTGAAGGAGGCATTGAGGATGATGTTGAGGTGTTGGATTTGTGAGGGTGGTGAAGACCAGGAGGAGTGAGAATTTTGAAATATGTTGGTGGGGTGTATATTGGGTTATGTTGGATCTAAAGTACCTGCAGGGAATCTCAAAGGAGATGTCCCAAATCCGTTTCAATCGATGGGTCTGGAAGTCAGAGGGAAAGTCGGGGTTGGGGATAGAGATTTGGCAGTCACTGGGGAATTGGTGGTGCACTTTGGAAGAGTGTGTGAAGGAAGAAGAACTTAAGACATCTGGAACAGAGGGGAATACTAGCATTCTCAGCATAGATGGAGGGAGAAGAAGAGTGAAGGATGGTGAGAAGCAACAGTCAGAGATGGATTACGGGAAAAGTAGGAGTGGGTGGTGCACAGAAATTAACAGAATTTCAGATTTCAAGTGGTCAATGTTATCATTGCTACCTAGGTAAAAGAGAATGAATAGTGAAGAGAAGCCTTGAGATCTGGGAATCAGGAGGTCCCAGGTGATCTTTTAAAAGAAATTTCAGCAAAGCAGGAGGGTGAATAGCTAGTATGGGGGGGCTGAGGGGAGGAGAGGAGGAAGTAGAAACAGAAGTAAAAAGAAGGGAAATAAGGTAGCTTGAGAAGGGACATAGTTGGGAGATTGATTTTAAGTACGGAAGACATTTGCGCGAGTGTATTTGGGAGAAGAGGTTGATGATGGAAGAGATGTGTGGTGGGGTGAGCATACTGAGGAGTCAGAGGGAGCCAGTTGACCCTAAACATAAAAGGCGAGGAGGGGAGGATGGGAAGGTCTCCATATAATGTTTGGAGGTAGGCAGGGTGGCAGTTTGGGGGCAGTTTGTCTTTTGTGTCTCTTTTTCTGAAGTAGGAGGTGATGAGAGGGTTAGGCACGGGGTAAGTGAGGCGAGAAGTGAGGAATTTAGTCACTGAGGACAGTGGAAGAGGAAGCCAATAAGAAAAGTAGTGATAAGAGAAAGGATAACAGGGTGTCCCCGAGGTTGGTGGTCATTGAAGTGACCCCAGATAACATGGCTTTGGGATGGCTGTATTGACCTAAAGTTAATGGACGGTGATGCGGAGGAAATTAGACCCTAGTGATATTGTGACTGCAAATGATGGGAAGCTGAGCTGGCCCTAGGGACTAATGGAGCGGGGCTTGGGAAATTCAGGGAGGCTAGAGAGCCTGCTCAGAAAAAGCGAGAGCTAGTTAGAACAGGGGTCAGGCATTGCAGATGAAGGTCTCTAGATGAAGCAGAGCTCTGGGTACAGTGCCCAAATGGAAAAGAGACGTGAAGGTGATTGACACTAAAAAGATGGAGGAAGAAGAGGCCAAGACGGTGACCAGGACATCAGTTAACTAGATGATAGCAGGGTGAGTTGGGACACTTGCCAAAGTCCTAGATGCATGGGAGAGTTCATGATAGGAGACGGATGCAAGGGATGAGGGAAGAGGAGAGCAGTTGATGAGGATGGGGGTTTTACATGTGGACAAAAGAATAGCAGTGGGGAGCTCAGAGAATGTCTGCCCCTATAGGGTTTCGCATTGAGGTTATGGAAGAATGACCAGAACTCTTCAGAGGGCTGCCAGGCAGGTGATCCTGAGGGAGAATTACCAACAGTTTAAGGCCTGAAAGAGAGAAGACTATAGGGAATCCAGAAACCTGGATAACCTGGATAAGAGGAGGGGGGAGGGCACAAGGGCAGGAGAAGGGATATGAAGATACCAGTGCAAGGAAATGAGCATATAGGGGACCTGAGGCTAAAGACCCATGGCTCCAAGCCCTTCAACCTGTCCAAAGAGTGAGGGAGAGGGAGTTGTCATTCAGGTGCAAGACGCCCACAGGAATGACCTTTGGTGCTGTTGTCAGATTGTGTTTCAGATGCAACGATTGCTAGAGACAAACTGTAACACAGATCCGGGCTCCCCTTGGAGTATCAGATTCACCTGGGAGCCTAACTTCTGGACCAAGCAGCTGGCTTCCCTTGGTGAGCCGGAGCCCATCCTGTGGGCTTTTACATAATTGCTAAAAATGAGGAGAGCACATCTGCTTAGCTTACTGGGTAGGTCAGTGTAAGCCCAAGAGAAAGGACTCCCTGAGACTGCCAGTGGTCCTGGAGTCACTCAAGAGACCCTTGTGTGGGTGTGGGGAGGAGGGTTGGGGGGAGGGGACAACTTCAATTGCAGTGCCAACACAGACTTTTGTAACAGGACTATTTGAAATCTGAGCTTTCCATTCTGCATGAATGCCCTATTACCTTGGTTTCATTGCTGGAGAGGAGACAAGCCAGTGGCCCTGCTCTCCAGAATGCTGTGTGGCAGTGCAGGTGAATGTGTGTCTCTGTGGTCCTGCAGGGGGTATTAGTGTGTGTGTAGGCACAAAATGGGTATTAGCATCAGAGAGAGGGGTAGAGAAGGGGAAGGAGGGACAGTGTCACCCCCACTGCCCCTTGGAGTTGAGATGTAAGCAGATAATTTTTGAGCTTCCCTCCTGCAGTGATTTCCTGGCATTTAGTCTTAGGCAGAGTACAACTGAGGTCTGATGGTCTGATGTAGGTTTGTTATGCTAATGGCCACCTGCTGTCTTTGTTCTTGAACTTGACAGAGTGAAGAATAAAATTTAGGTTTATTTATTTATTTATTTATTTTTGCTTCCCTCTCCCCTTTGAATTAATTCCACAGACCTTTGGTGGGCCCCTGCTGTGGGTCAGCACCCCATGCTGGGCACTAAGGGACCAAAGGTGACTAGAACACACCTCTGGCCCTCAAGTTTCTGAGTCTTCCCCCAAGTAAGCATCATTGAAGCAATGAGCGGAAGAAGCCGTGAGACTGAGCTGGAGATAGATGCTGTCTGCTCATGCGCCAGGGCTTAGAGACCTCTGGATGATGCTGGCACTTGCTGCTGACATGATGTTGGGGTTCCCCGACTCCTTCCATCCTTCTTACCCAAAACACAACCCCCCAGACTTATATTTGGAGACTTGGTCATTTGTCCCACAGTCAGTTCCCCTTTGCAATTTTCCAGCCTGCTCCCTCCCCACCCCCAATGTTGATTTTTTTTCTTTTGTCTGAGTCTGTGTTCAAAAGGAGTGAGTGCTGTTTGAAGGAACCCATAGTTTTTCTAGTGGGATAAAAACAGAGTGAGACTGAGTATCTGGAAAAAGCTGAGCTAATTTCTCAACCACCACTGGCTGCCACAGGTCTGCATTGGTTCTATTGCTGGCAACATTCTAGGCTGAGCCTTGGAGATCAGGGTTGAATTTGCTCATCTCTGTGCCTGGTATAGGTTTATCAAATAATGTCCTTTGGTCCCAGGAGCTGGAAGTGGCAAGCAGGGAATAGTTGCAGGTTACCTTTGGAAACACTCTCTGTTCTGAATTTCCAGGCTGTATAACTACTGAAGGTGGACAGCTGTCCCGGGCAGATACTCCTGCTTATGGAGGCTTGCAGGGACCATCATCCTTTTATCAAAGGCACCAGTCCCCAGTGGCTCAGCAAGAGACTCTCAGCCACCCCTCACACAAGTTCCAGTCTCCAGCCCTGTGTTCCTCCTCTGTGTGCTGCTCCCACTGCTCCCCAGCCTCGCCCTCCCTCAAAGGCCAGGTCCCCCCACCCAGCATACACACAGCCCACAGCTTTAGGCAGCCCTCTGAGATGGCATCCCAACAACTGGGGTCTCTGCAGTGCTCTACCCTGCTGCCCAGGGAGAAGGAGCTGGCTTGCCATCCTCAGCCCCCAAAGCTGATGCAGCCCTGGCTGGAAACCCAGCCCCCTGTGGAGCAGGAGAACACATCCCAGCGGCTGGCACCACAGCTGACTTCCCAGCCAGTATGCATCGTGCCCCCGCAGGACGTTCAGCAAGGAGCCCATGCCCAGCCTACCTTGCAGACCCCCTCTATCCAAGTCCAGTTCGGCCACCACCAGAAGTTGAAGCTCAGCCACTTTCAGCAGCAGCCACCTCAGCAGCTGCCCCCTTTGCCCCCTCCACCGCCTCCACCCCAGCAGCCGCCGCCTCCCATACCTCCGTCCCAGCATCTGACCTCTAGTCAGCATGGGAGCCCTCCTGGGCCTGCCTGTTCCCAGAATGTGGATATAATGCATCACAAATTTGAGCTGGAGGAGATGCAGAAGGACCTGGAGCTTCTCCTTCAGGCTCAACAGCCCAGCCTACAACTAAACCAGACCAAATCTCCTCAGCATCTTCAACAAACCATTGTGGGGCAAATCAACTACATTGTGAGGCAGCCAGCGCCTGTCCAGTCCCAGAGCCAAGAGGATGCTGTGCAGGTGAGCCTCAGGGTGGCTGGGGAGGGGTTGGCAGGGGAGACACACATTCTCCCTGTCCTGGGATTACTCGGTAAACACAGCCTCCGCAGTCACTGGGTT
Organism: Mustela lutreola; assembly: GCF_030435805.1. Lineage (NCBI taxonomy): Eukaryota > Metazoa > Chordata > Mammalia > Carnivora > Mustelidae > Mustela > Mustela lutreola. The sequence continues at coordinate 239,289,010 of NC_081290.1, read as the reverse complement.
GCAAGGGAACACAGTTTCTTCATCTGTGGGTGTCCTTGAACTCAGCGCTCACATTTCAAGTCCTTCCTGGACTCCACTGCCCATCTCAGGAAAGCTCCCCTAAATACAGTAGTCCTGACAGAGATCTAGGCTCAGTACTCTCCAGAGTGGCCTGGCTTAGCCCTGCCCTCCTAGATGACACTAGGGACCTTGTCCATCAATAGAACCTTCCGAGCTGTGCCACATTCCTGCCACTGCCAGCACAGAAGGGAGGTTATCTCTTGTCTTTGTAACCTCTCACTTCCGTTGCTGGGAACTTATGAATCTCAGATGGAAGGGGAGACCTTAAGGAGTGGAGAGCAGGTATGCAGTAATGCTAGTGGGCAGCATCTTTATTACACCACACAGCTGTAGACTTCAAATTTGTTTCAAACTTTCTAAGCTAGGTATGTTTTATATATAATATATCATTTATTCTATCAAAAGTGTTAGGTAGGCATTGCCAATCATTTTTTATAGGCACAGAGGTGGGGGTTGGAGAGGGCAAGCACTTTGCCTAGATATCCTAAACACTGAGTGACAGAGCCAAGACTTGGATCCTGGTCTGCTGACTGTAATTCCACAGGAGAGGCCTTGTTCTCTCCCCTGGGGTGTTGGGTGAGGGGTGATGAGTGCTGCTCCTCTCTTCTCTCAGCTAAGAGCCAATTCAGGGGGTACAGGTTGTACCTCTGGGATCTTTGCTGGTTTCCACATCTTCATCCGTAACTCGTGCTTTTCTTTTCTTCCAGACTTTCCTATTCTCGCCTCTTCTCTCTGTCCTTTCTCACTTCCCCCTGTGGTGTCTCCTTTAAATGTGTAATCACATTTATATCTTCAAAGCGGCTCTAGGGACTTTTACTTTATTATAAAATATAAGGCTTCACATTTATGCTTTAGCACTGACAATGTCAGATCATCTTCAGATGTCTCCCTCTGAGGCTCAGTTCCTTTGAGGAGATAGGGAATCATCCTGAGGATGGCAGAGAAAGGTCTAGGGTTCATTGAGGACCACAGGCAAAATGTAAGTCAGATGTGTTAGGATCACTATGGTGAATACAAGAGTTTGACCAGAATTCTCATTTTGGCTTCTATCCTAAGACTGTCATATTTGGATGTAGTCTCATGAAAAGTTTAGATAAGAGGATCTTTCTTTCTGAAAAATTTCCAGCAGTTCACAATGCGTAGTTGGTGGCAATGGGCAATGCAGGGTGGGTGTCAAGCCTTTGTCGCTGCTGCTGTTCTTTGCAGGAAAACCCACCCAAGTTCTTATTTTCTCCTTCAGGCTTCAGATGAGCCTTCAGCGTCTGAAGGTCCAAAGCCAGCTCTCCCTCTTGACAAGAATACTGCTGCTAACTTGCCCCAGGCTCCTGGGGAGGAAACCCCTCCCGGTGTCCCTCCACTGGACGGCACCATCCAGCACTCCTCTCCAAATGTGGTGAGAAAGGTACTAATGGAGCCTGCTTCCCCTGACCACATGGGACCCCCTGCCAGCCAAGACCCCAAGGACCTGGATGAGGATGACTGGGTGGGGGGAGGAGTGTCCCTGTTCCATCCCTGGATATTACACAGCCCTGACTCATGCCTTCTGTCCTAATGAGTCAGCAACATAGGTCCTCCTTCATGCTCATTTCCACTCCCACACGCACACTTGAAATGGGACCAATTGGGCTTCGTTTAGAGTATAAGGGGGAAGGAAAAGGGAAAGAAAGCCAATTCATGACACACTTACACTGGGCTTGGAATGGTGCATGGGCCTTCACGGTTCTGTGAAGTGATCGTCTCCATTTTCTAGCTGAGGTAACTGAGATTCAGGGCCCTATAGCTAGTAGATGAAAGGGCTGAGATCTATTTAAAATGAGGTTTGTCAGAATCCAAAGACTGAACTGTTTTTCTCTCTGCAACAAAAATGGGGAAAATATTTTATGTGGCTGCATGACCCAAAGTTGATGGGCTTTAGAATTGGAATCAGTGGAGTTTGTCGGGGTGGGGGGTAGGGGAGTGATCTGCAGCGATGTCCTGACAAGGTGACTGAGCCACTAGGGCACTGAGAGCTCTTGAAGATAAGCAACTGGAGCCCTTCCTGTCTGCTGACTTCCCTGCTTGCTACAGGGCATCATTTACTCTGGCAACTACCCAGAGCCCCACAACTCATCAGCTGTCCTCCCCATATCCCTGCCCTTCGCCCTCACCCCTGCCATACTCCTAGCTAGAACCTCACTTGGCCCTTCCCGTCTCCCCTGTCCCTGTTCCACTACCCTTTTGCCTTCTCTGGTCTGGTTCCCTCGGCCCCCCTGCACTTCCAGTCAGCCGTGTGCTTGAAGCCGTGTCAGGTGTTGGGTACCCCCAGCCTGTGCACTCAGCCCTGCACAAGGCTCTGGCTCTGTAGCCCCAGTTCTGCAGCTGTTCTGTGTTCCTGCCCCTCACCATATTTCCCCCAGCACCATCGCCACGTATATCTTAGTCTATCCCAGTGATATGTGAGAAGAGACTGCAGAAAAGTAAAAGATGCAAAGATGAAATGGTAACTTGGAAATCCCTGGTGGCTCTTGAAGTCTGGCTAGGCCTCTAGTATTACTGGGTTTTGGTCTGTGCTGGGCCTGTCCTGCCCTGTTAAAACAGTTTGGCCTAGAGGCCATAGAGATGCTATAAATGGACTCTTTGTGGCTCTCAGGGGTTTAACTTTTTAATACTTGGGCCACTTACCTATCCATCTGTCCAGTTATTTATTCACTCAATGTTCAAAAAATATAGATCTGTCTCCTACTATGTGTCAGATGTTTTGCTAGGTGTCAGGCACATATCGGTGAATAAGAGTCTCACATTGGAGCTTACAGTCTAGTGGGAGAGACAGATGGTTAAATGAGCAGCAACAATAAATGTGATAAAGTGCTGGGATAGCCACTGGGGTAGAGAGAAGGAGCGTGTAACATTGGAAAAACTATTCACAGAGAACTTCCTAGGGGACATGATTTTAAGCTGAGATTTGAAGAAGTCAGGCTAGTGAAGGGAGATGAGGGAGAGGGCTGGACTAAATAATCAGAGGGAACGGCCAGTAGGAGGGTCCAGAAGTGAGAGAAAGCCTGGGGTACGTCAGGGGGTTTCAGAGTGCTTGGCTTGGTGGGAACATGAGGTGGACTGGGGAATGGGAATGGAAGCAGACTGCTTGGAAGGCCCTGTAAATTGTGCTCAAAGTTTAGCATTTAGTCTTGGGAATTGTGTTGTGAGGAGTGAAGGAAGGATTTCTTAGCAAGGAGGGACATGGTTTGAATTAAATTTTAGAAAGGTCACTTTAGCTATAGGAAGGGAGACCAAAATAGTACAGAGGAGAACAAGGAGAGATTGAATGGAACCAGCAACAATGGGTATAAGGAGGAAGCATGGACTTCAAGAGATCAGATCACAGGAGCTTTTGGACTTGGAGTCTGATTGGTGATGGGAAGTGATGGAGAGAAGGTCCTTTGGCTTGACATCCAGGTTTGTCTTGCCCACTGGGTTGCCGTTCACTGAGGTGGGAGCATGGGAAGAAGAGCCTATTTTGGGGGAGGAAAAAGGTATATTTGAATTGTTGGCTTTCTCCTGTGGAAGCTATATAAGAAGATGCCCAGAAGTTAGCTAGCTCTAGATGTCAGTAGTTCAGAAGGAAATATGGGGATTGGCAGTGCTCAGGGGTTAGGAGAAGCCGTGTACAAATTGCTACTGCTTTAATGGGGCCTGCTTCTGTTTCTATAGACAGTACGGAGGAAAGGAGGGGAGCGTGTGCAAACATGAAGTCTTTGTGCTCGAGTGGGTGGCCCACAGGGCTCTCTGAGCATCAAGGGGATGCTACTGTGTGGCTCTGGGTTCGCAGTGGGGTTAGTAAGGTCCTAGGAACTCGAAAGTCCTCATTTGGAGCTATCTCTGGCCCTTATTAACCTGGGCTCAGGGAGAGGTTCAGAGGAGTATGTGGCCTGGCCCTTTCCTGATAATTTTGTAGGCTTCTTCATGGCTTTGACTCCCCACCCCCACCAACCACAAAAAGAACCTCAGTGTTGCCATCCTGGCTTAGAGGAGTCTTTGGGTCTACTTGACTGAGAGAGTTACTGGTTAGACACAAAGCTACCAAAATAAGAAAAAGGACTTTCTTTTTTGAGGGAATTCATTGCCTTGAAGCTGGGATTGGGTATGGTGGAGGGTGAGATGGTTGAGAACATGGAATAACATTTTGAGTATCTTATCATTGAATGATAATACTTTGTATAGCATTTTTCTACCTGTTCCCTTAGGTTTTTACATGGAGTATTTCATTTTATCTCTTTGTTTATCCTAGAAGTACTATGAGGAAGCCACTTTCATATTCCCCTTTGAAAGATGTGGAAACTGAGACACAGAGAGGTTAAGTGACCCACCTAAGAGCTATACAGCAGAGCATTGAAAAGTTAGGACCAGAGCACAGGTTCCTGACCCTGGCCGTGCTCAGGGGCTAGGTTAGATCGCCTCTCCTTGAGCACTGCCGTGGGAGAGTCAGGACTCCATCTGGCCTCTTATTTGTTGGATTTTCCTCTTTACACTCATTGGGAGTAGCCTAGGCCCTGCTGGGGAGAGGTCTTAGGACCCAGCTTCGTCTGGTTATCTGGTCAAGGTGTGTTAGCCTCCAGCCTGCTCCTAAGCCCGTGATGGCCTGCAAGTACCAGGAAAGTCAGAGGTCTATGGGAAGGCCACAGAATGGAGGAAGCCGGGGCAGCCAGCGCCCCTCTGAGTATTCTGCAGGGACTTGGTCTGAGCTGCCGACTGACATTCCATCACCACGGGGAGGACTTCAGTGACAGCACAGCAGCTGCGCACATGCCCTCTCGAGTTGGTGCTAACTGAACTGCTGGTGAAAGCATTGCTGCCGAAAAGTGAGATAGGCAAATTTTTGAAGGATTTTCTAGTGGCTTGAGCTCTGCTCTCTCAGAGGCAGCGACACCTACTACCTTCCCTGTATCTAGCAGGGTGTTCTGGAATGAATTTTGACATCTGTCTGGCCCTCGCAGTTGCCTCATCTTGGTTTAGCCACTCTGAAGAGACCATGGTTACAGCGTGATGACAGAACTCCTTACATCCTGAGTAAACCCGGAAGGCATTTTGATGGCTTCATTTGTACTTTTGAACGAGTCAACTGATGAGAAACACACACACTGTCTTCCTCAGAGCTCTTGTGGAGTCAACGATGTAGGCATCACAGAGAGCCTATCTGAGCCCAATTCAGCTGCAGGAGGACCTCTCTTCTGCTTACATGTGGTCTACATCCTCTGCAGGAGGCTGAGAGACCACCAGGATCCTGCTGATGGCTTCAGAGGAATCTGAGATTTATTTTTAGCAAACGATGCCTAAGCAGGAGGCTTTCTTGTGGTCTGCATTAGTAAGAGTGACGCAGAAGAGCGAGGGATGATGACTCACACAAGCATTCACTTCATTACCAAAGCACTCTGATGCCTGAGCTCACAATCTGATTCCTACAACTCAGATCTACATTAGCATGTGGAGGAGGAAATTAAAGCCCAGTGACGGGAAGTATCTTGCTTAAACTCATTCTCTAAATCCTGGGTTTCATAAGGAAATACAGGGTGTCCTGCCTTCATGGTCTCCAATTCACGTCTGTGGGCCAGATCATGGCTTCTCAACTCCAGCAATGGTCTTTTCTTTAAAGCTCGGCCTCAACAGCAGAACTTGGTCAGAACCTTCCCAGGGCCTCAGGAGGCTTTCTTAGGGCACAGCCCAGGTTCTGGTCAGCAGTTAGCAATTGCAGAACTGTACAGAGATCTGCTCTGTGCTGCTCAGAAGCTAAGCCAAGCATTCCTCAGGTCTGGCTTCCTGAATTTCACAGCCTCTAGGAAGGGTCTTTCCTCAGTTCTAGCTCAATTTCATTCACAGACCAAATCTAAGATCCTTGTCTAGGTCTCCTGGTCCATGAGAAAACGGGTCCTTGTTTCTGGGCCCTGAATTTCCTTACACTGGACTGGCCAAAATATCTCTGGGCAAATTCTCCTAGTCTCCAAGGCTTGGGTTTTGGGGGTTCCACTCATTCTGGCTTTTACTTCAGGTTTACTGGAATCCACTTGTTCTTTTTCTCTTCCTTCCCCCTTAGACTCTGGAGTCCTCTTTGCTTTTCCTGTCCTTCCTGAATCATCAGGGCGCAGGGCACTCTTCAGCTCGTCTCTCTCCACCACCCATTAATGTTTTCCCATTTGACTCTGGTCAGTTAATATATGTTACCATATCCACAGGAGTAGCCTTAATTTGCACAAGAGCTTTTCATGGAGTTGGGGGAGCACTCACTGTTATTAAAGGGCAACAACTTATGAAACCACTTGCTAGGAAAGTTAGTTCCTTCCTCAGATGTCTGACTCAGTTGTTTGAAAATCTACTAATGTTCAACTAGTCTACATGACATGAAGCTGTCAAAACACTCAAATATTCCAAGATTTAATTCATAAGTCTGTTTATCTCAATCCTTGTCTTCTTATCTGTTTCCTTCAGCCAAAGTGAAGGCCTTTAGTGTGTTTCCAAGATAGTTTCCAAGTCATTGCCCCTTCTCCTGTGTATGTTTACAGGGTGGTCAGTCTTTAACAATTCTGATGATTGGGACAAAACCCTAAAACCAGAAGTGAGCAGGTGAAGCTTCGGAGCAGCAATGAGAACAGAGGTCATACACCCACACATCCTATTTGGTGTGAGATCATAAGTCCCTGCTCAGGTATCTAGACAGAGGTCTTGACTGCAAGCTTAGTTATATGGTTTCCTCTAGAATTTTTCATTTTCCTGCATTAGAGCAGTAAGCAGGGTAGTAGCAAGGAGTTGTGATTTCTGTAATGGCAGCTAACGACAAGGGAGAAGACAGGAAACATCACCTGGGAAAGTGCCACACTGGGAGGTCATTTGGCGAAGGGACAGGCTCAGTCCTACAGACCTTAAAGCATCACTGAACTGCAGTCTACTCCAGCAATAGAAGTCCATCCAAGTTCCTTTATGTCACTAAGAATGGTGTAATGAGGCTCCATGTACTTTGTTTATTATGACAAGGTGGTGTGTAAAGTTTTAGAAGTACTCCTATTCAAGATATTTTAAAGCCAATTGCATTTGTTACTGAAAGAGGTATGTTTCAGATACTTGGAAAATTAATTTCTGTGGAACACCACCCTATTTGTGCTACTCTATCCCCAGCAATATTATCTTGCTGTAAGAACCTGGAACTTATATTAAACTCAGGGCATGTGCATTAAGTGTCTGTTTATTGACTTCTCTATCATGTCTTACTAGACTACTAGCTTTATGGCTGATGGCACAAAATCAAAACCAGCCAGAAGATTTTTAAACCTTCCTAGTCTTGGGCCTATATACGCTTGGGAAATCTGTGAGTGATGACTCTGTGTCTCAGTTTCCTTTTCTGTTGAATGAAGGAACCATGCTTTCTCTGAATTTCGTGTGCCAGTCATTGCAATAATGTAAGCACATTGAACTCCAGAACAAGATCTGAATGGTGAGGATGGGGGGAGGGGAGCACCAGGTGGAAGAGCAGAGGTCAAACAGGAGACAGGCTAGGTGGGTGAAGAACTGCACAGGTGACTAGTAAAAGAGCCTGAAGGTCAGACAGTTCAGGGAGGTCATAGGTCAGGCACGTTGTGAAGGCAGGTGGTTCAGACAGGTACATTCTGTAGGTTTCAGGTGGGATAATTTAGACAGGTCACAGGTCAGGCAGGTGGAAAACAGATCAAGGAAGAAAAATAAGAGAGGAAAGGAACAGAGATAGGATCATGCAAGTATGGGAGAAGGAGAGAAAATTAGGAGCAAGCGATGAGATGCTAGGTAAGAGGCTCAGGGCAGTCTCCCCTTGTACCCCAGTGCCTGAGCTTATTATCAGAGTCAATATTTTTGGCATTTTTGACTTCTCTTTCTGTCCTGATCTAGAAAATAGTTTATTTTCACTTGCAAATCTCAAAATACATATTTTTACCTCATGAAATCTGTAGGTTTTGTATGTGAAGAAGGCAAGGTATCTGTTATGTAGCTGACAACTTGGGAAGCAGTTGCTCTATACAGACCTTACAGCTGGCCATATAATTTTGCCTCCTCACATTGCACCCCTGAAGGATCCTGGGTGCTAGAGAGGGCAGGCAGCATCATCTCCATGGAGGGATGAGCTTCTCCTGGGTGTGCGACACCAAATGTCAAGTGCAGCCACGTGCCCAAGCCTGGCATGCTCTCAAGAAGCCCCATCCTTCCTTCCAGACCCTGGAGACCCAGCCTCCTTTCCTAGCCCTGAAATTTGGCCCTCTCCTTCTCCCTACTCACCTAGTAGCACTGACAGCAGGGTAGGATGGAGGTTCTCAATCCTCTCTTTGTTCCTGCACAAGAAATATTCCCGTGTGTGTGTGTGTGTGTGTGTGTATTTTAAGATTTTATTTATTTGTCAGAAAGAAAGAACATGCACAAGCTGGCAGAGTGGCAGGCAGAGGCAGAGAGAGAAGCAGGCGTCCCACTGAGCAAGGAGCTCGATGCGGAACTCGATCCCAGGACCCTAGGATTGTGACCTGAGCCAAAGGCATTAACCCACTGAGCCACTCAGGAATCCCTTGTTTTTATATTTTGTACCTCTTCACTCCAGAGAGCCAAATGAAATATCAACAATACCACCACAGTATACCTGTGTTCCTGAAATGCCACTGTATTTGTGTAGCCTGTAGAAATGGGGTGGGGCTGGCTTCCTTCTTGCACTTCCTCTGAGATCCTTCTCAAACTTCTCACGTGGATGTTTCTCAGGTTCTTTTTACCACTACCAGAGCTTCCCCCCACTTCCTGATGGCCTTGGTCTCCTTGAGGTTGGCTGTGGATGTGGACATGAAGAAGACTAGTTTTCAGTATCATAGGACATGTTATTGACCCGGTGCTATGTGCTGGCTGCTATAGGAGCAGGTTCAGCAGGCCCAGCTCGAAATAAACTCTGATGGAATTTCCATAGTTCTTCCATGGCTCAGTCTGCATACCCTCCTCTATCATTATATTCAGTCACACTTCATGATATGCAATAAGTAATCAGGAAAGGAAGTTGATATCCTACAAAAGCATCCTGCCGCTAATCTGCAGATAGAGGTGGAGATAGCCTACCTCTAATCTGGGGAGTTTTTGTCCTTGGGAATTTCATGTTGTGCCTATTTTGTGACATACAGCACCTGACTGTTTTTACTTGGGATTGCCACTGGCAGTTATTTGGTGCCCTTCATGCTTGGCACCAAGGATCTCAAAGAGCCATCTGTGTCTTTCGCAGACGAAATGACCACCAGAGCTGCAGAAGATATACATGTCAAATGGGGAAAGGCTGAAAGAAACCAACTCAAAGGATTAGACTGTCATTTATTACAGAAGGGATTGCAACCATCACTGGGCATTCTTGTCCTTAGATAAGGAAAGATAGAATCTTAAAATGCTGTAGTGTGTAACCAGGACAGCGGAGATGCCAAGGGGAGGCAGGTTACGGCATGTTTGAGATAGCTCTTCCATACTTAATCTACCCAGTTTGTTTTGCGTTTCTCCCCAGACCACCTTCTCCTCAGTATTTATCTTGGGACTTCGACTGTAGAGCAAATTGGAGCCTTTTTATCGAACACTATTGAACTACCAAGGAACATACAAAAAACAAACTCTGGGGAGACAAAGGGCATTTATATTTAGCTCGTCTGCTTTTTAAAATTGAGAATTAAGAATAGAACATAAAAGCTTTACCAAAGCAGTGAAATAACAAGGGGAAAGCATTGGGAGGGAAGAGAAAGAGGTGATAAGAAAACGAAAAACAGGAGAGGAAGAGAGAGACGGTTGAAGAAAGCAGGCAAAGTAAGGACAGTGGCTGAAGCAGAGTGTGGGAGAGGGGAAGCTGAGTTCCCACAGAGAAGGACCAAACCAGACAGGCCATGGTCAAGACTGTGGCTTCAGCGCCGAAGATCTGGATTCTAAATCTGTAAAAATCCCACATCACATGTCATGCTTATTTGTTGAAACATTGAAAGGATTGCCCCAAGATCAGAAATAAGACTAGGATGGCTCCTCTCACTAGTTTCATTTGACCTGGTCCTCCTGTACTTAGCTGGCAGAGTAAGGCCGGAAACACAAATGCAGGAAAAGGAAGGAGTAAAACTTAACTAATCACGGATGACAAGATTTGTGTGCACAGAAATTCCCCAGGCGACTTCAGCAAGGTCTCTGGGTACAAGGTCAACCTATAAAAGTCAATTGCATTTCTATGTATGAGCACAAATAAAGGGAAAATGGAGATTTACAAAGTGATGTGTTCAACTGCATAAAACATTTCAGATGCCTTGCCGAGCCTCGTTTTTCTCAAGTATAGGGTTAGGGCCGCAAGAACAACACTAACAGTCACAATACGAGGGGCAGCAGCGGCCGTAGCTGGGGGTCACAGAGTACCTGCCATGTGGCGGACAGTGTTCTAACCCTTTACCCTTGTCACCTTCACAACCACCCTTTAACATTTGTGATGAGGATTTAGTGAGGAAATGTATGTAAGATACTTAACAAATTTCCTCACATGTAATAAATGATCAATAAATGTTAGCTATATACAGACAATCATGATTTTAGAGAGACACATGGATCCAGCTGTTAATAGAGCGGAGCTGCTATTTATTTGGTTCAAGATTTGTAGAACATACAGTCATACATTGTTGTTGTTTTTTTAAAAAAATTTTAAATAGCTCATGAATTCATTTATTGAGTCAGGTCTAGAAGCTGCTCCTGGGTCTAGAAATACAGTGGGTAAGCAAAATAGATAAAATCTATGCCCTAATGGAGTTTATGGTTTATGGGGGAAAATAGAGATTCATCATATAGTCTCACAACTAGGAGAATATCACCCCACCCAGCAAAAAAAAAAAAAGGAAAAGGAAAAAAAAAATCACAGGTGAGCTGAGTTTAGAAGGACAAGCGGTATAGGGGCAGGGATAGGAGAATGTTCCATGGAGAGGAAGAGGTCTGTTTGAAGGGGATGAAGGTTGTAGGTGAAAAGAGAGCTTTGCATGTTTCAGGGATTGAAAAAAATGTCTGAGTGGCTAGAGCTCAGAGAATGGGAGGGTGGTTATGTGAACTGTGGCTAGAGTAGGACAGGGGATGGGCAGTCATTTTCACAGCTGTCCTAAGAACAGTGCAGTGTACTGTGGGGCTTCATGCAAAGGAATGATGTGGTCAGATTTGTGTTTTGAAAATATTTCTCCAATGAGGAGACTACTGCTATCGTCTGGGAAAATACAAGAGTGTAACCCAGACTAGGATACCAGCAATAGAGAGGAATTAGTGGGAAGATATGTGACTTGTTTAAGGGGTAGAATTGATGAGGTTTGGAATTAGCTTGGGTGAGGGAGGGGGGATGGCCCACTGATGCTTCCCCTCCTAGCATCTGACTTGAAGAACTGGGTGACTAGGAGGGGCATTCACTGACGTAAGGACAGCCTTTCTTCACTGTTAAATAGGTTTGCTAATTTTGTAGTGAAACTTGAAATGATATTTGAAGTGTTTACTTTCCTGTGGAAATTTGAATATCTTACTCATGGGGAAAGGCTGAAGACACTGATTTTGGAAGCTTAGAGATATTTACTCTTTGTTTCCCCTTTGACTTTCAAAAGATGCCAAGTTGTTCTATCTTTAGTCTAAAAAGAAAAAAAGGCAGGGATATCAAACTTCTAAATTCCTAAATGTTACATTTAGAACCAGTCTCTCACCATCCACCCTTCATCATATGTGTTTCTCCAATCTGTGAAATGGAATGCATCCAGTGCAGAAATCTATGTCTTTAACTTCACTTTATGAACCTTTAGGTCTCTTCTTCCTGCAACACCAAGTAGTTAGACAGGAGAAAACAATTCTTAGGGTTGGGAAGTTACAGCCTCATCCAGTGATTGTCCATACTCAGTCATATTAAGACCTAGCTGCTCTGATGTTCTCTGCTTCTGGCTTGGAAGGTCCTGGACAGATAGAGTTGGGCTAGGAAAGACTTTCCCATCTCTTGGTCAAAGCTTTCCCTTAATGCTAGTGGTTCTGGAGTTGATCTAAGCAAGCCCATGAAAAGGGCCTAGAGTTGGCTCAGGTTCCCCAGGACTGATTGGGTGCCCCTAGACCTTGGCATTATCTCAGAGAAGGCCTGAGGCAGATCAGAGTTTGAGCCTTCTGGACTTCTTTCCATTTATATGTAGCAGAAACTAGCCCAGAGGAATGCCAGCAGGGATGAGAAGGCACTAGTGGTTTAGTCAGTGGGAAATGTGAAGTTGAAGGGCAGTCCCACAGTCTGATCCTATGCCCAAGTACTGGATGGAGGTGAAGAGTGTGGGTTGATGGTAGCTCCGTGTGTGTGTGTGTGTACCACCCTCATGGCAGGTTGTAGGTGATCTCTGTCATTCTCCCACACTGTTTCATCACTGTTTCACAAACACACATGCACACCAGTGTCCTCAGTCTGTGCCGCCCTCTCTGTCAGAGCCTAGCAGCCTCCTTGGCGTAGGGGACTGGGAATAGGACTTCATATGTTGTCTGAGTTCCCTGCAGCTACTAGACTCTGAGGCTGGAGTGAAATCTGAGCATGGGAGCTCTCTTGGGCTGCATTTCTCCTCCCCTCCCCTCATCCCCTGCTAATGGCCTGACTCTACGCTGTCTTCGTTCCCGCAGCACTCCACTTCGGTGAGCATCATGGGCTTCTCCAACACATTGGAGATGGAGCTGTCATCTACCAGGCTGGCAAGGACCCTAGAGCCACAGATACAGAGTGTGAGCAGCCTGACTGCTGCCCCTTCCCACATGGTCCCAAGCCTACTGAGCAGCACACCCACAACTGTGTCCGGCCTGATGAGTGGTCAAAACCAGGCTATGCCCAGCCTGACCGTCAGTCATCTGCAGACTGTACCCAGCCTTGTGCGCAGCACGCCCCAGTCTATGCCTGGTCTGATGAATGAGTCCTCCCAGGCCATCACAAGCCTAGCAAGTGATCACTCGCAGGCCAGGCCCAACCCAATGTCTGGTACCACCCAGACTATGCCAAGTCTGGCAACTTGTCCTCTGCAGAGCATGCCTCCAGCTTCTGACATGCAACCAGAAACCGGATCCAGCTGCAGTCCTGGCTCTGGCCGAACTGGAGGGAGCCTGTGCCCTGCAGATGGGGCTGACCCCTCCCTTGGGAATGCCCTGTGTAAGGTAAGTCCTGGGGAAAATGACATAAAACTTCTTCTGCTCATCATTGAGCAGCAGGGTGGCCCCTGAAAGGCTTATCCTGACATTAGCTTAATAGCTCTATGACTACTAACAGTAAAACCATCTGATTTCTTTGATTCTTTTTGGCCTTTCACTTTTGAAAGATGGAGAATGAGGATTCTACTCGCTTCACTGACTCTCTGGGACAAGACGCCACAACCCCGGGTCTGGAGGTTTCCAAGGATTTGGCTGTGCCTTCAGAACTGGAGGAGCCAATTAACCTCTCTGTGAAGAAACCTCCACTGGTCCCAGCAGTCAATACATCCATGGCTCTGCAGCAATACCGGAACCCAAAAGGTGAGGTGCAAGTCAGTAAGCAGCCTGTCACTCGTGCTGGCTACTTCAGATACAGGTCAGGAGACAGGCTTGAGGCAGGAGGGAGCAGCATTTCTCTCTCAGGCTCATTTCACTTCCCTCCAACACAGACTTACTGGGACCTGTTCTGCTTCCCTCATTGTGGCCAGGACTTAGCCTCCTGTAACATTTCCATGCAAAAAGTTCTGGAGGTGGAGGAGAGGCAGGGGAAACAGGAAGAACTCATCCCAGAGGGGCTAGCCTTAGCAAAATATTTTAGGGAAAAGAGCATATCTGACTTTGGAGTCAGGTATATCTAACTTAGAAAACTTTTTACCTTTCTTCTTTTATTCTTTGTTCTGTTCTTTTTACCTTTGACCTTTCTGAGCTGGTTTCTTTCTCTGTAAATGGGGCTAATCATAGCTACTACATAGACTACTGGGACCAATAACTACAGTGAGATCATTTGATGACTTTCTCTGTAGTAACAAGAATTGGCCATGCTTTGCCTCACACCTGGCAGTCCTATGGATTTGTGTTGTGCTCTAGAGTAAAGGGAATTTGGACCAGTGCAGACTCCCTCTGATTCTCTTCTCAGCTACCTACATACCTTCTCAAATGGGGCTTCCTTTTTTCTGTCATAAGCCAGGGCTAGCTGGGAAGTTTGAAAGCAACCACGGAGTGACTGTTTGGGACTTTTTCTCTTTAATGTATGATAAGTGTTTAGTCTGTAATGATCACTCAATTTCTGATACATTGAATAAATGAAAATGAAATAATTTTTCCCCTTGTTTTTTTCACACTGACTGAAAGACCAACTTATTGGTTCTTGTTAACTGCATAATAATGGGACCCTGAATTTTAAGCAGTTAAATTTTGGGGGCCCTGGTTGCCCATGGAAAGTGCCTGGTGCCGAGTGTGCTCAGTAAATGCCAGTTTCCTTCTCCCTCCCCACAGCACCTCCTGCCCGTCTACACAGGCTCTACTGCACTACTCGGGGTAGGGCTGCAGGGAGCCTTTTGCCTATGGAGTATGAACTAGACTCTCAGGTAGTACTAAAATCCCAGCACTTGGGTGGAAAGGCAGAGGCTGGACAGAAGGACTCCTCAGAGCATGTAACACTAGTATATGGAGCACAAGAGATTTCTGAACTCACTTGGAAGGGGAGAAGCTGGCCCCTCAGCACCTGACCCAACACTCACCCCTAGATAGCCTCTGAATGTAATGTTTGTTTTTTTAAATTTATTTTTAACTTTTTTAATTTTTAATTTTTAAAGTTTTATTTAAGTAATCGCTACATCCGACATGGGACTCGAATTCACAACCCCAAGATCAAGAGTTGCGTGCTCTTCTGACTGAGCCAGCCAGGCACCCCATATCTGTTTGTCTTTTTATTTATTATTTATTTATTTATAAAGATTTTATTTATTCCCATTTGAGAGAGAGAAGGAACACAAGTAAGGAGTAGGGAGAGGAAGAAGCAGGCTCCCCACTGAGCATGGAGCCCAACGTGGGGCTCGATCCCAGGACCTGAAGATCATGACCTGAGCCAAAGGCAGAACTTTAACCATCTGAGCTTCCTAGGGACCCCTCTGTTTGTCTTTTAAAATATTTTATCTATTTATTAGAGAGAGAGAGAGAGAAAGTGCGCACGCACGCACATGTGAAGGGAAGGGCAGAGGAGAGGGTAACAGTCCCAAGCGGACTCTGCACTGAGTGTGGAGCCTGATGTGGGCCTCGATCCTAGGACACTGAGATCATGATCTGAGCCGAAACCAAGAGTTGAGGCTTAACCGGCTGAGCCACGCAGATGCCCCTGTTTATCTTTTTAAAAGAAGGTGGCCTTCTTTCTCTCTGAGGAAGGAGAGCCATGGTAGGATTGCCACCATTATGAATGATTACAGTGTGGGTAATGATTGCGTGACAGGTGTGTGGCCAACGGGATGCGTAGTACATATGAGTGGAAGGTATGGGTTATAGGGCATGTTATCAGAAATGTACATCACAGGCATTTGTCTTTTGTCTTAGAGCATGAGCATTTTGAACAAGGAGCCGTGGAGACGGATGCAAAGGAGAATCAGAGTATCAGGTAACAGGCTTTTGGCCCAACCTCCCTCTCTCACCCTCCAAACTCATGTCCTGGGAGGTTGGCACAGGAAGCCAGCATCCTTCATGACTAACTAGAAGCAGAACTTTACCTGTAACCATCTTCTTCAACTCCCAGACCCTCGAGTAGAATCATGTGGTTGGGAGCCTAGGATCTTGTGGGAGGGAATCCTGACTCCTGCAGCAGGAGGCATGTGCTTCCTCTTTAGGAATTCCCTTTCTTTGAGCAGAGGCCCCCTGCCCCCCGGGGCAGGAAGGTGACATGTAGGCCTGCACAGGGTGGGACTGGGATCTGGGGCAGCAGCATGTGGGATCATGGATGAGCTGACTTAGAGGCTGGGGTCAGAGGAGGCTCCTCCCGAGACCCAGGGGTATCTCTCTTGCCACAGGCCCTTCCACAGCGAGCCCAAGATTCCCTACGTGCGGCTGGAGCGGCTCAAGATCTGTGCTGCCTCCTCAGGAGAGATGCCAGTGTTCAAGTTGAAACCCCAAAAGAATGAGCAGGATGGGAGCTTCCTGCTGATCATCGAGTGTGGCACTGAGTCCTCCAGCATGTCCATTAAGGTACCGCTCTGCTCTGTCTTGTCCTTGAACTTGGCTCACCCTGGGAGCCTCTCTTTTCTCTCTGTTTCTGTCAGAATTCTGGCTGTTGCTGACGCTGACCCGGTGCAGATTTACCCCTGGCTGTGAGGGGGTTGTCCCAGCATTCCTGGGGCTCAGCTGGCCTGGGGGCCTGGTCAGTCCATCCTCTCCCTCCCTCCACAGCTTGTTGGTGCTATGCTCTGACCGCTGACTCCCTTCTTCTCCAAGGTCAGCCAGAACAACATGCCTGATGCCATCCAGGCCCCAAGTCTGGGGGGAAGAAAGGTCACTGTCACTTCTCTGGCTGGGCAGCAGACACCAGAGGGGGAGGGTGTATCTCCTGAGGAGCAAAGACTCATTCCTCGGACCCCTGGAGCCAAGAAGGGGCCCCCAGTACCCATGGAGAACGAGGACTTCTGCGCCGTGTGCCTCAACGGAGGGGAGTTGCTGTGCTGTGACCGCTGCCCCAAAGTGTTCCACCTCTCCTGCCACCTGCCGGCCTTGCTTGGCTTCCCAGGGTAAGCCATGCAGGTCCTAGCAGGGTACTTTTCCGAGAGGCCTCTCCCAGGCCCACACAGCTCCCTGGGCTGGGCTTCTTCCCTGTCTAGGCCCCTGTGAACTACAGGTCTGTGAGTTAGCAGCCCTGCTGCTGTGTCTTGTGTGCACGGACAGGCAGATGTTTGAGACTGAATTGGTTTCCTTTCTTCCTCTCTTCCGAGCTTCCTCCTACACACACAGATTTGTCCCCATACTCCTGTTGCAGCCCCTTGCTGAGTCCTTTGTTTTTTCTGGATTCACTCCATCCCAAGTTACTGAATTTCTTTCAAGCTGGTGGTTAGGAAGCTATTCCTTACAGGGAGGACTAGGTACTGAGTCTCCCAAAATATTGCACCCCACCCCACCCCCCGACCTGCCCTGGGTATCTTGGAACAGAGGGATAGGGGAGGTGGCTCTGGGCCATGTGCTGAGGCCTCACTGGGCCTCACCTGCCTCTGCAGGGGAGACTGGGTGTGTACCTTGTGCCGCAGCCTGACCCAGCCAGAGATGGAGTATGACTGTGAGAATGCCCGCTATTACCAACCTGGAACGCGGGCCACTCCTGGCCTGAGCGTCTATGACCAAAAGGTAGGGAGGGGTCTCTGGGAACAAGGTTCCCTGCCTGGGGCAGCCCCCTTGTGCCAGGGGCTGAGACTTTTCTGAGGGGTTGGGAGGCCTCTCCAGTTACCTCTCTGTTGGGTAATGCCTGACAGCCTGGCCCATGGGGGTTTGCTGTGCATTCCTTCCTGCCAGCTGTTTTCCTCTGGTCTGGGAGGCTGGGCTCTGCCTTCTCATGGTAGCCCATGCCCTGTGGGACAGAGCTGCCCCTGCTGGAGTTACCAGGGTCACTGTCTTCAGTCTTCTGGAGTTGGGGCCAGGGAGAAGTAACATGCTGCCCGTCTGGTTTCTGCAGAAGTGTGAAAAGCTGGTGCTGTCCTTGTGCTGCAATAGCCTCAGCCTGCCCTTCCACGAGCCCGTTAGCCCGCTGGTAAGGAAGGCTGCCTGTTTCTGCCGGCTCCCGAGGTCCTGGGCCCGTGGTGGGTCCCAGGGGTATCCAGAGCATGGCCACTTGGAAATCGAGTTAATACGTGCCCAGACTAGCGGACCCAGCCGTGGCCACCACAGCCCCCCAACCCCACGGCCACTGAACCGGACTGGACAGTGAGCCAGTCCTCTTTTCCCCCATCTCTTTGTCTTCTTTCTTCACTTTTCTTCTTGCTGCCCTTCTCTTTGTTGTGTTCTTTCACTCCTGTCCTACCTCATTCTCCATCTTTTCCTTCTTCTTCTGTACCTCCACTTTTTCTGTCTTCCTGCTTGGCTTCCCCTTCTCTCCTCCCCCAAGGCCCGGCATTACTACCAGATTATCAAGAGGCCCATGGACCTGTCGATCATCCGGAGGAAGCTGCAAAAGAAGGACCCAGCTCACTATACCACCCCAGAGGAGGTGGTATCAGACGTCCGCCTCATGTTCTGGAACTGTGCGAAGTTCAATTATGTATGTCTTGCCTGTTTTCCCTCTCCCCTATTTCCCGGGGACCCCAAGACTCTTGGCTGGATGGGGATATCAGGTTTGGTCCTGAGTTGCCATGAAGACTTGGGAACAGACTTTTTGGGGCCCCCAGAGTGAGTATTTATCTCTCCCACTCTTGGGCCTCAGCATGGACTCAGGAGGAAGAAGGGGGAGTGCTAGTGGTTGGCCATCTGTGGGTAACTGTCAGGGCCACTTCTGCTATGAGAGGTGATACTAAACTGATTGTCTTAAGTCTTTAGGAGAAATCTCACTTTCTAGACCTCCAGGAAACTAGCCAGGCTTTGCACTCGCTGTAGAGCTCTTGAGGGACCATGAAGTGATGGGCTGGTGGGAATGGGCAGGAACATCACTGCTGTCCTTCCCACTCAGCCTGACTCAGAAGTCGCAGAGGCCGGCCGCTGCCTGGAAGTGTTCTTTGAAGGCTGGTTGAAGGAGATCTACCCGGAGAAACGGTTTGCCCAGCCAAGGCAGGAGGACTCAGACTCCGAGGAGGTGTCTAGCGAGAGTGGGTATTCCACTCCCCAGGGCTTCCCATGGCCCCCCTATGTGCAGGAGGGCATCCAGCCCAAGAGGCGGCGGCGACACATGGTAAAGATTGCTGCCAGGTGGTGGGCGACGTGGGGGGTGGTGGGGCAGGCAGGGGGCACTCAAGCAGCATGTGTAGGGCAACCTAAAGCCAGACTTCTAGGGAGGCACAGGTGAGTGGTGACAATGAATCCTCACTCCCAGCCCCTTAGTCTAAGGGGAAGACAGCAGTGTGAGGCTCATGAAGTTTAATTACTGCTGAGACTTGAAACTCAGAGAGGTGAATGTACATGCCCAGGTCACCCAGGAAACTAGCAGCAGAATCAGGGTAAGAAGCCATGGCTCCCAGCTCCTAGCTTGGGGCTGGTTATTCTGCACTATGATCCCTAGGAGAGGAGAAACAGCTGTCTCTCTCTGATCTCAGCTTGGGTTTGGGAGAAAGGAAGGTGTATTTCCAGCCCCTTGGTATAGAGAAGGAGGGAGAGGTGTTTCTCGCAGCAAAGAGAGCTCCTCCGACCTTGTGTCTGGTCCCACATAGGCAGACTCAAGATATCACTTCAATGCGTTTCATTCCACTGAACTGTATTGCCTGCCTGCTGGGTGCCGGGGCACAACCAGCCACCCCACCGCCCCGTTGTGTACCGTACTTGGCACACTGTAGTGTTCAGTGCCTGCAGTGAGCCTCACTGTTGCATTCCTGGGCTAGAGTAGAATACCTGCCATATATATATTACACACACACACACACATATATTTTTTCCCCTTTCAGGAGAACGAAAAAGCAAAACGCATGTCCTTCCGCCTGGCCAGCAGTGTCTCCCAGGTGTGAGAGCTGGCAGCAGAGCGAGCAGCCTGGCAGCTGCCATCCCATCCTGTCGACCACTGTCCCCACCTTTCAGCTCATTCTCTTCAGACCGTGGATGTGAGACGAGTCTTGTCGAGCCATGGAGTGCTCTTCTTTGCCGTTTGCATCTTACAGCATTCATTTGGGAGCCATTGTGCATCCACTACAGAGAAGATTCCAGTAATAAACAGCAAAGAGGGAGGTGTTCCCGATTCCCAGACAAATCAGATGTGTAGGGTCCACTGGACAAGACCGCGCCGGTCAGGCTCGGGAAGGCCTAAGCTTCTTGGTGACCTCTTTCTGCTGAGGAAAGCAGACTTTTCTCACCTCTCAGTGCGCAGGGCTCAGGAGCAGTGTATATATCCGAAGTCCTCCTGGGCCCTGGGGTGCGGTGTGGAGAGAAGGGAGAGAGGTTCTGACATATAGCAGGCCTATGATCACTGGCCTAGCACAGCCAAAGACTGTCACTGTTTGCCTTTGCTTGGCCTGCTAGGACAGGATGCTGCCCTGTGCAGGGTAATGGAGGCTTCTAGAGGCCAGAGGTCTCAATTGGTGCCTATTTGGGTTCTAACGGTTTTCAGGGTATTTGTTCCTCATGACCCCTCTTCCGATGTTGACTTAGGTGGCCGCTGTGCTCTAGGTGGTATGGCCTTCTTGATGGGGCTGGGTGGCTGTGCAGGGACTGCTGATGGCTTCAGGCTCAGATTTCACTGGCAGGCTTAAGGAGATGTCAGCTGCAGAGCCTGTCCTCTGTGTTACTGACTTTGGGTTCATAGCTATTCTTCGGGGTCAGAACCTGCTTTCCTGGGAGTGATTGTCAGTGGCCATCTCTTCAGTTTCTCCACTCAGGTCTGGACCCTGAGTTCTGCCTTGGAAACCTGAGAGGCAGGGGCTGGCCAAGGAGGCGGCCCCAGAACAGCTCACCCTGCTGGGCTTCTCCTCCTTCTTAGACATGCTAGCCCTCAGCTTCTCCACTTTCACAGAGCCAAAGATCAGAAGCGAGTGCTCTGACTCGCCTGTCCCTGGGCTCCCCACAGCCCAGAAAAAGCCAAGACACTAGTGGCCACCCTTTTCTGATGGAGGCTGGAGAAGGCCAGAGGGTGAGCCAGGAGCCCGATCTAACTGCTCCTGGGGGAATGTTGTGTCTAGGGTGGAGAAGGGAGAAACTTGAGAGCTGAGGAGCCAGAGTCCTTCAGTGACTTTGAAGCAACTTCAGGATGTCACTTCTCCAAGAATGCAGAGGGAAGTGTTCTGGAAGCCGCAGGCACAGGAATTCCAGACTGCATCTCAGGTGGAGAGGGATCTTCATGGCCTGAGAGGGGTGTTTTGGAGGAGGAGGCATAGGCAGCTGCGGGGAATCAGGCTATTTCCCCAGTGAGGACTTGGTGGAGAAGGAAGCTACTGCTGATGATGCTGGGGGAGATGAGAGCGGACGTGCCCATGGCCTGGCCTGCAGACGAAGCTGTCTCTGGTCTGGGTCATGGTGTGACTAATTTCAAGGGAGTCTTAGGTCATGGCTTTATTTTTGCTAAGAGATGAAGTTTAAGGAAGTTCTTGTGTGTAGGGCCTTTGTCAATGGGAACATTCTGCTTGGAGAAAAGATTTCTTCTCTCCTTGTCAGTTGGTGTTACTGCTCATTTCCTTCACCCCGCAGGCTGAGAGGCCATCTTCACTTCAGAACCAATCGCGCCGTTGGCCTGCCATTCTTTCACCAGCCCTTGCCAGGCTCTCCTCCGCAGATGGGCTTCCACAGTCCTGTTTCCTAGTCAGGAGTAACTAAGTCTTTAATACTCCAGTAGCCAGGCAATCTTTAGGTCTAGCTCTCTGCTCTTTGGGGCACACATGACTCTGGCTTGGGTTTTAGCCACTTTCCTTTCAATATTTGAATCTTTTTTCCCTGTTCAGTTGACTTGGCAAGGTTCCCTCTGTAATTACCTCACTAATTTCATGCTCTTGGTCATCTTTCCTTTGTTGTGGCCCCCACCCCCACCTCCCCTGAATGAGCATCGTGGTGCTATGTGTCGGACAGCCAGGTAAGGGCTGCAATAGGCTCAAATCTGATTGGGATCCTTCCACAGGACCAACTGAGGCCACAAATAAGCAGAAATGCCTGGCTAACTGCTTGGCTTCCCTCCTATGACATATAGTGTGCTGGGCCAGAGATCTTAGTAATGTAGTAGAGAGTCACATATTCCTTTCCCATCGCAGAGACCCTGCCTGCTGAGAGGTCCACTTCAGCACCTGAGCAGACGGAGGGTGTCCTTCCCCACAAGGGTGCAAGGCCCTGCCCCACCACACCACCTCTGCACTGGTTACCCCACACCCCGCCTCTCTCCAGGCTTTTCCTGTGGACTTAGCACCAATGTTTTATGTCGTGGTTTGGTTTTATTTTTGCATGCAGAAAACAGAACATGGGTTTTTAGAAATTAAAAGAAAAAGCTGCTAGCCGAGTGACTGACTTCAGTGGCTCTTTGCTAACGTCTGAGCTGATCCTGCTTTTGACTTACTCCCATAATGGCCCCCTTTGAAGTCAGTCAGATCCTTTGGCCTTTGACTAAGTCATGAAATGGCAGTGAGTTCTGGGTCCTCCCATTATAGAATGCATTCTGAAAGGAGAAATGGGGCTCCTTGGATATACTGAGAAATAGGAGGGCAGAGTGGCTTCAGTGGATGCAAAGGGGATTTTAGTGCAAAAATTGGTGCAGGATGAAAAAAAATTGGTGCAGGATGAATTGCGGAGTACTCTTCCAGAACATGGGTAGTCCGGCCCTACCTGACTTCTAGCAGTTGCCAACTACACCCCCTCTACAGGTCTCCCTCCCACAGTGGCAGCTGCCTGACCCTCTTTAGACTCTGCTCTAAGACTTGATAGGTTCTAGTTCCCTCTGGCAACAGGTCTTTGCCTTGCTTCTAAGACCTAGACCTCTCCTCATTTGTTCCCAGGCTCTGCTCTGCTCTCTCTCCCACTCCCTGATGTCATGTCACCTGTAGTCTTCTCTTCTGAACTCCCAAGCTGAGACTTTGCTCCTTTGGGATCACCATCCCCCATGCTTCCTCCTCTCCCATGCCCTCCCTGCTGTTTATTGAAATTGCCTGCTCCTTTAGCCCAGTTCCCTGACCTCCTCTCTCTTTGTGTCAGCCTTCTCCCTGGCTGTTTCCTCTCCCTAGCCTGAACCCGTGGTCCATCACATATGGACATTTTTATCAGGATCCTGAGCTTTCTTATCCCCTCTAACTCAAAACTTCCCCTGAAACTGTCAACTGTTCTCCATTTTTGGCATCAGCTTATTTTCTCCTCCCCTCTCCTGGGTCGCTAAGCATGACAGCTTCATAGTTGACACCCTCAGTTGGGCGGTCAGCATTGATGGGTGTATCTTTGACTTGTAATTACACCGCTCTCTGTCTATGCCCCTTATCTTTGCTCTCAGCAACTGACTGACCCCACTGCCTACTTCACAGACCAGAGTCCCTAAAGTGAGAAACTCCCTGCCCATTTGCTCCTCTCTCCCTCCCCTCTGTGTCCACATCCCTCCTCAGATTGTTCCCTTCTGCTCCTGTTCAGTGCTCTGTTTCTTGAATCCTGCTCTGTGGCCTCCAAGACTTTGCTCTGTCCCTTATCCCACCACTCCCACTTCCTGGGAGCTCAACCTCCCTCTCCAATGGCAGCTCCACAAAGCCTACACACAAGCAGAGGTCGCCCCCAGACTAAAACAAAGCTTCTTAGAATCGGTTGCTCCTTACCCATTGTCCTTATTGACTAAGTTTCTTTAAAAAAGGATTTTTTTTTTCCATTAATTCTTCTCACTCTTCAACCTCCACAGCTTTTCATAAGAGTCACCAGTGACCACCCAGTTGCCAAATCGAAAGAATACCTTTCAGTTCTCAACCGTCTTGACGTCTCCACAGCATTTCACACCATCTGCCACTTGTTCTTTGGAGACAGCCCCATCTCATGGCTTTTCTGACACCGCAGGTGTCTGGGTTATTCTCTTCCCTCTCGGCCACACAGGCCGAGACTTTCTTAACGTCTTGACAAGCGAACACATCCATAGCTCCTTGCGGTCTCCCCTCTTCAGGAATGGGGCAGTCAGGAGGAAGCACGGCTGCTCCTGCTCCCTTCCCTCTGTGTCTTCCTGTTTTCCCTGAGTCTCTTTCTTCCCCTGGGCTCAGTTCTCCCCATGCCAGTCATGTTTATGAGCTCTCCTGGGAAGAGAGCTTCTGCAATCCTTTCTCTCTGTCCTTCCCAGTGCAGCACAGAGATCGATTTTAGCTATGTTTGCCAAGAGGTCTCATCCAACTCAGCCCAAGAATGTGGATTGAGTCTTACCAAAAAGCAGTTTGGGTAAATGGGATTCCCAGGCTGGTGGGCAGCTCATCGCCATGATCCCCGTACCAGTTAGAGCTGGCCACAGTTGGTGAGGTGCTGGGGATCATGGTAAAACATGTTTCCATTGTGTGGGTCATTGTGCTTCTAGTCGGGAGGAGGATCCCTGCAAGGGTGGCTGTCTGCCACTGATAACATTCTGGTAGAGGGAAGACTGAGAAGTGCTGGGAGTCCTCACTTGCTTGGGGCCCAGTTGAGGTCAGGCAGGCCTCTTTTAAAAGGCCAGGTCTCTCCCATCTGTACTGATAGCTCCCCGTTTGCTCCAGCTATTCCTGGAGTTGGAGGCAGATGTCAGGTGTTTTCTTGGAGGTGGGGTGAGATAGTAGAAAGTTATCTGATTTGAGATGCTGAACACCTAAATTTTGGTTCTGCCAGTTATGAATTATGTGACGTTGGGTAGTTTCCCCAACTTGGTTGGGGGAGGGGGTTGAAAACGGTGATCTCTCTGAGGCTGTGCTACTGGAATGATGGTGCTGGTGATTCGAACTCTAAAGCTCAGGCGCCACAGGGAGCAAGGGAATATTGGGGATAGGACATAGCTGGGGAGTCTTGGCCAAGGCAGGACAAAGGGACTGACAGGCTAGACTGAGCACTTTGAGGAAAGCAGCTTTGAGCTGCTTCTTGAGCCATATGCCCATTCCTCAAGCTGCACCTCTTTCTTGGATATCTAGGATGAGTTCCTCTTGGGCCTTTTTCAGAAGTGGCCATTGGATTCAAAGTGGTTGGGGGCAGGAAGAAGGAGTATTGTGAAGGGAAATGTCACTGATCTTAAAAGGGCCTACACATTCAAGAACAAATTAAAAACAGCACTTTTCTTTACCAATAACTGTGTCCTGGAGTGTTTCTTCAGTAATGATGGCCGAACCTACTTCGTGGTCGTCTTGCCCCTGAACTCCAACATCATGAAGAACACAAGGTGAGGAAGAACATCTAGTTTTCCATCTAGGGAAGAACTCAACTCTCGGCTTTTTGTTGCATGAACACAGCCCATTCCTCAAAATTCAGGCAATGAGTCTGAGGCAGAGTTAAGAGAAAGCAGTCTTACGAGTGCCCACCACTTCCAGGCACTGAATACCTCAAAAATGTCCTTTATAGGGGCGCCTGGGTGGCTCAGTGGATTAAGCCGCTGCCTTGGGCTCAGGTCATGATCTCAGGGTCCTGGGATCGAGTCCCACATCGGGCTCTCTGCTCAGCAAGGGGCCTGTTTCCCTTCCTCTCTCTCTGCCTGCCTCTCTGCCTGCTTGTGATCTCTCTCTGTCAAATAAATAAAATCTTTTAAAAAAATGTCCTTTATATAGGGCCATTCCCCAGTCACCTAGCCTTGGGCCTCCTCTCTGCCCACTCTACACCCATGGTTTCTAGCCATCTGGGGGAGAATGACATTGTTTTGAATATTCATCATTCATTTTGACTGTATAGAATCTGAACCCCTTTCCTATTTGGGTGGAATTCCCCACTTCAGGAGTCTTGGGAGGCAGAGCTCACTCTTCACTACAGTAGCTAAATATATTAACGTCTTGATTTATCAGTATGCCCTGTAGCTAGGATACAGGTCTAATGGTAGTCATTAAAAAAAAAAAAAAAAAAAAAAAAAGCAGGGACCACAGAGACTTCTCTGGTAATGGTATTGGTTGCAGTGAGGCGAGGTTTCCATGGCAGCAAGAGCAGCAGAATGAGCTGAAGCCCCTGGTGCTTGATGGCAGTGCTGGTTTTCTACAGCCAGACCCATTAGCTCCTAATCCTCTTGCCTTTCCAACAATTCTGTGAACACTCTCAACAAATATTTTATAGAATCATTTTCTGCTTAAATGAACCAGAATTGGTTTCTTTTTGTTGGAACTAAGCACCCTACTGATGCAGAAATCTTAGAGAATCTCATCAAGTCAAGGACCCACTCTCTGAGCTCCAGACACCTCCATTTTAGTGTCTTGATGTCACCTGACGCACTAGTCAGTCCCCGGCACCCTTAATGTAGTCTTACTATATAGTCTCTATCTCTGAAGCCAGGGACATGGGAAAAAAAAAAAAAACAGTGAAATGTGGTGTCAGAGAAGTTTGTGTTTCAAGGAAGGACGATCATTTTTTAAAAAGATTTTATTTGGGAGAGAACATGAGTGGGTTGGAGGGCCAGAGAGACACCTACTGAGTGGGGAGCTGACCAGGACCCTGGGATCATGACCTGAGTGGAAGGCAGATGCTTAACCCACTGAGCCACCCAAGGGCCCCAGATGATTATCATTTTTAATGCTTAAGATGAGATCTGGAAGTCTTCCTGACCCCCACCCCTTCCCAGAGAGACTTACAACAACCTCCAGGAAGCTTAGGAATACCCTTTCAGTCCTGTGGGCAAATAAATCCCTGTCTTTGGTATAAGAGTATAGGCTCAACTGCTGTAATGACAAAAAAAAAGGCCCCAAAACAAAGGGACTTTAAAAAATGGAAATGTGTTTCTTTTCTAGGTAATAGTCCCAGAGGTAAGCAAACAGGTTAAGGTAGGTAACGATGGCTTACTCTGTGAAATTGTTGAAGAACCCAGGTTGTTTTTGATTTTTTTTAAAAAAATTGTTATTTATTTGAGAGACAGAGAACAAGCAGGGGCAGGGGGCTGGCAGAGGGAGAAGCAGACTTCCTGCTGAGCAGGGAGCCCAATGCAGGACTCCATCCTAGGACCTGAGATCATGACCCGAGCCGAAGGCAGACACTTAACTGATTGAGGTCTGGTTACACCATTCTTTAGGATGTCACTTTCGTTTGTATGATTGAAGTGGTTGACCAGTGGCTCGTCTGTGTTCCTGTCTGAGGAAGGGTAAAGAAAGAGGAAATGGAGCGAGGACAAGCAATTTCAGTTGTATAAACCACTGCTTCGGACATGCATATTCTTGAAGCATTCCATATTTTAAAGTATGAGCTTTGGATCAAGATTATCATTCTACTTCGTCCATGCATGTACATTTTCCTGTAATTCTAATGGGATGGTATCCTAATAGAGTTGCATGGATAAAACCTGGTTTAGAAAAGAAAAAACAAAACCTGTGTCTTGGAAAGTGTTATATACATCACTACTTCTCAAAATCACTTGGTTAGATCTTATTCATAAGGAACATCCAGCTATAGAAGAGGCTTGGAAACATGAACACCATAACCTCAGCCATGCTCTAGCCAAAGAACTAAGGCCTGGTGCTGGTAGAAACAGGTATCCTTCACTAGGGTTCTAGAGAAGGGCTCTGTCCATTTGTTCCAGTGAGATGCAGGTGTGGCCCATTGACAGTGTCACTTTATGGCAAAGGCTGTGCCAGGGTGGAGCCTCTGTGACTTTTTAAGCCTATTAATTGGCTTAATGGAGCATTTATCCTCTCCACATGAAAATGTAACCCTCCTATATGAAATGTATCTCTGGGTAACCAAATATTTGATGAGGGGAAGTGTCTCTTTCAGAAGTATTCCAGCTAAGCATTGAAGGGTTGATAGATTGGAACATCACCATTTTCCAGCCCCTAATGAATGAATGAATCTGGGTAACGACCATGAGTGTGGCTACCCACCATGCATGTGTACCCATATCATAGAGAGACATCCAGACATTACATGTCTCCTGATTGAAGAACACAACATCACCTATTAGTGCTTCCAAACAAATATGTTTGACCCTATCAGGCCTCTGGGTCTAACTACCAATCAACAGATGTAGCTGCCAAATGACAGGAAATGCAAAGAATAAAGGAAAGTCTTGAATGACATCACAAGGATACAATCAGCAAAATCCAGTCCATGGAAGCTATAAGATGACCGGGTACTTTCAACAAATATATTGCACAGGGGATAAAAGTGGGATGGGCAGAAAACCTATAGATTTAGAGACTTAAAAGGCATATAAACCAATTGCAAAGTATGGAACTAACTTACATCCTGCTTTCAATAAACTAAAAACATCATCAGATAACTGGGAAAAGCTGAATGTTAACAGGATATTTGGTGATATTCAAAACTTATTTTTATGTTATTTGAATTATTTAAAATTTTTATTTTTTTAGGGCATGATAAATATTTGTTAGAGTATTAGAAACAATGAAAAGCCTGTAGAAGATGGTTAAATAATTAATAGAATATAATTTTAAATGATATTTGAGGATCCTATAGGGCATAATTTAAATG
Source organism: Mustela lutreola (assembly GCF_030435805.1). NCBI lineage: Eukaryota > Metazoa > Chordata > Mammalia > Carnivora > Mustelidae > Mustela > Mustela lutreola. The sequence continues at coordinate 239,260,777 of NC_081290.1, read as the reverse complement.
ACACAAATATTCTCAAAGTCTTTCTTTGGATTAAGAATCCAACAGAGTAATGGGATGCATAAAGAGAAGAAAATTCCAAAGTTTTTCTGACTCGAGAAACCTCTCAAGTATTTCTGGAAGCAGAGACCTCAGTTTAAAAAATTATCAAAAGAGGAATAAATTATTAATATAAGCAAACAGATTTACAGATTAGATTATCTTTTATAGAACATCATAACACTTTCTGAAACACAAGACTCTTAAAAGACACTTTTGTATGAGTAACATTTCCAAGGATCACTGAACAATCCAGCTCTGTTTTCTGTTACTAGAAACTTTCATGCAGTCTCCCCACTGGACAAGAGGGTAACATGGTCTAGTCTTTAGTGTTAGTTAGACTGGGCTGATTTTCACTATCAGTTAGAATGGCTTAAGTTTTCGAGACACAGCACTAAAATTTTATCATTTCACTTTGAGATGAAATGTCCTGTCTAGAAGTTTTAAGTGTATGATATAGAAAAGAACAGCTGCATAAAATACCAGATACTTAGATCAAATACTAGATACTAGATAAAAAAACAAACAAACAAAACCAGTTATAAAGGATATTACTGGGACGGGTGAGAAAATTTTGATATGGGTCCATAGGGATGCCTGGTGGCTCAGTTGGTTAAGCCGATGCCTTCGGCTCCGGTCATGATCCCAAGCTCCTGGGATAGAGTCCCACATCAGGCTCCTTGATCGGCAGGGAGCCTGCTTTTCTCGCTGCCTCTGCCTGCCTCTCTGCCTGCTTGTGTGTACTCTCTCTCTCTTTCTCTGGCAAATAAATAAAATCTTAAAAAAAAATACATAGCTTGTATTAATATGAAATTTCCCAAGTGTGCTAATTTGAACTGTGGTTACAGGGGAGAATGGCCATGTTCTCTCGTGATACATGCTCAAGTATTTAGGGGTGAAGGATCATGTTGCCTGCAACCCTTGAGGGTTCAGAAAAACTGTGTTGTATTTATTAGAGTAAAGGAAATGTGACAAAAAGTTACCAAGTGATAAGCCTAGATGAAGGTATATGGATTATATGGGTGTTCATTACAGTGTTCTTGGGAAGCAAAGGGCAAATTTAATAAATTTAATAAGTGAAATATGAAGCATGCATCTAGAACAGCAACATGAAAAATACTTATGAGATGATGCCAATTAAAAAAAAAGCAGAACACAGAATTATATGTAAAATAAAAGAAAAAAGGTAAATATATTAGAATGTTGCCAGTGGCTGTCTTTTCTCCAAACTGTGCACTAAAAATTATTATATATATATATATATATGTACATATCTACATACATACATATATATGTGCATACTATATATACTATACATATATATGAACTTTTATCATGAGAAGTTTCTAATGATATCTTGTGTGTCTTAGCTCCAAGCCCCTTCCTCAGACAGCTTTCCCTAACCACCCAGTCTGAGGTGGACCCCCCAGCACTTTCTCTCACAATCTTGTTTTATTTGCATCCTAGCACTTATTTATCCTTTTATGCGACTTCTTTTCTTGTTATTGTCTAGATCACCCCTCATATGACGTAAGCTTCCCGAGAGCAGGACCCTCTCCCAGACCCTCCAACAGTGCCTGTAGTTGTTCAGTGGCTACCTGTTGAACGAGTAACACAGATCTTTGTCATCCAACCTCCCATTTTACCAGGCACTCAGAAGACTTGAGAAGGGGAAGAACTTGTCCAACGTCCCTCATGAGTTCGTGCCGATGTCAAAACTAGAATTCAGGCTTTGTGACTCAGGTCTCTATAGGCTCTTCTTTCAAAATGTCTCAGGCTGATCTAGCTCCTGGGCACCAGGCAGGTGGCAGGAGTGAGGGAGGATGCACCGTGCGTTCCCATCAGTGCAGTGTGCCGGCAGCCCCCTAGGTGGCGCCAGCGGCGCTCATGTAGCTCTAGGGAAAGGAAGAAGTGGGTAAAGGCAAACTACAGAGGGACACCTTGATGAGAAGCAGGATATTTGACAGTCTTGTCTTTCTAGCGACTGCTCATTAGTTGTGAGAGAGGAAAAAAATATACAGTAAATAGGCAGTGGAGAAATCCCCACCTTGACTATATGATCAAAAAAACATCACAGACGAGGAACAGATGGACCTGTTTTGAGTCCAGAAGTGATGCTGATAAGGACACAACATCACAGATACAGTATTGAAGCCCAGAATGCACAACCTGAATCTAATGAGAAAAACATCAGACAAGCTACAAATGAGAAATGTTATATTAGGGCCAGGGGATAGGGGACTGGATTTTTTTTTTTTAAATGGCACCACTGACAATAAAGAAAAATTGCGAAAATGTCCCAGATTAAAAGAGGCTAAAGAATTGACAACAAAATGCAATCCCTGAGACTAGACTTGATCTTGTAGTAGAAGGGGGAGCTCCTGTGAAAGACATCATCGGGTCAAGTGACAAAACTGAAATACGAACAATAGACTACATCAGTGTATCGATGATAAATACATTACAGCTGATAACTGTTCTGTCGTTATATAATGTTATGTAAGGGAATATCCTTATCTTTAGGGAATATGCACTGGAATATTTAGGACTAAAAGGCCATAGTGTATGAGACTTACCCTCAAGTGGTGCAGGAAATGTATGTGTGCATATATATACACACACACATTTATATAAAATATATATTTATATGTATATTTAAATATAGAAAGTATGCATTATATATTGGGAGTATATACTTTATATATTGAAATTAGACAAATATATATTTGTACATATAGATACAAACAAAGCAAATGGAGGTAAAATGTCAATCTGGGTAAAGATTCTTTTTTATTATTTTTACATTTTAACGATTCTTTTTAACTATTGGATATACTTTTTACTATTTTTATCATTGCCACTTTTCTGTTACTTTGAAATTATTTCCAGGTAAGCATGTAAGAAGCAAAACCAAAGTAAAGGATGGTGGTTGCTGGTATGTCCTCTGCCTGCCCTTGCTTCTGTTGTACGATTCAGAGCTAGGGTCCGGCCTCACTTGTGCATGTCTTCTGCTGTTCCTTGCATCAGTCGTTCTCTCCTGAAAAGGACTGAGTTTGGCTTCCAGTCTCTGAGGCTGAGGCCAAAGCTGGAAGGGATGGAATTACCTTGTCCATGGCTGGGAAATGCTGGTGAGGCCTCTGTAAGGAGATGTGGAGAAGCAGTAGAAGGATCTGAGTCCTGTTTTCACCCCCGCTCCAGCCTCTGGGGCCTGAGGATATCTGTGGGGTCAGCTCGTTGTAAGCCACTGGGCTCAAGCTGTGTTTCCCCAGCCATTCTGAAGAGACCTTTGGTACGTGGGGGTGCTCAACCAGGCTGGGTGTGGAAAGGGCCTTGGCAGTATTGGGATGGGAGGGTCTCCCTGTCCTTTCCTTCTGCTTATAGTTTCTTGGAAGTGACACAATCCATTTTCTCTCCTGAGTCTGGCATGCTGGGCACCCCTGACTCTTCAGGAGTCCTTCCAATCTTCCAGTGATCTCTTTTGCATTAAATCAGCAAAATGGGATGTCTGGTAATAGGGAGGTAGGACATTGGCCCTAAGTCTTACCAGGCACTTCTTCCTGGGATGACTTCTGGTGGTGTTTTCCTGGGCTCCATATATTTCAAATGTGTGTAAGAGGGACTTCATCCTTCCATCCCCATGCTGGGATGTGACTGGGCCTGCCTCTCACCCAGACCTTCTCGTAGGAGAGAGAGGTTGATCTCTGCATTTTCATCACCCTAATAAGAACCTCATACCTATTAGCAGTCTCTCCCCATTCCCCATCTCTTCACAGTCCCTGGCAACCATGTAATCTACTTTCCCTAGACATAGATTTGCCCATTCTGCACATTTCACATAAGTGGAATCATACAATACATGAACCTTTGCTTCTTTCACTGAGAATAATATTTTGAAGATACATCCATGGTGTTCCATGTATCAGTACTTCATTCCATTCTAAAGTCAAATAAAATTCCATTGTATGGATATGCCAGTGTATATGACATGATGTACAGGTCCCAATTCACTCCTTTCCATGTAGATATCCAGTTTGCCCAGCATCATTTGTTGAAAAGACTATCTTCCCCACCCCGCCCGCCATTGAATTATCTTGGCACTCTTGTCAGCTGGCCAATGACGCATGGGTTTATTTCTGGACTCTCAATTCTATCCATTGTTCTATTTGTTTATCCTTGTGCTGGTCTGGCAGTCTTTTTTTTTTTTTTAAAGATTTTATTTATTTATTTGAGACACAGAGAGAGAGAGAGAGAGAGAGAGAGCGAGCACAACCTGGGAGGAGGATCAGAGGGAGAGGCGGAGGCTGTCCCCTGCTGAGCAGGGAGGTGATTTGGGGGCTCCATTCCAGGATGTTGAGATCATGACCTGAGCTGAAGGCAGACGTCCATCTGACTAAGCCACCCAGATGCCCCTAGTGTTGCAGTCTTAATTATTGTAACTTTACAGTAAGTTTGAAATAGAAAATTGTGCCCCCCCACCCAACTTTGTTCTTCTTTTTCAGATTGTTTCTTACATCTCCCTATGAATTTCAGGATCAGATTGTCAATTTCTGCAAAAAAGGCATCTGAAATTTTGATAAGGATCACATTGAATTTATAGATAAATTTGGGGAGGATTGTCATCTTAACATCAAGTCTTCCAGTCCATAAACATTAATTTAGTTTTTTAAAATTTATTTTTTATTTATTTTCAGCATAACAGTATTCATTATTTTTTCACCACACCCAGTGCTCCATGCAATCTGTGCCCTCTATAATACCCACCACCTGGTACCCCAACCTCCCACCCCCCCGCCACTTCAAACCCCCCAGGCACTAACCTGACCTTTAACTATTTGAAAAGGAGGCTGGGTCAAACATCCTCAGTTGAGTTAGTTGTCAAATGTTTGATTTTGAACTATGGGGATAAGTCACACTTCTACTTTTGTGAAGGTAGAAGAAGACCAAAAAAAAAAAAAAAAAAAAAAAGACTTGCATAAATTGGTAGAGCCAACCAGTAACTAAAGATAGATCTCATTAAGAAAAAGTTACATTCTGCATTATATATTTTTAAGGACATGTCCCCATTCAAGAAATCTTAAAATAACACATGATGGCCTAAACATCTCTGAATTTATCTTATAGAACAGAAAAATTATGGGATGGTTTTTATGATGTTGGGTGTCTCAGAAATATTTTGAATAACAGAGATACATATTAATTAATGCATAAAAGAACTCTTCTTGACTTAAGAAAACTGAAGTCCATCCCTTCCCCCAAACTTTGGAATTTTTACTGACAGGGCCAGCAAACCCTGGAACAAACTGTACTAATTGCTTCTTATATTTTGTTATAGTGACAAACTTTAATTCTGATTCCTCTTCCTTAAATGACAAGCAACTTGATATTGCACTTTAACAATGACGTTACCACATGGAGTGTTTAAGCAAGCAGCGTATAATGCTTGTTGCCAGCAGTGACATTAATAATTACTGGAAGAGACTGAGAGAAGATTGTTGTATAGTAATGACCCCTGCAATAGCTTGGGTTCCCTTGGCAATATCGAGAGTTTGTCCTGTTGGTGGTCATGGTGTTGCAATCCATTATCTCACTGAGAACTGATGACTTCAGCTATGGTAACTGGCCATAATATTTAATGTAGCTGCCTTGAGCCACTTGAAAACTTCGAAAAAAAATTTTTCTCTGAGACACTTACATCAAGTGTTTCCAGGAAAACCCAGTACCTCTAGGTACACATTTTAGGGAGTTGTGTTTTACTTCCTTGCGTAGTTTCTCTGATTCCTCTCTCTAAACGTTAGTGATATTTACACACTAGAAATGAATATTTGTCTATTTGTCAGTCTACTTATCTACCTATTTATTCATCTATTTTACCATGTTCTACAAAGTCTTCCTTCCTTCCTTCTTCCCTCCCTCCCTCTTTCCTTTCTACCACTTACTAAAGCCATCATATTTTGTTAAATAACTACGAAGTGCCAGAGACTGTCCCAGGGATTGTGAATGAGCAATAAGCAAACAGGCTGGAGCTTAGCTCCTGATGAGGGAGGAAAGAAAATAAGCTTGTTTTAGGTGGTGTTAAGTGCTCTAAGACGATATAGGGTAATGTGATAGACTGCAGGGTGAAACTACTTTAGATATAGGGATGAGGGAAGGATTCCCCGAGGAGGTGGCTAGTGAGCTGAAATCGAAATGATGAAAAAGAACCAGCCTTGGGGGAGTATGGGGACAGAAGCTTGTAGGTAGGGGAAATAGTACATGCACATTATTCGAAGCAGCTTAAAATAATACAGTCAATACAATGAAAAAATACAAAAAGAAAAAGGTAGAAATGAGGAAAATGGGAGAGAGAGAACACGGGAAAGTCATAATGTTGGTATGCAAGCCATTGTGTTTAGCAAAATTATTAAAGTTGAGTTGCAACTTTGGTTCCCATCTTCCTGGAAGCCAAGGCGAGTTGGGAAGTATGACTGATTTCGTGGTATGTTTTCTTCTTAAGGAAAAATGGTGGTGTCAGTGTTTCAAGAGGAAAAGAGATTTTTCTTTTTTGGCACTCAGGATGGAAGTACAGTTCTTGTGTGGGCTTTTCTATGAGGAACACAGAGTGATTGTATTAGTGATTGTATGATAATTTGTTACAACAGCCGTATAAGACTAGTATATAGATCCGTCTTGGATGTAATAACAGACACTGAACCACTTGATCTAGCTTAAGCAAAAGAGGGCACTTTGTTATAAAGATTTGAAATAGTCTATGGAATTCCAGGAATGCCACTAATTTCAGGAAATACTAGGATCAGGGATAGAAAGCTGTCAGAACTCTTCTGGTCTCTTTTCCTTTCTCTTTTGTGGATCTTTTTCATCCTTCCTATTCTTTTCACATTTTCCCTACAGCCGGGTCTTCTATTTTTACAGGCTGTGTGATGGGAAGCATGTCTGCAACAACAACTGATTTTCTCTGTTTCCATGTTAGCTACCAAGAGAAAAACTGAAATCCCTCAGTCTTAATTCCAAATTCCTGGGAGACAGAGATGATTGGCTCAGCTTGAGTCAGGTACCTACTTGGAGCAATCGACTGTAGTCTGGTGGCCTAGTTACCTTGTCTGAGGATCCAAGGCTAGTTTCCAGAAAAAGATACCTATTCTGCTGTTTTTAAAATACACTCTTGTAGGAGGGTCAAGAAACTGTTTAATGGGTTTAAACCAACATGAAAAAGGAATAAAAATCTCAGGGTGCATAGCATGTGGTATGGATATTTTATAAAACTTGTTTCAGTTATTAAAGGTATAGGTATACATGTATTGCGTGATAACATAAAATGTATTTCTTAGGGTGGATTATGGTCTAAAAAGCTTGAGAAACTCTGGGATGTGCAGTCTGGTAGAATTCTGTTATAGAGCTATAAAATAATGTCATGATTATTTTTTTTAACAGCATTTCTTAATATAGGCAGATGGCATAAGGATAAAGCATGACTCGGTACAGGCTATGTTGCAAGGGTGATAATAAAGTGGTCTTTGTCTGGCTTAATTCAAGCTAAAATATAGTCCAGGGGTTTCCAATCTGGCTTTATATCATGCTCATTTAAGACCTCTTGAAAATGATTTCATAAGATCTATTGAATCAGATTTCCTGTAAGTGTAACCTGTGAACCTGAATTTAAATACAAGATAAAGAAAAGCAAAAGAACTCCCCAGATGTCTCTGATATGTAGTCAGGTTTGGGACTCACTAAATCCAGAGAGGACATAGAGGAGGGGTCATCTGCATACCTTTCAAATAATTCTTCCTAACTGCAGTTTCTCTCAACCAGATTTTCATAGCTATTAGGAAGTAAACATTACAAATTTATTTCTTGGTAAGGATCTTGAATGCAAGGCTTCACTGCTGCTGATTAAAGAAATAAATCTGTACACATCACAGTTCAATGAAACAGATGGTCAAGTTCATCTCCGTTTGTTGGTCTTTGTGCCATTACTCAAGCAGGGATGGGGCAGTGCTGAGGGGGAGGGGGAAAAGAGAAAATTCCTGCAGGCTATTCCAGACCCTTGTTAAGTAATAGTTTTGTATTTTTCTAAAACAAGGCCCCAGAGTTCTACAGTTCAGGATACGGTGGGGATTATTTGTGCTTGCTAAATTTGCAGAACTGAAGTTACAGTTACCCACCCCGGCCATGTTGAGTTTTCTAAGAGCCTGACAGCTTGAACCCGTTGCCAAAGGCAAGCCCTACCTCTAAGCAATAAAATGAAGGGACCTGCTGTACAAAGTTATTGGCTATTAATCAAATAAATTTTATAGGATATCTGCCTGAAATAATTAGGCCAGTAGTAAGAGGTTACATTTCTTCTCCATGGTTAGAGAGCAGGACCTACGCCCTCAGGAGCCATTCCTAATGCAGGTCAAGAAGAACATTAGCTTATAGCGGGAGCCCGTACTTCTAGCCACCTAGGCAGGGGGCCTGCATTCAGACGGTTCTGCAGAGGTTTGTGGCTGAAACTTATTTCTGGGAATTGTCCTCGGGTCGGTGAGGAGCGCTTCCGTCCTTGCGCCTGGCCTCCGAGACAGCGGGGTCATCTCCCCATCTTTCGCGGCTAGCTCCGCCTGGGCATAGCCGCTGGGCCTCATCTCGGTACTGGGATGGCCCTGTTAGCAAGCTGTCATTTCGTGTGACATGTGGCCGCTTCTCTGTCCCCGAGCCAGGGTTCCCTGGCCGGTCCCTCAGAGGACCGCTCCCAGGGCTCGCAGGCGCCTCCCCACCACCGCCCAGCCCGGCTGCCGTGCGGAGGGGCTTCGCCGCAAGCCGCCGCTCTCTGTCCCCGCGCGGCCGCGGTCCACTCCCCCGCCGCCGCCCCGCCCGCAGCAAAGTTTCTCCAAGGGCGGAATTCCGCGCTCGGCGACCAACCCCCGCCCCGGCCCTCCGGCTCCCCACTGCCCCCCCACCCCCGCGCGCCCTAGCGCCGAGTGTGGGCGCAGCTCTGCCGCCTGCCTGCCCGCCGGCCGGGCCGGGTGAGTGGCCCCCTGCGTCGCCGCGCCGCTCGGTCCCGGCTGTTGCCGTGGCAACGCGCCGGCAAACCGGCCGCAGGGCCTCCCGCTGCGGGCGGGCCCGCCTCCCCTCCCAGTGTCTCCCCGGGCCCAGCCGTTGGGACCCCATTTCTCCCGGGGTCCGGGGTCCGAGGTTTGGGGTGGTCCCAGTCGGCCCCGTTCAGCTCCACCTTCTCACCTCACCCATCCTGGGACCTGCCCCTTTTTGGAAGTTTAAAGTGAACTGACTGTAGGGTAAGTGTGATTTGGGAAAAGGAACACGTCCTTACAAGTGTCTCTCTATTTTAACGTCCTAGCTCCTGGCTCCTAGTAGGGCCTCACTATATGGTACTACTTACAGCACTTGGTCTGGTCCCTTGCACAGAGTGGATGCAATCCGAGGAGCTAGTATGGCCTAAGAGCAGCCCCTTAATGTCTAGGTGGACAGGTAACTTCAGCGCTCTTCTCTCTTTCCTCATCCGGCAATGCAGACGGTCATTTCTGACGAAGTTGTGGGCTTGATGGAGCCTGTGTGTCAAACTGCTCTGTGAACCGTGAATGTGAAGCACTTGAGAGTGGAGAGTCGTAGGGATATTTGCATGCTATGAGTGGTTTCATCCTGGTCCCGCAGCACTAGCTAAGACAGACCTTCTTTTTTGTTTGACCACCAAACAGCTCCAATATCCAACCGGAAACCAGGGTGGTCGTACATCAGGGGAGGTCTCTGTGAATGGAAAGAAACACCAACGGGTTTTGAGCCTAAACTTCTCCCTTGCTTGATGCACTCCTCCAGGCCCGTGGCTCCAAGTTACAACCAGTAAGCAGCTGTTTCACCTTTAAATTTTTAGCCCCTGAAAAGCTCTAGAGGTTTTTGGTTTGTTCTTTCATTTAACAACGTTTATTTAGGGTCTATTACATGCTTGGCACTGAGGTTACAGTTGGCAATGAGGTTACAAAAAAAAGTTGGTCCTTTTTAAAAAAAATTATTTACATTCAATTAATTAACATACAGTGTAAGGGCCTATTTAGCCAGAGTGACTCCATCTTGGTTAAAAGCCATTTTATTGTTTGTGCAGTAAAACTTAAACCGGCACTGCCCCCCCCCCCCTCACAAACTTACTTAGAAGCAAGTTTGGGAAGCCAGGAAAATATGGTCAGCCAGTTCCTAATAAGAGAGCCCAGAATACAAGACCAGATCGGTCAGTTCCTGATAGCAGAGCCCAGAATACAAGGACGAGTCGGACCAGGTGGAGACATCCAATCAGTAAAACACACACATACTTTTCCCTAACCACCAAAGAATGTAAACCCTGCCGTCTGGGCGCCAACCTTGAGCACCAATTCTGACCAGAGTAATAGGTTAGATCAAACAGCTACTATAGGGTAAATTGTAATTCAGTTATGACTATACAATGTTACAATCTGATTGGCTACCTATATGTGGCCAGGTTTTTGCTCTAAAAAAATTAGTCTGTAAGGCTGGGAAGGGTCGCTCTCCTCGGAGCGGGTCTGGTCAGTCTGATTTCTAATGCTTGGCATAGTTTAAAGCTTTGCATAACTTCAACCTTGTTTACTTCTAATGCTTAGCATAGAATAAAGCTTTAATTAACTTTCACTTGTCTCAGTCTCGTTTCGTTTAATAATGGACCTAACATACAGTGCATGTATTATTAGTTTCAGAGGTAGATTTCAGTGATTCATCAATCTTATATAATACCCTGTGCTCATGACATCAGGTGCCCTCCTTAATGCCCATCACCCAGTGACCCCATCCCCCACCTCCCCTCTCCTCCAGCAACCCTCAGTTTATTTCCTGTGGTTAAGAATCTCTTGTGGTTTGTTTCCCTCTCTGATTTCATCTTGTTTTATTTTTTCCTCCATTCTTCTATGCTCCTCTGTTTTGTTTGTTAAATTTCACCTATGTGTGAAATCATGTGATAATTGTCTTTCTCCGATTGACTTATTTTGTGTAGCGTAATAGCTTATATTTCTATCCACATCATTGCAAATGGCAAAATTTCATTTTTTTGATAGCTAAATAGTATTCCATTGTGATATATACCACATCTTTCTTATTCATTCATCTGTGGGTGGACACCTGGGCTCTTTCCATAGTCTGGCTACTGTGGACATCGCTTCTATAAACATTGGAGTGCAAGTGCCCCTATAGATCACTGCATTTGTATCTTTTGGGTAAATACCCAGTAGTGCAATTGCTGGATCATAGGGTAGTTCTAGTTTTAACTTTTTTGAGGAACCTCCATACTGTTTTCCAGAGTGGCTGCACCAGCTTGCATTCCCACCAGCATTGCAGGAGGGTTCCCCTTTCTCTGCATCCTCATCAACACCTGTCATTTCCTGACTTGTTAATTTTAGCCATTCTGACACATCTCATTGTGATTTTGATTTGTTTTTCCCTGATGCTGAGTGATGCTGAGCATTTTTTTCATGTGGCTGTTGGCAATTTGTATGTCTTCTTTCAAGAAATGTCTGTTCATGTCTTTTGCCAATTTCCTGACTGGATTATTCTTTGGGTGTTGAGTTTGATAAGTTCTTTATAGATTTTAGATACTGACCCTTCAACAAATAATCCTAAAACTCGTATGGAACCAGAAAAGACTGAATAGCCAAAGGAAAGTTGAAAAGAAAACTAAAGCTGGTGGCATCACAATTCTGGACTTCAAGCTCTATTACACGGCTGTAATCATCAAGACAGTATGGTATTGGCACAAAAACAGACACATAGACCAATGGAACAGAATAGAGAGCCCAGAAATGGACCCTGAACCTAATGGTCAACTAATCTTCGACAAAGGAGGAAAGAATGTCCAGTGGAAAAAAGACAGTCTTTTAAACAAATAGTATTGGGAAAATTGATAGCCACATGCAGAAGAATGAAACTAGACCACATTCTTACACCATACACAAAAATAGACCCAAAATGGATGAAAGATTTCTAGTGTTTGTTTGTTTCTTTTTAAAAATATTTTATTTATTTACTTGACAGCACAGGTAGAGGGAGCAGCAGGCCAAGGGAGAGGGAGAAGCAGGCCCCTCTTTGAGCGGGGAGCCCGTTGTGGGGCTCCATCCCACGACCCTGGCATCATGACCCGAGCCGAAGGCAGATGCTTAACCGACTGAACCACCCAGGCATCTTGATCTCTAGTGTTTCTATCTCAGTGAATCACACTATCCTCCATCTAGTTTGCAAGCCAGAAATCTTGGACTCATACTTCACACCTGCCATTCCCTCTCCTTCCATCTCTAAATCATCATCAAAGCCTATTTTTTCTTCAAAACTATCTTAAATCTATCCACTTATTTCTATCCCTACAACTGTCGCCCTAGACCAAGCTATAGTTATCTCTTGCCAGGTTTCCTGTAGTAGCCTCCTAACCGGCCCGAAGATATTCCTCCTATCCTGTTAATATGCACTGCAGCCAGAGTCATCTTTTAAAAATTAAAATTTGATTATGCTGTCTCTCTTCTCCCCCATTGCTCCCTGCTTAAAATCCATCATGACTTCTCATTGCTCTTAGGATAAAGATCCAGCTCCTTAATGTGGCCTACAAATTGTGTGACTGGATACTTCAATGTCCAGGCCAAGATACTTTTGAGAGTGAAGGACAGTGTTGCTATTTACATGGGGGCTGTGACTCACCGTTCTGGGGCAAATTGTTAGTTAGCCTCCCTATAAGTCCCTGTAGTACCTTCCTCTTTTCCAGCCCCTGGTTCTCTGGGTTCGAATTACATTGGCTCTTTTTCAGTCTTTTGTCATCATCTTCCCTCCAACCAAGGGCATTTGCATGTATTCTTCTCCCTGCCAGGAATGCTCTTCCCTCTTCTCTCTAGTCTAGTTAATTCCTGCTCATCCTTCACTTCTTAGATCAAAACAGGAAAACTGCCTCTGACCACTCTGGCCAGATCCCCTTAGCGTTTAGTCTCTTCTGACACCAGTTCTCTTCCCTTGTGCTTGTCACAATTGCAATTTTGTCTGTGTGACTGGTACATGGTATGTAGTTAATAAATACTTGAATGCTTGAATTATAGACATTTCCCATGTCATTAGTTTCTGGAAATAGCACGTAGTGGTTAGGGGCCCAGACTGCAGAACTAGGCAGATGGATGCTTAGATTTGAATTTCTGCTCCCCCACATTCCCTTATCTGAAACCCATGGGACTAGTTTTCTTTTAAAGTTCAGAGTGTTTCTGATTATAGAAAGATAACATGGCATATATACTGTATCCCTTCTGAGCAGTAGTCTGGGGCAGCACCACGAAATCAAACATTGATTTTTCTTTAGTGAGATGATGTCACTCTAAGTGGGATAAAGGCTCTACAGAGTTTTGCATCGCTTCATGTCAAGTTTTGCCAACAAACGAGTTTGGGACAAATTGATGTGAACACTTTCTGGATTTTAAGATTTCGGATATGGAAATGTGAGTCTGTCCCAGCGTAAGCTTGGGGCAATCACTTACCCTCCCTGTGCTTCAGATTCCTCAACTGTGACATGGAGAGGGTCATAGCACCTACTACCTCATAAATTCCATTTATGTTGTTATGAAGTAACTGTTAATAGAGGTTGACGCTTGAACAATGTGGGGTTTAGGGGTACTGATCCCCCACACAGTAGAAAATCCATATACAGCTTTTGACTCCCCTAAACTTAACTACTAATAGCCTACAGTTGACCAGGAGTCTGACAGTAACATAAGCAATTGATTCATTGATGTATGACATAGTGTATTCTTACAAGAAAGCAATCTGGGGAAAAGAAAATGTTAGCAATAGAATCATAAGGAGAGAAAATACATTTACAGTACTCTACCGTATTTATTGGAAAAAATCCACATGTAAGTGGACCCATGCAGTTCACACCTGTGCTGTCCAAAGGTCAACTGTACTTGTTAACTGCTTAGAATAGTGAATGGTCGTTAGTCAATGATATATAGCAGGGTCAACTATTTTTTTTTTTTAATTTTAAAAAGGATTTTATTTATTTATTTGACAGAGAGATAGAGAGCACAAGTAGGCATAGCGGCAGGCAGAGGGAGAGGGAGAAGCAGGCTCTCTGGTGAGCAGGGAGCCTGATGTGGGGTTCGATCCTGGATACTGGGATCATGACCTGAGCTGAAGGCAGACACTTAACTGACTGAGCTACCCCGGCACCCCAAAGAGTCAACTCTTATTATATCATTTTTATTGGTTTCATCATAAGCCACGTTGTGCATGAACCATAATTTATTTACTTATGACAATTATTGTTGGATATTTATATTTCTAGTACAAAAATGAAAAGAAAAAGTCTTTATATTTAAACCATTTGATGAGATTTTTGATGACTGAAGATCAGTTCCTAAAAATACAATTAGGATCCAAGTGCAAGATCCCTGTGGCTGCTTTTGGAACATATGTCCACCTTTAGAAAGTTTGTCACTCTGCCATCAGATTTGTGACACTTGCATTAGCATTATTATTTTTAAAAATCTTTGCTAATTACACAGAAAAAGACAGCTCCTTCTTGTTTTAACTCCTATCTTTCATTATTGATGTTTTTAAGCATTAAAAAAATGTTGTTGTTGCCTCTCAGATATTTCTTTTCTGTGAATGACCTGCATAAACTCTATGATGGCTTTTATCTGGGCATCTCAGGTTTTATAAATCGGTTGTTTGTTTCACTTCTGTTCCTCCAACACACACACCCCCGCCCTCCCCCTAGCCCAGGCAGGAATCAGTATGCTGGGCTTTGGCTGGAATTCGTTGGATAAGTATCCCTGGAGCCTGGGGCGAGTTGTTACTTGCCTACAAGGTACAGAGCAATGTGGAAAGCCGTGTCTCAGAGGCTAGGTCCCCAGGGAAATTCTGAAATGAGAACCAGGCCGACTGTGTGTTTATCTGACTCTTCTTCATTCTAACAGGACTTGGAAGAAAAAGGGCAGGAGGTAAGAGGCAAATGGCTAAGGCAGAAGAAGGAGGCAGAGTGATTCTGAAAGCCTGCAGGGAGAAGCTGTGACCTCCTTTTCGTAGGGACCACGCAATTTCTTGTGAGGCTGAGGAGGGGAAGGCTGGGGGTACTGTCTTGGCCAGACACCGATTTGTGTGGACTCTTGATAGAGTAAGGATATTAACCCTTGCTTGTCCTATGGGGGCATGTCCCTCCATCATCGCCATTTCATTTAACTGATGGCGGTTTTTTATTTTGGAAACTAAAACAATTTTATGTTGCTAACCTATTCATCTTTTCCTTTTCGTTTTATTGCTTGTATGCTTAGAAATCCCTTTCCATGCAGAGACCAAGGAACTATCTGTATTGTCTTAAAAAATGTTAGTTTGTGATATCAGCCTATCAAGGAAGAGTTGATGGAAGTAAGTGAGTTTAGTAGTGTGATTTCCAACCCAAACATGAAAGATGCTGATACAAAGGGAGATACTCATGCCATCTTAATGTGTCCTTGAGAAAGAGACTACACTGCTCCAGGCAAGCCAAGGAAGACTTTTTCTGACGGGGTCGGTCACACAGGGTGAACCTGTAGGATCATATCTTTAGATACTTTTAGAAGTGTCCTGAAAAGACAAAATGTGAGCTCTGAACTTTCTTTTGCTCTGTATATGATCCTATATAGTATTTCAGGTTCTCACAGTTGTAGATACTGATCAATGAAATAATTTCTCTGTTTTTAGAAGAGGCTGTAGAAAAAATAAAATGTAATGTAAAATTAATTGCTGACCTTCTTGATGCTGGTAAATTAGTATGTTTTAAGATGTATTTCAGAAAGAATTTTCCTTTCTGTTGAGCTTCGATATGGATTAGTGAGGCAATTGTGTTTTGCTCAGCTGTGTCTTAGGGTTCCAGAATGTGAGGAATAGACAACTTATTGTTAAACCTACTGATATATCTTTCCTTAGTTTATTAACTAAAATAAATCATAAAATAAGAGAAACTCATCATCTCACAAACTCCTGCAGTTTTTCCCACCTGAAGTTCTTTTATTTCAGGAAAGTTTATAGTTGAGGAGCAGTGACTTTTATAATCAATCAGAATACCTTTTCTACTTACAGTGGACTCATTATCTTTGTTAATAGCCTTTGATATGTCAGTTTGAGTATCAGTGGGAATGTGGTATTACATGACTAAGATAAAGCAAAAAGAAACAACTTTCTGTTGATGAAGATAAGTTAATTTAGAAATACTGTTACCATTTGCCTTAGTTTTTGATCTAAACTATTTGCTGAACATTACTATTATAAACATTCATTCACATATGTATTGGGTGTGCGTGACATTCCAGGCACAGTTCTAGAATATTATATTGTATTTTTACTTTTACATAGTGTGTGTACAAAGCTTGCTTGTGATTCAATATTCCTAACATGAGCTGTGCTTATTTGGAAAAATGGGTCATTTGGACTCACACATATTCATTTAAGGAATCTAAGAAAAGCCTTAGAGAAAGTGTTCATCCAGTCTCTGAGGTAGAGATGCTGATAATTGAAGGCGCTTCTCTGTTACGTTGTCGTTACCACTGTGGAATGTTCATCTGCAGCAATAGCTCACGGGGAGAGAATCTGTTTACCACTTACCAAAGGCAGTGCATCCCAGGCTCAGGATCTTAGACCTGAATTCTTTCAAGCCTGTTTGCTGTTGGCAGATCTAACATAGTGGCTCTTCTATCTGCTTTAGGGAGCTCAGCTTGCAACCAACTGAGATACTGGAAGAGAGCAAATATTTATCGTTGGATGTTTTTCATGGAAATCAAATTAATTTTTCCTCCCAACCTTCTTTATGTTGGTGTTCAGTTTACGGCAATAAAATTCAATGTTTTTCATATTTGTTACTATGAAAGTAAACACCAACGTGCAGCAGTGATTTTCAGGTTAACTTAATTGCTTTTCGGTCATATCTCTTTTTTTTTTTTTTTTTTTTTTTTTTTAAAGATTTATTTATTTATTTGACAGAGAGAGAGATCACAAGCAGGCAGAGAGGCAGGCAGAGAGAGGAAGGGAAGCAGGCTCCCTGCTGAGCAGAGAGCCCGATGCGGGACTCGATCCCAGGACCCTGAGATCACGACCTGAGCCGAAGGCAGCGGCCCAACCCACTGAGCCACCCAGGCGCCCCTCATATCTCTTTGACAGTACATATGTTATAATGTGTACACTTAGCTCATTTTTATAGTTGTGACTTTTTTATTGACATATAATAAACATGTTATAAAATTCACCTGTTTTAAGTGTGTACAATCACTTGGTTTGCAGCCATCACCACTGTCTGATTCCAGAATGTTTCATCACCTTAAAAGAGAAATCCCACATCTATTAGCGGTCACCCCCCGTTCTCCTCTCCCCTAGCACCTGGGAAACCCTAACCTATTTTCTCTCTTTATGGTTTGCCTGTTGCATATGTGAAATCATACAATATGAGGCCTTTTGCATTCGGCTTCTTTCACTTAACACAGTGGTTTTCAGAATCATTTCTGTTGTAGTACGAGTCAGTACCTCATTCCTTTTTTTTTTTTTTTTTTTTAAATGAGAGAGAGCACACGAGTGTGTGGAGGGAGGGGCAGAGGGAGAGAGAGCATCCCAAGCAGCCTCCATGCTCCATGTAGAGCATGACGTAGAGCAGATGCCATGACCCTGAGATCATGACCTGAGCCAATATTACAAGTAGAACACTTAAACTCCTGAGCCACCTAGTCACGCTTTCATTCCTTTTTTATGACTGAGTACAATTCCATCGTATAGATATACTACATTTTATTTATACATTCATCAGTAGATGGCCATTTAGGTTGTTTCCTTTTTTGGCTATCATGAGTAAAGTTGCTGTGAGTTTTTGTATGAACATAGTTTTCATTTCTCCTTAGTATATACCTGGAAGTGAAATTGCGCATCATACCGTAACTCTATGTTTAACTTTTTGAAGAGGACCAAGGTGTTTCCCGAAGTGGTTGCACCATTTTGCATTCCCACCCACAATGTATAAGGGTTCTCAGGTCTCCATATCATCACCAGTGCTTGTTTGTCTGTCTTTTTGACTATAGTCACCCAGGAGGTATGGAGAAATACCTCATTATGGTTTTGATTTCCATTTTCCTCATGACCAATGACATTGAACATCTTTCTATGTGTTTGTTGCCATTTATGTATCATTTGTGGAGAAATATTTATTTAAATCCTTTGCTTATTTTTTATTTAGATTGTTGAGTTCTAAGAGTTTTTATATGTTCTGGATACTAGCCCCTTATCAGACAAATGTTTTATAAATACCACATGTAGATTGTCTCTTTACTTTCTCGGTAGTGGCCTTTGAGGCACAAAGTTTTTAATTTTATGAAGTCCAGTATATCTATTTTTAGTTTGGTTGCTTGACTTTTGATGTCATATCTAAAAAGCTATTGCTTAGCTTTTTAGGTCACAAAGATTTACCTGTATGTTTCCTTTTAAGAGTTTTGTAGTTTTAGCTCTTACATTTAGGTTTTTCGTCCATTTTGGAAGGCAGCTATGTTCATCACTATACCACCAATGCCTTTCATCCATTTTGAATTAATTTTTGTATATGTGTGAGGTAGGTATCCAGATCCATTCTTTTGTGTGCGAATGTCCAGTTGTCCCAACACTGTTGTACACCTGACAAGTCAACTTGTGAGTCATGTTTTGGGAAGCCATTTGGATGACTCCTTATCTCAATTAGATGCCACCATTCTACACATTGGACATTTGAGGAAAAGGAACATCTGTATTCCTAGCTAGGAACAAGGACTTTAGTTCGACATTTGTAGGCTTGTAACTTGGTGAATTGGCTTGTTGGAGTTGGAAGCTTCAGGCCCGCTTCCCTCTCTAATCTACCTTAAGGTCTCTAAGTGAATTAAGTGGACCTATGTGGCTGCCTCCTTGCCATCTTTTCTCTGAATCATAACCTGAGTCCCATCTGACCTTCTGGGGAAGGGAGAAGAGTCAAGGAGAAGTTGCTTCCTCTCTTCTTTAGAATTTCCCTTCCAACCCCATGGGAGGAACAGAAAAGCTATGTGAACCTTTCCGCAAAGAAAATGGGGTGATCCTCAAGGGAAGAGTTTTTCACTTCTCTGTGCCTCCCTTGTCACGGCTCCTTTCTCTGGAATTAGGACCTAATTGAGCCTTGTCGGATTTCTGAGCTCCTTTTCCTTGTAATGGAAGGATAAGGAAGATAGCTTTGTGTTCCCCCCAGAGATTCAAGTGGTATTGTGAAAAAGCTTAGGATTGGGGTCAGGCTCACCTGAGATCAAGTTTTGGTTCTACGTCTTGAACTTGGGTTTCTTTATCTATAAAATGGGGTTTATAATCCCAGTTTCTCAGGATAATTATGAAAAACAAATAAAATATCATATATAAAGTACCTAACAAATTTATAGCCCTAAGTAAATGATAGTCTTCCTTCTCCCTTTTCTAAATATTCTGGGAAATTTGTATAAATCTGTACAAATACAGTTTTTAAAAAACTCCATAGGATCTTAGGGTTGGACCTTCATATTTATGACTATAACACTTTGTTGAATCTGTCAGAGTTCCTTTTGTGTTTGTTTGTGTTTGGTTTATTCAGTGAGAGTTGATCAGTTACTGTATTTCAGATAGTGTTCTCTCCGTGTCTGTCAGAAGTCAGTGGAGGAGAGTTGACAGACATACAGGACACAAGCTTGATGCTTCACTCATCCTTACTTCTTTCATTTGATTCACCATTTAGGAAATGATGAGTCAGACATCACCGTAGATTCTTGGAATGCAGAGATGCTGTCTTTTTTTGGAGCTCATGGTCTCTCGTGGAGGGAAGTATACCAAGAAATGATCATGTCCTGTGGGAGTTGCTGTTAGAGGCACATGGACAGGGGCTGTGGGAGTGGGAGGAGAGCACACCCCAGTCGGCCTGGGGGTGGGAGTCGGTGGTCAGGGAAGGCTGAGCCAAAGGGGAAAAGAGTCTGAGGCAGGAAGATAGCAGGCCCATTGGCCTGGATGTGGGAGAGAGGATTCTTTAAGGCAGCTGACACCCAGGGAAATAATCAGAGACAGGAACTATATAGGATAGTAGGGCCCAGCTTACAAAGAGCCCGTTAAGCAGGGCTGAGATTTGAAGTCCGTTTTGATGGAGAAAACTGAAGAACAATTGGTAATTAAGAATTAACATCTATCCTGGCTTTGTTCTTATTCTAAGCCTACCTTAAAAATATATTTTCTTTGTCTTTTGTCTTTGGCCTTTTCCCCAAGCATCTGCTCTTTTAGGCTTTTGCCTTGGTGATTCTCTTCCTATAGCATCAGACCACTTTGATATCGGCGTGGGTTATGAGCCTATCGACTTTGGGGTTATAGCTCATGGGGAGCTCCCTCTGTGTCAGTTTGCTTTCTCTGGAAGAGTCGATCTCCTGTTTGCCCCAGGGCTCAGTAACGGGAGAGACCCACCCCATTGACTGAGACCTGGTAGTCAGAGGGGTGTCTGAGGAGGGCCAGCTACATGGGGAAGACCCCTGAACTGGAGGTCTGGTCAGATGGCACTTCTGATGTTGCCAGAGCTGCAGCTTCCCTCCTGCTTGTCTCCCGTAGTCACTCACCAGCTGACTCTGCTCCAGGGCTGTGGCTCTTGGGCCTCTCTTGCTTTTGCTTTATCCCGAGTAACTGAGGGATTGAGGAGTGGCCCCAAAGCTCAGGAATCTCAGCCTTGTTAGTGGCAGCCATCCTCCTCATGTCCAGTCACTTATCCCCTCAAGACACAGTCTCAGCTGGCTTTTCTGACATGAGAGAACATGTCTGCATTTCCAGAGGTCACTTATGTAGGGCCTCCCTACAGTGTAAATCGTTGAGGAAACTGGCCTTGTGAAGATTGGGTAGGGGTGGGCAGGCAGCAGGGAGGGGATGACGGCTATCTTCAAATATCTGAAGGGCTGTGTAAGTATAGTGGACAAGGTATCAGATTTTGGTCTGGAATTCTGGTCCTACCTCTTACTAGCTTTGTTTTTTTTTTTTTTTTTTTTTAATCTAAATTCTTTTAAACCTAAAATAATTCTGCGATTTAATAAATGTAGCAGGCAGTGCCTCTGTCGATTAGATCTGGATTCTTCAGGCAGATTGAGTGGCAGCATTTTAGCATTTCGAGCTCTGCCACTAGTGAATTGAAGTTGTAATAGCTGTATTTATTATGCCCAGAATTGAATGAGTTATTAATAAGCCAGTCCTTAGCCCCGTATTATCTCTGTTTTACAGACTAATTTTTTTCAATAGGATTTTCTTAATTGTATCAAATGTTTCATTCCTAGAACGCTTAACACGTCTGATTGGTATAATCTCCAGGGAAACTAGACGGTCTTAATTACATCTAGTGTTTTGATTTCATTTGATTCTTTAGATGAGATTAAAAGTAATTTATTTTAAAGGCTATGACTACTCTCTGTATACCTATGCTTATTGCGAATTTAGAAAGCATTGGCCATATTACATTAACATTACCAGTGTATCAGGTAATTTAGATTGTGGACTTGTATATAGGATAGTTAAGTTCTTTCAGAACAAAAAGCTTGATAACAGTATTTTTTCACTACCCTCCCCCTACTTTTCTCATCACTATCTTTGGAGGGCTTTGATTTATATTTTCTGTTCTAGCCATTTCTATAGTATATGTCAAGACTTGCTCCCGAGAAATTAGAGGGTTCTTGGGGTTGATTCTTCCCAAAATGTGTTTCCTAGTGAGTAAATGTTAATAATAATTTGTTGAGTATGGTTTTTAGTTCTAGATGCCATTTTTCACCCATAGGAAGGTGAAGGGTCTGGGATGGTGAAGTGTCTTTACATGATACGAAGGATGGCTGAGGATATTGGAGATATGAAAAAGATGGTTTGCCTCTAGGAAACATGGTCAAGGGGGGCACATACTCTTTTTCTTCATATCTAGAAGACTGAGATCCTTTAAAGAGAGAGAAGGCATTTCTGCAGGAAGGACAGACCAGGCATGACTTGTAGGAATATGTAGAGGGAAACCATTTTGGCTTAATATGAAGAGAAATGTTCCATCATGGGTGTCCAGTGAAATGAGCTTTTGGGGAAAGTAAAAGATGGGTTCCCTATTGTTGGAAAACTTTTAATAGTGTCTATGTCAGTACACATCAGCTCTCCCATGGAAAAAAAATCCTATGTACTTGATGTCTTTTGGTGTTCTTTCCAATTCCTGGTTTCTGTGGTTGCCTCCCCACTCCTGATACTATAATGTGGCTACTTCTCCATTCTAGGTTTTGCTTTAGTGAGTTACACCATAACCATAACCCAGAAGGCTATGATGTGGTGGATGAAAACTGCCTGACATGAAATCTTTTTGTAGATAATTCACAAATTGGATATATACTATGTGCACATATATACTTACACATATATATCTGTTTTGTATAATGGAGGGTTATTATACTTTCATGGTTTTGTCCTCTGTTCTTATAAAATATCATGTGTTTTAAAGACCTCTGAATCTCCTAAGAAGACTTTTTTTTAATTTTGACATTTATTTATCAAATTGATTTTAAAGAAAATGGCTCTGTTAAATTTTCAAAATAGAGCCAGTGAAGAGCCTTTGTGGGAGTAGGAATTAAAAATTGGTGGTTTTATTGTGAAATTATTTGAGAAAGATCTATAAATAAAATGTATAGACATTTAATTAGTGTCCTAGAAAGTTAAGAATAGGAAGTGAGAATACTATAGTCATTTTGGAAAATTGTGTTTTTAGACTCACTTATTAATTGGATTGTTGAGTGCAGTATTAGTGGTTTCAAAGGGCATCACAATTCATTACAATTCTGACCTGGGGTAATAGATAAAGAGGTAAAATGAAATCCATTTTCCTTAAGAACTACTGGTTTTATGAAATGATTAAATCTGATTTTAAAATAAAGCATTAAGTGCAAACCACTAAGAGTTCAAAAAACACTTACGGGTTCCATGAAAGAAGATTTAGTGCATTTAGCTTTCAAACAGTTTGCTCATTGTAGATGAAATGCCCTTAAAGTGATGCAAGTTATCATGCCAATAAATTAATAAACTAAGAGAAGATACAAATCTTCTCTTTGGAATGGGCTGATTCTCCAGGGACAGATGGTTTTCTTTCAGACTCTGACTTTCTTCTGAAGTGGTAAGACATTAGAGAAGTCTGTTTTCTGCGTGAACTTAAGCTCAGTGTGGGTGCTATTAAAGCTTTTGATGTGGTATTGTGAAAAAGGAAGTTACCATAATGGGAGAATTTCCCCACTGAGAAAGATTTACATTTTATAGGACTTTTAGAATTCTTTAATACTTTTCATTTAAAGAGCCCAGAGCATATGATTATGTACAAATACCTCTCTCTTCTGTGAACTCCTATGCATCCCAGGCCATTGGTTTTAGAGAATATGGGGACATACCCTTCAGTTCACTGGCGAACAAGGTAAAGCCTCAGCAGTTTTAGAGAATGAACAGATCTTCTGACTCTGCTAATCTAAATCTTCTAGAGGGTATGTTCTTCTCCTAACTTCAGCCTGAATGCTGCGCAATGTAAATAGTGATATTTAATGTCAAAATCATGATTTTTCAATTATTTGGGTATTTGTTATAAATAGTGAGCAAATGAATTTATCCCTTTATGTTTGAACATTTTAGAGTCACATTGCTAAGTGAAAATATAATGAATTTCTGTTGAAAATAGCCAACTTCTTTTTTTTCTCTCCTTAATAGCAATTAATAGCAAAAAATATCCTCATGCGTCTTTCTCAAAATATTATTGATAATATTGGCCACGGACAACCATTTTCGAAGTATTCGAATCACTGTGACCTTTAGAAACGAAGCTGGGGCGTCGAGCAGCTTTATTCTTTTCTCCTTCCCTTTTTGGCCTGCCCCCCTCTTTTATCGCTGCTTCTCCACAGGATGTATTAAGAACGGCTTGGGTCCTGTGATTCACAGACCTGGGGATAAAAATATATGTATATAAAAAATATATGTTTATAAAAAATAAAAAAATAAAAAAATAAAAAAAAAAATAAAAAATAAAAGAACGGCTTGGGTCCTGATCTCAGGGTCCTGTGATGGAGCCCTGCCTCAGGCTCCCTGCCTGGCCGGGAGCCTGTATTTCCTTCTTCCTCTGCCCCTCCGCCTGCTTGTCCTCTCTCTCTGTCTCAAATAAATAAAATCTTAAAAAAGAAAAGAAAAGAAAAGAAAACTCTCTATTGAGGTCCTTACTTCATAAACTTATTTGTAGTGTGCCAGTGGGATGAGATGGAGTCATTGCTGCTCTTATTAAAAATCCCCATTAATAACTTTAAAAAGTGCGCCAAATTGTCTGAATGCTAATGCTCAACAATTTCGCCTCCTTCAGCCCTCTTTTCCTTACGACTGTGGGGCTTCTCCTCCACTTCCGCCGCTACCTTTGGGCTTACTTGTGTGAGTAGATTGCTCTTTCCCTTTCTTTCCCTTCCTCCTTCTTTCTCTCTCTTTCCCAAACACCGGATACCTACTAAGTGCACTGTGAGAGCCTGCAGACTACAGTGGTGAATTAATGATAGGACCACTGTCTTCAAGAGCGGTCTGGTGGTGGAGACGTGGGTGAGTAATATGATGGAGTGTGGCCAAAATAGTACAGCATGAGAACCAAGGATACAGTGCTGCAGGGTATGGAGGACAGAGAGGCTTAAGCTTTGTGTATGGGGCGGGGAGAATAAGAGAAATGAACATTGACTGGTAAGGTAGGAATATGATTGAATATTTATTAGTTTTTTGGTGTAATCAGTGTTGTTTAATCTGCATTAATTTTAGGCATGATTTGAGACATTTTTCAGCTCAGTGTGGTGGACCTTACAGTTGGCCAGAAGATTGAAGCATGTATTTTATTTTATGTCCTTAAAACAGCTCCTACAATAGATTTTTCTTTTGTTTCCAGAAGCTTAGAGGGATAAATATTACTGCTCATGATTTACTTCTGTATTACTGGAAACTTTTTCTACCTTTTACTCAGAGAAGCCCGTTTTGTGATTTCTTAAGGATCCTGACCAGGTTACTGGACAGTCATCATGATTACATTCTGTGCCATATTGAGTATCTTCTTAAGACTTTTAACTTCTATACTTATTATTAATTACTTAGTTTACTTTGGTTTTAAAAAATACTTACACTTAATGTTTGTAAAATATTCTGAAATCTTATGAAGACCTACTGGTGACATTAAGTAATTTATTTAACAGATATTTGATAAAACCCTACTCTGTGGCAGACATTGGGGTGAGTACTGGGGTAAGAGAAGAGATGGGGTCTGTTCCTTCATAGCATTGACAGCCTGATGGGGGAATATAGGCAGGTATGTGGGCAGCTGGAAAGGTGCTATGAAGTACATGGGGCTGATTCATACAAAAGGCACCTAATCCAGACTTAGGGGCCTGGAGATGTGTTTTTGAATGAAGTGGCAACTACATTAAGACTTAAGGATGGGTAGAGGGGTGCCTGGGTGGCTCAGTGGGTTAAAGCCTCTGCCTTCAGCTCAGGTCATGATCCCAGAATCCTGGGATCAAGCCCCACATCGGCCTCTCTGCTCAGCAGGGAGCCTGCTTCCTCCTCTCTCTCTCTGCCTGCCTCTCTGCCTACTTGTGATCTCTGTCTGTCAAATAAATAAATACAATCTTAAAAAAAATAAAAGACTTAAGGATGGGTAGAAACCATCCGGGTGAAAGGTAGAGTGATAGGGCACAGTGTTTCGAGCAGAGGAAATGACGTGTGAGAGTCTGGATGCACCTGAGAGCTAGAGGGGTTGCAAGAACGCTGCCAGGCGTCTAGAGCACAAGGTGGGGGGAGAGGGAGTGGAGAAGAATGAGGCTAGAGACCATATCAGACCTACCATGCTGGCTTTGCTGAACCACATTAAGGAACTGACTTTAATTCAAGGTAGGGGGGAGTGATAGACGGGGTTTGAGTAGGGAGATGGCCTAACTCGATGTGTGTTTTAGATAAATCATTTTGGTTGCCGTTTGGTGAATATACTGGAGAGAGCTCGAGATGAAGAGGTCAGTGAATTGGAGGCTCAGATAGTAATTCAAGTAGGAGATACTGGAGTGGCAGGGGCGAAATGGCACAGGCATTACATGACCAAGACTTTAAGGGAGATGGAGGCTCAGCTTAATTGGACATCGGACTGTGCTTTGATTTTCTGTCTTGATGAAAAACTTCTGGATTTCTTAAATGTATCTTTTCAAGTTTTTATTTAAATTCCAGTTCGTTACCATACTGTGTTATATTAGTTTCAGGTGTACAATATAGTGACTTAGCACTTCCACAGGATCTCCCACTGATCGTCACAAGTACCCACCTCCATCTCCATCACCTGTTTCTCCCGCGCCCCCACTCCATTCTAGTAACCATTCTTGTTTGTTCTGTGTATTTAAGAGTCTGTTTCTTGGCTTGCCTCTCTTATTTTTTTCCCTTTGCTTGTTTGGAAAAACTTCTGGATTTTAAACTGTTTTAGAACAGATATTTTATGACATTTTAAAAATGCTGTTACTGTTAAAAATAGTAGCACATATTATAAAGTGTACCAGACATTATTTTAAGCACTTTACATTATTAATTGATTTCTACTTTACAGCAATCCTATGAGATAGCTATTAGTTTTATATCATTTAGACAGATGATAAAAGTGAGATGTAATATGAAGTAATATGCCTAACGTCAGAGAGCTAATGGCTAAGCTTGGATTTGAACGCTGCCAGTTTGGGGCCAGGGTCAGTTCTCTTAATCACTGTTCCCCATTCCTGAAATTTTGGGGGACAAGACATGAAACCCTCCTCTCCAACTCACTGCTATTCTCTATCTATTCTGAAGAGAAGCAGATTAATTCCAAAGAAAGTTGGAGGTAGAAACAAGATTTTTGGATTTAGAGAGAAGGAGGAGAGTAGAATGACTCTTAGATTGTGGTTTGGCTTCTTGGGTGACCTTGGGACCACTCACAGAAACAGGAAGCTGCAGAAGCAGAAGAGCAAGTCCAGGCATGGGTGGAGGGTGGAAGAGGAGGAAGGCGAGGTGATTATTGCTGTTATTATAAACAGGTTGGATTTGAGGTGCTTATGGGTCATCCTTGCTCAGGTCATATGCTCAGGGGACAGTTGTACGTGTCTGGTTGCTTGCTCTTACAGTAGCTGGGGTTCAGAGAGAGCGAGAGAGCGAGGGAGCTATGGCTACCAGATCTGGAACTGCTTCTGTGAACCAGGTCTTGGGTTCAATAGGTAGGAGCCTTCTGGGTGAGGGAAGCACAGTATACTTGATGACCTCCTGGTAACAGTGGACACTTCCTGGCAAGAATGTGGGTGAAATGAGAAGATCTGAATTCTAGGCTCCTCTTTGGCTTTCATTTCATTTATTTATTTGATTATTTAAAAATCATTTAAATTCATATTAACAGGTTGCCCTTCAATATAAAATGTTCATCTACAGAAGAATAAACATGTCTGGGGTGCCTGAGTGGCTCAGTGGGTTAAACCTCTGCCTTTGGCTCACATCATGATCTCAGGGTCCTTGGATCGAGTCCCGCATCAGGCTCTCTGCTCAGCAGGGAGCCTGTTTCCCCCTCTATCTCTGCTTGCCTCTCTGCCTACTATGATCTCTCTCTCTGTCAAATAAATAAATAAAATCTTAAAAAAAAAAAAAAGAATAAACATGTCTGCTCTGCTGGTCCTCATAGTTGTTGAAAATTAGAATGTCCTTGAATGGACCTTCTGTTCCTGAGATTCTAATTTCAGGAATTGAACTCAAGTGTTTGAACATACTTTATAAATGTTAAAGTAAGAGTATAAACATGAATTAGTGGCACTTGGTATTTTGTAGAGATTATGTACATAAGGCTATAGATAGTGGCAAATGTGCAATGGCTCCTGATTGTCTTCCTCATGAAATTCAAACTTGAGCTGATTCTTTGGGGTTTGGGCCTATCTCTGGTGACTATAAAGTGAACCAAAATGATTGAATGTCATATTTTTTTGAAAGAGGAGCTATCAAAATTTGCCCACTGAAAATAAGAAAGAGAAAAAGAGATTGGTAATAACTATAACTTTGGTCCACAGTACTATTTGAAAGAGAGTATTACTTAATAATAATTTCCAGGAGCTGTGCTCAGTGATTTATATACTTGATTGAATTCTCACGGTTAACTATCAGTGCTCCCATTTTATAGATGAGCAAACTGGGGTTAGAGAACTTGCCTAAGGTCACACACCGGTAAATGGCAGAGCTTAGACGCAAGCCCAGCTCTTCCTATCCACAGAGCCTCTGCATGTAACTATCACAGTATATATTCTTTTGGTTTAAAGTTCAATTATTTTTTGACTAGATTATACTCATACATGGTATAATTTAAAAATAGAAGAGTATACAGTGAAAAAGTTTTCTTTTTGACCCAGTTCTCCTGATATTCATTTCCCTAAAATGAGAGTCCTTTCAGAGATGTTCTGTATGTATGTGTAACTGTAAATTAAATATATAAAAATATGCATATATAATACCCATGAAGTACATTACATACAAATAAAATTTCACCCATTTTACACAAGCAGTAGTATACTACAGGCCTGCTCCTTAATTTTTTTTTCTTTTTGCCTAACAATATCTAGGAGATTATTTCAGTTAAAAAAAGGTTCTTCATTTTTAAATTGCTTATAGTATTCCACTGTATGCATATGCCACTAATCCCCTATTGAAGAACATTTGAGTCTTGGCCAATATTTCACTATTACAAACAATTTCTAATAAAGAACTTCGAACTGGAGTCACTTTGGGCACGTGCGAGTGAGTCCATTGCACATGCTAAACAAGAGCCTAGGGGGTTGCTCGGAGTATGGTCAAGTTCACTATAGGAAGAGTTATATTTCCTTACTAAGGTGGAAGGTGTTTGTTATTCCAAACATACAGGTGTGTGATAATCAATAACTACATAAATGCTTTTCTGTAATCATATATATGTAAGGGCTTGTAGACTTCAAAAATGAGCAAAAAGAAGGTTATGGCATAGTTGACTGACTCGGGGTGAGAGATGCTTGCATATGAGCAGACATTTACTAACAGAGTGAAAATTCATTCCTAAAGAAAAATGGTTCATTACTGCACGGAAGAACTTCCCTGGAGATGCGCTGATGCATTTGACCATGAGTGGGATTACCGTACGATTCTTGTTTAAGAATGTTGCTATATAAAAATGGCTGAAATGGTTCTGTTGCCATTGAGTATATCCAGGAAATGGGCAAAGTGAATTTTTAAGATCTATATGTAAAGTGAAGAAAACCAAATTAAAATTGTACAGAAAGAACCGCAGAGCTCTAAGATGGAGTGGAATCAAGTGGTTTAAACACTTATATCTTCAGAGCTTCTGCATCGTTAGACTATAAGATGAAATGGAGATAAACATTAATAAATTGCATGGTACTTTATATTTTCCTGAGTTATTGAGTGGGCAATTACTATTTCCAGGAGTGGTTCTAGATATTCTGAGGTGAACATGAAGAGTATAGAAAAAAATAATTCATTTATATGTCTAGATAAACAAACTTAGGGAGGGTGACATGGCAGAATCAAGAAACATATTTAAGATTATTCTGCTTAAAGCACATTACATAAATAGTAAATAATAAATGAAGTTTGTGAAAAGCCATGTAGGCTTTTGAAATTTGGGTTACTGCTGAGTTAGATTTGCTGTCCTAACATTCTAATTTATTAATTATGCATTCTTCGAGGATCTTTGTTGGTTTTTCTTTCTGGCTACTTTCTGTTTCATAGTTATTAGCTGTAGAATCTATAGTTCTTGGACTCTAGAATGTAGACCAAAGTCACTTTAGTTAATAAAAATGTGAAATCTCTTACCCAAAAATATAGATAGCTTCTTAGTTTATTTGTATTACATTTGGAATATATTCATTACATGTCAAAGAGTGATACTACCATATTTCGGTCATTGTATCATATTAGCTACTAAGTACTAATCCCCGTTAACTCCGAACTGGAGTTTTGAAGCTCCTGTCCTGCACTTTCCTCAAAATGGATCCATCCATCTCACAACCTCTGTTCTGACCCATCTGAGTTCCTGCCATTGCCGGCTTGAGGCCCTCACTCAAAGTCTGATTACACCAAGGTTGGCTAACTGATATGTAGGCTTTTCAGCAATTTATGACCCATGTTGCTTGACTTGTTTTCATGTGCATAACCCTTGACTTCAGTGTCCAAGAGCTCTTGTTTCCCGTAGATTTTCCCAGTTTGCTGATACTGACTTTGAGATTACCTGTGCATCTTTCTGGTTCGGCCGGGCCCAGAGTGGCTCTGTCCATTTTTGGTCCCACCTCGTTTGTCTGCCTCTTCACTTCTCACTTTGTTCCGCTTTCTCTCCACTGGAGAAGGAAGGAACAAAATAGAAATAAACACATTTTTAGGATGCGATCCTACATGTAGCTCATTATTATTTCATTCTTCTATGGGTTGTGATGTTTTTATGGACTGCTTATGTGTGCAGGTAGTTTGCTACCACAAATTAATCCATTTATAAAAGCACCATGAAACAAACTATTTTTACAAAGTTACCATGTCTCTGAGTCAGGCATTCACTTTTTTTATTATTATTATTATTTTTTTAAAAGATTTTATTTATTTATTTGACGGACAGAGATCACAAGTAGGCAGAGAAGCAGGCAGAGGGAAAAGAGGAAGCAGGCTCCCCGCTGAGCGGAGAGCCTGATGTGGGGCTCGATCCCAGGACCCTGGGATCATGACCTGAGCCGAAGGCAGAGGCTTTAACCCACTGAGCCACCCAGGCGCCCCAGGAATTCACTTTTAAATGTTCTAGTGAAGTATGCGATGGTGTTCATCAGAGTTCTGATAATGTTCACCCATGGGTTTGGAGGTAAAATGGAAAGCAGTAAGAATTTGGGGTTTACTTTGGTACCCTGGGGAGTTTTCCTTGAGCAAGAACTGCTGGAATTGATGGGGTGGTGGGAGCTTAGATACAGCATCTTACATGAAATCTTCCACACCCTTATATACTAGTTGGCAGGTGTCATGATTCTCGAGGAACGGAGATACAATAGCTTGCACGGAACACTGAATGGACGGTAGCCCTGCCGGAGAAGGATCTGCGTATCATTCCGCCCAAGGGCTCATACCTCTCTAAGTCTCTGATTAAGTAGTTTCAGATAATGCTGGGGCAGTCCATTCTTTGTTCATGGCCATTGATCGTTAATCAAGGAAGGGGAAGGGAATCATAGTGATGTTTAAAAATAGTTGATCATTTAAAATCATACCTGTACATTCTGCTTTGGTCGTTTCTCATAAATTTGTCAAAATGATATGGTAAAATTCTTTTAAAAACAGGAGATTCTAGGCTAATTTAATTTCTGTTCTTTCCCCCAATATTTTTTTTATTCTTTTTTTAAAAAATATTTTATTTATTTATTTGACAGAGAGAAATCACAAGTAGATGGAGAGGGAGGCAGAGAGAGAGAGAGGGAAGCAGGCTCCCTGCTGAGCAGAGAGCCCGATGCGGGACCCGATCCCAGGACCCTGAGACCATGACCGGAGCCGAAGGCAGCGGCTTAAACCACTGAGCCACCCAGGCGCCCCATTTTTTTTATTCTTTAAAAGAACGTAGAGTGATAGCTTATACATTCTGAAGATCAGGAAACATTTCTATTTTATTTATTTTTTAAGTTTTTATTTGTTTATTTGACAGAGAGAGATTACAAGTAGACAGAGAGGCAGGCAGAGAGAGAGGGAAGCAGGCTCCCCGCTGAGCAGAGAGCCCGATGAGGGACTCGATCCCAGGACCCTGGGATCACGACCTGAGCCTAAGGCAGCGGCTTAACCCATTGAGCCACCCAGGCACCACGAAACATTTCTATTTAAAAATTAATTTAACATCTTTGGTTTCTGGTTTCAAAGATGAATTTTTCCCCAAAAACCATATTATTAACATTGTTTTATTACAAAATACAGAAAAACTGAAATTCTTATTGCTTATATTTACTTAGTATATGTGACTTGCTTCCTTTTAATACTATACATTTATTTCCTATGTCCTGGTTAGAAAATGGTGAATGTTGAAGTACATTTACAGTTAGGTCACAGTTTGAGATTACAGATGCCTTTTCTATGAAAAATGCACATTTTCTAATTTTTTGGCTTATAAGCCTCAAAGTCTATTTTACTCTTTGATGAGGACTAGTTCTTAAATTAAACCAATGGATTAGTGCATGAAATTTGTTGAAAGCTCTTTCTTTGCAATATTCTAAAGCTTCCTAAATAAACATCTGGTGTTCACCCTACATTTTTAAAATAACTTTTTATTTTGAGATAATTGCAGAGTCACATGCAGTCATAAGAAATAATAGAGAGAGATCCTGTTGGACTCTTCACCCAGTTTCCCCCAGTGGTAGCATTTTATGAAACTACAGTCCAGAATCACAACCAGGAATTGATATAAATATAATCTGCATACCTTATGCAGATTTCACCAATTTTTACGTGTGTGTGTGTGTGTAGGATCCCTCATGCCACAACCACTTCCCTCTCCCCTCACCTAACCCCTGGGTACCACTGGTCTCATCTCCATGTCTGTATAGTGTTATCACTTCAAGAATGTTATATACATGCATCTTCCTTTCCCCCTCCATAATGCATAGTATCTGAAAATAAGAACAACTACAAGGAAAAGGGCAAAGGATTCTTAATATTTGAGCCTACATTATTAGGTGTTCTAAGGTTTTCTTTGAAAGAAAGGCAAAGCAATATTCCTTAATTCACTAGGCGAATTATTTTCCCTGGGCATAAATTACAGTTTTCATATACTAAAATACTGAGTATAAATCTGTATAGTTGACATATTCAAAAATGTTTGTAATTCAGCCTTCCACTTAAATATCACCTTTTCAGAGAGACTATTTTGAAGATTCAAACTACAGCAGTTTCCACGTTATTCTCAATCTCATTGCCCTCTATTTTCATGAGAGCACATGGATATTTTATGATTGGTTTCTCTCCCTCTCCCCCTTTACCCTTTTAAGCTCCATGAGAGTAGGGACAGTATTTGTACTTTTCATTTTATGTTTCCAGTGCCTCTACATAAAATGTTGTTATTGCATGACGGGCATTTCATAGATCTGAAAACATAACCATTTTTTTTGTTTACTTTGATGATACATTTTAATTTCTAATGGTGCCCTGACTATGCCTGAATTTCGATGTATAGTGCTGAAGGGTTTGAATCATTTTACTATAATTTAGTCAGCCAGTGACTTGTTTGGGAATATTAAATCCCCAGGAGGCATTCCCTAGTCAGGTCTGTTTGAAGGCATCCAGTAGTCGTCTGTGAGTTGACAGAAGCCTAGAACATCGATCACTTGCCTGCTTTCATAGAATTACTCCTAAGAGTTTGATCTGATAGTAGATTTCCTGGGTTTGAAGCCTGTCTCTATCATTTATTAGCTGTGTGGCCTTCTGCAAATTAGCTAACCTCTCTGTATCTTGGTTTCATAATCTGTTAGATAAGGACATTAATAAGACCTATTTTATAGAGTTGTTATAAGAATTAAGTGAGACAGTGTCCTAAAAGTACTTAGACCACTTCCTGGCATGTAAAAGATGTTTAATAATAATGCCAGCAATGATTATTCAGTGGGAGAAAGTTAGTATATCTGTTTTATTCACACATCAAGCAGCTGAAATAACACAATTTATGGCATACATCTAATCAGATAGTAATGTATCATAAGAATTTTATCTATAATCAGAAAATGGATTTCAGGTTTATTTATTTCATCTTATTACATTAGGTGGTTTTGTGAACATCAAATAGTTTAGAAAGTGCTGAAAGGAAATGAAATCTGAGCGGCCTGGGAACATATTCTCTTGACTGTTGTTGTACTTCTTGCTCTGAATGAGAGAGGTCACCTTGGAACATAGACTGGTCTTACATTGTTCATGCAAATTATGATCACTACCATGAGTTTCCCAGACATCAGTTAAATGCTGATGGTGAGAGACAGTCATGAACAGGATTAGGAAGTAATTGCGGTTTGGTTTTACCTTCCGTTACTCTTCCTCTTAGAGCTCTCTCTTCTTTCTGTCTCAGCTGCCTGGATTCTCTGCTCCCTGCCCTCTGCACACCACCCTATAAGCATTTTTTATACCACCTACCAGTGTGGGTTTGCTACTGATTGGCTAACTCCTTAGACTAAGCTAGTCCCTGTGATATCTCCCTCCCCTGTAGCAAGAAGTTTACAAGAAGTTGCAAAGAAATGTTCGGGAGGTTCCTTCTACATTTTACCTATCCTCCCCTAAAATTAACATCTTTAGTAACTATAGTCTAATGGCAATACCAGAAAATTAACATTGGTACAACCCACAGGGCTTATTCTATACATTTATGTATGTGTGTGTGTGTGTGTGTGTGTCTGGTTTGTGGATTTTTTAAAATCGCATGTGTAGTTTCTCCTGTAGTTTCTTCACTACTTGTAACCATCAAAATGCTCAATGGTACCATTGCTCCCTGTGCTACTTCTTGATGGCCACACCCAACCCTCCCCCTCTCTGTTGATCCCTGACTGTTTGTTCAAAATTCCAGTTTTTGACTGGTACTAACAAAGCTGCTGTGAACATTCATCTACAGATTTCTGTGTGATCATAGATTATCATTTTGGGGGAATAAATGCCCAGAATACAATTTCTCGGTTATATGGTAAGACCATTTTTTAGTTTTCACTTATTTATTTATTTTTCGTTTAAAAGAAGCTGTCAAGCTATTTACCGGAGTGACTATATCATTTTGCATTTCCGCCAACACTAATTCTCTATACCCAACATGGGGCTAGAACTCACAACACTGAGATCAAGAGTCCCATGTTCTTCCTCCCCAGCCAACCAGTCCCCCCATGAGTAGTCTCATTTCTCACATCCTCACAATTATTTGGTAGTGTCACTGATTTTTTTTTTTTTAATTTTAGCCATTATGATGGTGATCTATCATTGTGATTTTAATTCACATTTCCCTAGTGACCGGTGTTGCTGATTATCTTTTCATGTGCTTATTCGTCATTTGTGTATCTTTGGTGGAATGTCTGCTCATGTGTTTTGCCCATTTTCTAACTGGATTTTTTAATGTTTGAGAGTTCTTTACTTTTCGAGCTATAATTTGTCATCAGATGTGTGATTTTCAAATATTTTCTCCCAGTCTGTGTTTTGCCTTTTTAACACCTAATGAGGTCTTTCACAGGAGAAAATTTTTAATTTTGAGGAGGTTAACCTATCAGTTTTTCCTTCTTACCTATTTTGTTTTGGGAAAAAAAAAAAAGACTGGCATGCAGTTTGGAGTTTGTTGAAATTCTTGGAGCTGTGGGCTTATAGTTGTCATCATGTTTATAAAAATTCCAGCCATTATTTCTTTATTTTTTCTCTTCTCCTTTTGATACCTTGTTTGATATTGTCCTATAGGTCACTGTAGCCCTGTTTATTTTTACTCACTTTCCCCCACTTCCTTCTCTGTGCTTCATTTTGGCTAGTTCTTATTGCTCTGCCTTCAAATGAACTGATCTTTCCTTTGGAAGTGTCTAATATGCTAATATGTATCTACTCTACTTTTCATTTCAGGAATTGTAATTTTCATCTGTGGAGATTCCATTTGGATTGTTAAAAAAAATTCTTCCATTTCTCTTCTAATCATGTTCATGTATTCCTCTCTCCTTCTAAAAATGTAGGGCATATGTATAATAGTTGTTTTAACATTCTTGACTGCTGGATCTATCTTCTCTGTCATTTGGGAGCCATATGCCTGCCAGCTTTTAACTGGATGTCAGTCATTATGACTTTCATGTTGTTGGTTGATGGATTAAATTGACTTTCTTCACATAGTGTTGGATTTTGTTCTGGCATGCAGTTAAGTTGCTTGAAGGCCTTTGAAGCCTTTTCAGTCTTGCTTTTAAGTTTAGTTAGGGCAGTTGTTTGCACAGTAGTTGTTGAAAAGACTTTTATAATTCATTGAATTACTTTGCTACCTTTGTTGGCAATCAGTTGACCTCTGTTCTGTTCTATTGATTTGCTCCTTGTCCCAGTACCACACTGTCTTGATTATTGCACCTTTTTATTGAGTCTTGAAACCAGGTAGTGTGACTCCTCCAACTTTTTTCTTTTTTGAGATTATTTCGTCTTTTCTGAAACCTTTGCCTTTATGAATACTCTCTGGAATCAGTTTGCCAATTTCTATAAAATATGCAGCAAAGTTGAGAATCACTGGACAGACCTTGGTAAAAGCCCATGCTTTCTGATAGTTCTTAGAAGTTGTTTTGTGGGCCTTCTCTAGAAAATACTTCTTAGGATGACTGGGCTTCATTCTACTTGAACTTCCATATTTTAATTTCTAAAAAATTGCTGTAATATGTATACTATCATATATTATATTATTATATATACACTAATAAATACTTTTCTTTAGGTCTTTGGGTATATTTGTTGCCTTGTCCCTTTTAGTGTCTTTGGTAGTACTGAATTCTTATTGTTACAACATTGAGAATATAAGTGTTGATTTAGTAGGAGAAAAACAGGAAAGTAACATAGCACATCATTGATTAAATCTGTCAACGAAGGACGTATAAGAGAATTAAGCTTTTTCCTCTGTAGTATCAGAATTGATCTTCCTTCTGCTGTTACAGTTTCTTGACAGGTATTAGGGAAATATTCAGGGACACAGTTTTTATGGCACTGTAATGAATGAAATATCAATACTATAATGAAGTGGCATTCTTGCTTTTATATTTCCAAATGAGCTTGAGTTTTCAAAAACTTCAAAGAGGCTACTTTTTATTTTTGCTGCTATCTTGAAATATTTGCTTTAATAATGTTACATTTCTTGGTTACTTTAAATGATTTTTTTTTCTAGAATTTACCTAGCCAAATTGCAGTATTCATTTTTACAATTATTTCTGAGTTGTGGTTTTGCATATATAAAACATTACCCACAATTTATGACTCCAGTTAAGTAAATTGGTCCTTTTAGTCTCTTGTTGTAAATACATGTAGATGTTATGAATAAGATCTTATAGGAACTTTTATGTCATTTTAATGGGTTCATGTTTGTATTGAATAACGCAATTGCAACTTTTAATTTCAATTTGGTGTGTTCACAGAATAAAATATTTGAATTAGCAAATGAATTAGGGCACCTCAGGACAGTGATGGAAAGAACTAAGAACTATATTCATTTTATTAGAGTGATCATATTGTTTTATGAGAAAACAAGCCATTTTGCTCTGGATGGCAATTATTTGCGGTAAAGAAGTACCTTGGAATTATAGATCATTTTTCAGTTTTATGGGCATTTCTGTCAGCTGAAAATAATTGCTGATTTGGGCTTTCCTTGGAGCAAGAAGTGGAAATTATTTTATTAACTTTGTATGGAGGCATCTTTTAGTCGTTAATTAGATATATTACTCTGGAAGCAGTGGAATATTGTTTTTTTAGAAGTTCAGAATTCTGTAATAGAAGCACAATAAAAGAATTAGTCAGCTGGAGAAAAGCGCCACATATGTGGTTCAGAGAATCTGAGGCTGATGATGATTTAGAGGGCAGCTAAGTGCTAATTGTATGTGCTACAGACATTGAGTCAAGAGGAGTTCAAAGCCTGAAAGATCCCGGTGAGCTTGGTTTTTGTTTTAAAAGATAGTGTGTGATGTACTTATCATGCCCATATTGGGACCACAAGAAGACTTTCCAGTCCTTCCCACAAAATGATCATCTGCTAGAGTTCCTTTGCATCTGATTCCCCACCCCATTCTGATATATACAAGCATAGCCCTTGTGTTTCTGAAATTGGGAGGACTAGCTGAACTGGTCGTATATTGGTTTGTTATAGCCTTATTCTGAAATGCACTCCTGCCAGGACTCTTTGTTTTCTTCATATCCCCTGAAATTAGGTTATGCCTTCAACCTTACGTTGTTCCAGCTACAAATCATAATAAGCAATCATTTTATGTCACTGAACTAGGTACCACGCAGTGTTCTAGATACTTTCCATGTATTGTCTTATTTGATCCTCACGTCAGTTCTGCGAGATAGGGTAATATAATCTTTTCCATTTTACAGATGGAAACTGAGAAAAACATTGTCAGGCAGGAAGTGACTGAAGTGAGCTATGAATCAGATTCTCTGCTCTTAATCCTATTCTTTTCTTTCTAACTTGAATTGGTTAAGAAACCCCAAGTAAATTTGTATTATCAGTGTTTCTTTAATATTATTAACAATGTCCTGAGTTTGACAGCTCCAACTTTGTTACTAGAGACCCTCTAAAAAGCTTGTTTGGTAATTTCTTTAATTTCCACTAGAGGTCAGTCTAGCACCTGGCAATGTCAGTATTGTCTGCTTCCTGGTCTTGGAAGTGCAAAATTGCAAGTATACTAAGTTAAAGAAGTATGCTGTGAAAGACACTTGGGTAGCAGAATAATTTTTGAATTAGAAACATAATCAAAGAGTCATCTTTATAGTAATAAAGGGATATATGACTATTAAAGGACCCAATATTGGCTGAATAGATTGTATTTGCCGAATTTAATCAAGACATCCTGGGACCAAAAAAAAAAAAAAAAAAAAAAAAAAAAGATATCCTCGGAGATGATAACTGGTATAGAAAAGGCTAATGACCTTGACCTTTCTTTATTGCCTCTAAACTAACCACACATTAAATATTAAACCAATTTTGGGTTGCTACTCTCCCATTCCCATTTAATTCCTTCAAGGACGTAGAATATATTCTGAGAGTAATGAAATAGTGAAATTACTTAGTGTTCACTAATAGATACTCTCTGGTAA
Source organism: Mustela lutreola (assembly GCF_030435805.1). Taxonomy (NCBI): domain Eukaryota; kingdom Metazoa; phylum Chordata; class Mammalia; order Carnivora; family Mustelidae; genus Mustela; species Mustela lutreola. The sequence continues at coordinate 239,221,891 of NC_081290.1, read as the reverse complement.
TTTTAACACAATATGGGTCTGAGGATTTTTTTTAAGTATGCCCAGAGACTTTTATTTCTCAGCTTTCCTGTTTTAGAAATAACAAGGTATTGAATTACAATGCAAAAACCAGGAGGCTTCATTTAGAAGCAACATTTTCAGGCAACCTCTGTGGTTGGAAAAGAGGAGAGTCATATTTTGGAGGAATCTGGGTAGTTATTTGCAGAGTCCTGAGAAGAGAGTAGTTTAACCAGGAATGTTAGTTCTGGGTAAAAAATGGTTCTGACTCCTAGAGGTTAAATAAAGTCTTTTAGGCAGCCTTCAAATGGACAGAAACAATCTGACTGGACTTCAGATGTGTCATATGGGAAATGGATGGTGACACACAGAAGAGGCCAGGCCAGGGAGGAAAGTTATACAGCTAGGTGGGTCAGCAGAGTTTGTAGGTCTGGATACCAAAGACGTTAAATTCAGGGGACCGCTGGAAGAGAGAGGAACAAGAGAGTCTTCCGCGTAGACAGAGAGACAGAGAGAGAGAGAGAAGCAGATAGGATATTGGGTTTCCAGGGAGACAAGTCACACCTAAGACCTGAGGCCACTGAGCATGAAGGGAAGAACTGGTGATTCCTAACAGTCCCTTTCCCATGCTGTGTATTTAACACATGCCAGGTACTGTGTTAGGACACTTCGTATATATTATCCATTTCCCTTTGATCTTATAAGGCAGATTCGAATCCCCTTTTACAGACAAGATGACTGAGGCACAAAGAGTTTCAGTAACTTGCCCGGGGTAGTATAGCTTGTGCTTGGCTGGACTGAGATTTGAACTCAGGGCTTTGTGACTCCTGCTGGGAAGCTGTGCTTCCTGATGCAGAAGGCATTTCTTTTCTGCCTCAGTTTTATGCTGCCTGCAGGGTAGGAATAGTCATAGGCTTACATCCAATGGGAAATTAACCCCATAGGTAAACCCCAATTACAGCAAAAGTAGAGGGTTATAACTTCCAGGGAGGTGGGAGTAGGGATATTTTTGTTAAAAATGTGAAGTTTCTTCACCTCTGCCTATATTCACAGTAAAGACCTATATTCTCCATGTAGCAGTGATTAGGTGGTGGTGAATCTATGCCTTGTACTTCTCACTACTTTGTTGTTTTTTTTTCCTCTCCTAAAATCCACTAATTATCTTACTAGGTGTTCTCTCTGTTGGCTTGGTTTTTCATAAATGGCACTACTGGAGGTGCCCTCTCAAGGACTTTCTAGAGTCTTAATAGGAAGAGTAGTGGGCCAAACTAAAAGGAAGTTTAGGGATCACTAATTTGGTCTGTCAGTATACTTTTGTCACTTTATTTTTACACCTGCAGGCAGCAGTGCTTCTGAGATCTTTTGGTCCTTTAAAGATAGCTTTGATCCTGGATCTCTTTCTGCTTGGGATATGTTTTTGAAGGGCTGAGGACAGAATGTCAGCTTTCTTCTCCCAAAGGCACCCGTTGCTGAATTTCCCCTATAATCTGGGGCTTTCATCATTTCCTCCATGTTGATGGTGGCACCAGACCTGGGGAATAGCGTTTATCTTTTGTTTTTTGACCTAAGTGACTGGTTAATGGTGAAAGGGCCATCAGCTAAGAATGCTTTTAATAAGGCCCTCTTTTTTGTGGTCTAGCCAGGGTCTATCGATGGTCAACTGCAAAAAGTATTCCCCAAGTTCTCTCACTTTTTTCATCTGAAGTTGCTTGAAGGTGATTCTTAGGAAGAGTACATCCACATACTGTACAAGGGCAAGCAAAAGCTGGATCTCTTTATATAGCTTTTAATCTCTTGGTTGAAACTTTGATTTATTTTGACAAAATAATATAGAATTCTTAACCTAGCAGTACCATGTGACACTGGATCCACAAGTGCCAGAATTCCCTTCTAAGTCTGTAGTGCAATTCTCTAAGGCCAAAGTGCCTACTTTCTTCCAAGAGGCTTTTGGGATTGAATTTACTTCTCTATTTTCAATCCATAGATGTCCAAAGTGAGTTCTCTCTCCCATGTGCTATTTCATAGAGAAAGAAGACATTTGATGGGAATTTCCCTACCAACCTAATCTACAAACCTGCTTGTGCCCAACCATTCTTCCTCAAATAGCTTCCCAACCCGCTCTCCTACTGGTTTCTGCCCTTGATTCTCCTATATCCTGCAAATAAAGTCATATTTTACAAAGACAGATCAGATCGTGTCATAGAGCTTACATATTACTTTTACATTGCTCTTAGGATAAAGGCCGAAATCTTTAATGTAGACTACCAGCCTCTTTACGAGATGGGCCCCGGCCTCCCTCATCATCTTTGACTGACAACAGCATAGCCCTTCTTCAGAGTCTAGCCATCCTGGTCTCCTTTGGTTTCCTCAGGTCTGCCATGTTCCTGCCTGGATCCTCCTTTTGGAACACATTCTTTGCTTCCCCTAGTTAACTGCTCATGGTCCTTTAGATCTCTGCTCAAGTATCATTCTTCAAGAGAAATCCCAATGTAGTCATATCTCTTTTAATATAACTTAATTTCATTTTTTCTACATGTTTTTATTGTCAAAAAGTTCAGTTTCTCCCTGATGAGGACTCTCCCTTCACTTTATATATTGTCTGAGAACCTGAAGTTTCCAAATGAGTGTTAGTTTCGGGTGCCAGGTAGAGAGGGACTGGAAATCTGGAAAGTACAATACAGCTGTATAAGGATTTGCTGTTGAAGACTGATCCTGCATAGCCCCAAAGGGGAAATCATCTCTGACATTGTGATGACCTGCCCAAATTACAGGATGTGTCAGTATTTGACACTCATACACGAAGTCATCATTCCCCAACACATAATCTTGTGTTATGGCGGTTATAGGCTAGGCTAGAGCCATTCGTCACTCTTCCTTCATGAGCACTTGGGTTGAGTTGAGCTTGAGTCACCAACTAAGACAGCTCCTGCTTAGCAAATACTCTTTCAGTGACATTTGCTTCCCTTTCTGCCAGAAGACTTCAGTCATGGCCATGTCATGTTTACCCCAACAGGTTTCCTTAACTTTGAATCTCAAGGAATACTCTCAGAAGGCCTATAGGCTTTGCATTCCAAGAAGAAAGGTAGTTATTTTTAGGTTCTACAGCTAAAGAAAAATTCTATTACATCCAGATATAGGGTACTTACTCATCGTGCAGTCTGTCACTAAGGGAGGCAAACCCAAGAGACACTTTACAAAATAAAATTGGACTCAAGGACCCTTTTGCCTCTCCCCATACTGAGAAGCACGATTTCTAGCTAAAATAATTTAATCCATACCTTGTGGGCACTCTATTTAATCTCTGCTTTAGCAACCACCTCTTTACTCACTTATTGATCTATTATCCTTGTGATTATTTGTTTAAAACCTGGCTTCCTCACTATAATGTAGGTTCCTAGAAGGTACCAACTCTTTCTGTCTTCTTCACTGATATATCCTCCATGCCTTTCAAAGTGCTTTGCACATAGTTAACATTCCATGCATATTTGATGAGTGAATGTATTGTAAGTTTTTCAAAGTAGATTTTAATAGTAATAATGACTTCTAAAGATTCAGGAGATATTTAAAAAGTAAAGGCATATTAACCATATTCCCCATCATGGAAATAATTAAAAACTCAACAAGCATAATTAAACACAAAGAAAAATTCTGCATAACTAGGAAATGGCTAAGTTCTAGGCATGGACTGGTATCTAAGAAGTATAGTGAAATATGGATCAAATCTAGGAGGATGCTAAAAACTGATACACACTTCTCTGGTCTATAAAAAGAGTGTGAATTTCACTAAAAGGAAGTGGAAGGCTTTGAGTGTCCCTTCTATGAGGTTTAGGAGTTGGAGCAGGCCATGTGAAAAATTGGAAAATCCCAAAGGGAGCTAGTTCCATATCTCAGAATAGTGGGAAAATAAGGATAAGAGAACAGTATTTTTTTTTTTTTAATATTTGGCTTCTAACCTGTATTGAAATGAGAGGGGAGAAAGGAAGAAGTAAGCTTTGCAGAAGTTGACCAAAATCAAATGAATCAAGAAATAAATTAGCAAACCAAAGTTGGCCAAATTGCTTTACTCTAATTATACAGAAAAAGTGCATTTCATGTTAAGAATTATTTCAGGGGATGGGGTGCCTGGGTGGCTCAGTGGGTTAAAGCCTCTGCCTTTAGCTCAGGTCATGATCCCGGGGTCCTGGCATCAAGCCCCACACCTGGCTCTCTGCTCAGCGGGGAACCTGCTTCCCCCCTCTCTCTGCCTGCCTCTCTGCCTGCTTGTGATGTCTCTCTCTCTCTCTCTGTCTCTGTCTCTGTCAAATAAATAAATAAGATCTTTTAAAAAAAGAGAATTATTTCAGGGGAAAAATTATTTTGGGAAACAAATTCCAGAAAAATGCATATCTGTTCACTCAAATAATATGAAGGGAACATAGAGTTTTTAAAAATTGGAATTAAAGAAAAGAAGGAAATTCCCTTCTAGTGATGAGAATCATGGGCTATGAGGCTTTGGAGCTGTTGCAGCCACATTCCCTGCCTCATGACGGAAGCTGGTCTGTCTATGATAGTAAGAGCAAGTCAACATGTAGAAGCAGAAAAAAAGACAGGAGACAAACCATCCTGGTTGAGACAAAAAGGCATGGTGATAGTGACATTCAAGTGTTATCAATAAGGTCCTGATGCTTTTTATGCATTTCTTAAAGATAGATGAGGTACTCCAGTATCCTTCTAATACATTGCTTTTCTTTGAGCTAGTTCACATTAGGCTTCTACCATATGCTTGCAACTAAGAGTTTTGTAAAATATAATTTAGATATAAAGACAGGCAGAGAAGATCCAACATATGCATTATAGGTGTGCCTGATAAAGAGAGCAGAACTGATGGACCGAAAAAAATTTAGATAGGTAATAATAATAAAAAAAAACCTTTAGAAATTAAGGAAATTCGTAGTAGGTAGAATCAAAAAGGCACATGTGCTTTCTAGGAAAAACTGAAACAGGATGATCAACAGCAAGTAAGCACAAGATAGTAAAGTTAGTGTGCTTCAAGTTTAAGAATCTTATAGGCATCTGGGCAGAAAAAGTGAGTCACTCAAAAGGTGGAAAATCAGAGTGGCCTCAAATATGGTGAATAGTCAAAGCTAGGAGGCAATGGATAAGTGTTTCTAGAGCTTTGGTGGGGTATGTGTGGGAAGACCCAATACCTGGTCAAGCTATGGTTTATGTTTATAGTTTATATTTAAACAATATTCTCAAGTATTCAAGAACCTTGAATAACTGGTTCTTGAATAACTGGTTCCTAAAAAACTGCCTCGTGAGTCAAATTAGTTATTTATGTGACAAATAAGGGAAAAGAACTTAGGAATGGAGAAGCAGATACTCTTTGAAAGGATTGGCGGGACATGTGGAATCCACTCAAAATACTGAACTAAGTCAAATATAAATAACTGCATTTTATGAAAACAGAAGAAAATGTAAGGACTATACAATTAGTAGCGAGAGAGGATTTATAACAAGTATAAGGTGGAGGAAGATAGAAGAGGTGAAGTTATATATAAATGGGTGAACTCATTTTTCTTTCTTTCTTTCTTTTTTTAAAGATTTTATTTATTTATTTGACAGACAAAGATCACAAGTAGGCAGAGAGACAGGCAGAGAGAGAGGAGGAAGAGAGCCCAATGCGGGGCTCGATCCCAGGACCTTGGGACCACGACCCGAACTGAAGGCAGAGGCTTTAACCCACTGAGTCACCCAGGCTCCCCTGAACTCATTTTTCTTAGTGGAGAGAGAGTCAGTAGATCCAGCCTAACGTTGATGAATTTGCTGGTCTGAGGTGAATCTTGGCACTGCCACATACAAGCTGTGTAACTTTAGATAAGTTTAAACCTCATCTGTAGTCACAGAATCTTCATCTGTGTCATGGAGATAATGACACTACCAACCTACCGAGATTGTGGCGAGGATTAAATGCAGTAATGTATGTGAAGTGCTCCAACCAGTGCCCAGCCTGGAGTGAGCAATCAATAAAATTGACTCTTATATATTATTATTATTATTATTTTAAGGAAAAAATATGGGCAGATAGTTTTATGAAATTGGGATGTGGGGGTCTTTCTAAGCATAACTCTAAGCCCGGAGACCATAAAGGAAAAGATTAATAACTTGACCTCGGAAAAAGTAGAAGCTTTTGCATGGCAAAACCACCATGATAAGAATCAATGAACAAATACTCAAGTAGGGGAGAATAACTGCCATCTATTTGACAGAAGAAGGGTTGATATTATTAACATTCGGGGGTCACAGATAGGTAAGCTAATGAGAAATATAAAGAACCCAGTGTAAAAACAGATAATCTAAGTGAATATTTTACAGAAAGATAGCAATGATAAAAATTTGAAAAAATAGTCTCACTTATAATTAAAGAGGTAGAAATTTAAAAGGTGATGCCATTTTTCACTTATCAAATTGATACAGATGAGAAAGTTTGAAAATATTTAATGATAGGGTATGGCAAAATAGGCATTATTGGACCTTTTTTTGGGGGCAAGTTGGCATTGTCAAAATTAGAAATGTTCATACCTTTTATCTCTGCAATACTACTTTTAAGAATATATTTTACAAATATATTGAGAGTACAACGATATATGTAAAAGGGTATTGTTTTATAGCATTGCTTAAAGGAGAAGGGATTTGGAAACAATTTACTTGACTACTGATAAGAGTTTTTAAAGTAACTTAAGCTTCTTATGTACCTTGGAATATTATATAGCCATTAAAACAAAAGATATATGGACATTGGGGAGGGTATGTGATTTGGTGAGTGCTGTGAAGTGTGTAAACCTGGTGATTCACAGACCTGTACCCCTGGGGATAAAAATATATGTTTATAAAAAATTAAAAATTAAAAAAAAAAAAAAAAAAAAAAACAAAAGATATAAAAATTTATGTACTGATAATGGGAAAGAGGCCAAGCTATAGTATTTAGACAAAAAAGTAAGTTATATGAGACTAGATACAATATTATTTTATTTACTAAAAATAATACATAATTTATTCATATAAATGCATAGAAGAATTCTAGAATGTTACATAAGAACCATTAAAAGTAGTTGTCTCTGAGGTGGAAAATGGAGATGTTATGAACTTCTGTTTTCATTTCACACCTTTTGGACTCTTCCAAATTTTATTGCAGGAGTCATCTTTTAATTTTATAGTAACTAAAACAACAAAAAAGTAATCTTCCATTGATGGTGACTGGTGACTATGTTGGTTTTGAAAATTGAATTTAATATTTTGGGAATAAAGTTATGTGGGATAAATAGCAAAACAAATCAAGTAAGGTCAACTATTCAACAGAGATTATAAGTCCTAACTTTGCATGAAGCACTGAATGGACTTTTCCTGATGCTTGCGGTCCTGGGGAACAGATGATGCCTGATAAATGCTATAAAGAGAGATTCAGACATTTCTCCTAGAGGTTGTGTTTTCCTAATTAAAACCAGATGAAAGATCTGTTTGCAAACACTGTTTTCACTACACGACCATTGTGGCAATACCAACCCAGAAACTAGCATCAAGGACAAAAGCAGTGCTTTTGTTAAGCTTTGTGAATTCAGCTATGCCAGTTTGTTGCCTTTGGTTTCAGTTATCATAAGTAATGGCTGCTGATGGGGGAGAGAAAATGTGAGCAGGTGTGCTCATGATGATACTGATGGTGATAGGAAAAGGAGATGCAGTATTCCTGAGCAAAAACTAGGTTTGATCAAATCCTCTATCAGTGATGCTTAACTTTTATGTCACTACATACTTATTGCTGTAAAGGCAATGATTTTATGAAAAAGATTGTACTTTCATGGAACCAAGCAGATCCCAGCATTTCCTGGAGGATGGCCATATAATTCATACAAATCTATTTAGAAATTGTGACTTTTTTCTATTAGAGACCCTGTGATTTCTCAAAATCTTGTGATTCCATTGAGCTCAAGACATTTGAACAACAGGAAATGATTTCACTATCCCATTGGCATTGGCTGTTTGATCCTAAATATCCACATAGTTCTGATATTTTTAAAATTTTTATTTATATTCATTCAATTAACATATAACGTAATGTTGGCTTCAGATGTAGAGTTCATTGATTCATCAGTTGCATGTAAACCCAGTGCTCATTACATCACGTGCCTTCCTTAATGCCCATCACCCGCTTACTCCTTCTCCCTACACTTCCCTCCAGTATACTACCCTCTCCTCCCCTCCAGCAACCCTCAGTTTGTTTCTAGAATTAAGAGTCTCTTATGATTTGTCTCCCTCTCTGATTTCATCTTACTTTATTTTTTCCTCCCTTCCCCTGTGCTCCTTTGTTTTGTTCCTTAAATTCCACATATGAGTGAAAGCCATAGTTCTGCTCTGAACTGAATGCTTGTTTTGAAAACCTGAATTTGCTGCAGAGTAGCTGATATATTAGGAAACATTTTGAGCATAAATGAGCTTTGTATTTGCTTATGCACAATTTTGTCAGCAAGAAATACCAGGTGAACCACAGAATACTGCATCTAGTTGAACTGAGCCGTGCAGGAGTGTACAAAACGGCACCTCCACACACGCCTGGGATGTCTCCCAGCTACCTCACTCGGGGCGCTATGAGCCACACCCACCAGCGGATGCTGCCACACCCCTTCCCTCTGATTCGCTCTGATTCGCTCTGATTTCCGAGAGCCTTGGCTCTGCGGCTTAGCAGTTTAGCTCATGAACTCCGGCCTTCCCAACACTCACATTCACAAGCAAACTTCAGGTCTTTTTCAAAATAAGGTAGCCCTCAGGGAGATTCAAATTAAAACCACATTGAGATATCACCTTACACCTGTTAGAATGGCCAAAATTAACAAGACAGGAAACAACATGTGTTGGAGGGGATGTGGAGAAAGGGGAACCCTCTTCCACTGTTGGTGGGAATGCAAGTTGGTGCAGCCTCTTCGGAGAACAGTGTGGAGATTCCTCAAGAAATTAAAAATAGAACTTCCCTAAGACCCTGCAATTGCACTCCTGGGTATTTACCCCAAAGATACAGATGTAGTGAAAAGAAGGGCCATCTGTACCCCAATGTTTATAGCAGCAATGGCCATGGTTGCCAAACTGTGGAAAGAACCAAGATACCCTTCTACGGACGAATGGATAAGGAAGATGTGGTCCATATACACTATGGAGTATTATGCCTCCATCAGAAAGAATGAATGCCCAACTTTTGTAGCAACATGGACGGGACTGGAAGAGATTATGCTGAGTGAAATAAGTCAAGCAGAGAGAGTCCATTATCATATGGTTTCACTTATTTGTGGAGCATAACAAATAGCATGGAGAACATGGGGAGTTAGAGACGAGAAGGGAGTTGGGGGAAATTGGGAGGGGAGGTGAATCATGAGAGACTATGGACTCTGAAAAACAATCTGAGGGGTTTGAAGTGGCGGGGGGTGGTGGGAGGTTGGAGTACCAGGTGGTGGGTATTATAGAGGGCACGGATTGCAAGGAGCACTGGGTGTGGTGAAAAAATGAATACTGTTATGCTGAAAATAAATAAATTTAATTAAAAAAATAAGGTAATATACTTATGTATTTCTTAACCATTTAACATATATAAAGCTGGGCTACCATTTTTCTTAGGTTTCTATCTTTTGTGTGTGTATCACAAAGTTTTTGAGTATTGTGTCCCGAACTGCATTTCCCTCATAAGTCCCGTGTTTTCTAGTGTGTGATTTTTCTAGTCTAGTGATTTTTAGGGACATAGATGTCTCCTTATAGCAAAAATAACGACCTCTTTGAGCAAATCTATGCTGATCCTTTTTCCTTTTCATTTTAAGTTTATATAACACATCTGATTTGCAAAATTTCTTGAACAAACACCCCCGATGGATGATGGGAATCTCCTTTTTCCTTTTGTTGCAGGTACTCCATTGCACCAAGTTAGCCCAGCATTTCCAGGGGTAAGCCGACTTCTCTAGTTCTTTACTGACAATTGGTTAGGCCTTTATAGTTCACATATACTAATGAATTGAGTGATTTTTCAACATTAAAATTTTTGCAAAGAATTTTATCTTGGAAAAAGACCTCAAATACTACATGTTGAACTCCTCTGGACTTCTCTAGATCTCTATAACTTAAGTTTCATTATACTGCTGACTTTCCATACATTTATTGTTATATGAAGAAAATACCATACCAAGTTTGTGGTGTGAAATACAAAGGTCAGGTAGCATGGGATTGAAAGCCATATATTTATTATTTGGAAATGAAATATTTGGGAAGAAGTTAGCCATCTTTCTTTGAGGGTTTTGTCTACTACAGTGATGATTTAGGTTTACATAAAATCTTTCATGTTGCAAGTTGAAGTTCTTTTTGAGGTTCTAACATGATATGCATAGATCCAAGGAGTCACAAGTGTATAGTCACCTTCTTAACATCTGACTTAGAATGCTTACCCTGTACTCAGATTCTGTTCCCTGTTGTATTTTGCTCAGTAGTTGCCTTGTGAATTATTTCTGTAAAATATGAAGAGTAGGAATGTATATTTTGGCTTGAATACTTGGTTTAAGATTTACTTTATGTTAAAAAAGTACAGACTTAAAAAAAGATTATTTATTTATTTATTTATTTGAGAGAGAGAGAGACAGAGACAGAGACAGAGATAGCAAGAGGGAGCATGAGTGGGGAGGAGAGGGAGAGGCAGGTTCCCCACTGAGCAGGGAGCCTGATATGGGGTTCAATCCCAGGATTCTGGGATCATGGTCTGAGCTGAAGGCAGATGCTTAACCAACTGAGCCACCCAGGCACCCCTGAAGTATAGACTTTTACTCTAACTTTGGAAGATGGGAATGTGGCCTTCCTTAATTGACATTTAAGAATTCTTTTAATTTTCTCTTTGAAAGAAAGTATCTTTGCCAGTTTAGCAGAGGGACATTACAGCCATGACCTTAAAATCTCCTCCTCTAAGTGGTGATGCAACATGGGGGCTTAAGTGGGTACGAGAAGAATCAATGAAACAAGATGGGATTGGGAGGGAGACCAACCATAAGTGACTCTTAATCTCACAAAACAATCTGAGAGTTGCTGGGGGGAGGGGGGTTGGGAGAGAGGGGGTGGGGTTATGGACATTGGGGAGGGTATGTGCTATGGTGAGTGCTGTGAAGTGTGTAAACCTGGCGATTCACAGACCTGTACCCCTGGGGATAAACATATATGTTTATAAAAAATAAAAAAAATTAAAAAAAAAATCTCCTCCTCTTCTTCACTCATTCTTCAGAGAATACATACTTGTTAAGTGCCTACTATGTGTTGTACTGTTTTATATCTGGATAATATGATGATGAGTAAAAACAGTACTGTCCTTCCTCTCTAATCTAGTGGGGAAGATAGACATTCATCAATTACTGACCAAAATATGTAATTATAAATTGTGTTAAGTGCAATGAAGAAAAAAGCACAGGGAGACCTAATTTGGATAAGTGATTAAAAAAAGGCCTTTCTGAGGAAGTGACATTTAAACCGAGACCTACAGGATAAGGAGTTTACCGGAAGGGAAAGGGGGTGGAAGGATTTCCAGGCAGAGGCAAGAGGTTTTGTGATATCATTTTATAGTACTTATGACCTTTTTAGATGCTTATATAATTAGGTACTAGTCTATGAGCAAGACAGTTTATAGAGCTGTGTTACTGAAAAGATGCATATAAATTACATTTTTATAAATGAATTCCTGAATTCCTGCAGGCTTACATTATATTCACTGTGCTATATCATCTGCATTTGATTGATGTTCAGTTACTTCAATTACTGCTAGATTGATCTTTCTAAAGCACAACTTTGATGATGCTTTTTCCTGCTCAGAAATCTTTACCAGCTCCCCAATTACTCAATAAAGTCCAGACTTCTCAGCCTTATGGTCAAGCTATTCCAAATTGGTCCTAGTTTCAATGTCCTCCTTCATCTTTAGTTATTCCTCTTCGGGCAGTACTCTGTGTTAACCAACAGAACTTCTAGATGAGTATATGTCTGCCTTCACTTGTGTTAACTTCTCTTTCCTTGCAATGTGTCTACCTTCTTCCAAGCTGGTCATGCATATTTCCAGGCCCATCGCAAATGTTCCCATCAAATCTCAGCATCTTTCTCCGATCCCTCAAGCTGTATGTCACTTCTTTCTCTTCTCACTTCTTATGACATTTTATTTTTACTGCTCTTGAGGCACTTCTCCCTTCTTACTTTGTTTTGAAGTTATTTCTAGGCATGTCTTATCTTCCCAGCTACTTATAAGCTTCTTGAGGCCAAAGTCTGTGATGGGTAAGTCTTTGCTTCTCTTGCTGTGCCTGACACAATCCCTTGCAAATGTAGCCTCCAAAGAAAAATTTTGGAAGGAATTTGTAAGTTAATTTTTGGTTGCTTGATTGCTCTTCAAAAGTAGTTAATGATTTCTAAACAGATGTATCCAGGGACTGAAATATAAATATATATAAGAATCTTTTGTAATGTTAGTCTTCCTAAATTCAGATTTTCTTACAAAGGGGTGTGAGTTGTTTGGGATGTCTATATGTCTTTTTGCCCATTTCAGTGACATTGATTCACAGAGATTATTTTAGATTCATAAGTGGTGCTGTCATTTCCATTTTTGCCTCCCTTTTGAAGGTTTGCATGCTCATTTAGCCGTAAAAAAGAATGAAAAGAACAAATCAGCACCCTCTCTGGTTGTTGATACCCAGCGGGGAGAAATAGATTTGAAAGCATGTCTAGGTAATGTATTTATTTTGATTGTTTTGGGTTTTCCAAGTGAATGTGACTTTAAATGAGTTTGGAATAGTTCCATATAGAATTTCGTTATTCATTGGTTCATTTGGACCTATACTTTTGGTAAACAACTTCCTATTTATAACTTTTTATTAAAACCTATTTCCCTTCGAGAAGTTGTGCCCTTCACTTCTATTTGAATAAACATTTGAACAGCTTTTAGATAACTCTTCAACATATGACTGTAAGGCCCATGTCATGACTTTAGTTGATATAATTCTGAGGGTTTTTTTTTTAACTGAAATAACATTATCTCAAGTGATATTTTAAATATACAAGTGGTGATATATTTCTTATAGAAATGTGTATCTCCAAGGACAGTTAAAACAAAGTATGTGTAAATATTTATAATTGATTTAGTATTTGTAATTAACTTTATTGTTTTGGCTAGAAGCATTTCTTTACAAGTCTCAGTTAAATTCATTTCTTCCTCCTTTTATAAGTGGTAGTTTTTTAAATGAGAAATCATTTAGAAATTCCACATCTTTACGATTAGCTCTGTTGTTCTTAAAATTTAGCCTTGGGATAGAATATGATTCTGTACCAGTTAATGAGTGTATATGAATTATCAAAGGGTTTTTTCCTTAAATATATCTTTACTTTTCATATAAAATTATAAAAAAACAAAAATATTAAAAAGTTATAAGGAAAAAATGAAATGTGTCCTTCATTCAGAATTCTTCAGAAACAATCATCACAGTAGCTATTTGTTAATGAAGATCAATCTCTGACTACATAGTAATTATGACCACATATAAATCTGGGTTAAAAAAATCTAACTTCTGCTCTGGAGGCAGTTTTCATATTGGATTAAGCTGGGGACCCTAGATTTTTCAAAATTCCTTTAAGATTATTTTGACATGATAATTGTGGATTACTATTTAGAAAGATCATGTGACAGGAGACTATTAAATTTTTCTAGTTACATTGTTTACATGATGAGTATTTCTAAAGACTGTGTGTTTTATTTTCCTAGTCTTATAAATTTGAAATACCTTGTTTTATCAACAAATGTGGCCGAGAAAAGTAGTAGTGCTGTAATTCCCATAGTTAAAAACTATGTGGTTTTGAGCCATTAATCACTGAAGGCATTTGAAAATGTTTTCATCTGCTAATTTGAGTGATGGTTCAATTGTCAATGTAGTGTTCCTCTCTTTGATTCCTTGGATCCATGTCATAGGACAAGATCCTTTATGTAATTTTCATTTGGTCATATGCGACAGCATGTCGGGATCCAATAAATGACTAGAAGAAGACCTTGAGAACAGATATAGAGTCTGTATTCAGCAGCATCAAATTGAAGGAGGTAATAAGAAGCTCTAAAAGGAGGTAGAAATGAAATCATTTTGTTTATTAAGGTTCTTTCATGCATTCAGAAGTTTGATTTCATTGAATTATGTGCTTGATATTGTTTTGGAGTTTTTCAGCCCTGGCACTACTGATAGTTTGGACTGAACAATTCTTTTTGAGGGGTCATCCTATGCATTGTAGATGTTCAGTGACATCTCTGGCTTCTATCCTCAGATGCCACTAGTGCGATCCCAGTTGTGACAATTAAATATGACCCCAGACATTGCCAGATATCCTCCAGGGGACAAAAATCACCTCTGGTTGAGAATCATTGTTTTAGATGAACACTGTAAAAGCAAATTTTTTGAAATGCATTTTGCATTTTTTCCCTGTTTCAAATATTGTACATGTTCCATGTGATTTGATCTTTCAATACTTTCCAGGTAGTGCCCTACCTGAAAAAAAATGGCTTAGGTGCTATAATGGAATATGGAACTAGCCATATTAGCTATAGAACTGCTGAAAAACCTTACGTTTGAAAATTAACAAGTGATTTAATCATGGTTCTATAGCATTTGTAACATCCTGGATCAAAGAATCTACCTCTTTCTTGATCTTTTGAAAAATATGTTGGAGCCTAAGAAAAAATTTTTACAAAGAAAGCTTCTAATGCCCGTTATTTTTCCTCCTCTAAGTATGATCCTATTCATCTTTTGTTTTAAAGGCTCTGTAACTTATTGGTACTGCATAAAAATTCCATTATTATAGAGACTCTTCTCTGCTGCATCCTTTTCTGAAGTTATGAGAGATGTGAAACATATTCTGAAAATTCATTCAAAGCTTTAAAACTTATTATATCCAGGAGAGACAGATTTAAGATTGTTGAAGTTTCTGGTTGGGGTACTTCAAGTAGAAATCCATACTCCATTAGGCTGTATAACATTGTGACCTTAATTTTCCAGATATTTTGCCCTTTAAATTGAAAGCGGCATTTTAATACTATTTAAGTCTTCTGGAGGGGCTTGTAATATCACAGACTTAAGTTGTGAAACATTTGAAACAAATGAAAAGTAAAATAGCAAGTGATTTAGGCCTGTAGAATTTTATATATTTTTTATTCTAAAATATACAATGATAGAAGGATATGCATGGAATGTGCTTAATGCACTGAAGTTGGTGGGGGAATAAAAGCTATTTAGTAAGGAATTGTTCATACTGTACTTGAGCAGAATTTCTTTCATGGGTTTTTTTTCTTGACATTGCCTAAAGAGTTTCTCATTAGGAATAGTTAAGTTCTCTGAAGTTAGGAAATTTACTTTGTATAAAACTATGGTCTGGGTGAAATGAAAATCTACTTGGACAATAGCTACCGAGTTATCTTGCTTCAGCAGATAAAGCAGAAAATGTAAAACTGTATTATACCACAGAGTCAAGAAACCGAGAACTATTTAAAAAAAAAAAAACCCACAAAAACCTCTATGGAAAAGGAGAGATGAAAAGCCTCTTGTTCTTTCATTAGTAAATTAGGTCAGTTTTAAAATAATACACTCATTGAAAAATGTACACATTTCTCAAGTAATTGATATAATTTAATCCAATTCCTATCTTAAGGTATAAAACTGAATTCTTTAGGGGCTCTTAATTGCTTCATCTATTTTCCATTGTAAAATGTTGTTTAGAACCTAAATTGATCATATAATCTTTTCTTGTGGCTCACTGAAGGATGATACATCAAATATTCTTTTTTAATCTATAGAAGCTTAAAATTTATTTTAGTCTCTGTGTATTATTTTAGTTATGAGTTAGCTATTAAGGGGATATGATAACCTCCCTGAGTTCTTTTTACATATATTCTTGTTAGTTAAGTGCCAAGTAAATTACATGATTATGTTAATGTCAAGTGATTATTCCATGAGTTACTAGGGGACTTTCTTTAACGTAAAGAAGCATTTGCAGGTAGATTCTCCAAATCTCTTGCTGTCCTGTTGCACTCCAAAATTAGAGCAGTTTATCTTTATTGGTATTGATGTTTTATGGGCGCTCCATTACTTAAGGCTAAAGGTGAAAAGATTCTTGCCTGTTTGTAGGATGTATAGCCTGTTTTTCTTTTTCCTCTGTACTTTACATATCTTTCTTTTTTAAAAAATTTTTTATAAACATATTATGTATTATTAGCCCCAGGGGTACAGGTCTGTGAATTGCCCCATTTACACACTTCACAGCACTCACCATAGCACATACCCTCCCCAATGTCCACAACCCCACCACCCTCTCCCTACCCCTCCTCTGCAACCCTCAGTTTGTTTTGTGACAGTAAGAGTCTCTTATGGTTTGTCTCCCTCCTGATCCCATCTTGGTTCACTTATTCTTTTCCTACCCCCAAGCCCCCCACATTGCATCTCCATTTCCTCATATCAGGGAGATCATATGATAGTTGTCTTTCTCTGATTGACTTATATCGCGAAGCATAATACCCTCTAGTTCCATCCATGCCGTCGCAAATGGCAAGATTTCATTTCTTTTGATGGCTGCATAGTATTCCATTGTGTATATATACCACATCTTCTTTATCCATTCATCTGTTGATGGACATCTAGGTTCTTTCCATAGTTTGGCTATTGTAGACATTGCTGCTATAAACATTTGGGTGCACGTGCCCTTTTGGATCACTACGTTTGTATCTTCAGGGTAAATACCCAGTAGTATAGCCTGTTTTTTGCCGAAAGTTTGGTTCATCAAGTCTCCGGGTCCATGTTTAGTCTCCGTCTTACTCCTTTACCTTATTCAAATACACTATCTCCCAAATGATTACTCACGGCCTCATCAGACCAGGGCAAGAGAGATCAGTCCTGCTGAGAGAACAACTTTAAAGTTGCAGGGCAGTGTTCCAAGATGGCTCTCAAACACCACCCCTTCCCCCAACAAGATTGGCCTTGATATCGATATATGAATGTCTTTTCTAAGGGCACCTGGGTGGCTTGGTCAGTTAAGCATACAACTCTTGGTTTCAGCTCAGATCTTGATCTCAGGATTGTGAGATTGAGCTCTGAGTTGAGCCCTGAGCGTGGAGCCTACTTAGGGTTCTCTCTCTCCCTCTTCCTCTGCCCCCTCCCTACTTCCTGCCGCTTGTGCACCTGCTCTCTCTCTTTCTCACTCACTCTCGGTGTCTCTCAAAAATAAAAGAAGTCTTTTCTATAAATTTTGCAAATCATTCAGTCATAAAATCCTTCTGGCTAGATCTGACATTTCTTGGATGGGCTGAACACCAAAGGGAGAACAGATTCTGGACGGCTCTTCAACTTACTCATTCCAGTTTATATCATCAGTATATTTAGAAACATTCCTTTTAGTTTTCACGTACTGTCCTCCAGTCAGAGTGGTGAACTGGCCAGACAGCAGTGGTTCATTGTCCCATAATCATCACCTGAAACATTTCCCGGCCCCAGACTTTTAGGGATTCTTTTCTTAGGGGATTGTAACCCTAGGGCCTTCCCCTCTTTAGCACTTTTGAAAGTAGTAGACATTCTGCTCCTTGTTCAAAGCTTGTAGGACGTGCATATACACGTGTGTTCATTTGTTCATTCGTTCATTCATTCATTCATTCGGCCTTTGTTGAACATCAGACACTAGTGCAGGACACATCTTGTCTGGTCACTCAGCAAAATTCATGGGAAATTGCCTATGTCCCCAAGCAATTCATTTTTCCAGAAAAATTCCTGCTATTGGCTTTTTTCTTTAGTTAGTAGCAACAGAGAAATCTATAAAATTATACTTAAGATTGCTAAAATGACATGATTCACCCTTAATATTTCCCTTAATAGAACATCTCAGATAGAATAGAGGACATAAAGAAAACCAAATGAAATTTTAAGGTCCTGAAAAATATAACAGTTGAAAAAAAATCACTTGTATTTCGACTTAGGCTTAATTAAATTCTAGTTCAACAGTTAAATAATAATACTTGACAGGCGGTGCTGTATATTTCCTATTGTATCACATAATGAGCATCACACCACATCATCAGACACGGGGTCTGGTTGTCCCGCTTTTGGTGAGGCTTTTGGTGAGGCTGATACTTATCAGTGAGCTCAGGTGTTGTCACCCTGACTCCCTCCCCACCCACCCCATTGTGCAGTTCCTTACCAACCTTTCTTTTCTGTAATCTTTGTGTTCTGAAATTTTATGATTACTGATGTGGATCATTTTTCACTAATTTTGCTGTGAACTCTGTGGACTCTTCCAATTTGGAAATTCATGTTCTTTACTCCTGAGAAGTTTATTTGTATTATTTCTTTGATCATTTCTTCTCTTTCAATTTCTTTATCTTTTTTCACTTGAACTCATTATTCATGACCTCCTGGACATATCATTTAATTTTTCTCATCCATTCACTCTCATTTTCCATCTTTTTGTCATTGGGGTCTATTTTCTAAGACATTTCTCAAATTTACCTTCTAACTCTTTTAATTTTTTTTTTAAAGGATTTTAAGAACTCCCTTTGGTTTCTGAATGTTCTTTTGTTGTAGCTTTTTATTTTATGGATATGATATCTTTTAACTTTGGGGAATGTTACAATATGGCAAAATTCTGCTCCTGGCCTTCCCTCTGTTTTCTTTGAGTTCCTTTTCCCTCATTTGTTTTTGTTTTCTTTCACTTTCGTGTCTTGCATAAAATGTCTAGCTGTACTTGCCTGTGTTTTCTCATTTAAGAATGAGGTATCAAGATTGTATGACAGGCTGTATGTCAGCTAGTCAAGGCGACCTGGTGAGGATCTAAGTCTTTTTTTCTGGGGACTGCAGGAAAGAAATCCTTATATGTCAGTATCTGTGCATCTGGGGTGTGTGTGTGTGTGTGTGTGTGTGTGTGTGTGTGGCAGCTTCTCCAGTGAGACAGCTCTGGTCTCCTGTGTGCTCTCTATAAGCCCGGCTCCCGGCACTCTGGAACGGAAGCAGGGGATGATGACTGCAGAAACTCAGTATGGTGCTTCACTTTTGATCTCAGATATACTTGCATCCAGAGAAGCAGAGAAGGTACCTGCCTGAGAGGGTAACTTCTGGTCTTTTGTGGGTTGGGGAGGAATAGTGGTCTGGCTGTGTAGAACGTAGGGTTACTTTTGAAATTTTTGCATTGATTGGGACAACTCAAATCTGTAAAGTGTTTTAGTAACATTTTAGATAATAATCCAAATTCGGTGTCTGGACCATTTACGTTTCTTGTATTGAGGCCCCGAAGAGGTAGTGAACAGTACCAGACACTGGTAACTGGGACTAAAGTGACACCCTCACACCCAGGCGGTCGTGGCAAATTTACCATATTTTTCTGTCTGGTTTGTGTAAAAGAAATAATATTTTTTCTAAACCTCATTGCTGTACCAGGTTTAGGGGTGAGTTTCTACACGCTTTCCTTCCTGAATATCTTTCTAAGATGCTTAGAGAATTCTATCCTCCCAGGAAATATTTGTCCTCTTCTCTTCCTTAATGTTTTATTCAGTATTTTACATTTTCTCTGAGACACCCAGTGTACAGTGTCCTTTCAGAGGCGACTTCTTCATAGTTGTTGATCTAAAGATCAATAGGACCTTACAAAGACATACTTTTACTACTGAGGATTGCAGATTGCAGTTCTTTAATAATAGCAATTTCATTTTGGTGGATCAGGTGTCACTCCAAACAGTAGAATGCCCACTGGAACCACAGATCACCTAATTGTTTTCAATGGATGATGATTTAATATGTTACAAAATTGTATAGAGCCATTTCTCATGCCTTAGAGCAGTGGCTTTCAAACATTTTTAACCCTGACCTCAGGATGAATAAACTTGCTGCACACACACAGACACACATACATTTGAAGAAATAATTTATAATAACACTTTATGACAAGTGTTAGACTCTCATATTTTTCTATTCTACTTAATTTTAGAATGTTGTGCCCCACAAATGACTTAAAATTCAAAATCCCTGTACTTGTGGTGCTTAATATTTGAGGGCATGATGGCAGATTGTGGACCATCTTGGCGTTCTGATGAAAGTATTGGTACCTCCTCTCAGAAAAATGGACATACACACATTTTTGCATACATTTTCAGGAGACTCACAGTCTTTAGGCATAAACATGGACTCCTTAGTTCTAGAAGCTTCTATTCTAGATAAAATTTGGAATTATCTTGCTTTCCTGGTAGATTTTCCCCAGCATGCCCAGACAAATATCAACTGCACAGCAGATACGCTCCTCTTCCTCCCTTCCTCTTTCTAAATATTATTAACATAGGCTTGTAGACCAGAGAAATAATGTGAACAGCAAAACTTCCTCTTGTGTATCAAGGTTAAAAGTTTCAGAGGAGTGCAAGTTGGTGCAGCCACTTTGGAAAACAGTGTGGAGATTCCTTAAGAAATTAAAAATAGAGCTACCGAGGCCCCTGGATGGTTCAGTGGGTTAAGCTCTGCCTTCCGCTCAGGTCATGATCCCAGGGTCCTGGGATCGAGCCCTGCTTCAGGCTCTCTGCTCAGCAGGGAGCCTGCTTCCCTTTCTCTCTCTGCCTGCCTCTCTGCCTACTTGTGATCTCTGTCTGTCCAATAAATAAAAAAAAATCATAAAAAAAAGTAGAGCTCCCTTATGACCCTGAAATTGCACAACTGGGTATTTACCACAAAGATACAGATGTAGTGAAAAGAAGGGCCATCTGCACCCCAATGTTCATAGCAGCAATGGCCACAGCCGCCAAACTGGAAGGAACCAAGATGCCCTTCAGTGGATGAATGGATAAAGAAGCTATGGTCCATATATACAATGGAATATTATGCCTCCATCAGAAAGGATGAATACCCAACTTTTGTATCAACATGGACGGGACTGGAGGGGATTATGCTGAGTGAAATAAGTCAAGCAGGGCGAGTCAATTATCATATGGTTTCACTTACTTATGGAGCATAAGGAATAACACGGAGGACATTGAGAGATGGAGAGAAGTGAGTTGGGGGAAATTGGAGGGGGAGATGAAGCACGAGAGACTGTGGACTCTGAGAATCAAACTGAGGGTTTTGGAGGGGAGGTGGGTGAGGGGATAGGTGAGCCAGGTGGTGGGTATTAAGGAGGGCACGTATTACATGGAGCACTGGGTGTGGTGCATAAACAATGAATTCTGGAACACTGAAAAAAATTTAAAAAAAAATTAAAAATAAAGTTTCAGAGGAGCCTTATTCTTCCTGGGCATAGAGTTGTCTCTGTAGTATTTAGAGTCAGGGCACGAGGACACATGCTGGTATCTGACATGTCAGGAGCCATTGTGTCCTTTGCAGAGCTGTTCCTTTGCTAGGAACTTCACATATCAGTCCCCTAGCAATTGCACACTGACTTCTGGCCGTCTTTGTTTCTGGTGGAGAAACTTACTTATTACCGGTCACCTTTCACAACTGTTCTTTATAGCTACCATCTGGTAGCGAGAATGGAGCCGTGGCTTTGTTTTGTGAACTTCTGCCTTCTCTCCCTTTCATCTTTCCTGCTTTCTGTCCTTCCTTCCACAAATATTTGTTGAGTTCTTTCTATGTGCCAAGCTTTGTTAATGTGAGAAAATCTCCATGTCTGGGTGTGCCCAGCGGACCTTGCCTCATTCTTCTGTAGTTCATTCTTTTGTGCCACCATTCTTGGACTTCGTGGTGGTCTTCCTCCTTACTTCCTGCCTCACTGGGATTTGGCATTTAACTGTTTCCTGCCCACACTGGAAATTTTCATCTGCAATTTTTCTTCTGACTATAACAACAAATGTATATATTTTCTTTTGCCTAGTACCACAAATGCATTTTTCCCTTTTAAATAATAATGCAAACATGCAAATCTTAAAATGTTTCTGTTGTTAATATGTCCTGGGTCACTACTTTGGAACTAACATCATGGGAATATGGTGTTAAAGTGCAAAAATCGCCCCGTTGAGAGTTAGGATCTTTGAAAGATGTCTTAATAATGGGGGCATTTTCAATTGATAAAATATAGGCTCGTAGCATTTGAAACATTATTAGTATTCTTTCAGGAGCGGACATCAATCTCAGAAATCTTGTGCACAAACATGACAAAATTGGTCTGTATTACACTCTGATAAAATCACAAAATGATTTTACTTTCTTCACTTGTTTATGAATGTGAAATGTTTGCATATTATTACAATAACTTCCACAGTAGTTGGAATGAAATCTGATACATTGTTAATGGTGTAGTTAAAAATGTGTGCATTATATCCATATTTTGTGGCAGTTTTCCAGCAGTTGTTTGGAAAGATTCATAAACCTTGTGTGTTTGACAATCAGGGTAGGCAAATAGACACCACGCATGCCTCAGGTTACTTCTTTCAGGGCCCTTGATAGATCAAACATCTTGTCTCGCTGAACTTGGACAGTCTTCCATCCCTTTTAACTTACTGATCCAGGCTGTTGTTAACTAAGTGCAAATAGTGAGACGAAAGAAAGCTATGTGTTTCAGTTTTGCACCCTAACCATCAGAATTAACAGAGGATACCAAATTGCCGAAGACAAAGGTTAGCCAGTTTGGGGGGCAAAGGGCCAGAACAGTAAGTATGTTAGGCTTTGTGGGTCAGATGGTCTCTGTTGTGCCACTGTAGTGCCCAAGAAGGCTTAAGCAGTATGGAAATGAATTGATATGGCTGTATTCCGGTAAAACTTTACTTATAGGAATGGGTGGCAGACCACATCTGGCCCACAAGCCAGAGCTTGCTAGCCTCTGGTTTAAATCACTGCTACTCGAAGTGGACTCTGTGGACAAGAGGTATCAAGGTCATCTATATGCTCGTTAGAAATGCAGATGCTCGTTCTGCACCCTAGACCCATTGGATGGGAATCTCTGGGGATGGGGCCCAGGAATCCGCATATTTACTGGCTAGCAAGGTGATTCTGGTGCCCACTAATGTTTGATAGCCCCTAGTTTAAATAATATGGCACATCTCTTCTTGAAAAGCTTCGTGGAAGTCAGCCAAGAAACCACCTCATGCATTGAGATCTTTAACCACTTTTCTTGTCTCTTCTATGGAATTCGATCTATTCAAGCTTTCCACTTCTTGGGTCATTTTTGGTAATTCACATTTTGCTAGCCAATGGTCTGTTTCCTCTTAGACTTCAAATTTGTTGCTGGTGGTGATTTTAAAACATTTCTGTGAAACTTAACATTCCTATTAAGATATGGACTTCTGTTCACTCCCCTTGTATCTAGGCAGTCTTATGACCACTTCAACCAACAGTTTTGGCTGAAGTGATGCCATGTACCTTACAAGCCTGGTTCAGAAAAGGCCACACAGCTTTTACCTAGGTCTCAGAGGTACTCACCTCTGGGGGCGCGGGGGGTAGGGGGGAGTCTACGGCCATGTAAGAAGTCTGATGACTCCAGCTCCACTCTGTAAGCTCCCAGCTCTCAGCTAGTACAGTGGAGGGAGCCATAGTGGACAGACAGTCTAAACTGAACCCTTGGTTGACTGCAACTCTGCTGGCATCTCAGTGAAGTGACATGAAGGATGTACCCCCAGATGTGCCCTTTCTCACTTCTGGACTGATACAGTCTGTGAGCACAATACCTGCTGTTTTAAGCCACTAAGTTTGAGGGGGAGGTTGTTACATGGCAATTGTACACGGGAAAGTTACCCTAGAATTCCAGTATTAATGATTGTCTTGTCCTTCTTATCTGTGCTTGTGATTTCTTTCATACTCTAAATCATATATATTTTGCCTCAATTTTCTTTAATTAGAGTTGAAGGGTTTTTAAAAATTTTATTAATCACGCCAAAGAATCAGTTTGTAGAATTATTATTCTACCATTTAAGATATTTCTGTTTCGGGTGCCTGGGTGGCTCAGTGGGTTAAAGCCTCTGCCTTCGGCTCAGGTCATGGTCCCAGGGTCCTGGGATCCAGGCCCGCATTGGGCTCTCTGCTCAGTGGGGGGCCTGCTTCTCTTCCTCTCTCTCTGCCTGCCTCTCTGCCTACTTGTGATCTCTGCCTGTCAAATAAATAAATTTTAAAAATCTTTAAAAATATTTCTGTTTCATTAATAGAAGTTTTCCTTTATTCATTTCTTTGTTCCTACTTTCTGCTTATTTAATTGTTCTTTTCCTAATTGCTAAAGGTGAGTATGAGGTTAATTTCCTTTTTCATTTTTCTTCTTTCATAGGAAGTACATTAAAAACTGTAAATTTTTTTTCTGAGTACAGCTTTCACCTGTGTCCCATAAGTTTGGTAGGAAATATTTTCCTGCTCATATTTTTCTGGTGAGTTTGTAATTTCAATTTTGATTTTCTTTTTATCCAAGCATTTTGGAAAGTGTTTCAAAATTTCTAAGTAGTTAAATTTTTCTTGTTTCTGGGGTACAGGGAAGATTTTCCGTTTTTCCAACATCTGTAATAAGGACCTATTGCTCTACTACAAGAAAACACAATTCCAACTATTGTCCCCAGCAGGAACTTCTTTTTTTCCCTTAGCAGTAAGTTTGCTTAATGCTTCAGAATGCTTTTACTTCCTAACTCCCCATATGAGTTCCTTAAATGCTTTTGCTTCTGCTGTCTCCCTGTGCTTGACTTCACAAACCTAAGCTGTTTTTTTTTCCCCCAAAAGTTTAGTAATATTTGTTTCAGACTGTGATTAGGTTCTTATTCATTATTTAGCTCTGATATTGTACCTTCGTTCTCATTCCCTTTCAAGATACTGAGTGATGCTCCCCCATTCTTCACTCCATAGATGCAAAGGTTTTCTTAGAACCTAAGAAACAGGCAGGACTTGGCACACCTTTTCATCCCCCACTCCCACCAGCCTCAAGACCTACTGGAAAATGTTTAATAAATAATATGTTTATTTTAATTCTACTCCTGATTAATTTGGGTGTGTTTTCATAATCTAAATGTTTTACTTAGCATGTTGATTTCATTGAAAACTTTGGAAAGAAATATTGCTACACATACAAAGTTACAAAATGGAAATCAATTAAAGTTACATGGAAGGTTTTCATTAAAAATATCTCTTTCTATATATTTTAAAAAGATAAAGATTTAATAACTCAACCCTTATCCTTTAAATGAGAAGTATACTTGAGGTAGATTGGATTTTACCATTTAATATTTTAATATGTTGTGTAAGTGCCATGTAGATTTGTTTGGGATCTTGATGACCATTCATTTAAGCTCCTATTTAGGGAAAAATCCATTCTCCACATTTCCCAACTCCTCTGTAGTGACTTCTGCCTTTTATGGAGTCAAGTGGATTTTTTTTCCTGCTTCCTTGGGCTAACATGCTTTCCTATGTTTTATAATATTTTATCTTTAAGTAAACTGCTGAGACATTTTCTTTTCCAATTTTAAAGGTATATCAACTAATTTTTAAATTAAACATGATCTATAAAAAAAAACATGATCTAAACTTTGGTAAACTAAAAATTGGGATTAATAGCGTTTTCTCTTATGTAAGTTGGAAAAGTTTGCTCTTTTTATCTTGTACTTTATACCTTTGTTTTTCTGCCTTGAACTAAAATTATTTGATTTGATGCTAATTATTTCCTTTTGTATAAGGGGTTACGGACCTTACTACTTGTTTCTTTCATAGGGCCCATAATTCCTTACACATAGTGGGATCTTGACCAATATTATTAAATAAGTGACTGAATAAATACTTGTAACTGCCGTTGTGATGAGAGTAAAATGATTTCAGTAATGTTCCTACAATTTTGCTATGGTAACTTTTTTTCTATTATATGGAATATCCTGTTACAACAAAATTATTTTCTGTATATAATCAAAATATAGTACATAGTACATATACACAGAAGGCAAAATTCTAAGAAACCTATTCATATATGGATCTCAAAGTCTTTAGACACTTGTTGGTGCTTCCACTATCTGGATATGGCAAGATCAATGAAGTAAGTAGTAATTTAGCTATTCAGCACAGAGGAAGCATGCATAGGTGATAGAATACTACTTCTTTTACCTCTCCAAAGCATCTGGAGTAGACTTTGACCAAGTTTTGATAATTCCTACCAATGCCATATAGTGTTGGGAAGTGGGGAAATTATATGACAGGGCAAAACTGGGGACTGAAAAGCCCTCGGTACCTTGGAAATCTGAACAGAGGCAGAGGCAGTTACCTTGGACAATAAATGAATTTAGTCACTAGGCACTGGGGATTCCACGGGATCAATTGTTCATCCCAGAGGAAGACAGCAAAGAAAAAAAAATAGTATCTAAGCAACAAACCAGATAACTTTCAAATTTATGTCTTGGCTTTGCTGTTAGTTGGTGTATCAAATATTTTAGCAGCTTGTCTTCCACCCAGACTGGGGAAATAGTAGTAAAATAGTAAAATGGAAACCCATTATAACAAGTTCTTTTTTTATATAGTTTTATGGTTTTATTAGCGAGAAATACTATGTGCACATAAGCTGTCTATTCATTTTCTTTGCTGTGTAGCCTGGCTTTGGGTATTGGTGTCTCTGCTAGCCAACTGGTTTGTTCTTTCCACAATGGCTTTGTGGTTCTTAGAGGAAAATTTTTTTCAGTATAGTTGTCTCTTTCCTTCCTTCCTTCCTTCCTTCCTTCCTTCCTTCCTTCCTTCCTTCTAAGGGGTATTGGCAGAGGGAAAGGGAGATAGAGAATTTTAAGCAGGCTCCATGTCCAGTGTGGAGCCAATTGGGTTGGATCTCACAACGCCAAGATCATGAACTGAGCCAAAATCAAGAGTCAGATGCTTAACTAGATGAGCCACCCAGGTGCTCCTAGTTGTCTCTTTTCAATTAATGTTTTGATGCTTTGTGGACTGAGTTTGGGATAGGCAGCCAGATGCTTTGCCATTTAAGACAAAGCCGTATTCTGCCCCTTCCAATTTACTTAGTTGGCAAATTTTCAGGGACAACTTAATTTTTAGAAATTTAGATATGATTTGTGTAATATGGAAGTTACTACTTTGAAGTGTATACCTCCAAGGTTGTACAGCCATCACTACCTTCTAATTTAAGAACATTTTCCTCCCCACAAAAGAAACCTTGTAAATTAGTAGTGACTTCCTTTCCTCCCCTTCCTTCCAGGCTCAGTTATATACAAATTTACTTTCTGTATTTATGGATTTGCCTATTCGGGACAATTTTTATCAATAGAATCATAGAATATGTGGCCTTCAATCTGTTTTCTTTCACTTAGCATGATCTTTTCAAGGTTAATTCACATTGTACATATATCAGTGGCCGAACAGTATTCCAATTATATGTCACATTTTGTTTATCTATTTATCAGTTGATGAACATTTGGATTGTTTCCAACTTTTTGGCTACTGTGACTAATGCTTCCATGTTCATTCATGTATAAGTTTTTGTGTGAATATATGTTTTCAATTTTCTTGTGTCTATACCTAGACAATGCTGGGTCGTCTGGTAACTTTATGTTTGACTTTTTGAGGAACTGCCAAATTGTTTTCCAAAGCAGTTACACTATTTTATATTCCCACCAACAAGATGTGGGGGTTTCAAGTTCCAATTACCCCACAACCTCTCCAACACTTGTTATTTTTATTACAGCGAGTGTGATGTGGTATCTCATTATGGTTTTGATTTACATTACTATAATGACTAAAGGAATTGTGCATATGTTATTTGCTTATTGGCATTTGTATATCTTCTTTGGGGAAATTTCTATGCAAATCCTTTGTTCTCTTTTTTAAAAAAGATTTTTATTTATTTCTTATATATAGAGAGAAAGTCAGGGGGGAGTTTGAGGGGGGGAGGATCTGAGGGAGAGGGACAAGCAGACTGTGCTAAGCATGGAGCTGAATGTGGGGCTCCATCCCAGGACCCCGAGATCATGACCTGAACTGAAATCAAATTAAAACCACATTGAGATATCACCTTACACCAGTTAGAATGGCCAAAATTAACAAGATAGGAAACAACATGTGTTGGAGAGGATGTGGAGAAAGAGGAACCCTCTTACACTGTTGGTGGGAATGCAAGTTGGTGCGGCCACTTTGGGGAACAGTGTGGAGATTCCTCAAGAAATTAAAAATAGAACTTCCCTATGACCCTGCCATTGCACTCCTGGGTATTTACCCCAAAGATACAGATGTAGTGAAAAGAAGGGCCATCTGTACCCCAATGTTTATAGCAGCAATGGCCACGGTCGCCAAACTGTGGAAAGAACCAAGATGCCCTTCAACGGACGAATGGATAAGGAAGATGTGGTCCATATACACTATGGAGTATTATGCTTCCATCAGAAAGAATGAATGCCCAACTTTTGTAGCAACATGGACGGGACTGGAAGAGATTATGCTGAGTGAAATAAGTCAAGCAGAGAGAGTCAATTATCATATGGTTTCACTTATTTGTGGAGTATAACAATTGGCATGGAGGACATGGGGAGTTAGAGAGGAGAAGGGAGTTGGGGGAAGTTGGAGGAGGAGGTGAATCATGAGAGACTATGGACTCTGAAAAACAATCTGAGGGGTTTGAATTGACGGGTGGGTGGGAGGTTGGGGTACCAGGTGGTGGGTATTATAGAGGGCATGGATTGCATGGAACACTGGGTGTGGTGAAAAAATAATGAATACTGTTATGCCGAAAATAAATAAAAAATAAATAAAAAAAAAAAAAGTCAGACACTTAACTGACTGAACCACCAGGTGCCTCTGTTCACTTTCTAACTAGGTTGTTTTTTTATTTTCAAATTTTATGAGTTCTTCATATATTCTGGATACTAGATTCTCATTAGCTATATGATTTGCAAATATTTCCTCCAATTCTGTGGGTTATTTTTCTACTTTCTAGATAATGTCTTTTGAATCACGAGTGTTTTTAATTTTGATGAAATCCAATGATCTATTTTTATTTTGGTTGCTTGTGCTTTAGGTATCATATCTAAGAAACTGTTGCCTAATCCAAGGTCACAGAAATTTATTATCTCTGTGTTTTCTTCTAAGAGCTTTATTTTATTTTATTATAAGAGTTTTAGTTCTTGCATTTAGGTCTTTGATCTTTTTTGAGTTAATTTTATATATAGTGTGAGGTAGGTGTTCTCATTCATTGTTTTGCACACAAATATTTAGCTGTCCTAGTACCATTTGTTGAGAAGACTGTTCTTCCCCATTGAATTATTTTAGTACCTTTCTCAAAAATGACTCAGCTACAGATGTATAGGTTTATTTCTGGACTTTCAATTCCATTCTGCTGATCTGTGTGTTTATCCTAGGCCAGTAACACACTATTTTTATAAGTGTAGTTTCAAAGTAAGCTTTGAAATTTTGGAAGTTCATATCCTCCAGTTTTGTTCTTTATTTTTAAAGTTGTTTGGCTATTCTGGATCCCTTGAATTTACATATGAATGTTATGATTACCAATTTCTGCAAAAAAGAATGATGGAATTTTGATATTGAATTGTAGATCAATTTGGGGAATACTGCTATGTTAACATTAATGGGTCTTCTGACACCTGAAGACAAAGTGTCTTTTCATTTGTTTAATTTCTTTTAACAGTTTTTATAGATTTCAGTGTATAAGTCTTGTACTTATTTTGTCACTCTTGTTTATTGATTCTATTGGATTGAATTATTTTCTTATTTCATTTTCAGATTGTTCATTACTAATGTATATAAATATACCTGATTTTTTTACATTAATCTTGTATCCTGCAACCTTTCTAAACTTGTTTTTTAGCTCGTGTTTGTGTGTGTATTCCTTTAGGATTGTCTGTTTCCAGGATCATGTCATTTGCAAATAGAAATAATTTTTTATTTCTTCCTTTCTAATCTGAATGCTTTTTATTTTATTTTCAAATTTAATGCTGGAATCCAGGCTGGAGCTTTCAGTACAATGTTAAATTAAAGTGGCAAAAGTAGGTATCTTGTCCTGTTCCTGATCTTAGGGAGATAGCTTTCAGTCTTTTACCATTGAGTATGATGTTAACTTCGGGTATTTTGTAGATGCCCTTTGTTTTTTGAGGCAGTTCCTTTCTTTTGCTAGTTTATTGAGTGCTTTTATCATGAGAGGATGTTGGATTTTGTCAAATACTTTTTTTCTGTGGGTGTTAAAATGATTATGTGTTTATTTTTTCCTATATTCTATTAATATTATATATATTATACATATAATATATGTATATACTATATTAATACTATAGTATATATACACTATATTAATATTCTATTAATTAATATTTATATTATTATATAGTATATTGTATATAATTATTATAACTAAAATAGATTTAATATTCTATTAATATAGTGTATACATATATACATATACATACATATACACATAATATAGTGTATTACATTGTATACATATAATATATACATATACATATAATATAGTGTATTACATTGATATTAAATGTTGATACAACTTTGTATTCCTAGTATAAGTTTCCCTTTGTCATATTGTATAAGCCTTTTTATATGCCGCTAGATTCATTGTTTTGCTGGTACATGCTGCTAATATTTCATTGAGGGTATTTGCATTTATTTGCATCTCATAAGGAATATTGATCCATTGTACTAGTAGTACTACTACTACTACAAGTAGTAGGTAGTTAGTAATTAGTAATTAGTAGTAGTCATAGTACTAGTAGGGGCATGTGTGTGTGTGTGTGTGTGTGTGTGTGAGAGAGAGAGAGAGAGAGAGAGAGAAAGAGAGAGATCTTTTTTTTTTTTTTAAGATTTTATTTATTTATTTGAAAGAGAGACAGTGAGAGAGAACATGAGTGAGGAGAAGGTCAGAGGGAGAAGCAGACTTCCCATGGAGCTGGGAGCCTGATGTGGGACTCGATCCTGGGACTCCAGGATCATGACCTGAGCCGAAGGCAGTCGTCCAACCAACTGAGCCACCCAGGCGCCCTGATTGGATTTGATATCTGTGTAATCCTGGCCTCAGGCTAGTCACTTCATTTTTGAAGGATAGCTTTTGCTGGATTTAGAAACTTTAGTTGACAGGATATTTTTTCTTTTAGAACTTTGAATGTGTCATCTCACTTCCTTTTGATTCCATAGTTTCTGATGAGAATTCAGCTGTTAATCATATTGAACATTCCTTGTGATTAATCACTGCTCTCTGTGACTGCTTTTGAGATTCTGTCTTTTTCTTTTGACAGTCTGATTAATATGTGTCCAGATGTGAATCTTTGAAGTTATCTTACATAGAGTTTTTGAGCTTATTGGATGTGGAGATTAATGTTTTTTGTTATATTTGCAAGTTTTTGGTCATTATCTTTTCAAATATTCTTTTTGCCTCTTTCTGTTTCTCGTTTTTTCTGAGACTCCCATTATGCATATATTGGTACATTCGATGGTGTCTTCACAGTTATGTAAGGCTATGTTAATTTTCTTCATTCTTTTTACTTATCTTGTTCCTCAGATGAGATAATCTCAGTTAACCTATCTTCATTTCATTATTTCTTTCTTCTGCCTGCTCATATCTGCTATTGAGCATCTCTAATGTAGTATTCATTTTAATTATTGTGCTTTTTAACTCCAGAATTTGTATTTAAATAAATAGTTTATGCATCTTTTTTAATAATTTCTGGTAGTATATCCTCATGTATGGGTTCCTTCAGCTCTTTGAACATATTTAAAATAGTTTATATAAAGTTTTTGTCCAACATTCTGGCCTCAAGATCAGCCAGTGATGAGGCTTAGGGGCTTCTCAGATTTTACCTGTATATGGTATACCCCTCTGTGTATGCGTGGTGTCCTAGATTCCCAAGAATATGTTGGAGCTTTCCAAAGCACCTATGGACATCTTATTTCCAAGCTTTTTCTTTTAAAGCTTTTTGGTTAGCTTTTTGGCTATTATTGCTGCAAGAATTAACCTCTGCTTCAGGTAGCTGTGAAGTTACTAACTTGATTGTAATTGTTTTCAACAAATGTCCGATGAAAGAAGACACTTTGTACAAAGTAAGCCCTGATTCAGGTCATGTACAGACTAACTTATAAGTGGAGAATCATCAGAAATGTCAAGTAATGAGAATTCTTTGGGAATGAACATTTGAAAGAGCTCTAGTTCCATCTCACTACACTCTACTCTACTGCTCTTCTCAGCAACTACAAGGCTGTATCTGAAATATGGGCTATTTTTTGGGAAGGCTATTGCAAATAAAGTGTGAGGGTTTTGGAGGGGTTGGGGGATGGGAGGTCGGGTGAGCCTGGTGGTGGGTATTATGGAGGGCACATATTGCATGGAACACTGGCTGTGGTGCATAAACAATGAATTCTAGAACACTGAAAAGAAATTAAAAATATAAATTTTAAAAAAGAGTGGGAGATGGGACTAAGGGAAGTTAAAATGTGACAAAGTGTCCTGTTCTTGCTTGAGTACAACTATTTACTTATTTAAAAATAAATGCTTCCTGTGTTGCTATAAGCCTTTGGTTAATTTCCATATCTCTGAAAAAGTTTATTCTAGTAATTTTGGTCAGTTTTTTCATTGCTTTTATGCAAGAACAAATTTGGGAGTTCCTAATCTGCCATTTTTACCAACAATACCCCATAACTTACATTTTAAATATAATTTTCTAGCCCTCATCTCTCTTGAAATTTTTTTTAAATTTTTTATTTTTTATAAACATATATTTTTATCCCCAGGGGTACAGGTCTGCGAATCACCAGGTTTACATACTTCACAGCACTCACCAAAGCATACACCCTCCCCAATGTCCATAATCCCACCCCCTTCTCCCAACCCCCTTCCCCCCAGCAACCCTCAGTTTGTTTTGTGAGATTAAGAGTCATTTATGGTTTGTCTCCCTCCCAATTCCACCTTGTTTCATTGATTCTTCTTCTACCCACTTAAGCCCCCATGTTGCATCACCACTTCCTCATATCAGGGAGATCATATGATAGTTGTCTTTCTCTGCTTGACTTATTTCGCTAAGCATGATATGCTCTAGTTCCATCCATGTTGTCGCAAATGGCAAGATTTCATTTCTTTTGATGGCTGCATAGTATTCCATTGTGTATATATACCACCTCTTCTTGATCCATTCATCTGTTGATGGACATCTAGGTTCTTTCCATAGTTCGGCTATTGTGGACATTGCTGCTATAAACATTCGGGTGCACGTGCCCCTTTGGATCACTACGTTTGTATCTTTAGGGTAAATACCCAGTAGTGCAATTGCTGGGTCATAGGGCAGTTCTATTTTCAACATTTTGAGGAACCTCCATGCTGTTTTCCAGAGTGGCTGCACCAGCTTGCATTCCCACCAACAGTGTAGGAGGGTTCCCCTTTCTCCACATCCTCGCCAGCATCTGTCATTTCCTGACTTGTTGATTTTAGCCATTCTGACTGGTGTGAGGTGATATCTCATTGTGGTTTTGATTTGTATTTCCCTGATGCCGAGTGATATGGAGCACTTTTTCATGTGTCTGTTGGCCATCTGGATGTCTTCTTTACAGAAATGTCTGTTCATGTCCTCTGCCCATTTCTTGATTGGATTATTTGTTCTTTGGGTGTTGAGTTTGCTAAGTTCTTTATAGATTTTGGACACTAGTCCTTTATCTGATATGTCGTTTGCAAATATCTTCTCCCATTCTGTCAGTTGTCTTTTGATTTTGTTAACTGTTTCCTTTGCTATGCAAAAGCTTTTGATCTTGATGAAATCCCAATAGTTCATTTTTGCCCTTGCTTCCCTTGCCTTTGGCGATGTTCCTAGGAAGATGTTGCTGCGGCTGAGGTCGAAGAGGTTGCTGCCTGTGTTCTCCTCAAGGATTTTGATGGATTCCTTTTGCACATTGAGGTCCATTTAGCTTTTTTGACCAGTCTTTCCTTCATTAAACACCCTTTTTGCTGCCCCTATGGACACTCCTTTCCATTGTTCAGTAGACTCTCTTCCTCTGGTTAGCCTTTAGAAGTTGATGTTCCTAAAAATTCTGTCCTTGGCTCTTTTTTAAACTTTAATTCCAGTGTAGTTAGTATGCAGTGCTAATTAGTTTCAGGTGTACAAATTCGTGAATCAACAATTCCATGTATTTTTCAGTGCTCATCAAGCAAAGTCTACTCTTATTCCTCTTCAACTATTTCACCCATTCCCCACCTATATCCCCTCTAGTAACCATCTCTTTATTCTCTATAGTTAAGTGTCTTGGTTTTTTGATTTGCCTTCCTTTTTTTCCCCTTCGTTCGTTTTTGTTTCTTAAATTCCACATTTGAGTGATATCATGTATTTGTCTTTCTCTGACTAGCTTTTCTGCTTAGCATTATACTCTCCAGATCCATCCATGTTGTTCCAAATAGCAAGCTTTCATTCTTTTTTATGGTTAAATTATATTCCATTCTATGTATATGCCACATCTTCTTTTTAAGTTTTTATTTAAATTCTGGTTAGTTAACATATAGTGTAATATTAGTTTCATGTATACAGTATAGTGATTCAGTACTTCCATACATTACCTGATGTTAATCATAAGTGCACTTCTTAATCTCCATCACCTATTTAACCTATCTCCCCACCCATCTCTACTCTGGTAACCATCGGTTTTTTCTCTGTAGTCAAGTGTCTGTCTTGGTTTGCCTCTCTCTCTGTCTTTCCCCCATTTATTTTGTTTCTTAGATTTTATTTATTTATTTATTTATTTTTAAGTAATCTTTGTAGGGCTTGAAATCACAACCCTGAGATCAAGGGTTGCATGCTGTACTAACTGAGTCATCAGGGCACCCCTATTTTGTTTCTTAAATTCCACATATGAGTGAAATCATATGGTATTTGTCTTTCTCTGACTTTTCTTTGCTTAGCATAATACTCTCAGCTCCATCCATGTTGTTGCAAATGATGAGATTTCATTCTTTTTTATGGTTGCATAATATTCCATTGTGTATATATACATCACATCCTCTTTATCCATTTATCAATTGTTGGACACTTAAGCTCTTTCCTTAATTTGGCTATTGTTGGTAATGCTGGTATAAACATCAGGGTGCATGTCCCTTTGAATTAGTATTTTTGTATTCTTTGGGTAAATACCTAGTAGTTCATTGGATTATAGGGTAGTTCCATTTTTAACTTTTTGAGGAAACTCCAGAGTGGATGTACCAGTTTGCATTCGCACCAATAGCGTAGAAGGGTTTCCCTTTCTCCACATCCTTGCCAACACTTGTTTTTTCTTGTTTTAATGATTTTAGCCTTTCTGACTGGTATGAGATGTTATTTCATTATAGTTTCAATTTGCATTTCTCTGATGATAAGTGATATTGAGCATCTTTTCATGGGTCTGTTGGGCATCTGTATGTCTTTGGGAAAATGTCTATTCATGTCTTCTGCCCATTCTTAAATTGGTTTCTTTGATTTTTGGGTGTTGAGTTTTAGAAGTTCTTTATATACTTTGTATAATAACTCTTTATTGGATATGTCATTTGCAATGTCAGTAGGTTGTCTTTAATTTTGTTGATTGTTTTCTTTGCTGTGTAGGAACTTTTTATCTTGATATAGTCCAATAGTTTATTTTTGCTTTTGTTTCCTTTACTTCAGGAGAGATATCTAGAAAGGTGTTATTATGGCCGATGTCAGAGAAATTACTGTCTCTGTTCTCTTCTAGGATTTTTAGAATTTCAGGCCTCACATTTAAGTCCTTACTCCATCTTGATTTTGGTTTTGTGTGTGGTGTATGAAAGTGGTCTGGTTTCATTCTTTTGTATGTAGCTGTCCATTTTCCCCAGCACCCTTAGTTGAAAGATTGTCAGACTGTCTTTTTCCCATTGCATTTTATTCCTTCCTTTGTGGAAGATTAATTGACCACATAGTCTTGGGTTTATTTCTGGGCTTTCTATTCTCTTCCATTGATCTTGTGTCTATTTTGTGCCAGTACCATACTGTTTTGACTATTAAAGCTTTGCAATATATCTTGAAGTCTGGAATTTTGATACCTTTAGTTTTGCTTTTCATTTTCAGGATTGTGGTTCCATACAAATTTTAGGATTTTTTTTCTAGTTCTGTGAAAAAGGCTGTTGGTATTTTATTAGGGATTGCATTAAATCTGTAGATTGCTTTGGGTAGTATAAACATTTTGACAATACTTGTTCTTCTAATTCATGAGCATGGAATGTCTTTCCATTTGTTTGTATCATCTTTAATAATTTCTTTCATCAATTTTATAGTTTTCAGAGTACAGATTTTTCAACATTTTTGATTAGTATTTTATTATTTGAAGTGCAATTGTAAATGGGATTGTTTTCTCAATTTCTCTTTCTACTGCTTCATTATTAGTGTATAGAAATGCAGTGGATTTCTGTACATTGATTTTGTATCCTGTGACCTTACTGAATTTATTTATCAGATCTAGTAGGTTTTTTTAAGGAGTATTTAGGTTTTTCTATATGGAGTATCATGTCCTCTGCAAACAGTGAAAGTTTTATTTCTTCCTTACCATTTTGGATGTCCTTTATTTCTTTTTGTTGTCTGATTGCAGTGGCTAGGACTTCCAGTACTACATTGAATAAAAGTGATGACAGTGGATACCCTTGCCTTGTTCCTGATGTTAGGGGAAAAGCTCTCAGTTTTTCTTCATTGAGTATGATGTCAGCTGTAGGTTTTTCCTATAAGGCCTTTATAATGTTGAAGTATGTTCCCTCTAAACCTACTTTGTTGAGGGTTTTTGTCATGAATGGATGTTGTACTTTGTCAGATGCTTTTGTGTAACTATTGAAATGATCACATGGTTTTTATTCTTTCTCTTTTTGTTGTGATGTATTACATTGACAGATTTGCGATCACTGAACCACCGTGGCATCCTGGGAATAAGTCCCACTTGATAGTAGTAAATGATTTTTTAAAATATATTATTGGATTCAGTTTGCTAATACTGTATTGAAGGTTTTTACATCTATGTTTATCAGAGATATGGGTCTGTAGTTTTCTTTTTTTAGTGGTGTCTTTATTTCCTTTTGTTATCAAGGTAATGCTGCCCTTACAGAATGAATTTGGAAGTTTTCCTTCCTGTTCTATTTTTTGGAAAAGTTTAAGAATAGGTAGAATCACCTGTGAGACTATCTGGTCCTAGACTTGTTGGTTGGGTTCTTTTTGATTCCTGATTCAGTTTCATTACTGGTGATTAATCTGTTCAAATTTTCTATTTCTTCCTGCTCAAGTTTTAGTAGGTTATGTGTTCTAAGAGTATATTCATTTCTTCTAGGTTTATCTCATTTGTTGGCATATGTTTTCATAATATTCTCTTATCATCTTTTGTATTTCTGTGGTGTCAGTTGTTATTTCTCCTCTTTCATTTCTGATTTTGTTTGCTCTCCACTACCAATACCTCTTTTTAAAGAGTCTGGCTATAGGTTGTTGATCTTTCAAAAGAACCAACTCCTGCTTTCATTGATCTGTTCTATTGTTTGTTGTTGTTGTTGTTTTTTAGTCTCTATATAATTTATTTCTGCTCTAATCTTTAGTATTTTCTTCCTTCTTCTGGTTTGGGGTTTTTTGGTTCTTTTTCTAGCTCTTTTAGATGCAAGTTCAGTTTGTTTATTTGAGATTTTTCTTGCTTCTTGAGGTAGGTCTGTGTTGCTATAAACCTCCCTCTAACAACTGATTTTGCTGCATCCCAATGATATTGAACCGTTGTGTTTTGATTTTCATTTGTCTCCATGTAATTTTTTATTTCTTCTTTATTTTCTTGGTTGGCCTATTGATTGTTTTGTAGTATGTTACTTAACCTCTGTGTATTCATACTCTTTCCAGATTTTTTCTTATGATTGATTTCTAAGAAGTTTCATAGCATTGTGATCAGAAAAGATACATGGTATGACTTTTGTCTTTTTTAATTTGTTGAGACTTGTTTTGTGGCTTAACTTGTGATCTATTCTGAAGATGTTTCCATGCACACTTGAAAAGAATGTGCATTCTGCTGTTTTAGGATAGAATGTTCTGAATATATCTTTTAAACCCATCTGGTCCAGTGTGTCATTCAGAGCCACTGTTTCCTTGCTGATCTGTTTGTTGATATAGGTGGGATGTGAAAGTCCCTTACTATTATTGTATTA
Organism: Mustela lutreola; assembly: GCF_030435805.1. Lineage (NCBI taxonomy): Eukaryota > Metazoa > Chordata > Mammalia > Carnivora > Mustelidae > Mustela > Mustela lutreola. Next base: position 239,183,803 of record NC_081290.1, on the reverse strand, counting down.
CTATTGATTAGTTCCTTCATGTTTGTTATTAACTGGTTTATATATTTGGGCGCTCCTTCTTTGTCTCTTGTTACAGTCATTGTTTTAAAGCCTATTTTGTTCGATGTAAGTTATTTCTACCCTGACTTTCTTTTGACAGCTATTTGCATGATAAATATTTCTCCATTCCCTCACTTTCATTCTGCATGTGTCTTTAGGTCTGAAATGAGTCTTTTGTAGATAGCATACAGATAAGTCTTGGATTTTTTTTTAAAATAAAGATTGTGCTTTTCTTATTTATTTGAGAGAGTTAGAGCAAGAAAAGAAGCAGAGGGAGAGGGACAAGCAGACTCCTCACTGAGCATGGAGCCTAACATGGGGCTCAATTTCATGACACTGAGATTGTGACCTGAGCCAAAATCAAGAGCTGTCACTTAACTGACTGAGCTACCCAGGTGCCCCAGTAAGACCATTTTTTTTTTTTTTTATCCATTTTGTCACCCTATGTCTTTTGATTAGAAGGTTAAGTGCATTTACATTCAAAGTAATTATTGATAAGTATGCATTTTAGCCATTTTGTTACTTTTTTGTGGTTGTTTTATAGTTCTTCTCTGATCCCTTCTTCTCTCATGGTTTGTTGGCTTTCTTTAATGATATATTTGGGTTCCTTTCTCTTTATTTTTTACATGTCTATTTTTTTTTAAATTTATGGTTACCATTAGGTTTGTAATATAACACCCTCTGCATATAGAAGTCTCCATTAAGTTGATGGTTGCTTGGGTTTCAACCTGTTTTTACTACTCTTTCCCCTATATTTTAGGTATATGATATCATACTTTACATCCTTTTATTTTTTTAGTTAGTTGACTGATTTTTACAGATATACTTATTTTTATTGCTTTTGTGCTTCCTACTTTTCTTACTCTTACTTATGGCCTTTCCTTTCCACTCAGAAAGTTACCCTTAACATTTCTTGTTTATTTAGTGCTCATGAACTCCTTTAGCTTTTGTTTATCTGAGAAACTCTTCATCTCTCCTTCTAATCTGAAGAATTAGCCTTGTTGGATAGACTATTCTTGGCTGCAGGTTTTTTTCCTTTCAGCACTTTGAGTATATCATGCTGCTTTCTCTGATTTGCAACATTTCTGCTGAAAAACCTTCTGATAGCCTTATGGGGTTTCCCTTGTATAAAACTGTCTTCTTTTTTCTTGATGCTTTAAAAATTCTTTATCATTATTTTTTGCCATTTTAATTACTATGTCTTGGTGTGGGCCTCCCTGGGTTGATTTTGGAGGGGGATTTCTCTGTACTTTCTGAATCTAGGTATCTCTTTCCTTCCTTTTGGGAAGTTTTCAGCGATTATGTCTTCACATGAATTTTCTGCCCCCTTTTCTCTCTCTTCTTCTGGGATCCCTATAAGGCACTGTTACTAGCTTTGATGGAATCACTACATTTCCTAAGTCTATTTTCATTTTGCATGATTTTTTTCCCCCTCTTATCTGCTCAGCTTGATTACTTTCCATTACTCTGTCATCCAGGTCACTAATTCATTCTTCTGCTTTCTTTAGCCTGCTTTTTATTCCATCTAGTGTATATTTTTCCCCTCTAGTGTATTTTTAATTTCATTTATTGTGTTCTTCATTTCTGATTGCTTCTTTTTTGTTCATCTCTTTGTTAAAGGTCTCACTCATGCCTTCTGCTCTTTTTTCAAGTCCAATGAGTATGATTATTACTGTAAATTCTCTATGAGGCATATTATTTATATCTATTTTGCTTAGGTCTTTTCTGTGGTTAGGTCCTACTCTTTCATTTGGAAAATATTCCTCTGTTTCCTCATGTTGTCTAACTCCCTGTGTCTATTTCTGTGTATTAGGAGAATCAGGTACCTCTCCTGTTCTTGAAAGTAATGGGCTTATGGAGAAGAGGTTCTGTAGGGCTCTGCAATCCAGTGTTCCTTATTCACCAGAACCTGGCACTTCAAGTGTGTCTCCTTTGTTTGTTCTCTGCACCCTGCTGTTGTATCCTGGCCACTTACCTTCAGTCCAATCATCTCTAGTAGTTCAGTTTGCCTGTTATGGGCAGTGATTGATCCCCAGCTGGGGGATGGGTGTGAAGTTTTAACAAGGTTTGCCTTAATCTTCTGTGGGACCACGGTCTTCACCTGGACTGAAACCTCTAAAGTGTGCAGGTTGGGAGATGTGGTATTGGCAAGTTTTGTTCTAGCCTTCTCAGGGAGGGGACCTACAGCACCAGGACTGAGGCAAAAGTGACTGGAAAGGGCAAATCTTGATGTAAGCAGGTTAGGCAGTAAATTCTGTGCCACACTAGTTCCTACAGATGCCTGTGTGGATACCTGGGGGGTAGGGGAGAGAGACGACACCTGCCAGCTTCTTTGTTCCTAGAGGGGTCTCTCTGCAAAAACTGCCCTTCCCAGACATGTTCTGAGATGAGTAAATAATGCTCTCTCCTGTATGCCTCAGGCAATTTTCAAACTGTAGCTTCTATGCTGTATCTCCATAGCCTTTGTTTGACATTTTTGTCATGTTTGTCATTATGGATGGAGGCTCAACTTCCTGTCACCTCCTGGCTCTTCCAGAATGAAGCTTGCTCATTTTTAAAATTCCGAGTTTAAATCTTCCTGCTTGTAATAACTCATGAAATTTGACCACTGTTGCTGTCAAAGCCAGATGATTTGAGATTCATTTTCTCCTTCTGAGCTCCCAGTTGTGAGAGTCTTTTTCTCTCCCTTTTTCACCTTCATGGCTCTCTCCCTCCTCTGGGCAGCCATAGTCCTATATTTAGCTCTCTCCTCCAACTCCCAATGGGAGAAAAATATGACCTTTCCTCTACCTTTAGTTGTTGAGTTCATTCTGCCAGTCTTTGGGTCATTTTCTGGGTTATTTACACTGATGTGTGTGTTACCTAGCTGTATCTGAGGTATGAGGTGAGCTTTGGGTCCTCCTACTCTTCCATCTTCGCAGCCCTCTTCCCTCTGTTTTCTGTCCTTGGCTCTCCTATGTTTTCATTCCATGCATCCTTCTCGGGTGATCTCACCTACACCCATAATTTCAGTTGCCTCTTCTAAGATGTAAGTCTTAAATCCAAGTTTCTAACTAGATTTCTCTTTATGTCTTGACTTACATATCTACTACTTCTTAGGCTTATCTCTTTCAGAGTCCTGAAGGCAAAATTAACTTAGCATATCCCAAACCAAACAGATTATCTTATTCCAAATCTATTCTTCCTCCTCTCCTTACTTCTTGCTATCTTACTAATTGGATCATCCACCTCAGTATTCAAGGTGTTCTTGACTTTTCTTTCTCTCTTTCTCTCTTTTTTCCCCCCTTTTAAAGATTTATTTATTTAGGGGCACCTTGGTGGCTCAGTCATTAAGTGTTTGCTTTCAACTCAGGTCACAATTCCAGGGTCATGGGATTGAGCCCCACATCTGGCTTCCTGCTCAGTGGGGAGCTTGCTTCTCTCTCTCCTACTCCCCCTGCTTGTGTTCCCTCTCTTGCGTCTATCTTATTTATTTGAGAGAGAGAGAGAGAGCGTACCAGTGGGAGAAGGTGCAGAGAGAGAGAGAGAGAAAATCTCAAGCAGACTCCCTGTTGAGGGTGGAGGCCAACACAGAGCTCAACCTCATCACCCTGAGATCATGACCTGAGCTGAAATCAAGAGTTGAACACCTAACTGGCTGAGCTACCCAGGCACCCCAACTTTTCTCTTTCTCTCACTATGGTCATAACTAATCATTTACCAAGTTCTATTACTCCATTTCCTAAATATCTCCAGAATCTGGCTATTTTCCCCATCCCTGATGCTGCTTTCCTAATTAAGGCCACATTTATATCTTTGCCTGAACTATTATAAGACTTTCTTGTGTTTCCATCTCTAGTCTTGTCTTGCCCTTCATACATTTTCTATACTGCAGGAATAATATGCTTTATAAAAAGCACATTTCGTTTTGTCTTTCTCTTGCCAGCTAAACAATAGCTAGGAATATAGATACTATTGCTGCATTAAGGGAACTTGGGTGTAGTGAGGGATACAGACAAATAACCAAGTACAATTCAGAGTGAGATAGAGCGAGTGAGTATAGAGAACTGAAGTGAGTGGGAAACACTCAACTGAACTTAATTCAAGATATCAAGAAAATTTGAGAGGAGGTGATGTCTAAGTTGAGATCTGCAGGAAAAGTAGTAATTATAATGATGAAGGGAAGAATGGGAAAGAGTGTTCCTGGCTGAGAGTGCATGAAGGAAGATGTAAAGAAGGCATAGGATTGTAGGAAATGAAAGAAGTTTTGTAGGTTGGAAAACTTTAAGTTAGAAATAGGTTGGAAATGAAGAAGTACACTAGAGCCACATCACTTAGGCTCCTGTTTGTCATGTTAAGGACTCTGTGCTGTTGGGAACCATGGAAGTAATTTTTATTGGAAGGAAACGTGATCAGATTTGGATGTTAGAAAGAACACCCTGGCTATAGTGAGAAGAATGCTTTGGTTGAGAGGTCTGACTTGGAATCAGGATGACCAGTTAGCAAGCTCTTGCATTAATCCAGGTAAGAGGTGACATTGGTGTGAACATTTAGAATGAAGAAAATTGGATGGATTTGAGAATTGTTTTGGAAGCAGAATGGACTTGTCATAGTTGAATGCAGAGGTTAAAGGAGAGGAAAGAACAGAGGAAAATTTTATATTATTCCATTAATTGAGCTATCTATTTCAATAGTTATCTATTTAGGACATAAAGTTATTATGTACTTATGTAAGTATGTATGTACATTAGTGGCAAGAAAATGTATGGTGTTTTGTAGTTTTTTTTTTTTTTTTTCAAATAATCTACATCTGATGTAGGTCTAAAGACCTAAACTCCCTTGAATAGACGTTACTGTTTACTTGGTAAAAGCTAGTAAGTGTAGGCCTAGTGCCTGGGTCAATTTATTTCTTTCTATGAGCCTAACTTCTCATTTCCTACTGGGATTCATGATTAAAATATATCACTTCTTCTAGTCAACATTTTTTTCTATCCTAAGCTTAAAACTACATGTTTGATTCTATCACCTTTCCTTAGCTACATAAGGATGTTTCTACTATGGAATTTGCACTACAAAGCAATTCAAAACTTGCAGATTTTCTGTTTGTAGTGTAGTAGATCTTGCTAGGGTAAAAGGACTTGCTGATTTTAGGTTCAGTTTTATTTGGTCACTTTTTATCAAATGAATTTATGTCTACATGACTAAGTTTGCTATTTGATTAAAAAGCATACCATAAAAATAGCATTCTTTGAATTTGAAGGTCTATTTAAAAGTTTATCATTTCATCACTAAGACATGAAAAGAGAATCATTGCTCCTTTTTGCAGAAGAGGTTTGGAAGCTCATTTTTTGGACTTTCATATTCTTTTATATGGAGTTTGCAAAAATAATAATCTTACAGTCACTATTTCCTAAATTATCTCTAGTATTTGTTAAGTTGATATGTGGTTGGATATAGTATTGTTAAACAAAAGTAGCTTTATTTTTTTTTAGGAAATCAAGGAAATTTTAATATTAATATTATTTTTATATGTTATAGAGGACATTTTAAATCTTCTTCATAAAAAATTTCTTTTTAATTGAAGAGAAAAATTTCTTCTCCCACAAAAAAGAAATCCTCTCTGTTCTCAGTTGCTTTTTAAAATCTTGAACCTTCCAGTGAAATTGTGTAATCTAGTAATAACATGCCTAAGGCTTATTGCCTTTTCTTGGGCAACAGTATCAGCAAATGATGTGCTCTATCGATTTTAATCACATTGTTTTTACAGTTCCATTGCAAGGTTTTGAAAACTCACCAAGTAAATACATCTGTGGATATAGACACCTCCTTTCTCTGAAAACCTAACCATTTGCATATTATTCCTTTTTGATCAGTTGTTAAGGTAATACGTAAACTAGTAATATTTTGAGAGAATATTTGGCCTTTGCTAGTCTAAAACATTCTGCTTGCTAGTCAGCATTACCTATTTAAAAAATAAAATTCTTATAAAGGGGATATTTGAGTGCCTGTAGAATTCAGAATTTAATGTGTAACTGTATGGGCAAGACATTTCCTCAAAACTCAGCTGCATACATCTTGAGGAAGCCCTTGTAATTGTTTTATAAGCCAGCTCTGAGCTAATTTGATGACAATTTGTATATTGGAGCTCGCAAAGAACAATATTGGAGCATTAGACTGAGAGATTGTTACTGAGTGATAAAATAATTTTCTGATGCTTCCATCCATTGGGTTTTGACAGAGTTTCATAATAATAATAATAATAATAATAACAACTTCCATTTATTTAGTGCTTACAATGTATCAGTACTTTACATACATTATATCCCATCCTCATAACAATTTTGCCATGTAAGTATATAAACATCATCTATGTGTATATATACTTTGCATATGAGGAAGCTGAGACCAGATAGGTTAAGTAAGTCATGGGTGGGGAATTTGAGCCTTGGTCTAACAGTAGTGAAGCTTGGGTTCTTTTTCATTACCAAAGGCAAACACATTTCATCTGTAATTTTCTGTACATGTAAAATGGAGTCATTCTGAGACTTGTAAGATTTTAGTGTTCATAAATTGTTTAGAAATTTGGGGTCCTTATACCCCATATGGTAGAATACTGGTATCCTATTTTTTGGGTCTGATATAGCTTTGTTTGTAATAGTGCTAAATTTGGAGTAGGGGTGTATGTGTGTGTGTGTATATATAAAATAAATAACTTAATATTTTACGTAGGATTTATAGTGGGAATGTTTCTTTTGTATTTTTTGTTACTTTGAAACTAATTAGAACTATATAATTTACATTGCAACATTGACTCTAGTGAATTTGTCACTAAATTCTAATTTGTTCCTATGTCAGTAGATATTGATTGATTACACTGGCTGGAGCCTGGTCTTCCTACTTTTGAGCTTTATAGTTTATATTTTCAGGATACACTGATACCCTGTGTCCCCTCCACAGCTGAGTTTCATATGCTTGCTGGAGGAGTTAGTGTTGGTGTTTTGGTGGCCACTCTCTAATCACTCCAGATCTATGGCTGATTACTGTCAGGGTTGGAAGGGCCCACCTCAGCTGATTCAATTATAGGAGCCCTTTCATTTTGGAAGCTCTCTCAGAACGAGAACCTTCCGTCCCACTCTACCCCACCTTTTTTTTTTTTAATTAAATTAATTTATTTATTTTCAGAAAAACAGTATTCATTATTTTTTTTCACCACACCCAGTGCTCCATGCAATCCGTGCCCTCTATAATGTCTTTTGTGCCTGGTAGAGCCACTATTCTTCAGCAAAGACACTCTTGTTTAACCCTGATCTTTTTGGGAAGTGCTTTTTCTCTCTTCTTGTCTTAACCCTGTTGGGGCTTTCTCACTCCCATTGTTCTTGGAAATCACCTTTGGAAATACTCTTCTGGATCTGTAGACTCTGGGCCCTTGCATATGCTGGTGTCTCTCTCTGGAAAGCTCTTCCTTGGCTTGTATACCAGGTGGACTCCAATTCATTCTTTAAGACTTAGTTTGAGTATTACCTGTCCCATGAAACCTTCTGTGACTTTTCCCTCAGCAAGTCAGTAATAATGATTTTTAAAGCAATAATGTAGTATATCTACCAGGCAAAGTACTAGACACTTTACAAGTGTTATCTACTTAGTCCTCGCAAAAGTCATTTAAGATAGTAGTTAACTATCCTCCACTTTACATGTGGAGGAACTGAGCTAGTTAAGTGATGGAAAGTAGAGTTTGAATTCTGTTCTCTTCTCATTCTAAAGATTTTTTGTTTCCCATTAGACTATGTTACTTGCTTGATCACCCCCCTTTTGTATCACATTTGTACTTTGTACATACCTATTTGTCATCTTTATCATAATCATTGTTAGGCCCATGTCTTTATTCCCAATATCCAATACAATCCTTTGGTATGTAATAAGTATTCAAAAAATGTTTGCTGGATACATACATAAACTATTAGATGATGAGATTCTCAGTTGGCCTGTTCTCCTTCTTGGACCGCTGGTGCTTTTTGCTTATTGCCTTTCAAATACTCTTTTTGGCCAGACTTACAGAACCCTAGCAATTAAGCACATTTTTGGTCTTATTTCCCCATTCTTTCCTAGCTTGCTGAAATTAACAGCCATGACACATTGATTTCTGAGATACCATATTCTAAATGCTTTTGTCTGGCTATGAGTCTGGGGTTTGTGTGCCTCACGAAGAGTGAAGAAAACAGATTCTTCCAGAAAATAAATATCCTTACTTGAGGTCATGTGGCTATGGATCCTGAGACGGTTAACTAATATATTTCATATGATTTGTTTGTTTGACTGTGATATACATGTTTTATTTTGAAGGAAAGAATGAACTCCATTATTGCTAATTATACCATCTGCCAAAAATAGTGATCTTTTGTTGAATATAAGGATGTTAGTAATAAGGTTTATTATGACCAAGGCCTATAGTTGTTGGGAACTCTAGTGAAAACTTTTTGAGTTTGACAGTATGGTCCATCCCTCAAAAAAATACAATGGGTTTATATCTTTTCAGATCCCTGAAAACCATAGTCTTGAGTAGAGCATAAATATGGGAGTACAATTATAACTTCTTATCTGATAGGGAAACGTTCAGAAGCAGGTAGAAATTTAGAGGATTGGGGTCAGGACTACTGTGGGGGTTTCAATGTTTTGCTCCAGAAAGAGAGCTTCAGGGTAGAGTGAGGGTTTGGATGTAGTACATTTTTTGACCAGGAAACTTCCACAAAGATTTTCTGATTTTGTTTACATGATAGGCCACTATGTTCTCTTGCACTATTTGCAATATTTTATTTGTAAGCTCTAAGACATTGTTTCCCTCAATTAGTAAATGACCTTCAATCAATAATCCTTATTTAATGGAGCCCTTCTACTGGACACAAGATGACAAGGTGAAGAGAATGCAGTTCCTGCCCAGAGGGGCTCACGGTTAAGAGAAGTAGCCTTTGTTGTTGTTTTCTGTTACTAAATTAATATGACTTCTGCAGAAACTTTAAAATAGGGATCATGGAACCTGCTCTTGGTGTTTTGTTGTAAGGCTGTTTGGAGTTGCTGAGTTTTCAGAGATCTGGCCACAGGAGGGAAACTTCCCGGATATGTCTAAATTGTGCGTCCGGTATTGGAACATGATCTTGAGGGTCAGAATGCCTTTTCTAATATGGTATGCAACATCTGGGTTGGAGCATTATATCACACATTTTCTTAGCTAACTAAATAGCTTCAGGGAAAGTTTCTGGCTTTGGACATTTCCTCTTTTTTAGTACTTCTGGCAATATTTGACACACAGGAAAGGCATTCTCACCACACAATTTTGTTTGTGTTAACATATTTTATTAATGCAAAATTATTAATCAGTGCTTAATAAATGAAGCTAGGAAATTTTTCACATTTATCATTGATTTCTTCATCTTATTGATCCATTGCTAATTGGATTAAGATTGTCAAATACATATTTGCTTTTTTTTAAAAGCTCTATTCTCTTAGGAAATTTCAGTTATATAATACAATGTTATCAACTATAATCACGCATTATACATTAAATTCTCAGACCTTATTCATCTTCTCAGTGAAAGTTTGTATCCGATATGTGAGGTGATGGATGTGTTCATTTACTTGATGGGAGAACCCTTGCATATGTATAGGTATATCAAATTATCATGTTGCATACTTGAAACATCTTCCAATTTTATTTGTCAACTATACCTCAGAAGAGCTGGGAAAACACATTCCTGAGTACAAGAAGACTATTCTCTTAAGCATCCTGGGTGGAGCACAGCTGAGTGTTCATACAACACTGCTCAGTGTGGTTCTACTTCTCTTCTAGAATCTATTGGCAGCATTAAATCTCAACTGCTTTAACTGGACGTGGGCCCGTTTGCTAACTCTTTTTTTTTTTTTTAAAGATTTAATTTATTTATTTGACAGACAGAAATCACAAGTAGGCAGAGAGACAAGCAGAGAGAGAGGGGGAAGCAGGCTCCCTGCCAAGCAGAAAGCCCGACTTGGGGCTCGATCCCAGGACCCTGAATCATGACCTGAGCCGAAGGCAGAGGCTTAACCCACTGAGCCACCCAGGTGCTCCCCATTTGCTAACTCTTTAGTTTCATTCTCCAATTTCATGCATGGGAAGGAAGTCTTTTTCCTTTTTCTTATGGTACCTTTCCTTCTATATTTTATGTAGCTTTTCCTTTCCTAGCCAGGGCCACTACTCCTTAGCACATCCAGCCTTCCAGCTCATCCCCTTCTTTTTCATGATGGCCCTGAGCCCATGGTAAATTCTAACGATGCTGCTCTGTTACAGGTGAAATTCAGGTTGGCTAAGGTGAACTTGGGGGCTAGAACTAGTGTGGCCTGGTCTGTGGTAGGAAAACAGATCCCCATTATAATATTGAGCCTCCCCAGTGGAGGTGAGGTCCACTGGCACTTAGTTCCGCTAAATGTCTGCTTCACCTCAGCTGATCATTAGGAGTGATTCATCTTTATAGACTTTTATGGCTAGAAGGAGCCAGAAGACATGCTAGTCTATGTTTTGAGACCTGTGGTTTCCTGCCAACCGACTGTCTAGCCTCTTCTTGGACATGTCTAGTGACTGAGAGATCGTCTTTCCTTTTATCTTTGACAGTTCTACATGTTACGAAGCCCTTTTATCTTGGATTGGCACTCCCTTTTTGAATCACACAGAAGCCTAATTCCTTATGCCTCATCAATCCCCTCCTGTACTTATGAAGAGAGCCCTCACAGTCTTTTTAAGACACTCTTCTTTCATGGGACCCGTCTCTTTACTTTGATGACTCTTCTTATACACCTGCCTATTTTTCTGCCCAAGTGATTTGTGTCTCTGGCTCTTTCCCACAAAATGAACACCCAGAAATTTTCATTTTGTGCAAGGATGGGCCTGTGCTGGCAGAAAGGTACCTGACTTGAGGTCGCTTATAATATATGGCAAAAAAGATACTGGATGACAACCGGGAAAAAATCAGGGCGAGGTTTCTTAGTTTCCTTCAGGCTCTTGAAGCCAAACTTTCTTAGTGACATCTCTGTTCGTGTCTTACACTGTCAGCAGGACCACACTGAAGTCCGTCCTTCCAGATGACAGCTCAATCAGTGAGGTATAGTATGCAAATTAAAATAGGGGGGAGAAAACACAATAGCACGTATCAGCTATTAAACATTTTTAAACATCTTTGTAATGATGTAAATTCTGAACACACCGTAAATCCTCTCCTAAGACAACATAGACTGATTTCCCTAATCATGCCCTTAATGGAAATAGTAAGCAAGGGCTGGTCTCCTTTAAAATATAGCCCTACAATGTAGGAAGCGCATTTTGCCCCTCTTTAGGCTCTGTAAGCGTGTTGGGAAAACAAGTAGTTGAAAGTGAATATACAGTCATTCAGCTTGGTCTGCATAATGTCAGACAATCCAGGTTTTTTTTTTTTTCTTCACTTGAATAGAACACATTTTTGACTGAATTGACTGACTGTTTAGGTTCCTTGTAGACACAGTCTTAGTAAAGAAAACTAAAAATTGCTTTTGGGGAAGAAAATTGTAGCTAGTTATATCTCATAAAACCATTCTTGTGTTCATTTTCTTGAGGAAATTTCTGTGAGTGTATCTTCTAGGGCCAAAATGTAAGAGACCTTTTTATGCTTAAATAAAAGCTCAGAGATTTTCTGTATCAGAGTTGTTCCATTGACTTGTCTTAGTTCTGAAAATAAAATGAAAACCTCTAGTCAAAAGAAAGCTCACACTTCAGGTAAATACTGACATAATTTGAACTTACTTTATTTGTTTACATTATTAGTCTAAAACCCACGTTGTCCAGTCCTTGGAGACACAAAAAAACACTACTACGTCAGAAGCTTCTTTGGTTTTCTAATACATCTTTTCATACCTCAGGTCCTGTTTAAACACAATTCCATGATTCCATAGGAAAAGAGTTATTCATCTTTGAGTTTACATAAGGATAGGTTTGCAACACTTGATTAATTTTATGCCTCTAAAATATGAATGACATCATTTGGACTGTTAGATAGTAGATTTATTTTAGTAACAAATCTTTCAGATCAATTCATAAATGAGAAAGAAATAAATGTGAGTAAACATTTGTTCTCTTTTGGTTTTTAAGCTAAAATGATTAGAATCCAGCCAGCCAAAAAGAAATTAAATTTGAAATCTAATTCTTGTCAAGAAATTTTGCATGTGGCTATTCAGCTCATTGTTTTAGAATCGCTGTGGCGAGAAAGTAGAACATTACTTTGGCAGATGCAGTGGTTGGGAGGTTGGAGAGTAGAAAAGAAACTCAGTGAATAATAGGAACTCCTGTGCCTTCTGAGTATAGCTCCTAAAAACATGTAGGGCAACAGATAAATCAGAAACTGGAGCAAGAAAGTCCTTAGAAGTCTACATCAGTGTCAGTGATATGATGAAAATATGATTTATTTTGAGAAATTGATGGAAAAATGTAAGGAAATGCTTTCTGAGCAAAGCTAAGAAAAAGATAATTGTTTTTAGATCCACAAAAAAAAAGCCATCTTGAAAATGGGAAATTTAATATGTACCAATTCTGTTGAAAGTTTGTAGATAGAAATAGAGTAAAACTTGAAGGATATGGTTAGCATGTTTTAGGAGTACTGCTTATGTTGAAGGGACTTAGCTACACTTTAAATACACCTTCACATTATGAACCCTTCTTTTAGTTTCTTATAAAAAGTTCTATAAAGTCAGTATTCTTAATGCATGCATAAAATAATGCCTTACACATCTTACCTGGGACTTTTCTACACCTGCGGAGAGAAAACACAATTTTTCCTGCACAGAAAAGCTGTTATTTGCAGATCTACTCGACTGCTCTGAGTCATTGATGGTTACAGGCTTTTTATTTAACTTGAAATGCAAAGCATTTTCTTCTAAAGCCTGAAGTTAAATCATTTTGCAAAGTGTATATAGGTACATTCTGAGTTTTCTTTGTCTTGCTACCTATACTTGAAAAAACAAGGTCTGACATTTGTAAGAGAGTGTGTGTGTGTGTGTGTGTGTGTGTGTGTGTGTGTGTGTTTTAGTGGCCTCGGTTGCATTCTTTTTTCCCTCCACCTGTCTGGAGGGTACTTTTTATATACCTTTTCCAGTGTTTGCCATTGTGAGTTTTGATCACAGCAGGAAAATTTTTTTCACACAACTTTGATAAGAGGTCATACTTATTGGGATGACTTGCCCATTTTTTCTATCTAAATTCTTAAAATATGCTGTACACATTACCTGCGGTAAATATATGTATAGCATTTAGGATTTTTGTATCTATTCACAAGTAAGATTGGGTTGTAAGGTCTTTTCCTTTTTTGAGAAACTGCCCTAGTCAGGTTTTGGTTATTCTTGCTGAGTGAAATGAACTGGATGGTGTTTTATTACTCCAAAATAGTTTATATGAGAATTATCTGGTCCCTAAAAGTGGGAAGGAACTTTGATACAGAACTTCTTGAATGAAATGATATGTGCTATGAATACAAATGAAGGGAGGTAAGAGGACAGAGTGAATGGGCCTGCAGTTTCTGATGAGGTGGTTAGAAAGGTTTGCTCAAGTGAGCAGAAACCACCTTGAAGAGAGGGAGCGTCTGTGTATATGTCTGTGGGAAAGGCATCTTGGACAAAGGAAACAAATGGCTAAAGCCATAGGAATGGAATAGGGCTGACATATTCGAGGAACAGTGAGAATGCTAGCATATCTAGAGCAAGGAAGGTGATATAAAATATGAAATCTGAGTGGTAGTGAGGAGTCTGTGTATTTGGGGTCCTACAGGCAAAAGTCAACTAAAGTACAGTTCTTTGTTCCGTTCATCTTAAAATTTTATTCTTTAATCATGTTTTTCTGTTTTTGATTTGACTGCTCATATATATTTTTATCCCTTTTTTATTTTTTAATAAAGGATTAAGAATATGATTTTTTTAAAAATACGGCTTTGCTTTAAGGTTCATGGTCATAAGTCACATGGCCATCTCTAAACTACATAAAAGGTGGGGAAATGGAGGATTTTGATGAGTACATTGTAGTCCTGGTCAAAATCAGGATCCTCTTAGTAAAGAATTATGGGAAGAATAAATATTGGATAAACTACTAGCAATATTTTTCATAAAATCCTATGTGCCTGGAGATTTTCTTGTAGTTTCTAAACCATGCAAATTGTTACCAAACATTGTGAGATGGAAGATACCCAACTTATTTGATGAAACCATCCAGAACCTTGTATCCAAAGTTAACAAAGATGGCTGAAAGGATAATTATAGACTAGTTTAATTTATGAATACAACTGAAAGCTCAAAATATAAATGTACCTGTTTTTTAACATTTGAAGACTCATCCATTGTGATTACATAGGGTTCATACTGTAAGTGTAAGAATGCCTTAATATCAGGAAACCTTCTTAAACAATGCAATATATCAAAAGATCCAATAAGGGAAAAATATGAAAGTTACAATAGGTAAGAATTGACAAGAGGTAGACCTCACTTCTGATTAGAAAACTAGTCTTTTTTTTTTAAGATTTTATTTATTTATTTGACAGAGAGAGAGAGATCACAAGTAGGCAGAGAAGCAGACAGAGAGAGGGGAGGAAACAGGCTCCCCACAGAGCAGGTAGCCCAACATGGGGCTCAATCCCAGGATCCTGAGATCATGACCTGAGCCGAAGGCAGAGGCTTAACCCACTGAGCCACCCAGGTGCCCCTAGAAAACCAGTCTTATTAGACAACTAAAACTAGAAAGACATTTCTCAAAGGATATAAAGATATATAACTTCCTCTTCTGGTCAAGTTTATTCCAGTTCAAAGAGCAAAGGTATATTCCATATATCTCTAGCTTTATTAATCTGGGAGTACAAAATATACTTTCATGTAATATACAAAATGGTATGGTAAAAACCATCATAATGTACTCCCAGTTACTTCTGGAAGTTTCTCAAGGTATTCTCTTATATGTACTGCAGAACACATTTCTCTCTCCTTTCTCAGCTCACATCTCTCCAACTTGCCACCAGATAGCTGCCAATAACTCTCCTTAGGCAAAATGTTGGGCATACCTTTTCCTACACTCATGGAAAAATAGCACCCAAGAGTTCCCTTTTTTGCTATTTGAGTATAAAATTGAATACACTTATAATATTGCCTTTGAACTTTCACAAATAAGTAGTTTTATAAAATCAAATTATCTACTCCTTTTTGAAAGGCATTAATATGAATTTGCTGTAATAATAAGCTGAGGCTTAAAATATGAAACCCTAGTAATAAATGTTTTATACCAGTATTTTTAAGCCCATTATTTATTTATTTTTTATTTTTTGCCACACAACCCACATTAAGAAGGAAGGGGTAGGAGGAGGAAGGAAGATGGCTGAGGAGTAAGAAACTGAAATAGCATTAGGCCCCAGGAGTTCAGCTAGATAGGTATCAAACCATTCTGAACACATACAAACTCAATAGGAGACAGAAGAGAAGAGCAGCAATTCTAGGACGAGAAAATCAACCACTTTTGGGATGAATCTTCTTTTATTTTCCATCTTTACAGTCATATTTCATCCCTTCATCGTGTTTACCCTTATTTTTGTATATATAAGTTTTTCTTTCTTTAAAATTTTGGGAGGTAGTTTCTTCTAAGAGACCAGAATACACCCAAAATCAAGTGGGTGGCTCTGTTCTATTCACCATCCTAATATACATATAAAAATATTATTTAATTAATATTATTTATTATTTAATATTAATATAATATATATTATATATATTTAAAATTTCCCCTCCTTTCTTCTCCCCCCAGTTTTGGGGTCTCTTCTGATTTGGTTAGCATATACTTTTCTGGGATCTTTGTCACCCTTTTAGTATTTTACTCTCTCACTCATATATTCTTATCTGGATAAAATGACAAGGTGGAAAAACTCACCACACACACAAAAAAGAACAAGAGGCAATACCAATGGCTAGGAACCTAATCAATATGGACATTGGTAATATGTCAGAACTAGAGTTCAGAATGATGATTATCAAGGTGCTAGCTGGGCTTGAAAAAGACATGGAAGATACTAGAGAATCCCTTTCTGGAGAAATAAAATACCTTTCTGGAGAAATAAAAGAACTAAAATCTAACCAAATTGAAATTAAAAAAGCTATTAATGAGGCACGATAAAAAATAGAGCGTAATTACTGCTAGAATAAATGAGGCAGAAGAAAGAATTAGTGATATAGAAGACCAAATGACAGACAATAAAGAAGCTGAGCAAAAGAGAGACAAACAACTACTGGACCACGAGGGGGGAATTCAAGAGATAAGTGATACCATAAGACGAAACAAGTATTAGAAAAATTAGGATCCCACAGGAAGAAGAAAGAGAGAGAAGGGAAGAAGGTATATTGGAGCAAATTATAATAGAGAATTTCCCTAATATGGCAAAGGGAACAAGCACCAACATCCAGGAGACACAGAGAACCCCCCTCAAAATCAATAAAATTAGGTCCACACCCCGTCTTCTAATAGTAAAGCTTACAAGTCTTAGTGACAAAGAGAAAATCCTGAAAACAGCTTGGGACAAGAGGTCTGTAACATAAAATGGTAGACATATTAGATTGACAGCAGACTTATCCACAGAGACCTGGCAGGCCCGAAAGGACTGGCAGGTTATATTCAGAGCATTAAATGAGAAAGATACGCAGCCAAGAATACTATATCCAGCTAGCATTGAAAATGAAAGAAGAGATAAAAGCTTCTAGGACAAACAATGAATTCTGGAACACTGAAAAGAAATTTTAAAAATAAATTAAAAAATATTTTAAAAGTTTGAAATTAAAAAGAAAGAAAGAAAGAAAGAAAACAAGCTTCTATGACAAACAAAAATTAAAGGAATTGGTAAATACCAAACCAGCCCTACAGGAAATATTGAAAGGGGTCCCCTAAGCAAAGAGAGAGCCTAAAAGAAATAGACCAGAAAGGAACAGAGACAATATACAGTAACAGTCGCCTTACAGGTGATACAATGGCACTAAATTCATATCTTTCAATATTTACCCTGAATGTAAATGGACTAAATGCCCCAATCAAAAGACACAGCATATCAGAATGGATTAAAAAAATAGGAACCATCAATATAGTGTCTACAAGAAACTCATTTTAGATCCAAAGACACCTCCAGATTTAAGGTGAGGGAGTGAAAAACAATTTGCCATGCTAATGGACATCAAAAGAAAGTTGGGGGTCGCAATCCTTCTATCAGATAAATTAGACTTTAAGCCAAAGACTATAATAAGAGATGAGGAAGGACACTATAGCATACTTAAAGGGTCTGTCCAACAAGATCTAACAATTTAAAAAATCTATACCCCTAACATGAGAGCAGCCAATTATATAAACAAATTAATAACAAAATCAAAGAAACACATTGACAATAATACAAAAATAGTAGGGGACTTTAACACCCCCCCCTCACTGAAAGGACAGATCATTTAAGCAAAAGATCAACAAGGAAATAAAGGCCTTAAATGACATACTGGACCAGACGGACATCACAGATATATTCAGAACATTCCATCCCAAAGCAGCAGAATATACATTCTTCTCTAATGCACATGGAACATTCTCCAGAACAGATCACACCCTGGGCCACAAATGAGGTGTCAACCAGTACCAAAAGATTGAAATCATTCCTTGCATATTTTCAGACCACAGTGCTCTGAAGCTAGAACTCAATCACAAGAGGAAAGTTGGAAAGAACTCAAATACATGGAAGCTAAAGAGCATCCTACTAAAGAATGAATGGGTCAACCAGGAAATTAAAGGAGAATTGAAAAAATTCATGGAAACAAATGAAAATGAAAACACAACTGTTCAAAATTTTTAGGACACAGCAGAGGAGGTCCTGAGAGGAAACTATATAGTGATACAAGCCTTCTCAAGAAACAAAAAAAAGTCCAAGTACACAAGCTAACCTTACACATAAAGGAGCTGGAGAAAGAACAGCAAAGAAAGCCTAACCCCAGCAAGAGAAGAGAAATCATAAAGATCAGAGCAGAAATCAATGAAATAGAAATGAAAAGAATGATAGAACAAATCAAGAAAACTAGGAGCTGGTTCTTTGAAAGAATTAATAAGATTGATAAACCCCTGGCCAGACTTATCAAAAAGAAAAGAGAAAGGACCCAAATGAATAAAATCATGAATAAAAGAGGAGAGATCACAATCAACACTAAAGAAATACAATTATAAGAACACATTGTGAGCAACTATACACCAGCAAATTTGACAATCTGGAAGAAATGGATGCATTCCTAGAGATATATAAATTACCACAACTGAACCAGGAAGAAATAGAAGACCTGAACAGACCCATAACCAATAAGGAGATTGAAGCTGTCATCAAACATCTCCCAACAAACAAGAGCCCAGGGCCAGATGCCTTCCCAGGGGAATTCTACCAAACATTTAAAGAAGAATTAATACCTATTCTCCTGAAACTGTTCCAAAAAATAGAAATGGAAGGAAAACTTCCAAACTCATTTTATGAGGCCAGCATCATCTTGATCCCAAAACCAGACAAAAAGCAGAATTACAGACCAATATCCTTGATGAATGTGGATGCAAAAATTCTCACCACAATACTAGCCAATAGGATCCAACAGTACATTAAAAGGATTATTCACCATGACAAAGTGGGATTTATTCCTGGGCTGCAAGGATGGTTCAACATCTGCAAATCAATCAACGTGCTACAATACATTAATAAAAGAAAGAACAAGAACCATATGATACTCTCAACAGATGCTGAAAAAGCATTTGACAAAGTACAGCATCCTTTCTTGATCAAAACTCTTCACAGTGTAGGGATAGAGGGCCGATACCTCAATACCATCAAAGCCATCTATGAGAAAACCACAGCGAATATCATTCTCAATGGGGAAAAACTGAGAGCTTTCCCCCTTAAGGTCAGGAATATGAGAGGGATGTCCACTATTACCACTGCTATTCAACATAGTACTAGAAGTCCCAGCCGCAGCAACTAGACAACAGAAAGAAATAAAAGGCATCCGAATCAGCAAAGAAGAAGTCAAACTATCACTATTTGAAGATGATATAATACTTTATGTGGAAACCCCTAAAGACTCCACTCCAAAACTGTTAGAGCTCATACAGGAATTCAGTAAAGTGTCAGGATTTAAAATCAATGCTCAGAAATCAGTTGCATTTCTATATACAAACAGCAAGACAAAAGAAAGAGAAATTAAGGTGTTGATCCCATTTACAATTGCACCCCAAACCATAAGATACCTAGGAATAAATCTAACCAAAGAGGCAAATAATATATACTCAGTAAACTGTAAAGTACTCATGAAAGAAACTGAGGAAGACAAAGAAATGGAAAAACGTTCCATGTTCATGGATTGGAAGAACAAACATTGTGAATAAAAATGTCTATGCTACCTAAAGCAATCTACCCATTTAATGCAATCCCTATCAAAATCCCATCCATTTTTTTCAAAGAAATGGAACAAATAATCCTAAAATTTATATGGAACCAGAAAAGACCCTGGATAGCCAGAGAATGTTGAAAAAGAATGCCAAAGTTGGTGGCATCACAATTCCAAACTTCAAGCTTTATTACAAAGCTGTCATCATCAAGACAGTATGGTACTGACACAAAAACAGACACATAGATCAATGGAACAGATTAGAGAGCCCAGAAATAGACCCTCAAATTTATGGTCAACTAATCTTCAACAAAGCAGGAAAGAATGTCCAATGGAAAAAAGACAGTTTCTTCAACAAATGGTGTTGGGAAAATTGGACAGCCACATGCAGAAAAATGAAATGACTATTTCCTTACACTACACACAAAAATAGACTCAAAATGGATGAAGGACCTCAATGTGAGAAAGAAATCCATCAAAATCCTTGAGGAGAACGCAGGCAGCAACCTCTTTGACCTCAGTTCATATACATATACATACATATGTATATGTATATATACTATGTATACTATGGAGATAGTATACTATAGTGTATACTGATACTGTATATAATATAGTGTATACTGTAGTGTATACTGTATACAGTATACTATACTGCATAGTACACATAGTATATATATATACTGTATATATATACTATATACTATATACACTATAGTATACTATACTGCATAGTATTCCTATATATATAGGAATATATATAGGAATATACTATGCAGCTATCAAGAGAAATGAAATCTTGCTATTTGCAATGACGTGGATGTAACTAGAGGGCATTATGCTGAGCGAAATAAGTCAATCAGAGAGATAATTCTCATGTGATCTTTCTGATATGAGGAATTTGTGAGGCAGGGTAGGAGGTCATGGGGGATAGGGAAGGAAAAAATGAAACAAGATTGGATCGGGACAGAGAAAAACCATTAGAGATTCTTAATCTCACAAAACAAACTGAGGGTTGTTGGGGGGGTGGGGGGGATAGGGATAGGGTAGTTGGGTTATGGACATTGCGGAGGGTATGTGATATGGTGAGTATGATATGTGTAAGCCTGAAGATTCACAGACCTGTACCC